>NC_081553.1:120719393-122184289 GCF_963082655.1 Stomoxys calcitrans
CAACCGACCGACCAACCGACCACCGTAACGCCGTAGGTAAGCCAGAGGGCACGGAAACGACAGCGGCAAACCACGGCGAACTTGGCAAGCAGCTGTTTACTTCACTCACTTCGTCTAGAAATGTTTGTTGCTACAAATGGTAATTCAAACAACCCAACAACTTCAATTTCAATTTGTCTGTGCGTTATTTCTTCACCACTTCTAAGCATTCAGTTGCAAATACACAATTGCCGAAGCAACACCAGTATGGAATACCAGGAACGTAACACGCGTGTTCATCAACAGAAAACTTGCCATTGACCCGCCCTTATTTTAACGTCACTTGATGGAATATTACGAAAAAATGGATAGTTCACATGCAAAGGCCAGAAATCGCGTAAATATTTCGGAAGTGTGTGTGTGAGTGTGTGTGAGTGTTTGTGAAGAAGTGATTTCGAAAACATGTGTTAACAAACAAACTTAAAGCCACCATAGATTTTATAAATTATTAATAAATCACACCAAAGGATAACACTTTCACCAAGGAAGAGAAGTCATTTACAACGAAATAAGTGTTAACTGTGTCACTGAAAAGTGTTGTTTTTTTTTGGCACTTTTTTTTTGGGTTTTTGTTTAATTGTTGAATTTGTGCAACTTCGTACACGTATACTGAATGTATCCTGAGTGTATCCTATCCGGTATACCTTCAGTATACGTAACACGAGGAAACACCGTCATCGTTGGATTTTCACTGTGTATTAATTCCACCATCACCATTCACTTTACTACTCGATATTCGTTATAGGATTGTGAGTGCTTACATTGATTATTGTTATGTGTGTTGTGTCTCCATTTCACTGAAAACTTTTAAACTTTATTCTGCAATGACCATTATAACAAAGCATATACAAAAGAACCCCAATACAAATCTATTGTTAATTTTACTCCACTCTCGTATATTTTCTTCAACAATAAAGATCACTTTTAATAGCAAAGTCTAAACCTGTTGATGTGTGTTTTTATTTCTAATAAATGACCATTAATTGGAAACATGGTGAGCAGGTTATTGGCTATTTTTTTTTTCATCGTCTTCTTAAATCATAGCGAAAAAAAAGTGCAAAGTAATAAAACTGGAAATCAAAGATCACAAGCGGCTACTGTAAAGTGAATAATCATTCATAAATTTTGCAAATGATTATCAAGTGGATATGAGCAGTCGCTAAGCGCCTATATAGTATGTAACACAGAGGATAAAAATTTTCAGGAACATTTCATGAATCTAGAATCTGTAATGTCTTTCTCGCCAAAAAATGTCGGACAAATGTCATAATTTAAGTTAAGAAATATGTAACATCATAATATGTCGATGCGAAAAATGTTCAAGAAAAAGAAAGAGAAGAAAAGAATTTTAAGACAACACCTTATAAGAAAAGGTGTTGCCTTAAAATTTTTGTAATAACGACATGATTCTTAATATAACAGAAAATATATGACAGCTTTATAAATGTTTTAAAGAACAAAATTGGTTGATCTAAAAAAGTCCATTAGAAAATTAAATTCAAGGTGAACAATCCCATTCCATTAAAGTTATGTTCAAAATTTTTCATAAAAATATTTGCCTTTTTGTTTACAAAAGCTCTCATTTTCGCCGAGAACTATGAATATGAGAGAAGTGTAAAAACACAAAGGCTGGGAAAGAGAGCAAGAGCGAATTTAGTAAGAAGATACCGGCAGGGTGACGTTTGATAAATATCAACATAAACAAGTAAAAGCGTGTTAAGTTCGACCGGGCCGAATCTTACATACCCTCCACCATAGATCGCATTTGTCGAGTTCTTTTACCGATATCTCTCTTTAGGCAAACAAAGGATAAAATAAAATAATTGATTTAATATTGGAGCTATATCAAGTTATAGTCCTATTCGGACCATAATTGAATTGAATGTTTGAGACCATAGTAGAAGTCATTGTATAAAATTTCAGCCAATTCGGGTAAGAATTGGGCCCTTTAGGGGCTCACGAAATAAAATAGAGTGATCGGTTTTTATGGGAGCTATATCAGGCTATAGACCGATTCGGATCATATTTGACAAGTATGTTGAAGGTCAAAAGAGAAGTCGTTGTAGAATTTCAGGCAAATCGGATAATAATTGCGACCCCTAGAGGCTCAAGAAGTCAAGACCCAAGATAGGTTTATATGGCAGCTATATCAGTTTATGGACTAACTAAAACCATATTTGATACAATTGTTGGAAGTCATAACAAACCACTTCTTGCAAAGTTTCAGCCAAATCGGATAATAATTGCGCCCTCTAGAGGCTCAAGAAGTCAAGACCCAAGATCGGTTTATATGGCAGCTATATCAAAACATGGATCCATATGGCTCATTTGCAATCCCAATCGACCTACACTAAGAAGAAGTATTTGTGCAAAATTTCAAGCGGCTAGCCCTAATCCTTCAAAAGTTAGCGTGCTTTCGACAGACAGACAGACGGACGGACGAACAGAAGGACGGACAGACAAGGCCAGATCGACATAAAATGTCACGACAATCAAGAATATATACACTTTATGGGGTCTCAGACGAAAATTTCGAGTAGTTACAATCAGAATGACGAAATTAGTATACCCCCATCCTATGGTGGAGGGTATAAAAAAAACATGTAAAAGCGAGCTAAGTTCGGCCGGGCCGAATCTTATATACCCTCCACCATGGATCGCATTTGTCGAGTTCTTTTCCCGGCATCTCTTCTTAGGCAAAAAAGGATATAAGAAAAGAGTTGCTCTGCTATTAAAACGATATCAAGATATGGTCCGGTTCGGACCACAATTAAATTATATGTTGGAGACCTGTGTAAAATTTCAGCCAATTCATATAAGAATTGCGCCCATTGGGGCTCACGAAGTAAAATAGAGAGAACGATTTATATGGGATCTGTATCGGGCTATAGACCGATTCAGACCATAATAAACACGTTTGTTGATGGTCATGAGAGGATCCATCGTACAAAATTTCAGGCATATCGGTAATAATAATTGCGACTTCTAGGGGTCAAGAAGTCAAGATCCCAGATCGGTTTATATGGCAGCTATATCAGGTTATGAACCGATTTGAACCTTATTTGACACAGTTGTTGAAAGTAAAAATAAAATACGTCATGCTAAATTTCAGCCAAATCGGATAGGAATTGCGCCCTCTAGAAGCTCAAGAAGTCAAATCTCCAGATCTGTTTATATGACAGCTATATCAGGTTATAGACCGATTTCAACCATACTTGGCACAGTTATTGGATATCATAACGAAATACTTCGTGCAAAAATTCATTCAAATCGGAAAAGAATTGTGCCCTCTAGAGGCTCAAGAAGTCAAGACCCAAGATCGGTTTATATGGCAGCTATATCAGGTTATGGACCGATTTCGACCATACTTGGCACAGTTGTTGGGTATCATAACAAAACATGTCGTGCGAAATTCCACTCCAATCGGATAAGAATTGCGCCCTTTAGAGGCTCAAGAAGTCAAGACCCAAGATCGGTTTATATGGCAGCTATATCAGGTTATGGATCGATTTGAACCATACTTGGCACACTTGTTGGAAGTCATAACAAAACACGTCGTGCAAAATTTCATTCTGATCGGATAAGAATTGCGCATGCTAGAGGCTCAAGAAGTCAAGACCCAAGGTCGGCTTATATGGCAGCTATATCAGGTTATTGACCGATTTGAACTATACTTGGCACAGTTGTTGGATATCATAGCAAAACACGTCGTGCAAAATTTCATTCCAATCGGATAAGAATTGCGCACTCTAGAGGCTCAAGAAGTCGAGACCCAAGATCGGTTTATATGGCAGCTATATCAGGTTATGAACCGATTTGAACCATACTTGGCACAGTTGTTGAATATCATAACAAAATACGTCGTGCAAAATTTCATTCTGATCGGATAAGAATTGCGCACGCTAGAGGCTCAAGAAGTCAAGACCCAAGATCGGTTTATGTGGCAGCTATATCAGGTTATGGACCGATTTGAACCATACTTTACACAGTTGTTGGATATCATAGCGAAACACTTCATGCAAAATTTCATTCCAATCGGATAAGAATTGCGCTCTCTAGAGGGTCAAAAAGTCAAGACCCAAGATCGGTTTATATGGCAGCTATATCAAAACATGAACCGATATGGCCCATTTACAATACCAACCGACCTACACTAATAAGAAGTATTTGTGCAAAATTTCAAGCTTTAAGGCTAGCTTTACTCCTTCGGAAGATAGCGTGCTCTCGACAGACAGACGGTCGGACGGACGGACAGACGGACATGGATAAATCGACATAAAATGTCGCGACGATCAAGAATATATATACTTTATGGGGTCTCAGACGAATATTTCGAGTAGTTACAAACAGAATGACGAAATTAGTATACCCCCCATCTTATGGTGGAGGGTATAAAAAAAAAGTAAAAAGGCATTAAGTTCGGCCGGGCCGAACTTTGGATACCCACCACCTCGGGTATATATGTAAACCCCATTTCGTCACAATCCGGTGAAAATTGGATATCTTAAGCACCCAAACTCGGCACGGACATTGAGTGGTCTAATATATATGTCACCATTCAATTTTGTAAAACAAAATATTGGTCTTTTTGGCAAATATATCCAACTATAAACCGCTCTGAACCATGTTAAAGTCGGATATCGTGAGGCTCAGAAAAACTCACTGTTTCAAATTTCAGTGAAATCGGGTAATAAATAAAGCTTTTATGGGCTTCCGTCTCCTTATCGGCAGATGGGTCTATATGACAGCTATATGTAAATATAGTCCGATCTGTACCATATCTGGGTCGGATATTAGAAGGCTTAAAACTGCGTACTATTCCAAATTTCAGCGAAATCGTATAAAAAATAAACCTATTATGGCCTTCAGACCTTTTATCGATAGATCGGTCTATATGGCAGCTATATCTAAAAATAGTCCGATCTGAACCATATTTAGGTCGGGTGTCAGAAGGCTAAAAATATCTCACTGTTTCAAATTTTAGCGAAATCGGTTAAAAAATAAACCTTTTATGGGCTTCAGACCCTTATCGGCAGATCAGTCTATATGGTAGCTATAACTAAATATAGACCGATCTGTACCATATTTGGATCGGATATTAGAAGGCTTGAAACTGCATACTATACCAAATTTCAGCGAAATCGTATAAAAAATAAACCTATTTTGGCCTTCAGACCCTTTATCGGGAGATCGGTCTATATGGCAACTATATCTAAATATAGTCCGATGTGAACCATATCTAGTTCAGATGTCGGGAGGCTTAAAATAACCCACTGTATAAAATTTCAGCGAAATCGGGCAATAAATAAAGCTTTTATAGAATTCAGACCCTTTATCGGGAGATCGGTCTATATGGCAGCTATATATAAATATAGTCCGATGTGAGCAATATTTAGGTCAGATGTCGGGAGGCTTAAAATAACCCACTGTTGCAAATGTCAGCGAAATCGGGTAATAAATGAAGCTTTTATGGTGTTCAGACCCTTTATCGGGAGATCGGTCTATATGGCAGCTATATATAAATATAGTCCGATGTGAAGAATATTTAGGTCAAATGTCGGGAGACTTAAAATAACCCACTGTTGCAAATTTCCGCGAAATCGGTAACAAATAAAGCTTTTATGGTGTTTAGACCCTTTATCGGGAAATCGCTATATATGGTAGCTATATCTAAACATAGTCCGATCTGAGCTATATTTGGGTCAGTTGTCGGGAAGTCTTAAACTACTCACTGTTTAAAATGTCAGCAAAATCGGATGAAAAATAAAGTTTTTATGGGCATAAGACCTTTTATCCCCAGATCGGTCTATATAACAGCTATATCCAAATATGGTCTGATTTGGCCCTTTCAAGAACTTAACCAGCGTGCATCAAAAAGACGTATCTGTGCCAAATTTCAGCTCAATATCTCAATTTTTGAAGGCTCTAGAGTGATTACAACAGACGGACTGACAGACGCACGACCAGACACACCGACATCATTAAATCGTCTTAGAATTTTACGACGATCCAGAATATGTATACTTTGTAGGGGTCTGAAATTGGTATTTCGATGTGTTGCAAACGGAATGACTAAATGAATATACACCCTATCCTACGGTGGTGGGTATAAAAACCTGTAAGGAAAGTCAAAAGTCGGGCGGTGCCGACTGTATTGTAACCTACGCCTACCCTATTAGTACAAAGTAGGACTTATATCTCATTCTGAACCAATTTTGATGAAACTCGCCGAATATTTTAAAATGGGTTATTAAACAATCAGTATCAAATTTCGAACAAATATGTTCAAACTGAAATCACTCCGTTCGACAAATGACAACATTATAGCAAATTACCCAAAATCTGACGAACATATATATGGGAGCCATATCTAAACCTTAACCGATTTCGACCAAACTTCTTAGATATTATGGTAGTTGTCGAGGAAGCGTTGTAAAATCTTGGGAAGATTGGTCGCTTGCAAAGGCTCTAGGAGTAAAAATCGGTCGATATCTTTTCAAAAAATAAAAAAAAAAAAAAAAAAACCCGTAAGGTTCAGGAAAATGCTTGGAATCTTTAAATCGATAGTACGGCCAATAAAATTTAATGTTTAAAGATTATTTAATTCAAATGTTGACCATGACTGTTGACCATCCGCTTAATCCAATTTTGACATACTCTAGAAACAAAATGTTCACCGAAATCGCCTCTCAATTGGTCCATCCTCTTGAAACCACATGTCACCCAAGTCAAGTTCATGCATTTTGGTAAAAAAAATTGCATATTATCTCACGGTAGCGCTAACCATACACAGTTACGTTACGATTCACCTCATCTTTAAAGTAGTTAAGTCCAATGATGCCACCAGCCCATAAACCGCACCAAACTGTAACTTTTTCTGGATGCATTTGTAGCTCTTGCGATGATCTTCGTGCCATCTCCGCCGTGATCCAATAGGATTTCATTCATCACGAGGTTCCACAGAAGCAGCGAAAACACCCCATTCTGGGGCGTTGCCTATTGTCATCCGCCTTCCGATCACTCCATCTTCCTGATTCGTATTAATAATCCTGCCGAAAAGCATTTTATTAGTCCACTGGGAGATAACAGGATGGACCCCCGTGCGGTCCAGTGCGGCAACCATTGATCCTATCTACACGTTATTGAAGGCCCCCTCAATATCCTAGATGGCCGCACCACTTCGTAAAGGGCCGTCTCCACCGACCTGCCTGTGACTAATGCGTGTTGCGGTTCTCCGGCGTCAATCCGTTTCTCACTTTCAGATCTATCAGTCTTTCCAGTTTTTTGAATCAAATGAAGGGGGACTAATGGGCCTATAATCCTTTGACGTGCTGTGGTTTATTTATCCCGTCTTGGGAATAAAGATCACCTGACTTGCGGATAATGACCACTCACGCCCTTGGCATGTAGGACTATGCTAGGTTTGTCCTGAAAATCCGTTTTAGCCAGGGCAGGGTAACTCAAGGGGCTCCTGCAGCAGTTCCGGGATAATATCATCAGGTCCGGCCGATTTAAATGGTGCAAAGTACGGACTGCCCACAACATCTTCCACTCATCAACGATGATCCTGATGAGATTATCAGCCAAGGCCGTACATGTACGATATACTGATCACCCAAATCTTTCTGGCCGCCTGTAAAGTGCATCTTCATCAGAAGCTCCACTGTTTCCTGATCGCTCTTGGTATAAGTCCTATCCTCCCTCCTCAGGAAGAAAAGCATGCTTGCATCCTTGGAGAGCCCTTTGCGCAACCTACATACCTCACCAGTATTTCCAATTCTTTGCTGAATTTCGAGCAGAAACTCCTCTCCACTCTCTTCGTCTCCTTTTTTTTAACAAAAACATCTTAAATATTTAACCACTTTACACGGCTATAATACAAACTTACAATTTTATCAATTATAAGCAGATTTCAGCTGGTAACTCAAAATCTTTAAGAGGTTACTCGGATTGATGTCATGATACTCAATTAAAATTTAAACCTTCCCTCCATTTATAGACAACTCCATTATGGCCTTACCCAACAATGTATATGTCTTAGAAATTCTTGTTGTGTTTTCGTGTGCCTGGCGCCATTTGCCTGTTGCTCCAATGGTTTTCGTCATTGGACATACATACGAGCATTTTTCTACCTAAGGTGAAATTTTAAAAATTGTCACTTTCTGGATTTACCGAGTTTAACGCCGATTGCGCCGTTTGGTTCGAAGTTTTTTGTTTGTGGTTATAAAAAAAAGAGAATTTTTCACCAAAATACAAATTTAAAAAATTATTACTTTACATCCACATATTATGTCAACCTTCCAATACAATGGTTGCGAGACAAGATATAAACAAACCAAAAAATAATTTTTTGGTCTAACAAATCGACTTTTGCTGTAAGCGAAGCATTTTTGGCTTAAAAAAAGATTTGAACTTTTGCATACCACAAACGAAGGTCATAAAAGTTTTACCATAACCGAAATGACTTTAACATCCAAATATGGTTAGGAAGTTAGGAATTCCGTGCTACTTACAAAACCCTTTATGGCTTACCATGACACTTCTCTAAGTTGGATCATGTCTGGTATGGTGTTCCCACCTAAGTGCCGGTATCTGTTAGACGCGAAAACCGGGCAATGACAAAGGAAATGCTCCAACGTCTCATCATCTTCCCCGCATGCCATCCACATGCTATTACTTGCCGCATCGATTAACCACAAGTGAGGTCGTAGTCCTATGTGTCCCGTCGTAATACCAATAGCTATACTGACCTCCTTCTTACTTCCTTTCAGTAATATCCTCGTCTTCTCACGATCTGGATCCCCCCATAGAATTTTCGCCGTCCTACCAACCGTTTCGCTGTTCCACAATGTAGCATGCGCATTCGTCGCCCACTCCGTTTACTCGAACTGCGTCGACCCGAAAGGCTACGGGTTAACCAAGTTTATTGACGGGACCGCCAAATCATCTGTCCTTTCATTCCCCCTTATTCCGTTATGGCCCGACAATCAAACGATGCGGGTTTTGCCATCCTCAGAGAAGGCATTAATCTCTTTCTTACAGTGCAAGACTGTTCGTGACCTTACCGTTCTGGTTGTTATTGCCCTAATGGCAATTTTACTGTCGGTAAAGATGTTTACACTCGACGACCTCGCGTTAGCATCACACCACTTCATGCATTCCGTGATCGCACGGATCTGCGCTTGCAGGACCGTTTTATGGTCAGGCAGTCTAAAATAGATTTCAATGTAGACCCCAAGGCCACTTTGTCCTCTAGCTTTGATCCATCTGGGTAACATGATCTTCCAGATGGCAATACCGTCAATCCGAGACTGTGTGGCTGGCAGCTGTGCCTCGGACTCGATCTCAAGGTTAATCTCAGGTATCCCATCGGAAACCACTTCCCTTCATTCCAGTTTCCTATCGTCGCCTCCTCGATTATACGCAATGGTATGAGCTGCTCCATTCTCCCATCGTCTTAAGTCTCATTGCCGTAGTAGGCTGCCTCACATGTGTATGTCAATGGGTCGGATAGCTAGAAATGTCTCCAGTGCCCTAGTGGGTGTGGTTCTCATCGCTCGGCCTATGTCAGGTTCTCTGAACCTGTTGTATCCTATGTTGCACTTTTTCTCCATAGCAGTCCACCAAATTACTGAGGCATGCGTAAATATTGATCTAATCACGCTCCTGTAGAGCCAGTGGACTATCCTCGGATTCAGGCCCCATTTCGAGCCTGCGGCCCTTCTACATTGTGCCCAAAATCTGTGGGCCTTCTCTGTACGCTCCTGAATGTGACACATACAGTTCAGTTTCCTGTCCAAGATCACCCCCAAGTATTTGACCTTGTCAGATATCGAAATCGTCTTATTGAGGAAACGTAGTGCATTAAATTGGCCCACCTTCGTCTTCCTCGTAAACAGGCATATTTCCTGCCTCCTTAGTCAGCATCCTTAATAGGTTATTAATGGTGGTCACCCATAGGAGTGGCGATAAAATTGTCCCCTTTGGCATGCCTTGTACCACTTTCTCTCTTATAGTTATGCCATGGGACACACAAATTATCCACCGGTTCCTTAGCATATGGTTTATCCAGTCTCTAAGGACCGGGTCCACCCGGTACTGGTCTAAGGATTGGATCATTGTGTCGGTTCGCACATTGTTAAAAGCCCCATCGATGTCAATGTACACTGCCATGGTTTTGAGTAGACGGGACGTAAAGCTTATAGGTCTGTAGGCCTTTAGTGTCGCATAACTTGCCTTGCCGGGCTTGGGTATAAACACCACTTGCATGTACTTTCGGAGTACATGCAAGTCCTAGGCACGCTGTGCAAATTTTGGCCAGACGAGGCGCCAGTTGGTCTGCCTCTTTCTGTAGTACCGCCGGAAATATTCCATAAGGACCGGGTGACTAAAATGGTTTGAAGGTCCTCAAGGATTCCTTCGCCACAAATTTCATAATTATAAACCTTCGATCAACGTCATTATTCCAAGATTGCGGTATCTCCGTGAGTTCCTTCGTATTCTGTGGAAAATGGGTTTTCATCAAAAGCCTCAACATGTCCTTAGTTGTCTCTGCTCTCACTCCCATGTCGTCTAGATTCGTATTCTACTCCGAAATACCTTTACTTGAGCCCCATAGTACGATCGTCGTACGATAAGTAATTGCTGTTTGTGGGGTGTTTTTGGAAAGGGGTAGACCCCCAGAAAATTTGTCCCGAAAATGAGTATCAATTTCGTGCTCTACTCCCCAGTACTTTTCATTTGAGCCCCATATTAAACTGGTCGGTAAATATGTCCAATTTGGGTGTGTTTTGGGGAAAGGGGTTGTCCCCCAAACACTTAGCCCTGAAAATAAATCAGCATCATACTCTACTCTCTATATCATTTATTTGAATACTATTTTGCCATTGGACTCAAAGTTGGATATCAAATTTGTTTTCTAATCTCAAATGCCTTTCATTTAAACCCCTTATTGCAAAAGGCAAATATGTCCGGCTTGTGGAGAGCTCCACTCACTTTAAGATCCAAATTGTCATGGTGAGCAAAAACGTCCTATTTGGGTGTTGTTATGGGGGTGGGACGTCCCCAAGATAGTTGGTCCCGAATGTTGATATCAGATTCGTGGTCTACTCCAAATACCTTTCATTTCCCATATTTGCATAGTCGGCAAACATGTCAGATTTGGGGGATGTTCTGGGGGGCATAGGGCGGCCATTGAGTGACTTTCTATGAAAATATATATCATCTTCCTATTCTGCTCTAAAGTACCTCTTATTGGAGCCCCATACTGCAATGGTCCGCAAATAATTGGATGGTGTAATGGGGTGGGTTGGCCCATAGAAACTTTTTCCCGAATATTGATATCAGATTCGTGGGGTACTTCATTTGAGACTCATATTGCTATGATCGTAAACTTGTGCTTTTTGGGGGGTGTTTTTGGGCTGGGGCGGACCCCAAAACATTTGGTTCCATATTTGGATACCACATTCGTATTCTACACTCAAATACCTTCTATTTGAGCCCCATATTGCGATGGTTAGTGGGGGTGTTTTTAGGGAGGGGCGGCTCCCCCAACACTTGGTCACACATTTTGATATCGGATTTGTATTCTACTCTTAAATACGTTTCAGTTGAGTCCCATATTGCCATGGCCGGTAAATATGTCCGATTTAGGGATGTTTTGGGGGTTGGGGTGGTCGCCCAAACACTTGGTCCCAAATTTAAGTATCAGATTCGTATTCAACTCTAAAATACCTTTCATTTGAGTCCCATATTATCGTGATTGGTCTATATATATATATATATATATATTTGGTAAGTTTTGGGGTGGGGCGTCCCCCCTAGATACCCGATCTCCCCCCATTCGGGTATCAAAAAATGTAGTACCCTATTTTCACCACGGGATCATTATGCACCATCTGTGATAATTTCAAGAAAATCGGTTCAGCCGTTTTTGAGTCTATAAGGAATAGACCAACAAACAAACAAAATTGATTTTTGTATATAAGAAGAAGATTCGTAAACAGCTCCCAAATATCTTCCATTTGAGCCCCATATTGATGTGAAAGTTCAATATGTCTGGTTGGTGGAGTTTTGGGGTTGGAGCGTCCACCAGGGTACTTGCACCCAGTTTTTAATACCTAATTCGTATTCTACTTCTTTTTTAAAACGGTCCATTCCGAGTTATTTTTTGATATTTTTCACTGTAAAGGTCTCGTTTGTAACTATTTCAACCATAGCTGAAACAAAATCGAAGAAGTTGGCGACAAAAATCCACCTTAAACTAAATCCATTTCGGCGTTTTTTACTTTTTTGGTTCTCATATCATTATTTCGATGTTTTACAAACGAAGTAACGAAAAAGCTTATCCCCATCCCATAGTGGATGGTATAAATTGTCAAAAACTGAGCCCTATTTCTCCACTTTGAATCGAGGGAGTGCCTAATGCGTTGGCAATGTCGATCATGGTCGCAACTCTATTAGTTTTATATTTCTTCAAATTCTAATGTACAATAACAAAACTTTTTGAATGTGATTCTGACTCGATCGGCATACTAATCGTTAGATCTATCTCTCTTCCTTCTGGATGTTACAAACAAATTCCTAAATTATAAAACCCTGTACCACAGCGGTGGTGTAGGGTATAGAAAGGGAAAAATATACAGGAATGTGGGAACTTTTGCAATAAGCCATATTGGCTTGAAGATAGCGAGGTGGTTTTTATATAAAAATGGTAAAATTTTACATTTAAAACTCTAATTAAGCCTCCCTCTCTTCTTTATCTTTCCATTGTTAATTTTATGAACGTGATTGTACGTATACACCCCAGCTATTCCCGTAAACAGAGTTGCATAACAATGACAACCTTCCTTCAGGAATACGGTATTTACTTTGCGCCACCTAGCGGACACTAGCGGCAACAACGTTGTTGGCCAATGGTCTGATTAGCTTAAAGAAACCAGTTTTTTTTTCCAGTACACGCATTAGTGAACATGTGTATGTGTGAGTTGGTTTGTTTAACCAATTGGGAATTTCATTTTAACATGACAAAGGGAAATTTTGGGATATTTTTTAAATAAGTATTGGACTTGCAGGAATGATGAAAAACCGACTTCTTTCCGTCCTCGAACATTGAAAATAAATATTTTAATTGTTAATCTATAAGAGTTGAATATTTTTTATGCCAAGCCCAGACTACCCAAACCACTCCAGTGAAATTTAGAACTTGGATTTTCCGCTAAAGAGTCTGCTGCCTTTGAATAGCCAATATGGAATGACAGCTGAAACTGATTTTCATAGTCAATGAGGCCCAAGTAAAATGTGTATGAAACCTTTAAACAGGGTTGGATGATACAAATCACTTCAATATTAACAAAAATTCAATAACCGAGGGATGGTTTTTATGAACTGAAAGAAATATTTTCAAATGTAGATTAGTAGAATAGGGCAAAGTAATCAACCACTGTGAAAAATATGAACATTTTCAAATCAAAAATTGTGAGCAACTGTGTATTACTTGTCTTTATTTTTCAATTATAGTACCTATATATTGGACATACAAGTTAATAATCTCACTTGTGGATTGAAATCGCATTTATTATAAAACCCAGCAAAACTTTTACTTACTATTCTACATTAAATGTCATGATTTCAACATTGGACTGTCAAGGGAAAAATTCTTTCTATTTTTTTCTCATCTATCTCTGTAAATTATATTCTTTTACTGACTTTTAAATGTTTTTTGCTATAGTATTCTTTAAATAGAAGCATTAAATAAAGCCGGACAATTTCCTGCAATGGAATCTTAATTATATTCTACTTAAAAAAATTATTTAAAAAATAAGTAGAATACTATTTACTGATATGGCTGAGGAAAAAAGTAGAATTTTTACTACGACAATTCATGATAAAATCATGACATTTAATGTACGATACGAAAGTTTCGCTGGTATAGGAAAGTAAATTTTCCCATGAACATTCTATTAAAGAACAGGGAATACTTCCCTCATATCACTGAGTGGAGTCCAACTAAGGCAAGAGGCACAAAAGTTGTTACATGTGGCCAGCATTAGGTTGCAAATGCAAATTTGATGAAGATTCCATTAAGGAACAACGGTTATATTTCTCTCATATCAATGAGTTCTGTCCGCTACAAATGTAAGCTCGATGATAAGGGATTTAATTTTTATTGCAGAGCAGATCGACTCCACTTAGTCGAGAAGTTTAGACGGCTGACTACCTAAGACAATTCACCAGAGCGTAGCGCAGAGGTTAGCATGTCCGTCTATGACGCTAAACGCCTGGCTTCGAATGCTGGGGAGAAATCAGAAAAATTTTTAGGCGGTGGTTTTCCCCTCCTAATGCTGGCAACATTTGTGAGGTACTATGCCATGTAAAACTTCTCACCAAAGAGGTGTAGCACTGTGGCACGCCGTTCGGACTCGGCTATAAAAAGGAGGTCCCTTCCCAAAGATCTTAAACTTGAATCGGACTGCACTCATTGATAAGTGAGAAGTTTGCCCCTGTTCCTTAGTGGAATGTTCATGGGCAAAATTTGCAATTTTCAACTAACCGCAGCTGAAAATGTTTTCTGAAGTTCTAGTCGGAATTTGAACCCAGTCGTTCAGCATCAAAGGAGAATATGCTACCTATGACCTACGGTTGACCCATAGGTTGGGTTGAACTGGAAGTCTGAAATTATACTCACGTAGACAATGTGTGTCCATTGTGATACAACTGTAGCGACAAACTTAAGTTTTTAATTCGAATCGAACACACGACTCAAGTACTGGTAATTCGAGCTCACTCCGAACTCAGCTAAGATTTTCTCTAATTTTCCCTCCCGGATTTGAACTCAGGCGTTCGGCGCCATACACTGAAAAAAGAGTTGTCCAACAATTTAAGATTATTCCTTATTCGTAAGATTTTAGCAATGAAAACGAGCCAAAGAATCAAATCATTAAAATAAAGATGATACCTTAAAATTGAATTTCCTATTTATTAACGGATATCACCATTCACTTCAAATTTTAATCGCTGATTGATTATTCTATTACTTCATAAATTACTGTCGAGTTATTATTTTTTTAATAATTTTTTTTTTTTAAACTTTATATCTTAACCTAATTAAGACCAAGGGGTCTCAATGTTAACCCAAAGAAGACAGAAACATGCCTGTTCACGAGAAAGACGAAGGTGGGAGAATTTGGCGCGCCACGTTTCCTCAATAAAACGATTTCGATGTCTGGCAAGGTCAAATACTTAGGAGTGATCGTAGACAGGAAACTGAATCGTAAGTGTCACATTCTGGAGCGTACCGTGAAGGCTCACAGATGTTGGGCACAATGTAGATGGGCCGTAGACTCGAAATGGGGTCTGAATCCGAAGATAGTCCACTGGTTCTACAGAAGCGTGATTAGACCAATACCTACTTACGTCTCAGTAGTTTGGTGGCCACCGAAGCGCAGAGGTTAGCATTTCAGCCTATGACGCTGAACGCCTGGGTTCGAATCCCGGCGAGACCATCAGAAAAAATTGTCAGCGGTTATTTTCCCCTCCTAAAGTTGGCAACATTTGTGAGGAACTATGCCATGTAAGACTTCTCTCTAAAAAGGTTTCGCACTGCGGCACGCCGTTCGGACTCGGCTATAAAAAGCAGGCGCCTTATTTTTTCGTGAGCCATACTAAATTTCATGCATGAATCGCCTAACATTACAGAACAAAATAGGGTTTTTCAACAATACTTTGAAGAAGTGCTAGGCGCATTAACCAATTTACACTATATCTTCAAGCCCTTGGTCTTGTATTGGATAATATTCTTGGGTACGTACATAATAATGTGCAATATGCTGTGTGTGGTTTTGCCCATCACTGCTTTAAAGCACCTAGATATTAAAAACATTTTAAAATTATTATACCTAATTCGATCCTGTGATGAAATGATGAACATTTTTAGCAAAATTTAAAAAAAAAATCTCACAAGGTTCTATTGGCCTGACCTTAAAAAAACTTTTGAAATAAACAGTTATTCACAACTCCCAGCCTTGAAGCACACTCATACATCCCCCTTAATTCCTTGGCGTATCCAAACCACTAACATTACAATTCTATCTCCTTGACATTTTTGTGTGTATCTAAAGAAGTTATTCGAAATGTTGTGGCATCTGCATGAAAACAACAAAAAAAAAATACGTTCTTATCAGTACACATGAGAGCGACATTTTCCAGAAACCCTTCTCTCAGCTCAACGAGCACAGATTGTGGTGGGTAGCAAGCAAACGACAGACATCATAACAAAAATTATTTTTTTTTGTCTTCCAAATCTCAAATCTAATTTTTCCAACTTATTAAACAACAGTGCATGCTCTCTTGAAAACAGCAAAATCAGATATGCGTCATACACAAGCACACTTCCGTTCATACACACATGCCTAATACCTACCATTTCGGTTAGTACAACCAACATGGCTGCACTATTGTATGGTGTTCACTGAGTATCAAGCCCACGTTGTTTTTGCGCGCACTCAGTTCTCTGCTTGCTCTCTCTTGCTTTAAATTTGTTGGTGTAGCCAACAACAATACCCCACACACAATGAGAGCATTTTCTATATACATAATTTTTTGTTTTGTTTTGTTTTCGTTTTATAATTCGGCCATATTTGATTTTGAGAACCACCACGTTGATGTTGTAGTTGTTGCTGTTATTGCCTACGTTCTCGATAAAATGTTTTCGTTGGTGGTGGATGACAACAAAACGCCCGGCACAAGGCAAATTTTATTTTTGGAGTGTCTTCTGAATATTCGTCAACGAATTGTTGTTCGCATGTAAAAATGCGAGAGTTTAAACGTCACAGTGAATTTTTCCCCTGATGTCGCATTGGAAAATGTGATACATATTTGAAAGGTGTGAGAAGATTATGCGAATTTGGCCTTTATTCGCGAAAGGGGGTTTGCAAACGCATGGAAATTGAAAACAGGAAAGCAGTAGAATATGCCAAAATGAAGTCAGAAAATCAAAATTATACTTCCCACGATATTTTTTTTTTTTTTTTGATATTTGTTGTTTGTTTTATGGTAAGATTTTCAGGTAAAGTTGAGTATGAAGTTGGAATTGCAGGGGTTAATCATTGTTTCACAAAAAAAAAAAAGAAAACTGAACATAATTACTTATAGGGTCGCCAAATATACTGCAACCTTGGTGTAGAATTTAAACTGGTCGCGCCCGGATACCTTATAAAACGGAAAGATTATTACAACAACTTTTATAGGCCCGCCGCTAGATGGATCCATCTACAGTAATAAAACTTAATGAAACAAGTTTCAACGATAATTAACAATCATTTGGTGAGCTTGATTTCACCAGTGCAATGATATCCTTTAATTACTTAAAGAAAAGTTTTTCCAGAACATAGGATACACCGATTGCTTTATGTGCGATTCACCTACCGACTTATCACCTATAAAAACAAGGGAGCTTTTTTACGATAAGGTGATACCAAGGCTTTTAACCTTTCTTGTTATAGAAAGACTTAGGCTTTAAATCCCTCGATGGACATCAGATCTAAATCCCCAAGTATAACATTTTTTGTCAGAATCGAAATCCCCATTAGAAAAAATTTTTAATAGCAATGTTTTGTCCTCAAACTGTTTTGAATAGGAGGGCCGATTAGAAGAATGAGATTGTAAATTGGCCAAATCGGTCCATGCTTAGCCTCTATATGATGAAATTACACTCCGATTCGGTACGAGGACTTCTTGTATGACTTCCAATATTAAGTTTGGTTAAAATCGTTTTAAAATCTGTTACAGCTACCATATAAACCTATTTCCCGGTTTGATTTCCTGAGCCCCTACAGGACGAGATAAACCCGAATTGACTAGATTTGGTGTGATGAGTATAGCTATTACTTCCAACATCCGTATCAAATATGATCTGAATTGGATATAGCTTCAATATAAAGTGATTTTCATATTCGACTTCTTGAACCTCTAGAAGAAGAAAAACATTTTGGCCTCTTCACTAATTTTTTATTTTTATACCCACCACCGAAGGATGGGGGTATATTAATTTTGTCATTCCGTTTGCAATACATCGAAATAAACATTTCCGACGCTATAAAGTATATATATTCTTGATCAATCTAAGACGATCTAGACATGTCCCTCCGTCCGTCCGTATGTCTGTTGAAATCACGCTACAACCTTTAAAAATAGAGATATTGAGCTGAAATTTTGCACAGAGTCTTTTTTTGTCCATAAGCAGGTAAAGTTCGTAGATGGGCTATATCGGACTATATCTTCATATAGCCCACATATAGACCGATCCGCCGATTTAGGGTCTTAGGTCCATAAAAGCCACATTTATTATCCGATTTTGCTGAAATTTAGGACAGTGAGTTGTGTAAGGCCCTTGGACATCCTCCGTCAATTTGGCCCAGATCGGTCTAGATTTGGATATAGCTGCCATATAGACCGATCCTCCGATTTAGGGTCATAGGCCCATAACAGCTACATTTATTATCCGATTTTGCTGAAATTTGGGACAGTGCGTTGTCTTAGGCCCTCCGATGTCCTCCGTGAATTTGGCTTAGATCGGTCCAGATTTGGATATAGCCATATAGACCGATCCTCCGATTTGGGGTCTTAGGCCCATAAAACACGCATTTATTGTCCGATTTCGCCGAAATTTGGGACAGTGAGTTAAGTTAAGCTCCTTGACATACTTCTCCGAACTTAACGCCTTTTTACTTGTTATAACATTCAGATATATAAATTTTTAGGATCTGCTTATAATTAGAAATCATTCAGTAATTTTTCACTCACACTCACGTAAGCTGGAGCATGACTTACAAGAAAATTACAATTCACGATACACTCACGGCCTACGACACAGTCACGACTCACGATTTAGGAAAATAATAAGAATTTTTTGACATGCGTCAAGATGTCTCACTCCCGTAAAACCACACTTTTGATACAGGGATAATACATTTTTTCAAAACTTTTCTAATAGTTACAGATAGCGTGCATAAAATCCTTCCCAATATTCTATTGAATGAAATCATCAATTTTTTTGCTTCAAAATCTATGATTTTAAAAAAGTAATCATGAAAAAAAATTGCTAAAACCGAATATAGTACCACCTTTTATGTGAGAGAATTGAGAGTGACTTGTTCGTAAGTTGGGTAGAATTGTTGCCTGTGCTTAGGTGAGCCAAAAATGTTCTGGTTAATCGTGAAAACTAAACAGCCTCTGCATCCGTGTCGACACGATAAATTGTAACCGAAGGATGAGAAACTCGGCCTTAAAGTGATAAATTTGAGCTATTAACTAAAAATGTTCCTAAAATTCATAATGATAGTTGATTTTTTACAACAAACGGAATTTAACAAATGCGTTTATTTCTGCTTCGAGATGACCTTAATACTCCAAAAAGCTTTTTTATGCAATGCAATAATGAAACCCATGGGGGACACAACGTACCAGCCATGATTTGACACGTTTCGACCGCTCTGTATGAGGGGTCACCATTAGAAATCTTCAAATGTGGGGGTCTTCAAAGATCGTGCATTGGAAGGTTGAATTTAACTCGAAGAAATTGCGAAAGTCCTTCCATGAACACAACACTGAACAAGTTCTCTTACTTTGTCTCACAACCTGTCTCTTTTCCAATGCAAATTTCTGTTGAAGCGTTGGATTTCTTGTCCACAAACCTACAATTGCTTCCAGGGTATGCATGTCGTTGGGTCATTCTAGATCAAAAGTTATAGTCTTTTGAGCAATGGATTTCGACAATGGGTCTTTATGGAAAGTCAAACTTCAGTGGTTTAACCGGTCGTGCCTTTTTTCTTTGATTAAGTCTGTTGCCAAACTGTATTGCCACGAATCGAAATGCCACTAAATGTCTACCATTAAACACAGAATTATTTATCTTGTATCTCATTATTTTAATTTACAGTTTCAATAAATTTGTTATACCCACCACGATAGGATAGGGGGAATATTCATTTAGCCATGTCATTCCGTTTGTAATCACTCTACAGTCATTAAAAATTGAGATATTGAGTTGAAATTCTGCACAGACTTGTATTTCTTCTATACGCAGGTGAACTTCTTGAATGTATATGGTTTAAATAAAGACCGAACTGCCGATAAAGGAACTTAAGCCCATAGTAGCTTCATTTATTACCCGATTTCCGTGAAATTTGAAAAAGTGAGCCCCTATTTAGATATAACTGTAGATATGTTGGTGAAGTTATAATAAAGGAAAAACAAGTAAGAGCGTGCTAAATTCGGCCGGGACGAATCTTATATACCCTCCACCATGGATCGCATTGGTCGAGGTCTATGCGCGGTATCTCTTTCTATCTCTAGAAATCAAGATCCCAGATCGGTTTATATGGCAGCTATATCAGGCTATGTACGGATTTGCGCCGTACCTAACACAGTTATTGGAAGTCATAACAAAACACCTCATGCAAAATTTCAGCCAAATCGGATGAGAATTGCGCGCTCTATTGGCTCAAGAAGTCAAGATCCAATATCGGTTTATATGACAGCTATACCAGATTATGCACCGATTGGAATCATACTTAACACAGTTGTTAGAAGTGGTAAAAACACTACGTGCAAAATTTCAGTCAAATCGGATGAGAATTGCGCCCTCTAAAGGCTCAAGAAGTCGAGACCCAAGATCGGTTTATATGACAGCTATATCTAACCATAAACCGATTTGAACCATATTTAGAACAGTTGTTGGAAGTGATACCAAAATACCACGAGCAAAATTTCAGTCAAATTGGACGAGAATTGCGCCCTCTAGAGGCTCAAGAAGTCAAACCCCAAGATCGGTTTAAATGCCAGCTATATCATAAGATGGACCGATTTGGCCCATTTACAATCCCAACCAACCTACATTTATAAAAAGTATTTGTACAAAATTACAAGCGGCTAGCTTTAATCCTTCGAGAGTTAGCGTGCTTTCGACAGACGAATGGACGGACAGGCGGACGGGCGGACGGACATGGCTAGATCGAGTTAAAATGACATGACGATCAAGAATATGTATACTTTATGGGGTCTCAGACGCATATTTCGAATGACGAAATTAGTATACCCCCATCCTATTGTGGAAGGTATAATAATGATGACGTGACAATTGCGGTTAGGGGAAAGTTTCCCAGCACTCTAAGAGATATACTACAGGAAGCTCTACGTGCAACAGCAAAGTGGGCTACCGAAAGTGGTCTAGGTATAAATCCATGCAAGACAGAAGTAGTTCTTTTCAGCAGGAGATACAAGTTGCCTACAGTGGAACCTGTCCGCTTAAGTGGGAGTATGTTCCATTTACAGAAAGCGCAAAATACCTGGGTGTTTTGCTGAACAGGAAATTGAACTTCAAATCCAACATTTTGGAAAGGGCAAGAAAGGCCACTCCTGCCCCATACACCTGCAAGAGAGCCATTGACAAAAGTTGGGGGTTTAGACTGGGGGTTGGGTATATACAGCAGTTGTCAGACCTATAATGCTATATGGTGTTGTGGTCTGGTGGACGGCGCTTCAAAAATCCACCTACTGCTCAATACTTAACAGGATCCAAAGGATGGCTTGTTTGTGCATCACAGCCACACTAAGGACGACACCATCTGATGCACTGAATTAAATGCTTCTTCTTATGCATCTGGACATTGTGGCTACCCAAATTGCAGCGACCACTGCCGTGAGGTTAAGGCAGCTTTCTCATTGGCTATGTGGCGGCTATGGACACTGTGCTATCCTTGATACAATATTCAATGTTCCAAGCAGTGTGGATTATACCCTACCTGAGCCGCTTTGTGATAAAAATTGCTGTACAGCCATTCCTGATAGAACCGATTTGAACTACGATATCCCTGGTAACAGAAGTTACATAGACTTCTGTACGGATGGTTCCAAATTAAACGACCAGGTGGGCTTTGGGGTGTACTCTAAAGATCTAGAACTGGTCATATCGAAAAGGTTACCCGACCACTGCAGTATGTATCAAGCAGAGATGCTTGAAATTTAAGAAGTGGTGGAATGGCTAACATATAATGTCACTATGACGATTGGCATAAATAGCTTCTCAGACAGCCAGGCAGCCATTAAATTCCGGACGAGCTTGCGAGACTAGGAACTACTCTGCACATTCCAGGGAAACTGGAATCTGTGGGTATGCCTCATGTAAGCTAAGTTTTCAGGACCAGGCCCAAAGGACAACGAAGAGGGGGCTGTGAGCATTCCAAAACTATGTGGCCTAATCTAGTCTTGCTGTCATTGGCTAGAACAGACGTCTCATTCATTGTGTCCGTCATGACAGGTCACTGTCTAACTGGAAAACATGCTGACAGACTGCAGATTCCCAGCAACGACTTTTGCAGAAGCTGTGAGGACATCGATGAAGAAGAGACTATAGAAAACCTTCTGTGTGTGTGTCCCGCACTAGCAGTTAGAAGGAGTTCCACTTTAGGTTTTCATTTCTTTGAGAACCTGTCTGATTTAGCGGATGTGAACATTCGCAAGTTATTGGGCTTTTTAAAGCGATCTGGATGGTTCAACGGTAGGATCGGGAAGGCATCTTCCTTCTTCTGTTCCTGTGGTATCACAATGAATGAAAACGTTTCAATGAGTCTAATGGCAGCCTACCACTTAAACCTTACCCAACCTAACCTATAATAAAATAGAATGATTAACATATCGATGGTAGTGGGTATCCAAAGTTCAGCACGGCCAAACTTAGCACGTTTTTACATGTTTTCAAATGTTTCTTTTTAAGAATGTTACCTTCTACGATGTTGAAAATTCATTATACAAAATGAGTCACCAAACGAATACCATTGTTTGAAAGCTGAAGAACCAACATTTTTCTAAAACCACTTTTAAATTAATTTCTTCAGCAAAAATATGGCTCCATATTTAATTTCAATGACAGTTCATAAAGCTAATTTGGCAATTTGCTTAACTAATATTACCAACCATATAGGATTAGATGACTTCTAAAATATACTTTAAACTAATGCAAGGATTACACAAAAAATAAACAAACCTTCGAAATAATCCCATTCGAAACGACATCTGAAACGAAAAAAAAAACGCCAAGAGACACATATTATTCAATGGCTTGATAAAAATAAATTTAATCACATAATAAAAAATATTTGGAACTTGTTGTTTTTTTTCTCCTCTTTTGTTTATTTTAAATATTTAAGCTGCACACGAACGACATGTTGCCTTATCGTGCACTGCAATTCAAAGCAACTCAACAAATGGCATCAGCAAACAGACGAAATAATTGAAATTCATTGAACTGCAACAGTGGTTGAGCGTTCAAACTGTCCCATAAATATGTCACAACTTATGGCAACGAAACGACAGATTGAGAAAACGACTGAAAAATAACAACAACAACAACAGCACAACAAACAAAAATGGAAACCCAGAAGGGTATTAAGGAATAACGCAGGAATCCTAAGGAAACTAATGCCAAGTAATCTCAGTATTCAGAAAAATAACAACGACAACGTAATGGATGGACTCAACAACACACAAAAATTGAATATAATTCACAAAGAAATGCATGACAAGACAATGAGGATGACAACCGACAAAAACAGAACTGCTAGTGTTCGTGCCCCCAAACTCATTGAAGGAAAAGAAAGGAACTTCATGTTCTGTATGGGAGTTGATTTTCGTTTTGTATTTTTGCTTCTTTGTGAATTTCTGTTTTAAATCGTAATTTATGATTTAAATACATTTCACGGTTGTTGGTTGGTTAGACTTTTTCTTCTTTACTTTACTTAGTATGCAATTGTGATAATATCTGTTAAAAGAAGAAAATATCGTAAATTCTACTTGTTATGACAAAGACTAAAAACACCAACATATATTGACTGAAGGCATGCATAAGTAAGAATGAATTTAATCAAGTAGATTTTTTTTCTGTTTATTTTTGTAATGGGAGTGGGAGTGTTTAAAATAAACCTCGAACTAATCTTTCATTCTGAAGTTATTTAAATTTATCATTTCAACTATAGGTATTTTCCTATTTTTTAAGATAAGGGACTGTAATATTTTAAACTTATGTGTGATGTGAGAGCATGATGGGAGTGGATAATAAATGAGCTGGAAAGTAAATATACGAAATGGACAAAATTGGTATCAACCTTTATTTTTTTTTTTTTTTTGAAAAATATGTACAAATGAGTTTAGTTTAATGCGATAGAGCAGTCGAGTTGATAGCTTACTTTATAACTTAGTGAAAGGTCAAAGGTTCAATGTTCACAAAATGCGTTGGTATGTGGCTACAAGACTACATCAAATCTAGACTTTTGTTGGTGCACTCAAGCACCTCAAAGTGAACAAAATGTTTCAAATCATTATAATGATACTTGTTGCCAAAACCCTATGCTAAGGCTTAAAGAAAAGACTGCAACAACAACTGAAATTGTTCGAAAAGTAAAGGCTCGAATTCAACGAAATCGTAGTCGCAACAAAATCGCTAAAGATTTGAAAATATCGTTTCGTAAAGAGTGTTTTTTCATTGGGGTATGTAGAATTTTCTGTGCCACATCACATGTTGCTATTTCAATTAATAGTTAACAATCCAAAAATATAACGGCTGTATTCAGAAAACTTAATAAAGTTTTAAAATATTAGAGCTGTCAAATAAATCTATAACAAATCTTCATTAAGTTTTGTAAATAGCGGCGCAAAACTCTAAATTTTACCACATTCTGGCAACTAGTTGCAGAATTAGTGACGAAAAAGGAAAATGCTTCATCGCATCAATGAACGCGATTCATTAGTGTGTTTTCATTAATTCAATGGACATTTTCATAAATACAAAGACATTTTTCATTAATGCAATGTTTCATTCTTGCAAATTTTGTCATTGCAGGGTTTTATTAAATGAACGAACCGAAATTTATTGATGGAATGATAGATGATGATATACTGCAGTTGTCAGAGCTATTATGCTATTTGGCTGTTGTTGTAGCCACATTTTCATGTGGAGATGACGATCCTCATCAGGCTCCTGTAGGTGAGCAAGCTTGTTCCGATCCAAAGGACCGATAGCCGCGGGAACGCTATAGGCTCGCCTTGTCATATCGAGCATCATAGGCACTTAGTATTTGTGCAAGAGCCAGTGCCGCCCGGACTCTCACTGAGACCCTCCGCCCGATACCGCTGATTGTCCGCGATTGTCGTTGGACGCGCCCCTTAGTTCGCAGCTAAACTTCTCGTGACAGCAATGAACACCACACAAATTGGAGATACATTTTCCAGCCTGTGTGGTGCTCACAGTTATCCTGTGCTATATGGTGTTGTAACCAGGTGGACGGTGCTTCAAAACTCCAACTACAGTTAAATACTCAACCGGGTAAAAGGATGGCAGCCGTACTGAGGACGACACCATCTGTTATATTGAATTTAATGCTACATCTAATGCCTCTTTTTGGTCTTTGTGGCGAGACCAATTGCTGCTACCACTGCTATGAGTCTAAGGGAGCTTTCGCTTTGGTCATGTGGCGGCCATGGACACTGATATTCCTTTTCAAAAAAAAAAAAAGTCCGACATTGCAGGCTGTGTGATGAAAGAATCCATTGGAACTACATTATTCCTGGAAATAAAATTTACATAGACTTCTTTACGGATGCTACCAAACTAGATAGCAAGGTGGGCTCTCTGAGGAATTTGGACTGGTCATCTGAAGAATTTGTACTGGTTATATTGAGAAGGTTACCGACCACTGCAGTGTGGATCAAGCGGAGAGATCCTTGCAATTAAGCAAGTGGTGGAAGGGCTAAGATATAATGTAATAACGACGATTGGCATAAATATCTTCTTAGACAGCCTGGCAGCCAATAAATCCCTGGAGAAAGTATTTCTGAACACAAAAACCGCCCTACACTGTCTCAGATCTCTCAACGAGATGGTTGAAGATCAAAATTCACCTGTTCTGGGTGCCGGACGACAGAGATATACCACGGAATTGCAGAGCGGATGAGCTTGCGAGACTATGAACTACCTTACACATTTCTGGGGAACTGGAATCTGTGGGTATGCCTCGAGCGACATGTAGACTAAGTGTTCAGGATCAGGCCCAAAGGGCAACGAGCTTAAGTTAAGGTCTTACCCAGGTGTCTCAATATTAACCCAGAGAATACAGAAATATGCCTGTTCACCAACTGTCTAGGAGACGTCCCACCATCATAAAAACCCCCCAAGTAGGACGTATTTGCTCACCAAGACAATTTGGGTCTTTAAGACAGTGAAGCTCGATATTCATAGTTTTTAGAGTCCCTACCCCAAACCGGGCACAATTGCTGGCTTTTGCAAAAAGAGGTTTATGTGAATGCTATTTGAGATTAGAAAACGAATTTTATATCCAATTTTGAGGCCAATGGCAATATAGGGTTTACATATATGAGAATAGAGCACGTTGCTGATATATTTTCAGGGCTTAGTGCCATATTTACCGACCAAGTCAATGTGGGGTTTAAACGAAAGGTATTGGTGGCAGAGCAAGAATTGATACCCACTTTCGGGACCAATTTTCTGGGGGTCTACCCCTTTCCCAAAATACCCCACAAACAGCTATTTTTTACTGACCATCGCAATATGGGGCTTAAATAAAGGTATTTGGGAGTAAAATACGAATTTGATATCCAAATGTAGGTCCATGGATTTAAGGCATCACCCTTTCCCCAAAACACCTCCCAAAGGGTGAAAATTTTACGACCTTACCAATATGTGGCTCAAATGAAATTAAAAAACGAATTCGATAACCAATTTTGGGACCATGTGTTTGGGGGACGCCCTTTCATTGTTGAAAATAAATATTCCAAAGAAAATTTTGTTCCATATTAGGTAACAGAAGGCGCAGCGGAGCGGGCCCAAACTAATTTTGGTCGTAGGCCATGGATATACCGACAAGACTGGGCACTCATAAAGCATTTGTAAACCAAGATTTACACAAATGGACACACGAGTATTTTTATTCAAAATTTCTCCCAAAATCAGCCAAAAATTTAAGCTTCTTGGGGTATTGGAAGACTACAGTCATAAAAAAAATGTTGCTGATAATAGCAAAACTAATCTGCAAACTGTTAGTAGTTTATGTTGCTGTTATTACGGCAGAAGTTCTGTTGTCATAACAAAATGTTGCAGTTTCGTGCTAGCGGGCTGCCTTCTTAAAAGTTTAATTACTGAAAACGACTGCATCTCAATTTATGAAGGGATCGTTAGGAGGAGAGTTAAATAAAATAGGATGAACTAAAACAAGTAAAATCGTGCTAAGTTCAGTCTGGCCGAATCTTATATACCATCCACCATGGATCTCATTTGTCAACTTCTTTTCCCGGCATCTCTTCTTAAGCAAAAAAAGGTTAAAAGAAAAGATTTGCTCTGCTATTATAGCGATATCAAGATATGGTCCGGATCAGATCACATTTAAATTATATGCTGGAGTCCTGTCTAAAAATTCAGCCAATTCGAATAAGAATTGCACTCTTGGGGGCTCCAGAAGTAAAATAGAGAGATCGATTTATATGGGAGCTGTATCAGGCTATAGACCGATTCAGACCATAATAAACGCGTATGTTGATGGTCATCAGAGGATCCATCGTACAAAATTTCAGACAAATCGGATAATAATTGCGAACTCTAGAAGCTCAAGAATTCAAGATCCCAGATCGGTTTACATGGCAGCTATATCAGGTTATAGACTAATTTAAACCATATATGGCACAGTTGTTGGAAATCATGACAAAACACGTCGTTCAAAATTTCTTCCAAATCGGATAAGAATTGCGCGCTCTAGAAACTCAAGAAATCAAGATTCAAGATCGGTTTATATGACAGCTATATCAGGTTATGGACCGATTTGAACCATACTGAGCACAGTTGTTGGAAGTCATAACAAAAGACGTCGTGCATTCAAATCGGATAAAAATGGCGCCCTCTAGAGACTCAAGAAGTCAAGATCCAAGATCGGTTTATATGACAGCTATATCAAAACATGGACCGATATGACCCATTTACAATCCCAACCGACCTAACAGGAAGTATTTGTGCAAAATTTCAAGCGGCTAGGTTTACTTCTTCGAAAGTTAGCGTGCTTTCGACAAACGGAAGGACGGATAGACGGACGGACGGATGGACGGACGGATGGACGGACGGATGGACGGACGGATGGACGGACGGACGGACGGATGGACGGACGGAGGGATGGACGGACGGATGGACGGACGGACGGATGGACAGACGGATGGACGGACGGACGGACGGACGGACGGACGGACGGATGGACGGACGGATGGACGGACGGATGGACGGACGGATGGACGGACGGATGGACGGACGGACGGACGGACATGGCTAGATCGACATAAAATTCTCAGACGAATATTTCGTGTAGTTACAAACAGAATGACTAAATTAGTAAACCCCCATTCTATGGTGGATGGTATAATTGAGTGAAATAAATGGAGTAAAATAAAATAAATGAAATAAAATAATGATTTATTTATATTTCAATCGTCTTGACATTATGTCTCGTCCTGTGATGGGTTAAAAAAATATTTTCACAAAAAAAAATGGTCCTTTGAGTTGGTAACACTTCGTGTTGGCAAACCTGTACTCTGTTCCTGATTTGCGTATTCAGGGAAGAAGTGTTTTAAAGGGTTATTAATAACCGAGGCCACCGTAGTGCAGAGGTTAGCATGTCCGTCTATGACGCTGAATGCCTGGGTTCGAATCCTGGCGAGACCATCAGAAAAAATTTTCAGCGGTGGTTTTCCCCTCCTAATGCTGGCAACATTTGTGGGTACTATGCCATGTTAAACTTCTCTCCAAAGAGGTATCGCACTGCAGCACGCCGTTCGGACTCGGCTATAAAAAGGAGGCCCCTTATTATTGAGCCTACACTTGAATCGGACTCCACTCATTGATATTTTTGCCGTGTGAGTTTTTACCCAACAATGAAGTGATATGTTAATATATAAAACCATTCAGAAATGGCGAGCTATAGTTAGCTCCAGCATCTCCCGGTTCTTACTGCTTCCGAATGACCTGATTAACCACTTTTTTATGACTTGTTTTCGTCCAAGATAATGCTATTCCTATACGATGAAAAAAAACCTCTGCGAATATGTATGAAATTTGTTTTCAAAACGTAACTCTATTCATTAACAAAAAGTCTGCTAATTTGTTATGATTTGAAAGATTTTATAACACCATGCTGCCCGTTCTGCTATTATGTAAATATCTATAGTTTTACACCTAAGGGCCATTAAATGTATTCTGAAATTATTTTAATTTATATTCAAACTCATACTCATAGAGGGCATATCTCGGGCAATAAATCGTTGTTAGTGCATTTTTTGCCATTTGCCCTCAGACAGTGGCTATAAATTTCATTCAAATAATCTCATTACTCACAGACAAACTACAAAACATTAGAAAATTATATACACCACAAAAGTACTAGCATTGACAGAGGATGAGGGGGATGGTGTGGAAAAAGGAACTTTGGCGAACTTGGCTGGGTGAGGCTGCAAAGTACGCTGCGGTCATAAAATGTGCTACAATGTTGTAGGCCACTCGTTCGGTTAGTCGTTTCGAAAATAGGTGTGGAAGTCAACTAAAAAACTGAAAACCTCAGGAGCAACAGCTATCACTTTGTTTAATGGAACAAGTACAAATCTGAATGTTAAAGAGCCGCTGGATGATTTTTTTTTATTTTAAGTTTTCTATGCTTTGTTGAGCGTTTCGACTTGAATCTGTGGTGAGTATGTGCTGCCCGAAGATAAATAGAAGAAAATTTCCAAGGAAAATTATTTACTTGCTCTGCACGACATGTGGATACGAGTAAATTGAGTAGAGCGAGCGGCCTAACCCGCTAAGAGGGAAATACGAAACATTTAAATGCCATTAAACAAACATTTGTGCAACATTTGAAGTAAACATTTAATTGCACCATTAATTGGTTGTTCTGCTCGTTCTCCTATGTTGTTGTGGCTGTTTGCGGGAACTATTAACTATAACATATAAAGTCATGCTGTTGTCGTTGCACAGTGGGAGGAAAATTAAAATTTATTTGGCTGTATTTTTTTGGGTTTCATTTTTACGTTTGAAATGTCGAATTTATATAAATACTAGCTAAAAGATGCATTACGACAGGAGTAGAGAAACACCTAAAGGACGGTACTGTCTCCTCAACTTTGGAATATAGCCATTAACAATATATTAATATATTGGGTTGCCCAAAAGTAACTGCGGATTTTTTAAAAGAAATAAATTCATTTTTAATAAAACTTAGAATGAACTTTAATCAAATATATTTTTTTACACTTTTTTTCTAAAGCAAGCTAAAAGTCACAGCTGATAACTAACGGAAGAAATAATGCAATTACAGAGTCACAAGCTGTGAAAAAATTTGTCAACGCCGACTATATGAAAAATCCGCAGTAACTTTTTGGGCAACCCAATATTAAATATATATTATTGCCCCTGGAAGAAAAAGTGGTCGAGTATGCTGTTGACGTGGCAATTGCGGTTAGGGGAAAGTTTCCCAGCTATATGGTGTTGTGTTCTGTTGGACGTCGCTTTAAAAGTCAACCTACTGCTCAATACTTAACCGGAAGGCTTGTTTGTGCATCACAGCAGTACTGAGGATGACACCATCTGATGCACTGAATTACCACCATTAGACATTGTGGCTACCCAAATTGCAACTACCACTGCCGTGAGGTTAAGGGAGCTTTCTCATTGATCATGTGGGCGGTTACGGACACTGTTATATCCTTGAATCAATATTCGATGTTCCAGGCAGTGTGGATTACACCCAACTGAGCAGTTTTTGATAAAAATTACTGTACCACTATTCCTGATAGAACCGATTGGAACTACGATATCCCTGGTAACAGAAGTTACATAGACTTCAACACGGATGGTTCCAAACTAAACGACCAGGTGGGCTTTGGGATGTACTCTAAAGATCTAGAACTAATCATATCGAAAATGTTAACCGACCACTGCAATGTGTGTATCAAGCGGAGGTACTTGCAATTAAAGAAGTGGTGGAATGACCAAGATATAATGTCATAACGGCGATTGGCATAAATATCTTCTCAGACAGCCAATTAATCCCTGGAGAACGTATTTCTGAATACAAAAACAGCCTTTGACTGTCGAAGATCTAACAACGAGATGGCTGAACAGTTCAAAATTCAACTGTTCTGGGTGCCGGGCCACAGAGATATCCCGGAGAATTGTAAAGAGGATGAGCTTGCGAGACTAGGAACTATCCTACACATTCCAGGGATACTGAAATCTGTGGGTATGCCTCTAGCAACATGTAAGCTAAGTTTTCAGAACCATGTCCGAAGGGCAACGAATGACAGATGGTCACAGGGAGAGCTGTGAGAATTCCAAAACTATGTGGCCTAATCCAGACTTGAAGAGGTCTACTGCTTTGCTGTCATTGGCTAGAACGGACGTCCCAGTCATTGTATCCGTCATGACAGGTCACTGTCTAATCGGAAAACATTTCCGACAGACTGAAGGTTGTCAGCAACGAGTTTTGCAGAAGCTGTGAGGACATCGAAAAAGAATAGTCAACAAAACACCTTCTTTGTGTGTTCCCCTCACTAGCAGTCAGAAGGAGTTCCACTTTAGGTTCTCATTTCTTTGAGAACCTGTCTGATTTAGAGGATTTGAATATTCCTAAGTTATTGGGCTTTTTAAAGCGATCTGGATGGTTCAACGGTATGAACTAGAAGGCATCTCTCTTCTTCTGTTCCTGTGGTATCACAATGGATGAAAACGTCTAAGAGAGTGTGATGGCAGACTGCCACTTAAACCTAACCTAACCTATGTAGCAAGGGCATCAGTTGTTGTTTAGAAGTTAAAAAGTTCATATGGTTGAAGGGAAGATGTGTACTTTACGTACAACATTTCTGTCAAATTGAGGCTTCCCAAGGCAGTAGAAAACTAATCGGGAGATAGAAGTATGTGGGAGCTTCATCCGGTAGTAGGCCGATTTGGATCATACTTGAAAGACTTAACGTGCAAAATTTCAGCAATATAGGCCAACAATTGCTGCTTCCAGGGACTAAAGATCTCAAATCGGGAGATAAGTTTATGTGGAAGCTATAGCTGGTTATAGACCAATTTGGATCGAATTTGGCTCAGTTGTAGCAGAACATAATGTGGAAAATTTCATATCAAACTTCTTCAGCAGCTTTCAGATGGTCAAGAAGTATAATCGAGAGATCGGTATTTATGAGAGCTATATCAGTTTTAGACCGATTTAAACCTTACCTACCACGGTTGTTGGAAGTAATAAAAAACAAGTACTGATAGGTTAAAATTGCACAAATCCGATCTCTTGATAATCTACCCCATATAGTGTATGCAGGCTAAGTTGTCGAAATTATAATTTGCTTAAATTGTTGAAGTAGAATTTCGACTACAACCCGTGCATGTTGTGGTAGCCATATAGCAAATCACTGTGCAAAATTTTGAGATGATAGGTTGATAAATGCCCTAACAGTGAATATCGGAAAATACAATATGTGAAAGCGATTTCTAAAGCTTAACTTATTTCTAAGAAATTGATCAGAGGTGATACAAGAGAAGCATTCGTAGCAATTTTTCAGGATCGGTTAACAAATGTCCAAAATATTGCAGTATTAGTCAAAATCAGACGAATGTATTTAAAAGAGCCTTAAAATAAGACTTTATACCAAATTTTAAGAAAATCTATTCAGAAGTACACCGACAATGGCTACCCAAATAGGACGTATTTGCTGATCAATGCAATATGGGGATCGAATAAGAGAGTTTTTTTTTTATAGTATAGGATGAATCTGATATATATTTTCAGGGCCAAGTCAATGAACGGCTCCCAAAACACCCCGGACATGTTTGCCAACTATGGAAATATGGGGTTCATATGAAAGGTATTTGGGAGTAGACCACGAATGTGATTTCAACATTCGGGACCAACTGTCTAAGGGACGTCCCACTTCCATAACAACCCCGTATTTGCTCACCATAGTTTTTAGGGCTCATATCCCAAACCGGACATATTTGCTGACTTTTCCATTAAGGGCCAAACCGGGCCCGCTCCGCTGCGCCTTCTCTTACTTTATATGGAACAAAATTATCCTTTGAATATTTATTTTCGACAATTCAAGCTTTTTGTGCTTTTAGTGAAACTCATGCTACGAAAATAGTAAATGTATATCGCTTGAATGACAGTAGAACAATATAAATGCCCTTATCTAATGCCATATGATCTTGGGTCACATTTGAATATCAGATTCGTATTCTACTCTCAAGTACCTTTTTCTTTGAGTCCCATATTGCCATGCTCAGTAAATAAGTTCTATTTGGGGTTTTTTTTTGGGAAGGGGTAGACCCCCAGAAACTCTCACATTTAGATATCAGATTCGTATTCTACCCGCAAATACCTTTCATTTGAGTCCCATATAGCCATGGTCGGTAAAAATGTCGGATTTAGGGGTGTTTTGGGGGTTGGATTGGTCCCTCTACCACTTGGTCCGACAATTGGATATCAGATACGTTTTCTTATTCTAAATATCTTTTATTTGAGTAACATATTGTTGTGATTGGTCTAAATATATATTTGGTAGGTTTTAGGGTGGGCCGGCTCCCTAGGTACCCAATCCAAAATTTGGGAGCTATTGGGTTGCCCAAAAAGTAATTGCGGATTTTTCATATAGTCGGCGTTGACAAATTTTTTCATAGCTTGTGACTCTGTAATTGCATTCTTTCTTCTGTCAGTTATCAGCTGTTACTTTTAGCTCGCTTTAGAAAAAAGTGTAAAAAAAGTATATTTGATTAAAGTTCATTCCAAGTTTTATTAAAAATGCATTTACTTTCTTTTAAAAAATCCGCAATTACTTTTTGGGCAACCAATATATCTAAATATGAATCGATTTCTATCAAATTTTGCAGTGATGTCAAGAGTCATAAAAGAAGCCCTCAAGGAAAATTTCGTGAGAATCGGTTAACAATTGACGATGTCATTCTAATATTGGTCCAAACCGGACGAACATACATATATATCCAAATCTGAACCGATTTCTTTCAATTTCAAGAGGCTTTGTCTCTAGACTAAAAGAGATACCTCTGTCATATTTGAAGCCGTCCGGATGAAAATTGCGACCGGTACTTTATACAGAAATTGACATGGACAGACAGACTGACATAGTTAAATCGAATCTGGAAGTGATTCTGAGTCGATCCGTATGCATGTCAATGGGTCTAGCTCTTTTCCTTCTAGGTGTTATAAGCAAATGCATTAAGTTGTAGTAACCTGTACCACACGACATGAAAAATGTTAGTTTAAACGGAAAATAATTGCGACTTCTAGGGCCCCTCGATGTCAAGACTGAACTGAGTATCTGTGCAAAATTTCGAGCGGCTAGCTTTACTCGTACGACCGCTATCGTAATTTTCCCAGATGGACGGAAGGACAGACAGATATGGCTCGATCGACTGGGAATGTCAAGACGGTCAAGAATATATAGACTTCATTGGGTCTCAAATCAATCCGTCGATGTATTAAAAACGGATTGACTTGGTTAGTATCATATGGTGGTGGGTATAAAAGGATTCGCATAAATCACTTCACTTATATTAAATAGACCCAAAAAAGATTGGCCTGAAGTAATTAGCTGAAATGATAGTAGTGTTATAAAAATTATAAAGTGCTCCCAATAAAAAGCAGTTTCCTATCTTGGGTGAAATTCAGTTCATTTCAATTTTAAACTTTTCTTTGTCAAATTTGGCCTTAACTCATTGGCTTCGTGCATGGTATAGTAGCTAAGATTTTATTTCCACATGCAATAACTTTTCACTTAAAAAAACATTAAATTTTTTTTAATAAAATACAAATCCTATTGCCGAGCTAATTAATAGATGTACTCATAAAGATATGAAGTAATGACTTCATGTCTATCAAGTGTCTGATAACATGTCTTTCTCTTGCTGTAGAAGTAAAAAAAAAAATAAAAGTAATCTCGTAATCGCAATATTTAAACTAAATTAAACGTTGTCCGTTGTGAGTAGATTTATAAGCCATTCCAACAAACATTTACAACTAAATTCCATCTGTGATTTCTTAGATATCTAGTATCTGATCTTTATCACATGTGTAAAAAAACAACAAGTGAAACGCGTTACGTTTGGCGGGGCCGAAGCTTAAATACCCACCATCAGAGATTTAATAAAGAACGAATTCAAATAAGCGCAGTTACTATGATGGACATTTTGATGGTTGTTTTAAGTATGAGCCAACTAAAACAAAGATTAAGGCTTCTTCTGGGTCGGTTTTAATGGAAGCTATAGCCAATTACAGAAGGAAGAACTGCAGAAAACTCTTCAACAGAGCGAAAGCCACAAGAGCACCACAGGATTGGGACATCTGTAAGGGTGAGCCAAAAAATATAACGGAGAGCTGAGAAAGGCTCAGAACAAATCCTGGGTGAAATTCTGGAGCTCCCTAGAGGATACATCTGAGGCCTGGAAGATTCTGTCTTCGAGACCTATTGCGGGGGGGGGGGGGGGGGGGGGGGGGGATATTCAGAAGTCAGAGGATGTATGGGCAATGTCTAGTGAGGAAACACTAGAACCACTCGTTGATACACATTTCCCGAGAAATTCTCCAACGAACAACGTGGCGCCAGAAGAGCTTGTCACTGGTATGCATTCATCGGAAGCTATAAGGGAAATTGTGTCTGAGCCGAAAATACTTTGGGCGATAAGAAGTTTCGACTCCTTTAAGTCGCCAGGCCCTGATGATGTATAACCGGCTGAATTACAAGCTGTGTCTGATAGACTGGTTCCCTGGCTTAGGGAGATATACTCTGTCTGTCATATATACCTGTGGGAGGGGATTGAGGGACACGAAGGTCATTTTCGTTCCGAATGCAGGAAAACCCTACCACACGAAAGCGAAAGATTTTCGTCCTATTAGTCTTTATGCTGAAGACTCTTGAGAGGTTGATAGAAAGATATCTTGGGGCAAATATTCCTGGAGATCGCCTGCAGCTGCAGCAGCATGTATATAGTAAAGGCAAAACCACTCAAACAGCCCTTCACGACCTAGTCGGCTACATAGAGGATACTCTCGCTGCCAAGGAATATACAGTGGTAGCCTTTCTTGACATTGAAGGTGCTTTCAATAATGTAAAACCGACGTCAATCATGAAGAAGTTGGAGTATCTAGGCATCAACTCTACTGTAAGAAAGTTTATTAATAACTTACTTACTAAAAGATGCATTACGGCATGCTTGGGATCTTAAAAGATGGGTAAGCAGAGGAACACCTCAAGGAGGTGTACTGACTTCTCTACGTTGGAATATAGCCATTAACAATATATTATTGTTTTTGAAAGAAAATGGTGTAAAAGTGGTCGCGGGGAATAGGGGAATGTTTCCCAGCACTCTAAGAGATATACTTCAGGAAACTCTACGTGCAACAGCGAAGTGAGCTTCCAAGAGTGGTCAAGATGTAAATCCGTGCAAGACAAAAGTAGTTCATTTCAGTAGGAGATACAATTTGTCTACAGTGGCACCTGTCTCCTTGGGAGGAGAGAATGTTCCATTTACAGAAAGCGCAAAATACCTGGGTGGTTGGCTGGACAGGAAATCGTATTTGAAATCCAACATTTTGGAAGGGCTAGAAAGGCAACTCTTGCCCTATACACCTGCAAGAGAGCCATAGGCCAACATTGGGGGTTAAGACCGCGTATCATGCATTGGGAATATAATGCAGTTGTCAGACCTATAATGCTATATGGTGTTGTGGTCTGGTGGATGGCGTTTCAAAAGTTCACCTACTGTTCAATAGTCAAGGATGGCATGTTTGTGCATCACAGCCGTACTGAGGACAACACCATCTGATGCACTGAATTTAGTGCTACATCTAATGCCTCTGGACATTGTGGCTAGACAAATTTGTGCGACCACTGCCGTGAGGCTATATTCTCATGTGGCGGCTACGGAGACTATGTTATCCTTGATACAATGTCCGATGTTCCTGGCATTGCGGATAACACCCTGCCTAAGCCGCTTTTTGATAAAAAGTACTGTACCACTATTCTTGATAGAACCGATTGGAACTACTATTCTGATGGTTCCAAACTATATGACCAAGTGGGCTTTGGGGTGTGCTCTGAAGAAGATGGACTGGTCATATCGAATAGGTTACCCGACCACTGCAGTGTGTATAAAGCGGAGATCCTTGTCACACATTTAAAACTATATGGTGTTGTGGTCTGGTGAACAGCGCTTCCACCTATTGTTCAATAGTCAACCGGATCCAATTGATAGCTTGTTTGTGCATCACAGCCGTACTGAGAACAACACCATCTGATGCATTGATTTTAATCCTACATCTAATCCCTCTGGACATTGTGGCTAGACAAATTGCTGCGACCACTGCCGTGAGGCTATTTTCTCATGTGGCGGCTACGGAGACTGTGTTATCCTTGACAATGTCCGATGTTCCAGGCAGTGTGGACTACACCCTGCCTAAGCCACTTTTTGATAGAAAGTACTGTAGCACTATTCCTGATAGAACCGATTGTAACTACGATATCCCTGGTAATAGAAGTTACATAGACTTTTATACGGATGGTTCCAAACTAGATTACCAGGTGAGCTTTGGAGTGTGCCCTGAGGAACATGGACTGGTCATATCGAAAAGGTTACCCGACCACTGCAGTGTGTATTGAGGAGAGATGCTTGCAATTAAGGAAGTGGTGGAATTGCTAAGATATTATGCCATTACAATGATTGGCATAAATGTCTTCTCAGACAGCCAGGCAGCCATTAAATCCCTCGAGAATGTATTTCTGAACACGAAAACCGCCCTCGACTGTCGCAGATCTCACAACGAGATAGCTGAACAGTTCAAATTTCACCTGTTCTGGGTGCCGGGCCACAAAGATATCCCAGGGAAAATGAAATCCAGGGAAATGGAATCTGTAGGTATGCCTCTAGCGACATGTAAGCTAAGTTTTCAGGACCAGGACCGAAGGAAAACGAATGTTGGATGCTCACAAAGAGGGGGCTGTGATTTCAGACATATCGGAGAAAAAATTGGGCCTTCCAGATGCTTAAGAAGTCAAATCGGGAGATCGCTTTATATGGGTGCTATATCTAAATCACAACCGATATGACCCATATGCAATCCCCAACTACCTACATCAATGGTTAGTATCTGTGCAAAATTTTAATATAAAAATAATAATTTTGGATGCAATCGGTTCAGATTTAGATATAGTTCCGATTTGCGTTGTTATGACTGAGTAGCCAAATTATATATATAAATTATATCTTCTTATATATAAAATTCAATTTGTGTTTGTTTGTCGGTTTGTTTATTTGTTCCGTAAAGACTCAAAAACGGCTGAACCGATTACCCTGAAATTTTCACAGATGTTGGTCTGGAAGGAAACATAGGCCATATAAATTTTTTAAATCAGGAGGAGGTGGACCCTTCCCCTTACCACAAAACTACTACCCAAAAATAAAAGTGGACCGATCGAGTCACCGGATTCAATGAAAGTTATTCAAGAGTAGAATATGAATTTCATAACAAAAGTTGGGTCGAAGTACCTGGGGGCCGCCACAGCCCCAAAACCCCTTAAAATAGGTTTATTTGACGATCATGGCAATATGGCACTCAAATGAAAGGTTTTCGGTCGTAGATTACAAATATGGTCAGGAATTAGAAATAGGCTTTAAAATTTATTGATAAAGGAAGGGGCGGACCCTCCACCGTTACTCCAAAAACACCACCCAAAATCAAAAGTGGACCGATAAGGAGAATATGGGTATTAAATGAAAAGAATGCGGCCATAGATGACGAATCTGGCATACAAATTCATGTCGAAGAAGACGGACCCTCCCCCTTATGCCAAAAACACAACCTAAAATCAAAAGTGGACCGATCGGGACAATATAGGTATCAAATGAAAGATATTGAAGAATAGAATACGAATATGGTATTGCAATTTGAGTCTAAGTACCCATCGGGCCGCCCCAACACCAAAACTGTCCCAAACAGACATATTGGACATTAATTTCTATATGGGGCTCAAATGAAATGTATTCGGGAGTATATTTCAAATCTGGCATACAAAATCAGATCGAAGTATAGGGGGTCATGCCACCCCCCAAAAACGCCATTAGACCCATTATGACTATATGAAACTTGGCGGAACCGATTTTCTTAAAATTTTCATAGATTGTGTACGTTTGTCTGGAAGGAAACATAGGTTCTATAATTTTTAGATATCGGGGGGAGGCGGACCCTCCCCTTTTACCGCAAAAACGCCACCCATATTCGAAAGTGGTCCTATGGGCACAATTAGGGTATCAAATGAAAGGTATTGTAGACACGAAAACGAATATGGTATTAAAAATTGCGACACCTCTTTGGGGAAAATTTTTTAAATGACCATGCATGGCATTGTACCTCGCAAATGTTGCCAACATTAAGAGGGGATAAACACCGCTTTGTCCGATTTTCTCGCCAGGATTCGAACGCGTTCAGCGTCATAGGCTACAATGGCACGAATTCAATATCCGCATTCAGGGCGAAGTGTTCCCACCCTAAAAAGAAATTAGAGAGTTAAAGAAGGCGCAGCGGGGCGGGCCTGGTTCGGCTAGTCTATTTTATAAAATTGAAATTGTTGCGCTTTGTTTGTTCGTTTATTTGTTTGTTTGTTAGTTTTTGATATCCGGAGGGGGGCGGACCCTCCCCATACCCCAATTTTCAAAATCGCCAGATCTCGGAGATGGGTGCACCGATTTAAGCGAAATTGTGTATGCCACCTTATAGTATCCCAAAAACACGAAATTGGGAAAAAATTGGGGTCAAATAATCTGAGGGGACGCACCATCCCAAAAACCACCCGAACGGACATGTGCACCGTACAGTACGAATTTGGTATTCACTTCAAACTTCACTCTTAAGTTTCGGGGGGTCCCCCACCCCCAAAAAAGCCCCAAGAGGACACTTTCACCGCTTTGGACAAGATGGGCATCAAATAAAAGGTATTTGAGAGTAGAGTACGAACTTGGCATTAAAATGGTACCCTAAGTGTTGCGGGGCCCCCACCCCCAAAAACACCATCCAACAGGACACTTTAACCTCTTTGAGTAATATTGGTATCAAATAAAATTATTTAAAAGTAGAATGCAAATCGGAAACAAAACAGGACAAATTTATCGATTGGGAAAATATGGATATCAAATAAAAGCTATTTAAAGGCAGAGTCCAATATAAAAATGTATCCCTTGGTGTCTGAGGTGCCTCCCCACCCCTAAACAGGACATATTTAATGATTGGGAGAATATGGGTATCAAACGAAAGATATTTGGAAAATTTGGGCCAAGGTGTCTAGGGGGCCTCCCCAATCCAAAAACCCCCAAAATGGGCATAAATGTCCAACATCACAAAATATGGATATCGAATGAAAGGTCTTTGGGACTTGACTACGAATCTGGCATGAACAATTGGGACAGAGTCTGTGACCGGCCCACCCACAAAATACCCTTCAATAAGACGTGTAGTTCGATCGGGTTAATATGTCAATTAAAAGAAAGTATATTTCAAATCGAATGTTGATATAAGGATTAAAGTTTCTGGGTCACGTTCCACAGGACAGAAGATCGCGACAATAAAAAACTCAAATAAATTGTCATTTTGTTAGCGTCGAGGGACCGACCCAATCCGTCCAATAAATGCAACGCCAAACTGTCATGTAGGATGATCGAGAATATATTGTACTCAAATGAAAGGACGTGTCAGAGGGCAATCCCCCTCCACCTATCCTACCCAAAAAAAAGGAATAAAGAATAATATGTGAATAATATGAAATAATATATAAAGGCCGATCAGGATAGAATAGACCCGTAGCCTTGAATATCTTTATAGCCTCCTTCAAAATGCTTGACATAATGGGGCTCAAAAAAAATCTTGCTCTAGCACAATCAAGGTCCGCTTCTAAACTCCCTTCAAACCGATCATGATTGCCTACTATGGCGATAAATATTATGTATTTGATAGTAGAAAGCAAATCTGATATCCAAGTTTGAGGCCAAATTTTGGGGGTCGGGCCAACCCATAAACTCCCCCTAAATCAATGGCAATTGGGGCTCAAATTAAAGAAATTTGAGAGTAGAACACGATGCTGATATTTTTTCAGGGCTAAGTACGGGCTAATTCTGGCAACATTTGTGAGATCGGACTCGGCTAAAGAAAGGAGGCCTCTTACCCTTGAGCTTAAATCTTGAATCCGATATGTGAGAAGTTTGCCCCTTTTCCTTAGTGGAATGTTCATGGGCAAAATTTTTTTTTTTTTTTTTTTTTGTAAGTAAGTGTGTGGCCGCTCCACCCTACATACCCCTCAAACTGAACATATTTGTGGATTATGGCATGAAGGGGTTCAAATCTGTATCTGTTTCGTGGCCAAGTGTTTCAGGAACGCCTCACCTCATAAACTCCCCCTAAACCACACATATATAGCAATATGTAGCTAAAATGTGATTTTCGGGAGTGGAGTATGAATCTGATATCCACTTTTGGTGCGAAATATCTGAAAGGCCGTACCAGCACCCCCAAACAGGACCTACTTCCTGATGTGACCGTATAGGGCTCAGATAAAACAAGAGAGTGAAAGAAGGCGCAGCGGAGCGGGCCCTGTCCAGCTTGTTTAGTACTTTTAGGGTGTTTCAAGGTCACCTTAGCTTGAGCGTTTACATTTTTCATTTGCTGCTTAATTCTGCATTGTGGCTGCTGGCACACTCAGAATTTGTTCGAGTTTTTTATGACAACTTCACGGGTAACATGTGTGTTACTTCCTCGCAAACTCCCCAATTTAATGGGGAAATTTGACTTGCATTTTATGTATTAATATGGAAAATTATTGCCAATACAATTGATATTTTATGACCCTTAAGTTGACATTATTTTACGATACTTTTCTTACTGGTTTCTCGTGTTTTTGTTTTTTCTCTTGTGAACATGGAAGTATGGCCGAACGACCACCACTGACTGTCTGAGTAACTGGCTGGTGGGTTAGCTGGCTGGTTCACTGGCTGGCCGGGCTGCCTTTCTGGTTGTTTTGGACTTTAGTTTTACAGGCATTTCTTGTTATGGATATGAGAGCGTATCGTGTACATAAGAAATTAGCATATTTTATAAATATTTATGAAGTCTATTTCGTCGTTTCATTTTATTTCTTTTTTCCTCCTCGTTATCGTTAAACGCCAGCAGAGACTGACTCTATGTACAACAAAACGCTCGTATTATGACCTTCATTTCAATAAAATTTATAGATTTTTATTAATAATTGTGCTACAGTTTTAATTTTCACAGAAAAAACAAAAAAAAAAACAAATTTAATTATGAAGAAAAGCTTTCGAGCTCTACTACGAAAGTGGATTAATGGCCATTCTTTAATTAGTGAGAGTTTTCCTGATGTCTGGGACAGCTGAGAAAATGTCATAAAAATTTTTGGAAGTGGAAAATAAAGACGGGACAATATGAGAGAGTTGAGTTGAGTTGAGTTCGGTGATGGTTTGCCCTTCTATGTCTACGAGACATTTGTACACCCCACACTCCTATAACTCTCACTTTCTGGCCATAAAAATCCAAACAACAACAAGCTCAATCCCTTGTTTTTTAATGACCTTAGTAGGGCACCAACACACACGCCTATACACATGCGCACCAAGAATCTGGGGAATGTGCGAGTACAAAAGACACTGTGCAACATTATGGTCTATTTCATTGTAGCTTCATTATGGAAGACTGAAAACCCAGACGAAATGAACACGAAAGCAATGTGGCATTTTTCACATTCACCACATTTGATGGCGTTTGCCTTGGCGGCAGCAGTCGTTCACTCAGTCAGCCATGTCAGCCAAAAACAAAATTAAATGACCATAAAATTGTAGCATGCATTGAAAATATGACGGAAAATGTGGTTTAACCTTCAAATATTGGTATTGGTTTTGTTTAGGAAAACAAGACGAACAACATTGGCCATAACTGCCAAAATGAAAGGAAAAGTGGTAGATTTTTTTATTACAAATGCTTGGGAAAAAAGGTTTAGATGACCTCGAAAGAAATTTTCAATAATTGTTATTTACGATGTAGAGACATTAACTGGCATTGTTTTAAGTGTGCTGTAAAGTGTGATATTGAGAAGTAATTGGCGTTTTTTCACTTTAGGCAAATGGGCATTAAAATGAAATGTTGGGTGGTGTAAAGCAACTTTTCAAAGTGGATATAGTCTAGGATACATATTTGAAGGACATTTTAAAGTATTTGCTTGTCATTTTATGATATCGAAGAGGGTACACAAAAAGTAGAACAAACGAAGTTATTTTTGATTACATCTTCTCGGTAGATTTCATAGTGATCATGTAAAAAGGAGCTAGCAAAGACAAAAATCTTGAGGAGAGGACTATGCTATACCCTACACCACTCAGTTGAACTCTTTTTTTATAGCCACCACCATAGGATGGGTGTTATACTCATCTAGTCCTTCCGTTTGCAGCACCTCAAAATATTGAACTTCAACCCCATAAAATGTATTTATTCTTGAGCGTCTCAACATTCGTCCATTGATCCGTCTGTGGAAATCACATTGGGGTCGAAAGTGTAAAACTAGCTTCTCGAAATATTGCACAGATACTTCTTAATGATGAAGGTTATTGAGGATTGCAAATGGTAGGTATCGGTTCAGATTTGGATATAACTCCCATATAAAGTGGTCCTTCGACATGACTTCCTAAAATTGTGTCAAACACGGTTCAGTCGATAACCTGATATTTCTCCAATATAAACCGATCTTCTGATTTCACTTCTTGAGCCCCTGGAAGCCGCAATTTTTGTTCGATTTGGCTAACATTTTGCACGTAGTGTTCTTTTACGACTTCCAAAAACCGTGCGAAGTACTATTCAAGTCGGGCAACAACCTGACCTTGCTCCCATACAAACCGATCTCCTGATTTCTCGTCGTGAGCCCCAAGCCTCAATTTTTTTTGATATGGTCAAAATTTTGCACGTAGTGCAAATCTATGCTCCACGGGAGCCACCGTGGTGCATAGTTTAGCATGCCCGCCTATCGTGCCCAAACGCCCGGGTTCAATTCCCACCGGCGAGAACACATTTAAACATTTTTCAGCGGTGGTTATCCCCTCACCAAGTGCTGGCAAAATTTGTGAGTACAGGGTGGCTGATGAAAGCCGCTACCAAAAAAAAATGTAATAACTTTTTTTCTATTTAATAATAATAATTTAATAATTAATTTAATTAATTAATTAATTAATTTAATTAATAATAATTTAATAATTAATTTAATAATTTAATTTAACATGAATAAAAGAAAAATGTATTCCATACACCGAAAAAAAAATGTAGCAATATTCATCATTGTAGCAATATTCATCAGCCACCCTGTATTTCAGCCATGTACAACTTCTCAACCAAGAGGTGTCACTTTTCAGTGATACACCGTTCAGACTCGGCATGAAACAGGAGGTCCCATTATCATTGGGAGGCCACCGTGGCGCAGAGGTTAGTACGTCCGCCTATGACGCTGAACGCCTGGGTTCGAATCCTGACGAGACCATCAGAAAAAATTTTCAGCGGTGGCTTTCCCCTCCTAATGCTGGCAACATTTGTGACGTACTATGCCATGTTAAACTTCTCTCCAAAGAGGTGTCGCACTGCGGCACGCCGTTTGGACTCGGCTATAAAAAGGAGGCCCTTTATCATTGAGCTTAAAAACTTGAATTGGACTGCACTCATTGTGAAAAGTTTGCCCCTATTCCTTAGTGGAATGTTCATGGGCAAAATTTGCGATTTTTGCCCCTTATCATTGAGCTTAAATTTGAAACGGACAGCACTAAATTGATATGTTGGCAGAAATCGGATACATAGAGTAAAATTATGACTTCAAATAAATGTATTACTTATGGGAGCTTTCTTATTGTGATCCCAATTTCATAAAATTTTGCCAATTTTCTTAAATATCTGCCTAAAACTATGGTAACTATTGCGCCCCTTTCCCAATGTATGACACCTAACTGCGATATGTCTTTTTACACTTCTGCGCTTACCATCAGGTTAATTGCCAATTAGCTTTTTATCTGTGGCTTCTGCATCTTTTACGACATGACCTAGTTAACGTCATGACCTAGTAAACGTCACCACATTGCTTCTATTCTCCATCGATGTAGTAAGTAATGTCTCGTCTGTTTTCGCAAGTGCACATGCTTTGGAACCATGTAAAAACACTGCTTATATCTGTACATTTAGTGTATTTTTTGCCTGTAGAGAGGTAGCTTCGTTCCTGAACTGCCTACTTAATCCAAAGTGGAATCTTTTAGCCAATATTAATCTTCTTTCGTAGAAGCGCCACATCCAGGAGCGTATCTACAAGGCTTATATATGTTAAGCACTATTCAGACGCGCTTGAAGTGGGCCCTAAATCCAAGGATAGTCCATAGGTTCTACTGAAGCGTGATTGGACCAATACTAACTTACCTCTTTTTTTTCTTTTTTTTTTCTTAAAAATATTGAAAATAGGACAACAAGTGAAGATTTGTCAGCCTCAATAATTTTTCAAAGCACCGAGATCATCAACGTTAGACGCCTGCCAAAAGGCACCCGTACAACCCGGCAGTTTTGCACACAATCTCGCTAACACTTCAGCTCTAACATTTCAAAGGGATATCTCTACTCGTTCTCACACGACATATTTTTTACTCGTTTTTTTTTCATTTTCTCCCACTGTGTGACAAATGGAAACCTGGATAAACCTGGAAGAGGTTTCGTATGAGATACATGAGAGAAGACTTGAGGTCGGTTGCAAGGCAATGTTCTCTGGTATTGCCACCAGTCCAAGTTCTACAAGAGGACAGAGTGGGTCTGTGTGTATACATTGAGTACCTGAGAGCTATTTTCGACCGGAAGTAGGAAATACGTCAGTATAGCTATCGGTTTCATTACGGTTCACATAGGACTATTGGCGTACTTATCCAGAATAGGTGCTACAAGTGATAGCATGTATAGGTCATATATTAGAGATGATACAAATTTCATACATAAACGCCCGGCTTTCGCGGCATGTTCCAAAATACGCTTGTTAACTAGCTCCTCCTCTTGGGACTGATGATATAGTGGAATTTTATTGAATGCACTGTTTATATCCTCCCTTCTCGCTACTTTGGCATAGAGTTATATGAGCGCAGACTAAGTAACTAAGGAAAGTGTGATATGTCGTATCAGGGGCTGTCGAAGACGGCTTTATAGTCGACGCAAAAATTGATAAGCGCGATCTGTTTCTCTTTTTTTATCGCTTTTTTCTCAGCAAATATAAATTTTGCAATATGGCCTATAGAGAACCAAGAAGTACAATATAATCGGGAGATCGGTTTATATGGGAGCCATGGCAAAGGACGTTTCGGAACATAATTGACACACCTGTTGAAATGGCATGGATCGATATGGCTCATCTAATACCGACCGAACTACACTAATAGGAAGAATTTGTGCAAAATTTTACTTCTATAGTGCGCAATTCTTACTAGATTTGGCTGATATTGTACACAATGACGTCTACTATGGTCTCCAATATTCAGTTCAATTATGGTCCGAAATGAACCATAACTTGATATTATTCCAATAACATAGCAATTATTTTCTTTTATAGTTAGTTTGCCCAAAGGGAGATACCGTGGCAAGAGCTCGACAAATGCGATCCATGGTGGAGGGTATATAAGATTCGGCCAGGCCGAACTTAGCACGCTTTTACTTGTTTTACTTTTACGATTTCCTTTTCAAGTTTTTTGCCTGTTAGGGTGAAGATAATTAAATTTCCCAATTATTTGTATGCTTCTCTTTCGAGGCGAGCTCAATGATCGGAGATTTTCTTTGCAAATGGAAAAGGAAAGCCAGAGATCGCAACACACACCAACCACTATCGGACGCGTTTCTGCTTTAGTTAGAAGACTTTTCAATCATATTGGGTGTGACGGCTTCAAGGGCCGTACGTTGGTACGTTGCACCATACGTTGGTATGCTCGTACTTATTGTGAAAACGCCGCTATAATACAAATACCATTTTAACCACGCTCGACAGCCCTGTCTATTAGCTGAACTTTTCCCAATGCATGTGATTTTAGTTTCGTCGTTTCGGATTTGGAATGTAAAAACTTTTTTCAGTTTGGCGTGTTTTTTAGCGGTTGTCACTTATGCGAATTCAATTGCATGGAATAACACCAACAACTAATGGTTCTTTCCATCAAGTGTCACTTTAGAGGGATTTTTCTCTAAAGGGTATTACAGTTAAACTGTTTCGACAGTACATAGCTATGAATAAATTTTAAACATCTTTATCTCATAAAAGGCATTAGTTTTCCTTGTTATACTGAAATTTGGAGGGTTGTGGTGAGCATCCTAAGTTCGGCCCTGCCTCGTTTTTACTTCTTACTTTTAAAAGAAAATTTATGGTTTATCTTAAAACATTTTTCAACAATTTCCCCATTAGCCACGAAGTCGTCTGATAAGTACTATTTAGCGTACAACAGGTCTCTCTCTCTCTCTACAGTGAAAGCTTCATTTCGTAGAGATAGATAAAAAGTGCTGATAACAAGCAATGAAGGGATAGCTTGGAAAATTATATATTAATTAAAATTCCTCTTAGATGTAAGGAATTCCAACTATCCTCTATCCTCCCTTAGAAGAAGTTCATTGCACTTAAGATGTAATCGCCCTGTTGCTACATAAAACCATTGGCAATTTTCCCATGGCTCCTGAATGTGGTGCGAACACTTCGTTGCTTTTGCACATTCCAATAAATTATGATAATTCAAACGGGCCTTGCAAACAAACCTCCCCTGGTCGTTTTGTACAAATTTGATTATCAAACACGGTAAGGTACACAGCGAAAAAGGCTTAGCAAGCAGCCATCACGCCTCTGTTCTTCATTTTTTTTTTGTTTTTAAATAAATAAATAAACAATACAAAATATGGCAGTTAAACAAAATGTACATACATAACATCGTACTCGTATATACGCACATAGAAATGTATTGTATATTGTATTCCTTGAGCATGGCTGAGTCGCAGTTGATGTTGGGTTTTGGGTTTTGCGACGGACTGCCTTCTTTACTTTCTTGTGATATCAAATCATTTCATGAGTCAAATACAAAAGGAGCAAATTTCATAGCATATTTGAAATTCCCATGAGAATAACATCAACTGTTGAGGATTCCAGCGACCGGAAGGAAACGCAAGGATTATATATAAGGCAGTCAATGTGCCAGAGTATACAACAAGAGGCCAAAGAAACAAAGAAAACGCCCTTCGCTCATTAGATGGGTTACATAACAACCCTTTGGATTCGCCTTTACCTTGATCCTGTGTGGCTTTCTTGTTGCCTCGCTAGGTAGTTGGGAATGGCAGTAGGTAGACAAATAAAAAATGAAATTAATTAAAGTACTCTTGATGTACGCCATTATAGTTTTCCAACGGCATTAGAGGAAATAAAATTAATATTTGTTCCGCAAAAAGAGGGAACGCCTGAGTGCAAGGGAATCAATAAACAACGCGAACACAATGTGGCTATATGAGTCACTCCATAACAAGAGGCTAAATTAAACAAGTAAGAGCGTGCCAAGTTCGACCGGGCCGAATCTTATATACCCTCCACCATGGATGGCATTTGTCGAGTTCTTTGCGCGGTATCTCTTTTTAGGCAAATAAAGAATAATGAATAAGAACTGTTATGCTATTGGAGCTATATCGAGTTATAGTTCGATTCGAATCGTAAATGAATTGAATGCTAAACATTGTAGAAGTCATTGTGTAATATTTCAGTACATTAATATAAGAATTGGGCCTTGTAGGGGCTCAAGAAGCAAAATCCGGAGATAGGTTTATATGGGAGCTGTATGAAGCTATACATCGATTCACACCATAAGTGTACAAAAGTTCTGCCACATCCGATGAGAATTGCGCCCTCTAGAGGGAGCTGTATCAAGCTATACATCGATTCACACAATATTGGACACGCATGTTGTAGGTCATGGGAAAAGCAGTTGTACAAAAGTTCTGCCACATCCGATCAGAATTGCGCCCTCTAGAGGCTGACGAAGTCGGGATCCCAGATCGGTTTCTATGGCAGCTATACTAGGTTATAAACCAGTTTGAACCATACTTAGCACAGTTGTTGAAAGCCATAACAAAACACCACGTGCAAAATTACAGCCAAATCGGATAAGAATTGCGCCATCTAAAAGCTGAAGAAGTCAAGACCCAAGATCGGTTTTTATGGCAGTCAAATCAGGTTATTTACCGATTTGCGCCATACATAGCACAGTTGATGGAAATCATAACAAAACACCTCATGCAAAATTTCAGCCAAATCGGATGAGAATTACGCCCTCAAGCGGCTCAAAAAGTCAATATCCAAGATCGGTTAAGAATTGCGCCCTCTAAAAACTGAAGAAGTCAAGACCCAAGATCGGTTTATATGGCAGATATGGTTATAAACCGATTTAAACCGTACTCAACACAGTTATTAGAAGTGATACCGAAACACCACGTGCAAAATTTTAGTCAAAACGAATGAGAATTGCGCCCTCTAGAGGCACAAGAAGTCAAGACCCAAGATCAGTTTTAATGGCAGCTATATCAGGTTATGAACCGATTTGAACCATACTTGGTACTGTTATTGGATAACGCAACAAAACACGGACCGATTTGAACCATATCAAGCACAGTAGTTGGAAGTCATATCGAAACACACTATGCAAAAGAGCTGCAGCAGGCTATAGACCGATTCAGACCATATTTATTGAAGGTTTGTTAAAGGTCATGGAAGAAGCCATTGCAAAAAATTTCAGCCAAATCGGATAATAATTGCGCCCACTAGTGGCGGAAGAAATCAATATTTAAGATCGGCTTATATGGCAGCTAAATGAGGATATATACCGATTGGAATCATGCTTAGCACAGTTGTTAGAAGCCATAACAAAACCATTTCTCACAAAATTTCAGCCAAATCGGTTAATAATTGCGCCCTCTAGAGGCTCATAAAGTCAAGACCCCAGATCGGTTTATATAATACCTATAACAGGTTATGGACTGATTTCAACTATGTTTAGCACAGTTGTTTGAAGCCATAACAAAACACTTTATGCAAAATTTCAGCTGTCGAAATTCGGTAGCAAGGAGTTGTTGGCTTAGATCGGGGACAGAATACTAAAGGATAATTTTTAAAAAGCTACAGGAAAGTTTTTCAAAAAAAAAAAAAAAATCAGAAAAATGCATGAAATCTTTATTTGAATCGATGATACGGTCCATATAATTTATTTGACTGTGACTACGCCTCAAATGATCCATCCGCTTAGTCCAATTTTGGCATACTCTTTCCAACATTTCGGCCAATTCTTACGAATAAATGCTTCAATATTGTCGCCCAATGAGTCAATTGAAGCGGGTTTGTCTGTATAGACAAGAGCTTTAACATAGCCCCACAGAAAATAGCCTAAAGTCGTTAAATTGCATGATCTAGGCGGCGAATTGAACGGTCCCAAACGCGAAATAAAATGTTCACCGAACTCACCTCTCAATAAGTCCATTGCTATGCGTGCTGTGTGGCATGAGGTACAGTCTTGTTGAAACCACATGCCATGCAAGACAAGATCTTGCATTTTGGATATCATCTCACGGTAGTTATTAACAGTTACGTTACGATTCGAGTCATCTTTGAAGAAGTACATTCCAATAAAGCCACTAGCCCATAAACCGCACCAAACTGTGAGCTGTTTAAAAATCATCCTTTATAACCGCGGCTGTTCGATCGATTTAATGTTTTCAGGAGACGTGGAGAGGGAAGAGCTGCCGCTCTCTTTGGAGCTCAAGTTCTTGGGCGTGATTTTTGTCTAAAAACTATGCTGGAGAAGAACTGTGGGGGATAAGACAGAGTTGAGGGTTTAGGTCGGGGACATAATACTATAACCGCGCTGTTCGATCGATACCAAATGGTGGATGCTGGAGTGCAAGGCACTGTTGGCAGCGGCACACTTTTGGATAAACGGAACTCTAGTCCGGTCCAGCTGGCGGAGATTCATGCGATCACGGAATGTGTGAGGTGGTGTGGTGTTAACACAAGGACGTCTAGTGTGAACATCGTTACGTACGGTAAACTGGCCATCGGGGCAATAAAAAACAGGACAGTAAGTTCACAAACAGTCTTGGAGTATAAAAATCATATTCGGATCTTAAGAAGAGGAGGTCATATACTGAAAGGAAGTAAGAAAGAGGTCAGTATAGCTATCGGTATCATAACGGGACACATAGGACTACAAGCTCACTTATGCAAAATCTGTGCGCGGTACCGCTACTGTGGCCGGGGAGTGTCCTAAAAGAGGCGGAACGGTTGCCAAGTACCCATGTCCTGGGTATGTGACAACGAAGATCGCCGTATGGCAGAGGGGGTCAGGTACCTGGCGCTTTTCAGGCTTTGGCCACTATTGTGTTCTGTTAGAGATACGGTGTGGCAGCATCATGGAACATGCATGCTTGTGCTGCGCTAATTATATGCCAGAGGAAAATTTTCTTGTTTACGGAATGGGATTTTTTCCAAAACGGGTTATCTGGGCTGGCGGTACCCTGCCCCCTCGGAGTTCTCTGTTGACACGGATGGGTCAACAGTTAATGAGGCACCGGAGCTGGAATTTTCATTAAAAACCCTGCAATCAGAGGATCGTATAGGCTTTTGTACGGATGCAGGTCCTGAAGGTTCTAAGATGGGTTATATGGAACTATATCTTGATATAGCCCCCACATAGACCGATGTCCCGATTTAAGGTGAGGTGAGGCACCGAAGCTGGAATCTTCATAGAAATACCTGGAATTAGAGGATCGTATAGGCTTTTGTACGGATGCAGGTTTCGAAGGTTCTAAGATGGGCTATATTGGACTATATCTTGATATAGCCCCCATATAGACCGATCGCCCGATTTAAGGTGTGTTGGGGTTTTCGCCACACGTGCTTTATACAGCCTAGGTCGGTGTATATTTAAATATAGCTGTTATTTATAAGCATCTTCGGCAATACTTATCCGATTTGGCTGAAATTTTGCATGGTGTGTTTCGATATGACTTCCAACTACTGTGCTTAGTATATATAACCTGATTTTGCTTCCATATAAACCGATCTGGGATCTTGACTTCTTGAGCCTCTAGATGGCGCAATTATTATCTGATTTGGTTGAAATTTTGTGCAATGGCTTCTTCCATGACCTTTAACAAACCTTCAACAAATATGGTCTGAATCGGTCTATAGCCTGCTGCAGCTCTTTTGCATGGTGTGTTTCGATATGACTTCCAACTACTGTGCTTAGTATGGTTTAAATCGGTCCGTAACCTGATTTAGCTGCCATATAAACCGATCTTGAATCTTGGCTTTTTTAGCCACTAGAGGGAGCAATTATTATCCAATTTGGCTGAAATTTTGCAAGTAATGGTTTTATTATGACTTCCAACAATTGTGCTAAGCATCATTAAAATGGGCATATAACCCGATTTAACTGCCATATAAACCGATCTGGGATCGGTTCTTGAGCTTGAGCCTCTAGAGGTCGCAATTTTTATCCGATTTGGCTAAATATTTGTACAATGGCTTTTTCCATGACCTTTAACAAACCTTCAACAAATATGGTCTGAATAGCTCTAATGTAAACCGATCTCCCTATTTTATTTCTTGAGCCCCTAGGTTAGGCTGAAAATAGGGTGCAGATATTAATCCGCCCATACACCTAAGCCAGTAATCAAAATTGCAATTTGCAAATTTTGTCCATAAACATTCCACTAAGGAACAGGGGCAAACTTCTCACAAATCAATGAGTGCAGTCCGATTCAAGTTTTAAGCTCAACGATAAGGGACCTCCTTTTTATAGCCGAGTCCGGACGGAGTGCCGCAGTGCGACACCTCTTTTGAGGAGAAGTTTTTACCTCACGAATGTCGCCAGCATTAGGAGGGGATTACCACCGCTTAAAATTCTATGATGGTCTCGCCAGGATTCGTACCCAGGCGTTCAGCGTCATAGGCGGACATGCAAACCTCTGCGCTACGGTGGCCTCCTTGCCGATCATACATCATCATGATTTCAATTTAGAGCTTTCTGTTCCTATTGATTGTACAATTACCACTAAGGAACAGGGGCAAACTTCTCACATATCAATGAGTGCAATCCGATTCAAGTTTAAGCTCAATGATAAGGGTTCTCCTTTTTATAGCCGAACGGGGTGCCGCAGTGTGACACCTCTTTGGAGAGAAGTTTTACATGGCATTGTACCTCACAATTGTTGCCAGCATTAGGAGGGGAAAACCACCGCTGAAAATTTTTTTCTGATGTTTTCGCCACGATTCGAACCCAAGCGTTCAGCGTCATAGGCGGATATGCTAACCTCTGCGCTACGAGGGCTCCAAGGAATCCTGTAATCGGCTTGAAAAATTTCAGCCAAATCAGATAAGAATTGCCCCCACTAGAAGCTTCAGATCCAAGATCGGTTTACATGCGGCTATATGAAAACATGGATGGACATGGCCCATTTACAATCCCAATCAACCTACACTAATAAGAAGTATTCGTGCAAAATTTCAAGCGCCTAGCTTTACTTCTTCAAAGGGTAGTGTGCTTTCGACAGAAAGACTGAGGGACGGAGGTACGGAAAGACGGACGGACATCGACTTAAAATGTCATGACGGTCAATAATATACATACTTCATGGGGTCTTATGGGGCGAATATTTCGAATGACGAAATGATTGACAAAATGCAATGACGAAATTAGTGTACCCCCATCCTATGGTGGTGGGTATACTCAACGCTGTTCTTTCTAAGAAACGCGGTAATGAGTAGAATTCGTTTTCCAAAATATTCCTGGAACCCCTCATATTCTAAGGAATGTTAATTTCTTCTTTTTGTTTGCTTCCTTTTCCTCAATAGGCTCTTGCCGTTATTACCGTCCCTGTGTGAACTATGTGAAACGTAGTAGGTATGGCTATTACCCCCTTCATAATTTCAGCGAAGGAAACTCAAATGAAGGTGCGTAGTTTGTGCGCGTAAGGTAATAAAAGAGGTAAAACAGCGTAAAAAATCATAAAAATATAAATATAGCAAATATAGTGTAGCAACCCTTTCTTTGTTTAACAAAGCGTTAAACTCAAGTTGAGTCCTTTGGTACTTCTACAGAAAATCCACCTTTTCCAAAAAAAACAAGAAATCCTTTTCACAACAATTGCCAACATGGCATCAAAACAGCATCTGATGTTGTTGCTGCTGCTGTTACTGGCTTTCGGAACTATGTTCCTTAATGGGAGTTGTTTTTTGGGTTTTTTTCCTTGGCTTCAACCATTGTTTCATCCTTTTTGCGTTTCAGCAATCATAAAAACATTAAAAAAAAACTTATTTTTGTCGCTTATCATAAATTGCAAACAATATCAAGGCAAAGGTGGTCGCTGTACTGGGTTGTGCGCAGATCTAAGGAACGTGTTGTTGTTACATTACCATGAAATTTGTTTGTTGTAACAACAAAAATGTTTATGCTTTATTTCAACTACCGGTCGGTGGTCAGGCACTATTCAAATATTCATAAAAAAAGCAATAACAACAACAGCAACTCTCGTCTCCTTAATCAGTCGCCAAGCCAGGCCAACGAAAGGGAAAATTGCTTTTGGTGAAGGTGCAACAGCAGCCAGCAACCCTTTTTGTTGAATGTTAGTTTGTATCCTTACAACAACAAATTGCTTAAAACAACATGAGGTCGTAAACTGTGTGGTATTCACCATAAAAACTCACCTGATGCGCCTTTTTTTACAATCGATACTTTTTTCTCTTGCAATGGTAAAAAGATTGGTCGCACCTTGGGAAAAGGTATGGAAAAGGGTAAAAAAGTGAAAATAATGCATTTTTTCCAAAGGACAGTGTTTTCATCGCAAATCAACTTTCACTTTGTAAATATTTTGGTTTATTGCTCACAGGTAGAAATTTCCCGCAAAGGATTTATGACGCTTATTTACCAAATCTAAATTTTATTTTAAGACAGAAGGCATTGGCATGGAAGGCGGCAAAAATTAGAAAATGAGTTTTAAGTAAAATATTGTATTTCGTCATTATACAAGGCACTAGCCTTCTATCGTAAGACATAGGACCTTCTTTTTATACCCTCTACCATAGGACTAACTAGAAATATTCGTCTGAGACGCCATAAAGTACAAATAATTTTGATCGTCGTGACATTTTATGTCGATCGAGCCATGTCCATTCGTCCGACCGTCCGTCCGTCTGTCCGTCCGTCCGTCCGTCTGCTCGTCCGTCTGCCCGTCCGTCTGTCCGACCGTCCGTCCGTCTGTCAGTCGAAAGCACGCTAACTTTCGAAGGAATAAAGGTAGTCGCTTGAAATTTTGCACAAATACTTCTTATTAGAGTAGTTCGGTTGGGATTGTAAATGGACCATATCGGTCCATAACCTGATATATAAACCGATCTTGGGTCTTGACTTCTTGAGCCAATAGAGCGCGCAATTCTCATCCGATTTATCTGCAATTTTGCATGAGGTGTTTTGTTATGACTTCCTTATTCAAAGATATTTTTTATACCATCCACCATAGGATGGGGATATAATAATTTCGCCATTCCGTTTATAACACATCGAAATATTTATCTGAGATCCAAAAATGCATATAAATTCTTGATCGTCTTGACATTCTAACTAGATTTAGCCATGTCCGTCCGTCTGTCCGTCTACCAAAAGCACGCTAACTTTAGAAGGAATAAAGCTAGGCGCTTCAAACTTTGGACAAATACTTCCTATTAGTGTAGGTCGGTTGGGATTGCAAATGGACCACAGGGGCCCATGTTTTAATAGAGCTGCCATATAAACCGATCATAGGTCTTGACTTCTTAAGCCTCTAGACATCGTAATTCTTATCCGACCTGGCTAAAATTTTGCACGAGGTGTTTTGTTTCGACTTCCAACAATTGCGTTAAGTAGGATCTAAATTAGTTCATAACCTTATATAGCTCCCACATAAACCGATATTTCTATTATATTCCTTAAGCCGTAATTCTCATCCGATTTGGCTGAATTGGTCCCTAACCTGATATAGATCCCATGTAAACCAATCTCCTGTTATAACTTCTTGAGCCCCTAAGGTCGCAATTCTTATCCTATTTGGCTGAAATTTTGCACAATGACTTCTAGTATGGTCTCCAATATCCCAACTAAGTATAGTCCAATTCGGTTCATTACCTTATATGGCTCCAATAGTATGGCAAATTTTATCCCTTATAATTTTATCTCTAGAAACAGATACAGGACAAAGAACTTGTCAAATGCGATTCACGGTGGAGGGTATAAAAGATTCCACCCGGCCGAACATAGTACGCTTTTACTTATTATACCCAGCACCGAAGGACGGGGGCATATTCGTTTTGTCATTCCATTTGCAACACATCGAAATATCCATTTCCGACCCTATGAAGTATATATTCTTGATCAGCTAATTTAAGACGATCTAGCCATGTCCGTTCGTCTGTTCATCTGTCTGTTGAAATCACACTACAGTCTTTAAAAATAGAGATATTAAGCTGAAACATTGCACGGATTCTATTTTTATTCATAATCAGGTTAAGCTCGAAGATGGGCTATATCGGACTATATCTTGATATAGCCCCCATATGGACCGATCCGCCGATTTAGGGTCTAAGAGCCATAAAAGTCACATTTATTATCCGATTTTGCTGAACTTTGGTACCGTGAGTTGTGTTAGGTCTTTCGACATCCTTCGTCAATTTGGCCCAGATCGGACCAGATTTGGATATAGCTGCCATATAGACCGATCCGCTGATTAAGGGTCTTAGGCCCATAAAAGCCACATTTATTATCCGATTTTGCTGAAATTCGGAACAGTGAGTTGAGTTGGGCCCTTCGACATACTTCTTTAATTTGGCCTAGATCGGTTCAGATTTGAATATAGCTGCCATATAGACCGATCTCTCGATTTAAGGTCTTGCGCCCATAAAAGGCGCATTTATTATTCATATTTTTATTCATAATCAGGTTAAGCTCGAAGATGGGCTATATCGGACTATATCTTGATATAGCCCCCATATGAACCGATCCGCCGATTTAGGGTCTAAGAGCCATAAAAGTCACATTTATTATCCGATTTTGCTGAACTTTGGTACCGTGAGTTGTGTTAGGTCTTTCGACATCCTTCGTCAATTTGGCCCAGATCGGACCAGATTTGGATATAGCTGCCATATAGACCGATCCGCCGATTAAGGGTCTTAGGCCCATAAAAGCCACATTTATTATCCGATTTTTCCAAAATTTGGGACAGTGAGTTGTGTAAGGCCCTTCGACATCCTTCTTCAATTTGGCCCAGATCGGTCCAGATTTGGATATAGCTGCCATATAGACCTATCTCTCGATTTAAGGTTTCGGCCCGGCCGAACTTAACGTCCTTTTTTACATGTTTTATTTTATTATAACTCTTCTATATCTATGTTAATCTCCATTTATGGGCCGATCTGGCTGATATTTGATTTAAGTGTCAATAAGCCTGATACAAGTCACAGTTTAGGGATGTGGTTAAGGTTATGTTAGGTTTAAGTCGCAGTCTGCCATCGGACACACTTAGACGTTTTCGTCCATTGTGATACCACAGGAACAGAAGAAGGAAGATGCCTCCTAGTTCCTACCGTTGAACCATCCAGATTGCCTTAAAGAGCCCAACAACTTGCGAATGTTTACATCCGCTAAATCAGACGGATTCTCAAAGAAATGAGAACCTAAAGTGTAACACCTTCTGATTGCTAGTGCGGGACACACGCATACAGGTGTTCTATACTCTCTTATTCTTCGATGTCCTCATGTTACTGGCAACCTTCAGTCTGTCAGCATGTTTTCCGATTAGACAGTGAGCCCACAGTCCCCTCTTTGCGACTAACTATCATTCGCTGTCTTTCGGGCCTGGTCCTGAAAACTTAGCTTACATGCTGCCAGAGGCATACCCACAGATTCCAGTTTCCCTGGAATGTGTAAGGTAGTTCCCAGTCTCACAAGCTCGTCCGCCTAACAATTCCCTGAGATATCTCTGTGGCCCGGCACCCAGAACAGAGGAAGTTTGAACTGCTCAGCCAACTTGCTGAAAGATCTGCGAGAGTCGAGGGAGGTTTTTGTGTTCAGAAATACGTTCTCCAGAGATTCAATGACTGCCTGGCTGTCTGGGAAGATATTTATGCCAATCGTCGTAATGACATTATATCTTAGCCATTCCACCACTTCCTTAATTGTAAGTATCTCCGCGTGATACACCCTGCAGTGGTCGGATAACCTTTTCGACACGACCAGTTCTAGATCTTTAAATTACACCTCAAAGCCCACCTGGTCGTCTAGTTTGGAACCATCCGTATAGCTTTTATTATATGGGATGTAGCTTTTATTACCAGGGATATCGTAGTTCCAATCGGTTCTATCAGTCATAGTGGTACTGTACTTTTTCTCAAAAAGCGGCTCAGGTAGGGTATAATCCACACTGCCTATAATATCGGATATTGTATTGTCTTCCTCAGTGTGGCTGTGATGCACAAACAAGCCATCCTTTGGATCCGGTTGAGTATTGAACAGTAGGTGAACTTTTGAAGCGACGTCCACCTGACCACAACACCATATAGCATTATAGGACTGACAACTGTACACCCTACACGCTACCAACTCACTTGTAAAGTATAATTTCATGATTTTGATAGTATTTGAAACTACTTTTGTTTGGGATGAAAAGTGCGAGTGAAAAGTTGGTCCCCCCCTTAAGTTACAGATGTTGACAATAAGTCCGGCATAAACCACAGCACATATTGCATGAGTTATTTTATAAATTATATTAAAAAATTTTCCTTGTTTTCTTATGAAAAAAAAAAAAACAAACTATTCATAACTCCATAAAATAACCAGTATTAGAGCCCCCCCTTCCTTACATTATTATGAAATGTCAATACAAATTTGCAATTGAGTAAAAAATGTTCATTTAATTAGGCTAAAAGCGCATACAATTTCTTGCTTCATTAGCTTAATTAATTCCAATGCATTTAATATGAGCATATATCACCCAAAAGCCACAGGAGTAAAATGTATGACCGACAAACAGACCATATGCATAACAGAGTGGTAGATGAGGAACGAGAGCGAGAGTGAGTGAGTGCGAGGAAGCTAAGTGCCTACACAATATTTCCCATGTCTAAGCTAATTTAAGTTAGCTTAGATAGGCACACATTCAGTTACAACCACACAAGAACTACTCTTATTATAAATTAATAAAATTGGCTTCGATTAGGGAATAAAAAAACAAAAAAAACAAAACTGCCATTCTCGCAGGGAGAGCACATGGAGAACTTGGGGTTTTAGTCTTCGCCCTTGCCATCATTATAATGAGGGAAAAATGAAAATAAATTTGTTTCCCATTTGTATTGGGTGCACGAGCTAAATTAACTTGGCATGACACTATCTATAAATTACGTCTGATTAGTTTTCTCATTCATTTTGCTACTATTTGCTGCTTCCCCTCCACCTCCTTCACCTCCTCCTCTTCAATGGTAGCCATTTCGATGGGGGCTTGAATGTATATATTTTTGTAGTTATATCCAATATTTCACCTAACCAAAGGCACACTCAGTCATTGCCATACCGTCATTACCGCCCAAGCGGGTAGCAGTAGCACTTAGAGACCACCACCACAGTACCGCACCGCACCGCACGGGCAATCAAATGGAAGTTACTCCTAGGAGTCATTTAGTTATTGGTAGCAAAAATGGCCAAGTAAACAAACAGCAAAGTCATTCATGGAACATCGAACAAATACCATCATCATAAATTACATAACAAATGTCTTGCTGCCGCTCTTACGATGACGACGAATACGACGACGACGATGAAGGCAACGACTGGAGCGACTACAAGGATGAGTACAAACATGTTTTCCCTCCCGTATCTGGCCATCAGCCGCAAAATTTTCATTTTACCTTTTAGTTCGTTTTGGTTTTTTTTGCCTCATACTAATTTTGTTGTTCTTGCCTTGGCTGTTGGCTCATCGTATCTCAATACGAATTTACTCCCTGCATAGAAAATTTGTTTTTAGTTTAGAACACCACCTAAGCGAAAAAAAAACCAAACAGCAGAAAGTTTTCCTTTGAGACATACAAAGGGCAAGTGAAATTTGCCACCCCCAGCCTCACTCCCACCCCAAAAACTACCAACAGCAATGCCATTTGCTGGAGGATGCCCAAATCCACCTGACCACGTTCACGTGCATACAAATGTTTGATTGAATGTGTGTTGTGTGCAGATATGGTATCATCACTAAAAGCCTTCTCTGTATTGTGCCACCCACTTTATTCTGTTTTTTTTGCCCATGTGTTTGTCTATGCGTGCACACATGTACATCCCATTATGCTTGATCACCCAACCGCTCTACATATTTTAGGGACGTGGTGTTTGTGAGTGTGCCCAAAACATACATTCGCAGCAAATTGCACCACAATATGTTCTTGTTAAATTTTTTATATAAATACAATGTTTGTATATACATTTATATGCATACGTTTGCATGTACCTTCGGTATTGTATATATATAATGAAGGATCTAAATATACTAGGATGGGTCTTAAAAATTTCCGCAATAAAAACCAGTGGCCTATATTCCAGCAAGAGAGTCATGGGCAAAAGTTGGGGGTTTAGATCGCACGTCATGCATTGGGTGTATATTGCAGTTGTCAGACCTATAATGCTATATGGTGTAGTGGTCTGGTGGACGGCGCATCAAAAGTCCACCTACGGTTCAATACTCATCCGGATTCAAAGGATGGCTGTTTTGTGCATTGAGGACGACACCATCTGATGCACTGCATTTTATACTACATGTTATGCCTCTAGACATTGTGGATAGACATATTGCTGCGACCACTGCCGTGAGGCTATCAGGTTATGAACCGCTTCGAACCATTCTTAATTTGAATGTTGGAGGCCATAGTGGTCATTGTGCAAAATTTCAGTCAAATTGCATAAGAATTGCGCTGGGCCTAAGAAGTAAAATCGGCAGATCGGTTTACATTTTTATATCAGGTTATGGACCGATTCAGACCGTATATGGCACGTATATTTAAGGTCATAAAAAAAGTGGTTGTACACAATTCCAACCAAATCGGATAAGATTGCGCCCCTAAGAGGCTCAAGAAGTATAATCGGGAGCTTTATCTGGTTTTGAACCGAATAATGAGTGCGCCCCGTAAATTCTCAAAAAGTCAAGATCCGAGATCGGTTTACAAGGGAACTATATCAGGTTATGAACCGATTAAAACCAAACTTAGCACAGTTTATGGACGTGATAACAAAACACTTCTTTCAAAATTTCAGCCAAATTGGATAAGAATAGCGCCCTCTAGAGGCTCAAGAAATGAAGTCCCGAGATCGAGTTATATGAGCGCTATATCAGGTTATAGGAGGCCACAGTAGCGCAGAGGTTAACGTGTCCCCCTATGACGCTGCACGCCTGGTTTCGTATCCTGGCAGGAACATCAGAATTTCAGCGGTAGTTATCCCCTCCTAATGCTGGCGACATTTGTGAGGTACTTTGAAATGTAAAAACTTCTCCCCAAAGAGGTGTCGCTCTGCGGCACGCCGTTCGGACTCGGCTATAAAAAGGAAATCACTTATCAGGGAGCTTACAATTTGAATCGGACAGTACCTAATTATATGTGAGAAGCTTGCCCCAATTCCTTAGTGAAATGTTCACAGGCAAATTTGCATTGCATCAGGTTATGAACCGATTTAAACCAAACGTGGCACAGTTTTTTAAAAATTTCAGCCAAATCGGAAAGGAATTGCGACCTTTAGAGGCTCAAGAAGTCAAGACCCGAGATCAAGTAATATGGGCGCTATATCGGGCTATGAACCGATTTAAACCAATCTTAGCACATTTGTTGAAAGTCATATCAAAACACTTCGAAGTCAAGATCCGAGATCGGTTTATGAGGAAGCTATATCAGCTTACAGACCGATTTGCAGTACAGTTGTTGGAATCATATTAAAACCCAATATGTAAAATTTTAGCCAAAACCAAAGTCGACAATAGAGATAAGTGACCTGGATTCCCTCTATACCTACGAAGAGATCACTGATGCAGTTATCCAGATAACAGGGACAACAGATCCTTAACGACGCCTTCGAAGAAAAGTTGATGAGATCGAAGAAACAATGCGATAATTAGACGGGCATTCCATACGTTTCAAATTTCGATCGCTTATTGATTCTTATTTAATTTCACAGATGACTGTGCAATTATTATTTTTTGAAAAATTATTTTTATAAACTTAGCATCTTAACTTAAACAAGTAAAAAGGCGCTAAGTCCGACAGGGCCGATTTTTGGATATCGGGTATATATGTAAACCACCTTTCGTCATAGTTCAGTGAAAGATATATAATTTATGCCCCCATAGCAGCTATACCGAAAAATGGTCCGATTTTGACCAAATTCGACACGAACATTGAGTGGTATAATACGTACAAGTCATTGATCAATTTTGTAGAGCAAAATATTGGTATTTTTGGTAGCCATATCCAAATATAGACCGATCTGAGCCATATACGATACGCTGTCTCAAATTTCGGCGGAATCGGACAACGAAAGCGACTTTTAGGGGCCTAATAAACGCGCCTTTTATGGGTCCAAGACCTTAAATCGAGAGATCCGCCTATATGGAAACTATATCCAAATCTAAACCGATCTCGACCTAATTGAAGAAGAATGTTGAAGGGCCTAACGCTACTCATTATCCCCAATTTCGACGAAATCAGACAACGAAAGCGCCTTTTATAGGCTCAAAACCTTAAAGTGAGAGATTGGTCTATATGGCAACTATATCGAAATCTGAACCGATCTGTTCCATATTGCAGAAGAACTTCGAGGGGCCTAACATGGCTCACTGTCTCAAATTTCGGCAACATCGGATAATAAATGCGCCTCTTATGGGCCCAAGACCTTAAATCGAGAGACCATTCAATATGGCAACTATATCCAAATCTGAACCGATCTGGGCCAAATTAAAAAGGACCGTCGAAGGGCCAAACACAACTCACTGTCCCAAATTTCAGCTAAATCGGACAATAAATGCGCCTTTTATGGCCCCAAAACCATAAATTGAGAGATCGTTCAATATAGCAGCTATATCCAAATCTGGACCGATCTGTGCTATATTGCAGAAAGATGTCGAAGGGCACAACACAACTCACTGTCTCAAATTTCGGCGAAATAGGACAACAAATGCGCCTTTTATGGCCCCAAGACCTTAAATCGAGAGATCGGCCTATATGGCAGCTATATCCAAATCTGGACTAATCTGGCCCAAACTAAAGAGGGCCGTCGAAGGGCCTAACGCAACGCTATGTCTCAATTTTCGGGAAAATCGGGCAATAAATGCGCCTTTTATGGGCCCAAGACCTTAAATCGAGAAATCGGTCTATATGGCAACTATATCCAAATCTGGACCAATCTGGCCCAAATTAGAGAGGGCCGTCGAAGGGCCTAACACAACTCACTGTCCCAAATTTTAGCGAAATCGAACAACAAAGCGCCTTTTGTGGGCCCATGACCGTAAATCAAGAGATCGGTGTATATTGCAGCTATATGCAAATCTGAACCAATATGGGCCACATTGCAGAAAGTTTTTAAAGAGCCTATCGCAATTCACTGTCCAGAATTTCGGCGACATTGGACAATAAATGCTTCTTTTATGGTCCCAAAACCTTAAATCAAGAGATCGGTCTATATGGCAGCTATATCCAAATCTGGACCGATCTGGGCCAAATTGAAAAGGGCCTTCGAAGGGCTAAGCACAACTCATTGTCCCAAATTTTGGCCAAATCGGACAATAAATGGCCCTTTTATGGACCAAGACCTTAAATTGAGAGATTGGTTTATATGGCAGCTATATCCAAATCTAGACCGATTAGAGCTAAGAAAAATGTCGAAGAGCCTGACACAACTCACTGTCCCAAATTTCGGCGACATCGGACCTTTGCCTGCGCCTTTTATGGGCCCAAGACCTTAATGCGAGAGATCGGTCTATGTGGCAGCTACATCCAAATCTGGACCGATCTGAGTCAAATTGCAGAAAGATTTTGAGGGGCCTAACAGAACTCACTGTCCCAAATTTCTGCGAAATCAAACAATAAATGCGCCTTTTATAGGCTCAAGACCTTAAATCGAGAGATCGGTCTATGGGGCACCTATATCCAAATCTGGACGGATCTGGGCCAAATTGAAGAAGAATGTCGAATGTCGGCCAGAAACTAAATCGATCATGCTATAAATGTCAACAGCGCAATAGATACGAGGTGCCAAATTTGTTCAAGGTATGACATTTTGGCAGCGAAGGATCGAGGTCGGCTGTAAAGTGTGGAGAGGCCGATCTGACACAACACAGAAGTTCGTCGTCGGGTAAGCTGCAGCCAGAACAGACCGCTACACAAAAATAGCCTGTTGGCTTGGTCTGCCAACTTTCAGACCCTGCTCCCAGTCCCAGAAGGTTGATCAAGTTAAGAAAACAATCTTTCAGGTTTCTTCATGTCATAGCAATCCTATAGGCAAAATATAGGCATGAATTTCGATAACAGACCACCTTAATGTTCATACATTTTTAGATTACACACATAAATTACCACATACAATGACAATCTAAACATTCGACGTGGTATAGTAGTTGGATATGATGAGCCCAAAACAGCTTCCAAACACGATTTTGTTGCTCTTGTTTCGTTTTTTTTTATGCTTAAATTTGTGGTTTTTGGGTATCATCCTAACAAGTTTTCCTTTTTGGCTTGTTGGGGGGGGATTCATGGGCTAACACCCATGTAGCCATCTCTATAGGTTCGTTCATCCATCCACCACCATTCATTTATTTGTGGATTTAACTCGAGTTGTTGTTGTTGCTGTCGTTGTTATTCTTTGCTTTTAACTAATAAATGTCGAGGCTTTTGCTTATGCCGCTGTTGTTGGTATTATTTTCACCATTTGCCATTTCCCCCGCACCACCCACAATCAAAATACCAACAACAACAAAGAAGAGATTATTGTATCGAGAGATACATTTTGTTTGTAACATTACAAGTTTGAAAACATCCACAACAACAAAAGTAAATATTGTTAAATTATAAACATGTTGTTCATATTTGTTTATACCACATTGCCAAACTACTCTACACTTGTCTCATCACCTCTAAACTTTAGTGTAATTTTCTTTTCTTTCTTTTAGGCATGCCGATAATGTGGTGGTCACATGAAGGAAGCTAAAGCAACAACAGTTGAAGCAAAAATTCGTTGCGTTGTTGTTGGAAATTCGAACTCCTTAAAATTTGCATTGTCATCACAAAAAAATCCTTAGTTGTCGGTTCTAGACAATATGGAAAGATTTTGGAAAGCTGGTGTATAATGGTACTGTGAGAAATTTTTAAGTTTTCTTAGATTAGCCAAAGCAAGCGATGCGATACCAAACCCCTATAAGCCTAATGTCTTTTTTATTCATCATGAAGAGTAGGACCAATATGAATAACCTATTACGGATACCGACGGATGAGGGATTTGTACCAGTCTGCTATGCAGACGAAGTTACTAAACCTTTGAGGAAAAGAGATCCGAACCACCTTTGCAGAAACTGAACTAGTCCTATGGGTCCGAATGTAAACCCAGAGAAGACTGAGAACTGCATGTTTACAAGGAAGACGAAGGTGGGCCAATTCGATGCGCCACGAAGAGTAGGACATCTACTCCTATAAATAAATATATATATATAAATATAAATAACCTATTACGGGTACCGACGGATGAGGGATTTGTACCAGACTGCTACGCAGACAATGTTACAATATCTCTAAGGGAAAGAGATCCGAAACAGCTTTGCAGAAACTGAACTACTCCTATGAATGTTAACTCAGAGAAGACTGAGATCTGCATGTTTACAAGGAAGGCGAAGGTGGGCCACGGTTTCTCAACCCAACGATTTCGATGTCCGACTAGGTCAAATACTTAGAAGTTATCTTGGACAGGAAACTAAACTGGAAGTGTCACTTTCGTGAGAGTACCGAGATGTCTCACAGATGGTGGACACTATGACACAGTCCGTAGGCTGGAAACGGGGCCTGAGTCCGAGGATAATCCACTGGCTCTCTAGGAGCGTTATTAGACCAATACTTACTTACACCTCAACAGTTTGGTGGACTGCGATGCAGAAAAAGTGCAATGTAAAGATAATACAGCAGATTCAGAGAACATGTTGTCTTGGCATAGGCGAAGTGATGAGGACCACGCCTACTATGGCACTGGACACTATTCTAGATATCCGATCCATTGACATAGAAATTAAGTGTGAGGCAGCCACTGAGGCTATGGGACTTAAGGCGATGGGAGAATGGATAGAGGATAGGAGCCGGTCTAACCATCGCGGTATAGTTCAGGTGACGATAGGAAACCTGGTAGGATTGGGAGTTGTTTCCGATCGGATACCTGAGACGACACTTGAGGTCGAGTGTGAGGCAATGCTATCAGCGGCACAGTCCAGGTTTGGCGGTACTTTGGTATTGCCATCTGGAAGTTCATGTTACACGGATTGATAAAATCTAGAGGGCAGAGTGGACCTGGGGGTCTACAATGATAACCCAGGAACTCAGTTCTGTTATCGACTGTCTAACTATATTACGGTCCTGCAGGCGGAGATCCGTGTGATCACGGAATGCGTAAGGCGGTATGGTGCAAACGCGAGGACATCTAGTGTGAATCATTACGGATAGTAAACTGGCCATCAGGGTAACAACGACCAGGACTGTAAGGTCGCGAACAGTGTAAGAAGGAGATTTACGCATTTTCTGAGGATGGAACGATTCGTAATTGTTTGGGCGCCGGGCGCCATAGCCGTATAAGAGGGAATAAAATGTATAAAAGAGTACACGATTTGGCAGACCATCATTAAGGAGCAGGGGAAACTTTCCTCATATCAATGAGTGCATTTCGATTAAAGTTTAATCTCAATAACAATGGGTCTCATTCTTCCGGCGAGTTTGAACGGCGTGCCACATAGCGACACAACTTGTTAGAGAAGTGTCAATATGGCAGGATACATCACAAATGTAGCCAGCATTAGCAAAGGAATAACCACAGCCGAAAAGTATTCTGATATTCTCACCTGGGGAGTGGGCGACGAACGCGCATATAATGCTTTGGAACAGAGAGAAGGTCGGTAGGCGACAAAATCCTATGAGGAAATCCGGATTTTAAAACGACTATGACTGAAAGGAATTAAAAAGGAGATCTGTATAGCTTTCGCCATCATAACGGCACCCATAGGACTATTAGGATCTTTGGGTATCCTAGTCTTCCGAATCTGGAGAAAGTCTGTGATTGTACCAACATTGGGTCCCTGGTCGTTAGGCTGTGTTGAGCCTATTGCATCTGGACTGCCTGAATTTTTAATATTATGATCTTCACTTATCCTAGTCTTTCCATTATTGGGACAGTCGGTGATGGTCACTAGCCTGTTAATGCTTCAATATGAGGATATTTGTCTATCGTAGTCTTCCCAATATTGAAAAAATGCAGCATTGCTACCGTAGTGTAAAAACATGGCGCACTACGGTAGCATTTTTGCAAGATTGGTAGCACTACGAGAGGCAAACTTCCTCATATTGAAGCATTAACAGGGGGCTTAGCTTAACTTTTTGACTTGATCAATGCCCACCTTCTTCTCCTCCTTGCGAACGATCTTCATTTCTCTGCGACTAAACCTTGGTTTTCCCCAATATGCGTTCCGTCGCGAATTTGCTGCCCCATTCCTTGATTATTGATGTCCAACTTTCTCACCAGTTCGAACTTTGCGCCCTAGTGAGTTAGAATACTTCCGATGATCTTCTGTTGATGCAAAGCGCAGCGTAAATATGTCCCCTCAATACTCGCAGCTGATCATTTCAAAGGCTGGACTCTCTTGAGAGTTTCACACATCTTCTAAAATCCGCTCGCTTACCAGATCTTTCATATGAGATCGATGATCTGGTGGAATCCTATAGAATGCACTAGCGATATTGATGACTGCATAAATTAGCTCATCTCTGTTGTCCTTTGTTGTCACTCTGGCGTAAGAGGGCGGCCGATTACCTTACGTCCTGTGTCGTCCTTCTGGAAGTCACAGTCCTCCATGAAAACTAATAGGCCTTGCGCACTTCTTTCTTTCCTGTTCCAACCTTGTGTCCCTCCGCAAGACACTGTCTGGAGTCTCCATTGCGGGAGGGCTGGCTTTGTCTTTTCAGACCAACAACTGGTCTATGGTGAATTTATCAGGTCCAAAACTGCACTGATAGGACCCAATTATTTCGTTGATTTTAAGCTTTGATCTTTCTCACAGTATGCTCGATCGTATCTTGTATGCGATGAGGAGGAGACTGGTTAATCTGTTGTTGGCATATACTGTCTTGTCTCCTTTCTTGTGTACAGGATATAGTATGCTAAGGTTCCAATAATGTGGTATAATTTCTTCTAGCCAAATTGAGTAGATGAGATAATCCATATGGCTTATCAGCGTGTCGCCTTCGGTCTTTAACAGTTCAGACGGCAACCTATCGGCTCCTGCTGCCTTGATGTTTTTCAGCCTTGGTATACATCAGAGAACGGTTTGAATGCCATTTTCATTGCCTATGAATCCATTTGTAAATATAATGCATATTGTCGTCACGCCACATCATTTCAAAATTACAGCATTGAACACTATTGAAAGAGAATTCGAGGAAAGCTGTGCATTGCATTGCATGTCTTTTGTTTATCTCACTTAAAACTCTCAAAGGCAACGAATATGCAGCGAATGGTATGAATCATTTTAGTGTTAATTCAATAAAGCCTTAAAGCTCTCAAAGGGAATATTGTGAAATACATCATTAGAACGGAGAAAGGTGTTGAGGAAGAGAATGCCAAAATAATTTTGTACCCACGTGTCTTAGGTGCTGCCCTGCTCCCAAAAAAACCACAATCGAATATATAGGCCAATGTGACATTTAAATGAAAGGGATTCGGGTATTCAGTATAGACTCAAAAACGGCTTAACCAATTATCTTGAAATTTTCACAGATTGTGTTGGTTGATCTAGAAGAAGTAAGAGGTTTACAAGAGGGCTCCAACCAATTAAAATTTCAAAGAAATATTTCTACCCGTTCTCACATGGCATATTCTTTACTATTTTTTCCATTTTCTCTCACTATGCGTTGCTCCCTGTTCTGTTTGCAGCTTTCCGACGTCCAACTTGTTTGCAGCATCAGATCGTACTTTTCGCCACACTGAGAGGGGTCCGAAACTTTACTGCAGCAAGGTAATGATCCGAATCGATATTCGCGCCTCTGGTCGATCATACTTCTAATCTAATACTCCTGTTGAAAGCTTTCCATTTAGAACAAAATGATCTTTTTGTTTTCTCGTGTTTTGCGCGGATGACAACCAAGTGGCCGAGTGAATTCTTCGATGTTGGAATCTGGTGCTGCTAACTACCATATTCTTTGCCGGGCGAAGTTTATTAGCCTCAGTACATTAGCGGAAGTTCATATAGGCAAAATTTTCCGACCGTTGGGCCAGATTATTGTTCCTTATTTTCGCACTAAAATCTACCAGGACGATTTAAATAACATGGGTGGGACAGTGGTCATATTCTCTTTCTATGCTCTCGTAGAAAATAAGAAAATAAATTTGGTCGTGTTCTACCTTGTCTTCCATTGGGGTATGGGCGCAAATAAGGCTGATACGCAAGTCATGGTGCCTTGCATGTACAACATTTTTCTAAACTAAAAATTTTCCCAATATCTATTTTTTCTCAGTGTAGATAATTGCCAATTTTACACAATATTTATGGGCCTTGCAAAAATTCAAAGCTTCTTGAATTTCAAAACAGAACATATATTTTAAGACGCCACAAATGTATGACCCGAATACGATACTTGCCGAACATTTCACCGTTTTGCAAACAAAAAAACCTTTTTTGGCAAAGATATGAAGTTGACATATATACATATCTATGTGTGTACTACGTATATACTTGCATATTTTTACAATCATATACAGAAGTACAGCGAACTCTCAGTGAAGACAGTGGCAGATAAAATTTCATTTATAAATTAAAAATTTATTATTGAGGTACAAATTGTCTTACCTTACGTATTTATTTCCCAAAGGAAGAGGAACAAGACAGAAACCGTTCTTTTTTTCAATGCTATGGAAGATTTAGAACAAGAAGAAAAGTTTTATGTAGTTGTAACACTCACAAATAATTTCAACATTTCGATGTTCTCGCCGACATTTGAAGCCATTTGTTCTTATCATTGCATGGTCAAACCAAATTCAACTCGAATTATCGCTTTAATGCCGTTTTGAAATATTATTTCAATGTTGGCAACATCGTTTATAGGACCTGCGAACGATAGCCAGGAGGCTTTAATTAGTTTGAAATTTCATTGAATAAGCACATCAAAGATGGGCTAAATAACACCCAGAATCCATTATATCTTTTATATAAAGATGACATTGTTGCGCTTTGTTAGTTTGTTTGTCTGTTCCGTATAGACTCAAAAACGGCTAAACAGAATTTCTTGAAATTTTCACAGATGGTAGAGCTTGACCCCGTTGAAAATAGGGTACTTCATTTTTTGATATCCGAAAAGGGGGCGCTTACCTCAATTTTCAAAAACGGCAGATCTCGGAGATGAGTGCACCGATTAAAGCGAAATGTGATATGATACCTTATGGTACCCCAAAAACACAAGTTGGTATAAAATTTTCGGGTCAAAAAATTTGGGGGGATGCCCCATCCCAAAACCCACCCGAGCGGACATTTTTAACGATTATGACAATATGGATATCAAATTAAATGTATTTAAGAGTAGAGTACGAATTCGGAGGTGTCCCCTACTCCCAAAAAAAGCCCCAAGAGGGCGCTTTCACCGCTTTGGGCAATATGGGTATCAAATGATAGGTATTTAAGATTAGAGTACGAACTTGGCATTAAAATGTAACCTTAAGGGTCGGGGGGTTCCCCAACCGCAAAAAACATCACCCAACAGGACACTTTTACCGCTTTGGGCAATATGGGTATCAAATGAAAGGTATTTAAGATTGGTGTACAAATCTGACACCAACATTTATTTTTGGTGTCTGAGGGCCCTCTACACCACCAAAAACCCCCTAAAGGCAGGACAAATTTTCTGATTGGGACAATATGGGTATCAAATGAAAGCTATTTAAAGGTAGAGTGCAATGCTGATATAAAAATGAATTCCTTGGTGTCTCAGGCGCCTGCCCACACCCCAAAACCCCTCAACAGGACATATTTACCGATTGGGACAATATGGGTATCAAACGAAAGATATTTTGAAGCTGGCTATATATCTGTTATATGAATTTGGTCCAAGGTATCTACGGGCCTCCCCAACTCCAAAATCTCCCACAACGGGCGTAAATGTTGAACGTCACAAAATGGGTATGGAATGAAAGGTCTTTGGGAGTTGACTACAAATCTGGTATACACATTTAGGACAGAGCCTGGGAAAGGCCCACCCACTAACTACTCTTCAATAGGACATGAAATTTGATCGGGATAATATGTCAATCAAAAGAAAGGTCTATGACAGCACATTTCGAATCAAATGTTAGTATAAGGATTCAAGTATCTGGGTCCTGTCCTAACGTTCTGCAGGACAATTAGATCGCGACAATAAAAGACTCAAATAAATTGTCGTTTGGTTTTTAGCGTCGGGGGAACCGACCTCTCCTCCCAATAAATACAACTCCAAACTGTCATGTAGGATTGTACTCAAATGAAAGGACGTGTCAGAGGGCAATCCCCTTTCCCCTATCCTACACAAATATAGGAATTAAAAATAATATATGAAGGCCGATCAGGATGGAATAAGACAGATATAAAAGGTTTTTGCTAGTAGAGTACAATGTTTACCCTGAAATTGGGATGGAAACAGGAGGACCGGTTGATCTTTAAGAATGAGGTATCCCAAGTGGTCGCTTTGAAATAAGATTTTGAATGTAGATAACCAAGATAACCAAAACAAAAAAAAAAATAATTAGTGGATCTGAACGAGACAAAATGCTTGACAGTATGGGGCTCAAACAAAATCGTGATCTAGCACGATACTGATATTACTTCAAGGTCCGCCTCTTAACTCCCTTCAAACCGGTCATTATTGCCTTTGGTGATAAATTATAGGTATTTGATAGTACAAAACTAATTTGATATCTAATTGAGGCCAAATGTTTGGGGATGGTGTCACCCCCTAATTTCCGCCTAAACCAATGGCAATTGGGGATCAAATAAAAGAAATTTGAGAGTAGAGCACGATGCTGATATTTTTTCAGGGTTAAGTACCTGGGTGGCCGCCCACCCTGCATACTCCTCAAACTGGACATATTTGTGGAAGCCTCACCTCATAAACTCCCCCTTAACCCCGCATATATACCAACTATAGCAACATGTAGCTCCAATGTGATTTTTGGGAGTGGAGTATGAAACTGATATCCACTTTCGAGGTGATGAGTTTGGCTACTCCAATCCATCACCAAATCCAAGAGAACGAAGTAGATCTAACATCCAAATTTTAATGGGCGGATTCTCCTATTTTAAAAACGACAGATCTTGGAGATGGGTGGGGCGATGTAAGCGAAATTTAGTTTGTTTATAATAACTTAAATACAACAAGTAAAAGCATGCTAAGTTCAACCGGACCGAATCTTATATACCCTCCACCATGGATCGCATCTCTTCTTAGTCAAAAAAAGGACAAAAGAAAAGATTTGCTCTGCTATTAGAGCGATATCAAGAAACGGTCCGGTTCGGACCACAATTGAATCATATGTAGGAAAGAAATGTCAGCCAATTCGGATAAGAATTGCGCCCTTTGGGGGCTCAAGAAGTAAAATACTGAGATCGATTTATATGCGAGCTGTATCAGACTATAGACCGATTCAGATCATAACAAATATGTATGTTGATGGTCACCAGAGGATCCGTCCTACAAAATTTCAGGCAAATCGGATAATAGTTGCGACCTCTAGAGGCTCAAGAAGTCAAGATCACAGATTGGTTTATATGGCAGCTATATCAGGTTATGAACCGATTTGAACCTTATTTGACACAGTTGTTCAATATTATTATAATAAAATACCTCATGCAAAATTTCATCCAAATCGGATAGGAACTGCGCCCTCTAGAAGCTCAAGAAGTCAAGTCCCCAGATCGGTTTATATGACAGCTATATCAGGTAATAGAACGATTTGAACCATACTTGGCACAGTTGTTGGATATCCGAACAAAATACTTCATGCTAAATTTCATTACAATCGGATAAGAATTGCGCCCTCTATAGTCTCAAGAAGTCAAGACCCAAGATCGGTTTATATGGCAGCTATATCAAAACATGGACCGATGTGGCCTATTTACAATCCCAACCGACCTACACTAATTAGAAGTATTTGTGCAAAATTTCAAGCGGCTAGCTTTACTCCTCCCATTTCACCCATGAACATTCCATTGAGGAACAGGGGCAAACTTATCACATATCAATCAGTGCTGTCCGAATCAAATTTAAGCTCAATGATAAGGGAGCTCCTTTTTATAGCCGAGTCCGAACGGCTAGCCGCAGTGCGAGACCTCTATGGGGAGAAGTTTTTACATGGCATAGTACCTCACAAAAGTCGCCAGCATTAGGAGGGGACAACCACAGCTGAACTTTTTTTATGATGTTTTGGCCAGGTTACCAACCCTGGCCCTTAGCATCATAAACGAACATGCTGACGTCTAAGCTACGGTACCTTCTATCTTATAAAGACCGAATGATATTTGGAAAATTGGCAGGTATTTAGGAAAATGTTCAACCGCTACTGTAAATGTGAATGTTGAAAATAATACCAACGAAAAAGAGCAGAACACAGCAGATTGTCAACAAAACAACTTCAAATGACAACAACCGAGGAGGATTTAAAGGGATTTAAGGTGCTTTGACGATGGCTGTCTGTGGCTGTGGGGTTTCTGCGTTTTTTAAACGAATTTCATTCGATAGCACGTTTGGCAAAATGGCCTTTTGCGTGCCTAGAATACATTTTCAGAGTTTTTGTTGCAAAACTTTTTTTTTTCTGTTTTTCTCTGGCCATAATTTATGAACAAATGTTGTTGGTGGGTTTCGCCAAGAGAGCTGTAGTACTGTAGAGCCTGGGTATAAGTTAAGGCTGGGGGGGGGAGGTGGATAAACAGTCAAACATGAAAAACATAAATTTCTATAAAAGAAATGCCAAGGAAAGGCAGAAGAATCAGAAGGAAAAACACAACAAACACAACACAATAAGAAGACAAGTCAAAAACGACCACAAATGGCATTTCAGTTTTAATACGGATAAGATAAAATGACAAAAAAAGTCTTAAATAAAATATCAGAAAAAGGAGACAGCTGAGAAATATGAGGGTTGGTTGTAGTGTGGTGTGGTGGAAAAATATTCGCCATTACAGCTAGAATTCGCTAATGGGTAGGCAAACGCCATTAGGGAGGAAATGTTATGCGATGGAAGTTTTAGATATAAATATCGTAAAATTATGTATAATAACAATCGCAAAAGACGTGTTGGTATAGGCAAAAGAGAATGCTTTAAGGAAAATTTGAAAATTTTTAAATAGCTAAAATAGTAATAAACAAAAAAGTCTATGCATTTGAAAGCACCATTGAGAGGATAAAGGAAAAAATAAGGAAACGGTTTTAAAAACTTTGATTTAGTTTGGTAATATTTAAGGGTGATTATGTCGCACAAACTTTTTATCGACTTACTAGCTGCATTGAGGATATTTGTAACAAGTATAATCTCCAAGCATTTAGGTGGAACTGATAAATTGTTATGTAAAAAATTAAATAACATACGTTTTTGTTTTGCAAACGTTCACCAATACGATAAAATGTGAATAAATCTAATACAATTCACGAAATGAAGCAGTTTCAGTGAAGTTCTGTTTCAAATTGGAATAGTAAGAAGTTTCGAAAGTGACAGGAGTCTCGATACTGCCTAATAAATAGTCGGCTCAAAACGAGACAATAATTGTTCTTCTTAATACTGGGAAGAACAGGATATGCAAAGATAATAATATTAAAACATCAGGCAGTGCATGGGCAGGAGACTCAATACAACCTCACCAAACAGGGGCGAACTTCTCACATATCAATGAGTTCTGTCTGATTCGAGTTTTAGCTCAATGAGAAGGGATCTCATTTTTATAGCCGAGTTTGAACGGTGTGCCGCAGTGCGACACTTCTTTGGGGAGTAATTTTAACATGGCTTCTATGCATAGCATAGTACCTCACTAATGTTGCCAGCATTAGGAGGGGAAAACTGCAACTGAAATTTTTTCTGATATTCTCGCCACGAATTTGAAACGACGCAGAAAAAAGTAAAATTTTTTTGAGTTCGTGGTCACTACTGTCTAAATTTCAATAACGATCGCAATTGAGCAAGGGAATACGGATTTAATTAAAACAAGTAACCAGTAAGGAAGGACAAAAGTCGGCGGTGCCGACTGTATAATACCCTACACCTACCCTATAAGTAAAACTGGGAGCTATATCCAATTCTGAACCAATTTTGATGGACCTCGGCGAGCAAATATGTTCAAACTGTAATAACTACGGTTGACAAATGACAACATTATGGCAAATTTCCCAAAATCTGACGAACGTATATATGGGAGCTATACTTAATTCTGAACCGATTCCGAGCAAACTTCTCATATAATGTGGTAGTCGTCAAGGAAAACATTGTGCAAAATTTAGGCAAGATTGGCCAATAAATGCGTTTGCTGTGACTCTAGGAGTGAAAATTTGAGTTATATATATATATATATATGAGAGCTTTATCTAATCTGAACCGATTTCCTTGAAATTCACCAGTAATGTCGAGAGTCGTAAAAAAATCCTTCCTGCCAAATTTCGAAAGAATCGGTTAACAAATGATTATTTTATTGCATTATTACTGAAAATCGGACGAACATATATATGGGAGCTATATCCGAATTTGAACCGATTTTTTCAATTTCAATATGCTTCGTATCTAGGCCGAAAAACTTGCCTGTATCAAATTTTTAGAAGATCGAATGAAAACTGCGACCTGTACTTTGTACACAAATTAACATGGACAGACAGACGGACGGACAGACAGACGTACATAGCTAAATCGAATGAAAAAGGGATTCTAAGTCGATCGGTATACTTATCAATGGATCTATTCCTCTTCTTTTTGGGTGCTACAAACAAATTCACTTAGTTATAATACCCTGTACCACACTAATGGTGTAGGGTATAAAAACGAGCTAATTTTGTCCAGGCGTAATTTCGGTAATGCACCACCATGGATTCTACTAAAAATATACAAATGAGAACTTAGTTTAGTTGGACATGTGTACTTCATTTCGACCATACTCTGCACAGTCGTAACTGAACAAAATGTGCAAAATTTTAGCCCAATCGGATAATAATTGCGGCTTCCAGGTGCTCAAGACATTAAATAAAGAAATGGGCTAAACAACAAAAGGGACAAGCTACTTATCGAATATACTACAAGTTGCAATCTGTCGATTTGTAATGAAGGGAAAAAAACCGGCCCTTTTTACCAGGAACAGCGAGGAGGTATGCGACTGGGATGTTTTGGATGACCACAGCTTCTTTGATCATCGTTATATTAGTTTCAGTCTTGGCGAAAACACTGTAGAGATGGTCCCTTGGCTAAATAGAAGAAAGGCGGATTGGGATAAATTTCGTCACACATTCTGCACATCTATCCCTTCTACGCTAGAAAAAGAAGTGGAAACTGCGGAGGATACAGATTTAATGGTCATGCGGACCACGAAACCGCTGAATGACTCGCTTGTGTCAGCATGTCTTAGTGCCAATCCAAAGTGGCCACTGTTTAGCCACCATGGTGGACCCTAGAACTGGTTGGTCTAGGGAAGGACGACAGGATAGTCTTCAACAGGGCGAAAGTCAAAAGAGCACCACACGATTGGGATGTCTATAAGACTGAGATAAGGAAATAGAAGGATGCGCTGAGAATGGCCCAGAACAAATCCTGGTTGGAATTCTGCAGCTTCGTTCATGATATATCTGAGGCCTCTAGACTAAGGAAGATTATATTCTCCCGATCACCTACGGTGGGATATATTCAAGAGTCAATGAATGTATGGACAATGTCTAGTGAGGAAACACTAGAACAACTCGTTGAGACATATTTTCTGCGAAACTCTTCAACGCACAACGGGGCTCCAGAGGAGGTCATCACTGGCATGCATTCGTCATTGGTTGTTGGGAAAATTGTGTCTGAGCCGAAAATCCTTTAGGCGATGAAAGGTTTCGACTCCTTTAAGTCACCAGGCCCTGATGATGTATCACCGGTTGAACTACAAGCTGTATGCGATAGGCTGGCTCCTTGGCTATGGGAGATATACTTTGCTTGTATCAGCATGTCGTATATAACTGAGGCATGAAAGGACCCAATGGTCATTTCACTCCAAAAGCAGGAAAATCCTACTACACGAAGGCGAAAGATCTTCGTCCTATTATTCTGTCATCCTTTATGCTGAAGACTCTAGAGAGGTTGATAGAAACATATCTGAGGGCAAAGATAACTGCAGATCGCCTGTCCCGACAACGCCAATCCACTGAAACAGCAATTCACGACCTACTCGGCTACATAGAGGGTTATCTCATTGTCAAGGAATATACAGTGGTAGCATTTCTGGACATTGAAGGTGCTTTCAATAATGTAAAACCGAAGTCAATCATGAAGGGGTGGAGTTTCTACTCATCAACACCACTGTAAGGAACTTTATTAAAGACTCTCTAAAAGATGTACTACGGCAGGCTGGGGATCTGTTGATCTATAACGATGGGTTAGCAGAGTAACTCTTCAAGGAGGTGTTCTGTCTCCTCTACTTTGAAATCATTAACAATATATTATTGTCTCTAGAAGGAAAACAGTATAAAAGTGGTTTCATATTCTGATGACATGTTTATTGCGATTAGGGGAAAGTTTCCCAGCACTCTAAGAGACCTACTTCAGGAAGCTCTACGTGCAACAATGAAGTGGAAAACCGAAAATGGTCTAAGCGTAAATCCGAGCAAGATAAAAATAGTTATTTTCAGCAGGAGATACAAGCTACCTACAGTGGCAACTGCCTTCTTGGGAGAAGAGAATGTTCCATTTACTGATATCTCGAAATACATGGGTGTTTTTTATATTATTGGTTAATTTCATTGGAATCGGTTTAGATTTAGATATAGCTCCCATATATATGTTCGTCGGATTTGGACTAGTATTGCAATAATTTTGTCATTTGTGAACCGATTCCCTTATGACTCCTGGTATTGCTATTGCATTTAATAGAAATCGGTTCAGATTTATATATAGCTCCCATATATACTTTCGTCCGATTTTGATTAATACTCATTAATTTAATAAATTGTTAACTGATCTTCTCAAAATTTGGCACGAAGGTTTCTTTTATAACTCTTCTGATGACTGATGAAATTCATGGAAATTTGTGTAGTTTTAGATATAGCTCCCATATATATGCATCTCCTGATTTTCACTTTTAAGGCCTTTGCTAACCCATTTATAAATCGATTTTCTCAAAAATTTGCACAACGATTTACTCTATGGCTCCTACAATATGTACAGATTTTGATGGAAATTCTACATATCAAATAAATTCGACGGTTCAGCCTGTCTATCCAATGTGTTGTAGTGTATTAAAAGGTCAGCTTCGATCGACTTTAGCCCGTCCTTACTTGTTTCTATCGGGGTTACTTTCCCAATATATGTTATTCATCAATCTAGTCAGACCTAAACCCGCCTCGCTACTCTTTTTTTGTACCCACCACCGAAGGATGTGTTGATCGTCGTAAAAATCTAAGAAGATATAGCCATGGTCATCCGACCGTCTATTTGTTGAAGTCACACTACAGTCTTTAAAAATAGAGATATTGAGCTGAAACTTTGGCCGGATTCTGTTTTTGTCCATAGACAGGTTAAGTCCGAAGATGGGCTATATACGAATATATTTTGCTAATGCCCCCATATAGACCGATTTGCCAATTTAAGGTCTTAGGCCCATAATATTATCCGATTTTGCTGAAACAGTGAGTTGTGCTAGGCCCTTCTACATCTTTTTGAATTTGACCCAGACCGTTCCAGATTTGGATATAGCTGCCATATTGACCGATCTCTCTTGGGCCCATAAAAGGCGCATTTCGTGTAAATTAAGAACAGTGAGTTGTGTTAAGCATTTTGAAACCTTTTTCATTTTGGCCCAGATCTGTCAAGATTTGGATATAGCTGCCATGTAGTCAGTCAAGGCCGTGGACCCATAAAACGCACATTTTTCATCCGATTTTATTGAAATTTAGGACAGCGATTGTGATAGGCCCGTCGATATTCTTCTTGAAGACGGCCCTGATCGGTTTTGATTTGGATCGATTTAAGATTATGGCCCCTTAAGGCACAGTTATTATGCGATTTCACTTAAATTTCACACAGTGACTTATGTTGAGCTTTTCAGCATCTGTGTCCTTTTTGGTTTAGATCGGTCTATATTGGGATTTATCTGCCAAAGAGATCAATATTGAACGAAAATTTAACAGTGACTTGTATTTATTAAGTCACTCAATGTCTGTGCCGAATTTGGTCTAACTAGGACCATATTGCGATAATAATATGGTCCTATTTGACGTTCCTATCGATATGGGAGTCAAATGAAAAGTATCAAGCAGTAGATTACAAATATGGCATAAAAAATTAGGTCCAATTATTGAGAGGTCGCTTCAGTCCCAAATAACTCCAAATGGGCATATCAGCCGATAATGGCTATATAAGATTCAAATGAAAGATATTGAGGAGTAGGTTAAAAATATGACATTAAAATTTGCGTTCAAGTCAAGGTGGCTCTTTTCCTCCTAAAAATATGTCGAATAGATTAATTGACCCATTATGACAATATGGGACTCAAATGAAAGGTATTTGAGAGTAGAAAACGAATTTGATATCCAATTTTGGGGGTACGCCCTAAATCACCTTTAAACTGAGCTTTTTTCCGACTATAACAATATGGAGCTCAAATCAGTGGTATTTTGGAGTAAAGATCGAATTTGATTTCTATTTTCAGGGCAAAAAACATGGTTTCTATTGTTGGGGACTGGTGCCGCGGGGACAGTCCAAAACCTGTCAAATGGATATATGGACCAATCACGACTATATAGAGCCATGTGTTTGGGAGCCGCCCCACATCAAAATACCTCCCTATTATATAAAAGCTATTTGGGGTGTATATTTATTGATTTTCGGGAAATTTATATTCATTTTCGGGACAAAGACCCTGGGGTCCACCCCACCTTCAAACACAACTTATTTACCGATCATGACATTATGGGACTCGTACGAAATGTTTCTGAGAGTAGAGCACGAATCTTATATTTACTTTGATGGCCAAGTGACCACCCCCGAAATAACCCCTAAACCTGAAATATTTACCAATACAGTAATATGGGACTCAAAAGAAAGACATTTGGGAGTAGAGTAAAAATTTGCCCAGGAGCAGAGCGGGGGCAAACTTTTCATACATCAATGAGTGCTTTCCCATTCAAGTTGAGTTTATCAACGATAAGGGACCGTTTTTTATAGCCAAGTCCGTACGGTGTGCCGCAGTGCGACATCTGTTTGGGGAGATTTTTTTACATGACCATGCATGGTATTGTAACTCGCAAACGTCGTCAGCATTAAGAGGGGATATTCACCGCTATAAATTTTATCCGAAGTTCCGCCAGGATTCGAACGCAGGCGTTCAGCGTCATAGGTGGGCATAGGCAGATATCCACATTCAGGGCGAAGTGTCCCCACCCTAAATCGATATTAGAGAGTTAAAGAAGGCGCAGCGAAGCGGGCCCTGTCCAGCTAGTGGTTTATGTAAACCAAATTTCTGTTCTTTAGAGTGAAATGATGATATGCTGATTTTCAGCATGCCTTATATGTTTGTTTTTCTTTATGAACAAATAAAGGAAAAAAATTTACAAAAAAATGTAAAATTCTTTTTAAAGTTAAACTAAATTTGAAATTTTTCTTCAAAATCTGAAACCTATTAGATAACCGTCATCTACTTTATCTTATTTCATACAGATCATATGACACAATCCATTATTATTTCAACAACAAACATTTAAAATTTCACTGATAAACCTCAAATCACAAACAGAATTAAATCATTGATCATACACAACCGCAACTAATGGGGGGCAAACATTTTTAAGTATGTCTCGACATTTCACAACTAATTGTCAACAAAAGAAAGAAAAACATTTTCAAAATAAACGCAATACATATTCTAGGAAATTTTCCTTAACCAAAACGCAAAATATGAAAAAAAATTGAAATACATCATTCATCAACAAGACCAAAAAAACATTCAAGAGGTCATAAAAATATAACAAATAAAAGGAAATCCATTCACTTGAACTTTGTTGTGAGCCACCAAGAAACAATCTCAAAATATATGGGCGAAAAAAAAAACATACATAATTTATTATTATTTTTTAAAATATTCAGTGTCAAACAATGAAACCAGCCAATGTGGACGTTTTTGGGTGAAGAAATAGTAACAACACAACACAGACATTCATTTGATGTTGTTGTTATTTATGATAATGAATTTACCACATGTTTTGTTAAAAGATTTGTTGAATGAATCCATTGTACTTGAAGTTGTGTCCGTCCCTGTGTCTTTCACTCCGCCCAGAGATGCAGGCCATGCCATCAATCCATCAGTCCTGGTGGGTAGACCATACATGGCACTTCTTAATGTATCAGCGTATGATGACCTATCTGTGTTTTGTGTGTTCGAGGAGTGCTTTCGAAAATCAGTTCATTTTTTGACGGCCTCCATATTTAATTGTTTCATATTTTGACTCGCCCTCTTTTTCTGCTTTCCAATTGTTCTATGGCACCATCGAAACTGGTTGGCATTTTATCATTTCTTCATTTTCGATCGTTTCTTATGCTGTTGTTTTTTTTTTCTTCTTCATGCTCTTCTTCCCCCGCCCAATAGCTTTGTACATGGATGATTGATTTATGTGGAATTTTATTTTCGAGGTTTGCATTCATAAAATCCATTTTCGGTTTATAATTCAAATATTCCAAACGGCGTTTATCAAGTTTAAAATATTTTTATAGGTTTTGGGTTTTTATTACCCTTCATGCCAAAATCTATATAATTATTTTTTGCTTAAATTAAGCCATGATTTATTAGCCATATGTGAGAGTATCAAAAGTTACATAACCTAAGCGATTGCCAAAGCTTCAAGGGATTATTTGTGAAAGTACTGTCTTAAGGCGCAGGGGCTTAGATTTTTATGGCAAATCTAACACATAATCACAACTGATTATCATAATTTTTTTGATTTTGGCCAACAACTTCTATGGCTCATATTCTGCAAATTTACACTGCCATAAAATAATTTGTGTCGCTACGCTGTTGTTTTGTTTTGTTTTTTTGATTCGATTTTCGTTGGCCAAGAATTTATTTTGGTATTTGTCTCTAATTTATTTTGTTTTTGTATCTGACTGACTGACAGACACACTGACTGACAGCTTCAGCTTTATATGGCATTTCACAAATAAGACATAATAATAATATAAAGCGTGATTTATGAATATTATCCTTGAGCAGAATGCCCTGCGTAATGAAATGACAGCACATGCAGCAGTCGTCATAAGGAGTGGCGTGGGTGCATACAGCATGTAGGAGGAACACACACATATGTATATACAAGGCAAAAGTAAACCAAGGACTTGATAACACACGAGTTCTAAGGAAATGTTGTACACACGCTCCATATATAAACTTAAAATGATAACCAATTTTGTGGGTAAAATATAAAGGAAACAAAAACATTGTTAGATCAAGTCGATTGTGAATGGTACTATATATAGAAGAGGAAACAGGTAAGAGCGTGCTAAGTTCGACCGGGCCGAATCTTATATACCCTCCACCATAGATCCCATTTGTCGAGTTGTTTTCCAGATATCTCTTTTCTTTTCAAGTTGGAGACCATAGTAGAAGTCATTATGTGAAATTTCAGACACTTCGTGTACGAAATGCGCCTCTTAAGGGCTCAAGAAGAAAAATAGAGAGATCCGTTTATATGGGAGCTGTATCAGGCCCCTGTTTCCTGTTCCTTAGTGGAATGTTCAAGGGCAAAATTTGCATTTTGCATCAGGCTATAGACCGATTCGGACCATATTTGACAAGTTTGTTGAAGATCATGGTAGAAGCCGTTTCCAGACAAATCGGATAATGAATACGTCCTCTGGTGGCTCAAGAAGTCAAGATCACAGATCGGTTTATATGGCAGCTATATCAGGTAATGCATCAATTTGAAACAATTGTTGGAAGTTATAATAAAACACCTCATGCAAAATTTCAGCCAAATCGCATAAGAATTGCGCCCTATAGTGGCTAAAGAAATCAAGATTCATATTTATATGGCGGCTATATCAGGTTATGGACCGATTAAAACCATACTTAGAACAGATATTGGAAGTCATAACCTAACACCTTGTGAAAAATTTCAGCCAAATCGCATAAGAATTGCGCCCTCTAGAGGCTCATGAAATCAAGACCCCAGATCGGTTTATATAATACCTATATCAGGTTATGGACCGATTTCAACTATGCTAAGCACAGTTGTTGGAAGCCTTAACAAAACACTTCATGCGAAATTTCAACCAAATCGGATAAGAATTGCGCCCTCTAGTGGCTCAAGAAGTCAAGATCCAAGATTGGTTTATATGGCAGCTATATAAAAACATTGACCGATATAGCCCATTTTCCATCCTATGGTGGAGGGTATAAAAACACATTACGCCAGGTATAATTTTAAGTATATTGTAACAAATTAGAGAGGAATTGTTGGAGGCAACACCATAGATTTCTTGTGGCTAATCGTTTATCAGTTTTCGTCATAGTAGAATCAAATTATATTACACTAGCTGGCCCTGGGTGCTTCGCTACACCCACCCAGCCCCCTTTTAGCAGGGTCCAAATTTGAAAATTATTTATATTCGTATGTAACTCTTAAATGCCTTTCTTTGAAATTAGGTTGTAACATTTGGTATTCATATCCATTTGGCATTTAGTTATGGGCTAGGGCGAGTCCCCGCGAAATGACACAAATTTTTATATAATTTTCGTTTTCTACTCTCAAACACCTTTCGTTTGACTCCCATATTGTCTGTACTGTTCGGTGTACATGACCATTTGGTGCATAATTTTGGGGTGGGGAACCCACCTGTGAATAGATCCCAAACTGCCCCGATCAGACTATATGTCATTTTGGGGTGGGACGGCACCTTTGGGACTTGACCCCCAATTTTCATATATTTAAGTTTCGAACTTTCAACTTCCAATTACCTTTTACTTAAATACAATTTTTAATACCATATTCGTATTGTACTCCCGAATAGCTTTCATTTGAGTCCCATATTGTTCCGATCGGTCCACTTTCTATTTTGGGCGGTACTCTTGGGGTGACGCCCTATGTATATGGATCCAATTTTTGCCACCATATTCGTATTCTACTCACGAAAACCATTCATCTGAGTCGCATATTGTCCCAATCGGTCCACTTTTATTTCTGGCGGTACTTTTGAGGAGGTTTTGGGCTTGGGACAGTAGCCTAGGTTCTTGAACTCAATTTTAAATATCGTATTCATACTCTGCTTCGGAATACCATTCTTTTGAGTCCCATATTGTCTCAATCAGTCCATTTTCGATTTTGGGCCTCCTAAGTATCAATTTGGACCCAACTTTTAATACCATATTCGTATTTAACTCTCAAATACCTTTCCCAATTAGTATATATGTCCTACTGGGGGGTTGGGAGGCCCCTCAGACACCAAGGAATACATTTGTATGTCAAATTTTTACTCTATTTTTATATACCTTTCATTTGATACCCATATTGGTCAAAGCGATAAAAGTTTCCTGTCTGTGGTGTTTTTAGGGGTGGGGGCCCCATCATCTGTCATTACACAAAAATACATGCATTGGGAAAAGTAAAACTAATAAGCAGGGTTGTCGAGCTTGATTAATGTGGTAATTGTATCATATATGCGTTTTCGCTATTAAAACGATTCAAATACAACATACCAACGCACGGCCCTTAAAGCCATCACACCTAATATGGTTGAAAAGTCTTCTAAAGAGAAAAAAAAACTTCCTATTACAGTAGGTCAGTTGGGATTGTGAATGGGCCATATCGGTCCATGTTTTGATATAGCTGCCATATAAACCGATCTTGGGTCTTGACTTCCTGAGCCTCTAGAGGGCGCAATTCTTATCCGATTGGAATGAAATTTTGTACGACGTTGTTTGTTATTATATCCAACAACTTTGCCTAGTATGGTTTAAATCAGTCCAAAACCTGATATAGCTGCGATATAAACCGATCTTGGGTCTTTACTTCTCTAGAGGGCGCAATTCTCGTTCGATTTGACGTAAATTTTGCACGTGGTGTTTTGGTATCACTTCCAACAACTGTGTTAAGTACGATTCAAATCGGTTCATAATCTGGTATAGCTGCCATATAAACAGATCTTTGATCCTGACTTCTTAAGCCAATAGAGCGCGCAATTCTCATCCGATTTGGGTGAAATTTTGCATGAGGTGTTTTGGTATCATTTCCAACAACTGTGTTAAGTACGATTCAAATTGGTTCATAATCTGGTATAGCTGCCATATAAACAGATCTTTGATCCTGACTTCTTAAGCCAATAGAGCGCGCAATTCTCATCCGATTTGGGTGAAATTTTGCATGAGGTGTTTTGTTATGACTTCCAATAACTGTGCTAAGTATGGCGCGGATCTGTACATAACCTGGTATAACTGCCATATAAACCGATCTGTGATATTGACTTCTTGAGACTCTAGAGGGCGTAATTCTCATCCGACTTGGTAGAAAATTTGTTCAACGGCTTCTCTCATAACCTTCAACATACGTGTTTAATATGGTCTGAATTGATCAATAGCTTGATACAGCTTCCATATAAACCGATCTCTCGATTTTGCTTCTTGAGACCCTACAAGCCGCAATTCTTATCCGAATGAACTGAAATATTACACAGTGACTTCTACAATGTTCAGCATTCATTTATGGTCCGAATCAGACTTTAACTAGATATAACTACAATAGCATAAAAGTTCTTATTCAATATTCTTAGTTTGCCTAAAAAGAGATACTGCGCGTAGAATTCGACAAATGCGATCAATGGTGGAGGGTATATAAGATTCGGCCCGGCCGAACTTCGCACGCTCTTACTTGTTTATGGTATTATTCTAATTGGGTTGCCCAAAAAGTAATTGCGGATTTTTCATATAGTCGGCGTTGACAAATTTTATCACAGCTTGTAACTCTGTAATTGCATTCATTCTTCTGTCAGTTATCAGCTGTTACTTTTAGCTTGCTTTAGAAAAAAAGTGTAAAAAAAGTATATTTGATTAAAGTTCATTCTAAGTTTTATTAAAAATGCATTTACTTTCTTTTAAAAAATCCGCAATTACTTTTTGGGCAACCTAATACAATGAATTTCTTAAGCTACCTACTGTCTAACCAGCATGTTCCCATGCTGTTGGGTTGCTCACCCGAGCAACGTATGCATATTCATACATTTTAGCGGATGGATGTTCATATGCGCGAATCATATTACCTAAGCTAGAATGTAATCCTGTCAAATGGATTGGAAGATAAAATCGGACACCTGAGACCGAGGTTGAATGCGGGACACTGCCGGCAGGGGCTTTAAATTTACGGAACTCTGGAATTGATATGTGAAAGTTCATGCTACATGAAGCTAGCTCAAAGCTAGAGCACAGAATGGGGCTGGGGACCCAGGGACAGAGATCTGTTTCCGACTCCCTAACCATAATACGGCCCTGCAGAAGGAAATCGGGGCGATCATGGAACGCTTGAGGTATGTTGTTAACAAGAGGACGTCGAGTGTGGACATCTTTATGGATAGTAAACTGGCCATTAGGGCAATAAAAAAAGGACGTTAAGGTAGCGAACAGACTTGAAGTTGAAGAAGCAGATTAATGCCTTCTCCGAGGATGGCACGATCCGCATCGTTTGGATGCCACAGCGGAGTAAGAGGGAATGCAAATGCAGACGATTTGACAGTGAAGCCAGAGGTCTGCCGTCGATAAATTTGGTTAACCCGAAGCCTTTCGGGGCGATGCAGCCTGAGTAAAATGCGTAGGCGATGAACGCATGTAACACTCTAGAGTAGCGAAAAGGTAGGTAGGACGACAAAAAGCCTATGGCGTCATCGGGATCGTGAAAAAACGTGGCTTTTACTGAAAAGAAATAGAAAGGAGGTCGGTATCATAACGGAACACATAGGACTACGAGCTCACTTACGCTAAAAAGTATGTGCAAGGTATCTCGGAAATATGATGAGACGTTGCACAGTGGGATGAAAAAAAAATAAGTGGAAATAAGTCTGCCATTTTGGAACATATAGAGATATCTTCATGAAATTTCCAGTTTATAAGCAAAATTTCGGGGCCTTGGGCTCTTAGGGGGCCTTAAAAGTTGGTCACTTCGGCTCTACAAAATTTTGTTCAAAAGCGCATCTATGGTCCCATTTTCAAAATTTTGCTGGAAAGTCTTTAAAAAGCCCTACAAAAAACAGGCAAACAGAAATTTGAGTAATTTTTTTTTTTTAATTTTCGCAGAGGCTGGTCTTTTATTTTGTTGCAGCTAAAACCATTTAAAATTTCATGAAGATATCTCTATTCGTTCCAAAATGGCAGACTTATTTTTATGGGTATGGAGGTATATTCTTTTTGTCATTCCGTTTGCAACACGTCGAAATATCAATTTCCGATCCTATAAAAATATAAAAAATCTTTGTTCTACAAGATTGAACAATGATCTGTACTTATTAGACCATTCAATGTACGTGTCGAATTTGGTCCAAATCGGACCATATTTTGATATTGCTGCTATGGGGGCATAAATTATTTTTCACCGGATTATGACGGAAGGTGGTTTACACATATACCCGAGGTGGTGGGTATCCAAAGTTCGGCCCGGCCGAACTAATCGCCTTTTTATTTGTTTTCCCATCCCACTATGCGTTGGAGCGTTTCTTGTGTCATTGCTCGACTTTCACGGCTAACAGACACGAGCAGTTAGAAGGGGACAAAATACTAGACATGAACTAAATTAGTTGCTTGGAATGGAAAACAATAAAGGTTTTAAATGTGCATGTAGATCTGTGGAGTAGTGAAACGGTCGACTAAAATCATATGGGGGGTCCGGTCCGTGGGAAGAAGGGCCAGATACTGAGAGGGAGATGGAAGGAGTTCATTGAAGATCTCGGTATAATTATGGGTCACATAGGACTACGGGCGCACTTAAACAGTATTGGCGCACCAAGTACAGCGCATGTAGATAATGTGGGGAAGTTGATGAGCATTTAGAACACCTCCTATAGCAATGGGCGGCTTTCGTAACTAGCAGATTCCGGTACTTAAATGTGAATACGATACCAGACGCGAATCAACTTTTGTGCTTTTTGGCTATGGCAAGGCGAACAGAATTCCTGACATAGGTGTTTCTTTTCATACACATAAGTCGATTGCGGGCTTGGATGTATGTTCATAGTGCCGTTGCATGGATTAGAGTCCATTCGTCATTAAGGTAATGAAATCCTTTTCATTGATTTGTTAAATTTTTAAAATTTTCAACAACTTTTTTTTGTTAATTTGTTCTATACTGCTGTAGGATGCATGGTAGTATATATCATAGTTGCAATATTCCCATAATTTACTTTTATTTCCGAAAAAAATATGTTCATTCCATCACTGAATTCCGTTTCATTCATTTAATGAAACCATGAAATGACAAAACTTATCGTAATGAAACTTTTCTTTGCATTAATGAAAAATTTCTTTGTATTTATGAAAAATTTCATTAAATTAATGAAACGCGTTCATTGATGTCATGAAGTATTTTCCTTTTAGTGTATGAATGGTAATTCGGGATCTTATCTTATCAACATTATCATCTGTATACTTACTACAGCTTACGGAGCCAAACCATCCATTGGTGAAGGGTATGTACAATTCGTTTCTTTTTGTACTTTTCTCATAAGTGTTTAAAAAATTCTACAAACTACTCAAAGAAAAGATGTAATCTAAAAACAAAATCCTTTTTCGCAACCAAAAGCAACACCATATGATGAAAACGAAAAACTAACATCAAAAGAAAAATTTTATACAAAGAACAACTGAAAAACTTGATAATATCACTGAATGAAGACCAAGATGAAAAAAAGTACAAAATGCCATGCCATGGAAAGTAGTTTTCACAAGAAAACTTTCCGACAGCAATGCAGTCACTCTGTCTGTGCAACTATCCTTGCAGTGCAGCACATAGCCAAGTCGTTAAGGAAAATTTATACTAATGCATAATGCATTTTGTGTGAAATGCTTTTATTAAAATGCGGCACTGCCGTGTAGATGCCCTGCTTCAATTCTCTTAAAAGCAAGAGAAGAAAAAAAAGGGAGTCGAAGCAAAAAAACTAATATCTTAGAGCAGGAATTTAATACATTATTTCTGACCATATCGTTATTACATACCATGTAGATATCTAAATTTTTGCTTCAATTGGCTGCATTCATTCTTAAATGAGATGAAAAAAAGAACGGCAAAGTCATATCTGCGTCGGATCTGTCCCAGTCCACTGGCGTCGTTCAACGAACCATGTAATGGGCCATTTTTTCCAACATTTTACAAATATTCATTCTATCTGGGGCGGTAGGTAGTCGTTTGGCAACATTTTATCATAATGCTTGGGGTGCTATGGCCTCTGCCATGGCGTTTTTACTAGATTACGTCTACAATTTGTCTGGCGCGGTGGGGAAATGATAAATTTAAACCAGAGGATCTGTGCGTTGAGCATTTCAGCAAATCCATTATAAAGTAATTACAATGAAATTAATATACAATGCCATCAATTCACTTCTGTGGAACACACACTCGGAAATGTGCTCACAAAAACAGAAAAACACAACAACAAAATTTATAAACAAATTAAAAATAAGCTTCAAATAATTTGGATGAATTAGTGTTTTCAGTTAATATAACGCCAAATGGACGCAATGTGACGATGTTGCGAGTTGATAATACAATGTGCCGTTTGTTTGTCTGCCTGTCTGTCGTTTAGTTTATTGTAGTGTATCATTGTCATTTGCATTAAACAAAGTGTTAAAAATGTGATATTTAATTGACAATTACAAAAGCGTCACGCTTTTTTGCACATTTATTGTTGGCATTATGGGCGGACATTTGGCGATTTGACGAGTTCGCAGCCAGCGAGTATTATGTTTATGATAATGCTTTTTTTTTGTTGTTGTTGTGTGGTCGAAAACCTTCTTTTGTTTTAATTCATTATAATTAAAGCCACCCCATACTGTGGCGTTTGTGTCAATCGATGTGTTTTTGTTTTTAATTTTGGCATTCCAACCGTTAAGGTGTTGGCCATACCAAATAATTTGCGATCAGGCCATCACCATGACAAAGCTACCAAAATATGTTAAGTGCTACACTACCAAGTTTGGGGAATTTGTTATATTGCAAATTGCTGCTCATAAAATGGCTTTTCGAACAAAAGAAAAAGTTGTCATTTTATTGTTTACTAATATTTCCATAAAAGCTCATTAAAAAAGTGTTAAAATACTCAGGAAATAAAAATAAGTGTTATACCCATCTACAAATAATGTTTAATAATTGGATATAAAATCAATTTCTAGTGTTGACTTGACTGACTTATAAGAAGGCCGTTGAAAGCGGCTTTAAAGTTGGCAGAAGGGGTACACGCAAAAAAATAATAATTTTGGGAAATTTTTACGTCAAACAAAACATTTTTATCACGAAGTTTTGCTTTTTTTGTAACCGTGTAACGCTTTGCTTCAAAATATCAAACGTAAGCCATAAACGTAGTAGTATTTAATGTAAGATACTTCCTTTATGGTAAATCCTTTAGAAGCTTCGTCTACGGTAAAGGACCTCCCTTTTGATGTAAAACCAAAAACCCTTTAAATGCAAAAGTGCTTCGATAGCCGCAAACCATTATTCGTGTACTGTACCAATAATTATTTCTTTGTGTCTCTCCTAATAGACTTTGTAAGTACATAAGAAAATAATCTCAAGCAGACCCATGGGCTAGCAAATAATTGCAATTGTATTCTCGTTACTGGTATAGACACATTCTCACACACAACATTTGTTTCCCTTTTGTTTTGACTGAGCAAAGAGCAGTCAGAATATTGAGAAGCTCGGACGAGTGCGGATAGTAAACTCGGAATGTGTCAATTTTTAAGGTTTCGGTACAAAAATGTTAGCATGTCCAATGACAAAAATCACAACTAGCTGCAAAGGTACAAGAAAGTACAACATGAATTTCTAAGGCACATACATTGCTTGGTAACATTTAAGCGATAAAGGAATATGCATTACAAAATAGGTATTTAAATGTGCGAAAACAACAACCATATTTTGTTTGATTGATAGCATAACGAATACAGCAGATCATAATACAAAACCATAATGGAGTTGTGCGAAAATGTTTGACGTTACATTTATTGAGAAACAAGAAAACACGTGTTAAGTTGCACCATGCCGAATTTTGCATACACAACACTATGGATAAAAAGTAATTGCGGATTTTTTAAAAGAAAGTAAATGCATTTTTAATAGAACTTAGAATGAACTTTAATCAAATATGCTTTTTTACACTTTTTTCTAAAGCAAGCTAAAAGTAACAGCTGATAACTGACAGAAGAAAGAATGCAATTACAGAGTCACAAGCTGTGAAAAAATTTGTCAACGACGACTATATGAAAAATCCGCAATTACTTTTTGGGCAACCTAATAATAACTCCACTACCATATCCATGGTAATATGCAAATGGGGGCTGGTCTGGATCATATTTCATTCAGCTCCCGAGAACTGTTATACACGACACAGTTTCAGCGTAATCGGGCAACAAATCCGCCTTTTATGGAATTAAGATCCTACATTGGAAGATCAGTCTATACGGCAGCTATATCTAAATATAGTCTGATCTGGACCATATGACGGGAGGGTAAATACAAACTGCAGTGTAGACAGACCGGTCTATATGGTAGCTACATCTGAATGAAGACCGATCTGAACCATATTTGAGTCGGATGTGGGAAGGCTTAGAAGAACTCCCTGTTTAAAATTTAAGCGAAATCGAATAATAATTGCGGCTTTTATGGGCTTAAGACCTTAAACCTGCATATCGGTCAATATGGCAACTTTATGCAAATATGGTCCGATCCACATCCAGTTTAAATATTGGGACCCCTAGTACAACTAGCTTTTGAATCAACTCATTTGTAGCACTAATTGGAATGCAATCTACAGTATGGAAAATGTAAATGATCAGGTTTCTAAATCTAACAAGCAAAAGCGTGCTAAGTTCGACCGGGCCGAATTTTATATACCCTCCAACATGGATCGCATTTGTCGAGTTCTTTTCCCGACATCTCTTCTCAGGCAAAAAAAAAGGATAAAAGACAAGATTTGCTCTACTATGAGAGCGATATCAAGATATGGTCCTGTTTGGACCACAATAAAATTATATGTTGGAGACCTGCGTCAGCCAATTCGAATAAAAATTGCGCCCTTTGGGGCTCAAGAAGTAAAATAGAGAAATCGATTTATATGGGAGCTGTATCAGGCTGTAGACCGATTCAGACCATAATAATGATCTGAATAATAATAGTCATGAGAGGATCCGTCGTACAAAATTTCAGGCAAATCGGATAATAATTGTGCCCTCTAGAGGCTCAAGAAGTCAAGATCCCAGATCGGCTTATATGGCAGCTATATCAGGTTATGAACCGATTTGAACCATACTTGGCACAGTTGTTGACATTAAAAATAAAATACGTCATGCATAATTTCAGCCAAATCGGAGAGGAATTGCGCCCTCTAGAAGCTCAGGTACTCAAGTCCCCAGATCTGTTTATATGATAGCTATATCAGGTTAATAACCGATTTAAACCATACTTGGCACAGTTGTTGGATATCATAACAAAACACGTCGTGCAAAATTTCATAATCGGATAAGAATTGCGCACTCTAGAGGCTCAAGAAGTCAAGACCCAAGATCGGTTTATATGGCAGCTATATCAAAACATGGACCGATTTAAACCCATTAATATTCCATTATGGAGCAGAGACAAACTTCTCACATATCAATTAATGCCCAATTCAAATTTAAACTCAATGATATGGGAGTTCCTTTTTATAGCCATGTCCGTATGGCGTGCCGCAGTGTGAAACCTCTTTGGGGGAAAGTTTTACATGACATAGTACCTCACAAATGTCGCCAGCATTTGGAGGAGATAACCACTGCAGAACATTTTTCTAATGTTCTCGCCAGAATTTGAACCCAGGCATTCAACGGCATAGTCGGACATGCTAACCTCAGCGCTACGGTGCCCTCCATGTTATACTGAAGCCAAGAATGCGAAAAGCAATGCAATGTTGCAGTCAGTGGGAAGGCGCCGGGCGAGGTCAGCGAAGAAATCTGTTGAATGAACACGCAAAAATGGAATGAATAGGGAAGGAAAAAGGGAATGAATAGAACATGCAAAAAGAGAAAACCAAAACTCCGATGGAGTGACCAATTGAAGAAAGACATCTCGGAATTAGGTGTCAAAGATTTGTGAAGAAGCGCTGAAGATCGAGGCGCTTGAAAATTTATTCTAAAAAGGTGATTTTTTAGCTATTATCTTTTTGGCACCACAAGTTTAAACAGCCCACGCACTTGTCATCATTTGCTTTACTGTCAAAGATCTTCAGTTTGGTCTATAGTTTAACCATGAACCATCTTACAAACGAACAAAAAACTTTCCTATAGCTCTTAAAAGATCATCCTTTACGTTCGGCTTTTTTTCACAACCCTAGCTAAAGTAAAGTAAGCTGGGATAAATCTTTACATCTATAGACCTGTGCGGCCCATAGTTAGAGACGGACTAAAGAGTTCAAATCAGGAGATCTTTTATATTGGAACTATTTATGCGAGTATCACGTTATGAAATGATATATAAAAATAAATAAAACGATAAATGCTTGAGATGTAATTCAAATTTATTATACTGAGCAACTGCTGCCTTTGAAAGAATCGAAATAGAGTCGGGGAAAATGGCTCTGGCTGTAAATGGAGATAAGACGAAATGGATGGTATCAACTCCCAAAACGCCTTGTACAATCGAGCAGATAAAGAAAATGGAGAAAGTTGGGAATCACAACTTTGAGATAGTGGTGTAACTCTATCTACCTCTTTCTCTTAAGTACTTGGAGTATTTGAGAGAAAAATTCTTCGTAAAATATATGGACCAGTTGGCGATAATGGAGAATATACGGGACGTATGATGCACGACGATAGCATAGTTACACGCATCAAAATACAACGGCTGCGTTGGCTAGGTCATGTTGTTAGAATGGATGGAGAAGCTCCAGCAAAGAAGTCTTTTGAAGGCAAACACGGTGGTACACGCTAACCGGGACGACCAAAAGCCCGATGGGAAGATCAAGTGGTGGGAGACACCTCGAAACTTGGTGTCAGAGATTTTAGAATGAGTGCAGAAGATCGAGGTGCTTGGAACGCTATTCTCCGTTCGGCTAGTGGAACAAATATTCCGTCATAGCCAATTCAAGAAAGAAAGAAAGAATTATACTGAGCATAATATTTGAGCAAATATTTAAAAATTATTAAACAATTATCCAATGAACAACTGATTGCTGCACCCACGCTTTCACTGAGCAAGTTCAAAATTAAATAAATTGAAATGAAATCATTTCAATGTTTCTGACACCGCCTAAAATGTGCATATCTTCAAATGTACTACAAAATTTTTTGATATGGTGTGAGTATACAAATTGAACAACAGTTTTCCCACTAATTTCATTTAACACTTGAATTTGGAATGTGAAACAAAAACGAAAAAAAAAATATTATCTAGAAATATTATTTGATTATTTTGAAAGAAAACATTTTAAACTACCAATTGAATTGGGCAATGACGCCGTTTCATGCCATGGAATCACTGGCGGCGGTCATTATTAAAGTGTGTGGTTTTTGTTTTTTTTTTCTTCATATATAATTTGTTCCTTTCATGTGTTCTTCTTTAATTGCTCTAGAAAATGAATCCCTTGAATATGACGACCTCAAAAGTACCAAATGCCATAACGAACATATTACCCATTAAACACTTGAAATGGAAATTAAACATGAAAAAAAATTCTACAAGAGGCATTCTCTTACATGATTTGTAGATGTATGTATAGTGCGAGTGTACTCGTACATGTGCTGTTAAATAATTTGTATTTTACTTTATAGGGGGGTTGGTTTTTATGTGGATCGTATATCTTGTACACGGTATAAAATGATGTTGAAAAAAATTAAACAAGGACATTTAGTTTTTTTAAGGAAAAAAAGAAGAATATAAAAATTGTATATAAATATTTAAAACATGGTTAGGTTAGGTTGAAAAGAAGGTCTGGATATTAATCCGCCCATGCCACAATGGTTATACACCTTTACCAATAATCTGCTTGTTGTGCGCTCTATATACTAAAAATGTAACCTCGAAGAAGAAAATCTAAGTTAGGAATTCCGTTCTACTTACAAAATCATCAATTTTGTTCCATGCCACGCCCCGGTTCATGTCTTGTATTGTGTCCCACCTAAGTGCCGGTATCTGTAGGACGCGAAAGCCGGGCACTGACATTAGAAATGATCCAACGTCCCATCAACTTCCCCCCATGTTCGACACATTATGTCCCACCTTAGTGCCGACATCTGTTAGACGCGAAAGCCGGGCTCTGACATAGGAAATGATCCAACGTCCAATCATCTTCCCCCCATGCTCGACATCACTTGCCGCGCCGATTTTACATGGTACCGAGAGCTATAATAACCACTTGCTAAACTGACCATCTGTCAATAATAGCCTCATTTTCTCACGTTCCGTATTTCCCCATAGGATTTTCCCCGTCCAACCGACCGTTTCGCTGTTCCACAGGGTTACATGCACATTCGTCGTCAACTCCCTTAACTGCGTCGACCGGAAAGGCTTTGGGTTAACCAAGTTTATTGACTGCAGTTCTCTGGCCTTCACTGCCAAATCGTCTGCTTTCTCAATGCCAGTCACTCTGCCATCCGCAACGTTTGGGTGCCGGGCCATAACCATATTTGACGTGGATGCTGGTGATCATAGGAAAGGTCAGTATGCTAATTCGAATAATAATTGCGCCCGGTTGGATCTAAAGAAATAAACTTGGAAGAGGTCAATTCAACACCCATTACTTAAAGTAGGCGTAGTGTAGATCATATAAACTTCAAATTTAGGCAACATCGTTTTGCTGCCCTCACAGTTGCTGGTTCAAAATTTTAGAGTCCTTGCTGCTTCCTGGAATTTGTTGCCTCTAAAACACTTCATTGGGTTCATATTACACAGAGGTAAGAAGACCCGCCTACGAATATTACCACCTGGATTGGAATCCTAGCAAGAACATCAAAAAATCAACCAAGGCGTTGGGCCCCGACGGAATCCCTCCACTGATGTTGAACAATCTGGATTTACCTGGAGTTGAGTACCTTACTACTGTCCTCAAACTGTCTTTGAAATGGGCAGAGTGACACGGCTACTGAAGCCTGGAAAGGACCCGAGTTTGGGGGAGTCGTAATGACCGATTTCCCTCCTTTCACCAGTAGCAAAGACGGTTGAGGCATTACTCCTTCTGATCCTCGTAGGAGAATTTCCATTCGCCAAGCATCATTATGAATTCCGAAGACTGCATAGAACAACAACTGTTTTGTACACCATCACCGCACACATTTTTTGTGGCTTCAATCAGCCCAGGCCATGTCATAAGACGGTCCTCGTGGCACTGGATCTATCAGTTAGCCAACACGTCCCTTCAGCCAGACCTGAAACGTTGAGTAGCAAATTATCTGTGTAGTCGCCATTCATTTGTGGAATTTAGGGATAAGAAGTCAAAGCACCGTAGAGTGAAACACGGAGTTCCCCAAGGCGGGGTGATATCTTCGGCACTGTTTAACCTCTACCTATCCAGCATTCCACCTCCTCCAGACGGCATGGAGATCGTATCATATGAGGTGATTGTACGATAATGGCAACAGGCCCCCCATCCATTGTTGACATCTTACTTTACTTTAATTGGCTATGACACAATATTTGTTCCACTAGCCGAAAGTAGAATTGCGTTGAGAGAAACTTGGTGTCAGAGATTTTAGAATGAGCGCAGAAGATCGAGGCGCTTGATCTTCTGCGCTCATTCTAAAATCTCTGACACCAAGTTTCGAGGTGTCTCCCACCACTTGATCTTCCTATAGGGCTTTTGGTCGTCCCGGTTAGCGTGTACCACCGTGTTTGCCTTCAAAAGACATCTTTGCTGGAGCTTCTTCATCCATTCTGACAAGATGACCTAGTCAACGCAGCTGTTGTATTTTGATGCGTGTAACTATGCTATCGTCGTCATACAGCTCGTGGTTCGTACGTCGCCTATATTCTCCGTTAACGCAAACTGGTCCATATATTTTACGAAGAATCTTTCTCTCAAATACTCCAAGCACTGCCTCATCTGGATTCACAAGTACCCATGCTTCAGAACCATATAACAGCACGGGTAGTATCAGTGTCTTGTATAGTGTAGTCTTCGTCTGTCGAGAGGTGGCCTTGTTTCTAAACTGCTTACTTAGTCCAAAGTAGCATCTGTTTGCCAGTACTATTCTTCGCCTTATCTCAAAACTGGTGTCATTTGTTTCGGTTACGGCGGTGCCGAAGTAGATAAAGTTATTGACTATCTCAAAGTTGTGGTTCCCAACTTTCTCCATTTTCTTTATCTGCTCGGTTGTGTAAGGCTTTTTGGGAGTTGAAACCATCCATTTCGTCTTATCTCCATTTACTGCCAGACCCATTTTCACTGACTCTCTTTCGATTCTTTCACAGGCTGCAGTTACTACTTCCGGTGACCGACCTATGATATCGATATCGTCGGCATAGGCGAGTAGCGTGTGCTCTCTTGTGATTAGTGTGCCATATCTATTCACATCTGTATCTCGTATAATCTTCTCCAGCAGGATATTAAAGAGATCACACGATAGGCTGTCTCCTTGCCTAAAACCTCGTTTGGTATTAAATGGTTCGGAGAGATTCTTTCCTATTCTTACTAAGGAACGCGTATGTGTTGACATCTGGGATAGGTTGAAGGTCTATCTCAACGACTTGCCTCATATCTCGCTGCAAGAAATCTAAAGATATCTGCCACCAAATCTTCAGCCACATTGTTCACTACAAATACGCATGAGGTGAATGCCGAGCTGACTGTGATGGTCGATGGAGAAATGATTCCGACCATCAAGTATCCCAAAATACTTGGCAACAGTTCATACACATTCTCCCCACATGCCACAGCAATTTGCGATAAAGTCAAAAGTAGAAACAAGGTCCTCAAGTCACTTGCCGGCAGCAATTGGGGTGCAGACAAGGAAACCTTGTTGACCACGTATAAAGCAATTGGCCGGTCTGTGGTATGTGGAATAATATACAGATCTATCAGAATGCCATCCTTCGAACTGTGACGGGCTGTCTTCTCAGTTCTCATGTGGACCATCACCATCAGGAGGTCCAAAGACATAACTACACGGTGTCTCAGCAATAACCTTTGGGCTTTCAGAATGCCGCCCTTCGAACTATGGTGGGCTGTCTTCTTAGTTCTCACGTGGATCATCTTCATCAGGACGTGTAAAGCAATACCATTTGGGCTATTATCGCCGAGACCACCCAAATCATCATCTTGTGGGTAGGTATCCATCGCCCAAAAACCTTAAGTTAGATCTGCATGATCTATCGCGTGAGGTTCAGCACAAGAGAGGTTCACCAGAGAGAACCTCTAGATCAAGCAGCATACCATGCGGGTCTAGACAACATTCATGCAGACACGGTTGCAGATGCGGTAAATAGCTATCGGGAAAATGTCGTCCTTAGAGAAGAAATTGACCTCCCCCAGCAAACCAGAGTGGCTCTGGCTCGATTACGTTCCGGCAGATGCAATCGCCTCCATTCCTACAGAGCAAGGATTGATGCAGACGTGCAAGATGTATGTCCCGATTGTAACCAGGCACCACACGACACACAACACCTGTTATCTGCCAAGCCAGACCCTCTCGACTCAGACCCAGATCCCTCTGGACGCACCCCAAGTGCAACAACAACAACAAAGATAATTGTATTACTTACTCCTACAACAATATTAAATCTGATGCACATACTCTTCAGTTAAAATGGCTAAAGTAAATATTTTACATCAACCCTTTATTTGAAGTGTATCGTAAAAAGCAATTAAATCAAAATTTATAGGTAATAGTGAACAACACCAGCGCGATACCACCGCCAATGGCCTGCTCACCTTTAAATAGTCTAATGGGTTGTTTGCTTTTATTGTAAACATATGTATATTTCATTAGACGTATTTACATGTTCTTCCCAACCAATCAACCAACCAGCAACGAGTATCCTCTAATAAAACTCCACTTTAATGTATCATTATTTGCTCCATAAAAACAAAACGCTTTGGCAGACATTTTGTCTAGCGACCTTCTGGAAAACGAATTCCATGAATTTTCATTTTGAAGAATAGATGAAAGAATCTAAGCTCCCCCACTAATATTTGATTATCCAACCCATCTTCATCTGTGGAAATAAGAATCACATAGATGTGAATATGTAAATGCATATAAATTTAAAGCTGTCTGATGGATAAAAGGAATAAAATCTCTTAAATTAATTAAGAAGTCAAAAGGCATATTGAATAAATTTATGTATAGAATTTTATTCTTATTGTAATTTTTAAAGAACAAAAAAAAAAAACACCGCACCAACGGCCAATGTGAAAAAAATTTTATTTAAAATAATACCAAAGCCAACTTTGTTAAGAATATAACACAAAAAGAAGAAAACCCCGGAATATGAATAGACTACCACCAAAGTGTGGGAGATCTGTGAAGGGTAGGAGGTAGATACCAAACACATAGCCAAGCAGTCCGATAGGCTTATTTTAAAATGGGCAGTGTGCTGTTGGATTGCCTTCAATGTATGCCTAGAGTTATCAATTTCAATAATTCATTTCAAGTCAAACATTTCACAGAAGGCAACAAACCCGTCTCAACAACAAATCTCACAAAAAGAAAAGGAACGTCCCACTGGTTCCCAGACAATGTCCGTCTGTCTGTCTGTCTGCCAGCAGACATTTTCTACACTTTGGATTTGTTCAATTCTCATTCCTTAAAAGTTAACAAAAAGAACCAAATCCAAAAAGGCAGGAGTCTCAATCTGAAAAAGATTGAAAATATGAAAGAACTTCGTTGGCGGCATGAATCGATCGATGACTCCCTGTATTCACTCACATGCACATGATGGACAGACTGTAAGACGCACTGACACACTTGTAAACGCTTTGTTTGAAATTCATATGCGCGCCATTGTAATTCTACACGCAAACATGCCGCACTTATCAGTTCAGAATATATTTGAATTTCTTTACAAGCTCTCTGTGGCTTTGGGCACCCCTTGTCGTTCACCCATGTTTACAACAAGAGAGTGATCTACAAAAAGAAATAACAGAAAAGATATATAAAAAAAAAATGATACACAACTCGTTTCTTTCCTTTTTCCAGTGTTTATATGAAAAGTGTTATCTCTGAGGCTTTCCAAAATGGGTATGTAAATGTTGTGAATGGCCATAGTCTCACTTACAGGGTAGGTGGTTTATTCTAAAGTATGTGCGGAGTGTTATTTATATTTTAACAAAAAACAAATCTAAAGAAAGATCATATAAAAATGAATAAAAACAAGTAAGAGCGTGCTAAGTTCGGCCGGGCCGAATCTTATATACCCTCCGCCATTGATCGCATTTGTCGAGTTCTATGCGCGGTATCTCTATTTAGACAAACATTGAATAAGAACTGTTATGCTATTGGGGCTATATCAAATGGTAGTCCGATTCGGACCATAAAATAAAAATACTGAACATTGTAGAAGTCACTGTGTAATATTTCAGTTCATTCGGATAAGAACTGCGCCTTGTAGGGGCTCAAGAAGCAAAATCGAGAGATAAGTTTATATGGGAGCTGTATCAAGCTATTGATTGATTCCGACCATATTAGACACGTATGTTGAAAGTCATGAGAGAAGCCGTTGTACAAAATTTCAGCCAAATAGGGTGAGAATTGCGCCCTCTAGATGCTCAAGAAGTCAAAATCCCAGATCGGTTTATATGGCAGCTATATCAGATTCTATACCGATTTACGCCATACTTAGCACAATTATTGGAAGTCATAACAAAACACCTCATGCAAAATTTCAGCCAAATCGGATGAGAATTGCGCGCTCTATTGGCTCACGAGTCAAGATCCAAGATCGGTTTCTATGACAGCTATATCAAAACATGAACCGATTCAAAACAAACGTAGCGTAGTTGTTAGAAGTGCTACCAGAACACTACGTTCGAAATTTCAGTTAAATCGGACGAGAATTGCGTCCTCTAGAGGCTCATGAAGTTAAGACCCAAGATCGGTTTATATGGCAGCTATATCAAAACATGGACCGATTTGGCCCATTTACAATACCAACCGACCTACACTAATAGAAAGTATTTGTGCAAAATTTCAAGCGGCTAGCTTTACTCCTTCGAAAGTTAGCGTGCTTTCGACAGACAGACGGACGGACTGACGGACGGACTGACGGACGGACGGACATTGCTAGATCGACTTAAAAAGACATGACGATCAAGAATATATATACTTAATGGGATCTAAGACGCATATTTCGAGGTGTTACCAAAAGATTGACGAAATTAGTATACCCCCCATCCTATGGTGGAGGGTATAACAAGGAACTGTATATAAAACAAAATGCAGGTGGCCTGGACTATAAAAAAAAACACCACATCACTAAATGGCACATAGAACTATTTTGTTGCATGTTACTCTTTATAAGCAATCTAACGAATAATAATTTAAATCTGATTTTTTGAAAATTAAAAGACTCCGTCTTTGGGCTAACATTCCCATAGCTATAAAAATCTGAAAACAATCGAAAAATAGTGGGGTCTCTACCTTTGCAGACAGAATGTGTGGCGAAATTTATTCATGCAGAATGTGAGGCGAAATTTAGCCGAGGAACCACTTCTTCAGCATCTTCTCCAAGGCTGAACTTCTATAACAATGATAAGAGAAGCTGTTGTCATCCCACACTTCCCAGTCGCGTATCCTTCCACTTATATTCTCAGAAGGTAGCATCTAGCACCTTCTGCCTGTTCTTTGTAATAGAGGTCGGTTTATTCCCTTTATTAAAAATAGCCAAATTGCAACTTCTAATATATTCGATAAGCAACTCGCCCCGCTCGTCGATATCCGAACTTTCCCATATCTGGTGATGTGCATAAGCATCACTTCTTACAATGAGGAAGTGATTTCCATAATAATGGAAATAAAACAAGTAAACAGGCATTAAGTTCGGCCGGGCCGAACTTTGAATACCCACCACCTCGGGTATATATGTAAACTCCATTTCGTCAAAATCCGGTGAAAATTGGATAACTTAAAGACCCAAATTCGGCACGGACATTGAGTGGTCTAATATATATGTCACCATTCAATTTTGTAGAACAAAATATTGGTCTTTTTGGCAGATATATCTAATTATAAACCGATCTGAACCATATTAAGGTCGGATATGGTGAGGCTCAGAAAAACTCACTGTTTCAAATTTCAGCGAAATCGGGTAAAAAATAAAGCTTTTATGGGCTTCAGTCCCCTTACCGGCAGATCGGTCTATATGGAAGCTATATCTAAATATAGTCCGATCAGAACCATATTTAGGTCGGATGTTGGGAGGTTTTCACCTACTCACTGCTTCAAATTGCAACGAAATCGGGTAATATATAAAGCTTTAATTGGCTTCAGACCCCTGATCGCCAGATCGGTCTGTATGGCAGCTATATCTAAATATAGTCCGATCTGAACGATATTTAGGTAGGGTGTCAGGAGGCTTAAAACAACTCACTGTTTTAAATTTTAGCAAAATCGGTTAAAAACTAAAGCTTTTATGGGCTTCATACCCTTTATCGGTCTATCGGGAGATCGGTCTATATGGCAGCTATATCTAAATATAATCCGATCTGTACCATATATGAGTCGGATGTCGAGAGGCTTAAAATAACCCACTGTTTTAAATTTCAACGATATCGGGTAATAAATAAAGCTTTAAGGGCTTCAGACCCTTTATCGGGAGATCGGTCTATATGGTAGCTATATCTAAATGTAGTCCGATATGATCCATATTTGGGTCAGTTATCGGGAAGCTTTAAACTACTCACTGTTTAAAATTTCAGCGAAATCGGATGAAAAATAATGGGCATTAGACCCTATATCGGAAAATCGGTCTATATAGCAGCTATATCTAATTAGAGTCCGATCTGAACCAAATTTGGGTCAGATGTCGGGAGGCTTCAAATAACCCATTGTTCTAAATTTCAACGATATCGGTTAATAAATGTAGCTTTTATGGGCTTCAGACCCTTTATCGGGAGATCGGACTATATGATAGCTATATCTAAATATAGTCTGATCTGAACCATATTTGGGTCAGTTATCGGGAAGCTTTAAACTACTCACTGTTTAAAACTTCAGCAAAATCGGATAAAAAAAAGTTTTAAAGGGCATTAGACCTTTTATCGGAAAATCGGTCTATATAGCAGCTATATCTGAATATATATGGTACAGGGTATTATAGATTTGTGCATTTGTTTGCAACCCTAAGAAAGAGAAGAGCTAGACCCATTGATAAGTATACGGATCGGCTTAGAATCACTTTCTGATTCAATTTAGCTATGTCCGTCTGTCTGTCCAAGTATTCTTGTAATCAAGATACAGGTCGTATTTGTTGTACGATTTTCACAAAATTTTGCATAATCTCGTTTTTGGTTCAAGGACGAACGCCATTGATTTCGATGTAGATATAGCGGCCCAGATGTAGATATAGCTCCCATATATCTCTTTCATCCGATATGCCACACAATTTTAGTCCGATCTTTACCAAATTTGGCACGAAGTGCGTTTTTTAACGTCCCAATATATGTGCGAAATTTCATCAGAATCGGATCAGATTTATATATAGCTCCCGTATATATCTTTCATCCGATAAGGTCTTTTAAGGCTGCAGAAGGCACAATTTTGATCCGATCGTTACAAAATTTTGCACAAAGTGTTTTTTTGGACCTATTAATATGTGTGCAAAATTTCACTGAAATCGGATCAGATTTAGATATAGCTCCCATATATAACTTTCATCCGATATGACCTATTAAGGCTGTAGATGACATAATTTTGCTCCAATCTTCACCAAATTTGGTCTGATCTTTACCAAATTTGGCGCGAAGTGCTTTTTGTAACGTCCATATATGTATGCAAAATTTTATCAGAATCCGATTAGATTTATATATAGCTCCCATATATATCGTTCATCCGATATGGTCTTTTGAAGCTGTAGAGAGCATAATTTTGGTCCGATTTTTCCCAAATTTGGCACGAAGTGCTTTTTGTGATGTCCCAATATGTGTGCAAAATTCCATCCGAATCGGATCAGATCTATATATAGCTCCCATATATATCTTTCATCCGATATGCCCTTTTAAGGCTGTAGAAGGCATAATTTTGGTCCGATCTTTACCAAATTTGGCACGAAGTGCTTTTTGTGACGTCCATATATGTATGCAAATTTCATCAGAATCGGATCAGATTTAGATATAGCTCCCATATATAACAATTATCCGATATGACCTATTAAGGCCGTAGAAGGCATAATTTTGGACCGATCGTTACCAATTTTGGCACGAAGCACTTTTTTTGACATCCATATATGTATGAAAAATTTTATCAGAATCGGATCCGATTTTTACCAAATTTGGCACAAAGTGCTTTTTATGACGTCCCAATATGTGTGCAAAATTTCATTAGAATCGGATAAGATCTATATATAGCTCCCATAAATATCTTTCATCCGATATGCCCTTTTAAGGCTGTAGAAGGCATTATTTTGGTCCGATCTTTACCAAATTTGGCACGAAGTGCTTTTTGTGACGTCCCAATATGTGTGCAAAATTTCATCAGAATCGGATCAGATTTATATGTAGCTCCCATATATAACTTTCATCCGATATGGTCTTTTAAGGATGTAGAAGGCATAAATTTGGTCTGATCTTTACCAAATTTGGCGCGAAGTGCTTTTTGTAACGTCCATATATGTATGCAAAATTTTATCAGAATCCGATTAGATTTATATATAGCTCCCATACATATCTTTCATCTGATATGGTCTTTCGAAGCTGTAGGAGCCACAATTGTCATCCGATCTTTACCAAATTTAGCATGAGATGTTTCGTGTGACGTCTTAATACATGTGCAAAATTTCAGCTAAATCGGATCAGATTTAGATATAGCTCCCATCTATAATATTTATCCGATATGACCTATTAAGGCACAATTTTGGTCCGATCTTTACCAAAATTGGCACGAAGTGCTTTTTGTGACTTCCCAATATGTGTGAAAAATTTCATCAGAATCGGATCAGATTTATATATAGCTCCCATATATATCTTTCATCCGATATAGTCTTTTAAGATTGTAGAAGGCATAAATTTGGTCCGATCTTTACCAAATTTGGCACGAAGCGCTTTTTGTGACGTCTCAATATGTGCGCAAAATTTCTTCTAAATAGGATCAGATTTAGATATATCGCTCTCATATATAACTTTCATCCGATATAACCTATTAAGGCTGTAGAAGGCACCATTATGGTTCGATCTTTACCAAATTTGGCACAAAGTGCTTTTTGTAACGTCCATATATGTATGCAAAATTTCATCGGAACAGATTTATATATAGCTCCCATATATATCTTTCATCCGATATGCCCTTTTAAAGCTGTATTAGATACAATTTTGCTCCGTTCTCTACAAAGTGTTGTATATTAAAACTATTACGTATACTCGGTTTGCCTTTCCTTACTGGTTTTATATTTATGAATGTAAAGCTGATTTGTGATATTCTTTCAAAAGACTTTTTTCTAAAAATAATTTACACCATTTTTTTCTAATTTTTTTTCGTTTTTAAAAATCAATATTCTGAAGAAAACTCTACAAAATTCCTTTGAATTTCAAAATTTCTCTGTGATAAATGCTTTTGCATTCCATAGATTTCCTATGAAAAACGAATATTTTAGGGGAACTTTTTCTGATATGTTTTTCTATAACAACCTATCGATATTGTTATACATTTCTCTTGCTCTTGGGAAACCATAAAGATTAGGGTCAACTCATCAGATTGCATTCACCTGAAATGGTGGGGAATTGTTATTTCACACCAAAACATTTTCTTTCTCAGCACTTTCGCGCGGCCGAAGGAACGCATTCATGGTTTGTTTTGCGTTTAAGTGCTTTTAAATGCGTTTTTAATTTCAAAACGATATAAAATATAAAATTTATTTCCCTGTCGCGGTCGTTCAAACAGTGACTTACTCGACGTTCTCTGTCAGCCGGCCTTATGTCTGTCCAGCTGACGGTCTGCAAGTTGGCCTTATACTTAAGTGTCTGGATGGGCTGCTGCTATGTTGATAATTTTATAAAGTAATCAGTTGTTCAGAATTTTTCCAGTATTTTTAATTCTTTTTTTTATAAATTCCTAACCAAAGTCTGCGGTACAATCACCGAGAGTCCCCGCTGCAAGTTCGAAAAGTTGTCATGACAAGTGTCATTTAATGGCTTTTGTTGCTTATGCGAGTGTGTGCGTGTACGTGTGTTTGTTGGGTTTGTTTCATTTTTTTTGCGGACCGCCACGATTGGGCGCTTACTGGTGAATGCGTTTTATGCATTTAAAATGCCAATTGCAGAGTAGAGGAGAAATCTCCCTACGGCAGCAACATTAACAGCATTAAGTATTCAAGTGCAAATGCCGTTTGCTGATAGTCTTTTTCGTTTTTTCTTAGCTTGTCTTGGCTTTTGTGTTTTTGCTATGCCACATTGGTTATAAAGTTTCAGTTGAAAATTCCCTTTTTCAATGGCCGCCGAAAGAGTTCTTAACTTGCTGCAACCCATCGAAAGTTCGATCATATTTTTCACAATTTTATGTTGGATATCAGTTGGTTTTGTCAGTTGCTTCTTTCCATCTTTGGGCGCTAATTAAGCCAGTATACGCTTTTAGTTGGCTTGTTATAAATTATATTAGTCGCTGGGTCGAGCAACTGTGGCGGAGAAGAAAATTAACATAATTTCCAACAGAAACTCTGTTTCATTTCTTGATAAATTTAAGCAAAAACACTCTAAAGTAAGAACCACGAAACAAATTTGCTGCGCGAGGCCATAGAGAAAGGATGCCTGACTTCTGTTGACATCTGTCGCTGAGTGGTGACTGAGAATTTATGCCGGTCATAAATGCCGTCGGCTGCCTGAGTTTATTTAACTTTTCTTGTTTCTTGCTTTACCTTACCTAGCATTTGTGTCGAAAGATGAAGGAAAAAAGGACTTAATGGTTGAAAGAATGAAATTGCTGGTTACGTCTACTATGCCACCAAGTAATGGCAATATTTTGCAAGATTGTTGGTAGTTGGTTTTATTTTAAAATGTTAGCTAGAAAGCTGTTGTCTTAAACGTGTGGAAGTAGATTTTTTTTTTTTAATAATTACCCCATAAGGAAGAAACGAAAGACCCTCATTTAAGAACGACTGACTTGGAATCACTTCCTGATACGATTTCGTCATGTTCGTCTGTTTTTCGGTTTCCCCATAGGTTCATGCAATCAAGGTACAGGTTGTTGTCCAAAGAGAAACTGTTGTTTTCGCCCAAGGAGAAACGTCCTCAGTTTCAGAGAAAATCAGTTGGAATTTGGATATTAAGGGTAATTTTTTAGCTATTACCTTTTTGGCAACACTGGTTTAAACAGCTCTCGGAGGCTACCGTAGCGCTCAGGTTATCATGACGCTGAGCGCCTTAGTTCTAATACCGGCGAGACCATCAGAAACAAGTAAGAGCGTGCTAAGTTCGGCCGGGCCGAAGCTTATATACCCTCCACCATGGATCGCATTTGTCGAGTTCTATGCGCGGTATCTCTTTTTAGGCAAACATAGAATATTAAATAAGAACTGTTATGCTATTGGAGTCCGATTCGGGCCATATGCGAATGCTGAACATTGTAGAAGTTATTGGGTAATATTTCAGTTCATTCGAATAAGAATTGCGCCTTGTAGGGGCTCAAGAAGCAAAATCGGGAGATAGGTTTCTATGGGAGCTGTATCAAGCTATTGATCGATTCAAACCATACGTCATCTGACACGTATGGTGAAGGTCATGAGAGAAGCCGTTGTACAAAATTTCAGCCAAATCGGATGATAATTGCGCCCTCTAGAGATTCAAGAAGTCAAGATCCCAGATCAGTTTATATGGCAGCTATATCAGGTTATGTACCGATTTACGCCATATAAAGCACAGTTATTAGATATCCTAACAAAACACCTCATGCAAAATTTCAGCCAAATCGGATGCGAATTACGCGCTCTATTGGCTCAAGAAGTCAAGATCCAAGATCGGTTTATATGACAGCTATATCAGGTTATTGACCCATTTGAATCATACTTAACACAGTTGTTGGAAGTGATACCAAAACATCTGGAAGTACTTCAAAACTGAACTAAATGTTGTTTGAACACAGACTTGTCACTAGATAACAAAAAGAATTTAAATTACATATTGGGCGCTAGTACGAAAAACGCTATGTGAAGATGGCACAGAAAAAGTTGACGAAAAAACTATAACAAGAAAACCAACCAAAACTTCTGCATGGTGGACCCCAGATTTGTTTGGTTTGAGGAATGGTTGCAGCAAATTCTTCAATGGGACGAAAGCCACAGTGGTATCACACCACTTGGAAGTCTAGAATGCAGATCTAAGTAAATACAAGGACGAGCTAAAAAAGAAAGAAGAAATCCTGCTTGGAAATCTGGAGCTCCGTGGAGGATGCATAACAGGCTTCTGGGCTACCCAGCAACATTTTTGGGGATCTGGAAGTACTCCATAACTGAAATAAATGTTGTTTTAATACAGACATGTCGCAAAATACAAAAACGAATTTAAATTAGATCTTGGGCGCTAGTACGAAAAGCGCAACGTGAAGTCGGCACAGGAAAAGTTGACAAAAAAAAATATAGCAAGAAAACAGATTAAAAATTCTGCAACGATATGGCGAAACCTCTTTTAAAGCACCTTACTCAAGTAGTCAAAAATGGTGTATGGAACATTCAATACTCAATCAAGGATATGTCGATTTGAAACTACAAAAAATGTTCAATTCCTTTAAAACTCCTAGAAATTTATATTCCATGAAAGCGTTTAAACTTGGCATATTCAATATTATTGGGTTGCCCAAAAAGTAATTGCGGATTTTTTAAAAGAAAATAAATGAATTTTTAATAAAACTTAGAATGAACTTTAATCAAATAAACTTTTTTACTCTTTTTTCTAAAGCAAGCTAAAAGTAACAGCTGATAACTGACAGAAGAAATAATGCAATTACAGAGTCACAAGCTGTGAAAAAATTTTTGGGCAACCAATATTTTACATTAGATTCGAAGTTGTAGGAATACAACAAACTAAGTCACTATGGAAGTTCATAAAATGCTGTTCTTTAAGAATAACTTTCAGCTTATTGAGCTGGAACCCTGTACCACAGTAGTGTTGTAAGGTATACAAATTCAATGGGGATTTCTTGCTATGATTTTCCTTTAGGTTTGTGCCCATAACATTGCAAAGAACTTGACAAATGTTATCCATGGTGTAGGGTATACCATGTTTGGCCTAGCGGAACTTAAAACGCGTTTATTTCTCTTTTCTTTAAAAGATTTATTGGCCCGTCTTAGGTCATTAAAATTGCCCATTAATTATAATTAAAATCATTTAAGCATTTTTTTTTTTAATTTTACCTTTATTTTCGTAAACAAATGATTTACGTGATTATCACAACAAAAATCATACTTATAACCTATATCTCTAATGTGGCACAGGGTATTATAGCTTAGTGCATTTGTTTGTAACACCCAGAAGGAAGAGAAATAGACCACTTGATAAGTATACCGATCGACTCAGAAACGTTTTCTAATTCGATTTAGCTATGCCTGTCTGTCTCTCTGTCCATATTAATTTGTGTACAAAGTACAGTTCGCCATTTTGATTCGATCGTCTTCAAATTTGGCATAGATATTTTATTTTTTGCCTAAAAACGTCACTGTGTTGTAGGTCAATACAGTCTAGGCACAAACAAGTTAAAAGGAGTTAAGTTCGGCCGGGCTGATCTTTGGATACTTACCACCTCAGGTATATATATAGAAACCACCTTTCATCAAAATCCGGTGAAAAACGCATACCTTATGCCCCACAGCAGCTATATCGAAATATGTTCCGATTTGGACCAAATACAATACTAACAATTGTTCAATTGTGTATAACAAATTATTAATCTTTTTAGCAGCAATATCTAAAAATATACCGATCTGAACCATATACAACACGGATGTCGAAAAAACTGACATAAGTCACTGTGTCAAATTTCAGTGAAATTGGATAATAAATGCGCTTTTTATGGAGCTAAGACTTTAAATCAAGATATCGGTCTATATGGCAGCTTTATCCAAATCTGGACCGATTTGGGCCAAGTTGCAGAAAAATGTCGAAGAGCCTGACACAACTCACTACCCCAAATTTCGGCGACATCGGAAAATAAATGTGCTATTTATGGACTCAAAACCATAAATCAAGAACTCGGTCTTTATGGCAGCTATATCCAAATCTGGACCGATTTGGGCCAAGTTGCAGAAAAATGTCGAAGAGCCTGACACAACTCACTACCCCAAATTTCAGCAAAATCGGACAATAAACGCGACTTTTATAGCCCCACAATCTTAAATCGAGAAATCGGTCTATATGACAGCTATATGTAAATCTGGACCGATCTGTGCCATATTGCAGAAGTATGTCGAGGGGCTTAACTTAACTCACTGTTTCAAATTTCGGCGACATCGGACAATAAATACCCCTGTTATGGGCTGAAAGCCTCAAACCGAGACATCGGTCTATATGGCAGCTATATCCAAATCTGGACCGATCTGTGTCATATTGCAGATGTATGTCGAGGGGCTTAACTTACCTCACTGTTTCAAATTTTGGCAAAATCGGACAATAAATGCGTCTTTTATGGGTCCAAAACCTTAAATCATGTGATCGGTCTATATGGTAGCTATATCCATATCTGAACCGATTTGGGCCAAGTTGCAGAAAAACGTCGAAGAGCCTAACTCAACTCACTACCCCAAATTTCGGCGAAATCGGACAATAAATGCGACTTTTATGGCCCCACAATCTTAAATCGAGAAATCGGTCTATATGGCAGCTATATCCAAATCTGGACCGATCTGTGTCATATTGCAGAAGTATGTCGAGGGGCTTAACTTTACTCACTGTCTCAAATTTCGGCGACATCAGGCAATAAATGCGCCTTTTATAGACCTAAGACCTAAGACCTAAATCGGAGGATCGGTCTATATGGTAGCTATATCCAAATCTGGATGGATATGAGCCAAATTGACGAAGGATGTCGAAGAGCCTAATACAACTCACTGTCCCAACTTTAAGCAAAATCGGATAATAAAGTTGGCTTTTATGGGCTTAAGACCCTAAATCGGAGGATCGGTCTATATGACCGCTATATCCAAATCTGGACCGATATGGGCCAAATTGACGAAGGATGTCAAAGAGCCTAACACAACTCATTCTCCCAACTTTAAGCAAAATTGGATAAAAAATGTGGCTTTTATGGGCCTAAGACCCTTAATCGGCGGATCGGTCTATATGGAGGTTAAGTTAAGATATAGTCCGATATAGCCCATCTTCGAACTTAGCCTGCTTTTGGACAAAAAAAGGATCTGTGCAAAGTTTCAGCTCAATATCTCTATTTTTAAAGACTGTAGCTTGATTTTAACAGACAGACGGACGGACATGGCTAGATCTTCTTAGATTTTTACGCTGATCAAGAATATATATACTTTATAGGGTCGGAAATGGATATTTCGATGCATTGCAAATGGAATGAAAAAATGAATATACCCTTATCCTTCAGTGGTGGGTATAAAAGTTCCTGCAGTCACATTCAAAGAATGTTCAAGTGCCCAACAAAAAGAGTTTGGTAATGTTGATGTGTTTGTTGTTCTTAGCATTGATGAATTGGTTGTATACGAATAGTGGAAAGTACAGCTTTCTTCTCTCTTACCGCGCTAAGGAGAGTTATAGGACTTACTGAGCCCAGTCTCAAAACAAAAGCGTGCTCTTCACCGCACTCACTAGTCTTTGGGTATGTAGGGCACCTTTACCAATGTGACAAAGGTGTTGATGATGTTACATGGAGTATCAGAAATCACGATCCATTAACGAATCATAGTGTTTTGATTTATATTGGGTTGCCCAAAAAGTAATTGCGGATTTTTTAAAAGAAAGTAAATGCATTTTTAATAAAACTTAGAATGAACTTTTATCAAATATACTTTTTTACACTTTTTTTCTAAAGCAAGCTAAAAGTAAAAACTGATAACTGACAGAAGAAAGAAAGCAATTACAGAGTCACAAGCTGTGAACAAATTTTTCAACGCCGACTATATGAAAAATCTGCAATTACTTTTTGAGCAACATATAACACACACTTGCTCAACTTTTATAAGTTCTTTGCTATGTCATTCTTTGAATAGATAGCATTGAATATGATCTCGAGCTGAAAGATGTTTGAAAAACCACGAAACGATTTTAAAGATCAAAATAAAAGAGCGCATATATATTTTTCGCCCGTTTTTCACTTCAAGAGCCACTGCAAGCACATTTATTCATCAATCTTCCAAAAATTTCGCGCCACGCTTTTCTAGATGACTACAATGACATTGGAATTTGGTCGAAATCGGTTTGGAAGTAGGCATAGCTCCCATATATATGTTCGCCCAACTTTGAGTATTTAGCAATAATGTGGTAATTTCTCAACCGATTGCCACAAAAATGGGCATATATATTTCTCTAATAAATGTTGACATTTTTGTTAAATTTTACCAAAGTCAGTTCAGATTTATATTTAGCTTCCATAAACATCTACTCAACGCTCTTCTTGCAGATATAGAAGGTTAGTTATTGCAATTTTGAACACATTTGCTCGAAATTTGATACGGATTGTTGTATGATCCATCTGAATACCACCACAGAGATCATTTGATGGATCTCTGTGGAAGTTTTCAAATGGTTCAAAATTACATTTAGTTCCCAATTTCCATTTACCCTGTAGTAAGTGTAGGGTTATATATAGTCGGCACCGCCCTACTTTTGCCCTGCCTTACTTGTTTTAAATCAATTTTGCCAAATGTTGGTTAACCATTTCTTTTTATGTAAATTTTGCTTTTGCTTGAAAATATTTTCAAGATTATTTATCACCTATCAGTGCCGCATTCCATTCTTTCAAATTTTATTAGTTATTCAACATTTTAATTGATTCCAAGGCAATACAAATTATAATTGAAAATATTTTATTCATATTTTATTTAAATGGATACATGTGTTATGTTTTTATGCAAAATAGTCAACAATCTGATGTCCTATTTAAAGCTCAACTCGGTTGGATTGTTCATAGCATAATTAGTTCAAATTTCTAAAAATGTTAAAAATTGGGAAATTATTTATAACTTCACTATTGGAAATTTAGTTTTACACAATACAATCTACACATACATAAATTCTATTATGTACATTTTATTTGTGGTAGGATACATTTTTCCCAAAAAAAAAAAAAAAAAAAACTTTCAATTTAAGGATGGGAGCGAAACTTTTCTCATATCGAGGAGTATGGGTACAGCTATGACCCGATTCAAGATTAAGTTCATTGGTGAGTGCAAGCGGAGCTCTATAGTTAAACATTATAGCAATTTAAAGGGCTGCGGAGTCGGTGTCAAGCAATTTTTCCCGGAGACACAGTCGAGATAATTTTCCGGTAAAGGTACTAAAAATTTCTCAACAAAAAAAAAATAAATTTTTTTTTTTTTAGAATTAACAAATAAAATGACGTTAAGTTCAGCCTGGCCGAACTTCGGATACCCACTGCCTCAGGTATATACGTAAATCACCTTTCATCATAATCCTGTGAAAAATGCGTAATTTATGCCCCCATAGCTGTTATAACTAAATATGTTCCGATTTGGACAAAATACTGATTAGTACAAGTCATTATTCAATTGTGTATAACAAAATATTGGTTTTTTTAGTAGCTATATCTAAAAATAAATCGATCTGAACCGTATACAACATCGATGTCGAAAAGCCCAATCTAAGTCAATTTGTCAAATTTCAGTGAAATCGGATTATAAATGCGCCTTTTTTGGGCCAAGACTTTAAATCGAGATATCAGTCTATATGGCAACTATATCCAAATCTGCACCGATTTGGGCCAAGTTGCAGAAAAATGTCGAAAAGCCTAACACAACTCACTACCCCAAATTTCGGCGAAATCGGACAGTAAATGCGACTTTTATGGCCCCACAATCTTAAATCGAGAGATCGGTCCATATGGCGGCTAAATTCAAATCTGGACCGATCAGAGCCAACTTGAAAAAGAATGTCGAAGGGCCTTACACAACTCACTGACCCGAATTTCGGCGAAATCGGAAAATAAATGCGCCTTTTATGGGCTCAAAATCTTAAATGGAGAGATCGGTCTATATGACAGCTATATCCAAATCTGGACCGATATGAGCTATATTCCAGATGTATATCGAGGGACTTTATTTAACTCACTGTTTCAAATTTCGGCGCCATCGGATAATAAATGCACCTTTTATGACCCCAAAACCTAAAACCGAGAGATCGGTTTATATCGCAGCTATATCCAAATCTGAACCGATCTGTGCCATATTGCAGAAGTATGTCAAGGGGCTTAACATAACTCATTGTCTCAAATTTCGGCGACATTCGACAATAAATGCACCTTTTATGGGTCCAAAACCTTAAATCTAGAGATCGGTCTATATGGCGGCTATATCCAAATCTGATCCGATCAGAGCCAAATTAACGACGAATGGCAAAGGGCCTAACACAACTCATTGTCCCAAATTTCAGCAAAATCGGAGAATAAATGAGGCTTTTGTAGGTCTAAAACCCTTAATCGGAGGATCGGTCTATAAGGCAGCTATATCCAAATCTGGACCGATCAGGGCCAAATTAACAACGAATGGCGAAGAGCCTAACACAACTCACTATCCCAAATGTCAGCAAAATTGGAGAATAAATGAGGTTTTTGTAGGCCTAAAACCCTAAATCGGAGGATCGGTCAATATGGCAGCTATATCTAAATCTGGACCGATCTGGGCTAAATTGACGAAGGATGTCGAAGGGCCTAACACAACTCACTGTCGCAAATTTCAGCAAAATCGGATAATAAATGTGGCTTTTATGGGCCTAAGACCCTAAATCGGAGGATCGGTCTATATGGCAGCTATATCCAAATCTGGACCGATCTGTGCTAAACTAACGAAGGATGTCGAATGGTCTAAAACAACTCACTGTCCCAAATTTCAGCAAAATCGGATAATAAATGTAGCTTCTGTTCTCCTAAGACCTCGAATCGGCGAGTGGGTCTATATGGGGGCTATATCAAGATATAGTCCGATAAAGCCCATCTTCGAACTTAACCTGCTTATGAATATCTGTATTTTTAAAGACTAGCGTGATTTCAACAGACAGACGGACGGACATGTCTAGGTCGTCTCAGATTTTTTCGCTGATCAAGAATATATATAATTTATAGGGTCGTAAATGAATATTTCGATGTGTGGCAAACGGAATGACAAAATTAATATACCCCCATCCTTCGGTGGTGGGTATAATAAAACATATGAACAATTGTGAATTTAGAACATTTAAAAAACAAAATCTTCTGAAACATGAAGAAATAAAGAAAAAATCTATGATTTATAAAAACCTACTAAAATTTAAACTAATCCAATTTCCTTTTAATAATAATAGTGATATATTTTAACAAGCGTTATAAGTTTACTTTTGGATTTTTTTCAATGCAAATTGCTTGCAACGCAATTGAAAATATCTATCCCCATTTCCTTTAAAATGCCATAATCGTATTCAGCATTTTAATTCATTCTCCCTGGCAATCTAAAATAGTGCCAACGAAATTTCATTGAGAATTTATTAAAATAGGTACACACATACATACCCTTACATGCATTCATATGCCCTATACATACGCATATACATACATACATTGTTAGACAACAAATGTTTTCTATGCATGAATATATAATACAATCCTCCCATCCTTCCATTGTTGGTCGTTGTTGTTGTTGGCCTTTTTGAGGCTGCTCTATTCATTTATTTGCCCTTTTGTAATGTTGTAAAATTTTTGCCATTTAAGATATTTATCGATTTTTATCAAAAATAAAGTAGCAAGAAAATACAAAACAGAGCGTAGTATAAAATTCCAAGCAAAAAAAAAAAACAAAAGAAGTCCCAAGTGTGTAGTTTATGCGAAGGCTAAACAAAAGCGGGGGAGTTAAAGAAAAATGAAAATGAACCAAACGAAACGAAAGCAACAAAATAAGGAATAACTTAGGAGGAAAATTTCATTCCGTTTGGTCTGGGTATACAACACGCTGGGGTATACACAAAGCAAAAGGACAGCAGTACCAGCACAGCAGCAGCAACAACGCCCAAAAACTAAGCGTTGATTATATATAAGTCATATATATATATATATATATATATATACATAACCATAGGTATAACACAACACATTGGCTTATGTATTTGCCCTGTTTGGTAGTAGGTATATAAGTAACAGATTTCTGCCAGAGTACATATACAACTTCTAAGGAAAAAAAAAGTTCTAAGTTTCATATACTAGGTGTGACGTTGAAGTACTTGAGCGCCATAAGCTTTTTGTCTGCAAAGACGGCCAATCCAAGCAATCAGTGCTTGAGAGGAATCCTTCGAAAAGTTTTACCAAAGAAAGCTCTTTAAAGATAGGAGATAGAATTTATTTCTAATTTATTTAAAGTTTCTCAACATTTTCTTAACATTCTCTGTTTGCAATTGAGCCAATGTAAAAATTTCCCCCTATTTGAATGCATTAGCCTGGCCACAAACCATATGCACTAGAGCCATCTAGGTTTGATTGCTTACATTGTAAGTTGCGGCATTTTGCCAACAGAGTGCATTGTGCTACCCTAGGGGCATTCATACAAAATACAAAAAAATATAATGAAAACTCCACACCCACAAAATTCCCTTTGTCATGAAAAGATGCCATGCACACACACACACACATGTATCCATTGGCTGTAGCAAAGCAGAAGGCAGCAAATCTCACCTACACACTTAAAACTCAACCTTAAACGCACTAACACCGTGACAAGGAAACTGGTTTGCTCTCACCACTTGCTCAGCTGCCATATGTATGCCTGCCATTGGTGGTTGATTTCAGCGTTGGCCCGTTAGGCCAGTGTAGTTGTTGTTGGTCCCAGGCAATTAGTGCGAGCAGCCATGCGTCTTTCAAACTGTGATTCCCATCATGGCATTTTTGATAATTCATTTCTGTGCAGTGTGTGTGTGTGTGTGTGCGTGAACTAATAATCAAATGTTAGTGTTTGGTATAGCTTTGTTTGTGGACCACTCACTGACTAATAGTGGGGTGTTGTTGGTGATGCGTATGGTATGCCATCATGGTAATTTTATTGTGCCTGTAGTGGTGGCCTTTTGGGCCTGCAACCATATTGAAAACTTAAATGCTTCATTCTTCGTCCTTTGTTTGCTGTGTGGATTTCCATTTTTGATGCGTGCGCAGAGTTTGAATTCCATAAAAGTGTTGGTATACCCTCAGGGTCTTGGTTGGGGTCTTTGTTCTGTTGCCTACAAAGGCAAAGGCAGCAGCAGCCAAAGATCTAGTGAATGGCATTCGTTTGTGTGTGGGTTTACTTTTAAGTTATCTACCGCCTTACAGAAGAAAGCAAAACTGGAAACGTTTCAAAAAAAAAAAAAAAAAAAAAAACAAATCGAAGTGACAAAACCTCAGCTATAGTCAGAAATCATGTATTTTATTGTGGCAGGGGAATTATTTCCATAATGCCAAATACCAGTTTTTGTGCTGCCAACCAACCAAACTTATCTAAGAAGATTTTTTCAGATAATTCCATATTTTTGTCTTCTCGAAAAAGTTTTCATTATAGTCTTTGTGCTTGCGGCTCCCCTGGGCTCCTATGGCTGATGTCTAGGGCAAGTCGTTTTTTTTTTTTTTTTGGTTTCTGGCACCAACTCGCAACAAATTTTGAATTTGCTAAGGGATTAAAAAAAAGTGACGTCTTTTCTTTGTGTTTAGTGACATCGGTCTAAGTGGTTATGATTTTACAAACGCTACACACATTTAACACATTCTACCAGATTATGGGCCGTCGGTATTGGTGTTTAGGGGCTACAAAACATGTCAAAGTATCAATGACAAAAAATTTAAAGCGGTAGGCAGGGCGGATAAATATCCTATTGGTATTTATTGTAATCCATTATGTAGAAGAAAAGCTGAAATCTTTTGCCTTTTGCCTTCATTTATTTGGGTCGACAATTATTATAAAAAATTGTTAAACTTTCGTTGAAAATTAAGTAGACGCTCCCATATTAACACACAGTAGAAGAAGTGTCCATAATTTTGTTTATGTTAACACTGTAGAGGTACCAGTTATGATTCCTATGCCACAATGTATTTAGAAGAGAATATTCACTAGGACGTATATCTCACAAGTGTCGCCAGTATTGGTAAGCGGTACCCATCGCAGATACATTTTCTGATGTTCTAGACAGGATTCGAACACAGGCGCTCATGGTCATATGGTCGAGCTGTGACTTCCCTCAATATCATGTTAGAGTATTTAAATCACTCTAGCGAACTAAAACTATTTTCAAGGGATTTTATTCGTTTAACAAGATTGAGAGACATCTTACTTTTACTCTTGAGAGCGCAAAAGGCCCATTTTTTATCCCATTACGATGATCAAGGCCCATTTTTTATCCGATTACGATGATCACTGGGTAAAGTGAATGTAGACCCACTTTTCAAAAGAGCTCCAACCTAAATAGACCTCACGATTTGGCTTCTTTATCATACAAAGAAATTATTATACCCTCCACCATAGGATGGGGGCATACTCAATTCGTTATTCTGTTTGTAATACCTCGAAATATGTGTCTAAGACCCCATAAACTATTCTTGATCGTCATGACATTCTAAGTCGATCTAGCCATGTCCGTCCGTCTGTCCGTCCGTCTGTCCGTCCGTACGACCGTCTGTCGAAAGCATGCTAACTTTCAAAGGAGTAAAGCTAGCCGCTTGAAATTCTGCAAAAACATTTTTTATTAGTGTAGGTCGGTTGGGATTGTAAATGGGCCTAATCGGTCCACGTTATGATAAAGCTGTCATATAAACTAATCTTGGGTCTTGACTTCTTGAGCTTCTAGAGGGCGCAATTCTCATTCGATTTGACTGAAATTTTGCATGAAGTGTTTTAGTATTACCTCCAAGAACTGTGCTAAGTATGGTTCAAGTCGATCCATGTTTTGATACAGCTCCCATATAAACCGGTCTTGGGTCTTCACTTCATGAGCCTTCAGAGGGCGCAATTCCCGTTCGATTTGACTGAAATTTTGCCCGTGGTGTTTTGGTATCACTTCCAACAACTGCGCTAAGTAAGGTTCAAATCGGTCCATGTTTTGATATAGCTGCCATTTAAACCGATCTTGGGTCTTGACTTCTTGAGCCTCTAGAGGGCGCAATTTCCGTTCGATTTGACTAAAAATTTGCCCGTGGTGTTTTGGTATCACTTCCAACAATTGCGCTAAGTAGGGTTCAAATCGGTTCATGTTTAGATATAGCTGCCATGTAAATCGATCTTGGGTCTTGACTTCTTGAGCCTCTAGAGGGCGCAATACTCGCCCGATTTAACTGAAATTTTGCACGTAGTGATTTGGTATCACTTCCAACACTTAGCATTATTCAAATCGCGACATAATCTGATATAGCTGTCATATAAACCGATTTTGTATCTTGACTTCTTGAGCCAATAGGGCGAGCAATTCTCATCCGATTTGGCTGAAATTTTGCATGAGGTGTTTTGTTATAATTCCCAACAACTGTTCTTAGTATGGCGCAAATCGGTTAATAACCTGGTATAGCTGCCATATAAACCGATCTGGGATATTGATTTCTTGAGCCTCTAGAGGGCGCAATTCTCATCCGATTTGGCACAAATTATGTACAACGGCTTCTCTCAAGACCTTCAACATACGTGTCTAACATGGTCTGAATCGATCAATAACTTAGTTCAGGTACATTTACTGTCCAATTTCGGTAAAATGTGGCACAATGGTTTCCGTTAGGCTTCTCGACATACGTACAGAGTATGGTCAAGATCGGGCTATATTTGGATATAGCTACAATACAGACTGATCTCCCGATTTATGGTATTGATCCCATAAAAGGCGCGTTTATTACCCAATTTCGCTGACATTTTGTACAGTAGGCTGTGTTAGACCCTTCAACGTCCGTATTCAATATGCTCCCATAGACCTATATTTCGACATAGCTGCCAAATAAACTTATATCCCAATCTAAGGTCTTTTCTGAAGTATGGCATAATGGCTTATATTAGGCTTTTCAACATCCGTGCCCTATATGGTTCAGATCTGTCTATATTTCAATATAGCTGCCATATGGACTGATCTCCCGATTTAGGGTCTTGGGACCCATGTTAGAATTTCTGACATCCGTTCCCTAGATGGTTCAGATTGGTCTATAGTTGGATATAGCTGCCATATATAGCGATCTCCCTATTTTAGACCTTGCACCAATAAAATCAGCGTTTTTTACTCGATTTCGCTGAAATATGGACCGATTTTTGAGCACTATCCAGCAATGGTGACCAATATGAGGGGCCTGCCAAGAGGAGCCCGGATAACCTAGGGCCTTCGAATTTTGCACACTATCTCGCTAACACCTCTGCTCTAACCATTACGAGTTTCAAAGAAATATCTCACACCGCATATTGTTTTAATAGTTTTTTCGATTTTATCCCACTGTGCGACATCCGCATTCAATATGGCCCCCATCGGATATAGCTGCCATATAGAGCGATCTTCCATTTTAAGGTCTTGGGCCCATAAAAGGCGAACTTATTATCCGATTTCGATGAAATTGGGCATAGTGACCTATTTATGGCTTTTCGACATCCGTTCCCTATATAGTTCAGATAGATTGATATAGCTGCCATATTGATCAATATTCTGTTTTAACAACTTGAACAGTGAATTGTATTTATTAGACCACACGACGTCCGTACCGAGTTTAGTCCAAATCGGACCATATTTAAACGAAGCTGCAATGGGTTCATAAAGGATGCATTTTTTTCGGATTCTGACGAAAGGTGGTTCACATATATACCCGATGTGGTGGGTATCCATAGTTCGGCCCGGCTGAACTTAATGTCTTTTTACTTGTTTTTTGGAAGATATAATGGACCACATAATGTGTTATGAAGGGACAGACCCTCACCCGGTAAGGCCTCACCCCCAAACCCCCCGAAATTGACATATTGAACGATGGGAACAGTACCGGAGCCATATAATAGGAATTTAGGAGACGAGTACGAATCTGATAAAAAAAAACTTGGATTTAAATTAAGGGGAAAGTGGAGTAATGATCCACCATCATAGGAGCCGGTTATACGGGCCGGTTATATGACACAATAAGGACAATATGGGTGTCAAATAAAAGGTACGAAAGGCCGAAGACTTGCGTCAAGAGTCTGGGGCTGTATACCTTTAAAAACTCCACAAATATGTAGATCGACGGGTCTGTATGGGACTCAGATGCAATGGCTTTGTGTCAAGGAGTCTGTGGGCCGTCAACACTAAAAAAACACGTTGGACATGTGTTCGATAGGGACAATAAAGCATTTAATCAAAAGGTCTCTGGGAGAAAAGTACGAATCCTATATTCAAATTTGCAGTGAAATGCACTCAGAGAAATTTGTTAGTAAAAACAGCAAATATGTTTACTGTAACAAAAACAAGTAAAAGCGTGCTAAGTTCGGCCGGGCCGAATCTTATATACCCTCCACCATGGATCGCATTTGTCGAGTTCTTTTCCCGGCATCTCTTCTAAGGCAAAAAAAAGGATATAAGAAAAGAATTGCTCTGCTATTAGAGCGATATCAATATATGGTCCGGTTTGGACCACAATTAAATTTTATGTTGGAGACCTGTGTAAAATGTCAGCCAATTCGAATAAGAATTGCGCCCTTTGGGGGCTCAAGAAGTAATAAAGAGAGATCGATATATATGGGAGCTGTATCGGGCTATAGACCGATTCAGACCATAATAAACACGTATGTTAATGGTCATGAGAGAATCCGTCGTACAAAATTTCAGGCAAATCGGATAATAATTGCGACCTCTAGATGCTTAAGAAGTCAAGATCCCAGATTTATATGGCAGCTATATCAGGTTATGAACCGACTTGTACTTTATTTGACATAGTTGTGGAAAGTAACAATAAAAAACGTCTTGCGAAATTTCAGCCAAATCGGATAGGAATTGCGCCCTCTAGAAGCTTAAGAAGTCAAGTCCCCAGATCTGTTTATATGACAGCTATATAAGGTTATAGGCCGATTTGAACCATACTTGGCATAGTTGTTGGATATCGTAACAAAATACTACGTGCCAAAATTCATTCAAATTGGATAAGAATTGCGCCCTCTAGAGGCTCAAGAAGTCAAAACCCAAGATCGGTTTATATGACAGCTATATAAGGTTATAGGCCGATTTGAACCATACTTGGCATAGTTGTTGGATATCGTAACAAACCACGTCGTGCAAAATTTCATTCCAATCGGATAAGAATTGCGCACTCTAGAGGCTCAAGAAGTCAAGACCCCAGATCGGTTTATATGGCAGCTATGTCAGGTTATGGACCGATTTGAACCATACTTGGCACACTTGTTGGATATCATAACGAAACACGTCGTGCAAAATTTCATTCCAATCGGATAAGAATTGCGCACTCTAGAGGCTCAAGAAGTCAAGACCCAAGATCGGTTTATATGGCAGATATATCAGGTTATAAACCGATTTGAATCATACTTGGCACAGTTGTTGTATATCATAACAAAACACGTCGTGCAAAATTTCATCCCAATCGGATAAGAATTGCGCACTCTAGAGGCTCAAGAAGTCAAGACCCTAGATCGGTTTATATGGCAGCTATATCAAAACATGGACCGATATGGCCCATTTACAATACCAACCGATCTACACTAATAAGAAGTATTTGTGCAAAATTTCAAGCGGCTACCTTTACTCCTTCGGAAGTTAGCGTGCTTTCGACAGACAGACGGACGGACGGACATGGCTAGATCGACATAAAATTTCACGACGATCAAGAATATATATACTTTATGGGGTCTCAGACGAATATTTCGAGTAGTTACAATCAGAATGACGAAATTAGTATACCCCCTTATGGTGGAGGGTATAAAAAGTGCTGCGAAAAAAGAATTTTCTTGGTAGTGCATGGTTCGATCAGCTGGTTAATCGATTACAACTCAGTTTGAGCTTCTAGAAAGTCTTGTATTTCCGACAAACAACCTCAAGTCACGAATCAGAGTACTGATTTCCGAAAAATAAACACCGTGGAAGAAACGATAGAACAGCCCCACACAACCCACACTTTGACGATTTTCAAGTTAATCAATAGAGTAGGATATCCTACCATCTCCTGTCATCAACACCAACGCCCACCTCTGAGCATAGTCAAGCAGCTCCAGGGATAATTTTGAAACACCCGTCCATGTATGTATGTGGTGTTTTCCATTTTCGGTCTGTAGTATAGATATCAAGTAGAACAGAGGTATTGAAATATTTCAACACCGGTTAAGAAACTCCAAACACTTGTATGCTTCCTTGGACACTTCGAATACCTGTTTTGACCAAAGGACATCACACTGCATCTTCATGCCCAAGACATCAAAAGCCTGTGGCTGCTCGATATCTACGCCGTCGATAGATATTGCCGATTGTAAAGTATCAGTGTATCGTTTGTAGGTCAACAAATAGCACTGCGTGAGTGCCTGCATTAAAATCCACTCTGCTTAAAATAAGAACAACTAAGTGCTAAGTTCGGCCGGACCGAATCTTGGGAACCCACTACCATGGAGTCTGCTAAAATATGGGAGCTTTATCAGGTTATAGACCGATTTGGACCGTACTTGAAAGATAACGAAACATGTCATGCAAAATTTCAGCCATATCGGATAGCAATTGCGTCCTCTATAGGCTCAAGAATTCAAGACCCCGATTGGTTTATATGACAGCTATGTGAGGTTATAAACCAAATTACAACCATACTTGGCACATTTATTGGAAATTATAACAAAACATTTCGTGCAAAATTTCAGCTAAATCGGATAAAAATTGCGCCCTCTAGTGGCTCAAGAAGTCAATGTTCAAGATCGGTTTATATGGGAGCTATATAAGGTTCTTGGCCGATTTGAACCATACTTGGCACTGTTGTTGGAAGTCATAACAAAACTCTTTGTGCAAAATTTCAGCCAAATGGGACAAAAATTGCGGCTTCCAGGGGCTCAAGAAGTCAATTCGGGAGATCGGTTTATATGGAAGCTATATCAGGTTATAGACTGATTTGAACCGTACTTGGCACAGTGGTTGGAAGAAATTTCACCCAAATCGGACAAAAATTGCAGCTTTCAGGGGATCAAGACCTATATGTCCCATTTACAATCCCCATCGACCTACATCAATGTTGAGTATCTGTGCAAACTTTCAAGCAGCTAGTTTTACGCGTTTATCCGGCATCGTGATTTCGACAGACGGACGGACGGGCATAGTTAGATCGACTCAGAATGTCGAGGCGATCAAGAATATATATACTTTGTGGGGTCCTAGATCAATATTTAGTGGTATTACAAACGGAATGACTAGATTAGTGTACGCCTATCCTTTGGTGGTGGGTATAAAGAGAGCGAGAAAGAGAGAACGGCCAGAGACTTGTGGTACTCCTGCGGTCAATCTATATCGGTCAGATGAAACCCCACTTAACCTCTCTTTTGATTTTTAGCAAAGACCGATATAAATCGAGCCAAGTCATTACCGACACCAATAGCGACCAGTTTTGAAAGTAGACCCCATAAAATGCCTTGAAGATATCTAGAGTCACATGCTTACTCTCAGCGGACTGGTTAATAGAGCGACTCCAATGTTCTGGCAGAAATGCCATCAGGTCACTCGTGGATCGATTTGAGCGGAAACTATACGATTTAGGGTCATAGGCCCATAAAAGCCACGCTTATTATCCGATTTTGCTGAAATTTGGGACAGTGAGTTGTGTTAGGCCAGTCGACATCTTTCTTCAATTTGGTCCAGATCGGTCCTGATGTGGATATAGCTATCATATAGACCGATCTCTCGATTTAAAGTTTCGGGCCCATAAAAGGCGAATTTATTGTCCGATGTCGCCGAAATTCGGGACAGTGAGTTGTTTTAGGCCAGTCGACATCTTTCTTCAACTTGGTCCAGATCGGTCCAGATTTGAATATAGCTGCCATATAGACCTATCTCTCGATTTGAGGTTTTGGGCCTATAAAAGGCGCATCTATTGTCCGATGTCGCCGCAATTTGGGACTTTGGGTAAGGTCAAGCCCTTCGACATGCTTCTGCAATATGGCACACATCGGTCCAGATTTGGATATAGCTACCATATTGACCGATCTATCGATTTAAGATTTTGGGTCCATTAAAGGCCAATTTATTGTCCTATGTCGCCGAAATTTGGGACAGTGGGTTAAGTTAAGCCTTTCGACATACTTCTGCAATATGGCACAGATCGGTCCAGATTTGGATATAGCTGCCATATAGACCTATCCGCCGATTTAGGGTCTTAGGCCCATAAAAGCCACATTTATTATCCGATTTTGCTAAAATTTGGGACAGTGAGTTGTGTAAGGCCCTTCGACATTCTTCTTCAATTTGGCCCAAATCGGTCCAGATTTGGATATAGCTGCCATATAGACCGATCCGCCGATTTAGGGTCTTAGGCCCATAAAAGCCACATTTATCATCCGATTTTGCAGATATTTGGGACAGTGAGTTATGTTAGGCCCTTCGAAATTCCACCTTCAATTTGGCTCAGATCGGTCCAGATTTGGATATAGCTACCATATAGACCGATCCGCCGATTTAGGGTCTTAGGCCCATAAAAGGCGCATTTATTATCCGCTTTCGCTGAAATTGGGGGCAGTGAGTTGTGTAAGGTCTTTTGACGTTCCTCTTCAATTTGGCCCAGATCGGTCCACATTTGGATATAGCTGCCATAAAGACCGATCTCTCGATTGGAGGATTTGGGCCCATAAAAGGCGCATTTATTGTCCCATTTCGCTGAAATTTGGGACAGTGAGTAAGGTTAAGCCCTTCGACATACTTCTGCAATATGGCACAGATCGGTCCAGATTTGGATATAGCTGCTATATTGACCGGTCTCTCGATTTAAGATTTTGGGTCCATAAAATGCGCATTTATTGTCCGATTTCGCCGAAATTTGGGACAATGAGTTGTGTTAGGCCCTTCGACATCATTCTTCAACTTGGCCCAGATCTGTTCACATTTGGATATAGCTGCCATATAGGCCGATCTCTCGATTTAAGATTTTGGGCCCATATAGCTGCTATGGGGCATAAGGTATGCATTTTTCACCGGATTTTGACGAAAAGTGGTTTACATGTATACCCGAGTTGGTGGGTATCCAAAGTTCGGCCCGCCCTAATTTAACGCCTTTTAACTTGTTATAGGTTTAAATGTTTCCGGATCGATTCTGGGCATGCATACATGGATGACGGAGGTCATAGCAAAGGTCATTGTGCCAAATTTCAGGCAAATTAAACAAAAGATTTGCTCTCTAAGGGCTAAAGAAGTCAAATTGGTAGATCTGTTATATGGCAGTTACATCAAAACATGGACCAATTTGGCGCATTTACAATCCCAACCGGAGCAGCGCCCAGCTTTACTCCCTCGGAAGTTAGCCTGACAGACAAAAAGAAGGACGGATATTACTAAATTTATCTAGAATGTCATGACGATCAATGATATATATACATTGATTTCATATAACGAAGAGTTATAAACAGCATGATGAGTTTAGTATACCCCCTAGTTGGAGGGTGGAGAGTATAATAAAAAATTGATATATATATATGTTCGTTTTTGGTAGCTTAAAAATCATTTCAGATCATTTCACTATAAATGTATGAAAATATACAAAAATCATGGGTGTTTATGGCAAAAAGATTCAGTGGACCATAACTTATTTATGTTAATCTATCTAATTAACTGATCCAAATCTAATAATAATAAAATAACAAATATATACAGCGTCCTCCTGTCTTCACAAAAAACACACACACACACACCAAAATAGCAAAGCGCATAAATCAATTCAGCATTTGTTGCGGCATTTAGTTTTCTTTTGTTTTGTTTTTGTATTATTAACATAAATGTGATTCGTTATTAATTTATTATATTAAAGGCTAATAAAGTAAAAACTTTAAATCATGTTCCACCATACGCAGAAGGGTGTACTAGAGAAGTGCAAAACAACATCACCAAATAGAAACCTGTTCACTACGAATTGAATGTTTATAGGAAATTCCTATTTGGTGTTTTCTCCAAATCATTTGGCTAAACAAAAACAATTTTCGAATATGAATAGAGTCGGCGTCACTCCTAGCTAGAGGGATAGGAATTTGTGTCGCAGCCGCTGAAGAACACGTACAAATAAATGCTGTCAAAGAAATTGTCAAATAAATCAATCATATTTATTTCTATAAATGACCCTGATATCGTTTAGAAGAATGCGACAGAAGAAGAAAGAAACAACACAACAATTATACACACACACCAACACCTAGCCCATAGGTTTGTCAATATATATACACAGACAAATACCCAGAGCAATATCATACGGTTGAATGAAATGAAACGAAACGTTCAAGTTAAATATAACCGTAGACATGTGTTTTTTGAACACTGAGTGAGTGAGAGAGAGAGAGAGAGAGTAACCACGCCACAGTGTTGCGGAACTGGTTTCAACATTTTGCATAGGTTTTCTAAACATGGCGCCGGCAAAATGAGAGGTAGAGAAAAATTATCCCCTTAAATTTACTATTTCAGTTTATATACAATTGTGTTCGGTAAAAGAAAAGAATCCGGTATAATGTTGAGTCTGTAGAAGGAAAATTTTATTTTGTTATTCCGTTTGCAACATATCGAAATATCCATTTCCGACCCTATTAAGTATATATATGCTCGATCACCGTAAAAATCTAAGACGATCTAGCCAAGTCTGTATGTTGAAATCACGCTACAGTCTTTAAAAATAGAGATATTTAGCTGAAACTTCGCACAGATTCTTTTTTTTTGTTTGTCCATATGCAGGTTAAGTTCGAAGATAAGCAATATCGGGCAATAGCTTGATATAGCCCCCATAGAGACCGATTCGCCATTTTAGAGTCTTAGGTACATAAAAGCCACATTTATTATCCGATTTTGCTGTGAATTATGGTCGGCCCTTCGACATATTTCTGCAATTTGGCCCAAATCGGTCAAGATTTGGATATAGCTGCCATATAGACCGATCTCTCGTTTTATGGTTTTGGACCCATAAAAGCTCATTTATTGTCCGATTTCGCCGAAATAAGGGACAGTGAATTCTGTTCGACATATTTCTGCAATTTGGCCCAGATCGGTCAAGATTTGGATATATCTGCCATATGGACCGATCTCTCGATCTAAGGTTTTGGGCCCATAAAAGCGCCTATTCGCCGAAATTTGGGACAGTGAGTTAAATTAAGCCCCTCAATATACTTCTGCAATATGCCACGGATCGAAATTTCAGACAGTGGGTTGTGTTAGGCCCTTCGGCATCCCTCTGCAATTTGGCCTGGATTGGTTCAGATTTGGATATATCTGCCATATAGACCGATCTCTCGAGTTAAAGTCTTTGCTCGATAAAAAGCTCATTTATAATCCGATTTCGCTGAAAGTTGACAAAGTGACTTATGCTAGGCTTTTCGACATCCGTGTCGTATATGGTTCAGATCGGTGTATATTTGGATATGGCTTCCAATATTTTGTTCTACAAAATTGAACAATGACTTGTACTTATTGGACAACTCAATGTCCGTGCCGAATTTGGACCAAATCGGACCATATTTCGATAAAGCTGCTAGGGGGGCATAAATAATGCATTTGTCACCGTCGAAATTTGACGGATTTTATGACGAAAGGCGGTTTACGTAATACCCGAAGTGGTGAGTATCGACCGGCCTAATTTAACGCCTTTTTACTTGTTTTTTTTTTTTTTCTTTTTAGCCGTTTTGCTCATTTTTTGGTGTATTGAGTTTTGCTAAGTGTTATGCCCACACACCTATATAAGTTATGAGTCTGCAAAATGGTTGGGGACCTTAAGAGACGGCTCAGCTTTTCTTGCCAAACACGTGTTTAACGAACTATCACCCATAACGCTAGGGCCTGGGTATTGTTGGGAACCGACGATGGGACTGACGCAACAATGGTGAATAATTTGAACCCGGACAATGGTCAGGTAAATCCCAGGAGTAGCAATCAGACACCAGGTACTAGATGCTATCTTCGTATCGGAGAATACCAGAAGAATAATATGTGACTGGGAAGGATTGGGTGACTACAGCTTCTCTGATCATTAATATATAAGCACAAATTTTGCTGAAGATGTGGAAGTTTCTGAACAAGGAAGTGGAAACTGCAGAGGATACATTTGCGTGAGGAATACATGCCACCTCAACATTGAAGTCTGGCACCTCACCCCCCACGCCTCCTCCTCCATCATCCCTATAGCCACTGCAAAACACACATATCAGCTGAAGAATATGTGACTGGGAAGTGTTAGATGGCTACAGCTTCTTGGATCATAGTTACATTAGGATCAGTCTTGGAGAAAAATTTAATAAGTGTCAGCAAAAAAGGTAGTGGAAACTGGGGAGGACATTAATATGATGGTCGAGCGAACTCCATAAATCACATCCTTAAGCATGGATGTTCTAGAACCAAACCAAGGGGCAAACAGCAATCGCCATTGCAGAAAACTCTTCAAAAGGGAAAGGCCACAAGAGCAACACCACTTGACTGAGACGTCTATAAAACTGAACTAAGAAAATACAGGGGCCGATGTTTCAGCTCGAGCTTAGCTCGGCTCAAACGATATGTGCCATATTGCAGGAGTATATCGAGAGGCTTAACTTAACTCACTGTCCTAAATTGCGGCGACATCAGGAAATAAATGCGCCTTTAATGGGTCCTAAGCCTTAAATCGAGAGATCGGTCCATGTGGTTGCTATATTCAAATCTGGACCGATCTAGGCCAAATTGCAGGAGTATATCGAAGGGCCTAACGAAACTTACTGTCCTAAATTTCGGCGACATCAGAAAATAAATGCGCCTTATATGGGCCCAAAGCTCTAAATCGAGAGATCGGTCTTTATGGCAGCTATATCCAAATCTAAACCGATGTGGGCTTAATTAAAGAAGGATATCGAGTGGTCTAACAAAACTCATTGTCCTAAATTTTAGCAAAATCGGATAATAAATGGGGCTTTTGTGGGCCTAAGACCCTAAATCGTCGGATCGGTTTATATGCCAGCTTTATCTAAATCTAGACCGATCTAGGTTTCAGCACGAGCTAAGTTCGGCCGGGCAGAATTATGGGAACCCAGTTGGAGGGCTGAAGGGCATTTTTCGGTTTATATAGGAGCTATATCAGGTTATATACCGATTTGAACCGTACTCAGCGCAGTTGTTGGAAGTCATAACGGAACTATCCATGCAAAATTTCAGGCGAATCGGTTTAAATTGCGGCTTGTAAGGTCCCAAGAAGTCATATCGGGAGATCGGTTTATATGTTAGCTATATCTGAAACGATATGGCCCATTTGCAATCCCCAACGACCTACATCAATTTTAAGTTTAAAATATAAGCGGCTAGCTTTACGAGTTCGTCCGCTCTCGTGATTTCGTCAGACGGACAGACATGGTTAAATCGACTCAGATCGTCGAGACGATAAAGAATATGTATAATTTATGGGGTACCAGATCAATATTTCGAGGTGTTACAAGCGGAATGACTAGATTAGTATACCCCCATCCTATGGTGGTGGTTATAAAAAAGAAAAACTTATCCAGTAACTTTAACTAACTGCCCTGTTGAACTGGGCCCTGCCACGGCATCGATGTCCGACATCCCAAGCCAACGTTCCTACCATAGAAAGCATTAAGTTTATGCAGTTCACCTTAACGGCATCCGGAATAAGACTGGGAAGATAACGAAGCCATGAATAGACATGACATTACGGCTGCTGCGATCTTTAAAACGAAGTTAAACTACAAATCCAAACTTCGCAGCTGCAATGAATACATGAATAGCAGGGCTTCGCATACTTAATTAGAAGATGAAGTTAGATGTCACTACTTTTAGCTGCAGGTCATCGCTATCAGATCAAGTGAATCAGAAATTGATTTAAATAACGTTAACATCCCACCTGGATATATATGTCCCCCCGGCATTCGCCCTGATATATTGGGTTGCCCAAAAAGTAATTGCGGATTTTTCATATAGTCGGCGTAGACAATTTTTCTCACAGCTTGTGACTCTGTAATTGCATTCTTTCTTCTGTCAGTTATCAGCTGTTACTTTTAGCTTGCTTTAGAAAAAATTTAAAAAAAAATATATTTGATTAAAGTTCATTCTAAGTTTTATTAAAAATGCATTTACTTTCTTTAAAAAAATCCGCAATTACTTTTTGGGCAACCATAAGTGCATTGTGAAATGGAAATGTAAAATTTCAGAAGAATACTCCATTAAGGAACAGGGGATATTTGTCTTATATCAATGAGTGCAGTCCAATTAAAGTTTAAGCTTTATATGAGCACTGTTCGTAGGCGAAAACCCCATAGTCATGGAAGTCCTTAACGCTCACCATGGACTCTGGCACTTGGTCCTTATGAATGCCCAGAGAGGGGCAACAAAGGCGGAAAAAAATCTGGATCAACTAATATTCGGATGATGTAGTTTCGCTCAAGGTTAGACGGTAATCTCCCACCCATTTACATGCTAAATAGGTGGGAGGATGTTTGCCTAAAAAGAGGGGATGTTTGCCTAAAAAGAGGGGATGTTTGCCTAAAAAGAGACTCCGGGAAAAGATATCGACAAATGCGATCCATGGTGGAGGGTATATGGGAATGGAGGCCACCGTAGCGCAGTGGTTGGCATGTCCGCCTATGATGCTGAACGCCTGGGTTCGAATCCTGGCGAGACCATCAGAAAAAATTTTCAGCGGTGGTTTTCCCCTCCTAATGCTGGCAACATTTGTGAGGTACTATGCCATGTAAAACTTCTCTCCAAAGAGGTGTCGCACTGCGGCACGCCGTTCGGACTCGGCTATAAAAATGAGGTCCCTTATCATTGAGCTTAAACTTAAATCGGACTGCACTCATTGATATGTGAGAAGTTTGTCACCGTTCGTTAGTGGAATGTTCATCGGCAAAATTTGCATTTGCATTTGGTGGAGGGTATATAAGATTCGGCCCCGCCGAACTTATCACGCCCTTACTGGTTTTTAGTGTTAGATTTTCACTCTACTTGCAAGTTAACTTAAACTTTGGTTAACTTTAACCTTTATTTTGTCAAAATTTAAGGACAAAAGTTCATTTCAATACTTTGGCCCTTGGCATTTTAGATAACTAAAAATGTCCAATGATTACTGAAGTTTAAGGCTATTGGACAATGGATTGGATCACGGAGCGGTGGATTGCAGATCGAAAATATTTTATATAATTGAAGTATTCAAAAATGATGAGATAACCTAACGCTAAGAAAAATAATTTTGTTGTTCACGTCACTTATCTTTGCCTAGTTGGGAAAAAATTAAACAAAATTTTTTTCCTAAAATGATATTCCTCTCAAACAAACTTTTGGCGTATTTCAAACACTGTGTCATGATGGCAACTTAAAGCCAAAACTTTTGTTTTTTGTCTGTTGCTGACTGAATTTGACTCTCTGGGTATGGTTAGACAACTTTAATTTATTTGTATCCCCAGTGCAGGGGCCTGTGTATCAGGTATGGCAGAATTGCAACAACAACGCCAACGACAACAAGAAACCAATGTTAGGTTTTTGTCTCTTTGTTTTGTTTTTGGTGAAACGTGTTGCGGCATAAATTACAATTAAACAATATGGCAGTCAGTCAACCACTGGCCCCGGCATCGAGCAAGCCCGTCCGCCAGTCCGCCAAAGTCAACAACAAATAATGCGACAATGTTTGGCTAACGACATTTGTGCTAGAGTTACGTATCGAATTATTTTCTTCTTTTTGTTGTTTTTTGGTTCATTCGATGATTGTCTAGGAGTAACTGTAGAATTCAATATGAAACGTTTTTTAGGGCTGCTTATCATGATAACAAACCATAACAAGCAACCAATTCGACTATGGCATGGCAGATTTCCAGAAGAAGTAACGAAATGAGGGAATGAAATGACAAAGATTTAATTAACAATAGCCATTATATCATGTGTTATATATGACATCTGAATAAGCAGTCTATAATGAGATACTTTGTTTTGATTTTTGAAGCTTGGAGCTCCAAATCTCATTTATATAGATCATAGGACGGGTTATTCTAAAAGATCACGTTTGGAAATTTCAAAGAAAGAAAGAACAAGTAAAAGCGTGCTAAGTTCGGCCGGGCCGAATCTTATATACCCTCCACCATGGATCGCATTTGTCGAGTTCTTTTCCTGGCATCTCTTCTTAGGCAAAAAAGGATATAAGAAAACAGTTGCTCTGGTATTAAAACGATATCAAGATATGGTCCGGTTCGGACCACAATTAAATTATATGTTGGAGACCTGTGTAAAATTTCAGGCAATTCGTATAAGAATTGCGCCGATTGGGGCTTACGAAGTAAAATAGAGAGAACGATTTATATGGGATCTGTATCGGGCTATAGACCGATTCAGACCATAATAAACACGTTTGTTGATGGTCATGAGGGGATCCGTCGTACAAAATTTCAGGCATATCGGATAATAATTGCGACCTCTAGGGGTCAAGAAGTCAAGATCCCAGATCGGTTTATATGGCAGCTATATCAGGTTATGAACCGATTTGAACCTTATTTGACACAGTTGTTGAAAGTAAAAAAAAAATACGTCACGAAAAATTTCAGCCAAATCGGATAGGAATTGCGCCCTCTAGAAGCTCAAGAAGTCAAATCCCCAGATCTGTTTATATGACAGCTATATCAGGGTATGGACCGATTTCAACCATACTTGGCACAGCAGTTGAATATCATAACGAAATACCTCGTGCAAGAATTCATTCAAATCGGATAAGAATTGTGCCCTCTAGAGGCTCAAGAAGTCAAGACCCCAGATCGGTTTATATGGCAGCTATATCAGGTTATGGACCGATTTAAACCATACTTGGCATAGTTGTTGGGTATCATAACAAAACACGTCGTGCGAAATTCCATTCCATTCGGATAAGAATTGCGCCCTCTAGAGGCTCAAGAAGTCAAGACCCAAGATCGGTTTATATGGCAGCTATATCAGGTTATGGACCGATTTAAACTATACTTAGCACAGTTGTTGGATATCATAACAAAACACGTCGTGTAAAATTTCATTCCAATCGGATAAGAATTGCGCACTCTAGAGGCTCAAGAAGTCAAGACCCAAGATCGGTTTATATGGCAGCTATATCAGGTTATGAACCGATTTGAACCATACTTGGCGCAGTTGTTGGATATCATAACAAAACACGTCGTGCAAAATGTCATTCCAATCGGATAAGAATTGCGCACTCTAGAGGCTCAAGAAGTCAAGACCCAAGATCGGTTTATATGGCAGCTATATCAAAACATGGACCGATATGACCCATTTACAATACCAACCGACCTACACTAATAAGAAGTATTTGTGCAAAATTTCAAGCGGCTAGCTTTACTCCTTCGGAAGTTAGCGTGCTTTCGACAGACAGACGGACGGACGGACGGACGGACGGACGGACAGACGGACGGACACGGCTAGATCGACATAAAATGTCACGACGATCAAGAATATATATACTTTATGGGGTCTCAGACGAATATTTCGAGTAGTTACAAACAGAATGACGAAATTAGTATACCCCCCATCTTATGGTGGAGGGTATAAAAAGAAAGTGAAAATCGTTTTACATATGAAATTTTAAAATATTAATTTCTTAACACACCAGGATTTTAAAAGCTCTTAATTCATTTAAAATATATGTCAAATTTTTAGTTATACTTTCGCTTGTCTAGTTAACACAAATATCAATCCATATAAAGGGTGATTTTTTTGAGGTTAGGATTTTCATGCATTAGTATTTGACAGATCACGTGGGATTTCAGACATGGTGTCAAAGAGAAAGATGCTCAGTATGCTTTGACATTTCATCATGAATAGACTTACTAACGAGCAACGCTTGCAAATCATTGAATTTTATTACCAAAATCAGTGTTCGGTTCGAAATGTGTTCATTCACCGTAACGTTGCGTCCAACAGCATCTTTGAAAAAATACGGTCCAATGATTCCACCAGCGTACAAACCACACCAAACAGTGCATTTTTCGGGATGCATGGGCAGTTCTTGAACGGCTTCTGGTTGCTCTTCACTCCAAATGCGGCAATTTTGCTTATTTACGTAGCCATTCAACCAGAAATGAGCCTCATCGCTGAACAAAATTTGTCAAAATTTGAACACATTTCGAACCGAACACTGATTTTGGTAATAAAATTCAATGATTTGCAAGCGTTGCTCGTTAGTAAGTCTATTCATGATGAAATGTCAAAGCATACTGAGCATCTTTCTCTTTGACACCATGTCTGAAATCCCACGTGATCTGTCAAATACTAATGCATGAAAATCCTAACCTCAAAAAAATCACCCTTTATCATTCAATCACTTAATGAAGTTAGTCAAGTTTTAATCAGGCTTAAATTTCTCACGTTTTGGCCGGGTAACAGCGATGTAACTAGCTTACATTTCACTAGAGGCATACGCACAGATTGCAGGTCCCCTGGAATGTCTAAGGCAGTCCCTAGGCGGGACTAGCATCTCGTCTTATCTACAATTCTTTGGGATATTTCTATGCTCCGGCAGCAAGAACATGTGAGGTTTGAATTGTTCATCCATCTTGTTGAGAGATGGTAACAATCAAGGGCGGGCCTTTGACGAGTGCGAGACTTTCCTGCAACAAGGTAATGATCAAGAATAAGACGGAATGTCTTCCATCTATCACAACATGATCTATTTGGTTTCTCACGTTTTTGTCGGGTAATAGCATTGTAACGCCGACGTTGGCGGCGAAGAGGATACCGCAGAACCAATCCCTGATGATGATATATTGGGTTGCCCAAAAAGTAATTGCGGATTTTTTTTTAAAGAAAGTAAATGCATTTTTAATAAAACTTAGAATGAACTTTAATAAAATATAATTTTTTTACACTTTTTTTCTAAAGCAATCTAAAAGTTACAGCTGATAACTGACAGAAGAAAGAATGCAATTACAGAGTCACAAGCTGTGAAAAAATTTGTCAACGCCGACTATATGAAAAATCCGCAATTACTTTTTGGGCAACCTATAGAATGTTTACCTCCTAGTCAGAATGAGGTCCAAGTAGCCGTGACCCAACTAAACAGCAACAAGACAGCAGGAGCCGACGGGTTACCCGCTGAACTATTTACAATCGGAGGCGACACGCTGATAAGGAGTATGAATCAGCTTATTTGCGCAATCTGGGTAGAAGAACGCATACCCGATGATAGGAACGGCAGTATAGTATGTCCCGTACACAAGAAAGGAGACAAGACGGAATGTGCCAACTACAGAGGAATAAGTCTTCACCTCATCGCATACAAGATACTACTCGTCAATGAGATAATTGGGCCCTATCAATGCGGCTTTAGACTTGGTAAGTCCACTCTGGACCAAATATTCACACTGCGCCAAATCCTGGAAAAGACCCGAAAAGGACAAGTGAACACCTACCATCTCTTTGTTGACTACAAAGCTGCTTTCGATACTCCTTTACGTTCAAAGGTATTTCAAGCCATGTCTGAGTTTGGTATCCCTGCAAAATTAATAAGTCTCTGCAGGATGACACTTGCTGATACACGTTCCTCAGTAAGAATAGGAAGGATTCTCTCCGAACCATTTAATACCAAACGAGGTTTCAGACAAGGAGACAGCCTATCGTGTGATCTCTTTAATATCCTGCTGGAGAAGATTATACGAGATGCAGATGTGAATAGACATGGCACACTAATCACAGGAGAACACATGCTAGTCGCCTATGCCGACGACATTGATATCATAGGGCGGTCACCGGAAGTGGTAACTGCAACCTTTGAAAGAATCGAAAGAGAGTCAATGAAAGTGGGTCTGGTAGTACATGGAGATAAGACGAAATGGATGGTTTCAACTCCCAAAAAGCCTTGCCCAACCGAGCAGATAAAGAAAATGGAAAAAGTTGGGAACCACAACTTTGAGACAGTCAGTAACTTTATCTACCTCGGCACCACCATAACCGAAACAAATGACACCAGTTTTGAGATTAAGCAAAGAATAATACTGGCAAAAAGATGATTCTTTGGACTAAGTAAGCAGTTTAGAAACAAGGCCACCTCTCGACGGACAAGACACTGATACTACCCGTTCTGTTATATGGTTCTGAAGCATGGGTACTTGTGAAAGCAGATGAGGTAGTGCTTGGAGTATTTGAGAGAAAGATTCCTCGTAAAATATAGGCGACGTATGAACCACGAGCTGTATAATGACGATAGCATAGTTACACGCATCAAAATACAACGACTGCGTTGGCTAGGTCATGTTGTCAGAATGGATGAAGAATCTCCAGCAAAGAAGTCTTTTGAAGGCAAACACGGTGGTACACGCAAACCGGGAAGACCAAAAACCCGATGGAAAGATCAAGTTGTGGGAGACACCTCGAAACTTGGTGTCGAAGATTTTAGAATGAACGCAGATAATCGAGGCGCTTGGTACGCTATTCTAAGTTCGACTAGTGGAACAAATATTCTGTCATAGCCAATTAAAGTAAGTAACAGCAATGTAAAATCTTTGACGTTCGAATCCTTCGACGTACCATATTTTTGCCGCTGCGAATTCTCTTAGTCTCAATACATTATGGGAAATTTCTTTGTGTAGGCTTAATTTTCCGACTGCTGGGCCAAAGATATTTTCCCCCCACATTTTCGCATTAATATCCCTTCACAAAGATTTTAATAAAAGGGACGGGACAGCTATCATATTCTCTTTCTAGGCGCTCGTAGTAAATATCCTTTGTCTGTTTGTCCTTGTCTTTCGTCGGGGCGTGAGTGGAAATTGGTCTCTCATCCACTGGAGTAAAGATGGAGACAAGGTGTTTCAATCTCCGACTAACCACATATCCATCTCACCTCTAGATGTTGTTGTGGAGCCTTCCCGGCTCTTCGCACTTCCTATTAGGCAGTAATGTCTGCTCGTATTTCTCCAATACGCTTGATAGTCCAGATGTAGATACGCAAGTCATGGACCTTAAAATGTTTGCTGGGTTCGTTAATATAGGGAGAATCAGTTTTCTAACTTCTTCGTTTCTTTCAACGTAATTTTTTCAAGTTTTCCGGTTGATGGGCTACTAACCCGACGACTTAACCCATCTTTTTATACTCACCACCGTAGAATAGGGGGTATATTCATTTAGTCATTCCGTTTGCAACACATCGAAACATCAATTTGCGACCCTACAAAGTATATATATTTCGAATCGTTGTAAAATTCTAAGACGATTTAACGATGTCCGTGTGTCTGTCCGTCGGTTCGTCTGTCCGTCCGTCTATTGTAAAATCTCTAAAGCCTTCAAAAATTGAGTTATTGAGCTGAAATTTGGCACAGATACGTCTTTTTGATGCTCGCTGGTCAAGTTCTTGAACGGGCCAAATCGGACCATATTTGGATATAGCTGCCATATAGACCGATTTTGCTGAAATTCATCCGATTTTGCTGAAATTTGATGCGTAGTTTAAGGCTTCCCGATAACTGACCCAAATATGGTTCAGATCCGACTATATTTAGATAAAGCTGTCATATAGACTGATCTGCCGATAAGGGGACTGAAGCCAATAAAAGCTTTATTTTTTATCAGATTTCGCTGAAATTAGGAATAGTGCGCAGTTTCAAGCCTTCCAACATCCGACCTAAATGTGGTTCAGATCGGACTATATTTAGATATAGCTGCCATATAGACCGATCTGCCGATCAGGGGTCTGAAGCCCATAAAAGCTTTATTCATTACCCGATTTCTATGAAATTTGAAACGGTGAGTTTTTCTGAGCCTCACGATATCCGGCCTTAATATGATTCAGATCGGTTTATAAGACCAATATTTTGATCTACAATATTGAATAGTGTCATATGTATCAGAACACTCAATGTCCGTGCCGAATTTGGTTGCTTAAGTTATCCAATTTTCACCGGATTGTGACGAAATGGGATTTACATATATAACCGAGATGGTGGGTATCCAAAGTTCGACCCGGTCGAACTTAATGCCTTTTTACTTGTTTATTGTGCTACGGATGAGCTCATTGCCTTTAACGGATGTTAAAGATATCTACCCAGGTGACGCCGCGGAGAGGTTTGTGCCCACATTTAAGATTGGTGTAGGGTGTAAGAATTTCCTCAATATCATACAAATCACATATCACTCATTATTATCGAAGATACGGTTAATGACCCTCTTATGCACAAAATCACAATACAATTTTACCCACTGACCTAAATACAACGAGAACGCAATAAAATCAGATCATCTCGAATAAATTTTAACGAGGCATCGTAAAATATGCTAAAATGAATGGAACAAATTACTAACAACAACAACAACAAAAAGCAAACCCACAGCAGGAAATTGTTGCATCTCCTAAATGTATCTATGTTTGTATGTATGTATGTAGGGGAAAAAAGTATACAACCATACTGGCTGGAATATAAACAAACACTTAAAATTACGACCTTTGAAAAGCGACAACGACCTTAACAAAATAAAATCAGGAGGAAAACAAGCCAAAATTACTCTCGACACTATTCTTATTATTATTACTATTTACCCTAACCAATGGTGGGACTTCTGACTGTGCTCCATACCATTACGTATTGTATTACCATGGGTGGAATGACGTCTTGGCTTTTTTACGACCATGCCTTGTTGTCACAAAAAGCAAAAAAAAAAAAAGAGAAGAGACACCGAAAAGCAGCCACAATTTTATATTCGTTCACGCATTTGACTAACTGACTGCCACTTTATATAAGACACTAAAATGACGTTTTAATGGCATCATAATAATGCTTTATGTCCCAGCATTTACTATTATGAGCTAGTCATAGGCAAAGCCTGGTTAGGTGAATGTCTGCCAGCCGTCTAGATTTTTTCAAGATTTTAAAACTGGACCATGTATGAAGTTCATGAAGTAAAAATCCAACTAAATTAGGGTCACACAAGCTGGGCACAGTGGGTGAATTTTCTTGGCTCATAGGCAAGGGGTTGACAAAACTAATCCTTACAAAACTGTAACATGCTAATTTTACCACGAACATTTTAATAAGGAAGTAAGGGGAGACATCTCTCATGAGGGTTGCCCAAGGCAAGCATTAGATCCAAAAAAGAAGTGCTCTGCTCTCTTTCATCTAAGTACTTGTGGGAATTATGGCCTTGTCAATGATCTAAAACCGCGGACGGATTCAGGAGATCTGCAATATCTACATTCAAACCTGGCCGAGTTATTAGTAAAGATATCGCGAACCAAAAACGGCAAAGATTTAAATGTAACCTCAGAAGAGATAGGCGAGAAGAAGTTTCTGAGAGAAAGAGAAAACTATAAAGCACCGAAGAAAAGATTTCAATAGAAAATTTGCCATATCGGGCTATAGACCGATTCAGACCATAATAAACACGTATGTTGATGGTCATGAGAGATTCCGTTGTACAAATTTTCATTCCAATCGGATAAGAATTGCGCTCTCTAGAGGCTCAAGAATTCAAGACCCAAGATCGCTATATATGGCAGCTATACCAGTTTATGGACTGATTTCAACCATACTTAGCACAGTTGTTAGAAGTGATACTAAAACACTATGTGCAAAATTTCAGTGAAATCGGATTAGTATACCTCCCATCCTATGGTGGAGGGTATAATGATTATGATCGTATAATCATTATATCCACCACGACGGACACAATGACTGGGATTGAAGTTTAGGTTTAAGTGGCAGTATGCCATCAGACACACTTAGACGTTTTCGTGCATTGTGATACCACAGGAAAAGAAGAAGGAAGATGCCTTCTGGTTCCAACCGTTAAACCAGTTAGATCGCTTTAAAAAGCTTAATAACTTGCGAATGTTCAAATTCACTAAATCAGACAGGTTCTCAAAGAAATGAGAACCTAAAGTGGAACTCCTTCTGGCTGCCAGTGAGGAACACACACACTGAAGGTTTTCTATAGTCTCTTCTTCGTCGATGTCCTCACAGCTTCTGCAAAAGTCGCTACTGGCAACCTTCAGTATGTCAGGATGTTTTCCGATTAGACAGTGACTTGTCATGACGGAAACAATGACTGAGATGTCTGTTCTTGGGTATATCTAATTTTGCAGACATCTTGGGTATAAAAACATTTTGCCAAACATTTTTGAAGATTTCCTATTCTTTGTATATAAACCTGATCTTTTGATCTCATAAAATCGGATATTACTTATATATAGCCGCTATATAGACCGATCTCCAGACTTAAAGTCTTGAGGCAATAAATTGGTCATTTTTCCTCCTATTTCGATGACATTTGGCACAGTGAGTTCTGGTAGAACCCTAATCCTATTCTGTGAAGTGCAGTTTAGATCGGACTATATTTGAATAAAGCTGCCCTTAGACCTACCACCCGATCTCCCGATATAGGGTAATGAGGCCATAAAAGATCCAGCCATATTATAACCAAATATGGCTGGATCCTTCAATTTTCATTAAAACCGGTTGAAAAATGCTCGTTTTATGGGCTCAATACTATATTTCAGGACATCGGTCTATATGGCAGCTTTATCCAAATATGGTCCGACCAGGATAGTCAACAAAAAGGTTTAGAGGAGTACCGAAAATCGCTGTGCCAAATTTCATCAAAATAGGATGCAAAATGCTCGTTTTATAGGCTCATTGCACAACATCGGGAGATTGGCATATATGGCAGCAATATCCATATATGGTTCGATCTGTACCAAATTTGACAGGAATGGTCTACAAGAACACACTGTGCCAAATTTCTTCGAATTCGGATAATAAATCGATCTTTTATGGCCTCAATTTCCTATATCGAGAGATCGGGTGGTCGGTCTAAGGACAGCTATATCCAAATATAGTCCGATCTGAACCGCACTTCACAGAAATGAATAGAGGTTTACCAATATTCACAGTATCAAATGTCATCGAAATAGGAGGAAAAATGACCAATTTATTGCTTCAAGACTTTAAGTCTGGAGATAGGTCTATATAGCGGCTATATATAAATAAAATCCGATTTTATAAGATCAAAAGATCAGGTTTATATACAAACAAAACGAAATCATCAAAAATGTTTGGCAAAATGTTTCTATACCCAAGATATATGAAAAATTAGAAATACCCAGATTTTGGGTATAAATGGGAAAACACCAGGGTATTTACAAAATTTACCTGGTGAATACCTTTTGGGTATTTAACTATTGCCCATCTCTAATCATTCGTTACCATTCAGGTCTGATCCTGAAAACTAAACTTACATGTCGCTAGAGGCATACCCACAGACTCCAGTCTATTTGGCATGTGTAGGGTAGTTCCTGGTCTCGCAAGCTCGTCCGCTTTACCGTTTCCTAGGATATCTCTGTGGCCCGGCGCCCAGAACAGGTGAATTTTGAACTGTTCAGCCATCTCATTGAGAGAGTTGCGACAGTCGAGGGCGGTTTTTGTGTTCAGAAATACGTTTTCCAGGGATTTAATGGCCGTCTAGCTGTTTGAGACGATATTTACACCAATCGTCGTAATGATATTATATCTTAGCCATTCCACCACTTTTTTAATTGCAAGGATCTCCACTTGATATTGATTGAATCATTTGTTTAGAAGTCTATGTAATTTCTATAACCAGGGGTATTGTAGTTCCAATCGGTTCTATCATGAAGAGTGGTAAATACAAACTTTGCCCATGAACATTCCACTAAGGAACAGGGACAAACTTCTCACATATCAATGAGTGCAGTCCGATTCAAGTTTAAGCTCAATGATAAGGGGCCTCCTTTTTATAGCCGAGTCCGAAAAGCGTACCACAGTGCGACACCTCTTTGGAGAGAAGTTTTACATGGCATAGTACCTCACAAATGTTGGCAGGAGCGGAAAACTACCGCTGAAAATTTTTTCTGATGGTCTCGCCAGGATTTGAACTCAGGCGTTCAGCGTCATAGGCAGACATGCTAACCTCTGCGCTACGGTGGCCTCATGAAGAGTGGTACAGTACTTTTTATCAAAAAGTGGCTCAGGCAGGGTGTCATCCACACTGCCTGGAACTTCGGATATTGTATTAAGGATAACACATTGTCCGTAGCCGCCACATGACCAAAGAGAAAGCTCCCTTAGTCTCACGGCAGTGGTCGCAGCAATTTGTCTAGCCACAATGTCCAGTGGCATAAGATGGATGTAGCATTAAATTCAGTGCATCAGATGGTGTCGTCGTCAGTATGGCTGTGATGCAGAAACAAGCCATCAGTTGGATACGGTTGACTATAGACGGACTTTCGAAGCGCCGTCCACCAGACCACAACACTATATAGCACTAGAGGACTGACATCTGCAGTATATACCCAGTGCATGAGGGGCGTTTGCCCTTTTCCAGGTGTATAGGGCAGGAGTTGCCTTTCTTGCCCTTTCCACTGATTCCACTGTAGGTAATTTGTAACTCCTGCTGAAAAGGACTACTCCTGTCTTCCACGGATTTGCGCCTAAACGACTTTCGGTAGACCACGTTGCTGTTTCAACTACAGTTTCCTGAAGTATATCTCTTAAAGTGCTGGAAAACTTTCCCCTAACCGCAATTGCCACGTCATCAGCATACGCGACCACCTTTACACCTTTTTCTTCCAGAGACAATAAAATATTGTGAATGGCTATATTCAAAAGCAGAGGAGACAGTACACCTCCTTGAGGTGTTCCTCTGCTGACCAATCTTCATTTTGTCATTTTGTTTGTATCCATTTCCGACCCTTTTAAGTATATATATTCTTGATCAGCGTAAAAATCTAAGACGATCTAGCCATGTCCGTCCGTCTGTTTGTCTGTTGAAATCACGCTACAGTCCTTAAAAATAGAGATATTGAGCTGAAATTTTGCACAGATTCCTTTTTTGTCCATAAGCAGGTAAAGTTCGAATATGGGCTTTATCAGACTAAATCTTGATGTAGCCGCCATATAGACCGATCCGCTGATTTAGGGTCTTATGCCCATAAAAGTCACATTTATTATGCGATTTTCCTGAAATTTGGGACAGTGAGTTGTGTAAGGTCGTCAACATCCTTCTCTACTTTGGCCGAGATTTGTCCAGATTTGGATATAGCTGTCATATAGACCGATCCGCCGATTTAGGGTAAGACCCTAAGCCCTTAAAAGCCACACTTATTATTCGATTTTGCTGAAATTTGGAACAGTGAGTTGTGTTAGGCCCTTCGACTACCTTCTTCAGATCGATCGGTCCAAATTTGGATATAGCTGCCATATAGACTGATCTCTCGATTTAAGGTTTTGAGCCTATAAAAGGCGCATTTATTGTCCGATTTCGCCGAAACTTAGGATAGTGAGTTAAGTTAAGCCTCTTGACAGACTTCTGCAATATCGCACATATCGGTTTAGATTTGGATATAGCTGCCGTATAGACCGATCTTTCGATTTAAAGTTTTGAGCCTATAAAAGCGGCATTTATTGCCAAATGTCGCCGAAATTTGGGACTATGTGTTTTGTTAGGCCCTTCGACATCCTTCTTCAAATTGACCTAGATCGGTCCAGTTTTGGATATAGCTGCCATATAGAGCGATCTCTCGATTTAAGGTTTTGGGCCCATAAAAGGCGCATTTATTGTCCGATGTCAACGAAATTTGGGATAGTGAGTTGTGTTAGCTTTTTCGACATTTGTCTAGCTGCCATATAAACCGATATTTCGATTTAAGATTTTGGGATCATAAAAGACGCATTTATTGTCCAATTTCGCCAAAAATTGGAATAGTGAGTTCAGTTAAGCGCTTCGACAGACTTCTGCTATATCGCACAGATCGGTTCAGATTTGGATATAGCTACGATATAGACCGATCTCTCGATTTAAGGTTTTGAGCTCATTAAAACCGCATTTATTGCCAAATGTCGCCGAAATTTAGGACAGTGTGTTGTGTTAGGCCCTTCGACATCCTTCTTCAATTGGGCTTAGATCGGTCCAGATTTGGATATAGCTGCCATATAAACCGATATCTCGTTTCAAAGTCTTTTTCCCATAAAAGGCGCATTTATTGTCCGATTTCGACGAAATTTGGGATAGTGAGTTGTGTTAGCCTCTTCGACATTTTTCTTTAACTTGGCTCAAATCGGTCTAGATTTGGATATAGCTGCCATATAAACCGATGTCTCGTTTTAAAGTCTTGGTCCCATAAAAGGCGCATTTATAATCCGATTTCACTGAAATTTGACACTATGCCTTATGTTAGGCTTTTCGACATCCGTGTCGAGAGCGAGAGACTAGTACGTGAAGGGCTGTTTCAGAGGGCTTGCATTTACTATATACATGCTGCTGCTGTTTCTATCAACCTTTCAAGAGCCTTCAGCATTAATGATGATAGAGGACGAATATGTTTCGCCTTCGTATGTTAAGGTTTTCTTGCTTTTCGAATGAAATGACATGGTGATACAAGCAGAGTATATCGCCCTATGCCAAGGAACCAGTCGATCAGACACAGCTTGTAATTCGATCGGTGATACATCACCAGGGCTTGGCGACTTAATGGAGCTGAAACTTCTTATCGCCGCCCAAAGGATTTTCGGCTCAGACACAATTTCCCCAATAACCTCCGATAAATGCAACCAGTGACAGCCTCTTCTGGCGCCACGTTATTGGTTCGAGAATCAGCCGGGAGATGTATATAAACGAGTAGTTGTAGTGTTTCCTAACTAGGCGTTGTCCATACATTCTCTGATTTCTGAATATACCCCACCTTAATAGGTCTCGAGGACAGAATCTTTCTAAGCCTAGAGGAGTAGAGGAGGAGGCCCTAGAGGGCCTTTAATTTTTGCAGCTGCAACATTTCGAATTTTACAGAGTTTCAAATGGCAAATTTTTACAAGCTTTTTATGACTATCCCACTGTGTAGCTGTCAAACGAAAAAAGATATCTGTTTGAAATTTTGTACAGATACTACTTACTGACTGACGTAGATCGTTGGAGATTACAAATGAGCCATATTGTATCAGACTTGGATATAGCTTCCATTTTTCAACTCTCCCTTTGGCTACAAAACACTGCATAGACTTTACGCAGCTGTAAATAAATCGTTTCTATTTGTGGATTAAATCCCTTTCAAATTTGACAGTCCCCATATCTTCCACTGTTGATATGACTTCCAGAAAATCATTTCTTTTAATATATTTTTGATTTATGTCCCATATAAAACACCTAATGTCACGTGTTTTGGGGACGTTCGAATTACCCTGTCGAGATTTCCTTGACATTGGCCTGGGTCAATAAAATCCAAATAGATGTTATTAAAAAACGTATTTCACTTCTGACAAGCATTAACCCAAAAGCAAAAGAGGGAAGAGCGAGAGCGAACTCTAAATAAAAACATTTAATGATTGTCTTTTTTATTGGATTTCATGATGGCGATATGGTGGCCTCTGTTGTCTTTTCATGAAGTGTGGCTGAGTGACTGCGTAAATGAGCATTTGGTTAGACCATAACCTACCGTAACATTTGTTGCTGTAGCATGTGCCCCTGTTTTTTTTATTATAAATGGAGGCTCATAAAAAGTTTTAATACCCCAGTCGGTTTGGTTCAGTTAGTCAGTATGTCATTTATGTCGTCACTCACACAGGGTTTTGTTTGTTGTTCTCAGAGTCATCCTTATCATAAGATTAAGCATGGAGATTGATTTATTATAAATTAAATAAGACTTATTTGAATCTTTTAGACCATACTTTCGTTCTTTTGTTTAAAAAAATAGCATAAATCAAAAATTTATAAAATTTGAAGTTAAATTCTCAAGCCAAAATTCTTCAACATCACCCTTATTTGAGCTTATGCCCTGACGGAAGACAAGGACGAATAGACCAAGGATATTTTCTACGAGCGCCTAGAGAGAGAATATGACCGCTGCCTCGCCCATGATATCTAAATCGATCTGGGAGATTTTAATGCGAAGATAGGGAAGGAAGCCATTTTTGGTCCAACGGAGAGTCTGAAAGTTTAGCCTCCACGAGGTGACGCCCGTGGCAAAAACATAGCAGTTTAGCAGCAATAGATTTCAAAAAAAAAATTTTCACAAAGCTTTATTCATCGGCTGTCACCCGATCAAAACACGAGAAACCAAACTGATCACTTTGTGATAGATGTAAGGCATCCATCCAGCATGTTAGATGTACGATCGATCTGTGGAGAGCATATAGATTGGGATCATTGCCTTGTTGCAGCTAAGGTTCGCAACCGTTTGAACATGGCGAGGAAAGTACGATCTGACCTTGTACGGAAGTTGGACATTGGAAAGCTGCAAACACAACAGATGGCAACGGCATGCTCCACTCGACTGAACCAACTGCTTGATGAAAGCACTCCTTCTTCCGATGATATAATGGCACAGTGGCAAACCATTGCCTACTCCATGGAAAATGCCGCTAAATCTGCACTTGGCTTCCGGAGGCCTCTCCCAAGAAACCCATGGTACGACCAAGAGTGTTGAGATGCTACTGAAGCCAAGAATGCGGCATATAGAGCAACTCTGCAATCAGTAGTAACTCGCCCGATGAAGGAGAGTTACCGGGAGAATAGGAGAGAGGAAAACGTGTATTCCGCAGAAAAAAAAGGAAATAGAAAGACGTGAGTTTGAGCGAATTGAGATGTACAAAAGTCAGAATGAAGTCTGGAAATTTTAACAAAGAATTAAACATCAAATCGATGGCTTTGGTGCAAGCACATCCTTCTGCATAGGCAAAGAAGGAAATCTGGTAACTGACACAGATAGCACGCTGAGGATATGGAAAGAACATTTTACCAAACTGCTAGTGTCCGACGAAGGCGGTGAAGAGGACACAGCAGAACCAATCCCTGAGGTTGGTATAGAATGTTTACCTCCTAGTCAGAATGAGGGCCAAGTAGTCAGAATGAGGGCCAGGTATGCATCAGCTTGTCTGCGAAATCTGGGTAGAAGAGCGATTTCGCAGACAAGCTGATGCATGCCCCTTATTGACACGCTACTAAGGCGTATGCATCTGGTCTTAAATAGTTCAGCTGATAACCCATAGACTCCTGCTGCCTTGTTGTTCTTTAGTCGGGTCACTGCTACTTGGACCTCATTCTGACTAGGAGGTAAACATTCTATACCATCATCAGGGATTGGTTCTGTGGTATTCTCTTCACCGCCTTCGTCGGACACTAGCAGTAAGGTAAAATGTTATTTCCATATCAGCTGAACTATTTAAGGCCAGATGCATACGCCTTAGTAGCGTGTCAATAAGGCGCATGCATCAGCTTGTCTGCGAAATCTGGGTAGAAAAACGCATACCCGATGATTGGAACAGCAGCATACTATGTCCCGTACACAAGAAAGGAGACAAGACTGAATGTGCCAACTACAGAGGAATAAGTCTCCTCCCCAACGCATACAAGATACTCTCGAGCATGCTGTGTGAAAGATTAAAGCCTAAAGTCAATGAGATAATTGGGTCCTTTCAATGCGGTTTTAGACTTGGTAAATCCACCCTAAACCAGATATTCACACCGCGCCAAATCCAGCAAAAAAGACCCGTGGAGGACACATCAACACCTACCATCTCTTTGTTGACTACAAATCCGCCTTCGATACTCCTTTACGTTCAAAGGTATTTCAAGCCATGTCTGAGTTTGGTATCCCTGCAAAATTAAGAGGACTCTGCTGGATGACACTTGCTGATACACGTTCCTCAGTAAGAATAGGAAAAAAATATCTCCGAACCATTTAATACCAAACGAGGTTTCAGACAAGGAGACAGCTTATCGTGTGATCTCTTTTAATATCCTACTGGGGAAGATTATACGAGATGCGGATGTGATTAGATATGGCACACTGCTCACAAGACAACACAAGCTACACACCTATGCTGGCGAACATAAATATCACGGGTCGGTCACCGGAAGTAGTAACTGCAGCCTTTGAAAAAATTGAAAAAGAATCAGTGCAAATGGGTCTGGCTGTTAATGGAGATAATACGAAATGGATGGTTACAACTCCCAAAACGCCTTGTACAACCGATCGCATAAAGAAAATGGAGAAAGTTGGGGAACACAGCTTTGAGGTAGTCAGCAACCTTATATAATTCGGCACTGCCGTAATCGAAACGAATGACACCAGTTTTGAAATAAAGCGGAGAATAATACTAGCAAATAGATGCTACTTGGGATTATGAAGGCAGTTTAGAAACAAGGCCACCTCTCGACAGACGAAGATCACACTATATAAGACACTGATACTACCCGTGTTGTTATATGGTACTGAGGCAAGGGTACTTGCTTGGAGTGTTTGAGAGACAGATTCTTCATAAAATTTATGGACCAGTTTGCATTGACGGAGAGTATTGGCGTCGTATGAACCACGAATTGTATGACGACTTTAGCATAGTATAAAGTATCATAATACAACTCTTGCGTTGTCTAGGTCATGTTGTCAGAATGGATGAAGAAGCGTAGAAGTCTTTTGAAGGCGATCATGATGGTACACGCAAAACGGGACGGCCAAAAAACCGAAGGAACGATCAAATGGTGAGAGACACCTCGAAACTTTGTGTCAGAGATTATGGAAGGAGCGCAGAAGATGGAGGCGTTAGAACGCTACGTTCAATTAACGGGACAAATGTTCTTACATAGTCAATTAAGGTAAAGTAAAGTAATCAGTCCAGTCTGAGACCATATTTAATTTACCGATCGACAGTATACTGAATGGAACTGTAGCCGGTATACCGGTTCTTCTTCACCATTTGAAGTTCCCTCAGAATAAATGTAACTTCGACAGCTTACTTTCGAATATAGACATCAATAGGTTGGAAATAGAGCATAACTCCCAAACCCTCCTGCCACTAGGCTGTAACGCTGGTTATCACTGCTCACAGCCGTAGACGTGCGCGGCCCACAGATCTTTGCATTGTAGTTTAATGATCATATCTCTACTCTACTCCTGAATTCCATTCATCTAGGTCCCATATTGGTTGGGCTAGGTTAGGCTTAAGTGGCAGTCTGCTATAACACTCACTTGAATGTGATGTGATGATGAACAGAAGAAGGAAGATTCCTTCTAGTTCCTACCGTTGAACCATCCAGAAAAAGCCCAATAACTTGCGAATGTTCACATCCGCTTAATCAAACAGTTTCTCAAAGAAATGAGAACCTAATGAGGAACTCCTTCTGACTGCTAGTGCGGGACACACAGAAGGTGTTCTATAGACTCTTCTTCTTCGATGTCATCACAGCTTCTGCAAAAGTCGTTGCTGGCAACCTGCAGTCTGTCAGCATGTTTTACGATTAGACAGTGATCTGTCATAACCGACACAATGACTGAGATTAAGCCAGTGACAGCAAAGCGGTAGACCTCTTCAAGTATAGTTTAGGCCACATGGCTTTGGAAAGCTTACAGCCCCCTCTTTGTGACCATCTATCATTCGTTGTCCTTCGGGCCTGGTTCTGAAAACTTAGCTTTTATGTCGCTAGAGTCATACCCACAGATTCCAGTGTCCCTGGAGTGTGTAAAGTAGTTCCTAGTCTCGCAAGCTCTTCCGCTTTACAATTCCCTGGGATATCTCTGTGGCCCAGCACCCAGAATAGGTGAATTTTGAACTGTTCAGCCATCTTGTTGAGCGATCTGCGACCGTCAAGGGCGGTTTTTGTGTTCAGAAATACGTTCTCCAGGAATTTAATAGCTGCCTGGCTATCTGAGAAGATATTTATGCCAATCGTCGTGATGACATTATATCTTAGCAATTCGACCACTTCCTTAATTGCAAGGATCTCCGCTTGATACATATGGCAGTGGTCGGGTAACCTTTTCGATATGTCCAGTTCTAGATCTTTGGAGAACACCCCAAAACCCACCTGATCGTCTAGTTTGGAACCATCCTTATAGAAGTCTATGTAACTGCTATTACCAGGCATATCGTAGTTCCAATCGGTTCTATTAGAAATAGTGGTACAGTATTTTTTATCAAAAAGCGGCGCAGGTAGGGTCTAATTCACACTGCCTTGAACATCGGATAATGTATCAAGGAATAACACAGTGTCCATAACCCCCACATGACCCAAAAAGAGAAAGCTCCCTTAGCCTCACGGCAGTGATCGCAGCAGTTTGTCTGGGCACAATGTCCAGAGGCATTAGATGTAGCATTAAATTCAGTGCATCAGATGGTGTTGTCCTCAGTGCGGCTGTGATCCAAGCCATCCTTTGTATCCGGTTAAGTACTGAGCAGTAGGTGGACTTTTGAAGAGCCGTCCACCAGACCACAACACCATGTAGCATTATAGGTCTGACAACTGCACTATATATACCCAATGTATGACGCGCGGTCTAAACCCCCAACTTTTGCCAAGGAGATAGGTGCCATTGTAGGCAACTTGTGTCTCCTGCTGAAAAGAACAACGTATGTCTTGTGCGGATTTAAACCTAGATCACCTTCGGTAGCCCCACTTCGCTGTTGCAAGTAGAGCAGAGAGTCCCAGATTACCAAAGATCGTTTTAAATATACATTAGTAATGTTTTGGCGTTGGTCGGTTATACGGGCTCAGCTATTATATCGAGGCCACTCAGATTGGACAACACTAATTGATATGAGGGAAGAATTTTCTAAGAAGTGTATGATCGTCAAGGAGGCTACCGTAGAGCAGAGGTTTGCATGTCCGCCTATGACGCTGAACGCCTGGGTTCGAATCCTGGCGAGACCATCAGAAAAAATTTTCAGCGGTGGTTTTCCCCTTCCTAATGCTGGCAACATTTGTATGGTACTGTGCAATGTAAAACTTCTCTCCAAAGACGTATTGCACTGCGGCTCGCCGTTCGGACTCGGCTATAAAAAGGAGTCCACTTATCATTGAGCGTAAATTTGAATCGGACTGCTCTCATTGATATGTGAGATGTTTGCCCCTGTTTCTTAGTGGAATGTTCATGGGCAAAATTTCCAATTTTTGTATGATCCTCAAGGTAATTGGTACAATCAATAGGAACAGAAAGCTCTAAATTGCAATGCAAATTCTAAATCGGTTATCGCTGATGGTACAGAGCAAGCGATTATTACATTACATTTTTAACTTAGATTATGGATTTAGCTAAGATTAGAATTTGGAAGTATTATAACTACGTTATACAAAGCCATTGTTCTTTGTTTTGTGTAAAACGTTGAAATGTTTATGCGAGACATAACTAAGGCCATTAGCACGCACTTGTGCGTAAGTGGCCAAAGAATAATTGTTGGATTAGAGGTATTGCAATGGTGGTGGTAGGGGGTGGGGGTAGTGGTAGTGGGAATTTTTTCATTCTGCGATAGTAACAAACATTTGAAATTCTTCCAAGACAAGTGGTCAATGAAAGTTTCTTTGATGACATACCTATCCATACTATTTGCGATATTTAACTATGTGTTTGTGGGCTTCTAATTACATTTAATGTATATTTAATTACCCAGGGGGAAAGGGCGAGGGGAGGGGTCTTTATGATTTCTAAAACGTTAAATGTTATTTGCTTTGATCACACAAGCAGACGTATGGACTCAAACTCACACACGCACACACGCACACTATTTGCGCCACTTATATGGTCATTTAAATGACGCAATCATTTACGTTTGTCTACGAAAAATCTAACTTAAGATTTATTCATTCCAAAAGCTGTTTGGGGTTTAGTGCGAGTGCTGGTGTGAACGGCAGAAGGGAAATAAAAAATTTAATTACCACAATTAGCACTCTTTTGATGGCCAATAAATGCCTTGCTTTCGTATAAAATGACGTTTCACTTTAAGGTTGTTGTTGTTGGTGGGTTTGTTGTTTTTACCGATACAAATATACCGCATTGGCTCATATATGAAAATCACTTTTTTTAAGTATTTTAATATCGCTTCTGCGGTTTGTTTTGATTTTTTTTTATTATTACTATTAAGTCAGAAAAATTTTCATTTTATGTGCGAATTGTTTTAATGATTTGTTTTGTTTGTATTTTTCCCCCTCTTTGTTTATAATTATTTTTTAGTGTTTATTTTGATATGTTGTGGGGTGCTTCTTCTTGGAGCAACGTTGTAGGTATCTTTTCAAGTATTTTGTTAGAATATTTAAGTATTTTTTAAGTCGTTTTGTTTAAACATATAGGCAGTGTCATTTTTATAGCACCATTAAATGCTCATAATATTAAAACTTTATTATGCTTTATGTCTTTTTTTTATAAATAAACCCTAAATCATTTTGTAGAATTTATAATTCCATGCGATATATGGGTCTTTTTATAATAAAATCTTACATATTTCACTAATATTATTTAAGGAAAAAAAGTGAAATAATTGTCAGGCAAGCAGTAGAAGTTGCAAAGCTATACTGTTGCAATTCGGTCATTTAAGTCATGCACAGATAAAAATAATTTGGAAAAAAAACAACTTTGGTTGAAAAAACAACTACAAAAGTTGTAAGTTTTCCTGCAACAATTTATTTTGAATCTCAATGACCCAATTTTTGCAAACCATTATATAACAACAATAACAATATATCCATAAGCAAGAGAAAAAAAACGTCTTTGCTTCGGGTGGTGGTGTATTTATTTTCTTTGTTCGGCTCGCGCTGATTTGTCTCGTTCGTTTTACTGCCGTTCGGGGCTTTCTTTGTCACTCTCTGTACTTTAATCCATAAAAACAAATTTTAATAATTTTGACGACGCAGAGGATTGAACTAATGATCTCATAATTGGTAGTCTTCCACGCAAAATTCCAAGCGGCTAGCTTTACTCCTACGAAAGATAGCGTGCTTTTGACAGACAGACGGACGGACGGACATTGCTAGATCGTACCCTCCACCATTGGATGGGGGGTATACTAATTTCGTCATTCTGTTTGTAACTACTCGAAATATTCGTTTGAGATCCCATAAAGTACGTATATTCTTGATCGTCGCGACATTTAATGTCGATCTAGCCATGTCCGTCCGTCCGTCCGTCTGTCTATCGAAAGCACGCTAACTTCCGAAGGAGTAAAGCTAGCCGCTTGAATTGCACAAATACTTCTTATTAGGGTAGGTCGGTTGGTATTGTAAATGGGCCATATCGGTCCATGTTTTGATATAGCTGCCATATAAACCGATCTTGGGTCTTGACTTCTTGAGCCTGTAGAGGGCGCAATTCAAATTCTAATTCCAAGTATCAAATCGGTCAATAACCTGATATAGCTGTCATATAAACCGATCTTGGGTCTTGACTTCTTGAGCCTCTAGAGGGCGCAATTCTTATCCGATTTTAATGAATTTTTGCACGAAGTATTTTGTTGTGATACGCAACAACTGTGCCATGTATGATTCAAATCGGTTCATAACCTGATATAGCTGTCGTATAAACAGATCTAGGGACTTGACTTCTTGAACTTCTAGAGAGCGCAATTCCTATACGATTTGGCTGAAATTTTGCATGACGTATTTTATTTGTACTTTCAACAACTGTGTTAAATAAGGTTCAAATCGATTCATAACCTGATCTAGCTGCCATATAAACCGATCTGGGATCTTGACTTCTTGAACCTCTAGAGGTCGCGATTATTATCCAATTTGCCTGAAATTTTGCACGACGGATCCTCTCATGACCGTCAATATACGTGTTGATTATGGTCTGAATCGGTCTATAGCCCGATACAGCTCCCATATAAATCGATCTCCCTATTTTATTTGTTGAGCCCCCAAAGGGCGCAATTCTTATTCGAATTGGCTGACATTTTACACAGGTCTCCAACATATAATTTAATTGTGGTCCAAACCGGACCATGTCGTGTTATCGCTCTAATAGCAGAGCAAATCTTTTCTCATATCCTTTTTTTGCCTAAGGAGATGCCGGGAATAGAACTCGACAAATGCAATCCATGGTGGAGGGTATATAAGATTCAGCACGGCCGAACTTTGCACGCTTTTACTTGTTATTTGTTTTGTTTGGCTCGCTCTGATTTGTCTCGTTCGCTTTACTGCTGCTCGGGGTTATCTTTGTCACCCTCTCTACTATAACCTTTAAAAACAATTTTTAATAATTCTGGTGCTGCAGGGGATTGAACTCATCCCATGTTTGGTAGTATTCCACACATCCTCAAGCCTTGATGAAATAACTCAATCAGAACTTCTGCACAGTAGTATGTGTCTCAATTAATTAAATATAAAAACAAGTAAAAGCGTGCTTAGTTCGGCCGGGCCGAATCTTATATACCCTCCACCATGGATCGCATTTGTCGAGTTCTATCTGCGGTATCTCTTTTTAGGCCAACAAAGAATATTAAATAAGAACTGTTATTCTATTGGAGCTATATAAAGTTATAGTCCGATTCGGACCATAAATGAATGCTGAACAATAGCATTGGAATTTTTTTCCAGTATACTTTTTTTGCCTATAAAAAGGTATACAATTTGGCCCTGCCGAAATTTGTCTACTTGTTTGTTAGTTTGTTTATGTTACCTACATATTCAAAAACGGCTCAACTTATTGTCACAAATGGAAAATAAGTTCAGCCCATGGATATGGGGTACTACAGATGTCCGAAGTGGAAGCGGACCCTCCCCTTACACGAACTTTCAAAAACGCCATATCTCGGTGATGGGGATACCGGAATAAAGCGGAATTTTGCTTGCAAAAATACAAAATTGGTATAAAACTTTGGGGTCAAATAATCTGGGGGAACGCTCCACCCCAAACGGACATGTTAACCGGCTCAAACAATATGGAACCTATTTAAGAGTAGAGTACGAAGTTGATATAACAATTTGACGCCAATTGTCTGGGGGCCCGTCCCACTCTTAAAAACCGCCCAGATTTGACAAGTTTAACAAGCAGTGCAATATGGGTATCACATGAAAGGTGATTGGAAGTAGAATAGGAAAGTTGAAAAAAATTTGGAGTCACGCCTCAGGGGGGCGCCCCACTCCAAAATCCACCCTCAAACGGACGTCTAGGATGATCGGGACACTATGGGTTTCGAATCAGAAGGCAGAACGAATCTGGCATAAAAATATGACGTCAAGTATTTGGGCGTCACCTTATTTCTTAAACCAACTATCTTGACAATGAGGGTTTTACAATTAAAGTACAAACCTTACTTTTGAAATATGGATTTAACTGTCAGAGAGTTTTACCCCAAAAGATACCAACGCAGATGGAGCCTTATTACGACAGTTTGGAGCCCGAATCCAAGATATTAGAGAATATAGTAGGAAAACATGTTAACGAGAATTTCGAAGCGCTTAACACAACTTACTGTCCCAAATTTCAGCAAAATAAATGGGCCTTTTGTGGGCCCAAAAACTTAAATCGAGAGATCGGTCTATATGGCAGCTATATCCAAAACTGGACCGATCTATGCCATAATGCAGAAGTATGTGGAGGGGCTAAACTTAGCTCTATGTTCCAAATTTCAGCAACATCGGACAATAAATACGCCTTTTATGGGCCTAAAATCGAGAGATCGGTCTATATGGCAGCTATATCCAAATGTAGACCGATCTGTGCCATAATGCAGATATGTGTGGAAGGGCTAAACTTAGCTCTATGCACCAAATTTCGGCTTCATCGGACAATAAATGGGTCTTTTATGGGCCCAAAACCTAATATCGTGGGATCGGTCTATATGGATATGGCTATATCCAAATCTAGACCGATCTGTGCCATAATGCAGTTATATATGTGGAGGGGCTAAACTTAGCTCTATGTCCCAAATTTCGGCATCATCGGACAATAAATGCGCCTTTTATGGGCCCAAAACCTAAAATCGAGGGGTCGGTCTATATGACTGCTATATCTAAATCTGATCCGATCAGGACCAAATTAAAGAAAGATGTCGAAGGGCCTAACACAACTCACTGTCCCAAATTTCAGCAAAATCGGATAATAAATGCGCCTTTTATGGGCCTAAGACCCTAAATTTGAGGATCGGTCTATATAGCAGCTATATCCAAATCTAGACTGATCTGAGCCAAATTGACGAAGGATGTCAAAGGGCCTAACACAACTCACTGTCCCAAATTTCAGCAAAATCGGATAATAAATGTGGCGTTTATGGGCCTAGGACCCTAAATCGGAGGATCGGTCTATATGACAGCTATAACCAAATCTGGACCAATCGGGGCCAAATTAACGAAATATGTCGAAGGGCCTAACATAGCTCACTGTCCCATATTTCAGCAAAATCGGATAATAAATGTGGCTTTGATGGGCCTAAGACCCTAAATCGGCGGATCGGTCTATATGGCAGCTATATCCAAATCTGAACCGATGTGGGCCTAACACAACTCAGTGTCCCAAATTCAGCAAAATCGGATAATAATTGTGGTTTTGATGGGCCTAAGACCCTAAATTGGAGGATCGGTCTAGATGGGGGCTATATCGAACTTAACCTACTTATGGACAAAAAAAAAGAAGCTGTGCAAAGTTTCAGCTCAATATCTCTATTGTTGAAGACTGTAGCGTGTTTTTTGGTAATAAAATTCAATGATTTGCAAGCGTTGCTCGTTAGTAAGTCTATTCATGATGAAATGTCAAAGCATACTGAGCATCTTTCTCTTTGACACCATGTCTGAAATCCCACGTGATCTGTCAAATACTAATGCATGAAAATCCTAACCTCAAAAAAATCACCCTTTATTTTGTTAGAATATTTAAGTATTTTTTAAGTCGTTTTGTTCAAACATATAGGCAGTGTCATTTTTATAGCACCATTAAATGCTCATCATATAAAAAAAAAATTATTGTGCTTTATGTCTTCTTTTTTATAAATAAACCCTAAATCATTTTGTAGAATTTATAATTCCATGCGATATATGGGTCTTTTTATAATAAAATCTAACATATTTCACTGATATTATATACGGAAAAAAAGTGAAATAATTGTCAGGCAAGCAGTAGAAGTTGCAAAGCTATACTGTTGCAATTCGGTCATTTAAGTCATGCACAGATAAAAATAATTTGGAAAAAAACAACTTTGGTTGAAAAAACAACTACAAAAGTTGTAAGTTTTCCTGCAACAATTTATTTTGAATCTCAATGACCCAATTTTTGCAAACCATTATATAACAACAATAACAATATATCCATAAGCAAGAGAAAAAAAACGTCTTTGCTTCGGGTGGTGGTGTATTTATTTTCTTTGTTCAGCTCGCGCTGATTTGTCTCGTTCGTTTTACTGCCGTTCGGGGTTTTCTTTGTCATTCTCCGTACTTTAATCCATAAAAACAAATTTTAATAATTTTGGCGACGCAGAGGATTGAACTATAGATCTCATAACTGGTAGTCTTCCACGCAAAATTCCAAGCAGCTAGCTTTACTCCTACGAAAGTTAGCGTGCTTTTGACAGACAGATGGACGGACATTGCTAGATCGTACCCTCCACCATAGGATGGGGGTATACTAATTTGATCATTCTGTTTGTAACTACTCGAAATATTCGTCTGAGACCCCATAAAGTATATATATTCTTGATCGTCGCGACATTTTATGTCGATCTAGCCATGTCCGTCCGTCCGTCTGTCTATCGAATGCACGCTAACTTCCGAAGGAGTAAAGCTAGCCGCTTGAAATTTTGCACAAATACTTCCTATCAGAGTAGGTCGGTTGGGATTGTAAATGGGCCATATCGGTCCATGTTTTGATATAGCTGCTATATAAACCGATCTTGGGTCTTGAATTCTTGGGCCTGTAGAGGGCGCAATTCTTATCCGATTGGCATGAAATTTTGCACGACATGTTTCGCTAGGACTTTCAATAACTGTGCAAAGTATGGTTTAAATCGGTCAATAACCTGATATAGCTGTCATATAAACCGATCTTGGGTCTCGACTTCTTGAGCCTCTAGAGGGCGCAATTCTCATCCGATTTGAATGAATTTTTGCACGAAGTATTTTGTTACGATATCCAACAACTGTGCCAGGTATGATTCAAATCGGTTCATAACCTGATATAGCTGTCGTATAAACAGATCTAGGGACTTGACTTCTTGAGCTTCTAGAGAGCGCAATTCCTATACGATTTTGCTGAAATTTTGCATGGCGTATATTTTTCTTACTTTCAACAACTGTGTCAAATAAGGTTCAAATTGGTTCATAACCCGATGTAGCTGCAATATAAACCGACCTGGGATCTTGACTTCTCGAGCCTCTAGAGGTCGCAATTATTATCCAATTTGCCTGAAATTTTGCACGACGGATCCTCTCATGACCATCAACATACATATTAATTATGGTCTGAATTGGTCTATAGCCCAATACAGCTCCCATATAAACCGATCTCCCTATTTTACTTCTTGAGCCCCCAAAGGTCGCAATTCTTATTCGAATTGGCCGACATTTTACAAAGGCTCCAACATATAATTTAATTATGGCCCAAACCGGACCATATCTTGATATCGCTCTAATAGCAGAGCAAATCTTTTCTTATTTCCTTTTTTGCCTAAGAAGAGATGCCGGGAAAAGAACTCGATAAATACGATCCATGGTGGAGGGTATATAAGATTCGGCCCGGCCGAACTTTGCACGCTTTTACTTGTTATTTGTTTTGTTTGGCTCGCTCTGTTTTGTCTCGTTCGCTTTACTGCTGCTCGGGGTTTTCTTTGTCACCCTCTCTACTATAACCTTTAAAAACAAATTTTAATAATTCTGGTGCCGCAGAGGATTGAACTCATGATCCCGTGTTTGGTAGTATTCCACACATCCTCAAGCCTTGATGAAATAACTCAATAAGAACTTCTGCACAGTAGTATGCGTCTCAATTAATTAAATATAAAAACAAGTAAAAGCGTGCTTAGTTCGGCCGGGCCGAATCTTATATACCCTCCACCATGGATCGCATTTGTCGAGTTCTATCTGCGGTATCTCTTTTTAGGCCAACAAAGAATATTAAATAAGAACTGTTATTCTATTGGAGCTATATAAAGTTATAGTCGGATTCGGACCTTAAATGAATGCTGAACAATAGAATTGGAATTTTTTTCCAGTATACTTTGTTTGCCTATAAAAAGGTATACAATTTGGCCCTGCCGAAATTTGTCTACTTGTTTGTTAGTTTGTTTATGTTACCTACATATTCAAAAACGGCTGAACTTATTGTCACAGATGGAAAAAAGGTCAGCCGATGGATATGGGGTACTCCATTATTTGATGTCCGAAGAGGAAGCGGAGCCTTCCCTTACACGAATTTTCAAAAACGCCATATCTCGGTGATGGGGATCCGATTAAAGCGGAATTTTGCTTGCAAAAATACGAAATTCGTATAAAACTTTGGGGTCAAATAATCTGGGGGAACGCCCCACCCCAAACGGACATGTTAACCGGCTCGAACAATATGGGTATCAAATGAAAGCTATTTAAGAGTAGAGTACGCAGTTGATATAACAATTTGACCCCAATTGTCGGGGGGCCGTCCCACCCCTAAAAACCCCCCTAATTTTGACAAGTTTAGCAAGGGGTGCAATATGGGTATCACATGAAAGGTAGTTGGAAGTAGAGTACGAAACTTATATAAAAATTTGAAGTCACGCCTCTGGGGGGCGCCCCACTCCATAATCCATCCCCAAATGGACGTTTAGGATGATCGGGATACTATGGGTTTCGAATTTGAAGGCAGAACGAATCTGGCATAAAAATATAACGTCAAGTATTTGGGCGTCACCTTATTCCTTAAACCAACTTTTTTGACAATGAGGGTTTTACAATAAAAGTACGAACCTTACTTTTGAAATATGGATTAAACTGTCAGAGAGTTTTACCTCAAAAGACACCAACGGACATGTAGCCTTACTATGACAGTATGGAGCCCGAATTCAAGGTATTTGAGAATGTAGTAGGAAAACATGTTAACGAGAATGTCGAAGGGCTTAACACAATTTACTATTCCAAATTTCGGCGACTTCGGACCATAAATGGGCCTTTTATGGGCCCAAAACCTTAAATCGAGAGATCGGTCTATATGGCAGCTATATCCAAAACTGGACCGATCTGTGCCATAATGCAGAAGTATGTGGAGGGGCTTAAGATAACTCACTGTCCCAAATTTCGGCGATTTTGGACCATAAATGGGCCTTTTATGGGCCCAAAACCTTAAATCGACGGATCGGTCTTTATATAGGCTGTATCCAAATCTGATCCGATCAAGGCCAAATTAAAGGAAGATGTCGCAGAGCCTAAGACAACTCACTGTCCCCAATTTTAGCAAACTCGGATAATAAATGTGGCTTTTATGGGCCTTAGACCCTAAATCGGAAAATCGGTCTATATGGCAGCTATATCCAAATCTGATCCGATCAGGGCCAAATTGAAGAAAGATGTCGAAGGGCCTAAGACAACTCAGTGTCCCAATTCAGCAAAATCGGATAATAAATGTGGCTTTTATGGGCCTAAGACCCTAAATCGACGGATCGGTCTATATGGGGGCTACATCGAACTTAACCTGCTTATGGACAAAAAAAAAAAAAGAATCTGTGCAAAGTTTCAGCTCAATATCTCTATTGTTGAAGACTGTAGCGTGATTTCAACAGACAGACGGACTTGGGTGGGTTAGTAATAATTAAATTTCAAATTTAAAAACAAATTTCGGCACCTTGACATATTTAGAGGCATATCTTGGTATTATAAATTTCCCGCGAAACTTTCCAACGGACAACGTGGCGCCTGAAGAGATAGTCAATGATATAAATTTGTGGAGTTTGTTGGGCAAATTGTGTTTGAGTCGAGAGAATGGGTTATAAAAAGTTTGACTCCTTTAAATCGTCAGGACCTGATCATGTATCACCGGTTGAGTTAAATGCTGTGTCCGATAGACTAGCTTCTTGTCTTGGGAGATTTACTTGCTTCTATCAGCATGTCATATGATGGTAGATGGAGAGTTCTACTGCTTTGTTGTCATTGGCTTGAACAAACTCTCAGTCATTGCGTTCGCCACGGCAGGTCACTGTGTAATCGGAAAACATGCTGACAGACTGAAGGTTGCCAGTAACGACTTTTGCAGAAGCTGTGAGGACATCGATGAAGAAGAGACTATAGAACACCTTCTGTGTGTGTGTCCCGCACTAGCAGTTAGAAGGAGGTCCACTTAGGTTCTCATTTCTTTGAGATTCTGTCTGATTTAGCGGATGTGAACATTCACAAGTTTTTTGGCTTTTGAAAGCGATTTGAATGGTTAAATTAGAAGGCATCTTCCTTCTTCTGCTCCTGTGGTATCACAATGGACGAAACGTCTAAGTGAGTCTAACGGCAGACTGCCACTTTAACCTAACCTAACCTCAGCATGTCGTATATGCCTGTGGGATGGAGAGAGACATAGGTCATTTTCATTCCACAGGAAGGCAAAAGATTTCCGTCCTATCAGTTTGTCATCTTTATGTTGAAGAGTTTAGAGATGTTGGCTGTTGCGGTTAGGAGAAGTTTCCCAGCACTCTTAGAGATATACTTCAGGAAGCTCTATGTACGACAGTGAAGTGTTTTATCGAAGGTGCTACAGCTGTAAATCCATCTGGGACAGAAGATACAAGTTATCCACAATGGCACCTTGGAAGGAGCGAAAAATTCCATTTACTGAAAGCGCCAAATTCCTGGGTGTTTGCTGGAAAGAAAATTAAACTTCAAATCCAACATTTTGGTAAGTGCAAGAAAGGTAACTCTTGTCCTATACAACTGCAAGGAGGTATTGGCAAAAGTTGGGCTTTTAAACCGGGCGTTTTGCATTGGGTTCATACAGCAGTTGTCAGACCTTTAATGCTATATCGTGTTGTGGTCAGGCTGGTTCCAGGCAGCCTGTGCCGCTTTTTGATAAAAATTACTGCACCACTATTCCTGATAGATTCTATTGTAAGTAAAACATCTCTGGCTAGAGGAGTAATATAGACTTATAGAACGCCAGTTAAGCTTTGGAGAGTACTCTGAAAAACTAGAACTGGTCATATTGGGGAAGGTTACCCGACCACTGTAGTGAGTATCAAGCAGAGATCCCTTCAATTAAAGAAGTAATGGAATGGCTAAGATGTAATGTCATAACATAAAAATCTTCTCAGACTGTCAAGTAGTTACTAAATCCCTGGAGAACGTATTTCTGAATTTAAAATCCGCCCTCGACTGTCGCAGATCTCTCAACGAGATGACTGAACAGTTCAAAATTCACCTGATCACCAGGGAATTGTAGAGCAGACGAGCTTGCGAGACTAGGAACTACGTTACACAATCCAGAGAAACTGGAATCTGTTATGCCTCTGGCAACATGTAAGCTATGTCTTCAGGATCACGCTCGAAGGGCAACGAACGACAATTGATTGCTAAGTGGGGGTTGTGAACACTTCAAAAATATGTGGCCCAATCTAGACTTGAAAAGGTAGACCTCTTTGTTATCGCTGGCTGGAACAGACGTCTCAGTCATTTTGTCCGTCATGAAAAGCCACTGTCTGATCGGTAAACTTGAAATTGGCAAGTAACGAGTTTTTCAGAAGCTATGAGAAAGAAGAGACTACAGAAAATCGACTGTGTGTGTGCCGCAATGGCAGAAGATGTTCGAGGATTTAGTTTCTTTGAGAAATTGTCTGATTTACAGGAAGGGAACATTCGCATTTTGTTAGGCCTTTTTAATAGATCGGGATGGTTCAACGGTAGGAACTAGAGGGCATATTTCTTCTCCTGCTCCAGTCTTATTGCCGACTGGCTGTTTTGGCTTATTCCGATTTGCATTTCCAAACTTAACGCCAAAATTTTATATCATCGTCAATGTCGCGATTCTGTTTTGCATTCAACTTTGTAGCCATACAGGCAAATTTTCTAATTTTTCCTTTAATTTGTAGCTATGTTTGCTTGCTGCTGCCCTTAGGGGGAATACTACATTTGAAGGGCTCATGATGTTTTGGATCAACTTTCTTGGCAAATGATGTTAGAAAACTTGGTATGCCAAGAATTATAAATTGTTGTCCATACCTACTTTGTATGAAAACAATTTACATGAGAACTCGTTCGAGAGCAAAGTAATGACAGCAATTGCCATAATGAAATGAGGAAAACTAATTGAACAAATAAATATCTGTTTATTTGCATGAGAAGCTTGAAAAATGTAAGCACAGACATGATGGTGATGGAATTCAACATTGCGTTGAGTTGAGTTCAGTCGATTTCTCGCAAATTACTGTTTTCCGGTTGTCTATGTTCCATGAACAACAGAGTGCCTGAACTATTTATTTGTATGGTAACAAACAGTTAATTAATTACATTTTAAGTAGCTTCTTCTCATAATCTAATGCCTGCTTAACAAACAGGCTGGCTGAAGTACGGTGGAATGGTTGGTCGATAGACCAAATCAACAGCCGGACCATTCTGACCCACTTCACATTTGTATCGCCAAAACGCTTTGGCACAGCTAAGTAATGGCCTTTGGCATGATTAAAACGTTTCACTCAGGCCGGTGCCTGGCCAAGCCAAGCGCAGGCAGCTACTGTGCATATTCTACAGCTTTTGTTTGGCAAAAGATAATTCAATAATCGCTTAAGGCTTGTGTTTAAATTAAGCGCTTAATTGGAGCACTTAGCCATTAACATAAATAACATGGCAACGGCTACCGCTGTCCGATGCAGAGGAGAGATGACATTTTGCGCCGCCCGACTGACTGGAAGGACTGGTGGAGCAGCACTTGTTCGCACTTGTTTGGCTGCCTTCAATTAGCCAAAGCCATTGACTGGCATGCTACTAGTGCTAGAATGGATGGATGGATCATTTGGAGACGTCTCTCATGATAATAATAATGCAACAATGTGAAACGTTTTTGCCTTTCCTTGGGTATTTTGTTTGTTTTCACAAAGCCAGCGAATGGCTGGCGGTCCTGGAACAAAGAAATCCAGCAGCACCTGATATTGGCTACACGAGTATAATGGAGTTTTGCCATCTTCATCTTGCCTTCATCTCTTCCCTCTCCAAAGCGAAAAAGGGGAGAGTTAAGATGTATGCTGCACAGCCAAAAAGGTTAGCATTTCCATGCAAATTGATAACATTAAAAGCCTGAAGATTAACAAACATTTAAATACAGCTGTACATTAGCAGGACTTTGGCTTGATTCTAATTTATGAGACATGGCAAAAAAGCAGAAGGAATTGAACAGCGCACAGTAGCACCACGAACAACGGTTACCACCGCCATAGCTCTTTTCCCAAAATGAAAAACATGGAAAACCTCTTTTGCCAATTAAGTTGTATGGCCTCGCATTTGGTAGATAAACAAATTTTAAAAATTATCTTGGCATGTGAATTGTTATTGAACATTTTGCATTGAAAGTATTATGCGATGCCGGAAGGACTATATGACTGGCTTCAACTTAATAAAGATGTATGTATAGCAAGAAGTTGGTTAACATCAAATCGACACCGATATAGGGCAAAATAAAGTCTGAAGGTGTAAACTTTTGCCGTATCATTAAAGGGAAAAGGGTTCGTTGGGCCAATATTAAAACGGACAAGTAAAAGCGTGCTAAGATCGTCCGGGCCGAATCTTATATACCCTCCACCATGGATCGCATTTGTCGAGTTATTTTCCCGGCATCACTTCTTAGGCAAAAAAGGATATGAGAAAAGATTTGCTCTGCTATTAGAGCGATATCAAGATATGGTCCAGTTTGGACCACAATTAAATTATATGTTGAAGACCTGTGTAAAATGTCAGCCAATTCGAATAAGAATTGCATCCTTTGGGGGCTCAAGAAGTAAAATAGAGAGATCGATTTATATAGAAGCTGAATCAGGCTATAGACCGATTCAGATAATAATAAACACGTATATTGATGGTCATGAGAGGATCAGTCGTACAAAATTTCAGGCAAATCGGATAATAATTCCGACCTCTAGAGGCTCCAGAAGTCAAGATCCCAGATCGGTTTATATGGCAGCTATATCAGGTTATGAAACGATTTGAACCTTATTTGACTCAGTTGTTGAAAAAAAGAAAAAAATACGTCGTGCTAAACTTCAGCCAAATCGGATAAGAATTGCGCCCTCTAGAGGCTCAAGAAGTCAAGACCCAAAATCGGTTTATATGGCAGCTATATCAAAACATGGACCCATTTACAATCCCAACCGACCTACACTACTAAGAAGTATTTGTGCAAAATTTCAAGCGGCTAGCATTACTCTTTCGAAAGTTAGAGTGCTTTCTACAGACAGACGGACGGATAGACGGACGGGCATGGCTAGGTCGACATAAAATGTCGCGACGATCAAGAATATATATACTTTATGGGGTCTCAGACGAATATTTCGAGTAGTTACAAACAGAATGACGAAATTAGTATACCCTCCATCCTATGGTGGAGGGTATAAAAAGTATATCTAAACAGAAACCGATTTAACCCATTTGAAATCTCAGGCCACTTCCACTATTAAGAAGTTTTTGAGCGAATAATTTTACTCGTCCGAAAGTTGCTGTGCTTACGACAGACGGAAATGGCCTGATCGATTTAGAAGTCATGATGATCAAAAATATATGAATTTTTCGGATTCTTAGACCTATATTTAGAGGTGAGATAAACGGAATGACGGTATATTCTTTTATTGTAAAGGTTATACAAATATTTCCGTGGCATAAACGAGTCAAGTCAAGGTAAATGTCCTATAGGTTGATATGGCTATTTCATTGGGGATTATTGAGTACAGCTAAATGTAGACCTATGTACACCGTAGTTGGTCAAGAAGTATGGGATGAAAAATACTCCTTTTAGCCTTTGGTGTCAACTAGGCCATTGGTGTCTTTAAACTTATTTTTACCATGGACAATTAACAGATCTATAACAAATTTCAGATCGTAACATTAATTTTCAAAGATTGTGGCGTGATCAGTATATAAAGGTACGTGTAGCAATAGATCGAAGTTTCCAAACACAATGACAAACTGCCCATTCCATGGTAATGGGCATCAAACCCAAACAAATTCAAAAGCTCATTGAAATTCAACTCAAATTCTACATTTCCATATTTAATACTGAACGAAACTCCATTTCTTTCAATAAATGTTCGCACATTGGTGGGAACATTCATATGTGCCGCCTTTAAACTCTTGAACAAGACCGGTACAGTGTACCTAAACCACATATTTTTTCCCCAACTATTCAGAAATAGAACAAATTGATTTCCGATCGACAAAATATTCAATAATAAAAATAGCTTCCTTCAGCCACCAAAGTCAGTGAACGCTAAAGTGACAGTGTTTTCCGTCCATCTTTTGCCTTCTCTTCACTTATTATGCTTTGATTTAAAACATGGGGGTATGAGTTTCCTTTGTTTTCATAGTCATTCAAACAATTGCTTCAATTATTCTGAGCTGACGGCATTGTTGTTGCCCTCTTGGCTGGTCTGATAGTGTCGATGATTGCGTCTTCATTGTTATCCAAAAATGGTTGGTCGGTCTGATGTTTGACTGAACGGTTGACAATTTCTATGTCTTATGTATGGTTGCCATTTGTAAGGTTATTCTGTTGCAACCTTTTGATTGTAGTGGAAAAAAAGAAGACATTGTCAAGTTTCTTTTGTTGTTTTTTGTTGTCAACGGATTTCGGGATACCACGTTTTAAGAATTTATTTTTATTCAATACCGCTCTATTCAACACAAACGTGATTCATGAGCTCTCTTTTGTATTTATTCAACTACATTTTGCTTGTGAGTAATTGTGGGGCACAGTGCTTGGGGATAAAAAGCCTGTCGATGGAAATTAGTTTGCAGAATTAGTCAAAAAATATGAAAAACTATGAACGTATTTTCAAATAATAACTCGGAATAACATTATCTTTAGATTAAGACTTTCGAAAACGAATAATTTCTCATTCGTTACTTGAAGAAAATATACTTGAAATAACGGAAACAAAGATTTGCTCTCATCATTTCTTCTCTAACAATAGACAAAGGATGAGTATTTGAGCGTTTAGATCAGTGGTTGGCAAAAATACTCACTCTATTGCTCATTACTTGTACGTACACAAGAAAATAATCCTAAGCATACCAATAGGCCTGCAAATAATTACGATTGTGTGCTCGTCACTGGTATAGACACATTCTCACACACAAATTTTTTTTATTTTTCGTTTTGACTAAGCAAAGAGCAGTCAGATTATTGAGCAGCTCGCACGAGTGCGGGTATTAAACTCGGAAAGTGACAATTTTCAAACTTTCGGTGCAAAAATGCTGGAATGTCCAATGACAAAAAACATTAGAGCAACACACAAATGGCTGCCAGCTACAAGAAAACAAAACAAGAGTTACTAAGGTACAACATTGTTTGGTAGCATTTACGCGGTAAAGAAATATCCATCCCAAAGTAGGTATTTCAATGTGCGAAAACAACAACAACTATTTTTTTGTTTTATTTATAGCATAACGAATATAGAAGATCATAATATAAAACCATAATGGGTTGTTCGAAAATGGAAGGCTTCTAATATAGGTTAGGTTAGGTTTCGTAAAAATTTGAGTTTGACTTATGTTACAACCTTAAATTGTACTTGGCATCCTTTCCAATATGCACAATCCATTATAAACATTTGACGTAAAATTAATTTATAAATAAAGAAGTAAATGCGCGCTAAGTTCGGCCGGGCCGAATCTTATATACCCTCCACCATGGATCGCATTTGTCGAGATCTTTCGAGATCTTGGAAAATTTCATTCCAATCGGATACGAATTGCGCCCTCTAGAGGCTCAAGAAGTCAAGACCCAAGATCGGTTTATATGGCAGCTATATCAGGTTATGGACCGATTTGAACCATACTTGAAACAATTGTTGGATATCATAACAAAACACCACGTACAAAATTACAGCCAAATCGGATAAGAATTGCACCCTCTAGAGGCCGAAGAAGTCAAGACCCAAGATCGGTTTATATGACAATAATAAAAAGTATTTGTGCAAAATTTCAAGTGGCTAGCTCTACTCCTTCGAAAGTTAGCGTGCTTTCGACAGACGGACAAAATCCAACGTTTTTCAGAAACAAAGTTTACTTGGCGAAATTTCCTCATGTCAAACGAATTATTTTTTTTCGTGTAGGAATATTTTGTTTTCATACCCACCACCATAGGATGGGGAGTTATTCCATTTGTAACACCTCGAAATATTCGTCTCAGACCCCGTCAAGGATATATATTCTTGATCGTATCGACGTTCTGAGTTGATTTCGAAATCACGATAGTTGTCGAACGAGTAAAGCTAGCCGGTTGAAATTTCGCACAGAGGTCTTGCATATGGCATATGACAGGGTTACACCCAGAGGTCTCAATGTTAACCCAGAGAAGACTGAAATATGCCTGTTCACGAGGAAGACGAAGGTGGGCCAATTTAATGCACCCCTTTTCCTCAATAAGACGATTTCGATATCTGACAAGGTCAAATACTTAGGGGTGATGTTAGATAGAAAACTAAATTGGAAGTGTCACATTCAGGAGCGTACTGAGAAGGCTCACAGATGTTGAGCACTATGTAGACGGGCCGTAGGCTCGAGATGGGGCCTGAATTCGAGGATAGTCCACTGGCTCTACAGGAGCGTGATTAGACCAATACTTACTTAAGCCTGAGTAGTTTGGTGGACTGCTATGGAGAAAAAGTGCAACATAAGGACCATACAACAGGTTCAGAGAACATGTTGTCTTGGCACAGGCGGAGTGATGAGGACCACGCCCACTAGGGCATAGGAGACTATTCTAGATATTCGACCCATTGACATACAGACAAGTGTGAGGCAGCCACTGCGGCTATGAGACTTAAGGCGATGGTAGAATGGATTGAGGATGGGAGCAGCACATACCATTACATACATTATATTATACCACCTGGAAGGAAGGGAAAAGGTTTCCGTTCGGATACCCGAGATGAACCTTGCAGTCGAGTGCGAGGCACTGCTGCCATCGTCACTGTCTTGGATTGACGAAACCCTAGTATTGCCATCTGGAAGATCATGTTACACGGATGGATTAAGAGGACACAGTGGGCCTAAGGTTCTACATTGCGAACCCAGGGATTGAGATATGTTTAAGACTGCCTGACCATAATACGTTCGTTAAGGCGGAGATCCGAGCGATTACAGAATGCGTGAAGTGGTGTGGTGTTAACGCGAGGACACATAGGACTTCGAGCTCACTTATGTGAAATCGGTGCGGCAAGTGATAGCATGTGTAGGGCATGCGGTGAAGATGACGAGATGTTGGAACTTTTCCTTTGTCCTTGCGCGGGTTGCCCGTCTAACAGATACCGGCGCTTAGGTGGAGACACAATACCAGACGTAAATCAACTTAGGAGAAAGGTATTGAAAACAATTAAGGATTTTGTAAGTAGCACGGAATTCCAAATTCCTTCCTTTTCGAGGTTATTTTATAATTTTCAGAGCGCACAACAAGCCGATTACAGGCTAGGTGTATGTCTATAGTGGCATGGGGCGGATTAATATCTGCACCCTCTTTTTAACCTAACCTAACCTAATACTGAATTGGTACATTGCAAAGAAGTTTACTATTATTATTGCAGTGGTATACGTCTTTTAAGATTCATTATTTACTCTAAATATAAATGAAATGTTGACACTGTGATTTTTGCCTTGTTGATATTGCTTTCACGTTTCCAAAAAGGGTTTGCTGTAGCAAAAGCATAAAAAATAAGCTTACCGTTGTTGTTTTGTTTGTAAGCTATTGTAGCTGGGAATATTATTATTTATATACAATTTTACCAATATTGTAGATGGCACAAGCAGACAATGATTACTACACGGACATTTTTGGTTGATGTCAACCATATTCAATAATAAGTATGTTTTTTTTTTTTGGCTTTTATCCTTACGAGTAGAAGTTTTCAATATGTTTTCTGTCTGATGGTTGGCAATTTTCTTTATTTTATTCTTTGTTTTGTTCTTGCTAACAGATCCGGTGCAAATCATTCAATATTTCTTTGAATTTGTAATCGAGTCGTAGTGAATTGTTGCTGTTATTGTCTTAAGGATTGATTGATGAAATTTGGTAACAGGAAAGGATAAATGAGTTTATTGAATTACCGTCTTTATTGACCTTGTGATGATGACGGTTATGATATGTGAGAGAACAGATACGTGCATACTTACATATACATACACATATATTACTATGTAATACAAAACCTTAAAGTGTTCAACGTCTTGCACTTACCTGAAAAGAAAAGATAGATAAAAACCATTTTAATATTATTGTTTAAATTAAAAAACCGTGAAACTGAATAAAGGATAAACTAGTAAAAACCGGATATGTTTGGCCCGACCGATTCTAGATTGATTATAATTAAAAACAAGTAAAATCGTGGCCCGGCCGAACTTTGGATATCCACCACCTCGGGTATATATATAAACCATCTTTCATCCGATGAAAAATGCATACGTTATGCCCCATACCAGCTATATCGAAATATGTTCCGATTTGAACCAAATACTTATAACTAAAAGTCATTATTCAATTGTGTATAACAAAATATTGATCTTATAGTAGCTATATCTAAAAATAAACCGATCTGAACCATAATCGAGAGATCGGTCTATATGGCAGCTATATCCAAATCTGGACCGAATGCGCTTTTTATGAGTCCACAGCCTTAAATCGAGAGATCGGTCTATATGGCAGCTATATCTAAATCTAGACCGATTTGGACCAAATTGAAGAAGGATGTCGAAGGGCCTAATATAAACTCACTGTCCCAAATTTTGGTTAAATCGGCGGATGGGACTATATGGCAGCTATATCCAACTTTGAACCGATCTGAACCAAATTGAAGAAGTATGTCGAATTGCTTAATCTAACGCACTGTCCCAAATTTCGGCGACATCGGACAATAAATGCGCCTTTTATGGATCCAAAACCTTAAATCGAGAGATCGGTCTATGTGGCAGTTATATCGAAATATAGACCGATCTGAACCAAATTGAAGAAAGGTGTCGAAGGGCTTAACACAACTCTCTTTTCCAAATTTCGACGAAATCGGATAAAAAGTGTGGCTTTTATGGGCCTAAGACCCTAAATCAGCCGATCGGTCTATATGGCAGCTATATCCAAATCTGAACCGATCTGGGCCAACTTGAAGAGATATGTCGAGGTGCTAAATCTGACGAACTGTCAGAAATTTCGGCGACATTGGACAATAAATACGACTTTTATGGGCTCTGAACCTTAAATCGAGAGATCGGTCAATATGGCAGCTATATATCGAAAGGCCCAACACAACTCACTGTCCCAAATTTCAGCAAAATCGGATAATAAATGTGGCTTTTATGAGCCTAAGACCCTAAATCGGCGGATTGGTCTATATGGGGGCTATATCCAGATATATTCCAACATAGCCCATCTTCGAACTTAGGCTGCTTATGGACAAAAAAATAATCTGTTCAAAGTTTTAGAGCAATATCTCTATTTTTAATGACTGTAGCGTGATTTCAATAGACAGACGGACGGACATGGCTAGATCACCTTAGATTTGTACGCTGATCAAGGATATATGAACTTTATAGGGTCGAAAATGGATATTTCGATGTGTTGCAAACGGAATGACAAAATGAGTATATCCCCATCCCTCGGTGGTGGGTATAAAAATATACTAATTTACTCAGTTTCATTTTGATATATTTTGTAGCATTCAAATCGGGATATCGGTTTATATGGGAGCTCTATCAGGCTATAGACCGATTCAGACCATATTAGATACGTACGTTGCACGAGAAGTCATTGTAGAAAATTTCAGCGAAATCGGTTATGAACCGATTTAGACAATACCTAGCGCAGTGGTTGAAATCACTACGAAACACTTTATATAAAATTCTAGACAAATTGAATAAGAATTGCGCTTTCTAAAGACTCAAGAAGTTAAGATCCAACATTGGTTTATATGGCAGCTATATCAAACATGATATGATATGGTGTATTTACAATCCCGACTGACCTATATAGGATAGGTTACATTGGTAGATTTTAACGACACTTTCTTTAAGTATTTAGAGCGCACCGTAAGCCCCTATGTCCTTAGGGGAATGTGGTGAATAAATAGCCACAACCCTATATAAACCCATTCCCACTTACAACTTCTTGAGCCCCTAGAGAATTCAACTTTCATCCGATCTGGTTGAAATTTGGCAGAAGGTCTTGTGTTTTGACATCCAACATTCACGCCAAGTATGATAAGAATAGGTCAATAAGCTGATATATACACCGATCCAGAGATTTGACTTCTTGAGCTTCTAGAGGCCTCAATTTTCATCTGATGTAGCTCAAAAACTTCTGCTAAGGCATCCGGCATCCATGCCATGATACGAATCTATATCTATAGGTCTATATACTGATAAAGGCTTCCTAAAATATCGGTATGGGTCTTTGAAATCTCCTTCCCCTTATATTGTAGAGGACAAAATAGCCATTAACTGAATTTAGTTAAGCAGGAGGCCATTGAAGCGCAGGTTTTCCCCTCCTTATGCTGGTGACATTTGTAAGGTACTATGCCATGTTAAAACATCTCACCAAAGATGTGTCGCACTGCGGCACGCCGTTCGGACTCGGCTACTCTATAGCCCCTCATCATTGAGCATAAGACTTGAATCGATATGTGTGAGTTTGTCCCTGCTTGATATTTTTATACCCACCACCGAAGGATGGGGGTATATTCATTTTGTCATTCCGTTTGCAACACATCGAAATGTCCATTTCCGACCCTATAAAGTATATATATATATTCCTGATCAACGTAAAAATCTATGACGATCCAGACTTGTCCGTCCGTCTGTCTGTTAAAATCACGCTACAGTCTTTAAAAACAGAGATATTGAGCTGAAACTTTGCACAGATTCTTTTTTTGTCCATAAGCAGGTTAAGTTCGAAGATGGGCTACATCGGACTATATCTTGATATAGCCCCCATATAGACCGATCCGCCAATTTGGCCCAGATCGGTTCAGATATGGATACAGCTGCCATATAGACCGATCTCGCATAAAATTTGGGACAGTGAGTTTCAGTGTTCGACATCTTGGCCCAGATATGGATATAGCTGCCATATAGACCGATCTCACCCAAAATTCGGGACAGTGAGTTGGGTTCGACATCTTGGCCCAGATCGGCCTAAATTTGGATATAGCTGTCATATAGACCGATCTCTCGACTTAAGGTCATGGGCCCATAAATACAGCATTTATTGTCTGATTATGCAAAAATTTGGGACAGTGAGTTGTGTTAGGCCCTTCGACATCTTTCTTCAATTTAGCTCAGGTCGGTATCCAAAGATACCGATCTCTCGATTTAAGGTTTTGGGCCCATAAAAGGCGCATTCATGTCTGATGTCGTTGAGATTTGGGACAGTGAGTTAAGTAAGGCCCTTCGATATCTTTCTGCAATATGGCACAGATCGGTCCAGATTTGAACATAGCTGCAGATCTCTCGATATAAGGTATTGGGCCCATAGAAGGCGCATTTATTGTCCGATTTTGCCGAAATTTTGAGACAGTAGGTTGTGTTAGGCTCTTCGACAATTTTCTGCATTTTGGCCCAGATCGGTCCAGATTTGAATATAGCTGCCATATAGACCGATCTCTCGATTTAAGGTTTTGGGCCCATAAAAGGCGCATTTATTTCCGATTTCGCCGAAATTTGGGACAGTGAGTTAAATGAGTACCCTCGATATCTTTCTGCAATATGGCACAGATCGGTCCAGATTTGAATATAGCTGCCGATCTCTCGATATAAGGTTTTGGACCCATAGAAGGCGCATTTATTGTCCGATTTTGTCGAAATTTGGGACAGTAGGTTGTGTTATGCTCTTCGACATTTTTCTGCATTTTGGCCCAGATCGGTCCAGATTTGGATATAGCTGCCATATAGACCGATCTCTCGATTTAAGGTTTTGGGCTTATAAAAGGCGCATTTATGGACCGAAATTTGGGACAGTGAGTTAAGTTAGGCCCCTCGATATCTTTCTAAAATATGGCACAGATCGGTCCAGATTTGGATATAGCTGCCATATAGACCGATCTCTCGATTTAAAGTAAAAGTAAAGTAAAGTAAAAAGACCAATATTTTGTTTGGCAAAATTGAACAATGACTTGTACTTATTGGACCACGCAATATCCAAGTCGAATTTGGTCAAAATTGGACCATATTTCGATAAAGCCGCTATGGGGTCATAAATTATTAATTTTTTACCGGATTCTGATCCAAGTCGAAGGTGGTTTTATATACCCGAGGTGGTGGGTATCCAAAGTTCGGCCCGGCCGAGCGTAATGCCTTTTTACTTGTTATTTCTAAGGCCACTGCAAGCGCATTTTTTCTCCAATCTTCTCAAAATTCTGCGTAATGCTTTCCTCTACGACTACCACAGTATCTAAGGAGTTTGGTCGGAATGGATTAGGATTTAGATATAACTCGCATATATATGTTCCTTTGATTTGGATTTATATTGGAATCATGTGGTTATTAGTTAATCGATTCACTCATTATTTGCCAGGAAGGAGTTTCTTTTGGCATTACTGGTGAATTTGAATTAAATCGGTGCCACTGCAGGCACCTTTACCCACCAAAAATTCCCAAAATTTTGGACAATAATTTTCTCGCCGACTACCACAAAAGAGTTTGTTGTTCTCCCGACTTTGAATAAATTGCAATAATATATTCATTTGTCAACTGATTATCACGAAAAGTGGAGCATAGTATTCTCTTATGACTTGACATTTTTGTTAAATTTTATAAAAATCGGATAATATTTATATTTAGCTTCCATATATTATATATGGGTTGCCCAAAAAGTAATTGCGGATTTTTTAAAAGAAAGTAAATGCATTTTTAATAAAACTTAGGATGAACTTTAATCAAATATACTTTTTAACGCTTTTTTTCTAAAGCAAGCTAAAAGTAACAGCTGATAACTGACAGAAGAAAGAATGCAATTACAGAGTCACAAGCTGTGAAAAAATTTGTCAACGCCGACTATATGGAAAAGCCGCAATTACTTTTTGGGCAACCCAATAGATCGCCCTAGTTGCGCATATATGGCCGTACTAATTGAAATTTTGAACACATTTGCTCAAAGCATGATATAGAATTATATTCCAATTTCCACTTGAATGTAATATGTAGGGTATCTTACTGACGGCTTCGCCCAACTTTTGCCTTTCCTTACTTGTTTTAATTTGAATATCCTTCAGTATCTTTTCTATAAGTTTTCCTATAATGCCACCACAGTCGGCAGTGTAACTATAATCTCATAAGATATATAACGTTGTAAATATTTTTGATATTAACACAGAAGGGCATTTAATAAAGTTTCTTTCCCAATAGGTTTACCTTTGGTACACAACAATGTTTTCTCTTGTAGACATAGCTTTAAGGAATATTCAAAATCTGTGATAAAATATTAGGGATTAAACTCTTATCCTTCATCAAAATATATTCCCCGCCGCGGAAACCCTTCGAAAGGGATAGAACCCACTTGAGCAACAACATCCCTTTCCCATACCGTTTTGTTTGCAAGATTAGTTTTGAAAACAAAAATCCGCATAATTATAAAATTACAAGCCCACAATACAAAACCATTTTCAAAAAAATGCCAGCATAAATAATGAAAGACACTTGCGACATTTTGCGTTCTTTTTTATCCCAAAATATAAGCCAGCAACCCAAACAAAGGGTTGTGTTGCTCACCCCCCTCCCCTCGACAAAAACTTCAGCGCTTTAATATTAATCCCTTATCAACGTAGCAGAAAAACCACTAACAAAATCCACCTTAAATAATTTTTGCATTTTCTGCTCCTTTCCCCACTTTTCTGTAACATGGACGTACACCAATATCCATTTGTTTGGTAAACTCATCTCATTTTAGGGAAAAACATTCCATGAATTTTCCCAAAAAAAGGGAAAAAAAAAACAAAATCCTGAATGTAACATCCAACCAGTGTAGAAAACTGAGGAATTAACAATTCTTGTTCATTGGCATTTCTTTGTGTCGGTGTGAAATGATCGCAGTGCAAATGAATGCGACACGAATGGAGTCAAATTATAGAAGATGGTGTGGAATCTTTGGTCCAATCTACCCAAATAGCATTACAAATGTGCAAGTGTAACATTTGCTGATTTGAACACAGATGATTGCAGCCACGTTGGCTGGTGCTGCATTTAATTTTGTCTAATATTGCCCAAAATACGTTGCACACAAAGAGGTGAAGAAAAACTACATCAAATTGTGTGGGGTGTGAGCTGAAATATAAATGAATTGATGCAAACGATGATTTGGAGGGAAAAGGGTGTTCTAGAAAGGCGTGACGAAATTTTAAAATGTGTGATATATCAGAGTCCTACAATGCCCCAAAAGAGCTTTTGAAGCTCGTAATTTTAGAACAAAGTCCGAAGTCACTCCATACTTCCATGAAGATAGAAAGAAAAACTCTTAACAGGATGTACATCAAGAAAGACTTGAATGCATAGGAGAATTGAAGGACATCACATTATCTATAACCCGATACAAAAAATTCCTATTAAACTTTGCTGTATCGAAGTTGAGAGGGTTGAAGAACAATCATTCGCATGGGTCTCTAAAGTAAACCCTATAAAAGTTGTTCTTGGAATAAGTGATGTTTTGGAGTACATCATATGCATGCAACCAGGATTCGAAAAAATAAGGAGTAGGGAAGACAGAATGCATATTATTGCCTTACAACAATGATAGCTTTAAGCCAATATGATGAGTTTTACCCTAGGGTGGGTAAATCTTTACGAATTGGCCCACCCTATTGCACACGTACTGCATTTAAAGTTAACGCACTGCAAGTTAACATAAAACCCATGATTAGAGATGATGTGAAGCTGTTTTTGTGCTTTGATTTTTCTGTTGAAGAAACCACGCAACATGACAAAACTAGTAAAAAGGCATTAAGTTCGGCAGGGCCGAACATTGGATACCCACCACCTTGGGTATATATGTAAATCACCTTTCGTCATAATCCGGTAAAAATAAATAATTTATGCCCCCATAGCAGCTATATCGAAAAATGGACCGATTTGGACCAAATTAGGCACGGACATTGAGTGTCAAGTCACTGTTCAATTTTGTGGAACAAAATATTGGTCTTTTTGTTAGCCATATCCAAATAAAGACCGATCTGAACCATATCCGATACGGAGTGTCAAATTTCAACGAAATCAGTTTATACATGTGCCTTTGCCTTTTAAATCGTGAGATCAGTCTATATGGCAGCTATATACAAATCTGGACCGATCTGGGCCAAATTGGAGAAAGTTGTCGAAGAGCCTAACGCTACTCACTGTGCTGAATTTCAAAATCGGACAATAAAGGCGCCTTTTAGGGGTTCAAGACCTTAAATCGAGGGAGCGGTCTATATGGCAGCTATATACAAATATGGACCGATCTGTGCCATATTGCAAAAAGATGTCGAAGGGCATTACTCAACTCACTGTCCCAAATTTCGGCGACATCGAACAGTAAATGCGCCTTTTATGGGCCCAAAACTTTAAATCGAAAGATCGGTATATATGACAGCTATATTCAAATCTGGACCGATCTGGGCCAAATTGAAGAAGTGTGTCGAAGGACCTAACACAACACACTGTCCCAAATTTTGGCAAAATCGGACAAAAAATGCGCCTTTTATCGGCCCAAGACCTTAAATCGAGAGATCGGTCTATATGGCAGCTATATCCAAATCTGGACCGATCTGTGCCATATTGTAGAAAGATATCGAGGGGCCTAACTTAACTCACTGTCCCAAATTTCGGCGACACCGAACAATAAATGCGCCTTTTATGGGCCCAAAATTTTAAATCGAGAGATCGGTCTATATGGCAGCTATTTCCAAATCTGAACCGATCTGGGCCAAATTGCAAAAAGATGTCGAAGGGCAAAAAATTCGCCTTTTATGGGTCCAAGACCTCAAATCGAGGGATCGGTCTATATGGCAGCTATAGCCAAATCTGTACCGATCTGTGCCATATTGCAGAAGTATATTTTGGGGCTTAACTTAACTCACTGTCCCAAATTTCGGCGACATCGAATAATAAATGCGCCTTTTATGGGCCCAAAACTTTAAATCGAGAGAACGGTCTATATGGCAGCTATATCCAAATCTGGACCGATCTGGGCCAAATTGAAGAAGGATGTCGAAGGACCTAACACAACACACTGTCTCAAATTTTGGCAAAATTGGACAATAAATGAGCCTTTTATGGGCGCAAGACCCTAAATCGAGAGATCGGTCTATATGGCAGCTATATCCAAATCTGAGCCGATCTGGGCCATATTGAAGAAAAGTGTCAAAGAACCTAACACAACTCATTGTCCCAAATTTCAGCAAAATCGGATAATAAATGTGGCTTTTATGGGCACAAAACCACAAATCGAGAGATTGGTCTATAACCAAATCTGGACCAAATTGAAGTAGGGTGTCGAAGAGCCTTACACAATTCACTGTCTCAAATTTCAGCAAAATCGGATAACAAATGTGGCTTTTACGGGCCAAAGACCCTAAATCGGCGGATCGGTCTATATGGGGGCTATATGAAGATGTAGTCTGATATAGCCCATCTACGAACTTAACCTGCTTATGGACAAAAAAAGACTCAGCTAAATATCTCTATTTTTAAAGACTGTAGCGTGATTTAGACGATCGGCTAGATCGTCTTCGATTTTTACGCTGATCAAGAATATATATACCTTATAGGGTCGCAAATGGATATTTCGATGTTTTGCAAACGGAATGGCAAAATGAATATACCCCCATCCTTCAGTGGTGGATATAAAAATCTATCACTCCTTTAGCTGCACTTTTGACAATTTCTGTGGTGCTCCATGTGCATCAATGAAATCTTAACTATGAAAAAGCGAATGAATTGTGCAAATAGCTTTGCATTATGCCAAACAAACGGAAAAGCAACCATTCGTTAAGAAAAGTAAATGTACCAAAACATTGTAATATTCTCCTCATCCGACAACACCCACACCTACACATGCTGCATATGCACCTTCAATACAACGAACACAAATGACGCACCGCACCAGCTATAGCCAACAGTAACGGCTAGCATCCTTGAAGGGAATGGCAGATCCACCCCTTCAATTGTCAAACCCAAGGAAAGTAGTGGGGAAAACCCCCCTCCTCCTTGGAATAGCATCAGTTCTAATAGCAAAAATGAAATAAAGCAGCAGCAGAAGAAGAATAGAGAATAGAAATACATACCCCTTTGGTGTGGAAATGTGATGCCACCTTGTTGTTGGCCAAAAGTGAAATTATCGTACAACGCACCCAAGAGCGACCTTCATTGCCCCCGTCCGACATGCAATGCCCTTAAGCCATAGTTAAGGATCCCAATGTATACGCGTTGTATGTGGCATATCCTGAAAAACTAAGCACATGACCAAATATAGCAACAGCATGATAACCATTGTGGCAGACACATTTAGAAATTTGTATGTATGGGTGTGAATTCTCATAAGACCGAAGGGATTGCCAGCCATTACAAGGGAAAGGGCAAAAAGGCAGCAATATCCAGTAGTAGCAATAGCAGCACTGCTAGTTATTAGATCCAAGAATAGTGGAAAGTGTGAAATTTGGTTAATTGGATACAAGATGAAAGTGCTGCAAAATATGTATTCTTCTTCTACGATACATGATACATTGGCCAACTCTTTACAAACATTTTGGGGATGTATGTTAGGTTTGGTCAAAACAAAGTCAAAATGAGGGAATAACAAGTAAAAGCGTACTAAGTTCGCGCCGCGCCGAATCTTGGGAACCCACCACCATGGATTCAATTTATCAAGTTCTTTGAATTACTTTTTCAAACACGTATGAGCTATATAAAGCTACTTGCTGACCCGGGCCCTCCCGCTATGCCTTCTTTTACTTTATATGGAACAAAAGTTTCCTTGGAATATTTATTTACGACAATTAAAGAGCTTTTAGTGAAATACAATGCTACGAAAATAGTATATCGCTTGACTAACAATTTAACAATATAAGTGCCTTTGTCCGATTCCCATATGATCTTTATTGGTCTACGAATTTAAGTTTGGATGTAAGGTGTACTCCATTCTTTAAATACTTTATTTCAGCCCGATATTGTCATGATGTCTGATTTAGGGGTGTTTTCGGGGGTGAGGTGGTTACCCAGACACTTGGCCCTGAAAAAATATCAGCATCGTGCTCTTCTTTCAAATATCATTTATTTAAACCCCTATTGCCATTGGTTTAGGGGAGGTTACACGATGAGCCGTCCTCCAAACACATGGCCCCAAAATAGCCTCATTTCATTTGAGCCTCATATTGGCAGGGTCGAACATTTTTTACCCTTTGGGCCTTTGGGGGGTGTTTTGGGGTGATGCCCTAAAATACATGGTCCTACATTTGGATATCAAATTCGTATTCTACTCCCAAATACCTTTATTTGAGCCTCATATTGCGATGGTCACTAAAAAATTGCTGTTTGTATGGTACTTTGGGAAAGGGGTAGACCCCCAGAAAATTGGTCCCGAAAATGGGTATTAATTCTTGCTCTACGCCCCAATTCTACCAGTAAATATGTCCGATTTAGGGGTATTTTGGGGAGTGGTGTGGTCCCCCAAACACTATGCCCTGAAAATACAACAGCAACGTGCTCTATTCTCAGATATCTATATATCATTTATTTGAACCCCATATTGCTATGGCGTCAAAAATGAATATCAAAATCGTTTTCTAATCTTATTTAAACTCCTTATTGCAATAGTCAGCAAATATATCCGGTTTAAGGTATTGGCCCTAAAAACTAAAAATATTTAGTTCCACTCTCTTTAAGACCCAAATTGTCTTGGTGAGCAAATATGTCCTATTGGGGGTTGTTATGGTGATGGGACGTCCCCTAGACCGTTGGTCCCTAATATTGATATCAGATACGTGCTCTACTACCAAATACCTTTAATTTGAACCCCATATTTCCATAGTTGGTAAACATGACCGGCTTGGGGGGTGATTTGGGGGATGGGCGGCCACTCAGTGAGTTGCCTTTGAAAATATATATCGGATTCGTGTTCTACTCTAAAAACCCTCTTATTTGAGCCTCATATTGCAATGGTCAGAAAATACTTCCTATTTGTCCCCTTTGGTGGATGTTTTTGGTGAGAGGCGGCCCCCCAAAACACTTGATCCCATATTGGGATATCAGATTCGTATTCTGCATTCAAATACCTTTTATTGAAGCCCTATATTCCCATGGTCAGTAAATAAGTCCTGTTTGGGGGGTGTTTTGGGGAAGGGGTGGACCCCGCAAACGTGGTCCCACATTTGGATATCATATTCGTATTCTACTCGCAAATACCTTTCATTTGAGTCCCATGTTGCCATGGTCGGTAAATATGTCCGATTTAGGAGGGTTTTGGGGCTTGGGGTGGTACCCCTAGCACTTGGTCCGACAATTGGATATCAGATACGATCCTAAATACCTTGCTTTTGAGTCCCATATTGTTGTGATTGGTCTAAATATATGTTTGGTAGGTTTTAGGGTGGGGCAGCCCCCCTAGGTACCCCATCCGAAATTTGGATACCAAATATTTATTTTTAGGCTACTATAGAGAGCACACAAAATTTCGCTTAAATCGCACTACCCATCTCCGAGATCTGGCGTTTCTGAAAATTAGGGTAAGGGGGAGGGTCCGCCCCCCTTCAGATATCAAAAAATGTAATACCCTATTTTCACCACGGGATCATTATGCATTTCAAGAAAATCGGTTCAAACAACAAACAAACCTACAAACAAACACAAATTGATTTTTATATATAAGATTGGCCGATATGGACCGTACTTATCAGGCCTTACAAGTCATAGAACAATACCACCTCGAAAATTTCAGGCAAATTGAATAATAATTTTGCCCTCAAGAGGCTCAGAAAGTCAAATTGGGAGATCTATTTATATGGCAGCTACATCAGGTATTTGCACCAATTTATATCATACTTGGCACAGTTGTCGGAAGTCCTACCAAAACGACATATGAAAATTTTAGCTAAATTGGATAAGAACTGCGGCGTCTAGAACTCAAATCAGGAGATCGGCACAGTTGTTGGAAGTCATAGCAAAACACGTCGTATAAAGTTTCATTCCAATCGGATAACAATTGCGCCCTCTAGAGGCTCAAGAAGTCAAAACCCAAGATCGATTTATATGACAGCTATATCAGTTTATGAACCGATTTGAACCTAAATTAGCGCAGTTGTTGGAAGTCATAGCGAAACACGTCGTGTAAAATTTCATTCCAATCGGATAACAATTGCGCCCTCTAGAGGCTCAAGAAGTCAAGACCCAAGATCGGTTTATATGGCAGCTATATCAAAACATGGACCGATATGGCCCATTTACAATCCCAATCGACCTACACTAATAAGAAGTATTTGTGCAAAATTTCAAGCGGATAGCTTTACTACTTCGAAAGTTAGCATGCTTTCAACAGACAGACGGACGGACGGACAGACGGACGGACATGGCTAGATCGACATAAAATGTCACGACGATCAAGAATATATACACTTTATGGGGTCTCAGACGAATATTTCGAGTAGTTACAAATAGAATGACGAAATTAGCATACCCCCATCCTATGATGGAGGGTATAAAAAAACACCAAACACATTTGTTGCCTGTAGACCTCATATTGTGCTAGACTTCAAAAAATGGATGTTGCAAGTCATAACAAAGCACTATCTGCTAAATTTTTCCGAAATCGTATAATAATTGCTCTAGAGGCTTAAAAAGTTATATAGAAAGATTGGTTAATGTTGAAGCTTCAGCAGGTTATTAGACATATTGGTAGCCATGACAAAGCACTATGTATATAATATCAGCGAAATTGGATAAAAACTGCGTCCAATTGGTACACAAGAAGTCAATTATGAGATCGGCTTATATCTAAACATGGACCTATTTGGCCCATTGATAATCCAAATGGACCAAAATTTTTAAGAAATATTTAACCAAAATTTTATTTCAAACTGCTTGAAAAGTAAGCGAGCTTTTGACAAACAGACAGACACAGATGGATGGACGGACAACTTTAGATCAACTTAAAATATCATGACGATCAAGAATATATGTATATACTTTATAGGGTCTTGAAACAATATTCCTCGCTTTTGTTTTTTTTTTTCACACAAAAGTAACCAACATATTGAACAGCAAATCAGTAAGTCTGAACATTCCCTCATTCCCCAATAGCCATGTAACATACTGTCATATTGTGTGTCATGTAATATGGGTTGAGTTCTTCAAATCCCAGACACAATTCAAAAATAAATTATGCATCGTTGTTACGTGTAAACCTCATTGAGACTATTCAAGTTAATTAATGAAACGAATCCATCCAGCAGACATGTAACAAACCCAAAAAAAATTTAACAGGAGATGCAAAGAGAAACTGGAAGTTAAAATGTTGTAACCAAAAAAAAAAACAAAAACCTAGGTGGAATTAAAGTGCACACTCACACACAGGCATATGCCAACAAACTCATTTTCATTTACAGACCAAATCCTTTTTCCCTCCGCAAATTCATTCAAAGTCATTTTGTGTGTCCTGTAGCAACATGGGAGTCCTTAGCCAATATAAGGTATGGTGTCTAATTGTGCGTCATTTTCTAGCGAAGGACAAGAGACAACGATGTTAGAGTACCAAAAAAGAAAAAAAAAATGGCGTTATTGGTAGCATGGAAGAGCACAAAATAGACGGTAGATAAAGAGTTTATTGTACATTTAATAAAATGTGCAACTAATGCCACCCAATATGGGAGTATGTGTTTTGACGTCTAGCCCAATATGAGGTCTACAGGCAACAAATGTCTCTTGTGTTTTGTTTTTGTTGCCGTCTTTCAACTTCCTGGTTGAGGGATTCTAATTCTGGCATAGCAGCCTGGTTATTTTGGCTGTGCGAGTTCTAATGGTCCAGGGGTGGTTGTTTACTGATGTTCTTCTTTGCCAATTCATAAAGGAAAAACAAAATGCAAATTATATTCATATTCCTCGTAACAGCGGTGAATTGACAGATATGCATAGCTGAATGAGGCAAAAGAGGAAAAACATGCATAATCTCAAACAACCCCTCTGTTGATGTGTTTGACTTTAAACAAAATGTGATAGTGGTAATTTAAAGCTAAGTGAGAAGGAGTCGGATTTGGCTTGATAGAAAATCCAGTATTAGTAGAACTCAAGAAACACAAATCAAAAGTTTATTTGTTTTATACTCTCTAATCTTATTGAATTAAGTGTCATATTGCTAAACGGAGTTAACAAATCTTTCAAAGACCAATGGAACCAGTCCCGAAATATTATTTATCCAGGTATGATCTTTAAAATCGCTTTAATCTTTTTACCCTTATTCGCTGTTAATGCTCCTTAAGTGTACGTTTGCAAAGCAATCTTATTCTGAGATGAATCGCTCCACCCAGGTGGAGAGGCCGTATCTATTTAGACCAATACATGAACACAGTAAATTCACAATAGTATCTTGCTCATTTTAACCAGGGTAAGTTTCCATGCGTGCAGACATATGTCCAGTTTATCCGTCCTTTCTGAAAGAAGCCAGTCCTTGTAAAATGGTAGCTATGTTTATATTCACACTTTGACCAAGCTTGCGCATGGCCATTACTTTCTTTTGACTCTCGTGGTAAAAGATTAACCCATTAACACCTGACTATCGATGCCCTTGCCCGATTCTGATGAAATTTCGTATTTTCAATATTTAAAGCATATAATCATATTGACGTAGTTTTTTTTTAATTTTTTTTATACCTATCACCATAGAATGGGAATTTATTAATCTAGTCATTCCGTTTGTAACACCTCGAAATATTTTTCAAAGACCCCATAATGTATATATTGGGTTGCCTAAAAAGTAATTGCAGATTTTTTAAAAGAAAGTAAATGAATTCTTAATAAAACTTAGAATTAAATTAAAATGAAATGTAAACAAAATTTCGCGCACTTTTTTCTAAAGCAAGCTAAAAGTAACAGCTGATAACTGACAGAAGAAAGGATGCAATTACAGAGTCACAAGCCGTTGAAAAAATTTGTCAACGCAGACTATATTACTACTATATTACCGACAATTACTTTTTGGGCAACCCAATATATATATTCCGTCCGTCCGTCCGCCTGTGTAAATACTAATAGCGGTCGAACGCGTAATGAAATTAGACACAGATACTTAATATTGATGTAGGCCGTTAGGGACTGCAAATGCACCATATCGGTTCAGATTTAGATATAGCTCCCACATAAACCGATTTCCCGATAAGACTTCTTGAGCCCCTGGTGGCCGCAATTTTTGTCCGATTTGCCTGAAATTTCGCATGTAGTGTTCTGTTAGGACAACTTCCAACAACTTCGCCTAATATGGTCTAAATCGGTCTATAACCGAATATGTGCTTTGCTTGTTTCTCTGTTCCGTATAGACTCAAAAACGGCTGAACCGATTTTCATAAAATTTTCACAAATGGTAGAGTTTGGGCCCACTAGTACTACATTTTTTTGATATCCGAAGGGGGGGCGGACCCTCCCCCATACCCCAATTTGCAAAAACGCCAGATCTCAGAGACGTGTGCATAGATTTCAGCGAAATTTTGTATGACACCTCATGGTACCCATAAAACACGAAATTGGTATAAAACTTTTTGGTCAAACAACCTAGAGGGACGCCCAATCCCAAAACCCACCCGGACGGACATGTTTAGCGTTTGGGACAGTATGGGTTGCAAACGAAAGGTATTTTGGAGTAGAGTACGAACTTGGTATACAAATTTCGGCCAAAGTGTTCGGGGGGGGATTCCCGACCGCCAAAAAACCCTCCAACAGGAAGCCTTCACCGCTTTGTGCAATATGGGTATAAAATGGAAGGTATTTAAAAGTAGAATAGAAATCTGATATCAAAATTTATTCCTTGGTGTCTGAGTAGAGCACGAACTTGGAATACAAATTTCGGTGTCCACGGGTCTCTCCAACCCCGAAATTCCTTAAACGGACATGAATATCCAACGTCACAAAATGGGTATCATCGGAAAGGTCTTTGGGATTTGACTACGAATCTGGTATACATATTTCGGATAGTCGGGGACCGGCCAACCTACTAAATACCCTTCAATAGGAAGTATAGTCCGAGAGGAATAATACGTGAATCTTATGTTGACATAAGGATTCAAGAATCTGGGTGACAACCAGCCTTCCTTCCGTTCCGCAGGACATGCATACCGCGACAATAAAGGACTCAAATAAATTGTCTTTTGGGTTTTAGCGTCGGGGGGACCGACCCTCCCCTCACGATAAAATTAACGCCAAACTGTCATGCATTGTAGGATGACCGAGAATATATTGTACTCAAATGAAAAGACGTGTCAGAAGGCAAACCCCCTCCCCCGTCCTACCAAAAAAAAAAAAGAGATTGAAAATAATATATGAAGCTCGATCAGGATAGAATAGGACAGAAATAAAAGGTCTTTGGTGGTAGAGTACACTTTTAACCATCAAATTGGGATAGAAGCAGGAGGACCTGCGGTTCTTTAACAATGTGGTATCCCAAGTGGTAGCTTTGAAATATGATTTTCGAATATAGATAACCAATACAAAAACAATTAATTAGTGTGGATCTGAAGGAGACCCGTATCCCTGAATATCTTGATCGCCACCTTCAAAATGTTTGACATTATGGGGCTCAAATAAAATCGTGCTCTAGCACGATGCTGATATTATTATCAGGGTCCGCCGCCTAAACTCCTCCTTTCAAACCCGCCACATTTGCCAACTATGGAAATAAATAAAAGGTATTTAATAGTAGAAAACGAATTTGATACCCAATTTTGCCGCCAAGTGTTTGGGGGTCATCTCAACACTTAAACTCCCCCTAAACCAATGACAATTGGGGCTCAAATAAAAGAAATTTAAGAATAGGGCACGATGCCGATATTTTTGAGGGTTAAGTACGTGGGTAACCACACCACCCTACATACCCCCCAAATTGGACATATTTGTGGATTATGGCAAAAAGGGACTCAAATGTGGTTTTTGGAAGTAGACTATGAATCTGGAATCCACTTTCGGGACAAACCAAAACCAAGGGATTGAAGTAGATCTAATATCCAAACTTTAATGGGCGGAACCTTATTTAAGGTGGATATCTGGGGCGCCGCCCCACCTCCAAAGCCCGCCACATGGAAATATAGACCACCAATGATAATATTAGGCTCAGACTACCACGAAATTTTACATGCAGTGTTCTGTTATGACTTCCGATAACTGTTAAGTAAGGTCCAAATCGGTCTATAATCTGATATAGCTCCCATATAAACCGATCTCCCGATTTGACTTCTCGAGCCCTTACAAGCCGCAATTTTGACCGATTTTGCTGAAATATTGCTGGTAGTGCAAAATTTCACGCAAATCGGATAAGAATTGCGCCCTAGAGGGACTCAAGAACTAAATTGGGAAAACGGTTTATATATGAGCTATATCAGGTTATGGACCAATTCAGAACATACTTAGCACCTGTGTTAAAGATCATAAGAGAAGTCGCTGTTCGTCGAATCGGAAAGGAATTGCGCCCTCTACACGCTCAAGAAGTCGAATCGGCAGATCGGTTTGGGAAACACAACAAACACTTTTTAAACATTTAAGTCCCCCGGACCTGATGGATATTTCCGGCATTACAACAGAAGGAGGCGGCTAATCTGGCCGCTATTTTCACAGCGTGCCTGGGACTTGCATATACTACGAAAGCCTTACAGGACACAAGGGTGGTATTTATACCCAAGCCAGGGAAGGCAAGTTATGCGACACCAAAACCATGGAACGTATTGTGGATACAATGATAAAGAATATGACATCCAGCGAACTGCTCAAATACAAACAGCATGCCTATGTCAAGGGAAAGTTGCTGGAGACCGACCTGCACGAAGGTCAAATACTATCTTAGACAGAAAACTGAACTGAAAGTGTCACATTAAGGAGCCTACCGTGGTGCCGCACATATGTTGGGCAATATGTAAGCTCGAATAGAGGGCTGAATCCGAGGATAGTCCACTGGCTCTATAGGAGTGCGATTAGGCCAATACTTACTTGCGCCTTCGTAGTTTGGTGGACGTAAGGATAACACAAATACCACTAGGACGCTGAAGACTATTCTAACTATAGACTAAGTGTGAGGCGGCCACTGCGGCTATAAGACTTATGACGATGGGAGAATGAATAGAGAATGGAAGTTGGTCACATCATTGTGGCTTAGTCGAGGAATGCAAGAGGTTTATAATCGATGTACTTTTGCCAGCAGAACCATCTTGGGTTGACGAAACTCTATCACTGCCATCTTAAGGCTCATGCTACACAGCCGGGTCAAAAGTAGAAGACAGAGAGGGCCTAGGGGGTCTACATTAAGAACCCAAAAACTGAGATCTGTTTTCGACCGCCTGACCATAAGATTGTCATTCAAGCGATATCCGGGCAATCATGGAATGCGTGAAAAGGGGTGGTGTTAACGCGAGGACGTCGAGTGTGAACATTTTTGCGGACACTAAACTGGCCATCAGGGCAATAAAAATCAGCAAGGTAAGGCCACGAACAGTCTAGGAGTGTAAGAAGGTGATTAACGCCTTTGATCCATCCGATCCGATTAAATTTAGTTAACCCGAAGCCTTTCGGGTCCACGCAGCTCGAGTTAAGGGCGTGGGCGACGAACGCGCATCTAACATTGTGGATCAGCAAAACGGTTGGTAGCAAGACAAAAATTCTATGGGGAGATCCGAATCGTAAGAAGACGAAGCTTTTACTGAAGGAAGGCAAAAAGGAGGTGAATATATATTTAGGTTTTTGACAGGACACAAAGGACTACAAGCTAACTTTTGCAGTATATGTGCGGCAAGTGATAGCATGTGTAGGGCATGTGGGGAAGAGGGTGAAACTTTGGAGCATTTCCTATGTCATTGTCTGGATTTCGCGGCAGGCACCGGTACTTAGGTGAAGACACACTACCAGGCATGAGCCGAGTTAGGGGGGTGGAATTGAAAACATTAAGGATTTTTGCTAGCACCACAGAATTCCTCATTTAGTTTTTCTCTTTCGAGGTTAGTTTTAAGAGCGAACAATAAGCCAATTTTGGCTAATACGTATGCCCATAGTGGAATGGGCCGTATTTATATTAGTAACCTCTTTTTATACCCACCACCGAAGAAAGGGGTATAATCATTTTGTCATTCCTTATGTAACACATCGAAATATCCATTTCCGACCCTATAAAGTATATATATTTTTGATCAGCATAAGAATCTAAGATGATCTAGGCATGTCCGTCAGTCTGTCCGCCTGACTGTTGAAATCACGCTAAAGTCTTTAAAAATAGAGATATTGAGCTAAAATTTTGCACAGATTCTTTTATTGTCCATAAGCAGATTAAGTTCGAAGATGGGCTACATCGGACTATATCTTGATATAGCCCCCATATAGACCGATCCGCCGATTTAGGGTCTTAGGCCCAAAACAGCCACATTTATTATCCGATTTTGCTGAAATTTGGGTCAGTGAGTTGTGTTTGGCCCTTCGACATCCTTTTTTAATTTCACTCAAATCGGTTCAGATTTGGATATAGCTGCTATATAAACCGATCCGCCGATTTAAGGTTTTGGACCCATAATTGGCGCATTTATTATCCTGAAATTTGGGTCAGGGAGTTAAGCTAAACCCCTCAACATACTTCTGCAATATGGCACAGAACGGTCCAGATTATATCCAAATCTGGACCTGCTGCTTTATAAACTGGTCTTTCGATTTAAGGTTATGGGCCCATAAAGGGCGCATTTACTGTTCGATGTCGTCGAAATTTGGTACAGTGAGTTGTGTTAAGCCCATCGACATTCTTCTTGAATTTGACTCAGATCGGTCCATTTTTGGATATAGCTGCCATATAGGCCTATCTCTCGACTTAAGTTTTGGGGCCCTGATTGGCGCATTTATTATCCCATGGCACCGAAATTTGGGACAGTGAGTTATATTAAGCCCCTCGACATACTTCTGCAATATGGCACAGATCGGTCCTGATTTGGATATAGCTGTCATATAGACCGATCTCTCGATTTAAGGTTTGGGGTCCATAAAAGGCGCCTAACCTAACCTAACTCCTTTATAAAATAAACTCTCAATTCGATTCTCAAAATCAAGATATCTCTGGAATGTAAAATCCCACAGATTCCCTATCACTCTGCCTAAGTACACCCTTTAATATTCTGCATTGCCACACCAAGATGAGTTTGAATTAAAATCTTCCATTTATTTCAGTGGTGGTGCTCTTTTTCTTTTTTACTTTTCTTGCGGTGTTGTTGCACAAGCTTAACATAGATAATGAGCTAGAAATAATGAATGGCGCACACCATCCAACCAAATCAACCAAAATAGAAAAGAACCAAAAAAACAACATCGTTGTTTTAAAAGTGCTTATTTTTTCTTTTTTTTGGCAAAATTGACGAAGCGCATCATTATTATGGATTCGCATCTTATTTATGGAGAACACGTCGCACCGCAACTCATTGCTGTTAGTGGCTGCTAACTTTTGAGGTTCTTTGCTGTTCTGTCTAACCGCATTAGAAGATATGGATGAAATATTTCGAAAAGCTAACATGACTTAGGGGTGCGGTGTAGAGCAAGCAAGCAAGCACGCCTTTATTTACACTACCCCTCTTTCCCATTCAATTGTCTACGTCTAATGGCTTGTTGGAAAAAAGTCTCAATATTAAATTATTTTGCATTGCATCTTTACTCTAAGTAAAGAATCATGTACGCAATGTAGAAGGAGCAAAGCGCTTTAAATAGCCATCATGACAAAAAAATGGTGTTTCACTACAGCCGTGTAGAAAATGCGCTGCATACCTAAGCTCTTAATTCCATGCAAATAATGCCTCAATTGGATACTAATACGTAGTTGAATTTTTGACAGTCATTTTGATATTTTTGTCATGAACTGTGATATTTTTTCGAGGGAATGCAAATTTTGTTATTAAATTCATAACGAACGAAAAGTATGTTTGACTTTAAATAGAGTGAGGTAAACAATCTAAATCTGGTTATTGCAATGTTTTGAAATTAAAGATTCAGCATAGGCAATATGTTAAAATTTTCAGCTTATGGGGAATGACCAAAACTAGCAGTAGTCCATTAGCGAACAATTCGCAGGTAAACCACATATAACTGTGTCAGTTGTGTGGAGTGAGTAAATGCCACACAGCGAGAAGGCATAAATATTGTAGAAATAAAAAGCAAAAAAAAAAAGGAATAAAAAATCTATGACACTTGAAGCCTCCACACCTAATATGATTGAAAGGTCTTCTAACCAAAGACGAAACGCGTCTCGTAGTGTTTGATGTGTTATGATCTCTGGCTTTCCTTTGCCATTGCAAAAGTCTCTGATCATTAACCTCGCCGCGAAAGAGAAACAAAGTAACAAGTAAGAGCGTGCTAAGTTCGGCCGGGCCGAATCCTCTATACCCTCCACCATGGATCGCATTTGTCTCGATCTATGTGCAGTATCTCTTTTTAGGCAAACAAAGAATATTGAAAAAGAACTGTTATGCTATTGGAGCTATATCAAGTTATAGTCCGATTCGGATCATAAATGAAGCTGAACATTGTAGAAGTCATTGTGTAAAATTTCAGTTCATTCGCCTTGTAGGGGCGAACCATATATATGTTCGTCAGATTTTTGGTTTGTCAACCGTAATAACTGTGATATCAGTTTGAACACATCTGCCCGAAATTTAATAAGGATTGTTCAATAACCCATCGGAAAACGTCCGCCGAGGTCCATCAAAATTGGTTCAGAACTGTATAATTGCTCCCCCATTGTACTTATAGAGAAGGTGTAGGGTATTATACAGTCGGCACCGCCCGACTTTTGCCCTTCATTACTGGTTTTCACTTTAGAATTGGGCCGTTATTTTGCGGGCCCACAATGTATACCCTCATAAGTTCTTTTAAATTGGTACTAAGGTCTGGCGTTTGTTAAAAAATTTAATAAAAAACAAGTAAAAGCGTGCTAAGTTCGGCCGGGCCGAATCTTATATACCCTCCACCATGGATCGCATTTGTCGAGTTCTTTTCCCGGCATCTCTTTTTAGGCAAAAAAATGATATAAGAAAAGATTTGCTCTGCTATTAGAGCGATATCAAAATATGGTCTGGTTTGGACCACAATAAAATTATATGTTGGAGACCTGTGTAAAATGTCAGCCAATTCGAATAAGAATTGGGCCCTTTGTGGGCTCAAGAAGTAAAATAGAGAGATCGATTTATATGGGAGCTGTATCGGGCTATAGACCGATTCAGACCATAATAAACACGTATATTAATGGTCATGAGAGAATCCGTCGTACAAAATTTCAGGCAAATCGGATAATAATTGCGACGTCTAGAGGCTCAAGAAGTCAAGATCCCAGATCGGTTTATATGGCAGCTATATCAGGTTATGAACCGACTTGTACCTTATTTGACGTAGTTGTTGACAGTAAGAATAAAATAAGTCATGCAAAATTTCAGCCAAATCGGATAGGAATTGCGCCCTCTAGAAGCTCAATAAATCAAGTCCCCAGATCTGTTTATATGGCAGCTATATCAGGTTATGAACCGATTTAAACCATACTTGGCACAGTTGTTGGATATCATAACAAAACACGTCGTGCAAAATTTCATCTCAATCGGATAGGAATTGCGCACTCTAGAGGCTCAAGAAGTCAAGACCCAAGATCGGTTTATATGGCAGCTATATCAAAACATTGACCGATATGGCCCATTTACAATACCAACCGACCTACACTAATAAGAAGTATTTATGAAAAATTTCAAGCGGCTAGCTTTACTCCTTCGGAAGTTAGCGTGCTTTCGACAGACAGACGGACGGACAGACGGACGGGCATGGCTAGATCGACATAAAACGTCACGACGATCAAGAATATATATACTTTATGGGGGTCTCAGACGAATATTTCGAGTAGTTACAAACAGAATGACGAAATTAGTATTCCCCCATTTTATAGTGGAGGGTATATAAATTATGTACCCTACTTTCAGCAAAATCGATTAGGTGGCTTCTCTAGAGTCTGTATGGAACAGAAAAAAAAAAACAAGCAGCAACACTTAGATTTTTTGTCAAGATTTTTTTTGTAACAAGTAAAAGCGTTCTAAGTTCGGCAGGGCTGAATCTTGGGAACCCACTACCAAGGATTCTGTTAAAATATGATAGCTATACTTTGTTATAGACCGATTTGGACCGTACTTGGCATAGTTGTTGGATGTCATAACATAACACTATGTAAACTGATATAAACTGCGGATTTCAGGAGCTCAAGAAGTCTAATCGGTATATATGGGAGCTATGTCAGGTTCTTAACCGATTTGGACTGTGCTAGACACAGTTGTTGGATGTCATAACAGAACATTATGCGCCAAATTTCAGCCAAATCGGATGAAAATTGAGGCTTCCAGAGGCTCAAGAACTCTAAACGGGAGATCGTTTTATATGGGAGCTATATCAGGTTATAGACCGATTCGAACCGTATTGGACACAGTTGTTATAAGTCATAACAGAACATTATGCGCCAAATTTCAGCCAAATCGGATGAAAATTGAGACTTCCAGATGCTCGAGAAGTCAAATCGGGAGATTGGTTTATATGAGCTATATCCAAATCTGAACCGATATGGCCCATTTGCAATCCCCAACGACCATCAATAAAAAGTATCTGTGCAAAATTTCAAGCGGCTAGATTTACGCGTTCGACCGCTATAGTGATTTCGACAAATGGACGGACGGACATGACCACTTCGACTCAGGGTGTCGAGAGCTCAAGAATATATATACTTTATGGGGTCCCAGATCAATATTTCGAGGTGTTACAAACGGAATGAGTAGATTAGTACATCCCCTTTGGTGGTGGGTATAAAAACTTAAATTGTCGATAGTTCTTTTCTTTAGAAAATTTCGTCGCAACTGTATAAGTTTCAATAGAAAATTTGATTAATATTTTATATAAAAAAATTAATTTGTGTTTGTTTGTTTGTTTGTATGATCCCATGGTGCAAATAGGATACTACATGTTTTGATATCTGAAGGGGGAGCGGACCCTCCCCCTTACCCTTATTTTCAGAAACGCCAGATCTCGAAGATGGATGGAGCAATTTAAGCGAAATTTTGTGTGCTCTCCTATAGTAACCTACAAGCAAAAATTTGGTATTCGAATTTCGGATGGGGTACCTGATGGGGCGGCCCACCCCAAAACCAACCAAATATATATATACACCAATCACGACAATATGGGACTCAAATGAAAGGTACTTAAGATTAGAAAACGTATCTGATATCCAAATGTCGGACCAAGTGTTTGGGGGACCACCCTAACCCCCAAAACACCACTAAATCGGACATATTTACCGACCATGGCAATATGGGACTCAAATGAAAGGTATTTGCAAGTAAAATACGAACATGATATCCAAATGTGGGATCAAGTTTCTGGGGGTCCACCCCTTCCCCAAAACATCCCCCTAACAGGTTTTATTTAGTGACCATGACAATATGGGTCTTAAATAAAAGGTATTTGGGGCCAAGTGTTTGGGGGGCCGCCCAACCCCGAGAACATACCGCAAGGAAGACAAATTTACGGCCATAGCAATATGGTACTCAAATGAAGGTCTTTGAAAGTAAAGCACGAATCTGATATCAATGTTCCGGAAAAATGTCCATGGGGCTACCCCACCCCCATAACACCACCCAAATAGGAAATATTTGCTGACCATTGCAATATGAGGCTTAAATAAGAGGTTTTTTGAGTAGAACACGAATCTGATGTATATTTTCAAAGCCAAGTCACTCAGTGACAGCCCCATCCCCCAAAACACCCCCTACACCGGTCGTGTTTTCCCAATTAAGAAAAATGGAGGGTATTTTCGAGTAGACCATGAATCTGACCTCTACATTCGGGAAATGTAGACTGTCTTGGGGACCCACCACCATAACAACCCCCAATTAGGACGTATTTGCTCAACAAGACACTTTGGGACTTCAAGACAGTGGAACTGGATGTTCATAGTTTTTAGGGCCCATACCCCAAACTGGACTTATTTACTTGATTTCTTAATAATGAGTTTAAGTGAATGGTATTTGAGATTAGAAAACGAGTATGATGACCAATTTTGAGGCCAATGGCAATATGGGGTTCAAATATATGAGAATAGAGCACGTTGCTGATATATTTTAAGGGATTAGTGTTTGGGCCCCACTCCCCAAAACACCCCTAAATTCAATGAAAACTTTTTAATTGTCGAAAATATATTGGGTTGCCCAAAAGGTAATTGCGGATTATTTAAAAGAAAGTAAATGCATTTACTTTTTGGGCAACCCAATATATTCCAAGGAAAATTTTGTTTCATATAAAGTAAAAGAAGGCGTAGCGGAGCGGGGCCGGTCCAGCTAGTATTTTTATAAAATATATTTTATAAAATTGAATTTTTATAAATTTTTTCTCGCCAAAATTTATTTCTTCAGAACTTTTGATTATCATTATATTTTAAATTTGTCCATGACAATCTCTTTGTCATACCTCATGGAAAAAATTGATGTCTAAAGTTGTCTTGCTATTGAGATTTTCTTTTTCGATTACTTACTTTTACCTCCAGATTGAGGGGTTGTTGCACATTCTTCCCTTTCCTAAACTTTTCCATTGCCTGCATTCATTATTCATTTCACATCGAACACGATTTTCCATTTGCATTAAGAAGCAAAAAATCTAAAATCCCCAATGAATGTAGCTTACCACAATGTCTTGTCAGACAGAGAAAAGGTACAACAACGCATTTTTTCAATTTTTCTTAAACATCTACTTATTTGAATATTAACGCCTTCCATATTCAAAGACAAATCCCTTGGTACTCATCAACTATCATGCGAATGTGAATTTTGCCACCGCCTCCTTTGTAATTGGCAAAGTCATTTGGTGTCTGCACGTCGTCTCCATACTTTATGACAAATTAAGTGGTTGTCTCATTGTGATGCTGTCATAAGCTCTCCTCGTTTGAGTTCAATGGAGTTGGAATTGATGGAATATAATCGAAAAACATGAAACGCGTCACAAGCTGTAGTCTTAAAATCTTGGGGTAAATACAAAGACAAACATCTGGTTAAAAAACTTGGATAGCCCCTTGAAGCCTCAACTTTTCCCTGATTTGGCTATTTTCGATTGTGATTGCCTCTATGGTAGAGCTGGCAAAATATCGATGGCCCTGTCGATACTATCGACTTATGATTTTTTGACTGAACATCGATTGATATCGCAAAACTTAAATTTTTGCAAAAGTAAACAAAAATAAGCAATCCCATACTGAGTGCATTCGTTAAGAATGTAGAGGAACACCTCAAGGAGGTGTACTATCTCCTCTACTTAGGAATATAGCCATTCACAATATATTGTTGTCTCTGGAGAGAAAAGGCGTAAAAGTGGTCGCGTATGCTGATGACATGGCAATTGCGGTTAGGGGAAAGTTTGCCAGCTCTTTAAGAGATATACCTCAGGAAGCTCTACGTTCAACAGCAAAGGGGGCTACCGAAAGTGGTCTGGGTGTAAATCACTGCAAGACAGAAGTAGTTTTTTTCAGCGGGAGATACAAGTTGCCTACAGTGGAACCTGTCTCCTTGGATGGAGAGAATTTTCCATTTACAGAAAGCGCAAAATACCTGGGTGTTTTGTTGGATAGGAAATTGAACTTCAAGACAGAAGTAGTTCTTTTCAGCAGGAGATACAAGTTATCTACAGTGACATCTGTCTCCTTGGGAGGAGAGAAATGGAACATTGCAGAAAGCGGTTGTTGCTGGAAAGGAAATTGAACTTCAAATCCAACATTTTGGAAAGGGCAAGAAAGGTCACTCTTGCCCTATACTCCTACAAGAGAGCCATTGGAAAAAGTTGGGGATTTGGACCGCGTGTCATGCATTGGGTATATACAGCAGTTGTCAGACCTATAATGCTGTATGGTGTTGTGGTCTGGTGGACGGTGCTTCAAAAGTCCACCTACTGCTCAATACTTAACCGGATCCAAAGAATGGCTTGTTCGTGCATAACAGCCGCACTGAGGACGACACCATCCGATGCATTGAATTTAATGATTCATCTTATGCCTCTGAACATTGTGGCTACCCAAATTCCAGCGACCACTGCCGTGAGGTTAAGGGAGCTTTCACATTGGTCAAGTGGCGGCTACGGACACTGTGCCATTCTTGATACAATATCTCATGTTCCGGCAGTGTGAATTATACCCTACCTGAGCCGTTTTTTTTTTTGATAAAAATTACTGCACCTCTGTTCCTGATAGAACCAATTGGAACTACGATATCCCAGGTTACAGAAGTTACATAGACTTCTACAATATAAGGATGGTTCCAAACTAAACGACCTGGTGTCTTTGGGGTGTACCTTAAACATCTAGAACTGGTCATATCGAAGAGGTTACCCAACCACTGCAGGGAGTATGCAGCGGAGATCCTTGCAATTTAGGAAGTGGTGGAATGCCTAAGATATGTCATTACAACGATTGGCATAAATATCTTCTCAGACAGTTAGGCAGCCATTAAATACCTGGAGAATGCATTTCTGAACACAAAAACCGCCCTCGTCGCAGATGGCTGAACAGTTCAAAATCCACCTGTCTATGGGAATTTTAAAGCGGATGAGCTTGCGAGACTAGGACCTACCCTACACATTCGGGGGACACTGGAATCTGTGGGTATGCCTCTAGCGACATGTAAGCTAAGTTTTCAGGACCAGCTCCGAAGGACAACGAATGATAGATGGTCACAAAGAGGGGGCTGTGAGCATTCCTAAACTATGTGGTCTAATCTAGATTTGAAGAGGTCTACTGCTTTGCTGTCATTGGCTAGAACAGACGTCTCAGTCATTGTGTCCGTCATGACAGGTCACTGTCAAATCGGAAAACATGCTGACAGAATGAAGGTTGCCGGCAACGACTTTTGCAGAAGGATATCGAAGAAGAAGAGACTATGGAACACCTTCTGTATGCGCACTATCAGTTAGAAGGAGTTGCACTTTAGATTCTCATTTCTTTGAAAACCTGTCTGATTTAGCGGATGTAAACATTCGCAAGTTATTGGTCTTTTTTAAAAGATCTGGATGGTTAAACGGTAGGAACTAGAAGGCATCTTCCTTCTTCTGTTCCTGTGGTATCACAATGGATGAAAACGTCTAAGTGAGTCCGATGGCAGACTGCCACTTAAACCTAACCTAACCTAACTTCCCATTTTCGCTTGAAATAAAGGTGATGGGAAATTAACCGATTTTTATACCCTCCACCATAGGATGGGGGTATACTAATTTCGTCATTCTGTTTGTAACTACTCGAAATATACGCCTAAGACCCCATAAGGTATTGTATATATATTTTGGATCGTCGTGACATTTTATGTCGATCAAGTCATGTCCATCCTTATGTCCGTCCGTCCGTCCGTCTCTCTGTCGAAAGCACGATTACTTTCGAAGGAGTAAAGCTAGACGCTTGAAATTTTGCACAAATACTTTTTATAAGTGTAGGTCGGTTGGGATAGTAAATGGACCATATGGGTCCACGTTTCGATATAGCTGCCATATAAACCAATCTGGGATCTGACTTCATGAGAGCACAATTCTTAACCGATTTGGCTGAAATTTAGCATGAGGTGTTTTATTATAACTTAAATCAACTGTGCTGAGTATGGTGCAAATCGGTCCATAACCTGATATAGCTGCCATATAAACCGATATTGGGTCTTGACTTCTTGAGCCACTAGGGGGCGCAATTTTTATCCGATTTGATGTATTTTGTTATGATATCCAACAACTGTGCTTAGAATGGCTTAAATCGGTACATGTTTTGATATAGCTGCCATATAAACCGATCATGGGTCTTGACTTCTTGGGCCTCTAGAAGGCGCAATTATAATCCGGTTTAACTAAAATTTTTCACGTGGTACTTTGATATCACTTCCAACAACTTTGTTAGGTATGGTTCAAATCTGTTCATAACCTGATATAGCTGCCATATAAACCGATCGTAGGTCTTGACTTCTTGAGCCCCTAGAGGGCGCAATTCTCATCCGATTTTGCTGAAATTTGGCATGAGGGGTTTTGTTATGATTTCCAATAACTGTACTTAGTATGGCGCAAATCGTTACATAACCCGATATAGCTGCCATATAAACCGATCTTAGATCCTGACTCCTTGAGCCTCTAAAGGGCGCAATTCTCATCTGACTTGGCAGAAATTTTGAACCATGGCTTCTCCCATGACCTTCAATATACGTGTCTAAATATGGTCTGAATCGAACTAAAGATTGATACGGCTCCCATTTAAGGCGCATTTCTTATCCGAATGGGCGGAAATATTACACAATGACTTCTACTATGGTCTTCAACATTCAACTCACTTATCATTCGAATCGGACCAAAACTTGATATATCTCCAATAGCATAACAATTCTTATCCTTTATTCTTTGTTTGCCTAAAAAGAGATACAAATGCAATCCATGGTGGAGGGTATATAAGATTCGACCCAGCCGAACTTGGCACCCTCTTACTTGTTTTTGCATTTAATTGGCCAAACTTAAATTCCTATCCAAGTGGTTGAGCCACACGTACTCACTAGGGTTTGTTAAACCAGCCACTTAAATGCCATTAGCAACTATGACAACAACAATGTCCAACTCTTTAATACAAATCATGTGTACCTTGCCTTCATAAATTAATTTCAATGTCTTGCAACTAAAAACCAGAATAAATTGCCCCAAAAACCAGTTTACTTCGAAACGTTAACCGCCTAGCAATGTGATGCACAGCTTGCATTCTTGGTGTTTGGGTTTGCATTTTTATTTCAATTTGAGTCACCCTGCAATCTTGGCAAACTTCTAGTTATTCTCATAAACACTAAGAGTAGTTGCAAACATTCTCTTCTACATGTTTTCTCTGACAATGTTTGAATTTTTTCAAACAAAATTCTCTTTCTAGTTGTTCAAGACTCTTATTTTGATGTCATGCTCCTTAGTTTGCTGGCTTTGCCAGAGGGTGGAAATCAAAACAAAACTCAAATGAGGGGAGGAAAACAAAAATGTCGAAACGTAAACAAAATAAATTTCAGCTGCGAGTATAGCACAGCAAAAAAAAAAGAAAATAATTGGAAAATTATTAAAGCCGGTAATTTATGCAATTGCCTGTAGGCAACTGTGATAAGGCAGAAAATGTGTACGGGGCCAAGGTCAGAAGTAATTTACCGCCATGTTTTTGTTATATATAAACAACAAGTCAATACATCTGTTACTTGGTAAAACAGTCATCACCCATGCAGATTAATATACCAAACAAGAAAGTGACAGAAAAAAAAGTAAATTAACAACCAACTAATGAAAAACTAAAATTTGGTAAGTCAACCTTTTTTGGAGACAACCAATAATGTCGATTTTCCACATAAAATAAGAGTTATAAAACAAGTAGAAAAGCGTTAAATTCGGCCGGGCCGAACTTTGGATACCCACCACCTCGGGTATATAAGTAAACCACCATTCATCAAAATCCGGTGAAAAATGCCGATTGGACCGATTTGGGCCAAATTGCAGAAAAATGTCGAAGAGCCTGACACAACTCACCGCCCCATATTTCGGCGAAATCGGACAATAAATGCAGCTTTTTTGGCCCCAAAACCTTAAATCGACAGATCGGTCTATATGTCAGCTATATCCAAATATGGGCCGATTTGGGCCAAGTTACAGAAAAATGTCGAAGAGCCTAATCCATCTTACTGTCTCAAATTTTGGCGATATAGGACAATAAATACGCCTTTAATGGGCTCAAAGCCTTAAATCAAGAGATCAGTCTATATCGCAGCTATATTCGAATCTGGACGGATCTGGGCCAAATTAAATAAGCATTTCGAAGGCTCCAACACAACTCACTGTCCCTAATTTGGCCGACATCGGACAATAAATGTGCCTTTTATGGGCCCAAAACCCTAAATCGAGAGATCGGTTTATAAGGCAGCTATATTCAAATCTGAACCGATTTGGGCCAAGTTGCAGAAAAATGTCGAAGAGCCTAACCTTATTTACTGTCCCAAATTTCGGCGACATCGGACAATGAATGCGCCTTTTATGGGCCCAAATCCTTAAATCGAGAGATCGGTCTATAACGCAGCTAAATTCAAATCTGGACCAATCTGGGCCAAAATAGTTATTTCGAAGGCTCCAAAACAACTCACTGTCCCTAATTTGGGCGACATCGGACAATAAATGTGCATTTTATGGGCCCAAAACCTTAAATCGAGAGATCGGTCTATAAGGTAGCTATATTCAAATCTGGACCGGTCTGAACCAAATTGAAAACGGACATTAAAGGCTACAATACAACTCACTGTCCCAAATTTTCGGTGACATCGGACAATAAATGAACTTTTATGGCTCAAAACTTTTAATCGAGAGATCGGTCTATATGGAAGCTATATCCAAGTCTGGACCGATCTGTGCCATATTGCAGAAGTACATCGAGGGGCTTAACTTAAGTCACTTCCCCAAATTTAGTCGACATCGGACAATAAATGCGCCTTTTATGGGCCCAAAACTTTAAATCGAGAGATCGGTCTATATGGCAGATATATCCAAATCTGGACCGATCTGGGCCACATTAAAGAAGGATGTCGAAGTGCCTAACGCAACTCACTGTCCCATATTTCAGCAAAATCGGATAATAAATGTGGTTTTTTTGGGCCTAAAACCCTAAATCGGTCTATATGGGAGCTAAATGAAGTTATAGTCCGATATAGCCCATCTTCGAACTTAACCTGCTTATGTACAAAAAAAAAAAGACTCTGTGCAAAATTTTAGCTCAATAACTCTATTCTTAGAGACTGTTGTGTGATTTCAACAGATGGACGGACGGATATGTGTAGATCGACTTAAATTTTTACGCTGATCAAGAATTTCTATACTTTATAGGATCGGAAATGGATATTTTGATGTGCTGCAAACGGAATAACAAAATGAATACACCCCCATCCTTCGGTGGTGGGTATAAAAAGGAGTCTTTCAAAGAGAGTAAAGAAATTTAATTTTTATTGGCCGATTCGGATCATACTTTGCATTTAATTTTCAGTTTGCTTATAGACCGATTCGGATCATACTTTGCAAGGATATTGGGAGTCATAACACAAGGCTTCTGGAGGATAAAGAAGTCAAATCCGCGGATCGACTTAATAGGGGCTTTACCTTTTAACATGGCGATTCAAATCATACTTGGCACGGATGTTAGAATTCATAACGCAAGTCCTTGTTGCAAAATCGGTTAAAAATTGAGGCTTTTAGGAGCTCAAGAATTCAAATCAGGCGATTTATAAGCAGGCTTTATTAGCCGATTCACATCATACTTGTCATGGATGTTGTCATAGCAGAAGTCTTCGTGCCAAAATCAAATTAAAAATGAAAATTGAGTCTTTTAGAGCCTTAAGAAATCAAATCCGGGAATCGGTTTATATGGGGTATACCAGTTTGTTGACTGATTCGGATCATACTGGGCAATGATGTTGGAAGTCACAGCAAAGACTTTGTGACATGTTTCAGCCAAATCGTATAAAAACTGAGGCTTTTAGGGTCTCAAGAAGTCAAATCCTTGTATCGGTTTGTATGGGGGCTATATTAGTTTATCGACCGATAATACTCCACACTGATGTTGGAAGTCAAAACGGAGATCCTTGTGCCAAATTTCAGCCAAATCGGATGAAAATTGAGGCTTCTAGGGGCTCAAGAAGTCAAATCCGAAGATCAAGTTTGTATGAGGGCTATATCAGTTTATAGACCGATTCTGATCATAATCGGCACCGATATTGGAAGTTAGAATACAAGTTCTTGTTCCAAATTTCAGCCAAATTTAATGAAAATTGAGGCTTCTACGGTTCGAGGAAGTCAAATCCGGGATTCGGTTTTGGGACTATATCAGTTTATAGACCGATTCTAATCATACTTTGCATGGATGGTGAAAGTCATAACACAAATCTTTGTACCAAATTTCATATAAATTGGATGAAAATTTAGACTTCTAGGGGCTTAAGAAGTCAAATCCGAGCATTGGTTTATGTGGTGGCTGTAGCAGTTTACAGAACGATTCGAATCGTACTTGGCACCAATGCTGAAAGTTGAAGCAGAAGTCCCTGTGTAAAATTTCAACCCGTATCGGATGGAAATTGAGGCCTGTAGGGCCTCAAGAAATCAAATCCGGATATCGGTTTATATGGGGGCTTTATTCAAATGGGAACTGATATGGCCCATTTGCAATCCTACATCAGACCTACATCAATAAAAAGTATTTGTGCAAAATTTCAAGCGGTTTACTGAACGCATTCGACCGTTATTGTGATTTCGCCAGACGGAGATAAGGACGGACGAACATGGCTGGGTCAACTCAGAATGTGGGAAGATCAGAATGTCGAGGTGATACTATACCAATTCTGTCTTCCTCTATGCTAAATACAAAGATTACAAGCAATCGCCCGATTCCGCAACAGAATGAATTTAGCAAAGGTAAGTCTACTAAAGCATTTAAACGACCTAATCGGCTAAATAGAGGGTTCTCTCGCTGGAATATAATACATGGAACACACAGAGACATTTTTATTCCAAACGGTAATATGATTGATGTTGCAAGTGCAAAATTTTCCCCTGAACATTCCACTAAGGAACAGGAGCTAACTTCTCACATATCAGTGAGTGCAGTCCGATTCAAGTTTAAGCTCAATCATAAGGGGCGTGAGCGAATGGGGTGCCGCAGTGCGACACCTCTTTGGAGAGAAGTGGATTCTCATGTATGAACCAATAAGATCAATTTGACAACGCAGCGCCTGGCATTTTCTATGGGTGTGTCTTCCAAATGACTTAAGTTTTGCTTGCAAATTAAAAAATTGTGTATGGTTTAAAATCAGCAGTCAGATTTTGCTGAGATCTGAAACTAAATTCTCTGGGTGTAGCACCGCAGGGCGGCAGTGTACTCTCTTCCCTAGGTTGACATAAAGTATTAAACAACATGTAGATATATGAGTGGGTATGTCTCCAGCAATATGTCAGCTAAGTCTTCAGGATGAGGCCCGTTGAGCAATAAATGACAAATGGTCACAAATTGCAGGTTGTGGTCCAATCTTGGCCTAAAGGGGTCTAGCGTTATGCTGCCATTGGCTAGAATAGAGATCTCAGACATTGCATTCGTCATGACTGTATGATACGATAACATCAAAGATGGGCAACAACATACAATCGCACATAAATTCCTGTGCTCGCGGGCATATAATAACGAACGGTAGCGCACGTACAGTGTAAGCAACTTCGGGTGGCTTCGTTTCGTTGACGCAATGTTATTATTTTACCTAGCTCCTTTATTTAGTGATTGTTCGGGTTTACGGTCCCTCACACAAACAAAACATTTTTATTTTCAACACTGTAAGTGTGTCCATTACTGGATAGCATTCTGCCCTGTAACCATTTTTGCTCGCCAAACAATCTTCCGCGAATCTTCTACATGAAAGTTATGATTACAAACTGGGCGGCCAATTGACCGGTCCCGAACGTGAAATTAAATGTATAATGAACTCGGCTCTTAATAAGTTCTGTGTGGCATTTAGCACCGTCTTGTTCAAACCACATTGCATACGAGTCAAGCTCTTGCATTTTGTCAAAAAAGTTGCATATCATCTCACGATAGCGCTCACCATTCACGCTTAAATTACGATCCGTATCATCTTTGAATAAGGTAGGTTCAATAATGCCACCAGCCCATAACCGCGTCAAACTGTGACTTTCTGGATGCATTGGTAGCTCTTGCAATACTTCTGGCTGCTCTTCACTCCAAAATCAACAATTCTGCTTATTTACGTACCCATTGAGCCAAAAATTAGCTTCGTCGCTTTGTAGAAGAAGCCAGCGAAGTTCTTAACGCAACCGTCATGACAACAACAATCGCAAAGAGTTAACTCGTGCGATTTATAAACAAATCTTCAGGACGATTATACAGCAATGGATTGCGTAATAATCGTCGCGAAGAGTTGCTAAAACTTCCGCACATGCAATAGATTGCTCAATAATATCGAAAAAGAGTGTTTCACGGCTCATATGGGCGATTATAACGCAATGGGTTGTACGAAAATCGTCGCGAAGAGTTGCAAAAAGCAGCCACAGACACAATGGGTTGCTCAATGATGTCGTGAAAGAGTGTTTCGGGACTCATGCGGAAGAATATTTGCCTAAAAATCTTCCAGAAGATTGCCTAATTCAGCGAGGGGACGAACTCTATTCTAAAATTATGAAAAATGTTTGTAGAGGATAGACTGAAGGTTGCAAATAACCATTTCTACAGAAGCTGCGATGATGTCGAGAAAGAGGAGACTGTAGAATATCTGCTATATGTGTGTGCTCTGCACTGGTAAGCAGAAAAAACTCCACTTAAAGTTATTTTTTTAGGACTTGTCCGAATTGGCTGAACTCAACATTCCTTAGTAGGTGGGCTTTCCTAAGCGATCTGGATGGTTTAACGGTAGAAACTAGAAGACACTGTCCTTCTTCCGTTCATATTGCTATATTATATAATGAACCTATTTGGGCAATATTTACCCAGGATGCTGGAATTTATAATAAAACACTACATGCAAAATGTCAACCAATTCGGAAACCAATTGCGGCTTCCAGAAGCTCAAGATTCAAATCGGGCGATAGGTTAATATAGGAGCTATATCAAGTTATGCACCGAGTTGGATAATAATCGGCACGATTGTTGAATGACGAAAGCTATTCGTAAAATTTCAGACCATTTGCATAAGAGTTGCGGCTTTTAGAGGCTAAATAGTCAAGTAGACCACTTTATATGGAGCTATATTTAAATTTGAACCCATATGGCCCAATTGCAATCCGCAACGACCTACATCAATAAGAAGTTTCTAAGCAAAACTTTGGAGCGCTCAGGTTTAAACGTTTAACTGTTATAATAATTTCGACAGACGTACGGACATGACTAGAACAATTTAAAATGTCAAGACAGGTCGCCGATCGATATTTCGAGGTGTTACAAGCGAAATGACTTGATTAGCATACTCCATGTTATGCTGGTGGTTAAAAAAATGTTTTGCTGACAACGTAATATGTTAGCTATAACCACATATCTCAGTCGCCTCACCAGTAACATGCAGAGATCCCACATGCTCATCATGAGACGTCTCACCAAAGCCAATAATTTCGTCGACCATTTTCGTCAACCATTTTTATGCCAACTTTGCACAGATTCTTTTTTTTTTTTTTGCCATAAGCAGGTTATGTTCGAAGATGGGCTATATCGGACTATGTCTTAATATAGCCCCCATATAAACCGACCAGCCGATTTAGGGTCTTAGGCTCATAAAAGCTACATTAATTATCCGATTTTGCTGAAATTTGGGACAGTGAGTTGTGTTAGATCATTCGACATTTTTTTTTTAATTTGGCTCAGATCGTTTCAAATTTGGATATAGACCGATCTATCGTTTTAAGTTCTTGCTCCCATAAAAGGCGCATTTATTGTCGGATGTCGCTAAAATTTGGGACAGTGGGTTGCAATAGGCCCCTTGGCATCTTTCTGCAATTTGACCCAGATCGGTCCAGATTTGCATATATCTGCCATATAGACCGATCTCTCGATACAAGATTTTGGGACCATAAAGGGATCTTTTATTGTCCGATGTCGCCAAAAATTGGCACAGTGAGTTAAGTTAAGTCCCCCGACATATTTCTGCAATTTGGCACACATCGGTTTAGATTTGGATATAGCTGCCATATAGACCGATCTCTCGATTTAAAGTTTTGGGCCCATAAAAGGCGCATTTATTGTCCGATTTCGCCGAAATTTGGAACAGTGATTTGTTTTAGTCTTTTCGACATTTTTCTGCAACTTAGCTCAAATTGGTCCAGATTTGGATATAGCAGCCATATAGACCAATATCTAGATTGGAAGTTTTGGTTGTATAAAAGGCGCATTTAAAATCCGATTTCACTGAAATTTGACGCAGTGACTTATGTATATGGTTCAGATCTAAAAGACCAATATTTTGAATAAAAAAAGACCAATGTTTTGTTTTACACAATTAAACTATGAACATATCAAAATCGCAACATATTTCGATATAGCTGCTATGCATAAGGTATGCATATTTCACCGGATTTTGACGAAAGGTGGTTTACATATACCTAAGGTGGTGGGTATTCAAAGTTCGGCCCGGCCGAACTTAACGCCTTTTTACTTGTTCTGTTTGTGTGAGGGTATTGAGTTCTGGTAAGTAAACAGCTTCTGATTTTGCAGACCCTCTTTTTTCAACGTAGACATTCAGATATAAGGCCTAACACACTTTATGAATAGGCTAGTAATTCGTCACTTTATCGACAATGTTTAGTGTCGCGATAAACGGATCAACGGAAAGTTTATGAATATACCATAGAAATGAAGCAATAATGAGATACGAGTATCATATGTTTCCAGATACCGAAATTCTAAATTTTTTTAAATAGTTAAAGACAATCTTTCAATTAAACAAAACGCAGTTATATTATTATTTCTTCATGAATTTTAAAAATCACAAATTTCTGAATAATGACATCTCATTTTGTTTGCGCTCAACAGCACCCAGAATGATAAATGGCATTTCATTTCATAAAAAAATATTTTTCAAACACACATTTTCTTGAAATTTCCTGACTCATTCTGCTGAGAGTCTTCAACATTCTCGTTTCAGACTATATATCAGTCACACACAGATGATGAATGCATCTCAATTTTTTCGAATCAATTTGATTTAAAGACAAAACAAGAAAAGTTGTTTGGTTCGCTTGTTTTATATCAAATGGCATCGACGTCAATCAATGTTGATACAACGAATCAATCAAAACACCTTCCAGCTGTTAAATGTCGGTTTGTCCATAGTGGAAGAATATTCACACACACACACACATACATATATGTACATATGTACATATGTATATATAAACTAACATGCACATGCTATGTTGTTTGTTTGTATGGAAGTATAATAGGATGAACCGATAGTGAATGTGCATGTTTAAATATTTAAGATTATTGATTGATTGAGAAAGAATATGGTGACGATCACTGGCGAATGCTGCCGCGAACATAAAATTATGCTTATTGTCCCCTCACTTTTACTGGCGACATTTGTGAGTTTCTCAGTAAATAAACATTTATCTAAAACGAAGTGTCGCCCTGGTTTATGCCATTCAGAATCGGTTATAAATGAACTAATATTTAAATCAAATTTCTCCCTTTTATTCCTTGTTAGGATGTTTCTATGATATCGACGATCATGGACTAGAGCTGCCTCGGCTAGTGCATATAAATCTGCGCAACTCAGAGGCAACCACCGCCGAGCTGCTTAGAATTTTGGGAAGAGATGGTATTGACATGGCCCTTGGTCAGTAACTATGGTTACGAGGTAACAAGGTTCGAGCACTTAGGGCACGCGATCTTAATCTCATCTTACCTGTCAGAAGGTATGATGGTATCCTTGTACCTACCGAACGAAGATGACATACCCTCGTCAGATATCGTCCGAAACTTGATCGGGAGGTGCGAAGCCAAGAAGCAGGTCCATATTACTTGGAGGTGATGCCAACGCACACCACTTTCTATGGGGACGCACGAATACAAACGAAAGAGGTGAATTACATTTTGATTACCTTTAATCCCCGAGTTAGATTATCTGCAACGGGGAAAACACCTCCCATGGTGGACACCATGATTAGTATTACTAAAGGCACTTAGGAAGGAAAGCAGAATACTCTTTAACAAGGCAAAGAGGGAGAACATGGCGGAGGGCTGAGTGAAATATCGTGAGGCCCTTGCCAGGTTCCTCCCTTTGGGTTACTCTGCCATGGCTGGAATGGATTTTCAGGGCGATCGGTTTTCGAGGAGGGAAATATAACCACAGAACTGCGAAGGATTGTAGGCCGATCAGTCTGTCGTTGTTTTACTTAAAACACTGTAAAGACTGATTGACATGAAGGTAGGCCCAGTAGGCCACAACATGCATACCTTAAGGGCAGGTTGTTGGAGACGGCCATACATGAAGTCGAGATATCACTCGACATAAGGAGTACACGATGACGGCTTTCCTCGATATTGGGGGGGGACTGTTAATAACGTGAAGATAGGGTCGTTAGTCATATCCCTGGACCACACGGGTATCGCGAATTATTAAGGCGGACTTGGGGCACAACATGCATACCTCGAGGAGAATTCGGCGGAGTCGGCACCACATAAAGTGGTATGGAGGTCGAGATATCTCTACGACAGAAAGAGTACACCATGGCGGTTTTCCTCGATATTGAATAGAATTTTAATAACGTGGAAATAGGGTCGTTAGTTACCACCTTGAACTGCACAGGGATCTACCCGAGTGTCTCCCGGACGACGGTAAGATTATTAATGCGGACTTGGGAGAAAGTGAGATCAGAAGGCACAAAGACAGAGGGAAAGCTTCAAAGAGGGTTGTTCTCATCGATTCTCTGGAAACTAGTTATAAACGAAGTCCTATTAGATCTCGATGGAGATGGCTTGAAACTAATAGCATATGCAGACATGTCCTATTGATTCGAGGCAGATTTATGTCCACGATCAGCGAGATTATGGAAAGGTAACTGAGAATGCCAAACCAAGAAAGACGGAGTTGGCGCTCTTCATTCGGAGGCATAAGAAACCGGATTTCAGACTCACCTGAAAATGGAATACGGAGGAAAAGTGCCCAAGGCGATGTACGCCCTCTACTCCTATTGATTCGAGGCAGATATCTGTCCACGATCAGCGAGATTATGGAAAGGTCACTGAGGATACCAAACCAAGAAATACGGAGTTGGCGCTCTTCACTCGGAGACATAAGAAACTGGATTTCAGACTCACCTGAAAAAGGAATACTGAGGAAAAGTGCCGAAGGCGATGTACGCCCTCTACTCCTGCAGAAAGATGTTCGGTAAGAAGTTGGAAGTTAGTCCGTACTGGATTTACACGGCAATTGTGAACCAGTACTGACATATGGAGTACTGGTATGGTGGAAAGCTGTGGAAAAGCATATAAGCACCAAGTAACTTTGTAAGATAAACAGATATTCCTGTGTCAAGATCACTGGGGCGTTAAGATCCACATCGCAGGCAGGTCTGAAGGCGATGCTGAATTTAGAACCTATTGAGAAACATTTTCGTGGTTGTGCTGCTAAGCTAGCGCTTGCAAATTTGCAAATTATGTTGCCCATGAACATTCCACTAAGGAACAGGGGCAAACTTCTCACATATCAATGAGTGCAGTCCGATTCAAGTTTAAGCTTAATGATAAGGGGCCTCCTTTTTATAGCCGAATCCGAACGGCGAGCCGCAGTGCGACACCTCTTTGGAGAGAAGTTTTACATGGCATAGTACCTCACAAATGTCGCCAGCATTATGAGGGCAAAACCACGGGTGAAACTTTTTTTCTGATGGTCTCGCCAGGGTTCGAACCCAGGCATTCAGCATCATAGACGCACATGCTAACCTCTGCGCTACGGTGGCCTCCAAGTGCTTAGGCTGTGAGAACTTGGCATACTGCGAGAAGGTGGACACGGCCACGGCTCCATTCTAGAGGCCATGGGTGCTGAAGGCAGGCTGGAGAGGATCTTGGAAAATCTGTCGCCAAAACCGATTCGGAAAATGTTGTTGCGGATTCGCTTTCCCGGAAGGGAGGAGTGGAAGGCTGATGCTGTCTTTGAGTTGCATGAGAATTCGGTCTTCACTAGCGGCTCGAGGAAGGAGTCAAGGATGAGGCTGGGGGCTTACGCAGAGACTTTTGGACAACTGCCGAACGAGCGCAAAATATTTCAGTCGGAGGTCTGTGCCATTACGCTGGCCTCAATGGAAATCAGGAGGATGGACCTGAAACCTTCAAAACTCAGAATATATGTGGACAGCCTAGCAGCCCTCAAGGCCTTGAATTTAAGGACGATAAGATCGAAGTGCGTAGCGGAGTATTTGGGGCCTGGCTCATTATGTTATGTTGGCATGGGTTCCCGCACACATCGGTGTTTTGGAAAATGAGAAGAAGAAGATGAGACAATTATGCCAGGAGGGGATCCTCCACGGCAAGCAGACCTGTAACTGGTCTTGCACACGTGCCTTTTGTCGAACTACTGAACATAGTAAAGGGAATGGCGAGTGCGGAGGAAATGGCTGGGTGGAAGTCGCTCGATGGTTGTTGCATTTTCAAGACACTCAGGCCAGCTGTGACCGAAAAATGACGAGAGAGTTTCTGGTCATCGATAAGGGGTCATTGAGTACGATTACAGGAGTCATAACCGGACACTGTGCGATGGGCCATATGACCGCACGTATGGGAGTCCCGCACAAAGACTACTATGGACAATGTCTAGATGGGGATCAGAAACAGATGATCGAACACATGTCCTGTTAATTTCCGGGCCTACAGGAGCAAAGTCTTTTCATCCAAGCGAGGCAGTTCTTCTCCGAACTCGGCGAATTTGCAGATGTGTATCTGTGGGTTCCTCTCAGATGCTTGGATAAAACGGGTTTGATTCTACGAAGGACGCGAAGAGATCTTCAACAATGCTGTCATGCATGCGCGTGGACACCAATGTTTGGCACTTGACGAGTTAATATTTCAGTGAATCTGGGGTTTCGCTGCGTGGAAGTATTAGTGTGGTTGCGTGATGAATAGACGCACAGTGGGATGGGAAAAAAATAAGTGGTAATAAGTCTGCCATTTTGAAACCGAAAGAGATATCTTCATGAAATTTTACATGGTCATAGCTGAGGTGTTATCCATTTTATAGGCAAGATTTCACCCCCTTTGGTGGGCCTTCAAAATTGGACACATCGGCCCTACAAAATTTCGTTCAAGCTGTCAAAAGCGCATTGAAGGTCCGATTTTCAATTTTTTTGCTAGAAAGTGCTTAAGGCCCTACAGAAAACTGGCCGAAATGTGCGAGATATTTTTTATTGTGTCCAAGAAATTTGACTAACAATTTTTTTTATTTTTTGAAATTTTCGCAGAGTTGGTCCCTTATTTTTTCTAAATTGATTTCAATTTCATTTCTATACTGATTTAAAATTTGTTAAGGTTTGGAAATCTTAAAGAATTTAATATTTTTTTGTCGCGATATACGCTAAGGTCCGATCCTGCAGTCAAAAGTAATGCGAGTTACAAATCAAAAAATGTGAAAAAGGTAAATTTGTTAATTTTTTTCGTAAACAAAGGTAATTTCATTGTTTCGTCTCTATACAGAAAACTTGACCGAGCACTATCAATTTTGCTTACTGTACTGTAAAGAAGATTTAATGTAGATGCGTTTCAAGTGTAATTTCTATAAATTGTGTTAACTCTAGAGATCTGTGAACTACAATGTTGGCATTTTTGAACAAAAAAAAAAAAAAAAGAACTGTGAAAACCCTTCGAGTTCTCAAAATTCAAAGCTGAAAACACCAACTTTATAACATATTTTCATTGTCCCAAGTAATAACTAATTGCATGCAAAATATTTTTTGCGTCAACTGAGGATTGAGGTCTCCACGGACATTTTACTAAAAAATGCCAATTTTGCAAACGTTTTTCCCCAATGTGGGGATTTTGGATGTTTTTATCGCGAAATGTGGCCAAAATTTTTTACCCCTTTTTTCATCTACAAATTTGTGAAAAGTTAGAACGATATCTTTTGTAGTTTTGGATTTATGATATTTTTAATTTGAATTTTATTTTTCACCTTTTACGTTTTTATGGTATAATGTCAATGTTTTCACTCATAAGAAAAGTATTCCTACCAAATTTGTTGGCCTATCCTAATGTACATATTTTTGTATTTTCGCACTTTGAAACATACGTATGTACATATATGCATGGGAACGTATGCATCGTACGGATGTACCGGGTCATTAGGGGTTCAGCTTTCTGCACACATTTGGAAAACACCAAATGGCGTGGAAGTGGGGAACATTCAGACAACGTTCAGACATTCACACTAGGATCAACTCTATTCAGACAAAAGCGTGTTGAAAATCATTTTACTAAATTGCAAATAATTCCACAGTCTGTATGTATCAACACACACACACACACACACAAACAACTACTCCTCTATAAGTAAACATTTCTCCCATGTAAGGGGATTTTGATTCACTTCTCAGATGAAACGTTTTTTGCTCATTTCTTCCATTGAAATGTTAAAGAAAATGAATGGGAAAACCAAAAGAAAAACTTATCAGATTATTGTTAAGGGATTTTGCTTTCCTCCATCCAGTCTTGTGATCCCGACATTTACCATCATCAATTCAATACATAAATAGTTGTGCATTTTAAATTCACGTTGTGTTTTGTATTGAATTACATACGGAATTGGAATAACGTCGGAGTGTCAGCCCCGCAGGACCCTCTGGCAAAACGGAACATGAAGAAGAGCTTGTTAGAATGGAATATGTTGAACATTTTGAATTGATTCGCATAATAATATGGTTGGAATTACACAATTCTCCTCTTTCGTGTACTTGATAGCATGGATTTTCATGAAATGGAAATACTCGCTTTAATTTGATTGGAAAAGGAATTTTTGTTTTGGAAAAAAAAGAAGTGCATGCAGTGAATCTTGATTGGAAAAATGAACAAAAAAAATATTAAAGATATTATTTAAAGTTTTTTTTTTTATTGAAGTGTCAAAAATTTAATTTGAATGTTGCCTAGTGACATATCAGTTGTGTTATACAGACTCAAATTTTTATCAACCTTGTGTCAACCATATGTCTTACTTATAAATAAATCATTATTCAAAAATACTTATGGTTGGAGTCGCTGAAGCAAAGTTGATTTTTTGCAATAACACTAAAGTTTACCAAAAAAAAATAATGATTTTGCTGTGGTGTCAAAGAACAAAAGGTGCTGAAGACTTTTTAATTCTGAGCCGATCTAGCTATGTCTGCCGATATATGTTAAAAGGGATATTGTTTATGTTAATGGTGAATACAGAATTCGGTTTTAAGGAAGACATTGTTGCCAAATACAAGATTTTTGCATTGGTAGAAAAACGACATTGCCAAATCAATGGTGTCATCATCATAAACGAGCTTTGTTGAAAATATTAACAACGTGCAGGGATGATTTTGTCAACTCGCGTTGTCAATTTCATGTAAAGACATAGGCGTCTGTGGTGCAATGTAGTACGCCGTTTGTAAACATTCAATCATGAGATAGATGGAACACCGGTTCATGCTCAACAGCATACAAAATAGTTTTAAATACTGTAAACTAGGGCTAGTGAAAAATGCACCTGGTATTACTTTACTTTTATTGGCTATGACAGAATATTTGTTCCACTAGCCGAACGTAGAACAGCGTTCCAAGCGCCTCGATCTTCTGCGCTCATTCTAAAATCTCTGACACCAAGTTTCGAGGTGTCTCCCACAACGTGATCTTTCCATTGGGCTTTTGGTCTGCGTGTACCACCGTGTTTGCCTTCAAAAGACTTCTTTATCCATTCTGACAACATGTCCTAGCCAACGCAGCCGTTGCATTTTTGATGCGTGTAACTATGGCACCTGGTATAGCCGATACATAACTTTACTCGATGTATTGGGTTGCCCAAAAAGTAATTGCGTATTTTTTAAAAGAAAGTAAATGCATTTTTAATAAAACTTAGAATGAACTTTAATCAATTATACTTTTTTTACACTTTTTTCCTAAGACAAGCTAAAAATAACAACTGATAACTGACAGAAGAAAGAATGCAATTACCGAGTCACAAGCTGTGAAAAAATTTGTCAACGCCGACTATATGAAAAATCCGCAATTACTTTTTGGGCAACCCAATATAACAACTCCTATTTACCCATTTAGTGGAATTTATACACATGGCGAGGAGAGGCACTCTAAGAATTTTGCCGGCGTTCGAACCCGTTGGATATTTCCAAACTCAGGTGGCAATCTCCTTCGGATTTGTGTTTTGAAAATAGCAACGGAGGCCACCGTAGCGCGCTTGTGACGCTGAAGCCTAGGTTCGAATCCTAGCGAGAACTTCAGAAAAATTTGCAGCCGTGATTTTCCCCTCCTAATACTGGCAACATTTGTGAGGTACTATGTCATGTGAAAACTTCTCTCCATAGAGGTATCGCCCTGCGGCATGCCGTTTGAACTCGGCTATATCATTGAGCTTTAACTTGAATCGGACTGCACTCATTGATAGGTGAGAAATTCGCCCCTGTTCCTTTTGTTTAATGTTCATGGTCAAAATTTGATATTTGCAGAGTTACGTTGCAACAGATTTGACAGCCGTTGTAAGACTTCCGCAGCACTATATTCAAAAAGTCTAGTACGATCTTATCAGTTTGACCCAATTTATAGTTTAGAACAAGTGCTTCTCCTACTAGAAGGCGTGTGTAACTTTTAAATCATGTTGAAAATAACAGACTATGTCTTTCCATTCTGATACCGATCCTCCGTCCTTTATAATTTTGCTGGGAAGATAGGAAAAGTTGTCAACATCTTGAATGACATGGCTGTTTAATGTGAGCGATGTCAGATTTGTTGTTCCTATCCGCATCGATTTTGTCTAAGTTACGAGGGCGGTTCGGAAACTTCTTGGCCTATCAATGAAAGAGAATAGTTAGTTTTTCAAGAATATTTTTATACCCACCACCATAAGATGGGGGGTATACTAATTTCGTCATTCTGTTTGTAACTACTCGAAATATTCGTCTGAGACCCCATAAAGTATATATATTCTTGATCGTCGTGACATTTTATGTCGATCTAGCCATGTCCGTCCGTCTGTCTGTCGAAGGCACCCTAACTTCCGGAAGAGTAAAGCTAGCCGCTTGAAATTTTGCACAAACACTTCTTATTAGGGTAGGTCGGTTGGTATTGTAAACGGGCCAAATCTGTCCATGTTTTGATATATCTGCCATGTAAACCGATCTTGACTTCTTGAGCCTCTAGAGTGCGCAATTCTTATCCGATTTGAATGAATTTTTGCACGAAGTATTTTGTTATGATATCCAACAACTGTCCCAAGTATGGTTCAAATCGGTCCATAATCTGATATAGCTGTCATATAAACAGATCTGGCGAATTGACTTCTTGAACTTCTAGAGGGCGTATTTCTAATTCGATTTGGCTGAAATTTTGCATGACGTATTTTATTCTTACTTTCAACAACTGTGTGAAATAAGGTTCAAAATGGTTAATAACCTGATATAGCTGCCATATAAACCGATCTGGGATCTTGACTTCGTGGGCCTCTAGAGGACGAAATTCTCATCCGATTTGGAAGAAATTTTGTACAACGGCTTCTCCTCCATGACCTTCAACATACGTGTCTAATATGGTCTGATTCGATCAATAGCTTGATGCAGCTCCCATATAAACCTATCTCCCGATTTTGTTTCTTGAGCCCCTACAAGGCGCAATTTTTATCCGAATGAACTGAAATATTACACAATGACTTCTGTAATGTTCAGCATTCATGTATGGTCCGAATCGGACTATAACTTGATATAGCTTCAATAGCATAACAGTTCTTATTCAATATTCTTTGTTTGCCTAAAAAGAACCATAGAACTCGAGAAATGCGATCCATGGTGGAGGGTATATAAGATTCTGCCCGGCCGAACTTAGCACGCTCTTACTTGTGGACATTGTTTTTGTTCTTCTCGATGAGTTCTTTCAGTATAAGAATAAAACATGTAATTTGGTGTTTTATGCCAAAAGTTATAAGTTCTAAAAGCTACTAAAAATAGTTGAATCCCTGTATTGCACAGTTTTCTACTACAGGGCGTATTAAGGTCAAAATAAGAAAAAAAAAAAACAATCTGACTTTATCATTTGTTTCAAATTTCATAAAAATCACAGCACAGTTGTGAGTTTTATCATATTTTGGCGACATTTTCCCATTTCTTAACTGTCTTGGATTGCCGGAACTCTGGTTTGCCATCTGAAAGATCATGCTACACAGATGGATCAAAGCTAAAGGAAGGAGTGGGCCTGGCGGTTTACATTTAGTACCTAGGAACTGAGAGGAAACAGGAAAGAGGTCGGTATGGCTTTCGGTATCATTACGGGTCACATGGGACTACGGACGCACTTATGCAGAATAGGTGCGGCAAGTGACAGCGTGCATAGGGCATGTGGAGAATACAATAAGACATTGAACCATTGCCCATGTCAATGCCTAGCTTTCGCAGCTAACAGATTCCGGCACTTGGGTCATAGCATTAGTAGTATAGAATGGAAAATTTTAATATTTTGAAAGCAAAATGGAATTTCTGAAAATGAACTTTTCGAATTGGGAGCGCATAATGAGCCGATTACTGGCCGAAGTTTATGTCCATTGGAGTATGGGGCAGATTAGAATTCGCACCCTCTTTTCAAACTTTCGCAACCTCTTTTATTGATATCAGTAAAGACTGTCTGCTGATTTTAAATCACAAATTCTTAACTGCTGAAGAAAACTAAGATTCAACAAAAAAAAATTTGAAGTCTCTTGCAATTTTAAGCCATTTTCAACTTTTTACCATCTAAAACAGCAAACAAATTTGCTATTTCACCAAAAAATTACTGCTATCCCGTTTGCTGAAAACTTTCTGTTGTTTTAGCAAAACATTGTTGCTGTTTTTAGTAACAAATTTCTATGAGTGTACAAAATACAAGGGTTCCATCATTTCTCTTTTCTTCTTAGGGCCAACACATGTCATAGTATAAATAAAATAATGTCAAGGCTACCACATAAAACACCAATAAAGTTGCACATGTATAAGTGTAAGCCAATGACCTTGAACTAAATTCCTTAAGAGTTTTCTTCTTTAAATCTGTAACGAAAGTAAAAGTAATCGTACTTTAACAAAATGATGATAATTGTTGTGAGGCCCATAAAAAACAGCAACCGTAAACCGGGCGGCGGGCTGCCTCTGACAACAAACAGAAAGAGCTAAAAAAGCAGAATACCCCTGCATGACGAAGAAAAAAAAAAACAATTCTCAGAGACGGCCTTGACAACATAAAAAATTTAATGACTCTCACTTTTTTTATGACCATCAAATAAAAAAAACGAACAAAACACAAGCGAGGAGAAATGAAATAAACACCGAATGTCTGCAAAACTTCAATGCTTCGACATAAAATATAAAAATCTAACACCATCACCGACATACAGCCATGCCGCCACCAAAGCAGCAACAATAGCGGCCGTAAATGAGGAAAGTAACAGAGATTTAACATCACAGACAGCCAAAGAAGGAAGCCATGAACAATGATGACCAACCTTAAAGCACCAAAAACCGTAAAACAGTTTAGCGATCAGTGTGAATACGCCACAAATGGGTTTTGCGTTCTTTTAACCCATCATCATCATCATCTGAAAGGCATCAAAGATGACCACAGCTACGAATGGACAGGCACACGAAGGCCAAGCAGGCACAAGAAAATTGACAACGAAAGCGTTGTATTTTCAGTTTAGGGTCTTGCAGCGATCTATGGACTGTTGCTGTCAGTGCTAGGAAACGTGCACTAGGCTAAATAATAAGAAGTTAGTGCACGCTCACGTCCTTTACAGTTTTTATGACTTGGGTTTATGTGTGACATATACAGGTAGATCTCCTTCAATGCGGCTGTTTGGCACAGATGTGGAGCAATTTCATTTCCATAAACTTTTAATTTAGCAACAGCGGATAATTCTCTGATATTTATGAATACAGTCCGATTAATATTTAGGCTCAATGATAAGGGGCCTGCTTTTATATGCCGAGTCCGAACGGCGTGCTGCATAGCGACACCACTTGGTAGAGAAGATTTAACATGGCAGGATACCTGACAAATGCAGCTGGCATTAGTAAAGGGATAACCTCCATGGAAATGTTTCTGATGTTCACGCTGGGATTTGAACCTAGGCGTTCGGCGTCATAGGCGGACATACTAACCTCTGCGTTACGATGGCCTCCACCTTATCAGCAACCCAAAAACACAAATCTGTATTTTAATTTGGGGTTAAGTAACTTGGGGGAAGGCCCCACCAAAAACCCCCGACGGGCATACAGACCGATTAGTACAATATGGAGTTTGATTGGAATGTATTTCAATGTAACATAGGAATCCGATAAAAGAAAAATGCAGATCAAATATAAGAGGGCATATGGTCCGATCTGAAATGTATTGGGAAAGGTGATGGAGGGATCCAATACAAATCACTGTTACGAATATCAGAAAAATAGTTTAATAAATGCCCTTTTTATGGACGCAATATATTTAATAGGGAGTTAGTTTCAAAGGGTTTTCCAATAAAACTTTGTTTTTTGATAAATAATGGAATGTTTATTCCATAATAAAGAGAAATTTATGCCGTTAATAATGAAAAGGCTACATTTCATGAAATTTTCCATAACCAAATCGCAAAGTGGCTGTCCTATATCCTCGATAGCCTCACGAATTCTATCTTTGAGGTCTTGATTCGAAGCTGGGTTATTGGCGTAAATCTTATCTTTCACTATCTCTAAAGGAAGAAGTCGCAAGATGCCGAATCACAAGATCTCGTGGCCAATTGTGATCACCTTTTTTAGAATACCACGGCTCGGGAACACGATGAGCTTTTCACCATATTGGTAGTGAAGTTTCGTTCCTTTTTAACAACGGCGTAGTTTCGAATTTCAAATGTCATAGATTAAAAGCTTGAAAAGTGACTGCTACCGAAAAGTCGGGCGATTCAAAAAACTACTTTTTCCATTATTGAATAGCTGATTCAGACTCCTACGGCTTAGAAAAATTACCTCATCGTTTGAAAACCGATCCTAGTAGACTATGTATGTTGGAACCCACAGGAGTGGTGATAAAATGCCCCATGTGGCTTGCCCTGATGAACCTTATCTCTTTTTCATATGTAATGGAACCCACAATTTTATAAGGTTCATCAGGGCAAGCCACATGGGGCATTATATCACCACTCCTGTGGGTTCCAACATACATAGTCTACTACGGATCCTGACTGAAGGGGGATTTAAATACTTCGGTATTTAAATCCCTAGGAAATACGACCAGGCTAGACCTAGGAATCTCTGCGTTAACCCAGGGAAGACTGAAATCTGCCTGTTGACGAGGATCGCCACATTTCCTTAACTAGAGGATTTCTATATCCCACAAGGTCAAATACTTTATAGAGATCTTGGGCATGAAACTGAAGTGCACGTGTCAAATTCAGGAGTGCTTCAGAGAAGTTAGACACTATGTAGACGGGCTATAGGCTTGAAATATTACATGAATCCGAATGCAGTTCGTTAGCTTGACAGGAGTGTGATCAGATCAATACTTACTTACGGATCAGTAATTTGGTGGACTGAGATGGAGAAAAGGTGCAGCGTAAGAACAATACAACAAGTTCAGAGAACATGTTGCATTGGCATAGGCGCAGCGATGAGGAACACACCCACTAGGGCACTGGAGACTTTTCTAGATATCCGACTCATTGACCTAAGGATTAAGTGTGAGGCAGCCACTGCGGATATGAGACTTAAGGCGATGGAAAAATGGATTGAGGATAGGATCAGCTCATACCATGGCGGTATAATCGAGGCAACTATAGGAAACTTAGAACGGTTTCCGATCGTATGCCTAAGACGACACTTGAGGTCGAGTGCTAGGCACTGCTGCCAGCGGCACAGTCTTGGGTTGATCGAACTCTGGTATTGTCATCTGGAAGATCTTACTACTCAGACGGATCAAAGCTAGGACAAAGTGGGCCTGGGGTTTTTCATTGAGAACCCTGAGATTGAGATCTGTTTTCAACTGCCTGACCCTAGTACGGTCCTGCAGGCGGATATGTGGGCGAACGCGGAATGAGTGATGTGGTGTGGTGCTAACGCAAGGACGTCCATTGGAACATCTGTACGGACAGTAAACTAACCACAAGGGCAATAACAAACAGGACGGTAAGGTCACGAACAGTCTTGGACAGAGGACTGACGTCAAAAAACTTGGTTAAACTGAACCCTTTCGGGTTGGCGCAGTGAGAGTTAAGGGCTTTGCCATCGAACGCGGGCAGGACGATAAGATCACGAACAGTCTTGGAGTGAAAGAAGGAGATCAACACCCTCTCTAAAGAAGGCAACAATCCGCATTGTTTGGTTGCCGGGCCATAGCGCATTAAGGGGAATTGAAAGAGCAGACAATTTGGCAGTGAAAACTAGAGGACTGCGGTCAATAAACTTGGTTAACCAATAAACTCGGATCGAGGCAGTGAGAGTTCTGGGCATTGCAAACGTGCATGTGACACTGTCCGAAACGGTCGGCAGGACGACGATTAATATTCACACCCTTTTCAAGCTATTCTAAGCTAAGCGGTGGTAGCTATGGCGTTTGGGATGGATGGAATACAGCTTCAATACTCAGGATGGAATACAGCTTCAATACTCAGAAGCACAACCAAATGTGATCAGAGTGTGTATGTCTGTGGAATATTTCGAATTATCGTCCCCAAAAAACTGTTTTTAATTTATTAACATTTTTGAACAAATAGGGTCTATTTGAAAATACCCTTCTTGATTTTGTCTATGGATGTAAGGATATTACCAACATGTAAAAGCGTGCATAGTTCGGCCGGGCCGAATCTTATATATCCTCCACCATGCATCGACTTTGTAAAGATCTTTAAATGACTGTTTTAAATATATATGAGCTATATCAAGTTATTGACCGATATAGACCGTACTTGGCATGCTGTTAGAAGTCATAGAAAAACACTAGCTATAAATTGAAGGCAAATCGAGTAACAAGTGCGCCCTCCAGAGGGTCAGAAAGTCAAATTGGGAGATCGCTTTATATGGCAGCTATATCAGGTCATTAACCGATTTTGATTGATTTTAAGAATTGCGCCCTGAGATCGTTTTATACGGCGGTTTGTACTACCATCGATAAGCCTAATGAATTCGAAGCCTTTCACTGCGTCCGAGTAAATGGCGTGGGCGATGAGAGCTCATATTTCGCTGTGGAACAGTGAAAAGGTCGGATGGGCGACGAAAATCCTATGAGGGGTTTCGGATCGTGGTAAAACAAGTTCGTTATTGAGATGAAATAGGTAGGAGGTGAGTATGGCTTTCGGTTTCATTACGGAACACATAAGACTATGAGCACACTTATGCAGAAAAGGAGCAGGTGGTGACTGCTATGTATGACATGTGTGGAAGAAAATGAGACATTGGAACATTTTATAAAATTGTACTTGGTAAATACCTTCCACCGTAGCGCAGAGGTTTGCATGTCCGCCTATGACGCTGAACACCTGGATTCGAATCCTGGCGAGAACATCAGAAAAATTATTCAGCTGTGGATTTCCGCTCCTAATACTGGCAACATTTGTGAGAGACTATGCCATGTAAAACCATCTCTCCAAAGAGGTGTCGCACTGCGACACGTCGTTCGGACTCGGCTATAAAATGGAGGCCCCTTATCACTGAGCTTAAACTTGAATCGGACTGCACTCATTGATATATGAGAAGTTAGAGGAATGTTCACGGGCAATATTTGCATTTGTAAATACCGTCTTGCTCCTTGTTTGTGTGCAGGTAGTACATCACAAAGATTCCATTCACAATGGATGCGTGGTTTCAACCTTTTAACCATATTGATTATGCTTGCTGATACATTATTACCTCCGGCGTTATATATTAGTTAAGTTATTAAACCATCGGCTTAGGCTGTCTTGTTGTTCTTCATGTATGTAACTGCTTTAATGGGTTCCTTGGGAAATGAATTTGGTACCTTACCATTGAGCCGCTGGGACTACGGATGCTTTCCTCAAGCAATTCTAATCGATTTTCGCTCTGCACGATTAGCAATCTTACACCCTGGATGTATACCTTCCATCTATCACAGAATGAACAATTTGGTTTCTTGGGTGTACAGTTGAGATGAAAATGGGGTTAGCCTGAACTTTTAAGTTATATAGTTTCTCTTCAAAGAATGTGACAAATTCGATGGAAGGGTGGAAGGTTTGAGGGCTCGGCCCGATCACGCAAAACGCTTCATTCGTTTCATCAGTATTCTCCTCTAGGATAGGTTGGGTTAAAGAGGCATTCCATTTTTTAAACAGACTCACTTAGACCATTGTGATACCACAGTAGCGATCAGGCCTCTGGTGGGAATAGAACCCATTACTCTCGCACTGTTAATCCGAGTACGCTGCTATTTCGGCTATGTTAAGAATAAATTGTTGAGAATGATCGTAGAGAATGATTTGGTATACTACAAAATTTTCGAAGAATAAGTTCTAAGAGACCTCTCCACTCCGAAGTTGGTAAAAATAATACATGAAACTTTATCAATAATACAAACCCTATTGGATAATTGTACTTCAAATCATAAATTCTGTCTATACCCCACATTCCATCCATACCTCAAAACTTAATGGAATTTGTTCAATAAAATTGAGATCTGCGTTTTCCACCGCGTTCTACGACAGCTACCCTTAGTCTCATCTTACAAAAAAACAATTTCACTTTCATTCTTTATTTTGTCATTGACCTCTAAAATATGAGCATGGGTTTAAAAATAGATGAGCAATGATACCCGTTCATCCATCCAAAAGACGCCCAGTGCCATAATGAAACTAGGTCTGTTTAGCCATACCATTTGCGTAGAACATATTGGATGGCCCTACGTTAAATTTTTTATTGTTTTATGGCCTGCCATTTAAACAATTACAGCTGTTGTAAAACGCATGAAGGCCATACCATATACCATGGTGTCCAGCCTCAATGTCGCTGGAATTTTGTCATTTAACAAAAACTTTTGCTATTTTTTTCTCGCTGTTAGAGTTTGACATTGAAACTAATGGTGAGATTTTTTTGTGTGTAATTATTTGCTTTAACAATGCTTTCTTGCTTTCTTCTTGAAACTCTTTTTTCGTGTGCCATTAAAAATGGAAAGTGTTTTTCACACACTATTGGCGTTTGAGTTTCCTTTTAAGAAACTCATGTGACTAGATGGGCATTTCTGAGTGTGTAAATGCAAAAAGGGTTAGCACCACAATTAGACGGGGGTAATAAAAACGCCAATGTCAATGCTTTTTTCCTTTTTTTTGGATTTTTAGCTATCATTTCAAGGAAATTTAAATTGGTATTTAAGCAGAAAAGGTCATTTGACAATTTTTAAAGAACGTAGAAAGGATTGCATTGGTTTTGGCATCCTTGCTTTGTGTCAAAAGATTTTGGGAAATTTTCTTTAATTACCCTTTCTGGGTCCTTGAGTTGTTTTAGAGAAAAACGTCTGCTTCAAAGTTTTTATTGTATAGCATAAAGAGAATGAAAACAAATAAAAAATACATGCAATCAACCATGCCGAATTTTGGATACCCACCACAATGGATACATATTTTATCTATATTCCTAAAAAATTCGATGGCATCAAACCATTTGTGAAACCAAAGAAGGCAGCCTTTTAAACAAATCGTCTTATCACGACCTTTTGCGACACATGTTTAAAGAGGTCGTGCACAACTCACTGCTCACAATCTCAGCGAAATCTGTTCCAATATGCTCCTCCAATGAGCTCAAGAAGCCCAATCGGGAGATCGGTCAATAAGAGAGCTACAATATATCCAAATATGGAACGATCTAGGCCATACCCGGAACGTTTGTCGAGAGGCCTTACGCAGCTCACAGTGTCAAATTTAAGCAAAATCGAATAAACAATACGCTGGTTATGTGCTTAACACCCTACATGAGAAGATCGGTCTGAATGGTAGATATATCTACAAAGCCCATTTGTTTATATGGGAGCTATATCATGTAATATACCGATTTGGACCGTACTTGGCGCAGCTGTTGGAAGTCGAAACAGAACACTTTGGGCAAAATTTTAGCCAAATCGGACAAAAACTGCGGCTTCCAAGGGCTAAAGGTGTTAAATCAGGAGATCGGTTTATATGGGGGCTATATCAGGTTATAGACCGATTTAGACCGTACTTGGCACAGTTGTTGGAAGTCATAACAGAACACCATGGGAAAATTTACAGCCAAATAGGAAAAAATTGCGGCTTCCAGGGCTCAGGAAGTCAAATGTGGAGAAACTTATATGGAAACTATTTCCAAATCTGAACAGATAAAGCCCATTTGCTACCTCCAATAAACTAAATCAATATTAAGTATCTGTGCAAAATTTCAAGCGGCTAGCTTCACGCATTCGACCGCTATCGTGATTTCGAAAGACGGACGGAGGGTTGGACGGACATGGCTTGACCGACTTGGTATGTGGAGACGATCAAAAAGATAAATACTTTATGGGGTCTTAGATCAATATTTCGAGGGGTTACAAACGGAATGACTAGATTAAAAAGTGTGCTAGGTTCGGCCGGGCCGAATCGCATATACCCTCCACCGTGGGTAGCATTTGTCCAGTGCTTCATTATCAAAGGATAACGGATAAAATTTGCAATGATATCAAAGCTTTAGCACATTATGACCCGATTCAGGCCATATTTAGTTTGGATGTTCGAGACCATAGTGGAAGTCATTGAGCAAAATTTCAGCAAAATTAGATAAGAATCGGGAGATCGACTTATGTGTCAGCTATATTAGGTAATGATCCAATTTAGACCATACTTGGCACAGTTATTGTAGCCAATCTATACTGGTTTTAAAAATCAATCCTTCAATTCATACGTTTGTATATGGCGTATACTGAGTTATTTAAAAATCGTAGCTCCTATAAAAAGAAAGGTGCAACATTCTGTTGTTGCCAAATTAATGATTTAATGCATCCTGCCCCATTGGTTAGACAATGAGATATGGGTCACAATGTGACATAATTTATTTCTTTATGATAAAAGGTGTATACCTTCCTTTTAAATCCTATTGACATATTAACAATGTCAATAGGATTTAATATTTCTTATGAAAAATTAGGGGTAGTTTGCTCTCCAACCATTTGGTACCTGAACATTACAGTCATCATTTGGTGGCCATATTGTATCGCCATTGCCATGCAAAAGGGAGGTAGAAAAGACAATATGGCATGCTGCAACATCGAACCATATTGGTAAGGTTGTTGTTGGACATTCGTTCCCACAGGTACTTGAAGATGCGAATGAAATGAAATTTTGTTTGGAAAATAGTTTGTATACCAATATTATCGTTTTTTCTAGAATTATTGAAAAAAGTCTAAAATAGGAAGTTAAGGAAAACCTAATTGCATTCAAATTTCAAAACTAGTACATTACATTGAAATGTCGTTTACATTATGTTTAACATTGTATGTGAAAACAAGTAAAAGCGTATTAAGTTCAGCCGGGCCGAATCTTAAGAACGAACCACCATGGATTCTGCTAAAAAAATGAGATATAGATAGAGATGTAGATCTGATTATAGACAGAATTCAACCGTACTTTGCGCAGTAATGGCTCAAAAAATCAAATCGGGAGATCGGTTTATATGGGAGCTATAGCATGTTCTTCACCGATTTGGACCGTACTCAACAAAATTGTTGAAAGTCATAACAAAACACCATGAACAAAATTTCATCCAAATCGGATGAAAATTGCTGCTTCCAGGGGCTCAAAAAGTCAAATCGGGAGATCAGTTTATATCAGATCTACATATATCAGGTTCTTTACTGATTTTGACCGTACTTGGCACAGTTGTTAAAAGTGATAACGAAATACCATGTACAAAATTTCAGCCAAACCGGATGAAAATAGCGGCTTCCAGGGGCTCAAAAAGTCAAATCGGGAGACTGGTTTATATGGGGGACATATGAGGTTATAAACTAATTTTGACCGTACTTGGTACAGTTACTAGAAGTCACAACAGAGCACTACATGCAAAATTTCAGCTAGGTTAGGTTAGGTTGAAAAGAGGGTGCAGATATTAATCCGCCCCATGCCACTATGGACATACACCTAAGCCAGTAATCGGCCTGTTGTGCGCTCTAAAAACTATAAAGTAGCCTCTAACAAATAAAAAGCCGTTAAGTTCGGCCGGGCCGAACTTTGAATACCCACCATCTCGGGTATATATGTAAACCACCTTTCATCAAAATACGGTGAAAATTGCATACCTTATGTCGCATAGCAGTTATATCGAAATATGTTCCGATTTGGACCAAATACTAATAAGTACAAGTCATTGTTCTATTGTATATAACAAAATAATGGTGTTTTTAGTAGCTATATCTAAAAATAAATCAATCCGAACTGTATAAGACACAGATGTCGAAAAGCCTAACATAAGCCTCTGTGTCTAATTTCAGTGACATCGGATTATAAATGAGCCTCATATGGGGCCAAGACTTTAAATCAAGATGTGGGTCTATATGGCAGCTATATCCAAATCTGAACCGATTTGCAAAGTAATGTCAAAGACACTAGCACAAAGCACTGTCCTAAATTTTGGCGGATCGGACAGTAAATGCGCCTTTTATGGGCCCAAAACTTCAAATCGAGAGATCAGTCTATATGGCAGCTATATCCAAATCTGGACCGATCTGTGCCATATTGCAGAATTATGTCAAGGGGCTTAACTTTACTTACTGTCCCAAATTTCGGCGGCATCGGTCAACAAATGCGCCTTTTATGGGCCCAAAACCTTAAATCGAGAAATCGGTCTATATGGCAGCAATATCCAAATCTGAACCTATCTGGGCCAAATTAAAGAAAAATGTCGAAGGGCCTAACACAACTCACTGTCCCAAATTTCATCAAAATCGGATAATAAGTGTGGCTTTTATGGGCCTAATACCATAAATCGGATGGTCGGTCTATATGGAAGCTATATCCCAATCTAGACAGATCTGGACCAAATTGACGAAGGATGTCGAAGGGCCTAACACAACTCACTGTCCCAAGTTTCAGCATAATCGGATGATAAATGTGGCTTTTATGGGCCTAATACCCTAAATCGGAGGGTCGGTCTATATGGAAGCTATATCCAAATCTAGACCGATCTGACGAAGGATGTCGATGGTCTCAACACAACGCACTGTCGGCGGATCGGTCTATACAAGTCCCTATGTCAAATTCCAGCGAAATCGAGCTATAAATGCAGTTTTTAGGGGCTTAATTCCCCTAATAAAGACCGATCCGTACCATATTTGAGTCAGATATCGGGAGGCTTTAAGCACCTCACTATTTGAACTTTCGGCGCAATCGGAAAATAATTGCCACTTTTATGGGCTTAAAACCCTAAATCGGCAGATTGGTCCATATGGCAGCTATATCTAAATATTGGCCGATCTGAACCATATTTGTGTCGGATATTGGGAGGCTTAAATCGAATAATAATTGCGTCTTTTATGGGCTTAAGACCCTAAATTGGCAGATCGGTCTATGTGGCAGCTATATCCAAATACTGGCCAATCAGAACCATATTTGTGTCGGATATTGTGAGGTTTAAAACAACTCCATATCTCAAATTTTAGCTAAATCGAGTAATCATTGCGGCTTATATGAGCTTAAGACCCTCAGTCGGCAGATCGGTCTATATAGCAGCTTTGTCTATCAACGGTGTAGATGTTGAGCAATCAGAAGCTCTTGATGTTCGGGGCATGAAAATACAAAGTGATGTCCGTTGGGCTAAACATGTATTTGAAGTGTCGAAAGAAGCATTCAAGTGTTTAGGCTTTCTTAACTTCCTTACTTCACTCCGTTTGATCTTCTTAACATCTACACCACTTTTATAAGACCAAATGGTGTGTGTTCGTCTGATATTCGTGGTGTGTGTTCGTTTTAAGACCCTAAATCGCCTGATCGGTCAATATGGTAGCTATATCCAAATGTAGTGCGATTTGGCCCATTCAAGAACTTAACCTGCGTATAGATGAAATACTCGTCCGCGCAAAATTTCTATCCAATATCTCAAAAGACTGAAGCGTGATTACAACTGATAGACACACGAACGGACAGAATTTGTATGATCTGAAAAGGATATTCCGATGCGTTGCAAATGGAATGACTAAATGTATACACCCCCTATTCTATAATAAAAAACTTCTCTCCAAAGAGGTGTCGCATTGCGGCACGCCGTTCGGAATCGGCTATAAAAAGGAGGCCCCTTTTCATTGAGCCTAAACTTGAAGCGGACTGCACACATTGATAGGTGAGAAGTTTGCCCCTGTTCCTTAGTGGAAGGTTCATGGGCTAAATTTGCAAATTTGCAATGATCCACTTGTCTTCACATCTCATACGACAATAATGACCGTAAAATAGACTATGATTGAAATTACGTTCTGAGAGAGGCAACAGGGAAAAGTCGGTTCATTTCGCTGCCTCCATTTCGTGACGGTTTGTGATCCGTTGCCCTATGGGTTTATCTCGCTGAATTTGCTACAAGTCGCTAGAGGCGAACCCACAGATTTTTGTTTTTTTGGAATATATAAAGAAGTTCCTAGTCTAGGGCATGCTGGTCTGCTCTATTATTCTGGGATAGAGAATTTATTGGGTTGCCCAAAAAGTAATTGCGGATTTTTTCATATAGTCGGCGTTGACAAATTTTTTCACAGCTTGTGACTCTGTAATTGCATTCTTTCCTCTGTCAGTTATCAGCTGTTACTTTTAGCTTGCTTTAGAAAAAATGTGTAGAAAAAGAAATATTTGATTAAAGTTCATTCTAAGTTTTATTAAAAATGCATTTACTTTCTTTTAAAAAATCCGCAATTACTTTTTGGGCAACGCAATAGAAATTTTCAGCAATTTTTCTTCCATTGAGCGACGAAGCTCATTTTTGGCTCAATGAGAACGTAAATAAGCCGAATTGTCGATTTTGGAGAGAACATAAGCCAGAAGCATTGCAAAGGCTACCAATTCATCCAGTCCAGGCGCAGTCACGGTCAGCATTTGCATGAAATAATCTTTAAACATCATATTATATGGACCGTACTATCGATTTAAATAAAGATTTCATGGATTTTTCTGAATTTATGTGTTTTTTTTTTTTTTTTTGAAAAACTTTGCTATACCTCTTAAAAGATCACCCTTTAACATAGAGATTTAATGATTGTTTGGCTGTCTGGGAAAATATTTACATCATTCCCCGTTAATACATTACATTTTAGCCATTTAATCACCTTGTTACTGCAAAGACTTCTACTTGATATACTCCACATTGATCGGGTAGCCTGGTGAACTATCTTCTACATATCGACAATACACTCCCAACGCCCACATTATCGTCTAGTCTAGAACAGTCCGTATAGAAGTCCACGTACATTCCATTACCAGGAACATTATCGTATGGTTTCAATGGGCTTTGTCAGATGTAATGACAAAGAAGTTTTAACCATATAACGACTAACACAATGTGTAATCCACACGGCTGACAGATCTGTCCTTGTATGACCAAAGAAAAAGTATCATCAACCTCATTGCAGTGATCGTAGCAATTAGTCTAGTAGATTTAAATAGGGGTATTAGAGATGTCATCAGTGCATCTAAAAGCGTCGCCGCCCTCAATGCGACAAACAATCCCTTGGTTGAAGCTCCCTCAATCTCATTGCAGTGATCGTAGCACCTAGTCTAGTGGAAATATACAGAGGTATTAGAGATAGAATCAAATTCTGTGCATCTGAATCAATGCGACAAAACATACCTTGGATCCGGATGATTATTAAATAGTAGATGGATTTTTAAAGTGTCGTCCTCCAGACCACAACACTATATAGCACTATAGATATGACTACTGCAGTATACAGCCCATGAATGGCACGCAGTTAAAGCCCCCAACTTGTGCCAATGGTCTTCTTGACGGTGTAAAGGGCATGAGTTGCCTTTTTCGCTCTTTAAAACATGATGGATTTGAGTATCATTTTCTTGTTTAGCAAAACACCCAGTTTAAGAAATGGAAAAAATATGTCCTTCCAAGGACACAGGTACCTCCGTTGGCACTTCGTATCTTCTGATGGAAAAACATTTTTAGATAGATTAATGTCACCAGCATTCGCTGCCACTTTTTAAGAGATAGTTTATTGTTAACGGCTGTATTCCAAAGAAGTGAAGATAGAATACTTCGTTGACCCATCCGGGTAGATTTACAGATCATAGACCTATCGTAGTACGTGTTTTAGTACGTACGTTATAAATACCCTTCCATACAATAGCATTGATGCCTAGAATTTCCAGCTCCTATATTATTGAAGTCAAAGTAAATCAAGATCGTAATTGAAAAAAATGCGGATTCAATTAAAACAAGTAAAAGCGTGCTAAGTTCGGCCCGGCCGAATCTTATATACCCTCCACCATGGATCGCATTTGTCGAGTCCTTTTTCCGGCATCTCTTCTTAGGCAAAAAAGGATATAAGAAAAGAGTTGCTCTGCTATTAAAACGATATCAAGATATGGTCCGGTTCGGACCACAATTAAATTATATGTTGGAGACCTGTGTAAAATTTCAGCCAATTCGTATAAGAATTGCGCCCATTGGGGCACACGAAGTAAAATAGAGAGAACGATTTATATGGGATCTGTATCGGGCTATAGACCGATTCAGACCATAATAAACACGTTTGTTGATGGTCATGAGAGAATCCGTCGTACAAAATTTCAGGCATATCGGATAATAATTGCGACCTCTAGGGGTCAAGAAGTCAAGATCCCAGATCGGTTTATATGGCAGCTATATCAGGTTATGAACCGATTTGAACCTTATTTGACACAGTTGTTGAAAGTAAAAATAAAATACGTCATGCAAAATTTCAGCCAAATCGGATAGGAATTGCGCCCTCTAGAAGCTCAAGAAGTCAAATCCCCAGATCTGTTTATATGACAGCTATATCAGGTTATGAACCGATTTGAACCATACTTGGCACAGTTGTTGGATATCATAACGAAATACTTGGTGCAAAAATTCATTTAAATCGGATAAGAATTGTGCCCTCTAGAGGCTCAAGAAGTCAAGACCCAAGGTCGGTTTATATGGCAGCTATATCAGGTTATGAACCGATTTGAACCATACTTGGCACAGTTGTTGGATATCATAATAAAACACGTCGTGCAAAATTTCATTTCAATCGGATAAGAATTGCGCACTCTAGAGGCTCAAGAAGTCAAGACCCAAGATCGGTTTATATGGCAGCTACATCAGGTTATGGACCGATTTGAACCATACTTAGCACAGTTGTTGGATATCATAACAAAACACGTCTTGCTAAATTTCATTCTGATCGGATAAGAATTGCGCACGCTAGAGGCTCAAGAAGTCAAGACCCAAGATCGGTTTATATGGCAGCTATATCAAAACATGGACCGATATGGCCCATTTACAATACCAACCGACCTACGCTAATAAGAAGTATTTGTGCAAAATTTCAAGCGTCTAGCTTTACTCCTTCGGAAGTTAGCGTGCTTTCGACAGACAGACGGACGGACGGACAGACGGACGGACATGGCTAGATCGACATAAAATGGCATGACGATCAAGAATATATATACTTTATGGGGTCTCAGACGAATATTTCGAGTAGTTACAAACAGAATGACGAAATTAGTATACCCCCCATCTTATGGTGGAGGGTATAAAAATGGAGTCCAATTGGCATGTATGGGATGGAGCTTCAAAATCATCCCTGGAGCTATTGGACCGTGTACAGAGAAGAGCGATGGGGTTGATTGGGAACAGTAGGGTAACCACCCCTATAGCCTCCCTAGAACATCGTCGCAATGTGTTTTTTTGGCGCTGTTCTAACGGTACTTTCAAGGTGTGTGTTCGTCTGATATTCGTCTTCTTATTCCTGATGTAAGGATGTATGTCAGGGGTACTAGACATTCCAGGAACTCACACTCGTTTGTAATTGATTGGCCAGCGGACCGCACAATGCATTATAGAGAGAATTCTTATTTCGCCCGAACCGTTCGTATGCGGAATCCACTTTGACATCCAAAGATTTAAGACAAATGTCTTTACTACTACATCCTTCTCCCTCCTTCCAATTCCTAATTTCCTCTCGCCAACGCTATGCACTGCATTCATAGGGGACATCCCCTGTATGTTGGCTGACTGAAAAAAAAGACCTTTAATCGGCAGAACGCTCTATATGACAGCTATATATATGAATATGAACCGATCTGAACCATATTTGAGTCGGATATCGAGAGGCTTTAATGAAATCACTATCTCAAATTACAGCGAAATCCGATAAAAATTGTGGCTTTTATGGGCTTAAGACCCTAAATCGGCAGATCGGTCTATATGGCAGCTATATTTAGATATGGTCCGATACGGGCCATATTCGGCTTGATAATCGGAGCACAACTTTTTGTTTTAAATTTCAACGAAATCGGACAAATACGGCTTTTACGGGCTTAAGGCCCTAAATCGCCAGATCGGTCTATACGGGACCATTCAAGAACTTAACCTGCGTAAATTAAAAGTATTGCAAGACAGATTCTCTTACTATAAAATTTAAAACTGATGACTACCGACAACGTTATCACGGAGCCCTAAGTAATTTGTTGCAATCTTAATTTTTATACCCCTATACTAATTTCGTCATTCTGTTTGTAACACCTCGAAATATGCGTCTGAGACCCCATAAAGTATTGGTTGCCCAAAAAGTAATTGCGGGTTTTTTAAAAGAAAGTAAATGGATTTTTAATAAAACTTAGAATGAACTTTAATCAAATATATTTTTTTACATTTTTTTTCTAAAGCAAGCTAAAAGTAGCAGCTGATAACTGACGGAAGAAAGAATGCAATTACAGAGTCACAAGCTGTGAAAAAATTTGTCAACGCCGACTATATGAAAAATCCGCAAATACTTTTTGGGCAACCCAATACATATATTCTTGATCGTCATGTCATTTTAAGTCGATCTAGCCATGTCCGTCGGTCTGTCTGTCCGTCTGTCTATCGAAAGCACGCTAACTTTCGAAGGAGTAAGGCTAGCCGGTAGAAATTTTGCACAAATACTTTTCATTAGTGTAGGTCGGTTGGTATTGTAAATGGGGCCAAATCGGTGCATGTTTTGATATAGCTGCCATGTAAACCGATCTTGGGTCTAGACTTCTTGAGCCTCTAGAGGGCTCAATACTAGTCCGATTTGATTGAAATTTTGCACGTGATGTTTTGGTATCACTCTCAACAACTGCCCTAATTATGGTTCAAATTAGCCCATGGTTTGATATAGCCACCATATAAACCGATCTTGGGTTTGACTTTTTGAGCCTCTAGAAGGCTCAATTCTCGTCCGATTTGATTGAAATTTTGCACGTAGTGTTTTGGTACCACTCCTAATAACTGCGATAATTATGGTTCAAATCGGTTCATGTTTTGATATAGCTACCATATAAACCGATCTTGGATCTTGACTTCTTTAACAGAGCGCTTAATTCTCATCCAATTTGGCTGAAATTTTACATGTCAATAACTGTGCTAATTATGGCATACATCGGGATAGAACCTGATATAGCTGCCATATAAACCGATCTGGGATCTTGACTTCTGACTTGACGATTTAAATGAAATTTTGTACAACGGCTTCTCTTATGACCTTCAACATACGTGTCTTGTATGGTCTGGTTCGATCAATAGTTTGATGTATCTCCCATATAAACCTATTTCGCGATTTTGTTTCTTGAGCCCCTGCAAGGCGCAATTCGCATCCGAATGAACTGAAATAATACACAATGACTTATACAATGTTCAGCATTCATTTATGATCCGAATCGGACTATATCTTGTGAAAGTTAGAAAATTGATTATATTTAGATAAAGTACAAAAGTTCGATCAGTGATACATTATCAGGTCTTGCCAATTCAAAGGTGTCGAAAGTTTTCTTGACTCAGAAACATTTTTTTAACAATTCCCGACGAACACATATTAGTGACAACCTCTTCCGGTCTTAACCTATTGATTGAGGAGTTTTCCAATAAATATGTTTCCTTGAGTAGTTTAAGTGTTTCCCCACTAGACACTGTTCATACATACATTCTCTGACCTCTGAGTGAACCCTGCCGCAATAGATGTGGAGGAGAGGATCTCCCGCAGCCTCAGGTATCGGATTATGTCCCAGTCCAGTAGTGCAGTTATAACTGTCGTCTTATTCAAACTTATTCTGCCTAAAAGTTTAACTCAAATAGAGTTATCGATCCAATTGGTGTTTTAGGTGTACTTCTAGGGTTGCAGCAATCCTTTGCAAATATTCGGTTAAAATAGTGGATATTTGATTCTTATAAAAACTATTTGAGCCGCATTTTGTGTGGATTTGGAGCCGTATTACATTTGAGCTTCGAAAGGGTTAACTTGCTCATATTACTTGAGAAACCACGATGATGATGACCTAAGAATCTGTCAGATTGCATTAAACTACAACTCCGAACTTGATTCCTAGTTCGCTAAGGTTATAAAATTGAACTTTAGATAAAAGAGAACACAAGAACGGATTTTTTTCCTATAAGCGGTTACGTTAGCGAAAGAAATATTTCGTTACGGAATTATAGTTCTCGCTTAACAATAAAAAGACTATTCACATCCAAACTGTCATATAACGGTTTTTTTTGGGTAATTGAGAATTTCATACCATAAATTAAGTTTCCACAATAAAATATTAAGCCGACATCGATTTCCAAAGTGGATTTCGAACTTTTTGATTAATTACTTATGCTGGCAGCAACCTCAATATAATTATTCATTCTGATCGTAAAAACAAGTGTCTTTCAAAAGAACAAAAATCGTGCAACAATAATAATCTGATTGCATTCAATCAAAAATGAAATGGATTTCTGTGAAATATGTGACATTGCGATAATTGTTAAAATAACACTTAAGGCTATAAATCAAGGCACACAGTAGCCATACAAAATGGATTCAATTGAAAACTTCAACAATGGCTTTTACAGCAATGCAATGCAAGAAAATCAAGCAACTGAAAATGTAGCCAAGAGAAAGAGAAAATGAAAATTGAATGGAATGAAGCGAAATGAAATGGAATACGGTCGTATAGCTTTCTTATTACTTACGAGACTTACATACTTGCTAACTTACTTAAGTATGTTGATAAGCCGGCCGGCTGGCTGGTTGACTAGCCGACAATGTCGCCGAAAGAGACATTCATTTCGTTCACATTTCGACCGCAAGGCTCCGCTGATATATCTGTCCGTCTGTCCACTCACCATGGCCCGGACAGCAACTGCCATTTCCCATTTCGATTATCTCTTCATATAACCGACAACCGGCAACCATTGTGGAATCAAATCAAACTACACCGAATGCACGAATGTCTGGCACGCATATCTGTATGAGCAACTGAAAATTATATTCTCATATGCAAGCCAACCAAGTGGAAAAAATCCAAAAAAAAAAAAGAAAAATGAGAATGAAAACAAAAAATCACAAAAAAAAACTTCAGCTCATACAACAGAAGACCAAATGCATGAGGGCATTAAATTAAGATATTTATTAAGCCATCGATATGACAAAAAGCCAATGACAGTAATGACAAGAAGCTCAGCTCAAGAATAAACAAATATATTTTATAGGAGCGACAGTCGACTTTTGTAAATTGAACGCATTGAAGCACCACAACCACCGCAGGCAATTGATATTGTCAGTTAGTCATATCCCGTCCATCCATCCCAAGTATCCATCAGTCTGTCTGTTCGCCCAACCATGACTCTCGGCCAGTCCATGCTGCAACACTCAGTAATTCGTTCACACACGCTGATATTGTAAATGAAGAAGCAAAAAACAAAAAAAAACTTTATTCCCCAAAGTTGACAAGTCGTAATGCAAGTTAAGTCATACATTTTTCTGCGTACACAATTTATTGTCGCACAGTGGTTAAGTGGTGTTACCTGTTTAGCAAAAACAAAATAAATGGTAACACTTACTTTTCAACACACTCTATTTAATAAAACAAGTAAGAGCGTGCCAAGTTCGGCCGGGCCGAATCTTATATACCCTCCACCATGGAACGCATCTGTCGAGTTCTTTGCGCAGTATCTCTTTTTAGGCAAACAAAGAATAATGAATATGGACGGAGGAGGGGCTATATCAAGTTATAGTCCGATTCGGGGCTCAAGAAGGAAAATCGGGAGATTGGTTTATATGGGAGCTGTGTCAAGCTATAGATCGATTCAGACCATGTTGCACACGTATGTTGAAGGCCATTGAAGAAGCCGTTGTACCAAATCTGTGCCAAATCGAATGAGAATTGCGCTCTCTAGAGGCTCAAGAATTCAAGACCCAAGATCGGTTGATATGGCAGCTATATCAGGGTATAGACCGATTTGGACCATACTACGTATAAATGTTGGAAGTGATACCAAAACACCACGTGCAAAATTACAGCCAAATTGGATAGCAACTGCGCCTTCTAAAAGCTCAAGAAGTCAAGACCCAAGATCGGTTTATATGGCAGCTATATCAGGTTATGGACCGATTTGGATCATACTTCGCACAGTTGGTGGAAGTGATATCAAAACACTATGCGCAAAATTTCAGCCAAATCGGATAAGAATTCCGCCCTCTAAAAGCTCAATAAATCAAGACTCAAGATCGGTTTATATGGCAGCTATACCAGGTTATGGACCGATTTGGATCATACTTCTCACAGTTTTTGATAATCACAGCAAAACAAGTCGTGCAAAATTTCATTCCAATCGGATAAAAATTGCGCATTCTAGAGGCTCAAAAAATCAAGACCCAAGATCGGTTTATATGGTAGCTATATCAAAACATGGACCGATTTGGCCCATTTACAATCCCAACTGACCTATACCAATAAAAAGTATGTGTGCAAAAATTTCAAGCGGCTAGCTCTACTCCTTCAAAAGTTAGCGTGCTTTCGACAAATTCTTATTTTTTTTTTGTTCATAAGCAGGTTAAGTTCGAAAATGGTCTATATCGGGCTATATCTTGATATAGCCCCCATATAGACCGATCCGCCGATTTAGGGTGTTTGGTCCATAAAAGCCACATTTATTATCCGATTTTGCTGAAATTTGGGACAGTAAGTTATGTTAGGCCCTTCGACATCCTTCGTCAATTTGGCTCAGATCGGTGCAGATTTGGATATAGCTGTCATATAGACCGATCCGCCGATTTAGGGTTTTAGGCCCATAAAAGCTACATTTATTATCCGATTTTGCTGAAACTTGGGACTGTAGGTTATGTTAGGGACTTTAACAGTTTTCTACAATTTAGCTCAGATCGGTCCAGTTTTGGATATAGCTGCCAGATAGACCGATTTCTCGATCGAAGGTTTTGGGCCCATAAAAGGCGCATTTATTGTCCGATGTCGCCGAAACTTGGAACAGTGAGTTGCCTTAGGCACTTCGACATCTTTCTGCAATATGGCACAGATCGGTTCAGATTTGGATATAGTTGCCATATAGACCGAACTCTCGCTTTAGGGTCTTGGGCCCATAAAAGGCGCTTTCGTTGTCCGATTTCGTCGAAATTTTGGACAGTGAGTTGCGTTAGGCTCTTCGATAACTTTCTCTAATCTGGCCTAGATCGGTCCAGATTTTGATACAGCTGCCATATAGACCGATCTCTCGATTTAAGGTTTTGGACCCATAGAAGGCACATTTATAATCCGATTTCGTCGACATTTTGGACAGTGTGTTGTGTTAGGCCCTTCGATGGCCTTCTTTAATTTGGCCCAGATCGGTCCAGATTTGGATATAGCTGCCAGATAGACCGATCTCTCGATTTAAGGTTTTGGACCCATAACAGACGCATTTGTTTTCCGATTTCGCCGAAATTTGGGACAGAGGGTTGTGTTAGGCCTTTCGGTATCCGTGTCGTATATGGTTTAGATCAGTCTATATTTGGATATGGCTACCAAAAAGACCAATATTTTGTTCTACAAAATTTAACAATGACTTGTACCTAATAGACCACTATATGTCCGGGTTGAATTTGAACCAAATCGGACAATAGTTCGATAAAAATGCTATGGGTGCATAAATTATGCATTTTTAACCGGATTATGACGGAATATGTATTTGTTGCCCAAAAAGTAATTGCGGATTTTTCATATAGTCGGCGTTGACAAATTTTTTCACAGCTAGTGACTCGGTAATTGCATTCTTTCTTCTGTCAGTTATCAGCTGTTACTTTTAGCTTGCTTTAGAAAAAAAGTGTAAAAAAGTATATTTGATTAAAGTTCATTCTAAGTTTTATTAAAAATGCACTTACTTTCTTTTAAAAAATCCGCAATTACTTTTTGGGCAACCCAATATATCAGATTCGTGTTTTATTTAAAATTATCTCTTACTTAGGTCCAATATTACCTCGATCGTCCTACATACTCTCTTAAAAGTTATTTGGTAAGGGGACGGCCCCCCTGCAATACTAATACCTATGAACTGAGTCCCATATTACCCCGATCGGACAAGGGGAGGGACATTTTCTTTTTCCTTCGTTCTAATTCATTTTCCTTTTGAGGGTGTTTTAAGATCGGGAGGAGGGTGCACACGGCTTAATAGAAAATTTCACTTCTTTGCTCTATGAAATCTTACATTCTGCCCATAGTCTCCTAAGCCAGAATATGGTCATCATATATGAGAGCCAACGATTCACTGTGCATCACTCTTTAAATTGAATTATTTAGCAAGAATGCCTAAGACTACCAATCGACAAGGGAAAGAAACGAACCACTTTCGTGGCAAGTTTCCTTTCATATTTTTGCCATATTTAATTTCGTCATATTAATGCAAAAAAAAAACCAAAACAAATATATTTTGCATTTAATTTTCAAATAAAGTATTTAAGTTAATTCATGCCCGTAGACATGGTAATTTATGTGCGGTTCATTTGTTTGTTTTCTAAAGTTCCCGCTCTGCTTCTTAATGAGGCGGCTGGGCAGAGCAGGCGGGTAAGACAAGCAGACCGGAATGTTGCAAGTTTCCCGGGTAGCACAGACAACATTGCGGTTGGTCGGTCGATCGGTCGGTTTGTTTATTATGCATATGTTCATGACTTGCTTGGCATTGTACTCTTAGTGCGAACAACAAATGCAGGGGTTTTCTCAAATTGCCCTTCTCCGCTGAAACAGTGTTAATATATTATTGCTGCTCCCTGCTTGCATAATGCAGTCTAAGGTAGTTTTTCGCATTGATGCCACAAACATATCAAAGCGCTCCAAAATGTTGCGTTTTGCTATGCACAGAAAAGAATTTTTAATATTTTTATTCCAAAAAAGTGATTATTCTTATATATAAAGATTAAATTGTGTTTGTTTGTTTGTCGGTTTCTTTATTTGTTCCGTATAGACTCATAAACGGCTAAACCGATTACCTTGAACTTTTCACAGAATTTGTAGGTTGGTCTAGAAGGAAATATAGGCTACATAATTTGTTGGTATCGGAAGGTGGGAGGACCTCCCCCTTAGATCGATAGGCACGATATGGAATTCAAATTAAAAGTATTCAAGAGTAGAGTACAAATTTCATAATAAAAGTTGGGTCCAAGTACCTGGGGGGCCGCCCCAACTCCAAAACCCTTTAAAATAGGTTTATTTGACGATCATGACAATATGGGACTCAAATGAAAGGTATTCGGGAGTAGATTACGAATATGGTCAGGAAGAAGGAATGGGTTTTATAATTTATTGATATCGGAAGGGGGCGGACTCTTCCCGTTACCCCAAACACACCACCCAAAACAAAAAGTGGACCGATAAGGACAATATGGGTTTCAAATGAAAAACATGCGGGAGTAGATAACGAATCTGGCATTCAAATTCAGACCCATTATCGGGAGATCGGTCTGTAGGACAGCTATATCTAAATATAATTCGATCTGAACCATATTTAGGACCTTTGAAGGGAGGCTTAAAACTACTCTCTGTTTCAAATTTTAGCGCAATCATGTAATAAATAAAGCTTTTATGGGCTTCAGACCCTTTATCGGGAGATCGGTCTATATGGCAGCTATATCTAAATATAGTCCGATCTGAACCATATTTGAGTCAGATACCGGGAGGTCTAAAATTACTAACTGTTTAAAATTTCAGCGAAATCGGTGAAAAAATAAAGCTTTTATGGGCTTAAGACCCTTTATTGGCCGATCGGTCTATATGACAGCTATACCTAAATATAGTCCGATTTGCTCCATAATTTGGTCAGATATCAGAAATCTTGAGATAACCGTCTGTTTCAAATTTCAGTGAAATCGGATAATAACTAAAGCTTTAATGGGCTTCAGACCTTTTATCGGCAGATCGGTCTATATGGCAGCTTATTTAAATATAGTCCGATATGGACCATATATCGGGTCAGGTGTCGGGAGGCCTATAACTACTTACTGTTTCAAATTTCAGCAAAATCGGATGAAAAATAAAGCATTTCTAGGCGTTAGACCCTTTATCGGAAAATCGGTCTATATAGCAGTTATAACCAAATATGGTCCGATTTGGCCCGTTCAAGAACTTAACCAGCGTGAATCAATAAGACGTACCTGTGCCAAATTTCAGCTCAATATCTCAATTTTTGAAGGCTGTAGAGTGATCACAGCAGATGGATGGACAGACACACGGACATCATTAAATTGTCTTAGAATTTTACGATGATCCGAAATATATTTACTTTGTAGGGTCGCAAATTGATATTTCGATATGTTGCAAACGGAACGACTAAATGAATATACCCCTATCCTACGGTGGTTGGTATAAAAATCTTTTCAAATACTTAAACCGGTTTAAGAGGTATTTATACCCTACACCACCACTGTGATACAGAGTATTATAGATTTGTGCATTTGTTTACAACGATAAGAAGGAGAAGAGATAGACCCATTGATAAGCATACCGATCGACTCAGAGTCACTTTCTGATTCGATTTAGCCATGTCCGTCTGTGAGTCCATGTATTCTTGTAATCAAAGTGAAGGTTGCATTTGTTGTCTGATTGTCACAACATTTTGCAGATGTTAATTTTTTTGGCCCAAGGAAAAACGCTGTTGATTTTGAGAAAATTCGCTTTAGATTTAGATATAGCGCCCATATATATCTTTCACCCGATATGGACTTTTAAGGCTGAAGAAGCTAAAATTTTCGTCCGATCTTTACAAAATCTGGTATTTGGTATTATATTTGAAGTCTTCATATGTGTGCAAAATTTTATAAAAATCGGTTCAGATTTAGATATAGCTCCCATAGATATCTTTCACCCGTTATAGACTTTTAAGGCTGTAGAAACCACAATTTTCGTCCGATTTTTAAAATATTTTCTACGAGGTGTTTTATTTGGCGTCCTAATGTGTGTGAAAAATTTCATGAAGATCGGTCTAGATTTAGATATAGCTCATATATATAGCATTCATCCGATATGGCCGTTGAAGGCTGTAGAAGCCACAATTTTTTACCGATCTTTACAAAATTTGGCATGGGGTATTTTATTTGACGTCTCCATATGTGTGCAAAATTTCGTAAAAATCGGTCCAGATTTACATATAGCTCCTATATATGTCTTTCATCCGATATGGCCCTTTAAGGCTGTAGAAGCCACAGTTTTTTACCGATCTTTACAAAATTTGGCATGGGATGTTTTATTTGATGTATCCATATGTGTGCAAAATTTCATACAAATCGGTCCAGATTTAGATATAACTCCCATATATATGTATCGAACGATTTGCACTTAAATGACCGTAGTAGCTAAAATTTTCAACCGAGTTGCACAAAATTTGGCACGGACTGTTTTGTTACTGATCTTAACATATCTGCAAAATTTCATCAAAATCGGTTTAGATTTAAATATAGCTCCCATTTATATCTTTCATCCGATTTGAACTATTAAGGCTGTAGAAGCCACAATTTTGGTCCGATCTGCATCAAATTTGGCATTGAGTCGTTCTTTTGAAGTCTCAATGTAATTGCAAAATTTCCTAAAAATCGGTTCAGATTTACATATAGCTCCCATATATATCTTTCATCCGATTTGAACTTTTAAGGCTGTAGAAGCCACAATTTCGGTCCGATCTTTACAAACTTTAACATGAGGTGCTTTATTTGATGCCTTCACATGTGTGCAAAATTTCATAAAAATCGGTTTAGATTTAGATATATCTCCCATATATATTCTTCATCCGATATGGCCTTTTAAGGCTGTAGAATCCACAATTTTCGTCCAATTTTGCATGAAACATTTAAATTGACGTTCCAATATGTGCGCAAAATTTCTTTAAAATCAGTCCTTATTTAGATATAGCTTCCATATATATCTTTCATCCGATTTGGCCTTTTAAGGCAGTTAAATCCACAATTTTGGTCACATCTCTACAATACAGGGCGTGAGATGATCCATTTCATATCCCAGTATGTGTCATTAAAATTGGCACAGGTTTCGATATAACTCCCATATAATCTTTTATCCAATATGGCCTTTTAAAGATGTGGAAATCCAAATCTTTTGTCCTATGGTAGGAAAATCTTACAAGGTTCTAAATCGCTATTTCAATTGGTATCCAAATTAAAGTCTGACTAGATTTCAAGATGAGTTCTACATATAAAATGTACTACAGGCACTAGGAGGTGTAGGGTATTATATAGTCGATACCACCCGACTTTTGCCTTTCCTTACTGGTTTTTGCTAAATTGTGAATCAGACAAGTCTCGGATATATAATATCCTAGAGATATTTGCCAAAATTTTTGCATATCTTTAAGCTAACGAAATGAGCTGGTTTAGTTTCCTAGTACTCTAAAGCTTCTTTTCAGAGTGTAGCTACCTGCCTCCAGCATGGATTTGGTTTTGAATGAATGACCACAGTTGGGTGTTCGTTCGCCTGAAGAAACAATTAAAATGTGGGATTTATAATTCGGTTTTGTGGTCTAAAGAGAATGAAGTATATGACAATCACATGTACGGAATAAACAATGCATGTGCGTCTGTGGAAGGAAGATGGCTATGGATTAAACCAAGTCATTGACCCGCACAGTGAAAACGTTTAACATTACCCTTTGTGTTGTACATGTCTCTATGCCGGCAATGGAGTGTCTAAATCCCATATTCAATTTGCTTAATAAAGAGCCTAATGGATTTTAATGGAGCCCTACATCAGTTAAGCCAAATAAAGTTATTGAATTCGTTTTAGTCTCCTATCAAGATAGTGTCTCATAAAAATCATTCTTTAAACGTTATGCAATGTGAAACAGCACGCACACACAATGAGCACTTTGACGGTTTGTTAAGAAAGAATGGCCGACTAAAATGGATTCCCGCTGTCATGCATGCAATATTTTATCAGAAGCCTGTCTTGCGATGGTGCTTACTTCTCTGATTGTAGAAAGTAATCTCCTTTGAAACCATAAATTATTGTTGTTATCTTTACAGGGCAATGGCGTACAAATGGTACAAAGTTCTCTTAATTATTTAATAAATGCCAATATTTTTTTGTATACACATGTTGTTCCTAATCGCAGTTTGGTTTGGTTTTTGCAGCCAAATGAAACCCACTCGAAATAATTAAATAAGTTTTGCCATAGTTGGACATGAAGTTGCAAAATATGGCAATGATTAAACATGTTTGCACATGGCGTGCAGCTACTTATCCCCACAGAGGCTACAGTGGGAGACATATCTCTAATTAATTTGGAAGTGAAGACAAAAGGAAATGTACAATATTCGGGAATATTTCTTCAATGACAGAATGAGCTTACACTAGTCCATAGGGAATTTTTACTAGACCTATTTGGATTAAGCTTACCAACGATGTAAAAAGTTTGTTTCTCTTTCGAGACGAGCTCAATGATCGGAGATGCAAATGGAAAAAGAAAGCCAAAGATAGCAACATGTGTGTTGCCATCTTTGGCTCGAATCCCGGCCGGGCTCTGCCTGGGCACTCGGAGCAACAGCGAGAGCCATTGCCGTTGTCTTAGCGTTCGAAGCCATCAATACAACTTCCAACAGATGCACAAAATCATGAGTAGTACGGAAGAAGTGTAATTTGTCACAGAAAGAATGTCTGTCATTACACAAAAATACATGCATTGGGAAAACTACAGCTAATAAGCAGGGTTGCATGGTTAATGTGGTAGGGTATCATAGATGCGTTTTCGCTATTAATATGATTCAAATACAACATACCAACGCACGGCCCGTGAAGCCATCACACCTAATATGATTTAAAATTCTTCTAACCAAAGACGAAACGCGTCCCATAGAGGTTTGATGTGTGGTGCTTTCTTTGGCTTACCTTTTCCATTTGCAACTCCGATCATTAAGCTCGTCTCGAAAGAAAAAAAAAACAATAATTGAGAAAATTAATGATCCCGCCCTAACAGGCAAAAACTTAAAAAATGATGTTAAAAGTCACAAAAGAAGGAGAACTGTTCCAAAAAGCATAATCGGACAAAAATTGCGGCTTGTGAGGACTGAAAAAGTGAAATCTGGAGATCGGTTTATGTAGTTTATCAAGTGATAGATCGATGTGGATTATATTTGGCACGATTTTTGGAAAAGGTAACTGAACACTACACAGAAAAAAAATAAAAATCGGTTTGAATCAAAAATTTAATTAATCCAATTAATTCTTTTATTGCAACTGCTTCAATCACGATAATGATAATATCGATCACCGTTTTTGAAAAAGTAATTAAAATGTTTCCAAAAAAATTTTTTAAAATTTCGGATCGGATATTTTTCCACTGCATACCATAGGGTAATCTGTTTCTATTACAAACAGAAAAAAAAACCCGTTGCTATACCCTCCACCATAGGATGGGGGGTATACTAATTTCGTCATTCTGTTTGTAACTACTCGAAATCTTCGTCTGAGACCCCATAAAGTATATATATTTTTGATCGTCGCGACATTTTATGTCGATCTAGCCATGTCCGTCCGTCTGTCTGTCGAAAGCACGCTAACTTGCGAAGGAATAAAGCTAACCGCTTGAAGCTTTGCACAAATACTTCTTATTAGGGTAGGTCGGTTGGTATTGTAAATGGGCCATATCGGTCCATATTTTAATATAGTTGCCTTACAACCCGATCTTGGGCCTTGATTTCTTGAGCCTCTAGAGTGCGCAATTCTTATCCGATTGGGATGAAATTTTGCACGACATGTTTTGTTATGATATCCAGCAACTGTGCCAAGTATGGCTCAAGTCGGCTCATAACCTGATAGCTGTCATATAAACAGATCTGGGGACTTAACTTCTTGAGCTTCTAGAGGGCGCAATTCTTATCCGATTTGGCTGAAATTTTGCATGACGTATTTTATTCTTACTTTCAACAACTGTGCCAAGTATGGTTCAAATCGGTTCATAACCTGATATAGCTGCCATATAAACCGATCTGGGATTTTGACTTCTTGAGCCTCTAGAGCTCGCAATTATTATCCGATTTGCCTGAAATTTTTTACGACGGATCCTCTCATGACCATAGCCTGATACAGCTCCCATTTAAATTGATCTCTTTATTTTATTTCTTGAGCCCCCAAAGGGCGCAATTCGAATTGGCTGACATTTTACACAGGTCTCCAACATATAATTTAATTGTGGTCCAAACCGGACTTGTTTTAAGTTAGGTTTGGCAACTCCTACTGACGAGTTTGGGTGCTACCAAACGAAATCGCGATCTAGGAAACCAAATCATACACGCCACGAATGAAGGACGTCATAGGAGAAGTTATTGTGGATAATTTAATTTAAAAATAAAATCAAAAATGTTTTCAAAAAATCTCACCATTTTTATATTAGTACTCATTTTGCCATTTCGTTTGCAACATATCGAAATATACATTTTCGACCCTATAAAGTATATATATTCTTGATCGTCGTAAAAATCTAAGACTATCTAGCCAAGTCCGTCCGTCTGTCCGTCCGTCTGCTTATTGAAACCACGCTACTGCCTTTAAAAATACTGCTACTGCCTACAAAAATAGACCAATCTGCCGATTAAGGTTTAAGATCCATAAAAGCTATATTTATTGTCCGATTTCGCTCTCGACCTCCTTGCTCATACGGTCCAGTTCGGTCCAGATTTAGATGTGGCTGCCATATAGACCGATATCTCGATTTAGGGTCTTGACCCATAACAGGCGTAATAATTCTCCGATATCGCTTAAATTTGGGATAGCCGGTTTTTAGACCCGTAAAAGGTGAATTTATTAACCAATTTTGAGGAACTTAGGCACAATGAGTTGCCTTAGGCCCTTCACGATTCGTACCAAGTATGGTCAATATCGGGCTATATTTGGATTTAGCCGCCATATGTACCGATCTCCCCATTTAAATTCTTGGTACAATAAAATCACGTTTATTATTCAATTTCGATGAAATTTTACACAGTGGGCTGTGTTAAGCTCCTCGAAATTCGCGTTCTACATGGTACATATCGCTTCATATTTTAATACAGCTGTCATATAGCAGAACTCCTGATGTAAGTTTTTAGACTCTTAAAGGGGGAATTTTTCAAAATGTTTTCATTCTATATCAATAAAATTGAAAAATGTTTGCCACAAATTACATCTATTTTTAAATACTTTTCTGCTACTAGACTTTTTTATACCCACCACCGTAGTATATTCATTTAGTCGTTCCGTTTACAACACATTGAAATATTAATTTCCGACCCTACAAAGTATATATATTTCGGATTGTCGTAAAATTTTAAGAAGATTTAACGATGTCCGTGTGTCTGTTCGTCTGTCCATCTATCCGCCCGTCTGTTGTATTCACTCTAGAACCTTCAAAAATTGAGATATTGAGTTCAAATTTGGCACAGATACGTCTTTTTGATGCACGCTTGTTAAGTTTTTGAACGGGCCAAATCGGATCACATTTGGATATAGCCGCTATATAGACCGATTTTCCAATAACGGGTCTAATGCCCATAAAAGCTTTATTTTTCATCCGATTTTGCTGAAATTTGAAACAGTGAGGAGTTTAAGGCTTCCCGACAACTGACCCAAATATGGTTCTGATCGGACTATATTTAGATATAGCTACCATATAGACCGATCTCCCGATAAAACGTCTGAAGGCCATAAAGGCTTCATGTTTTAGCCGATTTCGCTGAAATTTGCAACGGTAGGTTATTTGAAGCCTCCCGACATCTGATGGATTATATGGGACTATATTTAGATATACCTGCCACATAGACCGATCTCCCGATTAACGGTCTGAAGCCCATAAAAGATTCATTTATTAACCGATTTCGATGAAATTTTAAACAGAGGGTTATCTTAAGCCTCCTTATATCTGACCTAAATATGGATCAAATCGGATATATTTAGGTATATATTTATGTATAGCTGCCATATAGACCGATCTCCTGATAAAGGATCTAAAGCTCATAAAAGCTTTACTTTCTAACCGATTTCGCTGAAATTTGAAACATTGAGTAGTTTTACGCCTCCTAACATAAGATCCGAATGTGGTCCAGATCGAATTATATTTAGATATAGCTGCCATATAGACCGATCTGCCGATAAAGGGTCTGAAGCCCAAAGAAGCTCTATTTATTACCCGATTTCGCTGAAATTTGAAACAGTTGGTCGTCTGAGTTCTCCCGATACCCTTCCCTAATATGGTTCGAATCGGACTATATTTAGATATAGCTGCCATACAGACCGATATCCCGATAAAGGGTCTGAAGCTTTAGTTTTTAACCGATTTCGCTGAAATTTTAAACATTAAATAGTTTTAGGCCACCCGCCATCCAACCCAAATATGGTAAAGATTGGACTGTATTTGAATATAGCTGGCACATAGACTGATGTGCCGATTAAGGGTCTGAAGCTCTTAAACGCTTTATTTATTACCAAATTTTGTTAAAATTTGAAAAAAAATTAACATTGACTTATATTTATTAGACCACTCAATATCCGTGTCGAATTTGGGTGCATAAGTTATCCAATTTTCACCGGATTGTTACGAAAGGGAGTTTTCATATATACCCGAGGTGGTGGTTATCCAAAGTTTGGCCCGGCCGAACTTAACACCTTTTTACTTGTTTTTTATTAATTTTACATTTAAATATTAATGCCTTAATATTTATGCTATTTATTTTTAACAGCTGCCCACAGATGCAATACATGGATATCGATGTACTCTCTACATCTTCAGCCGCCTTCCATAAAATGGACAATGAAACTTGAAAACACCATGTTATAATCCATTTTCTTATCTAACCACTTGGAATATTTTTGAAAGCTCTAAATGCTTTGTGTTTCCAATGCACAAGCTGTTAATAGTCATCGCCTTTTTCCCTTATCGTACCTTAAAGTTTTAGGATATGTTGTAAACCTTATGTATGTAGTAGGTTATTGTAACGTTAGTATGTGATCATTATTATACTACAATAAAAACTATAAAATAAAGCTGAACTGAATGCGTCAGCGGCTACTCAAAATAGACAAATTGTTTAATTTGAAGCTAATTCGTTGTTGAACAAATAAAATGTGTGATTTATATGAATTTTGTTTTTATGGATTTTTAATTTGAAATTATCAAGAGAAATTGAAACTGGCAGTAGGTAAATGGCAAACATGTGCCCGGGCATGAAAATGTACAGAAAACCAAGAAAAAAATGTGCCGTTTGTATAGAGAAACTCAGAAAAGCTTTAAGATTTTTTTCCACATTTGCATTTCATCTGATTCCAATATAGTCTCAGGCCATAATCATTGATTGCCATTGGCGGCAACTGCATTGTCATGTGTACAGACTTACCAGCTTACCACTTGGCTACCTACCGCATCGTTTTGCCATTTAAAGCTGTTGACATGTTTATCTGCGACAATTCCCAAGAACTTATTGGCATGTTTTGCATTCTTACATTTGTTTACTTTGGTTTAGAACACAAAACAAGTTTTTAATTAAAACAAAATCTAAAATCGGTTATGCAATGACCGAAGATGGAGAAAGACACAGTGATTAGGCAACACAAAAATATTGAAATGATACGGTAGAGATGGAGAAGTACTAGTATAAAAAATGTAAAAAATAACTAGCTGACCCGGGCCCGCTCCGCTGCGCCTTCTTTTACTTTTTATGGAATAAAAGTTTCATTGGAATATTTATTTTCGCCAATTAAAGAGCTTTTAGTGAAATACCATAAGTGCCTTTACCTGAATCCCATATGATCTTTATTGGTCTACGAATTCAAGTTTGGATGTAAGGTGTACTCCATTCTTAAAATCCTTCATTTCAGTCCGATATTCTCATGATGTCTCGTTTACTAATCTGAAATACCTTTCATTTGAGCCACATATTGGCATGGCCGAAACATTTTTTCCCTTTGGGGGTGTTTTGGGAAAGGGGTGATGCCCTAAATACAAGGTCCTACACTTGGATATCAAATTCGTATTCTACTCCCAAATACCTTTATTTGAGCCCCATATTGCAATGGTCACTAAAAAATTGCTGTTTGTGGGGTATTTGGGAAAGGGTTAGACCCCCAGGAAATTGGTCCCGAAAATGGGTATCAAATCTTGCTCTACCCCCCAATACCTTTTTTTAAGCTCCACATTGACATGGTCGGTAAATATGCCCGATTTAGGGGTGTTTTGGGGATTGGGGTGGTACCCCAAACACTAAGCCCGGAAAATATATCAGCAACATTTTATTTCCATTTATTTGAGTCCAATATTGTCCTCAAAATTGGATATAAAATTCGTTTTCTAATCTTATTTACACTCCTTATAGCAAAAGTCAGCAAAAATGTCCGGTTTGGGGTATTAGCTCTAAAAACTATGGATATTTAGTTCCACTCTCTTTAATACCCAAATTGTCTTGGTGAGCAAATAAGTCTTATTTGGGGTTTGTTATGATGGTGGGACGTCCGCTAGACAGTTGGCCCCTAATGTTGTTATCAGATACGTGGTCTACTCCAACATACCTTTAATATGACCCCCATATTTCCATAGTCGGCAAACATGACCGGCATGGGGGGTGTTTTGGGGAATGGGCAGCCATTCAGTGAGTTGGCTTTGAAAATATATATCGGATTCGTTGTCCTCGTTAAAAACCCTCTTATTTGAGCCTCATATTGCAATAATCAGAAAATACTTACTATTTGGGTGGTGTTGTGGGGTGGCTCCATAGACACTTTTCCCGAATATTGATATCAAATTCGTGCTTTACTCCCAAAGACCTTTTATTTGAGTACCATATTGCTCTGGTCGTAAATTTGTCCCCTCTGGGGGATGTTTTTGGTGTAAGGCGACCCCCCAAACACTTGGTCCCATATTTGGATATCAAATTCGTAATCTACATTCAAATAACTTTTATTTATTTAAGCCCCATATCCCCATGGTCAGTAAATAAGTCCTGTTGGGGGGGTGTTTTGGGAAAGGGGTGGACCCCCAGATATGTGGTCCCACATTTGGATATCAGATTCGTATTCTACTTACTAATACCTTTCATTTGAGTCCCATATTGCCATGGTCGGTAAATTTGTCCGATTTAGATGTGTTTTGGGGCTTGGGGTGGCCCCTTAGCACTTGGTCCGACAATTGGATATCAGATACGTTTTCTTATCCTTAATACCTTTCCATATTATCGTGATTGGTTTAAATTTATGTTTGGTAGGTTTTAGGGTGGGGCAGCCCCCCTAAGTACCCCATCCGAAATTTGGGTACCAAATTTTTATTTTTAGGGCACTAAATGAGAGCACATAAAATTTCGCTTAAATCGCACCACCCATCACCGAGATCTGGCGTTTCTGAAAATTAGGTTATGGGGGAGGGTCCGCCGCCCTATCATCCTATCAGATTAAAATAATGGAGTACCCTTTTTTTTTACCACGGGGTCATTATGCACCATCTGTGAAAATTTCAAGAAAATCGGTTCAGCCGTTTCTGAGTCTATAAGGAACACACAAACATACAAACAAACCTACAAACAAACACAAATTGATTTTTATACCCTCCACCCCAGAATGAGGGGTATACTAATTTCGTCATTTTGTTTGTAACTGCTCGAAATATTCGTCTGAGACCCCATAAAGTAAATATATATATATTCTTGATCGTCGCGACAATTTATGTCGATCTAGCCATGTCCGTCCGTCTGTCGAAAGCACGCTAACTTCCGAAGGAGTATAGCTAGCCGCTTGAAATTTTGCACAAATATTTCTAATTAGTGTAGGTCGGTTGTTATTGTAAATGGGCCACATCGGTCCATGTTTTGATATAGCTACCATAACATCCAATCTTGGGTCTTGAATTCTTGAGCCTCTAGAGTGCGCAATTCTTATCCGATTGGAATGAAATTTTTCACGACGTGTTTTGTTAGAATATCCAACATTTGTGCCAAGTATGGTTCAAATCGGTTCATAACCTGATATAGCTGCCATATAAACCGATCTTGGGTCTTGACTTCTTGAGCCACTAGAGTGCGCAATTCTTACCCGATTGGAGTGAATTTTTGCACGAAGTATTTTGTTATGATATCCAACAACTGTGCCAAGTATGGTTCAAATCGGTTCATAACCTGATATAGCTGCCATATAAACCGATCTGGAATCTTGATTTCTTGAGCCTCTAGAGGTCGCAATTATTATCCGATTTGCCTGAAATTTTGTACGACGGATCCTTTCATGGCCATCAACGTACGTGTTTATTATGGTCTGAATTGGTCTATAGCCTATAGCCCAAATAAATCGATCTTCCCATTTTACTTCTTGAGCCCCCAAAGGGCGCAATTTGCATTCGAATTGTCTGATATTTAACACAGGTCTCCAACATATAATTGAATTGTGGTTCGTACCGGTCCATATCGTGATATCGCTTTAATAGCAGAGCAAATCTTTTCTTTTATCCTTTTCCTTTTTTGCCTAAGAAGAGATGCAGGGAAAAGAACTCGACAAATGCGATCCATGGTGGAGGGAATATAAGATTCGGCCCGGCAGAAATTAGAACGCTTTTACTTGTTTTTTATTTTATCTCTCACAAAAAATAGTCTAAAGGCATTACAACGCACGAATGCACGATCAATTGATCGGTCCCGAACGTGAAATAAAATGTTCACTGAAGTCGCCTCTTAATAAGTCCATTGTTGCGCGTCCGGTGTGGCATGTGGTACAGTCTTTTTCAAACCATATGTCATGCAAGCCAAGCGTTTGCATTTTGGACAAAAAAAAGTTGGATATCATCTCACTGTAGCGCTCACCATTCACAGTCACGTTACCATTTGCATCATCTTTGAAGAAGTACGGTCCAATGATGCCACCACCACATAAACCGCACCAAACTGTGACTTTTTCTGAACACATTGGTAGTTTTTGCAATGCTTCTGGCTGATCTTCACCCCAAAATCCACAATTCTGCTTATTTACGTAACCATTGTTAAAAATGGGCTTTTTCGCTGGATGGGAGAAGCGCGCGATCAACTTGTTACTGTTGCAATAAGAGCAAAACGAACTGCAAGCAATCAGTAGATGGTGATTGCTCAGTTCACTTTTGTCTAATCTCATTCATGGGGATTTCTTGTCATGACCTCTCAATATCGTTTTTTTAGTTTCTGCCTACAAATAGAAACAAGATTCGAACTTAACATGCTTTTACTAACTTCGGAAATTTGATTTCCATAAATCTAAATTGATTTAATGAACTCATAGGCCCTAAACTCAAATTCTCTTCTTTTTTTACTAACTAAAATCTACTGACAAGAACCATTCTCATATTATATCAAGTCTGAACTACATTTAAGTATTCAATTGATTATTACATTTAAATTGAAACAAATCATTACTGGAATGTATGGCCGCCTTTAATTGAATATGCCAGCCGAGCCTTCAAAGTGAAGGCAATTTGTACTAATTGCCATGTGTAAGTGGGAGCATGAGTGCCAGACGGTCTGATGCATTCAGACAAATTTAATTTTAATAAACTGCCTCCTTCTCTGCAGAGAAGAACTTTTGACATTAAACCGAAAACTGAACAGAATTCAGTTACACAGTCAGTTAGTAAGTCCTAGCTACATAGCCTCCATGGATGCGAGATGATGTGTTTGGTGTGCTCTTAATGGTGCACCAGTAGAAGAAGCAACAGACATTCAGTTTCTTGGTTTTTCAAATCTCTTAATGCCCATGCTGAATTTGATGAAAAAAGTTTTAATAGAAAACCGAGAAATAAGATGGGGAAGAATGTATGAATGTTCGGTGTAATGAAGACAGAAAAAAAACCATAGAAGTAAGAAGAAAAAAATATAGTATTTGCCACCCAAAAACCAAAATGAGGAGCAAACTTTGTCATCAGTCAAGCATGTAACCAATTTCTGGTGTCTTGTTTGTGGGGAATTTTGTTTGCCTTTTCGTTCTTCTCCTTCATCATCTTTTGATTGACAGTCTCAGTCTGAGACTCGGTTTGGCGCTTGTTTTTTGGTTGTGTTTCTAATGTGACCAAAAAGTTTTTCAAGCTTTGCTCATTTCTCATTTTCTATGTGGAGTGGCTTTTAGTTTTGAATTGGCCATATATTCCCCGAGGTTGTTGGCATATTGTCTAAAATGTTCATCATTATTTGCACAACTTGCAATTTCTTTGTGCCGCCACTGCTGTGGCTGTGGCTGTCATGGCATCCATCCATCCAGAATTTGTTGGCACAACTCAACAAACTCCGGATGGATATCATGCGCCATCAACGCTACCGGGAGACAATCAATTCCATCCGCTGGGGTACGAGTTCTGCGGGCTAGCAAAACTTAAAACAAAGGCAAGTGTTGGAGTGTGCACCAGAAAACCCCCAAAAACAACAACGGAAACAACGACTAAATATATTTTCCATTACCATTAGCTTTGGTGTGCCACTACGTGTGTGTGTGTGTGTGTGTGAAAGCGATATTTTCCCAAGTTTTTCTTCAACAGTTTTGTTTTTATAGAAATGTTTTTTTTTTGCTACTTTTCTACTTCTTCTTTTGTGCCAACCATCACCATGTTAGGTTGTTGTTTTGTTGCATCAAAACTATTTGCAACATTTGTGGTAGATTTAGTGTACGACGAAATCTTTATGCCATTCAGCAAATCCGGCACAAGTGTTCTTAGTTTCTAAAATATTTCCTTAGACAAAACAACCAACTGAAGATGAACAACAATCAAAGGCATGGCAAAAATAAAATAAAAAAAAAAAAACAAAATAATTCTTTTGCGCCTGATGATACATTTGTCATAGTCATGCATGTGGTAGCCACACATTGGTGAATAAGTGGTTGACAGGGTGACACAAAAGAATTAGGACAATTTTCATTGTCCAATGCGTAGACTTAAGCGAGACCATGAGAAAAAAATTTCAGCTGTGGTTTTTCCCTCCTAATGCAGGCATCATTTGTGAGGTACTATGCCATGTAAAAACTTCTCTCCAAAGCGGTGTCGCACTGCGGCACGCCGTTCGGACTCGACTATAAAAAAAAGGAACCCCCTTATCATTGTGCTTAAAACTTAAATGGGACTGCACTCATTGATATATGAGAAGTTTGCCCCTGTTTCTTAGTGGAATGATTCATGGGCAAAAATTGAAATTTTTACGGATTGGCATTGTGGGCATTAAGGGGCTATTTAATTTTTTCAAAATTTTTAATCATTTTTGATCAACGTTACATTAGCTCCAGTATTGGAGAAAATACAGCAAAAGTGGTACCTCGGTTAAATAGAAGGAAGGGGAATTGGAGTAAGTTTCGACACACATTCTATACGATTATCCCTGAATAAGAACGCCCTGAATGACTCGCTTAAGGCTTTATGTCCCACAGCTAAAACAAGGGGCAAACTTAGAACTAATCCTCGCTGGAATTCAGCAGCTCCGCAGAGGATACTTGAAGCCTTTAAGCATTGTAGCATCCAAACCTATCAAAGTAAGAAGCATTCGCAAGTCGGAGAATCTCTAGTGAGGAACAACATTGAGCCAGAAAGGTTATACCTGATATCCATTCGAGGTTTTTGGGGAAATTATATCTGAGTCAAGAGTCCGAGTGGGCCGATTAACAGTTTCGATTTCTTAACCCTTTCACTACTAATGTCCTCAACAGGGGACATGACTTTAAGAGTCCAGTGTTCATTACTCATATGGTTTTTTGAAATATTTTTTTGTAGTGCATGTCCTTTGCAGTTGTCATCGGTTGTCAACGGTTGTAAAATTTTAACTAGATAATAGCCTAGTTAAGATTTTATACCGTTTTAGACCAAACTTGGCATGTATGTTGGAAGCCATAACAGATAAAAACTGCGTCCTTGAGGGACTCAAGACGTCAAATCGGTTGATCGCTAAATATGGGAGCTATATCGGGTTATCGCAAAAATTGGACCAAATTTAGCATGTAAGTTCAAAGCCAACACAATAGTCAACCTGCAAAATTTCAGAGTAGTCAGATAATAATTGCGGCCTTTTAAAAGCTTAAGAAGTCATATTGGTATATATGGGAGTTATGTCCAAATATGAACCGATATGGCCCATTTTCAATCCCCAATGGCCTACACCAAAAAGAGGTATCTCTGCAAAATTTGATGCCAATTGCGTTATTCTTTTAAAATTCATTCATTGGCAATTATTCGTTGGATTGACTCCATTAACTTCCAATGTCCTCTAAGGAGGACATTTTGCTACAAACAAGCCAACTAACATATATTCACGAACAAAATGTCTGCTTCTTAGCACTCAATTAACTAGTTGCGAAGAGAAAATAATTTTATCATTGCTACTTTTAATTCGGTAGTGTAAGGGTTAAAATCGCCAGAATCTGATAAAGTAGTAACGGGTGAAATGCAAGCCGGTCCCACAGATTGGCTTCTATGCAGAAAGGCCGAAAGGATCTAGGAGATGGCATTCGACTGAGCTAGACCTAGGGGTCTCAATGTTTATCCAGAGTAGACTGAAATCTGCCTGTTCATATGGAAGACAAAGGTGAGCCAATTTGACTCACCACGTTTCCTTAATAAAACTATTTCGATATCTGACAAGAGTCAGTTATAATGCACCCTCTAGCGGCTCAAAAAGTCAAGACCCCAGATCGGTTTATTTGACAGCTATATCAGGTTATGGATCGATTTAAACCATACTTGGCACAGTTGTTGGATATCATAACAAAACACCTCATGCAAAATTTCCGCCAAATCGGATAATAACTGCGTCCTCTAGTGGCTCAAGAAGTCAGGACCCCATATCGGTTTATATGGCAGCTATATCAGGTTATGGACCGATTTGAACCATACTCAGCACAGTTGTTGGAAGTCTTAATAGCTAAATCGGATAAGAATTGCGACCTCTAGCGGCTCAAGAAGTCAAGATCCAAGATCAGTTTATATGGCAGCTATATCAAAACGTGGACCGATATAGCCCATTTACAATCCCAACTGATCTACACTAATAAAAAGTATTTGTTCAAAATTTCAAGCGGCTGGCTTTACTCCTTCGAAAGTTACCGTGCTTTTAACAGACGGACGGACCTGGCTAATTCGACTTAAAATGTCACGACGATCAAGAATATACAATATATACTTTATGGGGTCTCAGTTGAACATTTCGAGTAGTTACAAACAGAATGACGAAATTAGTATACCCCCATTCTATGGTGGAAGGTATAAAAAATTGAAAATTGGACCACAAATATAGATTTGGCAGACCGCATAATTCTTCGAAATGCCGAGGTGACCAAGGTGACCGAGGTGACCACCTATGATCTTGCAATTTTGCAAATTTTTTCGATAACACCTCATACTTCAACCATTTTGAATTTCAAAGAGTTATCTCCATCTGTTCTCAAAAGGCATATTTTTAACAAGTTTTTTTTTCGATTTTCTCCCACTGTGCAACATTAGGAAACCTGGAAGGAAAGGAAAAGCTTGTTCGAATTCTGTTGAAGCTACTCCGTATGGAGCATTACACTATCTGAGGACTGTCGGCAATAAACTTGGTTAAATTGAAGCCTTTCGGGGTGTTGCAGGCTGAATTAAGGGCTATTGTGACGAACGCATTGTAACACTATGGAACAGCAAGAAGGTCGGTAGGACGACGATCCTATTCTATGGGGAGATCCGCATCGTGAGAAGACGAGGTCAGTATAGCTTCCAGTCTCATAACGGAAGGATTTCGAGCTCAATTGTGCAAAATAGGTGCGGTAAATGAGCATGTGGATGTAGGCAAAATGATGAGTCGTTGGAACATTTTAGGTGGGGACACAATACTAGACGCGAACCACCTTAGGGGAGTGGTATGGAAAAGAATTAAGGATTTTGTTAGTAGCACAGATTTTCAGACTTAGAGTTTCCTTTTATACCTACCACCATAGGATAGGGGTATACTATTCTAGTCATTCCGTTTGTAACACCTCGAAATACTCGTCTTAGATCCCATAAAGTATATATATTCTTGATCGTCTCGACGTCCTGAGTTGATCTAGCCATGTCCATCTGTCGAAATCATGATAGCGGTCGAACGCGTACAGTTAGCCGCTTGACATTTCGCACAGACACTACGTATTCATGTAGGTCATTGGGGATTTAAAATTGACCCTATCGGTTCATATTCACATATAGCTGCCATATAAACCGATCTCCCAATTTGACTTCTTGAGCCTATAGATGCCGTAATTTTTGTCCGATTTGACTGAAATTTTGTATGCGGTGTTCTGTTACGACTTCCAATAACTGTGCTACGTACGGTCTACAACCTGATATACCTCCCATATAAACCGATCTCCCGATTTGACTTCTTGAGTCGTTACAAGCAAGCCGCAATTTTTGTCCGATTTGACTGAAATTTTGTATGCGGTGTTCTGTTACGACTTCCAATAACTGTGCCATGTACGGTCTAAATAGGTCTATAATTTGATATACCTCCCATATAAACCGATCTCTAGATCATCCTTGTTCGGTTCCTAGAAGCTTTAATTCTTTTCGAATTTATCCCACTTTCTGGCACCTATATCGATTGGGATTAGGACATTCAGGATTCATTTTCCCAGGGGGATGAATGGAAGGCGAATGCTGTGGGGGATGAGACTGTGGAATTACAGTCGCCGAGAAGAGAAATTGTGGTAATGGATCTTCCGTTCTCAAAATTAAGAATTTATGTGGACAGTATGGCGGCGCTCAAGTCCTTGGTTCGAGGAAGGAGGATTCGTTTTCCCTTGGGGATGAATGGTGGGCGAATGCTATGGGGGGATGAGACCTCGATCTTCACTGAAGGCTCCAAGATGGAGTCAGGACTGTGGAATTACAGCAGCCGAGAAGAGAAATTGTGGTAACGGATCTACCGCTATCAAAACTCAGAATTTAGTCCTTGTCCTTGGTTCGAGGAGGGAGAGGTCGAAGCGTGTGGCGAATTGTTTGGAGTCACTGTATAGGCTACGCGTTCACAGTGTGACGCTGATATGGGTTCGCGGACATGAAGGAATTCCGGGCAATAAATGGGCGAACAAATGCACTAGTAGGGGCTCATCTGCGCCGGGCGAACCAGTTACCGGTCTTGCCTGAGTGCCATGTGTCGAGCTACTGAATATAGTAGAGGAGATGGCCGGAGCGGAGTCGGCGAGATGGGACTCATTGGATGGTTGACACACACCTAAGGCGCTTTGGACTGTTATCGTCAGGAGAAGAACGAAGGAGTTACAGACGTTCGATAATAGGTCGTTGAGCACATTGATAGGGGTCATAACCGGACACTATGCCATAGGCAGCATGTCGGCGCGGAAGACAATGACTTCTACAGGAATTATCTTGATGAGAATTAGGTGGAGACTATCGAGTACTTGCTCAACTCATACCCGGGTCAGCTGGTTCGCAGGCTCTTCATTTTTTGGGAAGGCGGATCTTCTGCGATCTTGGCTATCTTGCGAGTGTACCTCTGAGATGTCTGCGATAAGATCCGGCGAAGGTACTTACAAGCTTGCATGAGGGATAGGCGTTTTCACCATCCACTCTGGTTCTCCATTCTTCCTGCTTAATTTATTCGTGTACAATCTCTGGATTTGGTCCAAGGTCTCACAACTTATTTCTCTTCCCTTTCTTGCTATTGCTATGCGCCAAACTGGCCTCCGAATGAACTCATTTATGGTGGGCAAATCATACAACCTAACTTAATCTATCCCACTGTGCGATATTAATCATAATGAAGCTGAAGAATCTACGCATAAATACTACCCTAAGGAAGTTTTAAGTAGCTTACTTACTAAAAGACGCATTACGACAGGCATAGTATCTGTGCCTACAAAATTGGATTAGCAGAGGGAAACCCCCTACTATTAAATATAGCCCTTAACCGCAATAGCCAAGCCATCAAAATGCGGTTAAGGGAATGTTTTTCGGCGCTCGTAGAGATATTCTTCAGGAAGCTCTACTCACGACAGAGAATAAGGCTACTGAAAGTGATCTAAGAAAAAAATTATTTATGATAGAAGTTGTTCTTCTCAGCATAATGTACGATTTACCCACGGTGTCACCTGTCTCCTTTAGAGAGTGTGGGATTTGAGCAGGGCCTTGTTGGACACTGGGACGTTTGCAAGGTTGGCCACCTTTGCGAGGGCGGTGTTTGATGGGAGGAGAATGTTAGGTGGGCGGTGATAGGCATCTGGCGAGGTCATCCGATGGTTTGGCTCTTGAGGTTTGTCCGTTGTTTTGTGTGCTCGTCCGTTTTTGTCCGTAGTGGTAAATGTCTGTTCTTGTCCGTCCGTTTTGTCCATCATGGGAATTGTCTGCTGTTGTCCGTATAGGGTTCTCGTCCGTGTTTATGTCCGTGTTTGGGTATTTTGTCCGTTTTTACATCCATATTGGGTGTAAGTCCGTTTTTGGTGGCGACCATGTTTTGATCATGGTCGTGGTTGGGTTTTTTTTTTTTTTTTTGGGGGGGGGGGGTTTCGGGTAAATGACTTTGGCCGTTTTCCTTTCAGTTGACCAGTCCGGAACCGTTTGGGTTCAACTGCTAGCAGCTTCGGCTACGAGGTCTGGCCGGAGTCCTTAATCTGGTACCATGGGAGTCGGGAGCCCCTGGGATTTCGATCCCAGCCCGACTATGTTGAGGCCCCAGTGGGGAGTAACGTATTGGCTGTGGTTTGGACCCAAATCGCGGGTAGAGCGCAAGCTCGATGTGGAATTGCATTTCAACCGGGTGCCGTAACCCATAAATCGGAAGGAGTTTTAGATAGTGCTCCGCCCCTAACCAAGGGGGAGAACACGTCCAAATAACGTGAACTCGAGTTGGTACCCATGCATTGCTTAGGCTATGTGTGGGGGCGTTGGTGGACGCATTATATTCACCCGGGGTTAAGAGGCCTGCAGGATTAGGCCAACGCGGCAGGTGCCTGCATTAAACACCATTAACTTAAAGCACGCAATACCTGGGTGTTTTGCAGGACAGGAAATTTAAAATCACATTCAATTTTGGAAAGGGAAAGAAAGGCAACTATTGTCCAATACACATGCAAAAGAACCATTTTCGAAAGTAAGGGGTTTAAAACGCGTATCATACACTAGCAGTGTACTGTAGTTGTCAGACCCATAATGCTGTATGGTGATGTAGTCTGGTGGACGGCGCTTCAAAAGTCCATCAGCCATACAGCCGAGCTAAGGACGCCACCCTCTGATTCACTGTAATGCTACTCTTTACGTCTTTTGACATTGTGGCTAGACAAATTGCTGCTGCCACTGCTGTGAGGCTAGGGGAACTTTCGCTTTGGTAATGCAGTGGCTAGGGAGACTGTGTTATCAATGATACAATGACCAATGTTCCAGGAAGTGTGGATTGGACATTGCCACAGATATATCCTAGGGAATTGTTGAGGAACTGACTTTCCAGGGGAACTGAAATCTGTGAGTATGCTTCTGGTGACATTTGGCCCGATGTAGATTTGCCTCTTGAAATCTTCTACCGCTTTGCTATCGTTGGCCAGAACAGCGGTCTCAGAAGCTGTCGAGGACGATCAGAAAAAGCAGACTATAAAACCTATGACGTGGGCATCCCGCTTCCTTCTCCTATTCTTGTGGTATCGCAATGATAACGTGAGTCTTATGGCTGACTGCCACTCAAACCAAACCCAACATGTGTGCAAGTAAAACCACCCGTTAACCACCTATCACTTTAACTCCTTTAACACAAGCCTCACATTTCGTATTCAATCTTTTGGGCCAGCCTGTTGTGCTGTTTTGTATGCTGATATAGATATGTATGAAGTACAACTTTTACCAAATGATTGCTTGCAGATATGAATTCAGTCCGCACACAAAAACAAATTATTCGCTTCTTGTTTCTTTTGTAGTGCCTGATGCTTTCGTCCTCGTTGTATTTGCTTTTCTTCATTATTTGCTATTCACGTTTGCTTGCTGCGGGCTTGCAGAAGCTAAATGTAGATAGGTATGTGCCATTGACGTCGATGATTTTTTTGCGTCAAAATTTGGATTGCAGGCCGCGTGTGATGTGTGAGTGGGAAGCGTAACAACGAATTTTACTAAACTTCAAATAAAAACGAATAAGGCGAGACATTTTGTCTAATCTTCAGACATAAATTATTTGCAATTGAGCTATTAAACACAAAAAATAGAAGATTATTTATTTAAAATGTCCAAGCGTTTGATGTCTATGGCTAGTATGGTACAAACTTAAAAAGAATTGCTGAATTTTTTCTCAGAAAATAAGACATGAGGATCAGAAGTGCATTCGAAAAGAATAAATCCTAAAATCTATCAACAACTAAAAGTGTGGTAAGTTCGGCCGGGCCGAATCTAATATAACCAGGGATTTCATTTGCTAAATTTTTGGTCGATTTACTCAGAATGTCGAAACATATTTTTATTTTATAGGGAACGGATACGGAACGACTAGATTATATTAGTAGACTTATATCGTCGTAAAATTCTAAGACGATGTATTGATGTCCGTGTGTCTATCTCTCCGTCCGAGTGTCCGTGTAATCACGTTGTAATCACGCAGAGATTTGCAGAGATTCGTATTTTTATATCCTCCATCATAGGTTGGGGGTATACTAATATCGTCATTCTGTTTGTAACTCCTCGAAATATTAGTCTAGGACGCCATAAGGTATATATATATATTCTTGACCGTGATTTCATTTTATGCCGATCTAGCCAGGTCCGACTGTCCGTCCGTTCGTCTGCCTGTCGAAAGCATGCTAACTTTCGAAAAAGTAAAGCTAGGCGCTTGAAATTTTGCACAAATACTTCTTATTAGTGTAAGTCGGTTGGGATTGTAAATAGGCCATATCGGTACATGTTTTGATGTAGCCGCCATATAAACCTATCTTGGATCTTGACTTCTTGAGCCACTAGAGGGCACAAATCTCATCCCGTTTGGCTGAAATTTAGCATGAGGTGTTTTGTTATGATTTCCAATAACTGTGCTAAGTATGGTTCAAATCGGTTTATAACCTGATATGGCTGCCATATAATCCGGTCTGGGTTCTTGACGTTTTGAGCCTCTAGAGGGCGCAATTCCTACCCGATTTGGCTGTAATTCGGCATGACGTATTGCGTCTATCTTACAATAACTGCGCTAAGTATGGTTTAAATCGGTCCATAACCTAATATAGCTGGCCTATAAACCGAGCTTGAATCTTGACTTTTTGAGCCACTAGATTGTCCGATTTGGCTGAAATTTTATACGACGTGTTTTGTTATGACTTCCAACAAATGTGCCAAATGTGGTTCAAATCGGTCCATAACCTGATATAGCAGCATTTGAACCGATCTTGAATCCTGACTTCTTGAGCCACTAGAGGGCGCAATTTTTATCTGATTTGGCTGAAATTTTGCATGAGGTGTTTTGTTACGACCTCCAATTACTGTACTTTATATGGTTTAAATCGGCTCATAACCTGATATAGGTGCCATATAAACCGAACTGGGATCTTGATTTCTTGAGCCTTTAGAGGGCGTTATTATTATCCGATTTGACTGAAATTTTGTAAAACGGGTTCTCCCATAACCTTCAACATACGTGTCAAATATGGTCTGAATCGGTCAATAGCCTGACGCAGGTCCTATAATAATCAATCTTCTTATTTTACTTCATGAGCCTATAAAGGACGCAATTCTAATTCGAATTGGCCGAAATTTTATACAATAGCTTCTACTATGGACGCCATTATTAATTTCAATGCGAATCGGACCATAACTTGATATAACTCCAATAGCATAACAATTATTTTCTTTTATCCTTTGTTGGCCAAAAACGAGATATCGGAAAAAGAACTCGACAAATGCGATCCATGGTGGAAGGTATATAAGATTGGGCCCGGCCGAACTTAGCACGCTTTTACTTCTTTCTATACACAGGTTAAGTCTTTGAATGGACGAAATCGGACTATATTTGGAAATAGCTGTTATATAGACTGATCTGGCGTTTTAAGGTCTTAAGGCTATAAAAGCCTCATTTTTTGTCTGATTTCGCTGAAATTAGAAACAGTGAGTTGAACTGAGGGTTCCGACATCCGTCCGAAATATATCGTATATCAGGCCATATTTATAAAGGGTGATTTTTTAGCTATTATCTTTTTGGCAACACTGGTTTAAACAGTTCACGCACGTTCGTGTTTTGTTTCGCTGGCAAACATCTTCAGTTAGGTCTATATATTAACCATGAATCGTCTTACAAAAGAACGACGCTTGCAAATTATTGAATTTTTTTTATCAAAATGAGTGCTCTGTTAAGAAAGTTCATCGCGCGCTTCTTCCATTTTATGGAGGAAGCTCATTTTTGGCTCGATGGGTACGTAACTAATTAGAATTGTCGGTTTTGAAGTGAGCATCAGTCAGAAGCATTGCAAGAGCTACCAATGCATCCAGAAAAAGTCACAGTTTGTTGCGGTTTATGGGCTGGTGGCATCATTGGACCAAACTTCTTCAATACTGTTGCGAATCGTAACGTAACTGTGAATGGTGAGCGCTATCGTGAGATGATATCCATCTATTTTTTTTGCCAAAAATGCAAGACTTGCATGACATGTGGTTTCAACAAGACGGTGCCACATACGACACAGCACGCGAAACAATGGACTTATTGAGAGACGAGTTCGGTGAACATTTTGTTTCACGTTATTTCGTGATTTTTTTTGTGGGGCTGTGTTAAAGCTCTTGTCTATACAGACAAAGCCGCTTCAATCGACGCATTGGAAGACAACTTTGAAGCAATTATTCGTGAGATACTGGCCGAAATGCTGGAAGGTGTATGCCAAAATTGGAACAAGTTGATGGACCATCTGAGGCGCAGTCACTGTCAATCTTTGTATGAAATAATCTTCAATCATTAAATTAAATGGACCGTACTATCGAATCAAATTAAGATTTCATGCATTTTTCTGAATTTTAAGTTTTTTTTTTTTGAAAAACTTTCATTTAGCTCTTAAAAAATCACCCTTTAGTAGGAGCAGCCACCTACTTTTGTTTTACTTATTCTTCTCTAAATTCAGTTTACTTTCAATTTCATCAAATCATTTATGAAATTAAACCCCAAATTGTTTGATGCACCAAACGTACACTGTACGCAACAAAAAAATACTTGAGGAAATTATGTGAAATTTTAGGTCTTTTGCGTGTTGATGTTTGGGGTGAAATTGTATTATAAAAATATGCACCACATTCTAACTGCATATTTAATATTGGAGCAAATATTGCATTTATTTATGCATTAGCATTCTTTGGGAAGAATTTGTTTTGGGGCATTGTACATAATGGAAAAACACCCCAAATTTGCAGCCCATTTTCTATCCAATACTGGTCGTATTTTTTTGACCCACAGTTATGGTGCCACTTAATAGGGTAGCAAGCATAGCTTAGAGAGGCCACCGTACCGCAGAGGTTAGCATGCCCTAATATGACACTGAACGCCTGGGTTCGTATGCTAGCTAGAACATCAGAAAAATATATTTGGCGACATTTGTGTGGCACTATGGCATACATAAAAGCAATGACAAAACTTCTACCTAAAGAGATGTCGCCTTGGGACACGCCATTCGGACTCGGATATGTACAACAAGTAAAAAGGCGTTAAGTTCGGCCGGGCCGAACTTTGGATCCCCACCGCTTTGGGTATATATGTAACACCCTTTCGTCAAAATCCGCTGAAAAATGCATACCTTTTGCCCCATAACAGCTATATTGAAATATGTTCCGATTTGGACCAAATACTAATAAGTACAAGTCATTATTCAATTGTGTATAACAAAATATTGGTCTTTTTAGTAGCTATATCCAAAAATACACCGATCTGAACCCTATGCGACACGGATGTCGAAAAGCCTAATATAAGTCACTGTGTCATATTTCAGTGAAATTGCATTATAAATGCACCTTTTATGGGGCGAAGATTGTAAATCGAGATATCGGTCTATATGGCAGCTATATTGCAATCTGAACCAATTTGGACCGAATTGAAGAATGATGTCGAAGGGCCTGGTACAACTAACAGTCCCAAATTTCGGCAACATTGGACAATAAATGCGCCAATCATAGGCCCAAAACCTTAAATCGAGAGATCCGTCTATATGACAGCTATATCCAAACCTGGACCGATCTGGGTCAAATTGAAGAAGGATGTCGAGGGGTATAACACAACTCACCATCCCAAATTTCGGCATCATCGGACAATAAATGTGTCATTTATGGACCCAAACCTTAAATCGAGAGATCGGTCTATATGGCAGCTATAAACAAATCTGAACCGATCTGTACCATATTGCAGAAGTATCTCACGGCGCTAAACTCAACTCACTGTGCGAAATTTCGGCGACATCGGATAGTAAATGCGCCTTTTATGGGCCTAAAACCCTATTTCGGAGGATCGGTCTATATGGCAGCTATATACAATTCTGGACCGATCTGAGCCAAATTGACAAAGGATATCGGTGGGTCTAACACAACTCACTGTCCCAAATTTCTGCAAAATTGGATAATAAATGTGGCTTTTATTGGCCTAAGACCCTAAATCGGTGGATCGGTCTATATGGGGGCTATATCAAGATATAGCCCGATATAGCCCATCTTCGAACTTAACCTGCTTATGGACAAAAAAAAATAGTCTGTGCAAAGTTTCAGCTCAATATCTCTATTTTTTAAGACTGTAGAGTGATTTCAACAGACAGACGGTCAGTCGGACGGACATGTCTAGATCGTCTTAGATTTTTACGCTGATCAAGAATATATATGACAAAGGATATCGGTGGGTCTAACACAACTCACTGTCCGAAATTTCTGCAAAATTGGATAATAAATGTGGCTTTTATTGGCCTAAGACCCTAAATCGGCAGATCGGTCTATATGGGGGCTATATCAAGATATAGCCCGATATAGCCCACTTTCGAATTTAACTTGCTTATGGACAAAAAAAGAATCTGTGCAAAGTTTCAGCTCAATATCTCTATTTTCAAAGACTGTAGCGTGATTTCAACAGACAGACGGTCAGTCGGACGGACATGTCTAGATCGTCTTAGATTTTTACGCTGATCAAGAATATGTATACTTTATAGGGTCGGAAATGTTTATTCCGATGCGTTGCAAACGGAATGACAAAATGGATATACCCCCATCCTTTGGTGGTGGGTATAAAAAAGTCCCCCATCATTGAGCTTAAAGAGCACTCATTGATATATGAGCATGCCCAAATTTGCATTTGCTTAGACTGGCTAAGAAAGATTTTCTTCATTCTTCTAATCATTAATCTCATGAGGATGTTAAAGTTGGATGTCAGAACAAAAGTACATAGTCAAAATGGTAGCCATTCAATAAAAACTGCAACCTGCACGTGATCAAGAAGTCCCCGAGACAGCACAGCTTGTGGTGGATGGTTTCAAATTTTAGAGAAATCGGTTTAAAAATAAAGCTTTTATAGGCTTCAGTCCCTTTATCGGCATATAGGTCTATATGACAGCTGTGTCTAAATAATGTCCGATATGTACCGTATTTGGGTCAAGTGTTGGGAGGCTTGAAACTGCGCACTATTCCAAATTTCAGCGAAATCGGATCAAAAATAAAGCTTTTATGGCCTTCAGACCCTTTATCGGAAGATGTGTTTATGTGGTCGTTATATCTAAATACAGTCCTATCTGAACCATTTTTGGGTCAGTTGTCAAGAATCTACTCACTAATTCAAATTTCAGCAAAATCGGATGAAAAATAAAGTGTTTTATGGGCATTATACCCTTTATCGGAAAATCGGCCTATATAGAAGCTATATCCAAATATGGTCCGATTTGGCCCGTTCAAGATCTTAATCAGCGTGCACCGGAAAGACGTATCTGTGCCAAATTTCAGCTCAATATCTCAATTTTTGAAGGCTCTAGAGTGAATACAACAGACGGACGGACAGACACACGGACATCGTTATATAGTCTTAGAATTTTACGACGATCCGAAATATGTATACTTTGTAGGGTCGGAAATTGATATTTCGATGTGTTGCAAACGGAATGACTAAATAAATATACCACCTATCTTACGGTGTTGGGTATAAAAATAAATGAATGGAAACCTTGCAAGTTTTCTTGAAAAAAAAAATTGAAAATTATTACTTATTGCTCACAAACGAAGGGAAATAATTGGATAAAGAAATATTCCGATATTAATTTATTGAAGCAATAAATGGAAAAGCTCTGCTCGTTTGCTTGATATTTATCCCCCATATAATTTGCATTTTCACAAACTAAATTAATTTACTTTGAAATGCCGACGGCTTCCATAAACACAAAAAATTGCCAACAACAGATTTATTTAAGTGATTATTAGTCAACACTAACAAAAAACCAATTAGACAACAAAAACATGACAAATGTTTAAAACTTAAATTACAAAAACTGTAAACTGCCAAAAGAGATAAAACTATAGGTCTTCGACGCTTAGTATTATTGTGTTTTCTTCGCTGTTTGTTGTGTAAATAAAAATGCGTTCAGATAAAAATTAAACCAAAACCTCAAAAACAGTGACAAATTCAGGCAGATAGATTTTTTTCCTCACTCAGAGATACACGCATACCAACTCAACCCAATTATTTGCTTAAGATACCCGTTTGCTAGTCACTAAGATTGTGTGCGTGTGTTTCGCTGAGTGCCCAAGTGCACACATACTAAGACAAAAACTACTCACTAACACATAGATTTGTGTTTAAATCTTATTTTTGGCAATGCCACGCCTGAGTTCTGCCGGTTATGAACATTCTGTTCCGCTTGCCTTTGTTGTTGCTTTTTTAGGCTTGGGATGCCCCATACCAGTCCGGCCATACCTGCCGTTGTAGGGTGGTGGTCGTCGCATAACTTTCCCTTCGATATGACACTAGTGTGACAAAGACTGCTGCGACAGCTGCTTGTGCGCCTGCTCCGAGCAGCCATTAGATAAATCCAAGATGGCCGTTTCCATTTAGATAATTGCTGCATTAGTATTGGTGCATTGGCATGAAGGCAAGGCACTCTCATCATGAGGACATCTAGCGGGAAACTGATGAGTTTGTTGCCAGGCATTTATCTGTATCTTGAAGATACAAGAATAAATCTGTGGCCTTATAGGCCTACTGCTTATTGGAATCTACCTATGGCCAACAATGCAGAATCTCAAATATTGTCATCAGCAGCTGAAATTCCATTTGAACAGATGTCATGATGATGGTTAATGTGACCATTTGACACCAGGTGAAGCTGTGTTCAAATCAGATAACTACTCATTTTAACACGGCATGCAGGCCTAGCAGATATATAAGATGTGCTAACTGAGATTTACCTGGAGGGCAGACATTTAAAATGATTTCATATGCCTAGGGTTCTCCAACCAATTAGAATTTCTCCAACTTATTGGAATGATATCATAGACAATTAATGTTGGGGCTTGCGTATAGATGCCGCATTCAATTGATTTTTAATCCCATTGGCTGGCTTAGATGCTGTAGATAAACTGAACTGTTTAATTGAAAATTAAGATAATTGAAGAAAATTCTCCATGTCATTCCTAGGAGGAAATGAAAAAAAAAAAAATAATTAAATGGAGTTAAGGATAACAAATACAAATATATTTGACTGATTGCAAAATGCAAATTTTGCCCATGAACATTCCACTAAAGAACAGGGGCAAACTTCTCTCATATCAATGAGTGCAGTCCGATTCAAGTTTAAGCTCAATGATAAGGGGCCTCCTTTTTATAGCCGAGTCCGAACGGCGTGCCGCAGTGCGACACCTCTTTGGAGAGACACTTAACATGGCATAGTACCTCACAAATGTTGCCAGCATTTGGAGGGGAAACCCTCCGCTGAAAATTTTTTCTGATGGTCTCGCCAGAATTCGAACCCAGGCGTTCAGCGTCATAGGCAGACATGCTAACCTCTGCGCTAGGGTGGACTCCTACCGATTACTGTTTTCCAAATCCAAAGGCAATGAATTGCCTCTTTATGAGAAGAAGCGCTTGAAAGCTGAGTAGGTAGCCAGCCAAGGGTGGTGAACCGATTCCCAGTTGGGGCTTTAGTTTGTCGGTACAGTGGAATTATTATGCAAATGCAAATTTGCCCTGAACATTCCATTAGGGAACAGGCGAAAATTTCTCACATATCAATGAGTGCTGTCCCATTCAGGTTTTTAAGCTCAATGAAAAGGGACCTCCTTTTCATAGCCGAGTCCAAACGGAGTGCCGCAGTGCGACACCTTTTTGGGAAGAAGTTTTTACATGGCTTGTGTGTGCCATGACACATGCACACTAACAAATATCGCCAGCATTAAAATGGCATGGGTTAGGTTAGGTTGAAGTGGCAGTCTGTCATCAGACTCACTTAGACGTTTTCGTCCATTGTGATACCACAGGAATAGAAGAAGGAAGATGCTTTCTCGTTCCTACCGTTGAACCATCCAGTTTGCTTTAAAATGTCCAACAACTTGCGAGTGTTTACATCCGCTAAATCAGACAGGTTCTGAAAGAAATGAGAACCTAAAGTAGAAGTCCTTCTGACTGCCAGGGCGGAACACACGCACAAAAGGTGTTCTATAGTCTCTTCTTCTTCGATATCCTCACATCTTCTGCAAAAGTCGTTGCTGGCAACCTTCAGTCTGTCAGCATGTTTTGCGATTAGACAGTGACCTGTCGCAACCGACACAATGACTTAGAAGTCTGTTCTAGCCAATGACAGCAAAGCTGTAGATCTCTTCAAATCTAGATTAGATCACTTAGTTTTAAAATGATCACAGCCCTCTCGTTGCTACCATCTATCAGTCGTTGTCCTTCGAACCTGGTCCTGAAAATTTGGCTTACATGTTAGAGACATACCCACAGATTAAAGTTTCCCTGGAATGTGTAGAGTAGTTCCTAGTCTCGCAAGCAAGTGCGTTTTACAATTCCCTGGGATATCTCTGTGGTCTGGCACCCAGAACAGGTGAAATTTGTACAGTTTAGCCATCTCGTTGAAGATCTGCTAGAAGAAGAAGAAGTGCAACGTAAGGATAATACAACAGGTGAGGACCACGTCTACTATGGCAGTGGAGGTTATTCTAGGTATCCGACCCATTGACATACAGATTACGTATGAGGCAACCACAAAGACTATGAGACTTAAGGCAACGAGGGAATGGAGAGAGGATAGGAGCAGGTCATACCATTGCGGTATAATCGTGGCGACGATAGGAACCCCGGGTTGATTAGAAGAGGTTTCCGATCGGATACCTGAGATGACATTTGAGGTCGAATGGGAGATACTGACTGCTGCCAGAGGCACAGACTTGGATTGATGCAACTCTAATATTGCTATATCTGAGATCATGCTATACAGATGGATGAAGGCAAGAGGACAGAGTGGGCCTGGCGATCTACATTCATACCCAGGGACTGATATCTGTTAAGGACTGCCTGACCATAAAACGGTGCTGCAGGCGTATTACGGTCACACAATAATAAACCACCACACCGCCTCTCGAAATGCGCTAGGACATCGAGTGTAAACATCATTTCGGACTGTAAACTGGCCACCAGGGCAATAGCAACCAGGACGATAAGGCAGCAAAAACTCTTGTACGAAAGAGATTAACGCCTTCTCTGATTGTGGTACGATCCGCATCGTTTGGGTGAATGGCTATAGCGCAGTAAGGTGGAATGAAAGAGCAGACGATTTGGTAGTGAAGGCCAGAGGACTGCAGTCAATAAACTTGGTTAACCCAAAGCCTATTTGAGTCGACGCATTCCGAGTTTAGGGTGTAGGCGATGAACGCATATAACACTGGGGAACAGCAAAACGGTTGGGAGGACGGAGAAAATCCTACGGCTAGATCCAGATCGTCAGAACACGACTGAAAGGAAGTAAGAAGGAGATCACTATAACCTTCGGTATCATATCGTGACACATAGCATACTTATGCAAAAACCGTGCGGCAAGTGATATCATGTGTAGGGCATGTGGGAAAGGTGATGAGACGTTAAATCATTTCCTTTGTCAATGCCCGGCAGTAGCGGCCAACAGACAACGAAACTTAGGTGGGGACACAAAACCAGACAAAAACCAACTTAGGGTCGTGGTAAGGAAAACAAGTAGGGATTTTTTAAGTAGCACGGAATTCCTCACTTAGATTTTTTGTCCAGGTTAGTTTATTAGTATTTAGAGCGCACAAGAAGCTGATTACTGACTTATGTGGGGCGGATTAAAAATCGCACCCTCTTTTCAACTTTACCTAACCTAACCTAATCCATGGCCGGCCTTTACAAAATGAGTTATTGGAATTTTATAATCACCACCAGCAAATGGGAGTACATTGATCTCGTCATTCCGTTTGTTACATCTAGAGATATTGATCTACGAATCTATAAAGTATATGTAGCCACGTCTCTCCATCCGTTTTAATTTTTTTGGTACAGCGTTTACATAAGGCACAGAACATCGGCAATCTGCAGTTACTGGAGACAGCTATGGCATGCTTCACTCAACTAACTCAAGTTGCTTGAAAAAAAAAATCATTCCTTATGGTGATGGTATTACTGCATAGCAAAATGGCGCTATTACTCTGAAAAGTTTTCCATGGAATGCGTGGAAGTCAACTGGTTTCTTGTTTGGCTATTAGCAAGGACTCCGTTGAGGGAAATGTGATAGACGTTAAAACGCAGAGATTGTGCAAGCTCAGTGATATGTGGAATTTTCAACAGGGTTTTACATCCCATAAGACGGAAAGGGCTTTATACGGGCCCGCTTCTAATCAAGGGGTTTACACCCCTAGTCTAAACGCTTAGGACCGCTTCGGCAGTATTATTGGTTCATAAAATGAACACATGAAGATTCTCATATTGGTAGCTACATTGAGCTTAAAAATGATCTACGAGTATCAAGAAACGTCTTCCATAGAATAGTTGGGATTCGCAGAATTCGAACCGAAGTAAAACAACCCAGTAAGGAAAGGCAAACGACGGGCGGAGCGGACTATATAATACCCTGCACCACCTGGTCTACATACTAGTTTTAATATATTGGGTTGTCCAAAAAGTAATTGCGGATTTTTCATACAGTCGGCGTTGACAAATTTTTTTACAGCTTGTGACTCTGTATTTGCATTCTTTCTTCTGTCAGTTATCAGTTGTTACTTTTAGCTTGCTTTACAAAAAAAGTGTAAAAAAGTATATTTGATTAAAGTTCATTCTAAGTTTTGTTAAAAATGCATTTACTTTCTTTTAAAAAATCCGCAATTACTTTTTGGGCAACCCAATATATAGAACTCATCTCCAAGTCTAGTCAGACTTTAATTTTGCACACCTCTTGAAATATCGAATAGAACCTTGTACGATTTTCATACGATAGAACAAAAATTGTGGATATCCACAGCCTTAAAATTGCGCATGTTTGAAATTTTGCGCATGTTTTGGGACGCCAAATAAAACACCTCGTGCTAAATTTTGTAAAGATCTGACCAAAATTGTGGTTTCTACAGCCTTAAAAGGCCATATCGGATGAAAGATGTATATGGGTGCTATATCTAAATATGAGCCGATTGTCATTAAATTTTGCACACATATTAGGACGCCAAATACGGGGCTGAAGAAGCGAAAACGGAATATCGGTTTATATGGGAGCTGTATCAAGCTATAGATCGATTTTGACCACATTGCACACGTATGTTGAAGGCCATGGGAGGAGCCGTTGTACAAAATTTGTGCCAAATCGTATGAGAATTGCGCTCTCTAGAGGCTCAAGAAGTCAACACCCAAGATTGGTTTATATGGCAGCTATATCAGGTTATGAACCGATTAGGACCATACTTCGCGCAGTTGTTGGAAGTCATATCAAAACACTATGTGCGAAATTTAAGTCAAATCGGACGAGAATTCCGCCTTCTAGAGGCTCAAGAAGTCAAGACCCAAGATCGGTTTATATGGCAGTTATATCAAAACATGGACCGATTTGGCCCCATTACAATCCCAACTGACCTACACTAATAAGAAGTATTTGTGCAAAATTTCAAGCGGCTAGCTCTACTCCTTCAAAAGTTAACGTGCTTTCGACAGACAGACGGACGGACGGAAGGACATGGTTAGATCGACTTAAAATGTCACGACGATCAAGAATACATATACTTTATGGGGTCTTAGACGCATTTTTGAGCTGTTACAAACAGAATGACGAAATTAGTATACTCCCATCCTATGGCGGAGGGTATAAAAATCAGGATATCCAATTATATAGAAACAATATTAATGCGCAATCCGAATAAAACTAAATTTTATAGAGTCATTGGAAGTCATGAGAGAATTCATTGTACAAAATGTTTGCCCTATCGGATGAAAATTGAGCCCTCTATATGAGGAATGTGTCTTATAGGATACATTCAGTGCCGGAAATCCAATTTTTTTTTTCAATTTTGAAAAAAAGAGCTTTGCCGATATTATCGATTGGAAAAATTTCAATCGATATTCAGACAAAAAATAAAATATCGATAGTTTCGACAGCGCCATTGATATTTTTATACCCTCCACAATAGGATGGCGATACACTAATTTCGTCATTCTGTTTGTAGCACCTCGAAATATGCGTCTGAGACCCCATAAAGTGTATATATATATTCTTGATCGTCATGTCATTTTAAGTCGATCTAGCCGTGTCCGTCCGTCTGTCTGTGGAAAGCACGCAAACTTTCGAAGGAGTAAAGCTAGCCGCTTGAAATTTTGCACAAATACTTCTTATTAGTGTAGGTCGCTTAGGATTGTACATGGGCCAAATCGGTTCATGTTTTGATATAGCTGCCATATAAACCGATCTTGGGTTTTGACGTCTTGAGCCTCTAGAGGGTGCAATTCTCTTCCGATTTGACTGAAATTTTGCACATATAAACCGATCTGGGATCTTGACTTCTTGAGCCTCTAGAGGGCGCAATTCTCATCCTACGGCTTCTCTCATGACTTTCAACATACGTGTCTAATATGATCTGAATCGGTCAATAGCTTGATACAGCTCCCATATAAACCTATCTCCCGATTTTGCTTCTTGAGACCCTACAAGGCGCAGTTCTTATCCGAATGTTCAGAATTAATCTATGGTCCGAATCGGAATATAACTTGATATAGCTCCGTTAGCATAACAGTTCTTATTCAATATTCTTTGTTTGCCTAAAAAGAGATAACGCGCATAGAACTCGACAAATGCGATCCATGGTGGAGGGTATATAAGATTCGGCCCGGCCGAACTTAGCACGCTCTTACTTGTTTCAAATTTATTTTTGGTATTAAACTATACTACATCGGAAACTATACAATCTAAGAATACAAATTTAGTTTTTATCTATCAGGGAACCGATAGCTTCTTACATGCGTAGTTTCAAAATGAATGCACCACAAGAAGCGAAGTAATCTAAAATTCTCTCAAACCTATGAAAATGAAATTTTTTTTAAAGAAGTTTTGATGGATTCTGGAAGCAACATTAAAGCAATTGTAAAAATACCATGTATAAACATTACAGTGACAACGGCAAATCTTGAACGTAAATGTAATCAATGCTCTCATTTAGTGAATCAAAATATTATTTCTTTCGTAAGCAAGTCAAACGATCAATAATGTCTAATAACAACAAAAAATCAGAAAATATGTTGTCTGTGTATGATTAGAGAATAAAATATTCCATTTATTAGAAATGCCCCCGCTCAAGAAAATAATAGAACCGCCAGGGAGGCCGTCACCACCACCACCAGCAGCAACAGCAAAGGCAGCACTACCATGGCCGCCAGCCATTACCAATAATTGATTGGAAATCGGGCATGATGATGACGATGACGACGACGACGATGATGATGGTGGTGGAGACTGAACACAGTCCAGCAACAAACCCAGCGAGCCAGCAAAACAAAAGACTGCTTCATTAAATTAATTCATGGAGCGCCATAGTAACGGTAAGTGTCAACGCATAAATAAGTGATAACTGACAACGGCGACGAATTGGAAGAAAAATCCAAAAACGAAGTGTATAAAAAGCCAAAAAGACAAAAAAGCGTCGAAAAAACCAACATGGAACCTTCAGAGACCAGCATCTTTGACACAAATGGGAAATAATTGGAGCCAACAAATCACATAAATTGCCAAAGACGGCACACATGACAGAGCAAAAGCAACCGTTAGAACCTGGATGGACTCGAACAAAGATTTGTTTTGTTGGTGGTGCCCTCCACCCAGCAATGGTACCGATGTTATGCTGAGCATGTGATTTGTGACATGTCGTTGCATTTAGATGAGAGCAGATACACAACAATAGTGGTGGTGGTTAGAACTTTGCTTGGCTTTTAGATGTTTTCATTTTTTTTTTTTTTTTTTGTTAAAGAAGGTGGTCCCATATTTATTTGGTAACCATTGGGGTTGTCCACAAATTGCTTAGAAATGAATCATTTTGCTTTATTAAGAAAGGCTAAAATGGTATTAGTTGCAGGGGAGTGTTAAGATATAATCAATTGTTACCTTTAGGATTTTTTCGCATACCTGAAAAAAAAGATATTTAAATTTTTATAAATATTTAAAAAAAAATTTTAGCTTAAGGTGCGAGTGTCTTAATATATATTTCAATACTTATATTTCACACATATACACGCAAAACGTGTAGGAGCGCTACAAAAGTTTTTTTTTTAGTAATAATTTAATTTTTTTAATAATATTTTAATAATTGTTGGTTTTTTCTTTTGGAAACACATGTCCATATTATCCAATTGGGTCCAAAATATTTCGTTATTATTGAACGGTAGCGATTCCCATTCACAGTTACATGCTGGTCTTGATCATCACGAAAGAAGTACGACCCAATGACGCCACCGGCCCATAAACCTCACCAAATCGTAATTTTTTCGGGATGCAATGATGGCTTATGGAGAGTACGTGTGTATTGCTGTCTGGTCAATAACGCTTATTTTACTTATTGACGAAGCCATTTAGCCAGAAATGATAGGACGATAATGAGGATTGACGAATTTCGGTAATAAATTTTAATAATTTCGACTCGGCTAGTATATTTTTCCATCATAAAATGGCAAACCTTAGGTAAGTTTAGGATAGGTTGAAAAGGGGGTGCAGTTATTAATCCGCTCCATGCCACTATGGACATACACTTAAGCCAGTAATCGGCTTGTTGTGCGCTCTAAAAACTATGAAATAACCTCTAAAACGAAAATTTTAAGTTAGGAATTTCGTGCTACTTACAAATTCCTTAATTGTTTTCAATACCACTCCCATAAGTTGGTTCATGTATGGTATTGTGTCTCCATCTAAATGCCGGTATCTGTTAGACGCGAAAGCCGGTCGAAAGGAAGTGCTCCAACGTCTCATCATCTTCCCCACATGCTCAACACATGCTATCACTTGTCGCACCGATTTTACATATTTGAGCTCGTGGTCCTATGTGTCCCGTTATGATACCAATAGCTATACTGACCTCCTTCTTGCTTCCTTTCAATAATAGCCTCGTCTTCTCACGATCTGGATCCCCCCAGATCAGATGGTAGTACTAGGATTCCATCAATCTAAGACTGAATTTACGGAACTCTAGTATTACCATCTGAATTGGTGCAGTGATATACCGGTGTAAAGGGGAATGAAAGGGTATAAGTCTTGATTGTTTGAGCCGGAGAACTGCTGTCAATAAGCTTGGTGAGTGTGAAGTCTTTCAAGGTAGTCCACGTCAATGGGCGAGGGCGACGTATTGTAGAACCCACTTAAGCCACAAATGGAAATACGATTGGGAAATTCCTTCTATAGATTGATTTTCAGGAATAGGAGCGCACAGCAAGCCGATGACTGAGCCGAGCCTTTGATAAATGTTCATAACGGACGGGCTAAAATCCGCACGACGGATTTAAATCCGCACGCTTTATAAGGCCGTCAATGTTTAAAAACATTTTCTATTAAATTGTCCTCTACAGCTGCAATGAAAGATTTAATTTCGTGTGCATAATATTCTCTTAATTGTTGTAGAAGCACTTATTCCTTTCGTTGCCAACAATAAATAGTCCAATGAATACTGTTCTAAAAATAACCGCTAAATGAGCCACCCTATATTTCCATTTATTTTATAAGCAACTTATATGTACGGAACATTTTAATTTCGACTAAACCAAATACAAGTAACTTGGCTATGTTCTGATTTTTGTGCTAAAATTGTTGTACGAGTTTATACTTGACATGGCAAATGAGCGACTACAAATAAGATATGCGCATACATAATATGGGAGTGAAACCAGCACACAAATCAACGGAAAAGACAAAAACATGGTCCAATTTGGAGCAGACAATATGGCCTAGCTGAACAAGAAGAATAAACACAAAAAAGTACTTTTATCTCAATATTTTACTTCATATGTATGTTTGTTAGGTTGGGGAGAACAAATAAAAATTTGGGAAATTCACTCAATTGTCTTCTTCTTATATATAGAAATCAATTTGTGTTTGTTTGTAGGTTTGTTTGTGTGTTCCTTATAGACTCAGAAACGACTGAACCGATTTTCTTGAAATTTTCACTGATGGGTATAATGATCCCGTGGTGAAAATACATTTCTTGATATCTGAAGGGCGGCGGATCCTCCCCCTTACCCTAATTTTCAGAAACGACAGAGCTCGGAGATGGGAGGTGCGATTTAAGCGAAATTTTGTGTGCACTCAAATAGTACCCTAGAAATAAAAATTTGGTATCCAATTTTCGGATGGGTACCTAAAGGGGCCGCCCCATCCTAAAACCTACCAAATATATACAATATTTAGACCAATCACGACAATATGGGTCTCAGATGAAAGGTATTTAGGATAACAAAACGTATCTGACTTCCAATTGTCGGACCAAGTGCTAGGGGGACCACCCCAAGCCCCAAAACACCCCTAAATCGGACATATTTACCGACCATGGCAATATGGGACTCAAATGAAAGGTATTTGCGAGTAGAATACGAATCTGATATCCAAATGTGGGACCACGTTTCCGGGGGGTCCACCCCTTTCCCAAAACACCCCCCAAACAGGACTTATTTACTGACCATGGGACTATCGGACTTAAACAAAAGGTATTTGAATGTAGAATACTAATCTGATATCCAAATGTGGGACCACGTTTCCGGGGGTCCACCCCTTTCCCTAAACAACCCCAAGCAGGACTTATTTTCTGACCATGGGACTATCGGGCTTAAACAAACGGTATTTGAATGCAGAATACGAATCTGATATCGAAATATGGGACCAAGTGTTTGGGGGACCGCTTCTCCCCAAAAACGTCCCCCAAAGGGGACAAATTTACCACCATAGCAATATGGGGCTCATATGAAAGGTCATTGGGACTAAAGCACGAATCTGATATCTATATTCGAGAAAAGTGTCTATGTCTATTTTCCAATCACCAAAACACCCCTTAATCGGGCATATTAACCGACCATGTCAATGTGAAGCTAAAATGAAAGGTATTGGGGGGTAAAGCAAGAATTGATACCCACTCTCGGGAACAATTTTCTTGGGGTCTACCCCCTTCCTCAAATACCCCATAAACAGCAATTCTGTACTGACCATCGCAATATTGAGCTTAAATAGAGATATTTGGGAGTAGAATACGAATTTGATAGCCAAATGAAGGACCATGTATTTAGGGCATCACCCCTTCCCCAAAACACCCCTCAAGGGTAAAGATTTTTCGACCATGCCAATATGTGGCTCCACAAGGTATTTGAGATTAGAAAACGAATTTGATAATCTATTTTGGGGCCATGTGTTTGGGGGACGCCTCATAGTGTAAACTCCCCTAAACCAATGGCAAAATGCGGTTTAAATAAACGGTATTTGAAAGAAGAGCACGATGCTGATATTTGTTCAGGGCCAAGTGTCTGGGGACCACCTCAACCCTGAAAACACCCCTAAATCAGACATCATGAGAATATTGTGCAGAAATAAAGTATTTTAGGAATGGAGTACACCTTACATCCAAACTTAAATTCGTAGACCAAAAAAGATGGGATTCAGATAAAGGCACTTATATTGTTAAACTGTTAGTCAAGCGATATACTATTTTCGTTGCATCGTATTTCACTAAAAGCTCTTTAATTATCGAAAATAAATATTCAAAGGAAAGTTTTGTTTCATATCAAGCAAAAGAAGGCGCAGCGGAGCGGGCCCGGGTAAGCTAGTTTAGATATATTTCCCATATATTTATTTTTTTCGTCTGATTTTGACTAATACTGCAATAATTCGGCTATTTTTTACCGATCCTCACGAAATATGCCCCGAATTTTTCTTTTACGGCTCTTCAGATAACGGATTATTATATAGATCACCATAAGATGAGGATATACTTATATTCGTCTAAGACCCCATAAAGTATATAAATTCTTGATCTTCTCGATCTAGCCATATCCGTTCGTCCGTCCGTCTGTCGGTCGAACGCGTAAAGCTTGTACATATACTAATTATTGATGTAGGTCGTTGGGGATTGCAAATTGGCCATATCGGTTCTGATTAAGATATAGCTGCCATGTAAACCGATCTCCCGATTTGACTTCTTAAGCCCTTACAAGACGCAATTTTTGTCCGATTTTGCTGAAATTTTGCATATGGTATGACTTCCAACAGCTGTGTTAAGTACGGTCCAAATCAGTCAAGAACTTGATATAGCTTCCATATACACTGATCTCTCTATTTGACTTCTTAAGCCCTTACAAGTTGCGAATTTTGTCCACATCAAAATAAAGTATATGTGCAAAATTTTCGCGTTCGACCGCTATCGTGATTTCGACAGACGGATGGACGGACATGGCTAGATCGAATCAGAATGTCGAGACGATCCAGAATATATATACTTTATGGGGTCCTAGACGAATATTTCCCATCCTATGGTGGTGGGTATAAAACATGACATGGCTTACCCCATCGATAGCCATTAGCCGATTCAGTTCCATGATTGTAGGCAAATCATGATCGAATGTGAGTCCTGCTCCCTGTACATTAAAATTAGACCTCAATTAAAGTATTCGACCAGAGAGGCAGCTGTGGTGATAATGTTTTGGAAATTTCTCCAAGCAACACGTACATCTGAGAAGGGTTTATTGGAGTGAATTGAGCATTGGTGTATACTCTGAAGCCATTTCAATCGGCTGATGATTGATGAACGCACGGCGTTCAAAGGTCATTAAGAATGGTGTTCGGCTAATAGAAAGAAATATTAGGAGTCACGTTTCCGTTACCAGCAGAACACCGATTGGTTTCATCAGATTTTGCTAAAGTTACCTTTAGTTATAGGCTATGTAGGAAAACAATATTCAAAAAAAAACTACAGTGGAACCTCGATTATCCGACTCGCTCGGGACCGAGATGAGACTGATATTCAAAGATTTGGCGAAATCATGCCTATTGTCTGAAACCGGATTTAGTTTCGGATTGTCCCTTGAATTAAGCATGTGGAAGAAATGTTACTTTAACTCTTTCACATATCACTGCTAACATATATCTAGAAGCAAAAGCACTTTGCACTTCTTAACAAAGCAAATGTTTTGTAGAATTTCTAGAGGCATATTTGAAAATTAGTTTCTTCGTTGTATTAATCACCTTAAAGTTTGTTGGCCTACATCATTATAATACCTTCTACACCACTACTGTTGTAGATGGTATTATAACTTAGTGAATTAGTATGTAACACCCAAAAGGAAGAGAGTTAGACCCATTGATAAGTATACCGATCGACTCAGAAACACTTTCTGATTCAATTAAGCTATGTTCGTCTGTCTGTCTGTCACCTTGTATGTTTGTCCATGTTAATTTGGGTACAAAGTACAGGTCGCAGTTTTCATCCGATCGCCTTCAAAGTTGGTACGGGCATGTTTTTTGGCCTAGAGACGAAGCCTACAGAAATTGGAAAAAATCGGTTTAGATTTGGATATAGATTTGGAGCAACATATTGCAACATATTATATATGTTCGTCCGATTTTCAGTAATAATGCAATAAAATGGTAATATGTTAATCAATTCTCTCGAAATTTGGCAGGAAGGATTTTTTTATGACTCTCCACATTACTGGTAAATTTCATGGAAATCGGTTTAGATTTAGATATAGCTTTCATGTATGAATATCGCCCGATTTTAACTTCCAGAGTCACAGCAAGCGCATTTATTGACCCATCTTGCCAAAAATTTTGCACAAGGCCTTCCTCGACGACTACAACAATATCTGAGAAGTTTGCTCGAATTCGGCTCGGATTTAGGTATAGCTCCCGTATATATGTTAGTCCGATTTTGAGAAATATTGCAAGAAAGTGCTAATTATTAACCGATTCCCTTGAAATTTTGCAGTAAGAATTTTCTTATGACTCTCAATATTACTGGAGAATTTCATGGAAATCGGTTCAGATTTAGATATAGCTGTCATATATGTATATCGAGAGATTTTCACCAAAACTGCAAGTGCCTTGTTAAAACAATCTTGCCAAAATTTTGCACAACGCTTTCCCCGACGACTACCACATTATCTGAGAAGTTTATAGCTCCCATATATATGTTCGTCAGATTTTGGGTAATTTGCAATAATGTTGTCATTTGTCAAACGTAGTTATTACAGTTTGAACATATTTGCTCGCCGAGGTCCATCAAAATTGGTTCAGAATTGGATATAGCTACCACATTGTACTTATAGGGTAGGTGTAGAGTATTATACAGTCAGCACCGGCCGACTTTTCGCCTTACTTACTGGTTTTCTGATAACACACCCACGGAGATGTTCTAATTTTTTTCTGTACTAAAAGAACGTTACGTTCTCTTTCTTTTAGAGCTGGAGCCTGTTTCGAATAAACACCTTGACAGGTTTACTTTCAATTACAGCCAAAAAGCAATTTGATACTCAATTTTAACATAAATAACAAGCAAAAGCGGGCTAAGTTCGGCCAGGCCGAATCTTATATACACTTCACCATCGATCGCATTTGTCGAATTCTTTTCCCGGCATCTCTTCTTAGGCAAAAAAAGGATAAAAGAAAAAATTTGCTCTGCTATTAGAGCGATATCAAGATATAGTCCGGTTCGGACCACAATTAAATTATATGTTGGAGACCTGTGTGAATTGTTTTCCAATTCGAATAAGAATTTCGCCCTTTGGGGGCTCAAGAAGTAAAATAGAGAGATCGATTTATATGGGAGTTGTATCAGGCTATAGACCGATTCAGACCATAATAAACACGCATGTTGATGGTCATGAGACGATCCGTAGTGCAAAAATTCAGGCAATTCGAATAATTGCGCCCTCTAGAGGCTCAAGAAGTCAAGACCCAAGATGGGGTTATATGACAGCTATATCAGGTTATAGTCCGATTTGAACCATAATTGGCACAGTTGTTGGATATAATAACAAAATACTTCGTGCAAAAAATTTCATTAAAATCGAATAAGAATTTCGCCCTCTAGAGGCTCAAGAAGTCAAGACCCAAGATCGGTTTATATGACAGCTATATAAGGTTATGGACCGATTTGAACCATACTTAGCACAGTTGTTGGAAGTCATAGCAAAACATGTCGTGCAGAATTTCATTCCCTCTCTAGAGGCTCAATTCCCCCTCTAGAAGCTCAAGAAGTCAAGACCCAAGATGGGTTTATATGACAGCTATATCAGGTTATGTACCGATTTGAACCATACTTGGCACAGTTGTTGGATATCATAACAAAACATGTCGTGCAAAATTTCATTTCAATCGGATAAGAATTGCGGCCTCGAGAGGCTCAATAATTCAAGACCTAAGATTGGTTAATACGGCAGCTATATCAAAACATGGACCGATATGGCCCATTTACAATCCCAACTGACCTACACAAATAAGAAGTATTTGTGCAAAATTTAAAGCGGCTAGCTTTACTCCTTCGAAAGTTAGCGTGCTTTCGACAGACAGATGGACGGACGGACACACGGACGGACGGGCAGACATGGCTAGATCGAAATAATATGTCACGACGGTCAAGAATATATACACTTTATGGGGTCTCTGACGAATATTTCGAGTAGTTACAAACAGAATGACGAAATTAGTATACCGCCATCCTATGGTGGATGGTATAAAAAGTGCAATCCCAGAATTTTACATCTAAAAATGTGAGTGAGGTAATCCACATTTAATAGAAGTACGAAACCATAAGCACAGCATGCCGGTTAACAGGGGTAATCGGTTAATAAGGGCCCGGATAATCGAGGTTCAACTGTATATACTTTTTAGTGTCCATAGAAACAACGACCATATAGGTTATACTTATTATATTGCCCCCATATGGACAGTTGTCTCGATTTTAGTCCTCGAATCCTCGTCTCACTATATTGTCAAAGTTTTAATTCTTAGGAAACAATTTGTCAATAAAAAATTTTGTCAACATTTTCCAGATCTACTGTTAAAAAGTTGTACTCAAGACAAAAAGTAAACCTCCACTCACTCCACCCTAATAAATAAATATATTTTAATGCAAGACTGATAAACTTGGCATGGCACAAACAGTCAAGGATGAATACAACAATAGCACCAATAACAACAACAACAAAAAAATAGAAAAAAATACCAAAGATATTGGCTCCATATTGCAGTTGTTGGCCTTATACGGGAGTTCCAACGAAATGATGCTGATTTCATTGTGCTTTGTCGGCAACTGAAAAAAGTTTTCAGATCCCTACATCTTCTGGTTTCTTAACAACAAAAGAACAGAAAAAACCGCATTCTTTTACTTTAATCAACTAAAATGTAAAGCTTGTGTACATACGAATGTCTGTGTAAATCTTGAAATCTTTGTTTTTTCGTTGACTACAAACAGACAAACACACATCTATCTAGGGAATGTATCTTAATTTAGCACACAAGAAAAACATGGGGGCATAGGGAAACCGAAAAAGTACCCAAGGCTAGACGTAAATGATTCCTCGGCCTCCGCAGCCCCAAAGGAATGTACATACATAGTACAACAACAACAGAAACATCTCAAAAAATGAATGAAGCAGAAAAAAAACTTCATTCTCGAATTATAGAAAATTGTGGCTATTAAATGTGTACCACTTAGGTTTTTTTCTGCCCTCTCTCTCCCGTTTCGTTACATTTCATTTGCCCAGACAACCAACTCATGTCATGACTGGGATGAATGATAATCTAAAATAGTTCAGCTAACAAGATTTTGTGTGCGTAAGGCCAGGCCCGTTGCCATCCATTTTCCATCTTCCCTATGTGGTAAACCATCACATAGAGAATTGGAATGATTGCTGGTTGGGCAGGGCTGGGCTGGTCTGAGTTGGTTTCGTCCCCCCACTTGTAATCCTGTAATAGCCTCAGGGCTTATAAATAATTTAATTAAATTAATGTCTTACGCATGAGTGGAAAAGTAGACCTCTTCAAGTGGAAGACATCATTATGGGACATCATTTGTGCAAAATCAATTGGAAATATTTTGCCATGTATTAGGCGAATGACAAAAAAAAATATCGTCATCGAAATTATAATGAAGATGGTTGTTATTAAAGCAAGTGGTCAGTCTTAAATGTTCTTCCTGGTTAGTACTTGGAATAGGAAAACTGCTTAGGTTATGTTTGTGCCATGCAATGTTATTGGGATCATCTTTAACCAATGTTATTTCGTTCTTGCTTTTATTTCGAATAGAAAAGTTAAACAACAAAAACGCTTTAAAGAGTCTCAGCAAATGTGGTTTACTAAATGCAATGGCGACAGGCTACAATGATTCCGATTTCGGCTTTACCAGTGGCCTCATCAGATTGCTGTGCCATTAAAAGATAACATGCTCCCACCTTCTCACCTACTACTCCTTTGCACTGCCCACTTATTAGTGAGTAGGTGAAAACATGTAGTCTGTTAGTGGCATAGAAATCTGATGAGGTCCCTGGTAAGGCCGAAATCGCGGCCTGTTCCCAGTACAACAACCATTTTATAGAAATTCAATTGAAGGTCTCGATGGAGAATTCGTCGAACATTTTTTCCCATCTTATGTGCCACGCAATGTTATTGAGATCATCTTTAACCAATGTTATTTCGTTCTTGCTTTTATTTCGAATATTGGGTTGCCCAAAAAGTAATTGCGGATTTTTTAAAAGAAAGTAAATGCATTTTTAATAAAACTAAGAATGAACTTTAATCAAATATACTTTTTTCACACTTTTTTTCTAAAGCAAGCTAAAAGTAACAGCTGATAACTGACAGAAGAAAGAATGCAACTACAGAGTCACAAGCTGTGAAAAAATTTGTCATCGCCGACTATATAAAAAATCCGCAATTACTTTTTGGGCAACCCAACCCCAATAGAAAAGTTAAACAACAAAAACGTTTTTAAGAGTCTCAGCAAATGTGGTTTGCTAAATGTACTGGGGGCAAGCTACAATGATCCCGATTTTGGCTTTACTTGGGGCCTCATCAGATTGCTGTGCCATTAAAAGATAACATGCTTCCCACTTCTCACCTGCTACTCCATTGCACTGTTCACTTATTAGTGAGTAGGTGAAAGCATGTAATATGTTAGTGGCATAGCAATCTGATGAGGTCCCTGGTAAGGCCGAAATCGGGGCCTGCTCCCAGCACAACAGCCAATTTATAGGGATGCAATTGAAGGTCTCGATGGAGAATTCGTCGAAGGGGAGAACGCACAACTGACTGCCTCATTTTTTTGATATTTTCCAGAACTCTGATGGTCCGTTGAAATCCATTTCTAGGTTTAGCAACACTTCCACACTCCCGGCAAGGCTAACCCGAGAAAAAATAGAACTACGGCCAGGAACGAGTCTGTGACGAAAGAATTTCAAAGCGAGCGCGAAAAGGACGTAGAGTATTACCAAGTGAGGCAGAGACGCGCTGCTCCCTAGACCAGAGCATGATGGCAACTGCATCGTGAGAGAAACAAATTTAGGGACTTCCCTCTCCAGATGCGCCACCTATCGACCACCTCCCAACCCAACCCGCCGCTCGGGAGTTTTTTCAAAGTTCAGTCGTGAAGAAACTCATATACCCTCCACCATGGATCGCATTTGTCAAGATCTTTGCCCGGTATCTCTTTATAGGCAAACAGGGGATATTGCATCAGAATTGCTATGCTATTGGAGGTTATCGACCGATAAGGTTGGGTTAGGTTGAAAAGAGGGTGCGGATATTAATCCAGCCCTAAATAATCCAGTAATCGGCTTGTTGTGCGCTGTAAATGCTGACAAGTAAAACCGTAGAAATTCGGCCGGGCCGAATATTATATACCCTACACCATGGAAAGCATTTCTCAAGTTCTTTGCCCGATGTCCCTTTATAGGCATACAAAGGATAAGAATTGCTATGCCATTGGAGCTATACCAACCCATAAACCGATTGGGGCCATGTTGGAGACCAAAATGGAAAAATTTCGGCCAAATCGTATAAGAGTTGCACCCTCTAGTGGTTCAAAAAATAAAATTGGGAGGTCTGTTTGTACGGGGCTATATCAGGCTATTGACTGATTCGGGTCATATGTACACCTTACGTTTAAAGTCATAAAAGAAGTGCAATTGTGCAAAATTTTAACCAATTCGGATAAGAATTGGGCCCTCTAGAGGCTCAAGAAGTATAATAGGTTTATAAACCGGTTATAAACCGATTTAAACCACACTTGGCACAGTTATTGAAAGTCAAAACAAAACCTACTCATGGCAAATTTCAGTCAAATCGGGCAATTATTGCACCCTCTAGCGGTTCAAGAAGTCAAGATCCGAGATAGGTTTATATGGGAGCTATATCAGGTAATGAACCGATTTGAATAATGGAACAGTTGTTGGAAGTTAAAACAAAGAAATTCTTGTAAAATTCCAGCCCAATCGTATAATATTGCGCCCTCTACCGACTCAATAAGTCAAGATCCGAAATCAAGTTATAATGAAGCTATATCAGGTTATTAACCGATTTGAACCATACTTGGCACAGTAGTTGGAAATTAAAACAAAACCAACTTAAGCAAAATTTCAGCCCAATAGGATAATCAATGTGTTCTCTAGCGGCTGAAGAAGTCAAGATCCGAAATCGGTTTAGATGGAGGCTTTATCAGGTTATGAACCGATTTGAACCATACTTGGCACAGTTGTTGAAAGATAAAACAAAACACTTCATGCTAAACTTCAGCTAAATCGGATAAAAAATACGCCCTCTAGAGAGTCAAGAAATATAACCGGAAGATCGGTTTTTATGGCAGCGATATCAAGTTATGAACCGATTTTGGGCTAAATAGGTATAGCTGTTGAAATTCGAAATGAACCCAAACCCATGCAAAATTCCAGCCCAATCGGATAATACTTGCGCCCTCTAGTGGCTGAAGAATTCACGATCCGAAATTGGATTATATGGGGGCTATATCAGTTTATGAATACTTCATGTAAAATTTCAGCCAAATCGGATAAGAGTTGCGCTCTTTAGAGACTCAAGACGTCAAGATCCGAGATCGGTTAATATGGCAGCTATATCAAGTTATGAACCGATTTTGACCTTACTTGGAACAGTTGTTGGAAGTTAAAACAAGCAAATTCTTGCAAAAAATGGTCCAATCGTACAATACTTGCGCCCTCTAGCGGCTCAAGAAGTCAAGAAATGAAATCAATTTATTATGAAGCTATATAAGGATATTAACCGAGTTAGGCCATATTTGTTGGTGAAAAATGCATAATTGATGATCAAATAGCAGCTCTATAGAAATATGGTCCGATTTGGACCCAATTTCACACGGATATTGAGTGGTACACCTGATCCATATACGACACGGATATCGAATATACAACATAAGCCACTGTGTCAAATTTCAGCGAAACAGGATTATAAATGTGCATTTTATGGGGCCTAGACTTTAAATCAAGAGATCGGCTATATCCAAATGTGGACCGTTCTGGGTCAAATTGAAGAGGGCTGACGAAGGGCCCAACAGAACTCACTGTCCCAAATGTCGGCTAAATCGGACCATAAATGTGCCTTTTATAGGCCCAAAACTTTAAATCGGGAGATTGGTCTATATGGCAGCTATATCCAAATCCGGACCGATCTGAACCAAATTACAGAATGTTTTCGGGGAACCTAACGAAACTCACTTTTCCAAATTTCAGCGCCTTTGATGGGCCCAAAACCCTATATCGAGAGATCGACCGGGAGAGAGATCGGCAGCTATATCCAAATCTGAACCGATCTGAGCTAAATTGAAGAACAACGTTGAAAGGTCTAACACTGTCCCAAATTTCGGCGAAATTGGACAATAAATGCGCCTTTTATGGGCCAAAGACCTTAAATCGAGAGATCGGTCTATATAGCAGCTAAATCCAAATCTGGACCAATCAAGGCCATATTGCAGCAAAATGTCGAGCAGCCTAACACAACTCACTGTCTAGAATTTTGGCGACATCCGACAATAAATTTGCCATTTATGGGCCCAAAAAACCTTTAATCTAGAAATCGGTCCATATGGCAGATATATCTAAATCTGGACTGATCTGAGCCAAATTGAAGAAAGTTGTCGACTGGTCTTGCACAACTCATTGTCCCAAATTTCAGCAAAATCGGATAATAAATGTGGCTTTTATGGGCCTTAGACCCCAAATCGGAGGATCGGTCTATATGGGGGCTATATCAAGATTTGGTCCGATATAGCCCATCTTTGAAATCAACCTGCTTATGGACAAAACAAGAGTCTGTGCAAAGTTACAGCTCAATATCTCCATTTTTGAAGACTGTAGCATGATTTCAACATACAGACGGACGGACATGGCTAGATCGTCTTAGATTTTAGCGCTGATCAAGAATATTGCGAGTGTTGCGAACGGAATGACAAAATTAATATACCCCCACCCTTCGGAGGTGTGTATAACAAATAATTGAGTGCTAAGTTCGGCCGGGCCTAATCTTGGAAACCCACCACCATGGATTCTGCTAAAATATGAGAGCTATATCTGGTTACAGAACGATTTGAACCGTACTTGGCACAGTTCAGAATCATAACAGAAAACTATGTGCAAAACTTCAGCCAAATCGAACAAAAATTGCGGCTTGCAGAGGGGGATCAAGAAGTCATATCGAGAAATCAGTGTACATGGGAGATATATCAGGTAATAGACCGATTTGGACCGTACTTGGCACAGTTGTTTGAAGTCATAGCAGAACACTACGTGCAAAATTTCAGCAAAATCGGATGAAATTGAGGTTTCCAGGGGCTCAAGAATCCAAATCAGGAGATGGGTTTATATGGGAGCTATATCAGGTACTTGACCGATTTGAACCGTACTTGGCACAGCTGTCGTAAGGCATAACGAAACATTATATCCAAAATTTCAGCCAAATCGGACAAAAATTGTGGCTTCCAGGGCTCAAGAAGTCAAATCGGGAGAACGGTTTATATGGGATCAAGAATATATATACTTTATGGGGTCTTAGATGAATATTTCAAAGTGTTGCAAACGGAATGACTAGATTAGTATACCCCCATCCTGTGGTGGTTTGTATCAAAAGGGGGTGGATTAATATCCTAACTATGCCACTATGGACATATACCATAGCCAGTAATCGGATTGCTCTGCGCTAAATATTTGAAGTTAACCTCGTGTTCCATGGCATAAATATAAGGGAGAAAGTGGCACAGGGCAATCCACAGGGGGGCATTTTATCGCCACTCCTATGGGTGACCACCATAAATGACCGGATGGTGACTGAGGAGAGATTTGAACCCGTCTGTTATAATACTTCTAAGGGGTAAGGAACCGAACGAGCTATGCAGCAGGGCCGAAAGGGTCTTGCATATGGCATATGACTGGGCTAGACCCAGAGGTTTCAATGTTAACCCAGAGAAGTCTGAAAAATGCCTGTTCACGAGGAAGACGAAGGTGGGCCAATTTAACGCACCACGTTTCCTCTATAAGACGATTTCGATATCTGACAAGGTCAAATACTTAGGTGTGATCTTGGACAGGAAACTGAATTGGAAGGAAACTGAGGTGTCACATTCAGGAGCGTACTGCGAAGGCTCACAGATGTTGGGCACTATGTAGACGGGGCCTGAATCCTAGGATAGTCCAATGGCTCTACAGGAGCGTGATTAGACCAATACTTACTTACGCCTCAGTAGTTTGGTGGACTGCTATTGCATGCATAAGGACATATGGTATGGCATAGGCGGAGCGATGAGGACCAGGCCCACTAGGGCACTGGAGACTATTCTAGATATCCGACCCATTGACATACAGATTAAGTGTGAAGCAGCCACTGCGGCTATGAGACTTAAGGCGATGGGAGAATGCATTGAGAATGGGAGCAGCTCATACCATCGCGGTCAAATGGAGACGACGATAGGAAACCTGGAAGGAAGTGGAGAGTTTTCCGATCGGATAGATGAGATTAACCTTGAAGTCGAGTACGAGGCACTGCTGCCATCGGCACAGTCTTTGATTGACGGAACCCTAGTATTGCCATCTGGAATATCATGTTACACGGATGTATCAAAGCTAGAGGACAGAGAGGGGCCTGGAGGCTTACATTGAGAAACCAGGGACTGAGATCTGTTTTAGACTGCCTGACCATAATACGGTCCTGCAGGCGGAGATCCGGGCGATCGGGGAATGCGGGAAGTGGTGTGGTGCTAACGTGAGGGCGTCGAGTGTGAACACCTTTACCAACAGTAAAATTGCCATAAGGGCAATAACAACCAGGACGGTAAGGTCGCGAACAGTCTTGGAGTGTAAGGGGGAGATTAACACGCCTTCTCTGAGGATGGGAAAATCCTCATCGTTTGGGTGCAGGGCCATAACGGAGTAAGGGGAAATGAAAGGGCAGACGATTTCGCGGCCAACCGAAGCCTTTCGGTTCGACGCAGTAAAGTAAAGGGAGTGGGCGACGAATGCGCATGCAACATTGTGGAACAGCTAAACGGTCGGTAGGACGGCGAAAATCTCATAGGGGGATCCAGATCGTGAGAAGACGAGGGTATTACTGAAATGATGTGAGAAGGAGGTCAGTGTAGCTATTGGTATCATAATGGGACACATAGGACTACGAGCTCACATATGTAAAATCGGTGCGGCAAGTGATAGCATATGTAGGGCATGCGGGGAAGATAATGAGACGTTGTAGCATTTCCTTTGTCATTGCCCGGTTTTCGCGTCCAAAAGGTGGAGACACAATATCAGACATGAACAAACTTAGGGTAGTGGCATTGAAAACAATTAAGGATTTTGTAAGTAGCACAAAATTCCTAACTAAAATTTTTTTTTTAGAGGTTACTTCATAGTTTTCAGAGCGCACAGCAAGCCGATTACTGGCTTAGGTGTATGTCCATAGTGGCATGGGGCGGATTAATATCTGCACCCTCTTTTCAACCTAACCTAACCTCGTAATAGAAAATCTTAGTCAGGAGTTCTAAACTACTAAAAAAATCACTAATTGTTTTCCATACTATGGGTTGCCCAAAAAGTAATTGCGGATTTTTTAAAAAAAAGTAAATGCATTTTTAATACAACTTAGAATGAACTTTAATCAAATGTACTTTTTTTACACTTTTTTTCTAAAGCAAGCTAAAAGTTACAGCTGATGACTGAAAGAAGAAAGAATGCAATTACAGAGTCACAAGCTGTGAAAAAATTTGTCAACCCCGACTAAATAAAAAATCCGCAATTACTTTTTGGGCAACCCAATACTTCCCTGAGTTGGTTCATATCAGTTATTGTATCCTCACCTAAGATGCCAGTGTCTGTTAACCGCTAGAGCCGGGCAATGACATGGGATATGCTACAGCGTCTTATCATATTCCCCACATAACCTACACATGTAACACTTGCCACACCTATTCTGCACAAGTGACCCTGTGAGTCCTATGTGAAAAAGGTTTGACGAGAGGGGAACTTCCTGTTTAAATCGACATGTTTTGAATTAAATCGACATGTTTTCTAATCAAAAACTTTAACCTAGATGGCGTATCTAACAAACATATTTCTTTAATTTTTTTTGTTTTGTTAAATTGTTTTTATATTATACAACATTTTATATAGACATTTAATTGGTCCTCTATGCTAGCTGGCAAATAAGGCTTTGGGCACTGCCACCCGCAGTACGCAGAGCAAACTTCAGTTAACCACAAATTACAAACGAGTATGTTCGAGTCAGCTGAAACAGTTTTTCTGTTGGCTTTGAGATATCTAAACACTCGGCGAGTGTGAATGAGAGATGCGCGTTAACCGCAACACTACGTTCGTTTGTTGCTTCAACATTCGTCTTGGAAACATTTATGGTCTATGAAAACGTCAACATCTTAATTAAAATTTAATGTCTTTCAAAATATACAACTTGTTAATGTTCTTGGCAGTCTATTGTTGTTGTGTTCCTGTTCATCATTGATGGTGCTAGGCCGCTAGATGCCACCAACATATCCGTATCCGTTCGCTCGCTCGTTCGTTCGATGTGAAAAATATTGCTCTGGTAATTTGTTCGTTTTTGGCTTTTCCATCGACACTCTGCTTGAGATTTTCCTCAATATAGGTATGTATACCTCGTGTTTTTCTATTTTGCCCCGTTCTAGTTCTTAGTGTTAGTTTTTATTGATGCTCGCTGGCTCCCCTTTACTATATCGACTTGCTCTGGATGAAGTAGCTGCAGATGAATGAATCAACGAAGAAGCGTATTTTTATGGCATTATAGTTTAACTTGATCTTGTTTTCATATAATTGTATTAAAGCAAGTTATTGGGTTTCAAAATATTTTGTATGCCATAAAAAGTCATAAAAGATTTTTATGCCTATTTAAAAGGTAGCACGAAGAAGACCAAGTAGAAGAAGAGGAAGAAGTAATTTGTTATCCGTGTCACTTAAATTGCTTGAATAACAATTAAACACTTTGCCTACCGTTTGAGCATTGAATTCATCTATTCTTTATGTCATTGGGAGCAGCAATAATAATGAGTGGAATAGTTTAAAGTTTTATATCCTCAGATAGCTAAAGTGTGAATAAATTAAAGTTATGACTAGAACTCAAGACTAAGCCAAATGCAAAACAGATTGATGAGTATGTAAGTTATTCAGGTAAGAGATTATTGTCTTATGATGATATAATGATGTTAGAAAAGGAAAGCAAAAAACATTAATTTTTTTCAGAAAAAAATATCGCAAAAAAATGTTCAATTAAAAATTTAATTGAAAATAAAATCGCGTTCAATTAAACAATTAATTGATTAATCATTTTTTAATTTAATATGAGCTATTTTAGTTACAGTCGTGATTGAACAAATTTTCCGATTCAATTAAAAATTAATTGATTTAATCAATTTTTTAATTGAATTTCAAAATATTTTCAATAACCATCGTAATTGAAAATTTTGTTTTGTTCGAATCTTAAAAAAAATAAATAAGTACATCTAATTAAGGGTTATTTTGTCAACTACGAGATAAAAGAAATGATATTTCAAAGACCCATACGTTCCACATTTCGACAAATCTGTGGCAATACCATGGAAGCCGGTTGTACGTCTCGTAATAAGCGATAGAGTCGTTCATCGGCCGAGGGTTGCCGCCTCAGTGCACACCATACTCCTACGACAATAACCACACATACAAACACTAATGGAAAAAGTTTGCTGAAAATAGCAAACACTTTCAGCTGAATAGTGATAGTTGATTTTGTTGCTATTGTAGCAGTAATTCTGCTATTTCAGCAGTAGTACTGCAAATTCAAAGTAGCAGGCCTAATGCTGAAAAGACTGTTGTTTGCTGAAAATGTTCATAGAAAAAAGTTGGCTGAAAATAGCAAACACTTTCAGCTAAATATTAATAGCTGATTTTGTTGCTATTGTAGCAGTAATTTTGCTATTTCAGCAGTAGTACTGCAAATTCACAGTAGCAGGCCTAATGCTGAAAAGTCTGTTGTTTGCTGAAAATGACTGCTGTTTTATTATGAATTGGATGTTGGAAGAAACAAGTAAAAACGTGCTAATTTTGGGCGGGCCGAATCTTATATACCCTCCACCATGGATCGCATTTGTTGAGTTCTATTCCCGATATCTCTTTTTAGGAAAACAAAGGATAAAAGAAAAGAATTGCTATGGTATTGAAGCTATATCATGTTATGGTCACAAGTGGACTGAATTAAATGTTTCAAACCATAGTAGAAGTCATTGTGTCAAATTTTAGCCAATTCGAATAAGAATTGCACCCTATAGGAGGGACTCAAGAAATGAAATAGGGAGATCGGTTTAGATGGGAACTGTATCAGGCTATAGACCGATTCAAACCATGTTTGACAGGTATGTTAAAGGTTATAGGAGAAGCTGTTGTACAAAATTTCACCCAAATCGGCTAATACTAACGCCCTCTAGAGGCTCAAGGAGTCAAGATCCCAGATCGTTTTATATGGCAGCTATATCAGGTTATGGACCGATTTGAACTATACTAAGCACAGTTGTTAAAAGTCATAGCGAAACACATCATGCTGAATTTCAGCCAGATAGGATAGGAATTGAGCCCTCTAGAAGCTCAAGAAGTCAAGACGTCAGGTCGGTTTATAGGGCAGCTACATCTGGTTAAGGATCGATAGAAACCATACTTAGCATAGTTGTTGAAAGTCTCAACAAAACACGTCATGCAAAATTTCAGCCAAATGTGATAAAAATTGCGCACTCTAGAGGCTCAAGAAGTCAAGATTCGAGATCGGTTTATACCACATCTATATCAGGTTATGGACCGATTTCAACTATACGCATCACCGATTTCCATTTAGCATTGGAAATCATAACAAAACACCTTATGCAAAATTTCAGTCAAACCGGATGAGAATTGCGCCGTCGAGTGGCTCAAGAAGTCAAGATCCAAGATCGGTTTATATGGCAGCTATATCCAAACATGGACCATCACTTTTCACAACCGGATGAGAATTGCGCCGTCGAGTGGCTCAAGAAGTCAAGATCCAAGATCGGTTTATATGGCAGCTATATCCAAACAAGGACCATCACTTTTCAAAACCATTTTATACCCACCACTATAGGATGGGAGTATACTAATCCAGTCATTCCATTTGTAAAACTCCGAAATATTCGTCTAGGACCCCATAAGGTATGTATATTCTTCCTCGTCCCGACGTTCTGAGTCGATCTAGCCATGTCCGTCCGTTCCTCTGTCGAAATCACGATAGAGGTCGAACGCGTAAAGCTATCCGCTTGAAATTATGCACAGATACTTAATATTGATGTAGGTCGTCGTGGATTGCAAATGGGCTATATCGGTTCAGATTTAGATATAGCTCCCATATAAACACGTGTCCCGATTTAACTTTTTGAGCCATTGGAAACAGCAATTTTTGTCCCAGTTGGCCAAATACGGTCCAAATCGGTCAATAACCTGATATATCTCCCATAGAAACCGGTCTCCCAATTTGACTTCTTGAGCCCATACAAGCCGCTATTTCTGCCCGATTTGGCTGAAAGTTTCCATGTAGTATTCTGCAATGACTTTTAAAAATTGCGCTTAGTAGGTCCAAATCGGTTTATAACCTGATATAGCTCCCATATAAACCGATTTCCCGATTTGATTTCTTGAGACCATGGAAGTCGCAAATTTTGTCCGAATTGGCTTAAGTTAGCATGTAGTGTTCTGTAATGAACTGCTGTTTTATCAAACATTTTTACTGTTTGGTTGAGTATAGGGCACCCGTACCCGACACCCGAAATTTTTTGGAGAACCCCCGTGGAAGCGTTTTTTTTTTCTTGTATACGGATATCCACCGAACTTTGTCCAAACGACGCACCTCAAGTTCATGTTCCTGAAGGTAAACATCTGCTTACCAAACACAAAAATTTATTGGAATTTTCAAAAAATGTCAATCGTGTTTTAATTGATTCAATTACAAAATTAATTAAAAATTCAATCATTTTATTAATTGAAAATTTAAATATTTTTTTTAATTGAAAATATTTTCAGTTACCCTATTCAAAAACGGTGATTCATATTATTATTTTCGTGATTGAAGCAGTTTCAATTAAAAAATTAATTGGATCAATTAACTTGGTGATTGAAACCAATTTTTATTTTTTCTGTGTATGTTACGATTTTAAAAGAGCTTGATGAGCGTTTTTGACCATATGGGAGATTGGTCCCCATATTTTCTATTCCTAAATCAGACCATATTAGAACATAGCCCCCATATAGACCCACTTTCCGATAAGATTTCTAAGTTCGTAAATGCACATTGATAAACCAAAGTATGGCTCTGTACTTTCCAAGCTGATATAGAATAGTCCTGAGGCGGAAAAATTTTACATCTTATGCCGTTATCTAAAGGGGGCGTATCCAACAGCTACTTGTCACCACAGGCACTGCAAAGATCAGCTTGCCCCACCTTGTATCCTGCGCAGCCTGCAAGACCTGACGGTGCCACGGCCAGTCAGTACTACTTTCAGTAGTCTGAGATCAAGCTCCCTTAGCCTTTGCTAACCTGCCCAGCACTACGTTGTTATAGAAAGCGTCCTCCCTACCAAGAACCTCGTACTACGAAGAGTTCTCTGCAGAACTACAAGTGCTTATCTGCAACCCATTCCTTAAAAGGTCGCCCAAAGCCTCGTTCCCCGCCACTGCCTTGATGGCACAGGAAAGGTACTTGGGAGTAAAGTATGAAAGTGATATCAAAAGTTGGAGCCAGCAGACCGACGCACTAAAAAATACCCTAGCTGATGATCACGTTGGCAAAGGATTCCCTCTATTGAATACTGGAAAGGACCCGAGTAAGGGGGAGACGTACAGACCGATCTCCCTTCTCTCACCAGTAGCCAAGACGCTTGAGGGACTACTCTTCCTGAGCCTCGTTGGAGAATTTCAATTCGCAGCGCATCAGCGTAGAGAATTTCGTTGGAGAATTTCCATTTGCAGCATGGATTCCGAAGACTGCATATCACAACAACTGCTTTGCATGCCATCACCGCCCACAATTGCCGAGGCTTCAATTAGCCCAGGTTATGTGATAAAACGAACCTCGTGCCACAGAACCTATCCAAGGCATTCAACACGGTGAGACATGCCCAACTATTTACAGACGTTGCCAACACTTCCCTCCAATCAGACCTAAAACGCTGGGTTGCGAATTACCTGTGTGGTCGCCAGTCATTTGTGGAATTAAGGGATAAGAAATCGATACAACGTAGAATGAAACAGGGATTTCCCCAAGGCGGGGTAATATCTTCTGCACTGTTTGACCTCTACCCATCCTCCATTCCATCTCCTAGAGACGGCATAAAGATCGTTTTATAGGCGCAAGATTGGCATCTCGTCTCGCAACCATTGATGACATCTGCGGTATGTTAAACGTCTGCCTCAACGAACTTCTCCCTAACGGTGTATATTGGTGGGTAGGAATGGTCCTGTTATGGGTTTGTATTTTCCCACCTTAAAGGAAACTGTAAATTTCATGCCATATCCCAACACTTCTGCCATATGCTTTTCATGTATGTAACTTAAGAACCGCGAATATTTAACTTATTCAAATTGTTGAATTATGTGATTATTTTGTTACGATTTAAATTTCATTCGAGATTCAAAATTGCATGAATTCACAAACTAAATTAAATTCCTCCAAAACTCTCATATATACAAAACATTTTTAAATATTTAATTTCAGTACTTCCGAAATTGACTAAATATGCACACGTCTATCTCTGGCATTCTAAAACAAATCCAAAAAGAAACAAAAAATCGGAGTAACAAGAACTGCCATGCACCACAGCTCTCTATGGCAAAAGTAATGATGGCAACACAATCTACCATTTTGCCACTCGAATGGAGAATTGTAGATGGCAAACAACAATAACAACAGCAAAAGAAACCCCGAGACTACAGCAACAACAACTGTGGTCCCCGAACAAATATCAACCACCAACACCACTACCATACCCGCGCCATTATCATCAGGTCCCAAGTGAAATGTCGACACAATAGGAACTTTGTGTGCTCGTTGTTGTTGTTGCTCTCGATTCCGTTTATACGTGTGTTTGTCTGTAGACGCTTAGCAGCACACAAGGCACCACTGCGCGCAATGTTGTTATCTTAACATGCGAATGCGATGAATGGTTGATTGGACGGACGAAGGTACGGACGGAAGGTTGGATGGATGGATGCAGTTTCAGAATTTAAATTAACCCCATATTGAACGTGAGTACGAAGTTGTAATACAAAGTAGAGACACACTGGGAGTTGTGTGTGTATGTTTGCTTGTGTACCTAGAACACACACTAGGTTGAACCCAACAACAGCAATACGCACAAATGAAACCAAAACAAAGTGAACCCAGAAAACAACAGCAAAACCAGAACCAGTTGTGGAAGCAAACTAAACTAAACTCAAAAGATATCGTCTGTCGGTCGCATGTTTGTTTGCACATTTGTGCCTCTGACGTTTGTAGCGAACAATGTGCGCAAATGTGTGGATGTTTATAGGTATGAAGTTTTCCACTACCAATGGCGTAGAAATAGGGGTGCTAAATTTGTATGTAATAAGCAGATCACTAAATTTTGAGTATTTTTTTAAGAAATACTCTGACAAGGGCTCTGAAAGTGAAAATCGGCAAAACATATATCTAGGAGCTATATCTAAATCTGAAACGATTTCAACCAAACTCCGCAGATATTATGGTGGCAGTCCTGGCCCTGGCGACAGGGCGAAAGCTACATAGGACCACACTATAGGCGAAAGCTACATAGGACTCCTATGACTATAGGAAAATCCTCTTTGTCATATTTCGAAGGAATAACTAACTAGAAGTTAATATGGATAGACCGAGGGCATGGAGGGTCTTTATTCCCAAGGCGGGAAGAATAAACCACAGTACGACGAAGGATTATAGGACTATTAGTCTGTCATCGTTTTTGCTGATAACACTGGAAAGACTCATTGACCTGAAGGTGAGAGGGGGACTTATGCCGAAAAACTTTAGTTGGGCACAACACGCATACCTCAAAGGCAGGTCGGTGGAGATGGCCCTTTGGTACACTTTGGCGGCCTTCTTGGATATTGATGGGGCCTTCAATAATGTGGGGATAGGGGCGATAGTCGCAGCACTCAATCACACAGGGATTCACCCCTTAATCACCCAGTGTATCAATAATATGCTTTATGGCAGGATTATTAATGCGAACCTGGGAGATAGTGTGGTTAGAAGGCGGGTGATCAGAAGAACGCCTAAAGTATTCTCCCAAGGAGTACTCTCGTCGATTCTATGGAACCTCGTGATTAATGATGGATCTCGGTGGGGATAGCACGAGCATTATCGCTTATTAGGCCGACGTCGTGCTGCTGGTCCGAGGCAGGTTTCTGTCGCCGATTAGCGAGATCATGCAAGGATCACTGAGGATGTTGTCGCGATGGGCTCCCAGATGGTGCTCTACACGCGTAGATATAAGATACCGGAGTTCAGACTCCCATCCTTGGACGGGGTCACCCTGCGGCTGTCGAAGGAGGCAAAGTGCCTATGCATAGTCCTCAATTCGAAACTGTCCTGCAAGAGGAACACCGTGGAAAGAAGCCGTAAGGCACTGTGCGCTTTTTACTCCTGCAGGAGGATGTTCGATAGGAAGGGGGGGGGGGGGGGGGGGTAACTCCCAACATGATTTATTGGATGTATGCGGCCATCGTTAGACCAGTACTGGCCTGTGGAGCACTGGTATGGTGGAATGCCGTCGGGAAGAGGACGCGTGCGAGGGAGTTCGAGAAGGTCTAGAGACCGACCAGCGTCGGGATCACAGGGGCACTGAGATCAGCACCGCAGGCAGGCCTGGAGGCGATGCTGAATATGCGCCACATTGAGGCCCATATTTTGAACAGGGCCGTCACGGTCGTTTTTAGGCTGAGAAAGCTTGGCATGCTGAAGGAGAATGGTTGCGGCCAAAGTTCGATTCTGGGTGTTATGGATGCGGAGGGTAGACTGAGGAGTATCTCCGACTACCTGACGCCAGTGCCGACTGGAGTGAGGGCGTGCGCGATACGATTTCCTGAGAGGGACGAATGGAGGGCAAATGCTGTGTCAGAGGAGGGTGCGACCTCAATCTACACAGAATACTCCAAGATGGAGTCAGGGACTGGATTGGGAGTCTACTCTGATGCACTCAATATCAGTATGTCTCTGAGACTGCCGGACGAGTGTACGGTCTATCAGACAGAGGTCTCTGCCATTGCATTGGCCGCAAGAGAAATTCTGTTAAGGGACTTGCCGCCCTCGAAACTCAGAATTTATGTGGACAGTATGGTGGCACTCAAATGCTGTGTTTGAGGAGGGTGAGACCTCAATCTACACAGAATTCTTCAAGATGGAGTCAGGAACTGATGCACTCAATATCAGTATGTCTCTAAGGCTGCCGGACGAGTGTACGGTCTTTCAGGCAGAGGTCTGTGGCATTGCAGTGGCCGCAAGAGAAATTCTGGTAAGGGACTTACCGCCCTCGAAACTTAGAATTCATGCGGCCAGTATGGCGGCCTTAGGGTCGAGATACATGGCGGATTATTTGAAGTCCCGGAAAGGCTCCGGGCCCACGATGTGACGCTGACATGTGTTCCTGGGCATAAGGGGATTCCAAGAAATGAGAGGGCGGACGAGTGCGCCAGGAGGGGTTCGTCTGCGCCGCGCGGACCGGTCATCGGTCGAGCTACAGAACACAGTAGAGGGGATGGCCAAGGCGGCGTCGGAGGCGAGGTGGGACACGGTGGATGTTTGCGAGACTGCCAAGGCGCAATGGCCAGCCGTCGACCAGAGGAGAACGAGGGAGTTGCTGGCGTAAGTTAAGAGTTCGATGAGTACCTTGACAGGGGTAATAACCAGACACTGTGCCATAGGCCGCATGGCGGCGCGCATGGTGATACCGCACAATGACTTCTGTAGGAGTTGCCTCAATGTGGATGAGGAGGAGACTATTGAGTATTTGCTGTGTTCATGTCCGGGTCTGCAGAGACGTAGACTCTCCTTTCTTGGGAGCCGTTTCTTCTGTGATCTGGGCGAACTTGCGAACGTACCTCTTGTTTTTCTCCTGTGGTTTGTTGAAAGAACAGGATGATTCCGACGGGGGTGATAAGCTCCGGCGTAGGTACATCTGCGCTTGAGTGGGCACGAGCTTTTCTTCACCCCCGCTCGGGTTTTCCATTCCTCCCGTCTTTCTTTTACTCATGTATAACCTGTAGTCAGAGGTCTAACATCTTCTTTCTCTTCCGTTTTTCTCTCTAGGGTACCACAATGGGCCAAACTGACTTGGGAGTGAACTCACCTTTGGTGGGTAACCCATTCAACTTAACCTAACATGGACCGGCAGACAGGCGGACATAGCTCAATAAAATCGGAAAGTGGTTCTGATTGGATCCGTATACTTATCAATAGGTCTTTTTCTCATCCTTTTGGGTGTTACAAACAAATGCACTAAGCTCTAATATCTTTTTCCACATTAGTGGTGGGACTTTATATGGGTTATTAGTTTTAAAGTTTTATCCAGAAATGAAGCATTTTTTTATGAAAATTTTCTCACTTATATGCTTGCTGTCGTCAAAACATTACAAATTTGACCCCCTTCAACGAATGCTATGTCGATGCCCATGTCCACGACACATGCCATTTACCAAGTGCGCGTCTTGTAAATTAATACACAGGAGCCAGGATTCAGGACTCTGTGTTTATGTCAGTTGTTTGTTCTGATGTTTGCTTTTTTCTACGCTGATGTAGTTCATGTTTTGAATTTTTGCCCTAAGTCGTTGTTGTTGTTGTCAATGGCCGAATTAAATTTCAAAAAATTACTTGAGAGAGGGTAGACAAAAAGGCTTGAGAAGTAAAGGACCAAAGGAAAGGTGTGATTTTTTAACTCGTCATATTTTTTTCTTTCTTTTGAAAAAGTTGCAAAGGGTAAACGGAAATACATGGGAAGTCATCAGAAAAGTCTGCATAAACGGTATAGGTATCTGCCTACCTTTGTCCCTACCCACACAATTACTTTGCCTTTCAGCATCATATGTTTTTGAATTGCTTTGTTGAGGATTGTGTTTTTTCTTTTATTCATAAAAGGTCGTTTTTTAGTGGTTGATTTCGGCGTTTAAATTTCATGCATAATTTTTTTTTTTGGTATCTGTAACATTTGCATGCTTCAAGCGTTTGTTGGCAGTGTTTGGTCATCAGCTTTAGATGAATTCAAGATTTACTAAAACTTGGAAAATATAGAAAAACTAGGAAAGGAAAGGCTAAAGCCTTGAGCCAAGAATAAAATGTGCCAAATTTGATGGTAATCGGACAACAAATACGACCTCTACCTTGATTAAAGGAATATATGGACAGACGGACATAGCTAAATCGATTCACGAAGTTATTCTAAGCCGATCGGTATATTTATACTGCACATTTTTTTAAACTTTTACTTCCAAAGCTACATTAAATGTCATGAATTTAAAATAGGGCTGTCGCACGAAAAATTTTCTCGTTTTTCTCTAGCTACTTGATTGAATTTTATTCTACTTTTTTTTAGAAAAAAGGTAGCATCAAATGTAGTGAAGTAGCTCAAGAAAAAACCTCATTTTTCGACCGACAGCCCAATGTTAAAATCACGACATTGGATGGAGCTTTGAAAGCGTTGAAATCAAATGCACATTAAAATAAATACCTTGTTCCATGGTTGTAGTGTAGGGTATTAACACGAATTGAGCTTTTCACTTTTCAATACGCAAGTACGAAACTGAAGGTTGCTGAATTTTTGTTTTTATACCCACCACAGAAGGTAACACATCGAAATATCCATTTCCGACACTTTAAAGTATGTTCATTCTTCATCAGCAGAAAAATCCTAAACGATCTAGCCATGTCCGTCCGTCTGTCTGTTGAAATCCCACTACAGTCTTTAACAAGTAAAAAGGCGTTAAGTTCGGCCAGGCCGAACTTTGGATACCCACCACATCGGGTATATATGTAAACCACCTTTCATCAAAATCCAGTGAAAATTGCATACATATGTATACGGCATATGTCCCATAGCAGTTATATCGAAATATATTCCGATTTGGACCAAATTCTAATAAGTACGAGTCATTGTTCAATTGGTTATAACAAAATATTGGTCTTCTTAGTAGCTATATCTGAAAATAAACCGATTTGAACCATATACAACATATATGTCGCCTTTTTTGGGGCCACGACTTTAAATCAAGATATCGGTCTATATGGCAGCTATATCCAAATCTTGATCGATCTAGACCAAACTGCAGAAATATGTGGCGGGGCTTAACTTAACTCTCTGTCCCAAATTTCGGGAACATCGGACAATAAATGCGCCTTTTATGGGCTCAAAACATTAAATCGAGAGATCGGTCTATATGGGAGCTATATCCAAATCTGAGCCGATGTGAGTGAAATTCACGAAGGACGTCGAAGGGCCTAACACAACTCACTGTCCCAAATTTCAACAAAATCGGATAATAAATGTGGCTTTTATGGGCCTAAGACCCTAAATCGGAGGATCGGTCTATATGGCAGCTATATCCAAATCTGGACCGATCTGTGCCAAGTTGACGAAGGATGTCGAAGGGCCTAACACAACTCACTGTCCAAAATTTCAGCAAAATCCCATAATAAATGTGGCTTTTATGGGCCTAAGACCCTAAATCGTAGGATCGGTCTATATCGGTCTGGTCCGATTTGGGCCAAATTCACGAAGGATTTCGAAGGGCCCAACACAATTCACAGTCTCAAATTTCAGCAAAATCGGAAAATCGAAAATCGGATCGGTCTATATCGGGGCCATATCAAGATGTATTTCGATATAGCTCATCTTCAAACTTAACCTGCTTATGGATAAAAAAGAATCTGTGCAAAGTTTCAGCTCAATATCTCTATTTTTAAAGACTGTAGCGCGATTTCAACAGACAGACGGACGGACATGTCTTAGATTTATACGCCGATCAAGAATATATACACATTATAGAGTCGGAAATGGATATTTCGATGTGTTGCAAACAAACTGACAAAATTAATATACCCCCATCGTTCGGTGGTGGGTATAAAAATAGAGATATTGAGCTGAAACTTTGCAAAGATTCTTTTTTTCCATAAGCGGGTTAAGTCGCCAAAATTTGGGATAGTGAGTTAAGTTAAGCCCCTCACAATACTTCTGCAATACGGTCCAGATTTGGACATAGCTGCCATATAGACCGTTATCTTGATTTAAGATCTTGGGCCCACAAAAGGCGCATTTATTGTCTGATTTTGTCAAAATTTGGGAAAGTGAGTTGTGCTGGGCCACTCGACATCCTTCTTCAATTTAGTCTAGATCGGTTCAGATTTGGATGTAGCTGCTATATGGACCGATTTCTCGATTTAAGGTTTTGGGCCCATAAAAGGCGCATTTATTGTCCGAAGTTGACGAAAAGTGGGACAGTAAGTTAAATTAGGCCACTCAATATCTTTCTGCAATATGGCCCAGATCGGTCCAGATTTGGACATAGCTGCCATATAGACCGTTTTATCGGTTTAAGGTCTTGGACCCATAGAAGGCGCATTTATTGTACGATTTTGTCAAAATTTGGGACAGTGAGTTGTGCTGGGCCACTCGACATCCTTCTTCAATTTGGTCTAGATCGGTTCAGATTTGGATGTAGCTGCTTTATGGACCGATTTCTCGATTTAAGGTCTTGGGCCCATAAAAGGCGCATTTATTGTATAATGTCGCCGAAATTTAGGACAGTATTTTCGATAGACCCCTCGACATTTTTCTGCAATAAGGCCGAGATCGGTCCAGATTTGGATATAGCTGCCATATTGACCGATCCCTCGATTTAAAGTTTTGGGCCCATTTAAGGCGCATTTATTGTCCGATGTTGTCGAAATTTGGGACAGTGAGTTGTGTTGGGCTATTGGACATATTTCTGCAAATTGGCCCAGATCGGTCCAGATTTGGATACAGCTGTCATATAGACCGATCTCTCGATTACAGGTTTGCCGGATCTCGCCGAAATTTGGGACAGTGAGTTGTGTTGGGCTCATCGATATATTTCTACAATTTGGCCCAGGCCTAGATTTGGATATAGCTGCCATATAGACCGACCTCTCGATTTAAGGTCTTGGAGCCATAAAAGTCGCATTTATTTTCCGATGTCGCCGAAATTTGGAACAGTAAGTTGTGTTAGGGCCTTCGAAATTCTTTTTTATTTGGTCCAAATCCGTGCTTATGTGGATGTAGCTGCCATATAAACCTATCTCTCGATTTAAAATCTTGGTCCCATAAAAGGCACATTTTTAATCCGATTTTGCTGAAATTTGACACAGTGACTTATGTTAGGTTTTTTGACATCCAAGTCGTATATGGTTCAGATCGTTCTATATTTGCATATGACTACCTAAAAGGCCAATGTTTTGTACTTCGAAATTAAACAATGACTTGCACTTATTAGACCACTCAATGTCTGTGTCGAATTTGGTCCAAATCGGACCATATTTGGATATAGCTGCTTACGCCCCATAGCATTTTTTACCGAATTATGACGATAGGATGTTTACATATATACCCGCGGTGGTGGGTATCCAAAGTTCGGCCCGGCCGAACTTAACGCCTTTTTATTTGTTTTTTTAAACTTGGGCAAGTACGGAGCATTCATCTTTCCATGATGACTTAAAAGGATTTTAAGATTAAAAGGACAACAAAAGTTTTATGCTTTCTAGTACCAAAATCGCTCAATTTGAAATCAATATGTTTGTATTTTATATGAAAGGGCATTTAATTCCCACCGGCGGTGATCGAAGTATTGGAAAAATTAAAAATTTAATTTACGTTTGTTCCCATCTTCAAAGAATGAGCGGAGCCAATATCTAAGCATAGATATGTATTACTATCGGTTCTCTAGCACTTGGCACATATTGAAACCCTTTCTCAAAGTTAAAGTTGATAGTTTTGTACTACACTTAAAATAAAATAGAAATGTCTTTAATGGCACAGCTAATAAGTTACTCCCTAAAATTTGTTCAAAACTAATACGAATTTTGGTCATATGCTAATAACTTTAATAACAATGCCGGCAATTCCTTCAGACAAATGCTTTTAGAAGTCTCCCAAAAAAAGTCAACACATTCTTCTTTTCTGAATTTCTTGAAACTGTCTCCCTTTCCTTTGTGCTGTTGTTAATGTATTAAAGAAATGATAATTATTAGAAGTTGTTTCTCCCACATGAATCACGTAAAACAATTTCCTCCCTTTCCTCAAAACAGATAGAAAACAGCAGAACTAAACAGAAAAAACCCCAACGACATGTGTGGGCCCCAGTGATAATGATGATGCTATGTCAGATACAATTTGCAAAAGAAAAAAAAAAAAACATTTTAGAGAAACGTACAACGAAATATACAATTTCTACTCGGTAGAAACATACATGGGTATTAGGGTACCTTATAATACAAGAAATAAAATAAATTTGTAAAAAGAAAATACGAGGGTTGGCTTTTATATTTCGGGATTGGACAACCCTTGTGTTGCAATCTACCAACAGCTGTATCGTAAAGTTCGACATTTTTGAGGTTATACGTACTTAGAACGTTTTAACAAACGAGCGCTATTTGTGTTTTTTGCAGTACAACAAGGGAAATAAATCGTGAACATTATCGTGCGGTAATTTTTTACAACTCTCGACGTGGATTAACTCAACAACAGTACATCGATGAACTTAATTCATTTTTTGGCGATGAAGCTCCATCACGGACCAATGTTTATCGATGCTATGGTGTATATAACCGAGATCGTAATTCACTCCAAGACGAATTCCGTGAAGGTTGTCCAAAACCAGTTGTTGTTCCAAAAACCATTTAGACAAAATTCCATTAAAAATTTTTAAAGACAAACTTTCAAAAAAAAATGTCTTTGCTAAAAACAAGATTTTTATGAAAGATATTAAAGAAAACAAGTAAAAGCATGCTAAGTTCGGCCAGGCCAAATCTTACATACCCTGCACCATGGATCGCATTTGTCGAGTTCTTTTCCCGGCATCTTTTCTTAGGCAAAAAAGGATAAAAGAAAAGATTTGCTCTGCTATTTGTTCGATATCAAGATATTGTCTGGTTCGGACCACAATTTAATTATATTTTGGAAACCTGTGTAAAATGTCAGCCAATTCGAATTAGAATTGAGCCCTTTGGGGGCTCAAGAAGTAAAATATAAAGATCGATTTATATGGGAGCTGTGTCAGGCTATAGACCGATTCACACCGTAATAAACACGTATGTTAATGGTCATGAGAGCATCCGTCGTACAAAATTTCAGGCAAATCGGATAATAATTGCGACCTCTAGAAGCTCAGGAAGTCAAGTCCCCAGATCGGTTTATATGACAGCTATATTAGGTTAGCTACCGATTTAAACCATGCGTGGAACAGTTGTTGGATACCATAACAAAATACTTCGTGCAAAATTTCATTCAAATCGGATAAAAATTGCGCCCTCTAGAGGCCCAAGAAATCAAGACCCAAGATCGGTTTATATGACAGCTATATCAGGCTATGCACCGATTTGAACCTTTCGCCCTCTAGAGGCTCAAGAAGTAAGATCGGTTTATATGGTAGCTATATCAAAACATGGATCGATTTGGCTCATTTATAATCCCAACCTACCTACACTAATAAAAAGTATTTGTGCAAAATTTCAAGCGGCAAGCTTTACTTCTTCGAAAGTTAGCGTGCTTTCGATAGACAGGCGAACGGACGGACAGACGGACGGACATGGTTAGATCGACTTAAAATGACACGATGAAGAATATATATACTTTATGGGGCCTGGGAAACATATTTCGAGCTGTTACATACAGTATGACGAAATTAGTATACCCCCAACTTATGGCGGAGGGTATGAAAATAGTTATCGTATAGAATAAAGGGTGATTTTTTAGCTTCATCTTTTTAGCAACACTGGCTTAAACAGCTCATTCCGGTCTTGAATTTGTTTTACTGTCAATCATCTTCAGTTTGGTCTACAATTTAACCATGAATCGTCTTACAAACGAACAACGCTTGTAGATTATTGAATTTTATTATCAAAATGTGTGCTCTGGGGGTTATTATGGTGGTGGGATGTTCTCTAGACAGTTGGTCAAGAACGTTGATATCAGATTTGTGGTCTATTCCCAAATACCTTTCATTTGAGCTCAGTATTTCCATAGTCCGCAAACATGACCGGTTTGGGGGATGGGGCGGCCACTCAGTGACTCGGCCTCGAAAATATGTATCAGATTCTTGTTCTACTCTAAAATACCTCATATTTGAGCCCCATATTGCAATGATCAGCAAATACATTCTCTATGGGTGGTGTTATGGGGATGGGGTAGGGTGGATAAATATGTCCGATTTTGGCGTGTTTTGCGGGGTTGTGGTGGTCCCTATAACACTTGTATATAATGTAGGTTTTCCTATCCTAAATACCTTTCAGTTGAGTCCCATATTGTCGTGATTAGTCAAAATATTTATTTGGTAAGCTTTGGGTTTTGGGGTGTGGCGGCCCCTTTAGGTACCCCATCAGACATTTGGACACGAAATTTTTTATTTTTAGGTTACTATAAGAGAGCATACAAAATTTCGTTTAAATCGCACCACCCATCTCTGAGATCAGGCGTTTCTGAAAATTAGGGTAAGGGGGAGAGTCCGCCCCCCTTCAGATATCAAAAAATGTAGTACCCTATTTTCACCACGGGATCATTATGTGACTTCTGTGAAAATTTCAATAAATCGGTTCAGCCGTTTTTGAGTTTATAAGGAACACACAAACAAACAAACACAAATTGATTTTTATACCCTCCACCACAGGATGGGGGTATACTAATTTCGTCATTCTGTTTGTAATTACTCGAAATATTCCTTTGAGACCCCACAAAGTATATATATTTTTGATCGTCATGCCATTTTAAGCCGATCTAGCCATGTCCGTCCGTCTGTCGAAAGCACGCTTTCTTTCGAAGGAATTAAGCTAGCCGCTGCCATATAAACCGATCTCCCGATTTGACTTCTTGAGTCATTAGAGAGCGCATTTCTTATCCGATTTAGCTGAAATTTTGCATGAGGAGTTTTGTTATGATTTCCAACAACTTTGTTAAGTGTGGTTCAAATCGGTCAATAACCTGATATAGCTGTCATAGAAACCGATTTGGGGTCTTTACTTCTTCAGCCTCTTAAGTGCGCAATTTTTATCCGATTTGGCTGAAATTTTGCATGACAACATATGAGCATATGAACATGTTCTACTGAAAATGTAAATAGTATGACTCTGTGAGAGGGTTGGGGCGACATTCGCAAAATGTGGTCCCGAATAAGTGTAACACTTTTTTCCGGAATCGAAATCGCCATAAAATATCTGCGTACAAATATCTCATCGGCAAGCAATATAAAGTTTTGACAAGCAATACAAAGTTTAGCTCTTCTTTTGGTACCAAATATCACGCCGATGATTTAGGCGTGTTTCGACCCATTAGTGACTAAAATTGTCTATAAAAAATGCGATATTGTTATCTAAATATTTCACAGTTACAGAAGGATTTTTTGAATGAGCCCAAGGAGATATAAATAAAAGACAGATGATCGAAGTGCGGATTGTTAACGCTGCAAAAGTATGTGGCCCAAACTAGACTTGAAGGGAATTGATGTATTTTGCATTGCTTCTGTCAGGATTGGTCACGGACTGATCCGAAAACGTGATAAAAGACTGATGGTTGCAAGTAACGATACCTACAAGAACTTTGGGTTAAAGAAAACAAGCACCTTGGGTTGAAGAAAAGTGTGTTTTTCCCGTTGACTTCCCATTCCATTGACAAGAATAAGCAGTTTCACATTAGGTTCTCATTTTTTTGAGGATTTCCTTGAATTAGCAGATGCGAATATTTGCAAGTTGTTGGGCTTTCTAATGTAAACATTTTTTAGAAAACTTTCAACTTTTAGCGTCTAAACACTTCAGAAAATGTTTGTTATTTTAATGAAATATTACTATTTTTTATACCCACCACTGTAGGATGGGGGTAAATTCATTTTGTCATTCCGTTTGCAACACATCGAAATATCCATTTCCGACCCTATAAAGTATATATTCTTGATCAGCGTAAAAATCTAAGACGATCTAGCCATGTCCGTCCGTCTGTCTGTTGAAGTCACGCTACAGTATTTAAAAATAAAAATATTGAGCTGAAACTTTGCACAGATTCTTTTTTTGTCAATAAGCAACTAAGTTCGAAGATGGGCTATATCAGACTATATCTTGATATAGCCCCCATATAGAACGATCCGCCGATTTAGGGTCTTAGGCCCATTAAATCCACTTTTTTTATCCGAAATTGCTGAAATTTGAGACAGTGAGTTATGTTAGGCTCTTCGACATTCTTCGTCAATTTGGCCCAGATTGGTCTAGATTTGGATATAGCGGTCATATAGGCCGATCGCCCGATTTAGGGTCTTAGGCCAATAACAGCCATATTTATTATCTGATTTTGCTGAAATTTGGGACAGTGAGTTTTGTTAGGCCCTTCGACATCCTTCATCAATTTGGCCCAGATCGGTGTAGATTTGGATATAGCTGTCATATAGACCGATCCTCCGATTTAGGGTCTAAGGCCCATAAAAGCCACATTTATTATCCGATTTTGCTGAAATTTGAGACAGTGAGTTGTGTTAGGCCCTTCGACATTCTTCCTCAATTTGGCACAGATCGGTGTAGATTTGGATATAGCTGTCATATAGACCGATCCTCCGATTTAGGGTCTTAGGCCCATAAAAGCCACATTTATTATCTGATTTTGCTGAAATTTGAGTCAGTGAATTGTGGTAGGCCCTTCGACATTCTTCTTCAGTTTGGCTCAGATCGGTTCAGATTTGAATATAGCTGTCATATAGACCGATCACTCGGTTTTAGGTTTTGGGCCCTTAAAAGGCGCATTTATTGTGCGATTTCGCCCAAATTTGCGACAGTGAGTTTGGTTAGGCTCTTCGACATTTTTCTGCAACTTAGCCCAAATCGCTCCAGATTTGAATATAGCTGCCATGTAGACCGATATCTCGATTTAAAGTCTTGGCCCCATAAAAGGCTCATTTATAATACGATTTCACTTAAATTTGACACAGTGACTTATGTTAGGCTTTTCGAAATCTGTGTCGTATATGGTTCAGATCGGTTTAGTTTTAGATATAGCTATTAAAAAAAACAATATTTTGTTATACACAATTGAACAATGACTTGGAGTTATTAGTATTTGGTCCAAATATGAACATATTTCAATATAACTGCTATGGAATATAAGGTAAGCAATTTTCACCGCATTTTGATGAAAGGTGGTTTACACATATACTCGAGAAGGTGGGTATCCAAAGTTCGGTCCGGCCGAACATAACTCCTTTTTACTTGTTTCGCCTCTTAGGGCGAAGATCATTAAGTTTTTACAATTTTTGTTTGTTTCTCTTTCGAGACGAGCTCAATGATCGCAGATGCAAATGGAAAAGGAAAGCCAAAGATAGAAATACACACCAACCATTATGGCATGCGTTTCGTCTTTGGTTAGAAGACTTTTCAACTATATTAGGTGTGATGGCTTCAAGGGCCGTGGGTTGCTATGTTGAATTTGAATTGTATTAATTGCGAAAACGCATCTATGATACAATTACCACATTAGCTACGCTCGACAACCTTGTCTATTAGCTGTGCTTTTTCCAATGCATGTATTTTTGTGTAATGACAGACATTCTTTCTGTGACAAATTACACTTCTTCTGTACTACACATGATTTTGCGAATCTGTTGGAAGTTGTATTGATGGCTTCGAACGCTAAGACAACGGCAATGGCTCTCGCTGTTGTTCCGTGTGCCCAGGTTCGAATCCTGGCCGGGCTCTGTTGAATTGTTCATTTTTCAAGTTTTTTATTGTCTGTTAAGGCGAAGATTTTTACAATTTTTGTTTGTTTCTCTTTCGAGAGGAGCTCAGTGATCGGACGTGCAAATTTTTCCTTTTTAGCAGATTTTCTGTTGTTACAGCAAACATAAAAAGATTTTCCATTTTATCAATCAGCTGTTTCAAACTAGGGAATAGGGATTTGATTTTTAAGCTGACAACAATCGGTTGGTAGTTAGATACTTGTATCGCACCATTGTTGTAGCACTCTAATAAACGAAACAATATATTTATATGCGTGCTGTCCTCGTTTATACACACATCCGTATATACATTTGCCCATGTAGACGTTTCTCATGTGTGTTTTCATATGTATGACAAAAATGGCATCAATATTTTTGTACAAAAAAAACAAAACAAAAAAATAGAAACAAAATTGCAGAAAAATGTTTTTCCTTCTTTGCTGCTTAAATATTTATAGAAAATGCCAGCTTGTTCGCTTTCACGTTTCTCCGTCCATTCATCGTTCTGTCTGTCTGTCGGATTGTATCAATGTTTCTGGGAACAATTTCGCATTTTGCGTTTTTCATTCCATTTGTATGGCACAATGTGATATTGTAAAAATTCATTTGTCGGATTTAGCCGCTTGTGACAGCTCCTGTTGTTGTGCCCTGCTGTCATTTTTAATAAGAATTTTTTCTCGAAAAGTGTAACCGATTGGTGTACATTTAGAAAATTACATCATGGCATTTGCATAATACAAACATTTTCTAGCAAATGAGTCTGGCAGCACAGATAGAGAGAGAGAGAGAAACAGAAAAGGGGCAGGGGTTATGTGGGGGTGGTTGGGTGTGAGTTACGGCTGCGGTAGAGGTGAAACTAGATGAAAATTAAACAATGGATTATTTACTTTGCCAAATGCAAAGAGAGAAGAAATTTCAATTTTAATTAAAGTATTTGAACAGCCAGCCTCAGGCCCCAGCCCCAGCCCCAACCTCATTCCCATTGCCAAACCCCTCAACAACTGTTTTACCCTACCCCTTGGTTCTTGGGCAAGTTCTTTGTAGTTTAGTGACCGAGCTATAGCAACGATAAACAGATAGACAGTCCGCAAGACCAAATAGCCAGCCAGTCAGCCATCTCTTTAGCTAGCCAAAGGGCAATGGTTCGGGATAAATATTCCAAGTGTCTAGAATGTAAAACACTCAGTGTGTCTTAATTACTTGCAGCAAGAAAGAATACAGCTCAATTAGTTGGAAATTAATTTACATTTTTAATTTTAAAACAAGGCCAAGCAAGAAATATGCAAAAAAGAAGACAACAAAAGCCAATTGTTCTTGCCCGATGTATTTATTTCGGTGGGGATGAGGCAGTTAAAACAGCAGCAATTCCTTTTGACCCTTAAATTGCCTAGTTTGAACTGAATCTTGACTAAAAGGCTTAATTAAATAAAAGGTGTGGTATATAGTAGGGAAGGATGTAGCTTCACAAGGAGAGTAGTAAAGAAAAAGTTCTGTTTTCATTTCTAGTGTTAAATATGATTTGCAAGATGAAAGGTTTTCTAGCATTTATTATGTGTTCTCTTCAAAACTTTTGTAATAATAAATTCACGTTATGGTCTAAGAACACTGCTTTATTGCAGGACTTCATAAAGTAGTAAATTTGTATGCAACACGCTGATGAAATAGAGTACAATCCACCAATAAGTAATCAGACTGACATAAACTGGCTTAAAAGTGAATCTAACAATGACTGTCTGAACAATGGGTATTAATTTTTCATATCGAAAGAGGGGCGGACCCTCCCCCTATCAAAAAAATCAAACCGATCGACACATGGGTATCCAATAAAGGGTATTGAAGAAAAGAACAACTGAAAGCGTGCCAAGTTGGGCCGGGCCGAATCTTATATCCACCATGGATCGCATTTGTCGAGCTCTTGCCACGATATCTCTTTTCAGGCAAACAAAGGATAAAAGAAAAGAATTGCTATGTTATTGGAACAATATCAAGTTATGGTTCATTTCGGACCACAATTAAACTGAATATTGGGGACCTTAGTAGAAGTCATCCAAATCTAGTGAGAATTGCGCACTTTAGGGCTGAAGAAGTAAAATAGGGAGATCGGTTTATAGGGGAGTTGTATTAGGCTAAAACCCGATTCATGTCATATTCGACATGTGTGTTAAAGGTCATGAGAGAAGCCGTTGCACAAAATTTCAGCCAATTCGGATAATAATTGCGCCCTCTAGAGCCTCAGGAAGTCAAGATCCCATATCGGTTTATATGGCAGCTATATCAGGTTATGGACCGATTTGAACTATTCTTAGCACAGTTGTTGGAAGTCAAAACAAAACATCTCATGCAAAATTTCAGCCAAATCGGATAATAATTGCGCACTCTAGTGGCTCAAGAAGTCAAGACCCCAGATCGGTTTATATGGCAGCTATATCAGGTTATGGACCGATTTGAATTATTCTTTAAACAGTAGTTGGAAGTCATAACACAACACGTCGTGTCAAATTTCAGCCAAATCGGATAAGAATTGTGCCCTGTAGAGGCTCAAGAAGTCAAGACCCCAGAACGATTTATATGGCAGCTATACCCGGATATGGAACGATTTGAACCATACTTAGCACAATTGTTGAAAGTCATAACAAAACACCTCGAGCAAAATTTCAGCCAACTCCGATAATAATTGCGTCCTCTAATGGCTCAAGAAGTCAAGAACCCAGATCGGTTTATATGGCAGCTATATCAGGTTATGGGCCGATATCAACCATACTCAGCAGAGATGTTGGAAGCCATATTAAAACAACTCGTCCAAAATTTCAGCCAAATCGGATTGGAATTGCTCCCCGTAGAGGCTCAAGAAATCAAGACCCCAGAACGATTGTTATGTCTATGCTATACCCGGATATGGAACGATTTGAACTATTCTTAAGACAGTTGTTGAAAGTTTTAACAAAACATCTCGAGCAAAATTTGAGCTAAATCGGATAAGAAATGTGCCCTCGCGGTTCAAGAAGTCAATATCCCAAATCCGTTCATATGGCAGCTATATCAAAACGTGGACAGATATAGCCCCGAGGTCTCAATGTTAATCCAGAGAAGACTGAAATATGCCTGTTCACGAGGAAGACGAAGGCCCTGCCAATTTAACGCACCACGTTTCCTCAATAAGACGATTTCGATATCTGACAAGGTCAAATACTTAGGTGTGATCTTGGACAGGAAACTGAATTGAAAACCCAGGGACTGAGATCTGTTTTAGTTTGCCTGACCATAATACGGTCCTGCAGGCGGAGATCCGGGCGATCACGGAATGCGTGAAGTGGTGTGGTGCTAACGCGAGGAAGTCGAGTGTGAACATCTTTGCGGACAGTAACGGTTGACAAATGACAGCGTTATTGAAATTGCCCAAAATCGGACGAACATACATACGGGATCTATATCCAAATCTGAACCGATTTTTTCCAATTTTAATAGGCTTTGTCTCCACGCCAGGAAAAATTAATGTACCACATTTGAGGACGATCGGATGTAGTTTGTAAAAAATGAACATGGACAGCCGGACAGACAGACGGACATAGCTAAATTGAATCCGAAAGTGACTCTGAGTCTATCGGTATAGTTATCAGTGGGTCTATCTCTCCTCCATCAGGGTTTTACAAGCGAAAGCACTTTATTATAATACCCTGTGCTACAATAGTGATGTAGTGTAAAATATAGCGTTCACATCGTTTGACTTCGTGAAGGGTTTTTATACCCACCACCGAAGGATGGGGTTATATTCATTTTGTCATTCCGTTTGCAACACATCGAAATATCCACTTCCGACCCTATAAAGTATATATATTCTAGATCAGCGTAAAAATCTAAGACGATCTAGACATGTCCGTCCGTCTGTCCATCTGTCTGTTGAAATCATTCTACAGTTTTTAAAAATAGAGATATTGAGCTGAAATTTTTCACAGATTCTTTTTTTTGTCCATACGAAGGTTAAGCCCGAAGATGGGCTATATCGGACTATATCTTCATATAGCCCCCATATAGACCGATCCGCCGATTTAGGGTCTTAGGCCCATTAAAGCCACATATATTATCCGATTTCGCTGAAATTTGGGACAGTGAGTTGAGTAAGGCCCTTCAACACTCTTCTTTAATTTGGCCCAGATCGGACCAGACTTGGATATAGCTTCCATATAGACCGATCCTCTGATTTAGCGTCTTAGGCCCATAAAAGCCACATTAATTATCCGATTTTGCTGAAATCCGGGACAGTGAGTTGTGTTAGGCCTTTCAACAGCCTTCGCCAATTTGGCTCAAATTGGTTCAGATTTGGATATAGCTTCTATATAGACCGATCCTCTGATTTAGGGTCTTAGGCCCATAAAAGCCACATTTATTATCCCATTTTGCTGAAATTTGGGACAGTGGGTTGTCTTAGGCCCGTCGACATCCTTTGTTAATTTGGCTCGGATCGGTCCAGATTTGGATATAACTGCCATATAGACCGATCCTCCGATTTAGGGTCTTGGGCCCATAAAAGCCACATTGATTATCCGATTTTGCTGAAATTTGGGACAATGAGTTATCTTAGGCCTATCGACATCCTTCTTCAATTAGGTCCAGATCGGTTCAGATTTGGATATAGCTGCCATATAAACCGATATATCGATTTAGGGTTATGGGCCTATAAAAGGCGCATTTAATGTCCGATGTCGCCAATATTTATGACAGTGAGTTATGTTAGGCCCCTTTACATACTCGAGCAATATGGAACAGATCGGTCCAGATTTGGATATAACTGCCATATAGGCCGATCTCTCGGTTTTAGGTTTTGGGGCCATAAATGGCGCATTTATTGTCCGATTTCGCCGAGATTTGGGACAGTGCGATGTATTAGGCTTTTCGATATTTTTCTGCAACTTGGCCCAAATTGGTCCAGATTTGAATATAGCTGCCATATAGACCGATCTATCGATTTGAGGTTTTGGGCCTATCAAAGGCGCATTTATTTTCCGATTTCTCCGAGATTTGACACCGTGACTTATGTTGGGCTTTTCGACATCCTTGTCGTATATGGTTGAAATCGGTTTATTTTTTATATATACACAATTGAAGAATGACTTGTACTTATTAGTATTTGGTCCAGATCGGAACATATTTCGATATAACTGCTATGGGACATAAGGTATGTAATTTTCACAGGATTTTGATGAAAGGTGGTTTACGTATATACCCGAGGTGGTGAGTATCCAAAGTTCAGCCCGTCCGACCTTAACGCCTTTTTACTTGTTATTATTGCTAATACGACAGGGCCTTAGATTATGAACTAATTTTCCAATATTTTCTACATATTCTTCCGTAAATTATTTTGGCAGTTTCTTCACTGCCACTGGTTGCGCTTTTTATGCTCTGACTAGGATTCATGAATTAAGCATATTCAAGGCGAAAATTGTTTTAGGATCATATCAGTCAATTCTTCAAGATGACTACGACTGCAGATCTCAATCTTCCTTTAAAAACATGCTGAATTTTCAATAAGTTTTTGTTGGGGTACTAACACAATCTTAATCGTCTATGCCAAATAAGTCCTTGGTTCGACTTCAAAACCCTTAAAAAATCCTCATTACCTTATATTGGATGAATTTTGGTGTATGAAGTAAAATTAAAGGGTTATAATTGGAATGTTTGCCAATTTGACTTTTTAAGCCCCTAGACTTATTTTTGATAGGCCTGAAATTCAGTAACTGAAACCAAGTGTACCAATATTTGTCTTAAATTTCATTCAAATTCTTAGTAAGCCTTTTACAAATTTTAAATTTTAAACATCAGGCTGTAGAGAAACGCATGGCTTATGAAACATGAACCAAAACAAAATACTGCACAACTTTGTGCCTCTAAGAGGATGGTCATTATGATGACCATCCCATTAGCTGCTGGTAATGGGTACCTGACATGTTTTTGACCATATCAAGATTGAAGAAAAACAAAACTTTTCTCTTCTCTCATACAAAAAAAGGGTCACTTGTTTTGTAATTCGTTGGGCAACAACATTGTATGAAAATATAAACCTTCCAAAAGAATGTGTACAGCAAAGTTTAAATTAACTTTTGACTAATGTTCTACCTACTCTCTCTCCCAACCCCCCAAGTTATTGCGAAGGTGGAGATTTTTGATAAAAGTTGTGCAAACTTTATCATCCAAAAGTCACTCACACTCATCTACACTCTTTGGCTTAAAAAGTTAAAAGAACTGAAATAAAACCAATCAGATTTTTTTTTTTGCGGTGAGGGGGGAGGAGAAACGGCAACACCCTTGTACTATCCTTTTGGCAAAAGGTAACATAACAAACAAAGAATGTAATTTAATACAAGAAAAACGTTGTCAAATCACCTTTTCACAACAAACAAATGTAGCCCCTTTCAATGGGCCTTGGGCCAAATATCCATATACCCTCGCATGTATGTTTAAATGAAAACGAAGCAAGAAACATGAACAAATAGAATAGCCAATTTAAATGACGTACCGAAAAAAAAAACAGAATATATTTTCTGTTTAACAACAACAGCAGCATCCATTCTTAAAAATCGTAAAACACATGTTTTTCGTTTTTCATTTCACAAAAATGTAAAAAAAATATGCGAGTGCAGAAAAAAAATTGGAAACGATATTGGGGAATGTGTGCGTTTGTGTTTTGAATATGAAATAGTTTCAATATCTTGAACTGGATTTCTTTACCTTTTATTTTAGTCAATCCCCCCTCCCCTCCTTCCAACTACTCCTTGTCATTCTCCCACAGCCTGCTCGTCATATGACCGTACATTTAATCCGCACCTTTTTCTCGTTTGCTAAGTGGTGTATTCCTCCAACTTGTGCCGCCAATGGAAAGGGGCATTTTGGGGACTATGCTGATAAATAAGGGGGATAACATGATTGGCAAAGAACAAAAAATATTGCAACAGAGTAGTTAGAGTTGAATTGTATAAAAAGCACAAGTCGCATCTATATACAAGAAAAATCATAGTTCAATGAACAGTGCTGTGAAGTAAGAAAATTTTTAATTTTACCCTTCACCATAGAATGGGGGTATACTAACTTCGTCATTCTGTTTGTAATTACTCGAAATATTCGTCTGAGACCCCATAAAATATATATATATATATATATATATATATATATACATATATATATATATATATATATATATATATATATATATATATATATATATATATATATATATATATATATATATATATATATATATATTCTTCATCGCCGTGACATATTATATTGATCTAGCCAGACAGACTGACTGTCTGTCGAAAGCACGCTAACTTTCGTAGGAGTAAAGCTAGCCGCTTGAAATTTTGCACAAATACTTCTTATTAGTATAGGTCGGTTGGGATTGTAAATTGGCCAATTCGGTCCATGTTTTGATATAGCTGCGACATAAACCGATCTTGGGTCTTGAATTCTTGAGCCTCTAGAGTCCGCAAATCTTATCCGATTTGAATGAATATTTGCACGAAGTATTTTGATATGATATCTAACAATTGCGCCAAGTATGGTTCAAATCGGTCCATAACCCGATATAGCTGTCATCTAAACCGATCTTGGGACTTGACTTCTTGAGCCTCTAGAGTGCGCAATTCTTATCCGATTGAATGAAATTAGGTATAACGTGTTTTGTTATGACTTCCAACAACTGTGTTATGCATGGTTCAAATCGGTACATAACCTGATATAGCTGTCATATAAACCGATCTGGGGACTTGACTTCTTGAGCATCTAGAGGGTGCAATTCCTATCCGATTTTGAAATTTTGAATGACGTATTTTATTCTTACTTTCAACAACTGTGTCAAATAATCAAGGTACAGGTCGCATTTGTTGTCCAATTTTCACAAAATTTCGCATTAGTGTCTTTTTTGGTTCAAGGACGAACGCTATTGATTTTGAAAAAAAACAGTCCAGTTTTAGATATAGCTCCCATATATATATTTCATCCGATGTGCAATTTTAAAGCTGTAGAAACCACAATTTTAGGCCGATCCTTACAAAATTTGTCAAGACGTGTTTTTTTAACGACCCAAAACGTTTGCAAAATTTTATTGAAATCGGTCCAGATTTAGTTATAGCCCCCATATATAACTTTCATCCGATTTGACCTATTAGGGCTGTAGAAGCCACAATTTTCGTCGGATCTTTACAAAATTTAGCATTAGGTATTTTATTTGAGGTCTACATATGTGTGCGAAATTTCATAAAAATCGGCCGAGATTTAGATATAGCTCCCATATATATGTATCGCCCGATTTGCACTTAAATGGCCGTAGTAGTTTCAATTTTCAACCGATCACAAAATATGGCACGGACTGTTTTGTTACTGATCTTAACATATCTGGAAAATTTCATCGAAATTGGTTCAGATTTAGATATAGCTCCCATATATAACTTTCGTCCGATTTGACCTATTAAGGCTGTAGAAGGCACAATCCGATCTTTACCCAATTTGGCACGAAGTGCTTTTTGTGACGTCCCAATATGTGTGAAAAATTTCATCACAATCGGATCAGATTTAGATATAGCTCCCATATATAACTTTCGTCCGATTTGACCTTTTAAGGCTGTAGAAGCTACAATTTTGGTCCGATCTTTACAAAATTTGGCATGGGCCGTTTTATTCAACGTCCTCATATCTGTGCAAAGTTTCATAAAAATCGGTCCAGATTTAGAGATGGCTCCAATATATGTTTCTAATCCGATTTAGACTTTTAAAGCTTAAGAAGAGACAATTTTGTTCCGATCTCTACAAAATTTTTCATGAGATGGTTTAATTGACATCCCAATACGTGTGCAAAATTACATCAAAATCGATTTAAATAAAACTCTCACTTTTATGCGTTTTGGCTTTTAAGGCTGTAGAAGCAACACTTTTCGTACCATCATAAGAAAACCGTATAAGGCTCTATTTCAATAGGTTGCAAAATTAAAGTCTGACTAAATTTGGATAAAAGTGCAACTATTAAAAGTATTACGTATATATAAGTATTACTCGGTGGTGTAGGGTATTATTAGTCGGCTCCGCCCGACTTTTGCCTTTTCTTACAGGTTTTCCGTTTTTTCCAATCCTCGAAACTCTTCTGAAACGCGCTCTTTGGCTACACAAAACTTAATTCAGTTTCTTTAGTCCACTTTTATACCCTTCACCATAAGATGGGGGTGTACTAATTTTGTAATTCTGTTTGTAACTCCTCTAAATATTCGTCTAAGACCCTATAAAGTATATATATTCTTGATCGTCATGACATTTTAAGTCGAACTAGCCATGTCCGCCCGTCTGTCTGTCCGTCCGTCCGTCTGTCTGTCGAAAGCACGCCAACTTTCGAAGCAGTAAAGCTAGCCGCTTGATATTTTGCACAAATACTTCTTATAAAGGTGGGTCGGTTGGGATTGTAAATGGGCTATATCGGTGCACGTTTCGATATAGCTGCCATATAAACCGATCTGGGATCTTGAGCCACTTGAGGGCTCAATTCTTATCCGATTTGGCTGAAATTTTACACGAGGAGTTTTATTGTGACTTCCAACAACTGTGCTGAGTATGGTTCACATCGGTCCATAACCTGATATAGCTGCCATATAGACCGATCTGGGGTCTTGACATCATGAGCCACTAGGGGACGCAATTATTATCCGATTTGGCTGATTTTTTGTACAATGGCTTCTCTTATGACCATTAACGTACGTGTCGAATCGGTTTATAGCCTAATTCAGCTCCATGTCATGTCAATATGCGCCTCAAATGGAAGGTATTTGGAAGTAGATTACGAATATACCATACAAAATCGGATCAAAGTGTAGGGGGCGACCTATCCCCCTAAAACGCCTTAAATGGATTCGGTTTTTTTGTTTGTCCCGTAGAATAAAAAACGGCTGAATCGATTTTCTTAAAATTTTCACAGATTGTGTAAGTTTGTCTGGAAGGAAACATAGGCCATATCATTTTCAGATATCGAATGGGGGCGGTCCCTCCCCCTTACCCCAACGACGCAATCCAAAATCAAAAGTGGACCGATAGGCACAATACGGGTATCAAATGAAAGGTACTGGAGACTAGAAAATTAATATCGTACTAAAATTTGGGTCCAAGTACCCAGCGGGCATCCCCAACCCAAAAACTTCCCCAAAAAGATATTCGACGTTCATGTCAATATGGGCCTCAAATAAAAAGTATTTGACAGTAGATTACAAATATGGCATAAAAAATTAGGTCCAAGTAATAGGAGGTCGCCCCAACCCCAATTATCCCCAAATGGGCATATAAGCCGACCATGTCTATATGGGACTCAAATGAGAGGTATTTGGGAGTATATTACGAATATGACAATAAAATTTGTGTTCAATTCTAGGCGGCGCTTTTCCTTCCAAAAATAAGTCAATTAAGTTGATTGCTCAATTACGACAATGTGGGACTCAAATGACAGATATTTGAGAGAAGAAAATGAATTAAATATCCAACTTTGGTGCCAAGTGTTTGGGGGTATGACCAAAGCCCCTCCTTATGTGAACTTAATTTCCGATTATGGCAATATGGAGGCCACCGTAGCGCAAAGGTTAGCATGTCCGCCTATGACGCTGAACGCCTCGGTTCGAATCCTGGCGAGACCATCAGAAAAAATTTTCAGCGGTCGGTTTCCCCTCCTAATACTGGCAACATTTGTGAGGTTCTATACCATGTAAAATTTCTCTCCACAGAGGTGTTGCACTGCGGCTCGCCGTTCGGACTCGTCTATAAGAAGGAGGCTCCTTATCATTGAGCTTAAACTTGAAACGGACTGCACTCATTGATATGTGAGAAGTTTGTCCCTGTTCCTTAGTGGCATGTTCATGGGCAAAATTTGCAATTTGCAATTTTGGAGCTCAAATCAACGGTATTGGGAAGTATAGAACGAATTCGATATCCATTTTTAGGACAAAGTGCCGGTAGCCAACCCAGCCTCAAAACACCCTCCAAATAGTTCATATTTGCCGACCATGGCAATATGGGCCTCATATTAAATGGATTTGGGAGTGCAGCATGAATTCGACATCCATATTTGAGTCGAAATGTCTGAGTGCCATCCCGCCTCATAAATAGCACTTCTCATTATCCTAATTATCAAAAACACCAGATCTCGGAGATTGGTATTGGATAGAGCTCATACAAAAGGTGCTTGAAAGAAAAAAAATGAAATTGATATCTAATTGAAGAGCCATGTGTTTGAGGAACTGCCCCACCTGAAAACACCTCCCTATTATATAACAGCTTTTTGATGTTTAAATTTATTGATTTTCGGAAAATTGATACTCATTTTCGGGACAAATTTCCAGGGGTCCATCCAACCCTCAAACAGCATTTATTTACCGATCATGCCACTATGAGGCTCATATAAAATGTATTTGAAACTAGAACAAGAAGCGTGTAATTACATTAAGGGCCAAGTGTCTCTGTAAACCGGAAATATTTACGAATACGATAATTCGGAAAGGTATTTGGGAGTGCAGTAAAAATTTAACCAGGAACCGAGAAGGGGCACACTTCTCACCCATCAATGAAGGTTCAAAATTAATGATTCAAGTTCAAAATCAATGATAAGGGACTTTTTTATCGACGAGTCCGAATGGCGTGCCGCAGTTCGAAACCTCTTTGGGAAGAATTATTTACAAGACCATGCATGGCAAATGTCGCCAGCATTAAGAGGGGATCACCTCCGCATTAAATTTTGTCCGACATTATCGCCAGGATTTTAACGTAGACTTTCAGCTTTATAGGCGGACATAGCGGGCCCGGTTCGGCTAGTTACTCATAAAACGAAAAAAACATATATTTTTATCCACTTTGTATATTCAGTATTCATATTTTATGGACTTTCCAAACACTGTGCATAGCATGGCTAGCAAAAGGTACAAATGAACAAATGTCATTTAGAAAAGCAAAGTTGCAAAAATAAATGTCACAAAATTTCCATATTTTCGACGATAGCATTTGGGGAAAAACTTAACACAACAGGCAGACAATCAAACTACACACAAAGCACCCCCAAGACCTCCCTCACCCGTCCGCTTACTGCGACATGAAAACACAGAAGAAATTGGTGTTTTTCTGTTCTGCAAATAATGATGATGATGAGATGGCGATAGTGAGTAAGAGTGTACAAGTGCCCATGTCACAATGCCGGTGAAAGTAACAAGTTGTGCTAGAGTATCATCTTATGGCTAAACACGTAAGCGCCTTACATACAGACTAATGTTTGTATGTATAATATTGAGCTAGGTATGTTGCTTGATATTAATGTACATACATTCAGGTATCATTTTACAAATATACCATTTCCCTACAATCATTTTTCATAATTTTGAAAGAGTTTTGGTCCCCCCGATGAAAAAACAATCTTCTGGAAGATTTTTATGCGATTGTTCTGCCGTATGAGTCGCGAAACACTCTTCTACGATATCATTGGACAATCCACAGCATGTGCGAAAGTTTTATCAAATCTTCGGGATGATTCTCTTACAACCCATTGCGTTATAATCGTCCGCATAACTGATGAAACACTCTTTTAGGTTATCATTAGACAATCCATTGCATGTGCGAAACACTCTTCTGCGATATCATTGGACAATCCATTTCATGTGCGGAAGTTTTATCAACTCTTCGCGAAGATTCTCCTACAACCCATTGCGTTATAATCTTTCGTATGAAACGTGGACCACTCTTCTAGGTTATCATTGGGCAAACAATTGCGTGTAAGAATGTTTGAGCACCTCTTCCCGACGATTATTACGCAACCCATTGCGTTATAATCGTCCAGAAGATTTGTTTATTAATCGCCAGAGTTATATTTTCACGATTGTTTTTTTCAAACCTGTTGCGTTTAGGACTTGTTATTTCGTTTTGAATGGACAACTTCCATAGCACCAAACACAATTCTCACTTGGCTCATATGACCATTGGTACTTATATGACGAATATGATGAGTAATACAAACATTTCGAGTTTGAATTTTTTCATAGTTGTTACGTTTTTGATGAACAACTAATCTTGATATGCGTTTTAAGATCTTCTAAGAGAATAACGCGCAACCCTTTCAGAGCAACATTTAATAAATACTCCAAAGCGCGTTGGAAGGTTGCGAACGTTCAGCCAATACCCACGAAGGGTGAGGCAAACAGCCCTGCGAATTATCGGCCAATTGCGATATGCTCCACTCTCTCCAAGGTCATGGAGAGCATGGTTAATCACCATCTCGTGAAGTATTCAGAGTCGAATGGCCTTCTTAGCGACCAAGGGTTCCGCAGAAATCGCTCTACGGGCGACCTCATGGCACTTCTGTCGGAACGTTGGAGTCGATCAATCCAACAGTTTGGTGAGCGTAAGGTTGTGGCTCTGGATAACTCCAAGGCATTTGATAGGGTCTGGCACGGTGCACTACTATCAATGCTTGTCGCATTTGTTGTCTGTAATGGCTTCGCTCGATTTATTTCGAGCTTTCTCAGAGATCGCACTATTCGAGTCGTTATAGATGGGTTCTCATCCAATGAGCACAAATTGACCGCAGGTGTACCCCAGGGCTCTGTTCTTTCTCCTTCTCTTTTTCTTATTTCCATCAACTATCTGTTGGGTCAGACATCGAATCCGATCGATGACAATAATTTCTGTATTTCGTACTCATTCGACCATAGGCCGAGTCTTCGAGAGATTGAGGACAAGAGGCGGGTTATGGAGGATACACTCTGGACTTGCTGGACATTTCTGATTGGGGTCGAATGAAACGAGTAGATTTTAATGCACGGAAGACTCAGTGCTACTTGTTGCCACACAAACGATTCGCTGACCCATTACGATCATCTTTGTCTATCAACGCTGTAGATGTTGAGCAACCATGAAAATACAAAGTGATGTCCGTTGGGCTACACATGTATTTGAAGTGTCGAAAGAAACATTCAAGTGTTTAGGCTTTCTTAAACGGTGTAAGAATAACTTCACTCCGTCTGATCTTCTTAACATCTACACCACTTTCATAAGACCAAAAAATGGAGTACAACTCACATGTATGGGCTGGAGCTTCAAAATCATCCCTGGAGCTACTGGACCATGTACAGAGAATACCGATGGCGTTGATTGGGGCCAGTGGGGTATCCAACTCTATTGCCTCCCTTCATTATGGTCGCAATGTGGGTTGTTTGGCGATGTTCTATCGGTACTTTCATGGTGTGTATTCGTCTGATATTAGTCTTCATATTCCTGATGTAAGCATGTATGTCAGGAATACTAGGCATTCAAGAAACTCACACCCGTTTGTAATTAATTGGCCAGCGAACCGCACAATGCATTATAGAGAGAATTCTTATTTCACCCGAACCGTTCGTACGTGGAATCGATTTCCGGCTAGTGCGCCCTCTAAAGGCTCAGTAAGTCAAGATTCCAGATCGGTTTATATGCCAGCTATATCAGGTTATAGACCGATGTGAACCATACTTAGCACAGTTGTTGGAAATGATATCAAAACACTATGTGCGAGATTTCAGTCAAATCGGACGAGAACTGCGTCCTATAGAGGCTTAAGAAGTCAAGACCCAAGATCGGTTTGTAAGGCAGCTATATTAAAACATGGACATTTCAAGCGGCTACCTCTACTCCTTCAAAATTTAGCGTGCTTCGACAGACAGACGGACGGACATGGCTTGTTCGACTTAAAATGTCACGACGATCAAGAATATATATATTTTATGGGGTCTTAGACGCATATTTCGAGGCGTTACAAACAGAATAACGAAATTAGTATACACCCATCCTATGGTGGAGGGTATAAAAAAAATACTCCAAAGCGTCAGTTAGTTGTTACTCGTCCAGGTGAGTAAACACAAATCTGGCAGATAAGTATTTTATTAAAGTTCCAAAACACACATTTGTTACTCGCCCACATGATTGTTGTGCGATTCTAAGATTTTCCAAGACACTTCTGATTTACTCCTTAAAAAGTCATTTGGAAGATTCGCGGAACACGCTTCCAGAAGATTCGTCTTGATGACACAATTCCTCAGGAAGGGGATATCGTCTTCGACTCTTAGACGAGCTCGCCCGCTATCGTATCCTTCTTTTAAAAGAGTCGCGGAGCATTGTTTGGCAATCGAAAATGTTTGCAGGGCTATTAGATGTAGACAGGTCCTTGCATACAACCAAAAAAAAACCACATACATAGACATAGCCCATGCCCGCACTTAACTTCATTTGTATGCGTGCATAGTTCAGAGGTAGATAGCTTACCAAATGAACCCTAAGTGATGACACGTCCCCAATAAGGCATGTTTCTCAAAAACACAAAACAAAATAAAGAAGCAACGTCATCATACTCTATCTGACTGGCATCAAGAAAAACTCTTTACATTGTGACATAGTGGGTTGAGATATGGTGCCATAAGTTCAAGCTGTTGTTTGTCACACCTTTAGTTTATTGGACCTATCAACTGTGTTTGGGGTGAAATATTAGATTTTTGAAAATCTTCCAATAAAGAATAATTACAAAATTCAAGAAAGCTAATCTTTAGAGGATTTTTTAACTTATTTTTGACACATTGTTTTTGAGAAACAGTTTTATAAAAAAGCATTGCATTTCTCATGGCTTGTTGTGCAGCATAATTTTGGGGGGTTTACAAACGAAATTGGAAAATTGGTGTTACTTAACGGGCAAAATTTCACACAAATCGATAAAAAGTTGTATCCTTCAGACGTTCAGAAAGTCAAATTAGGAGATCAGTTATATGGCAGCTATATCAAGTTATGGACCGATTCGGTCCAAACACGGCACAAATGCTAGAAATCATAAACTCCATATGTAAAATTTCAATTAAAAAAATTTTCTGCCAATTCAGTCACAAATTGAAGCTTTTAGGTTGTTATATTAGGTTATAGACCGATTTCATCAAATCAGATAAAAATTGCGGCTTCCATGGGCTTAAGGTGTCACATTGGGATATCGGTTTATAATAGAGCTATATCCAGTGATTGACTGATTCGGCACGTTGAAAGTCATAACCAAAACACTCCGTGCAAAATATTAGCCTAATCGGATTACAGCGGCTCATGATGTGAACACAGGAAATCATTTTTAATGGGAGTTATATTCTAATATGAACCGATTTAGCCCATTGGTAATTCCCAGCGACTCACATTAATGAGAAATATTTGTGCAAAATTTCGAGCCGATATCTTCATTCGTTCGAGCGCTATTCTGATGTTGACAGACGGATTCAGAAAGTCGAGACGATCACGAATTTATACTTTATTGGGTTCCAAATCAATATTTCTAGGCTAGAAAGGCTAGAAATATAGACTAGAATAATATAGACCCCTCCTACGGTGGTGGGTATAAAAATCAAGTCAGCCATTCCATGCTACTAGAAAAATAAAGGGTGATTTTTTTGAGGTTAGGATTTTCATGCATTAGTATTTGACAGATCACGTGGGATTTCAGACATGGTGTCAAAGAGAAAGATGCTCAGTATGCTTTGACATTTCATCATGAATAGACTTACTAACGAGCAACGCTTGCAAATCATTGAATTTTATTACCAAAATCAGTGTTCGGTTCGAAATGTGTTCAAATTTTGTTCAGCGATGAGGCTCATTTCTGGTTGAATGGCTACGTAAATAAGCAAAATTGCCGCATTTGGAGTGAAGAGCAACCAGAAGCCGTTCAAGAACTGCCCATGCATCCCGAAAAATGCACTGTTTGGTGTGGTTTGTACGCTGGTGGAATCATTGGACCGTATTTTTTCAAAGATGCTGTTGGACGCAACGTTACGGTGAATGAACACATTTCGAACCGAACACTGATTTTGGTAATAAAATTCAATGATTTGCAAGCGTTGCTCGTTAATAAGTCTATTCATGATGAAATGTCAAAGCATACTGAGCATCTTTCTCTTTGACACCATGTCTGAAATCCCACGTGATCTGTCAAATACTAATGCATGAAAATCCTAACCTCAAAAAAATCACCCTTTACTTAATTGTCCTCCTCACCACGCCTCTACGTCGGTTCAAATCTATCTATTCAATCTATCAAATATTGTGTTCCCACCTAAGCGCCGCTGTCTCCTTGCCTCGAAAGTCAGACAATATCATAGGAAATGCTTCAAAACTTTATCACTTTTGCTACACCTATTTTGCATAAGTGCTCTCGTAGTCCTATGTTATAATATGCGAATTCTATTCTGATCTCCTTCTTACTTCCTTTCAGTAAAAGTCTTGTCTTCTCACGACCCGGATCTCCCCATGGAATATTCGTCTTCCTACCGGCCGTTTCGCTGTTCCACAGTGCTACCTGCGAGTTCGTTAGCCAAGCCCTTAATTCGGACTGCGTTGCCCTAGTGGACGTGGTCCTCATCATCCCCGCACATGACAAGACAACATGTTGTCTAAACCTGATGTTTTATCCGTACGTTGTATATTTTCTCCATGGCAGTCCATCAAACTACTGAGGCATGAGTTAATATTAGTATAGTCACGCTTCTGTGTGCCAATGGACTATCCTCGGATTCAGATAGAGCTGGCAAACTATCGGTAATCACAACTTTTGATAGTTTCGATATTTTTGATGATAAATATCGATAATATCGATACTATCGTTAATTTCCCATCATCTATATAGCAAACAAAAATCAGCAGATCGCTTTATATAGAAGCAATATCAATGCACGGACCGAACAAACCCAAATTTAATAAAGTCAGTGGGAATTCATAAGAGAAATCATTGAGGAAAATGTTAGCCCAATCGGATGAAAATCACGCCCTCTATAGGCGCAATGTGTGTTATAGGATATATTCAGTGTGGAATCGCTTATTTTTGTCCAATTTTGCAAAAAAACTAACTTTGCCTATAATATCAACCGATATTGCCTTCGGATAGTGCCATCGATATTTTGCCAGCCCTAGATTCAGGCCCGTTTCGAAACTACGGTCCGTCTACATAGTGCCCAACATTTGTGAGCCCTCTCGGCGCGTACCCGAATTTCATACATCCCATTCAGTTTCCTGTCCTAGAGCACTACTAAGTATTTGATCTTATCAGATATGGAAATCTTTCTGTTGCGGAAACGTAGTGCGTCAAATGGGTCCACCTTCGTCTTTCTCGTGAACAGGCAGATTTCATTCTTCTCTGGGTTAGCATTGAGACCCTGGGTCTCGCCCAGTCGTATGCTATCGCCAAGGCCCTTTCAGACCCTCTGCATAGCTTCCTTGCATAGCTTGGATGCTTACCACTAAGAAGTATAATAAAATCGGCTGCGTAGCTGACGGGTTAAAATCCCTGCTCATTCAGCATCTTTAATAGGTTATTTATGGTGGTCATCCACATGTTCATTTGCATATGATTTATCCAGTATCTATTGGGTTCTCCAAAAAGTAATTGCGGATTTTTTAAAAGAAAGTAAATGCATTTTTAATAAAACTTAGAATGAACTTTAATCAAATATACTTTTTTAGACTTCTTTTCTAAAGCAAGCTAAAAGTAACAGGTGATAACTGACAGAAGAAAGAATGCAATTACAGAGTCACAAGCTGTGAAAAAATTTGTCAACGCCGACTATATGAAAAATCCGCAATTATTTTTTGGGCAAACCAATAATTACCGGTTACACCCGGTGGTGGTCTAAGGGTTGGATCAGTGTGTCGGTCCGCACTTTGTAAAAAAGCCCCCTCGATGTCAATGCATACCGCCAGTGTGTACATTCTGCCATCGAAGGATTCTTCTTTTTTATGCAGGGCAGTCTTCACCGACCTTCCCTTGACATAGGCATGCTGTTTGTATTTGAGTAGTTCGCTGGATGTTCTACCCTTTTTCATGGTATCCGCAATACGTTTCTTTGTCGGAAGGATTATAGGTATGTAGGCCTTATAGGTCTGTAGGCCTTTGATGTCGTATAACTTCCCTTGCCGGGCTTGGATATAAAGTAAATATCACCGTTGCCTCCTGCCAGGCTTTTGGACTATATACAAGTCCTGGGCACGCTGTGTATATAGCGGCCAGGTCTGGAGCAGGTAGTAAAGCCGGAAATATTCCATCAGGTACGTAGACTTAACTTTTTGGAAGCTCCTTTAGGCTTTCTTTACCATTAATTCTGAAATGATAAGCTTTCGATCAACCTCATTATTCCAAGATTCCGGTTTCTCAGTGTGACCCGGCATATCCCTTGGAAAATGCGTAAAAACCTTCAACATATCCTCTGTTGTCTCTGCTCTCACTCCCTTATCGTCTACTAACGTTTTAGTATTCATATGGGTTTTTGAGAGAAACTTGCTCATGTTGCCGGCGTCAATAACGCTTTTGACCTGTTCGCAGAAAAGCTTTCAGTGCCTTCTGCTGTTTTGCCAATCTGATCACCTTATTATATTCCCTGAGCAGGGTGTAGTATACATTACAATAAACTGCCGCTTTTTTATGACGTGCTCTGTTATAAAGTCTGCGGACTTCTTTGCCGTTGTAGCGAATCTCCCAGGTCGTCCAAGGGTTTTCTTAGGCTAATTTCTTTTCTCGAAGAGGACAGCGGTAATCCTGTTAAAATTGTCGTCAATGTCTTCTGGCATATTTTTTTTTCTGAGTCATCCGACTGTTCATGAGGAGAATCTTCAGTCTCCGCTGTTGAAGTATATCATGGGTCCATAGTCCCAGCTCTATTAAACAATCCAAGCATAAACAAGTAAGAGCGCGCTAAGTTCGGCCGGGCCAAAGAATAATGAATAAGAACTGTCATGCTATTGGAGCTATATCAAGTTATAGTCCGATTCGCACCATAAAAGAATTGAATGCTGAGCATTGTAGAAGTCATTGTGTAATATTTCGGTGGATTCAGATAAGAATGAAGCTTGTAGGGGCTCAAGAAGCAAAATCGAGAGATAGGTTTTTATGGGAGCTATATCAAGCTATTGATCGATTCAGACCATACAAGGCACGTATGTTGAAGGTCATGAGAGAAGCCGTTGAACATAATTTCTGCACAATCGGATGACAATTGTACCCTCTAGAGGCTCAAGAAGATCTCAGATGACAGCTATATCAGGTTATGTACCGATTTGAACCATCCTTGGCACAGTTGTTGAAAGTCATAAAAAAACACCTCACGCAAAATTTCAGCCAAATCGGGTGAAAGACTGGATGACTCAAGACTCAAGACTGAGAGCCATTTTATTTCACGTTCGGTAATATTTAGACTATTTTTTGTGGGGCTTTATTAAAGTTCATATCTAAGACCGCTTCAATTGATGCATTGGAAGACAACAGTTAAACATTTATTCGTGAGATACCCGCCGAAATATTGGAAAGAGTATGACAAAATTGGACTAGGCGAATGGACCATTTGAGGCGCAGTGACGATCAACATTTGCATGAAATAATCTTCCAACATTAAAGTATATGGACCGTACTATCGATTCAAATAAATATTTCATAAATTTTTCTGAATTTTATGAGTTTTTTTTTTAAACTTTCCTTTAGTTCTTAAAAAATCAGCCTTTAAAAATCCTATTTGTGGTTTAAAACTCAGTTTGATTTAGTCTTCTAAGTATGGATTTAGCATTAGAATGACTCATTGCTTTTCTTTTAGTTTTGTTGTTTGAAGAAAAATCTTGTTCGACTTTAGAAATGAATTGAGATAGCACTCCAACTCAATTAGTGGTAAGTGTATCAATTCTAGGATGAACAAAATCAATCCATCCCTTCATATAACAAAATATACCTTGTTTTCTGTGTTTCATCCCTTCCTAGGGCGATTTGATAACTAAAGACGTGACTTTGTTCCATAAGTGTATGGTTAGACTTTTTTTTACATAGAAGTTTGGTATAATTTGTTTTTAGTTGGAAAAAGCAAAAGCTTGCTGCCATTACAAGATAACCCAAGTTTCTATATTTATTAGAAATTTTCGGTAAAAGTGAAAACTATTTCAGCCATGTGCCCCCTTTGCCCTTGGGTACAAGAGGTAATACACCAATAGTGGTTGCTATCTCTTATGGAGCGTGTAAACATTTAATAAATACCTGACTTAATCTTCTAGCTTGCACTCTATTTCATCCCTTTTTCTTCGTTGCCTCAACACCCGCGCTCACCCCCATCACTGGCTTGTGGTTTGTCTATCGCCTCATGATAGGCAAGTATGAGAATATTTTTGTTTTTGGTTACTGTGGATACGAATTGTGCCATCCTTTGAGGTTGCCTTGGAATAGGAAACTTTTTCCTTCTGCCAATCTTTCATGCACACACACACACACACACTTTGATATACCCAAAGTAGAGCTAAAAGATGATATTGACTTTTCCTGTGTGCCATAATGGATGTTTGTGGGCCACCATGTTGGTCGGGGGATGCTCATTTCGTTTTGCTTCGTTATGAAACCTGATGCATTATTTGCCATCTTCTAATTTCCTCATATGTTTAACATTCCTAATGAATGAATGGCTGACTGGCTTTGTATCTGAATAATGGAAGAAGAATTTTGTGTAGGCCAAAAATAATCCATTGGCCTGTTGGCAACTTGGGCCGGGGCGAACAAAATGAAAATACCTGAATTGATTATCTGCAGGCAAACAAATAGAACGTTTGGAACATATTTGAGACAAACAAATGCTTTTTATAGAGAAAGAAATATTTTTAGAGCAATTGTAAAACAGGTTCCTCCACTGTTTGCCTTTGGTGGTAAATTTACAACATTTTTATGTAAAAGTCACTTCGGTTATGATAAAACTTTTAGGAACTTTGTCTGTTGTAAAAAATGACTCTTTTACGCGAAAACACAAAACTTCTTTTGAGACAAAAATTTTTCATTTACAGCAAAATATGGTTTGTTACACGAAAATATGCTTCGTTTGGTTTGTTTATATCTTGCGCAGAGAGTGTAGCTAAAAAAAAAACTTTGTTATTATTTCATTGAGTACAGCTCAGTCAGCCAGCAGCCAATATTGGCAAAATTACGATGGTATGCGGATATCAACTCAGTAAGTGAAATTTTGTCATTCACAGTAAAAACTCTACCAAAAGATTTGTTGAAGTTTTCGAGTAGTGAGATTTTTTGAGACAATCTTACCATTTTATTATGCAATGTCTTATTTATAGGTTACGACGATATGTCAAGTGCGGCCATGGTATCTGAAACGTAGTTTTGTGTCGTGTTTCCTATTTTTTTTTGTTTTTTTTTTTAGTTTTTGTATCCGCCTCGGTCTATTGTCCCAAGGAATACTTCGTTCTTACAATGTATAGTGACTTTTTCATTTCAATAGAAGGAAACCTTCTTAATTTCAGGAAGATTTAATAAACACGCAACTAAACGGAAGTAAATAATCAGCTCAAAGCTGATACCCAAAAAATAGGGTATCCATGCTTTGTAATGATAAGAAATCGTTAAGACTGCCTGGCCATAATACGGTCCTGCAGGCGGAGATCCGGGCGATGACGGAATGCGTGAAGTGGTGTGGTACTAACGTGAGGACGTCGAGTGTGAACATCTTTACCGACAGTAAAATTGCCATAAGGGCAATAACAACCAGGACGGTAAGGTCACGAACAGTCTTGCAGTGTAAGAAGGAGATTAACACCTTCTCTGAGGATGGCAAAATCCCCATCGTTTGGATGCCGGACCATAACGGAGTAAGGGGAAATGAAAGGGCAGACGATTTGGTAGTGAAGGCCAGAGGATTGCCGTCAATAAACTTGGTTAACCCGAAGCCTTTCGGGTCGACGCAGTCCGAGTTAAGGGAGTGGGCGACGAATGCGCATGCAACATTGTGGAACAGCGAAACGGTCGGTAGGATGGCGAAAATCCTATGGGGGGATCCAGATCGTGAGAAGACGAGGCTATTACTGAAAGAAAGCAAGAAGGAGATCAGTATAGCTATTGGTGTCATAACGAGACACATAGGACTACGAGCTCACTTATGTAAAATCGGTGCGGCAAGTGATAGCATGTGTAGGGCATGCGGGGACGATGATGAGACGTTGGAGAATTTCCTTTGTAATTGCCCGGCTTTCGCGTCCAACAGATACCGGACTTAGGTGGAGACACAATATCAGACATGAACCAACTTAGGGGAGTGGCATTGAAAACAATTAAGGATTTTGTAAGTAGCACGGAATTCCTAACTTAAAATATTCATGTTAGAGGTCACTTTATTGGTTTAAGAGCGCACAACAAGCCGATCACTGGCTTAGGTGTATGTCCATAGTGGCAAAGGGTGGATTAATACCTGCACCCTCTTTTCAACCCAACCTAACCGAACCTGTAGGGTACTTAGCAGTAGAAGTCAATCTCCATTTCACGAAAGACTAGTTTAGTACGAGTATTTAGCTTAACTTTTGTTAAGTATTTTTTATTAAATTACTAGCTAAACCGGGCCCACTCCGGACTACAAAATCACTTGGAGGGTTAAATGCCATTTAAATTTGGATCTTAGATGTACTCCATTTTTAAAAGACTTTCTTTGAGCCCGATATTCTCATGACGTCCGGTTTAGGGGTGTTTTCGGGGATGAGGTCCGCCAAACACTTAGCCTTGAAAAAATATCAACATCGTTTTTCTATTCTCATAGATCTTTATATAATTTATTTGAACCCCATATTGCCAATAACCTCGAAATTGAATATAAAATTGTTTTCTAATCTCAAACACCTTTTTCCAAAAGTCAGCAAATATGTCCGGTTTGGGATATGGGCCCTAAAAACTCTGTCTTGAAGACCCACATTGTCTTGATGAGCAACTAAGTCCTATTTGGGATTTGGTGTGGTGGTGCGACGTCCCCGAGACAGTTGGTCTAGAATGTTGAAATCAGATTCGTGGTCTACTCCCAAATCACTTTCATTTAAAACCTGTATTAACATAGTCGGCAAATATGACCGGTTTGGGGTAGGGGCGGCCACTCAGTGACTTGGCCTTAAAAATATATATCAAGTTCGTGTTCTACTCTAAAATACCTCTTTTGAAGCCCCATATTGCAAAGTTTAGCAAATACTTCCTATAGGGGTGCTGGTATGGGGATGGGGCGGCCCCATAGACACTTTTCCCGAATATTGATATCAAATTCGTGCTTTACTCCCAAAGACCTTTCATTTGAGCCCCATATTGCTATGGTAATAAATTTGTCCCCTTTGGGGGAAGTTTTTGGAAAGAGGCGGCCCCCCAAACACTTCGCACCCCATTTGGATATCAGATTCGTATTCTACACTGAAAAACCTTTTATTTAAGTCCCATATTGCCATGGTCAGAAAATAAGTCCTGTTTGGGGGGTTTTTTAGGGAAGGGGTGGACCCCCAGAAACTTGGTCCGACATTTGGATATCAGATTCGTATTCAACTCGCAAATACCTTTCATTTGAGTCCCATATTGCCATGGTCGGTAAATATGTCCGATTTAGATGTGTTTTGGGGGTTGGGGTGGTCCCCCAAACACTTCGTCCGACAATTGGATATCAGATACGTTTTCTTATCCTAAATACCTTTCATTTGAGTCCAATATTGTGATTGGTCTAAATATATGTTTAGTAGGTTTTAGGGTGGGGCGTCCCCCCTAGGTACACCATCTGAAATTTGGATACAAAATCTTTGTTTTTAGGTTACTATAAAAGAGCACACAAAAATTTCGCTTTACACGCACCACTCATCACCGAGATCTGGCGTTTCTGAAAACTGGGATAAAGGAGAGGGTCCGCTCCCCCTTAGGATATCAAATAATTTAGTACCCTATTTTCACCCAAACTCTACCATCAGTGAAAATTTCATGGAAATCGGTTCAGCCGTTTTTGAGTCTATAAGGAACACACAAAAAAACTGAAAACACAAATTGATATGTATACCCTTCACCATAGGATGGGGGTATACTAATTTCGTCATTCTGTTTGTAATTACTCGAAATATTCGTCTGAGACCCCATATTCTTGATAGTCGTGACATTTTATGTCGATCTAGCCATGTCCGTCTGTCCGTCTGTCTGTCGAAAGCACGCTAACTTTCGAAGGAGTAAAGCTAACTGCTTGAAATTTTGCACAAATACTTCTTATTATTGTAGGTCAGTTGGGATTGTAAATGGGTCATATCGGTCCATGTTTTGACATAGCTACCATATAAACCGATCTTGGGTTTTGACTTTTTGAGCCTCTAGAGGGCGCAATTCTTTAACCGATTGGAATGAAATTTTGGACGACGTGTTTCGCTAGCACTTTTAGCAACTGTGTCAAGTATGGTTCAAATCGGTCCATAACCTGATATAGCTGCCATATAAACCGATCATGGGTGTTGACTACTTGAGCCAATAGAGGACGCAATTATTATCCGATTTGGCTGAAATTTTTCATGAGGAGTTTTGATGTGACTTTCAACAACTGTGCAAAGTATGGTTCAAAGCGGTCCATAACCTGATATAGCTGCCATATAAACCGATCTGGGGTGTTGACTTCTTGAGACTCTACAGGGAGCAATTCCTATCCGATTTGGCTGAAATATTGTATGACTTGTTTTGTTATGACTTCCAACAACTGTATTAAGAATGGTTCAAATCGGTCCATAACCTGATATAGCTGCCATATAAACCGATCTGGGGTCTTGATTTCTTGACCCACTAGAGGGCACAATTTTTATCCGATTTGGCTGCAAATTTATCTGAGATGTTTTGATATAACTTTCAATAACTGTGCTAAGAATAGTTCAAATCGGCCCATAACCTGATATAGCTGCCTTATAAACCGATATGAGATCTTGACTTCTTGACTTCTTGAGCCTCTAAAGGACGCAAGTATTACCCGATTTGGCTGAAATTTTGTACAACGGCTTCTCTCATGACCTTTAACATACGAGTCGAATATGGCATGAATCGGTTTATAGCCTAATACAGCTCCCCTATAAACCGTCCTCCCCAGTTTACTTCTTCAGCCCCTAAAGTGCGCAATTCTTTCTAGATTTGGCAGAAATTTTACACAATAACTTCTACTATAGTCTCCAATATTCAGTTTAATTATGGTCCGAAATTAACCATTACTTGATTTTGTTCCAATAACATAGCAATTCTTTTCTTTTATCCTTTGTTTGCCTAAAAAGAGATACCGTGGCAAGACCTCGACAAATACGATTCATGGTGGAGGGTATACAAGATTCGGCCCGGCCGAACTTAGCACGCTTTTACTTGTTTTGAATATTAAGGCTGACCAATAATCGGTCAGAACGCCCATTGTACTTTATGACCTTTTTTTTGTTTTTAAAATAATAAAACCAATTTTTAATATTCTTTGGGAGCCTTTGGAAGAATCGAAAAAGAGTCAGTGAAAATGGGTCTGGCAGTAAATGGAGATAAGATAAAATGGATGGTTTCAACTCTCAAAAAGGCTTCCACAACCGAGCAGATAAAGATAATGAAGAAAGTTGGGAACCACAACTTTGAGATAGTCAACCACTTTATCTACCAGTTTTGAAATAAAGCGAGGAATAATACTGGCAACAGATGATACTTTGGATTAAGTAAGCAGTTAAGAAACAAGGCCACCTCTCGCCAGACGAAAATTAGACTATACAAGACACTGATACTACCCGTGTTGTTATATGGTTCTGAGGCATGGGTACTTGTCAAAGCAGATGAGGCAGTGCTTGGAGTGTTTGAGAGAGAGATTATTCGTAAAATATATGGACCAGTTTGCGTTAATAGGGAATATAGGCGTCGTATGAACCACGAGCTGTATGCGCTGTATGACGACGATAGCATAGTTACACGTATCAAAATACAACGGCTGCGTTGGCTTGGTCATGTTGTCAGAATGAATGAAGAAGCTCCAGCAAAGAAGTCTTTTGAAGGCAAACACGGTGGTACTCGCAAACCGGAAAGACCAAAAGCGCGATGGATAGGTCGAGTGGTGGGAGATAGCTCGAAACTTGGTGTCATAGAGTATAATATGAGCGCAGAAGTTTGAGATGCTTGGAGTGTTGTTATACGATCAATTGAAGAAAAGTAAAAGTAACACTGTTCACATTATTTCACTCGAAAATGACACCCCTTTCCATGTATATGTCTCAAACAAATATTCACTTTAATCACTTGCACAAAATTCAAACAACCCAACGCTGCCGAGTGGATTCTTATTTATTTGCGGTCACATTGTGATATGTAGTATGTATATACATATCCACATACATATGAGGCATATTTCCTCCCACAATTCCTATTGTCTCTTCTGAAGGTTTTGTTGTTATTATTGTTGTAGTTACTTTGTGACATTTCCTTTTGAACCATCATTGTGTCAATGCAAATGAAATTTTGTGGAAAAAATTAATTATTCAGTTCACTTAAATTTGTAAACATTTTCTTCTATTGTTACTAGTCATTCATTTGTCTTCCAAGTTTATGTTAAGTATATTTTAATTTTTTCTTATTCTAAAATGAGAGGTGTTTTCGCTCGCTCGACCTACATTTTTGAGAGTTTAATGGGGTATTGAAAATGTTTCAATAACCTTCTCATATGCTTTAAATTATTTACTGTTGGCATTTTTCTACCCACCACCGTAGGATAGGGGGTATATTCATTTAGTCATTCCGTTTGCAACAAATCGAAATATCAATTTCCGACCCTACAAAGTATATATATTTCGGATCGTCGTAAAATTCTAAGACGATTTAACGATGTTCGTGTGTCTGCCCGTCCGTCTGTTGTAATCACTCTAGAGCCTTCAAAAATTGAGATATTGAGCTGAAATTTGGCACAGATACGTCTTTTCGATGCACGCTGGTTAAGTTCTTGAACGGGCTAAATCGGACCATATTTGGATATAGCTGCTATATAGACCGATTTATCGATAAAGGGTCCAATGCCCATAAATGCTTTATTTTTCATCCGATTTTGGTGAAATTTGAAACAGTGGGCTATTTTAAGCCTTCCCATGTCTGACCTAAATATGGATTAGATCCGTCCATATTTAGATATAGCTGCCATATAGACCGATCTCCCGATGAAGGGTCTGAAGACCATAACAATTTGCAACAGTGTGTTATTTTAAGGCTCCCGACATCTGACCTAAATATGGTTCAGGTCGGTCCATATTCAGATATAGCTGCCATATAGACCGATCTCCCGATAAAGGGCCTGGAGGATATAAAAGCTTTATTTATTACCCGATTTTGCTGAAATTTAAAACAGGGGCTTATTTTAAGCTTCCCAACATCTGACCTAAATATGGTTCAGGTCGGACAATATTTAGATATAGCTACCATATAGACCTATCTCCCGATAAAGGGTCTGAAGGCCATAAAAGCTTTATTTTTCATCCGATTGCGCCGAAATTTGGAATAGTGCGCAGGTTTAGGCCTCCCAACATCCGACCTAAATATGGTACAGATCGGACTATATTTAGATATAGCTGCCATATAGACCGATCTGCTGATAAAGGGTCTGAAGCCCTTAAAAGATTTATTCATTACCCGATTTCGCTGAAATTTGAAAAAGTGATTAGGTTTAGACCTCCCAACATCCCAACTAAATATGGTTCAGATCGGACTATATTTATATATAGCTGCCATATATACCGATCTGCCGACAAGGGGTCTAAAGCCCGTAAAATCTTTATTTATTACCCGATTTCGCTGAAATTTGAAACAGTGAGTTTTTCTGAGCCTTACGATATCCGACCTTAATACGGTTTAGATCGGTTTATTTATTGGACATATCTGCCAAAAAGACCAATATTTTGTTCTACAAAATTGAATTGTGACATATATTATAGATCGTGCCAAATTTGGGTGCTTAAGTTATGCAATTTTCACCGGATTGTGACGAAATGGAGTTTACATATACACCGGAGGAGGTGGGTATCCAATGTTCGGCCCGGCCGAACTCAATGCTTTTTTACTTGTTTTTATTTCGCATGCTTTCCGCTTTAGCTCCTGCTGTTGCCTCACTTAAATTGTCATAAAAAATTTTAAGATGTCTCACCTTTAGCCGTAATCCATGTGATATTGGCAAACGTCTGTCATTTGAATAAATGGAGGAGGCTGAAATAAACAAAACGCAAAAAAATGGAAATGAGAAATTAAAAATAATTTTTATGAGACTTTGGCATGTTTATAAATAAAATTTATTTATACCCAAAGAAAAATGCAAAATAAACAACACAAATTTTTATGAAATATTTAGAGGGGAATAGATAGACTATAGTAATTTTTCCATATTTTCTTACACTCACAAAAAGTGAATACCTCAAAGAAAATTTGTCTTTGCACAACAACTCTTGAGGGGAAAGGAAAAAAACTGCATTATTTATATGTGGAAATATTTTTTAAGCTTGGCTTAAGTATCGGGGGTTAAGGTAAAGACTATGTAGGTGTCTCTATCCGACTTTTGTCTTGCCCATGATTTCTTGTTTTTAACATTTGAACTAGGTATTTCTTCGAGTGTACATATGTATATATCAAAACATACCATCTCTCGGCCTCCTTGTGATAATCTGATATAAAAAACTTTATATTTGTATGTGTGTATCTCAATCGACAGCCTCAAATAATTATCGATTATTCAGGCTAATAAGTTTGTCAAATAAATCAGTTGGTACAATGTTTTATTATCAATTTCGATAAGATCTAATTAAGTGTGAAACGAAGGCGACATGAAATATTTACATTTATTTTATTGCCGCGTTTTGGGATTTTTTGTGTCCCCCGCCATTGTTGTTAACAAGGCGAACAAAATGTCGTATGCCTTGTTTGATTCGAAAGAATGAAGTTGGAAAATTTCGCCTCCTTTCATCATAGAGAGTACATATCGTACATATAGGCATTTTTATTAATGAAAACTATTACTCACACACAGACACACAGTGATGGTATGTAGAACACAAATCATCATTCATATTTTTAGTGCTTTGTTCTATCGTTTTGTTGTTGTTTCTTTTGGCTCCTAATAAATCTGCCATGACTATCATTTTGTTGGGTCAATGGTTCATTTCACTTTACTCTGGAAATATAAACAATGAACAGCGCTATTTTTTCTGTTTGGTTAATTTAAAATAACATCATCACTTTGAATTGAAAATGCCCAAAGATTGTTTTTTTTTTTTTTTGATTTTCCATTTCTATTGTTTTTCCTACTAGCTAATGTTCATTGTAACAAAAATACAGAGATTCAACAAAATCAACAATCACGGAATGTGGTGGTAAATAAGGCGTTCAACAATAACAACATATTGTTTGTTTTGTAGTCTCTATCCATGTATATTTTGTTATTTTTAGCCAAAACATATGGCATGTAAGAAAGGGTAAAAAATCAAAATATTTACTTTTGACGGTCAAATTTTGCCTCTTTTGTTGTGTTTATCAAAGCAATATTGGATATCGAATACATAACAGTACATTATTAAACAAATAAAAACGCTCTTAGTTCAAAACCTTAGCAGCTATATCAAAACTCTGACCAAACTCGCCAGGGACGACGATGGGTCTAGCACAATCCTACGCTCAGAGAAATTTTTTAGTAAAAACAGAATTTCAACAAATAAAAATTAAAACTCGTATTTTCCCAAAACCAGTGAAGATATTTGCTTTGTTTTATTTTGGTTTTGGATAGATAAGCAGTGAAAAGCAAAAATAAAACGCAAAAAAAGGATCCAGTGCAAATCTGTTTGTTTGCCATCATGTCAAAACAAGGCAAAGAAAAAAGCGAAAATAATTGCAAAATTTATGAATAAAATTTGTAAAACATGAGTGGGCATAGAAATTAAATAAAATGTATTAAGATTTGTGAACACAGTTTTATAAATAACTAGCTGACCCGGGGCCCGCTCCGCTGCACCTTCTTTTACTTTATATGGAACAAAAGTTTCCTTGGAATATTTATTTTCGACAATTAAAGATCTTTTAGTGAAATACTATGCAAACTTGACTAACAGTTTAACAATATGAGTGCCTTTATCTGAATCCCATATGATCTTTATTGGTCTACGAATTTAAGTTTGGATGTAAGGTGTACTCCATTCTTAAAGTACTTCATTTCAGACCGATGTTCTCATGATGTCTGATTTAGTGGTGTTTCCGGGGGAGAGAGAGATACTTGACCCTGAAAAATATAAGCATCGTGCTCTTCTCTCAAATACCATTTATTTAAACCCCATATTGCCATTGGCTTAAGAGGAATTTACAGGATGAGGCGTCCCCCAAACACATGGCCCCAAAATAGGTTATCAAATTCGTTTTCTAATCTCAAATACCTTTCATTTGAGCCACATATTGGCATGGTCGACAAATTTTTTTCTTTGGGGGGTGTTTTGGGAAAAGGGTGACGCCCTTAATATATGGTCCTAAATTTGGATATAAAATACGTATTTTCCCCATATTGTGATGGTCGGTAAAAAATTGCTGTTTGTGGGGTGTTTTGGGAAAGGGGTAGACCCCCAGAAAATTGGTCCCGAAAATGGGTTTCAATTTTTGCTCTACCCCCCAAATCCTTTCATTTAAGCTCCACATTGACATGGTCGGTAAATATGCCCGATTTAGGGGTGTTTTGGGGATTGGGGTGGTCCCCCAAACACTAAGCCCGGAAAATATATCAGCAACGTGCTCTATTCTCATATAACTATATATCATTTATTTGAACCCCTATAGCCATTGCACTCAAAATTGGATGCCAAATTCGTTTTCTAATCTCATTTAAACTCCTTATTGCAAAAGTCAGCAAATATGTCCGGTTTAAGGTATTGGCCCTAAAAACTATGGATATTTAGTTCCACCTTCTTTAAGACCCAAATTGTCTTGGTGAGCAAATACGTCCTACTTGGGGGTTGTTATGGTGGTAGGACGTCCGCTAGGCAGTTGGCCCCTAATGTTGATATCAGATACATGGTCTACTCCCAAATACCTTTAATTGGAGCCCCATATTTCCATAGTCGGCAAACATGACCGGCTTGGGAGTGTTTTGGAGGATGGGCGGCCACTCAATGAGTTCGCCTTGAAAATATATCGGTTTCGGGTTCCACTTTAAAAACTCTCTTATTTGAGCCTCATATTGCAATAGTCAGCAAATACTTAATATTTCGGTGGTGTTTTGGGGGTGGGGTGGCCCCCTATACGCTTTTCCCGAATATTGATATCAAATTCGTGCTTTACTCCCGAAGACCTTTCATTTGAGCCGCATATTGCTATGGTCGTAAATTTGTCCCCTTTGGGGGATGTTTTTGGTGAGAGGCGGCCCCCCAAACACTTCGTATCATATTTGGGTATCCGATTCGTATTCTACATTCAAATACCTTTTATTTAAGCCTCATATTCTCATGGTCAGTAAATAAGTCCTGTTTTGGGGGTGTTTTGGGAAAGGGGCGGACCCCCAGAAACGTGTTCCCACATTTTGATATCAGATTGGTATTTTTCTTGCAAATACCTTTCATTTGAGTCCCATATTTCCATGGTCGGTAAATATGTCCGATTTAGGAGTGTTTTGGGGCTTGGGGTGGTCCCCCTAGCACTTGGTCCGACAATTGGATATCAGATACGTTTTCTTATCCTAAATACCTTTCATTTGAGTCCCATATTGACGTGATTGGTCTAAATATATGTTTGGTAGGTTTTGGGGTGGGGCAGCCCCCCCAGGTACCCCATCGGAAATTTGGATACCAAATTTTTATTTTTAAGGAACTATATGAGAGCACACAAAAACTCGCTTAAATCGCACCACCCATCTCCGAGATCTGGCGTTTGTGAAAATTAGGGTAAGGGGGAGGGTCCGCTCCCCTTTTAGATATCAAATGTAGTACCCTATTTTCACCACGGGGTCATTATGCACCATCTGTGAAAATTTCAAGAAAATCGGTTCAGTCGTTTCTGAGTCTATAAGGAACACACAAACATACAAACAAATCTACAAACAAACACAAATTTAATCTTATATATAAGATTTTAACCCACATTATTTTCGATTGTTTTTGGAAGAGTTTCGAAACCATAGTTTCTAAAATTCTATTTTGTTATTTCACTCATTTCGGACAATTCCCATTATTTAATCTTTATTTATAAAGTTTTGTTTTCAGATCTATAGATAAAGTTATGCAGTACACATATTGGCTAAAGTAAAAGCTAATGATATGGAAACACCCCAAGAGGTGGGAACCCAGGCCATTTAAGTTTTTGTTTTTTCTATTCTTTCTCTAAGACAAACATCTTCCAATTTAACAAAATTTAACAAAGTTTCGTTATATATTCATAAAATCTAAATGTAGAGAAAACAAAAAACAAAATAGAATGACATCTTTTGGATGGATGTCTTCATCAAGGAGTGAAGAAGAAGAAAAAAAGAAGGTAAACAACTTTCCAGGCAATTTAGTACGCCCCGTTGTCAATCCACCACATTTGTTTGCTTGACTGACAATGATGCCATAACGAAGTAAGTTCATTGGCAAGTAAAGCAAGGCAAATAGCAAACTTTTGTTCAAGAATGAACAAAACTTTTCAATATTAATCAAAGTTTGACAAAATCAATAGCAATCCCTACTACATCCATCTATTCATTCATTCGCTCGTTCGTTCGTTTGCTTATCCATCTATCCCATACCAATCCATCCCAACTCATTCCCTCGTGTTTGGCTAGCTATTGTGTACACCCAATCAGTTTAGTTTCGATTAGATTTTGTCTTGATTTGAACGTGTATTCACTATGAACTAAAATACATCCGCTGGCATTGCTTCCCCAACAACTTTTCCCCGCACACCACCCAAAGGTCTGGGAGTAAATATCTTGCTATGTTCTATGTTGGTACTTTGTACTCTGTGTGCGGAATATAAACACAGTTGCGCTTCAAGTAGTTTTTCAGATTTCCCCACATTCCTAATCAAAGGCTCTAAGGGAAAATCGAATGTAAACAACCATCCAACCAGACAATGATACAGTGATACATCATACAAATCTTGCAACAGACTTTGTATTTTGATGAAGGTCGGTTCGATGTTCAATTTTCACCAATGGAACTCCATGTGGAAAATGTTCTGCATCTAAAGATCGAAAGTAAATTACACTTCTGTAATGAAAATATTACCGCTCGATAATCATTCGTCATTATTCATGCGTAAGATAAGTTATTTTCTAATATTTATTTACCCAAACGCCTTGGGTGGTCCACTTTATTTATGCTGGCCCAATTTTCGTTTTTAAAGTATCAATATGTCGGTATAACGAAAATACTTTCCACCCGTTCAACATCATAGACGGACAAGTTAAAACTCTGCGCCAATATGACCTCCGGCAGCGGCCCATCGCATACGCTATGTGAGAACATCCCGGCACACGCTGCAGCACTGGCAAAGCGATCACAAGAGAACACATGCTACTCGCCTATGCCGACGACATCAATATCATAGGTCGGTCACTGGAAGTAGTAACTGCATCCTTTGAAAGAATCGAAAGGGAGTCAGTGAAAATGGGTCTGGCAGTAAATGGAGATAAGTTGAAATGGATGGTTTCAACTCCCAATAAGCCTTGCACAACCGAACAGGCAAAGGAGAAAGTTGGGAACCACAACTTTGAGACAGTCAGTAACTTTATCTACCTCAGCACCGCCGTAACCGAAACGAATGACACCAGTTTTGAGATTAAGCGAAGAATAACACTGGCAAACAGATGCTACTTTGGACAAAGTAAGCAGTTTACTTTACCTCTCGACAGACGAAGATTACACTATACAAGACACTGATACTACCCGTGCTGTTATATGGTTCTGAAGAATGGGTACTTATGAAAGCAGAAGAGGCAGATGAGACTTGGAGTATTTGAGAGAAAGATCAAAATACAACGCCTGCGTTGGCTAGGTCATGTTGTCCGAATGGATGAAGAAGCTCCAGCAAAGAAGTCTTTTAAAGGCAAAAGCCCGATGGAAAGATCAAGTTGTGGGAGACACCTCGAAACTTGGTGTCAGAGATTTTAAAATGAGCGCAGAACATCGAGGCGCTTGGAACGCTTTTCTACGTTCGGCTGGTGGATTAGGGAACAGAATCTGTAAATCGAGCATACGCAAAATGTATGGCTTGAGCTCTGAAAGCATAGTGTCTGTACCAGTAAGACCTATTGTCAAGTGACTTTTAAACTCCGATACAGCACACCACTTTTGGTACTTTATAGTGAATTATCCACATTTCCTGTAGACTAAGTTACCTATGACATTCACAGCGTCAAATTGTCCAAAGCACTGGGTTCCTAGGAAATTTGGACACTAAAGCTGAAGATTTAGTTAAACCGGCTGTCGAGTACCATGCCATTCACCCAAACCCTGAATCCGCTTTTATTTCCCAGTGACTAGAAATTGGACAGTCACCACGCCAATGAAGCCAGAAAAGGATTCGCATTAGAGATCACGAGAAAAAATTTTACTCACGTGCACGACCTTTTTTTGTCGACTCACAACAAAAATTTTACTTATGCACGACTCTCCAGACACTTACGACTCACGAAACACTCACTAGACAATAACGACTCACGAGAAAATCACGTTTCACGAGAAAACTACGACCCATGACTCATGGTTGAAAAAATATTTTTCCGCGAAACGAATTCATATTAGCTTTTTTTCCATGCGTCTCAAATCATATGGTATTTTAAAATATGAATATAAGTGTATCACCCATGCATATTTGCTCTTTCAAGCAGATGCATGTACTGCAGACTGTGTTTCTGAATTTGTACGTTAAAATGGTGTATGATTAAAAAATTATGTTTTTCGTTGTTGTTGTTTACACGTTAAGAAAAACTTCAATTTACTTAAATATATTTACGGCAAATTTTTTGCACCAACTCAATTCTGTCCTCATATTACACAAGGATGCCTAATTGCTACTACTTAATGGGCCACCGTGGCTCATAGGTAAGCATGCCTGATCATGAAGCCCAACGCCTGGGTACAAATCCTGGGGTGAATATCAGAAACAATTTCAGCTGCGGTTATCCCCTTACTAATGCTGGATACATTTGGGAGGTATACTGCCACGCTTAAACTCTTCTAAATGGTGTCGCTATGCGGCAACCCGTTTGGATTCGTCATAAAAAAGAAGGCCCCATTATCATTGAGCTTAAACTTTAATCGGATTGCACCAAGGCGTATTTATCAGGTGGCCGCATCAATCTAGCAGAGAGAATTGATATGTCAAGACATTTTTGAATTCGCCGTACAAAAACATAAATTTCAAAATAAATAATTTATAAATTGCTATTGCTGTTGTTATGGTTTTTGAACTAAGTTTACATAATGGCACGCGTCTAGCAACCTCATTCACTATAAGTTTCACTAAGGGAACTTAGGTCTATTGTGTCGCCCGCGAAAAATTCAAAAAGCGCAGAAGAAGAGTGATAAAATCTACATCAATACAATGTCAGTCATTAAAATAAATAAGATTAGGGGCCAACATGCATGACAAAACGACCAGAAGGTGTGGAGAAGCTCCCTCCAATATGCAACAGGAAAATAGATTTGTGCTGCCATAATCCTGCTCCTACTCTCTCAATTTCAGGGCAGTCTTACAGTAGGTGCTCAACCGTCTATGACTCCTCCTCATCCCCACAAATCAAGCTTAAGTCCGCCATGTAACCATCAAAATATCAAATTCCTGATATTGCAAGGGGATTTTAGGACACCTACATCACATCTAAGAGAGGTCCCCTGAACATACTAATTTACCTAGTATTTTGGTACCATACTGTATGCACTCTGAATGGCCACACACCATGATGACAACGTCAGCCTTTAACTGCCCTTTTCAAATGGCCTGAAAATCCGACAGATATCCAAGAGCCAAAAAGGTGTACACACCCCCTCCTTGTGGTGATTTAGCTCTAATCACAATCTTCCTATTTGAGCCATTTGTTAGCATTCAATTGGTAGCTATACACGGCTACAATAACCTTATGAAAACTATTTAATCCTGCCATTTTGGTGGTTTTTGTGGGTTGTTGTTGTTGTAGCCACATTTTCATGTAAAGGTGGCGATCCTTGTCAGGCTCCTGTAGCTGAGCAAGCTCGTTGCGGTCCAAAATACCGATCGCCGCGGGAACAAAGTGGCCATTGGTTATTTGAAGGCGCCAATAACCCGCCTTGTCATATCGAGCATCATAGGCACTCAGTATTTGTGCAAGAGCCGGTGCCGCCCGTGGATTTACACGTATTAGCCCGAAAGTAAACAGAAGTTGATTGTATGGGTGTGTCAAGATGAGTCAAATACAACAAAAGTTGCTCGCGCACGAAGCACTTCCAAGCGAATGATCGCCTATTTTTTTCGGAAAACTGGCCATGTCGCAATCGTACCACTAGAGCAACGCAGAATAGTCAATTCTGAGAGGTACACAACCATTGTTTGCCAGTTGTCTTCTAAGAAATCAGGGAAACCAACCGCTGAAGACTGATCACTCTGTATGGGTGTTTCAAGATGAGTCAAATCTAACAAAAGTTGCTAGCGCACAAAGCACTTCCAAGCAAATGAACGCCTGTTTTTCGAAAAAAACTGGACATGTCGCAATCGTACCACCAGATGCGTTGTTCTACAGAACAGTCAATTCTGAGTGAAACACAACCATGTTTGCCAGTTGTCTTCTAATATATCAGGGAAACCAACCGCAAAAGACGGATCACTCTTCACCACGACAATGCGAGCTCTCACACATCGACTCAACTAACTGCATTTTTGAGCACTCAAAACATCGATTTGATGAGTCATCCGCCGAATAACTTCTTTTTTATTCCCGAACGTAAAAAATAAAATGAGAGGTCAACGTTTTTACACACCTGAAGTGTTCAGAATACATGTTTTTGGACATACCTCAATCAGAGTGGCAAAAGTGCTTCGACAATTGGTTGAAGCGCATGCAAAAGTGTATACAACTTAATGGAGAATATTTTAAAAAACAATTAAGCTATTTTCGATGATAATATTTGTTTTCGTGATCTATAATCCCCAAATATAAAAGGCAACCTTCGTATTAAATTTTTGAAAATAGCTGCATACGAAAATTATCCTCCATCATCTTTATATTTTCACTGGTAAAATTCCAAAAATGAAAAAAGGGTTAGATTTTCACCGGTAAAATTCCAAAAATGCAAGATGGGCAAATCTCGCGGAAACTTCCCTCAAATCAATCAGTGCTCCTCAAATCTAAGAGATCTCTTTCTTATAGCCCAGTCCGAATGCAAATGCTTCTTCGCAGAGAAATTTATCATGTTCCATTAAAGTCTCAAGCATTACAGAGGGGATAATTAATGCTGAAAATATCTTCCTATGTTCCCGCCAGGATGCACTCGTACATAATTCATAAATAATACATCAAAAAATCTACATATAACCACATTATGCTACATCAATGGACATGGACACCAATACCACCCATCCGGAGTCTACATACGCTCGAACATATCAACAACATGTTATAATTCCCACATGCTAGAATCAATGGCAACAACAACAAACAAAACACTGCTTATTGAAAATGTTCACGTTTAGTCACACGCCCACCCGCTCTCTGCCAACTTGGCCGCCTTCCGCCGACCCATTCACTACATTCCCAAGGGGGGAATACAAATAAGTAGTGTTTACCTAACAAGCATGGCCAAAACCACAGAACCACATCAACCTCAAAGGAAGAACACACAAAAACACTCACACAAATTGATGTGTGAGTGGGGAAAATATTGCTACGACCTCTGCATCCCCAAGGCGGTTGGCAAGGAAAAAAAAACACGAAAAAAATACCATGTAAAAACAACTTTGATGTTATCGGACAAGTCATGGAGTTGCAAATCAGCATAGGAGAGGAAAAAATATGCTTGGATTAAATATACTGAAACGGCAACATTGTTGCTTTAGAGCGGACACGCCATGCATAATATGCCAGAATCACTAGTAGTACTCGTGCTAGCAGGAAGTATATGTAATAACAACAACAACACCAATATAAGAAATGGCAACAACTCTTACAGTCATGTTATCGGCAACATATGGAAGCAAGGGAGAAAAAAAACACGACCAACTGCATGCAAACAGCTGACAAGAATTAACAACTCTTGAACCTTGAGACAAAGGCCTTTATAAAAGGCATCAAAGCTATAGTATTAAAAATGAAAAGACATTCCTACTATGCTGAGGAGGTAAATTTTAAGTTTTTCAAAAATGTTTGCAATTTCAGTAGCTTTTATTTGTGTACATGTAACTTTAGGTTGGGACCGATATACACCGATCTCCCAACTTCGGTGTTTGAGGTGAACCTTTCAATATACAGAAGAGGGTAATAGACATCTAAACACTCACGCTAAATACAGCTGAGGAATCAATCAGTTTGTTGCACATCGAAGTATTGGTCTAAGAACTCATAAAGTGATAATATTCTTTATCGTCAACACAGTTTAAGTCGATCTAGCCTTGCCCGTCCGTCTGGCTGTCAAAGGCGCTTCAACTTCCGAAGTTTACCAAAAACCAGAGTTTGAATTGCTTGACTATATGCTTTAACTGTGACTATGAAAATAAACCATGCAACAGCTAAACAATTAAAAACAAGTAAAAAGGCGTTAAGTTCGGCCTGGACGAATTTGGATACCCACCACCTCGGGTATTTATGTAAACCACCTTCCGTTAAAATCCGATGAAAAATGCATACCTTTCGCTCCATGGTAGCTATATCGAAATATGTTCGGATTTGGACCAAATACTTATAAGTCAAGTCATTCAATTGTGTATAACAAAATATTGGTCTTTTAAGTAGCTATACCTAAAAATAAACCGATCCTAACCATATGCGACACGGATGTCAAAAAGCCTAACATAAGTCACCGTGTCCAATTTCAGTGAAATCGGATTATAAATGCGCTTTTTTGGGGGCCAAGACTTTAAATCGAAATATCGGTCTATATGGCAGCTATATCCAAATCTCGACCGATTTGAGCAAAGTTTCAGAAAAATGGGAAAGTGCTTAACCTAACTCAATGTCCGAAATTTCGGCGACATCGAACAATAAATGCGCCTTTTATGGGCCCAAGACCTTAAATCGAGAGATCGGTCTATATGGCAGCTATATCCAAATCTGGACCGATCTGGCTCTTATTGAAGAAGGAAGTCGAAGGGCTTAACACAACTTACTCTTTCAAATTTCGGCTACATGGGACAATAAATGCGCCTTTTATGGACCCAAAACCTTTAATCGGGAGATCGGTCAGTATGGCAGCTAATCAGTATGGATCGGTCCAAATCTGGACCGATCTGAGCCAAATTGACGAAGGATTTCGAAGGGATTAACTTAATTCACTGTCCCAAATTTCAGCAAAATTAAACAATAAATGTGGCTTTTATGGGCCCAAAACCTTAAATCGAGAGATCGGTTTTTATGGCAGCAATATCTAAATCTGGACCGATCTGTGCCATTTTGCAGAAATATATAGAGGGCTTAACTTAACTCACTGTCCCAAATTTCGGCGATATCGGAAATCGAGAGATCGGTCTATATGGCAGCTATATTTAAATCTGGACCGGTATGGGCCACATTGAAGAAGGATGTCGAAAGGCCTAACGCAACCCACTGTGACGCAAAATCTCTATGTTTTAAGACTGTAGCGTGATTTCAATAGCAGACGGACGGACACGTCCTAAATTTTTACGCTGCACGAGAATATATTAACATGAATATATACCTATTTCAATCATTGGGATTGAAAACGAGCCATATCGGTCCTAGGTTTTGTATAGCTCCCATATATATAAATCTCTCGATTATGCTTTTTATACCCACCATCGAAGGGTGGGGGTATATTCATTTTGTCATTCCGTTTGCAACACATCGAAATATCCGTTTCCGGCCCTATAAAGTGTATATATTCTTGATCGCCGTAAAAATCTAAGACGGTCTAGATGTCTGCCCGTCTGTCTGTTGAAATCACGCTACAATCTCTAAAAATAGAGATATTGAGCTGAAACTTTGCACAGATTCTTACTTTCTCCATAAGCAAAGCAGGTTAAGTTCGGAGATGGGCTTTAGGGTTTTAGGCCCATAAAAGCCGCATTTATTTTCCGATTTTGCTTAAATTTGACATTCGTCTTCAATTCGCACAGATCTGTTCATATTTGGATATAAATATAGCTGTAATATAGACCGATCTCTCAATTAAGAGTTTTGGGCCCATAAAAGGCGCTTTTATTGTCCAATGTCACCGAAATTTAGAAGAGTGAGTTGTGTTAGGGCATTCGACATCCCTCTTCAACTTGACCCAGATTAGGTTATAGCTACCATATAGACCGGTATCTCGATTTAAGATTTTTGATCCTAAAAAGCGCATTTATTAATCGATTTCGCTGAAATTTGACACAGTGACTTATGTTAGGCTTTTCGATATCCGTGTCGTATATGGTTCAGATCGGACTATATTTGGATATAGCTACCAAAAAAAAAACAATATTTTGTTCTACAAAATTGGACAATGACCACTCAGTGTTCGTGCCGAATTTGATCCAAATCAGACTATATTTCTAGATAGCTGCTATAGGGGCATAAATTATGCATGTTTCATCGGATTATGACGAAAAGTGATTTGCATATATACCCGAGGTGGTGGGTATCCAAAGTTCGGCCAGGCCAAAATTAACGACTTTTTACTTGGACTCAATTCTTATTGGAATTGGCTTAAATTTCACACAATGACTTCTACTATGTTCTCCAATATTTAAATTATGGTCCGGACCATAACCAAAAACATAGCAATTATTTTCTTTTATCCTTTGTTGGCCTAAAAAGAGATTTCGGGAAAAGAACACGACAAATGCGATCCACTGTGGAGAGTATATAAGATTCGACCCGGTCGACCTTAGCACGCTTTTGCTTGTTTAATTTACAATCGAATTTGCTGATAAACTTATTTTTCTGCGTGTAAGATGGGGGTATACTAATTTCGTCATTCCGTTTTTAACACATCGAAATTTTGATCGGAGACTCAAAAAAGTATACACATTCTTGATCGTCTTACATTTCAAGTTAATGATGACATGTCCTTCCGTTTGTCTGTCTGTTGCTCACTTCCGAAGGAGTAAAGCTAGTCGCTTGAAGTACTTCATATTAGTGCGAAAATTTTTATACCCTTCACCATAGGATGGGGGGTATACTAATTTAGTCATTCTGTTTGTAACTACTCGAAATACTCGCCTGAGACACCATAAAGTATATATATTCTTGATCGTCGCGACATTTCATGTCGATCTAGCCATGTCCGTCCGTCTTTCCATCCGTCCGTCCGTCCGTCTGTCTGTCGAAAGCACGCAAACTTCCGAAGAAGTAAAGTTAGCCGCTTGAAATTTTGCACAAATACTTCTTATTAGTGTAGGTAGGTTGGTATTGTAAATGGGCCATATCGGTCCATGTTTTCATATAGCTGCCATATAAACCGATCTTGGGTCTTGACTTCTTGAGCCTCTAGAGGGCGCAATTCTCATCCGATTGGAATGAAATTTTGCACGACGTGGTTTGTTATGATATCCAACAACTGCGCCAAGTACAGTTAAAATCGGTCAATAACCTGATATAGCTGCTATATAAACCGATCTTGGATCTTGAATTCTTGAGCCTCTAGAATGCGCAATTCTTATCCGATTTGAATGAATTTTTGCACGACTTTTTTTGTTATAAATTCCAACAACTGTGCCATGTATGGTTCAAATCGGTTCATAACCTGATATAGCTGTCAAATAAACAGATATGGGGACTTGACTTCTTGAGCTTCTAGATGGCGCAATTCCTATCCGATTTGGGTAGAATTTTGCAAGACGTATTTTATTCTTACTTTCAACAAATGTGTCAAATAAGGTTCAAGTCGGTTCATAACCTGATATAGCTGCCATATAAACCGATCTGGGATCTCGAATTCTTGAGCCTCTAGAGGTCGCAATTATTATCCGATTTGCCTGAAATTTTGTACGACGGATTCTTTCATGACCATCAACGTACGTGTTTATTATGGTCCGAATCGGTCTATAGCCCGATACAGCTCCCACATAAATCGATCTCTCTATTTATTTCTTGAACCCCCAAAGGGCGCAATTCTTATTGGCTGACATTTTACACAGGTCTCCAACATATAATTTAATTGTGGTCCAAACCGGACCATATCTTGTTATCGCTCTAATAGCAGAGCAAATATTTTCTTATATCCTTTTTTGCCTAAGAAGAGATGCCGGGAAAAGAACTCGACAAATGCGATCCATGGTGGAGGGTATATAAGATTCGGCCCGGCCAAACTTAGTACGCTTTTACTTGTTCATATTAGTGTAGATCGGTTGGGATTGTAAATAGGTCAGATCGGCCCATGTTTTGATATAGCTGTCATGTACACTGATCATGGATCTTGAGTACTTGGGCCGTTAGAAGACGCAAATCTTACCCAATTTGGCTGAAATTTTGCATGAGGTGTTTTGCCTTGACTTCCAATAACTGTACCATGAATGGTTTAAATCGGTTCATAATCTGTTTTAGCTGCATATAAACTAATCTCGGATCTTTACTTCTTGAGGCTCTAGTAGACGCAATTACGAAAGGTATGGTATAATCTGTTCATAACCCGATATGGCTGTCATATAAACCGAGCTTCAAATTTTACCTTTTTCCCTCAAGAAGGCTTTATTACCACCGGATTTGGCTGAACTTTGGAAGTTATAATTTTGATATGGCTTCTAAAATCCGTGTCAAGTATGGCCCATAACCTGAAATGGTTGCCATATAAACCGATAGGCCGATTTAACTTATTTAGCCAATAAAGGCAGAATTATTTGGCTCAAATTTTAAACGTGGTATTTTTTGTATGACTTCTAGTAGGTATGACAAGAACTGTACTTTGTATATATTGTATCAAAGAACGTATCAAATGCTATCAGAACTTAACGCGATTAGTTAGAAAACGGGGGCCGAATTACTGTTTACGTGATCTATTGCTTTATCGATCTATCGAATGTAATTTCCTCTCGTATTAAATGGATATTATACAACCTTTATACAAATGTCAATGTAAGTTTTCGTATAAATTGTGACCGATTCAAACATTCACGTTCCCCAATTTCAAAAATTGTCGTTCAATAAGGAAAAACATACTTCACAATGGATAGACTTAGAACGATTTTCCCCGTTCACGTATGCAGTAATTCAGTCGGATTATTGATTATACTTGCTTCCAGTTTTCAAACTTACCTGGAACAAGTCAAACTGCAAATTGGTTAACTGATAATAATAAGAAATAGAAGAGAGATGGTTTTCTTTATTGAATACAAAAGTTGCCTTTGTATTGTTTCATAGCCTTTTTGTCGACGCGGAAATTAGTTTAAAGTAAGATAGCCTTTTTGTCGACGCGGAAATTCGTTTAAAGTAAGACAAACAGCCTTATTAATTGCAACATTTGAAACACTTGTTGCTAATGCTATCGAATATTGTTATTTCGATTACCTTCTTAGCTTCACTTCACTTAGTACATCTTCTTCATAGTTTTTTCTCGTTGGGCAACAACTAAACAACAACAACAAGAACAACACTACTGAGAACAAATCTGAGAGCTTGACATTTACCCCATCTCTCTTTCCCTCTCTCACGTTGCATATAAATAAACACTTGCAGTCTGGGTTTATGGATATACACACAGCCAACAACAAAACACATGCAGCTATGATTGATGGATACACACACGGCGAACGACAAACGCGAAAACCGCTGCCCAACATAATAGTTTTTTGTTTCTTCTTTTGCGTTTCTTTTTCTTTTGCAAATTATAATGGATTTTCAACGAATTTCCAAATAAATCAATCCATACATTAGTTGCACTTCACTTTTATTTGATTTAATAACTTTTTTGAATAGGCTTCACTGGTTCTGATCACTTTTGAGACAAAACTTTTATGAGGGCTTTATTATGCGTGCGACCGATTCAAGAATTATTACGAAACTGAGAAGACCAAGCAACAAGTGGTAATTGGAGTGGGAGAGAGAGAGTGGTAAATCAAACTAATTAGGTTGCCACCTTGTTGACAATGCAATTAAAAGTACCCCTAGGGTTGTTAACATATGAATAAAGATTGTTTGGATATTTTTCAAGGTTAGAGAATGAAATGATTTCTTACTTGTTTTGCAACTATTCCGCGTTTGAGTTAATTAATTAAAGGTAGTGAAATTGTTGGAAATGACATGTTTTTCAAATCCAAATTGCACACAAGGATTACGGTAGCTTGAAACTTTTTTGTAGAATGGTGCACATTTTTATTTTCAATTCAAAGATCTTTTTGAAAACATAATGTACCAAACAAAAACGCTGTTACTTTTTATACCTACAACCATAAGAAAGCGGGTATATCAATTTAGTCGTTCCGTTTGCAACACATCGAAATATCAATTTCCGACCCTACAAAGTATATATTGGGTTGCCCAAAAAGTAATTACGGATTTTTTAAAATAAAGTAAATGCATTTTTAATAAAACTTAGAATGAACTTTAATCAAATATACTTTTTTACACTTTTTTTCTAAAGCAAGCTACAAGTAACAGCTGGTAACTGACAGAAGAAAGAATGCAATTACAGAGTCACAAGCTGTGAAAAAAATTGTCAACGTCGACTATATGAAAAATCCGCAACTACTTTTTGGGCAACCCAATATATTTCGGATTGTCGTAAAATTCTAAGACGATTTAACCATGTCCGTGTGTCTGTCCGTCTGCTGTAATCACTCTACAGCCTTCAAACATAGAGATATTGAGCTGAAATTTGGCATAGATACGTATTTTTGATGCAGGCTGATATCTGATCTAAATATGGTTTAAATCGGACTATATTTAGATATAGCTGCCATATAGACCGATCTCCTAATAAAGGGTCTAAATCCCATAAAAGCTTTATTTTTTTTACCGATTTCGCTGAAAATTGAAACATTGAGTAGTTTTACGCCTTCTAATATAGGACCCTAATATGATTCAGATAGGACTATATTTAGGTATAGCTGCCATATAGACCGATCTCCAGATAAAGGGTATAAAGCCCATAAAAGCCCTATTTATTACCCGATTTCGCTGAAATTTGAAACATTGGATAGTTTTAGGTCTCCCGATATTCGTTTCAAATATGGTTCGGATCTGGCTATATTTAGATATAGCTGCCGAACAGACCGGTCTCTCGACAAAGGGTCTGAATATTCGACCTAAATATGGTAAAGATCGGACTGTATTTAGATATAGCTGCCATATAGACCGATGTACCAATTAAGGGTCTGAAGCTCATAAAAGCTTTATTTATTACCCGGTTTTGTTGAAATTTGAAATACAAAATTCAACAGTGACTTAAATCTAATTTTTAGCGGATTGTGACGAAAGGGGGTTTTCATATATACCAGAGTAAAAAATGTGTGAATTGGCAAAAAATGTGTAAATTGGCTGAACGTGCGAGCTCGCGAGCGTAGAAGGCGTATTCTCAAAGACAATTTTTTTTTTGTTGATTGCGAAATGGTCAGACTCCAGCAGTGAGTTTTGAAAAGAACGCACTCGTTGTTTGATATTATTTTAAGCTATTAAGAAATGTCCAACCACAAGTTGGTATTCCAGGGATGGAAAACTTAGTACTTTTTTAGTACTTTTTCAATACTAATAGTTCGACGGATTTAGTGTCTTTTCCAGCACTAAAAATTTTCCAAACAACTCGAATGTTTTCGAACTTTGTTTGTCTAAAGAGGCGAATATTTCTCACGATAAAATGGGGATATTCACTTGTTAGCCGATCGAATTAAATCCATCTGACTGTTGAATTAGCGTTATACAGATCGCTTGGAGATTTTAAGGGGCAATATCCGTTCATATTTAGAAAAAGATGCCTCATGCCCATGCTCCGAATTCTATATGAGATACGTGCTCGAGTCCCAGATATCTTTCATTTAAGTCCCATATTGTACCGATCTATATGCCCGTTTGGGGGTTTTAGAGTGCGGCGTTTCCCCCTAGGTACTTGACTCGAAATTTGATTATCCGATTTGTATTTTTGGGTAACTATCATATACAATCAAAAATTCGTCCAACCATCTCCGATATATGTGTATATATCGCAAACCCTTCGTCTTCGGCTTCCATTAAGGTACAAGGGATACTCCTCCCTTATAACAGAGTGCAGTCCGATTAAAATGTTAGCTCAAAGATGTGCCGAGATCGCATGACGAGTTGCATAGCGATACCACTTCGTAGAGATACTTAGCTAGATACTTCACAAATATGCAAATCTCCGCGCAACTTCGTCTTCGGTTAGGGTTATATATAAATGACACTAAAAAAATTTTGGTCTGGGAACCAAAACTCTTTCTTTACTTAAATTTCCTTCACACATTGTGTGATCTTTAATCGGCAAGACAGACATATATTTTGTATGACTGAACTCCAATATTCTTGAAACCTTTATGCAAAACTTAAAAGTATTCTTTCGGCCCAAAAAGTACCTTATTCGTACCATTTTAACATTTGTATTTTCCATCCCTGAGGAATTCATATGTGCGATTCGAAAATAACTCATAATAAATGGAATTATTTGGAAAACTTCAGGCGATGCGAGAGTGGATAGAGGTTTGTCGAGGCGACGATAGAAAATCTGGCAGAAATGGAATGGAAATCTCAGTTCGAGTGTGAGACACTGCTGCCAGCGACACAGTCTTGGATTGACGGAATTCTGGTATTGCCATCTGGAAGATCATTCTACACAGATGGATCAAAACTTAAAGATAGAGGGCCTGGGTGTCCAAATTAAGAACCCAGGAACTGAAATCTGTTTTCGACAGACAAGCAGGCAAAGATTCGGGCTATCGTGGAATGCGTAAAGTGGTAAGGTGTTGACGTGAAGACTTCGAGTGTGAACATCCCCACGGACAGTAAACTGGTCATCAGGGCAATAACAACCAGAACGGTAAGCTTTCGAACAGTCTTGAAGAGTAAGAAGGAGATTAACGCCGTATCTGAGGATGGCACGATCCGCATCGTTTGGGTGCCGGGCCATAGCAGATTAAGGGGGAATGAAAGAGCAGATGATTTGGCAGTGAAGGCCAGAGGACTGATGTCAATAAACTTGGTTAACCCAAAGCCTTTTGGGTCGACACAGTCTAAGGGCGTGGTCGACGATCGTGCATGTAACACTGTGGAATAGCGAAACGTTCGGAAGGACGTCTAAAATCCTATTTGAAGATACGGATCGTAAGAAGACAAGTCTATTACTGAAAACAAGTAAGAAGGAGGTCAGTATAGCTTTCGATATCATAACAGGACATGTAGTACTACGAGCTCAATTATGCAAAATCGGAGCGGCAAGTGGTAGCATGTGGGGAAGAAGATGTGACTATGGAGCAGTTTCTATGTCATTGCCTGACTTTTGCAGCGAACAGAAATCCGCACTTAGGTGGGAACACAATTAAATAAATGAACCAACTTAGGGGAGTGATATGGAAAACAATTACGGATTTTGTAAGTAGCACGGACTTCCTAAGTTAGATTTTCTTTTTCGAGGTTTTAGTATTTAGAGCGCACAACAGTCCGATGACAGGCTTAGGTGCATGTACATAGTGGCTTGGGGCGGATTAATATCCCCAACCTTTTTTAAATCTATACTTTATGAGTAAACATTGTATTAATCACAAATTCTTTAATGAATTTATCTTAAATTATGCAATTTTATCGTTAACAAAGTCCCAACGTTTCTCACAAATGCAGTTTAATTGGTTAACAACGTTAATGCTAAATGAACCTTTTTTGCGTGTTCGCTGGTCCAGAAGTCTATGATTTTCTAGTTTAGGTTTAAGCGGCAGTCTGCCATCAAACTCACTTGTACGTTGTCATCCATTTTGATTTCAGAGGAACAGAAGAAGGAAGACCCGTTCAAATTCTTGACGTTGAACCTTCCCGGTCGCTTTAAAAAACCCAATATATAACGAATGTTTACATCCGATAAATCAGGCAAGTTATCAAAGAAATGAGAACCTAAAGTGGATCGCCCTCTGCCTGCTAAAAGGCGAAACACACACGGCAAATGTCCTGTGTGTTTCCTTTTATTATTGTAACCCAGTAACGTTTCGTTTCAACATATCATTATTGAAGGTAACTAACTTTGTTTATTGTATACCGTTTAGCAACTTCGCCTACGGTAAATGACCTTTCTTTTGTTGTAAACCCAAAAACTTTTTAATTGCAAAAGTGCTTCGAAAGTCGCGAACGATTATTCTCTTGTATCTCTCCTACCAGAGAGAAAGGGTGAGTATCCAATGTTTGGCAAAAATGCTCACACTTTTGCACATCACTTTGTACGCATACAAGAAATCCCAAACAGGCCCATGGGCTTGCAAATAATTGCAATTGTGTGCCATTAGAGCAACACACAAATGACTGCCAAGTACAAAGACCACAACAAGAATTTCTAAGGCACGTACATTGTTTGGTAACATTTACGAGATAAAGAAGTATCCATCTCAAAGTAAGTATTTAAATTTGCGAAAACAACAACTCCCATAAGTAATTTTTATACCCACCACCAAAGGATGGGGGTATATTCATTTTGTCATTCCGTTTGCCACACATCAAAATATACATTTCCGAACCTATAAAGTATTTATATTCTTGATCGGCGTAAAAATCTAAGACGATCTAGCCATGTCCGTCTGTCTGTCTGTTGAAATCACGCTACAGTCCTTAAAAATGGAAATATTGAACTGAAATTTTGCACATATTCTTTTTTTGTTTATAAGCAGGTTAAGTGCGAAGAAAGGTTATATCGGACTATATCTTGATATAGCCCCCGTATAGACCGATCTGCCGATTTAGGGTCTGAGGTCCTTAAAAGCCACATTTATTGTCCGGTTTTGCCAGAATTTGCGACAGTGAGCTGTATTAGGCACTTCCACATCCTTCATCAATTTGGCTCGTATCGGTCCAGATTTGGATATAGCTTTTATATAGGGTCTTAGGCCCATAAAAGCCACATATATTATCCGATTTTGCTGAAATTTGGAACAGTGAGTTGTGTTAGACTCTTCGACATCCTTCTTTAATTTGGCTCTGATCGGTCTAGATTTGGATATAGCTGTCATATAGACCGGTCCCTCGATTTAAGGTGCATTTATTGTCCGATTTCGCCGAAATTCGGGACGGTGGGTTGTGTTGTCCCTTCGACATATTTTCTTAATTCGGCCTAGATCGGTCCAGATTTGGTTATATGTTCAATATTGAACGATCTCTCAATACAAAGTCTTGGCCCTATAAAAAGCGCTGTTATTATCCAGTTTCGTTGAAATATGACACAGTGACTTATGTTAGGCTTTTCGACATCCGTATCCTATATGTTTCAGATCAGTTTATATTTGTATATAGCTGCCAGAAAAAAACTATATTTTGTTAGACCACTCAATGTCTGTGCAGAATTTGGGTGGATAAATTATCCAATTTTCACCGGATTGTGACGAAAGGTATATATACTTCAGGTGGTGGGTATCAAAAGTTACGAAAGATGTTTACTTGGCTAATGACGTTAATGGCTAATGAACTCTTCTTGGTTTGGTATAAATGACAGTCTGCCACCAGACTCATTTATACGTTTTCGTACATTGTGATAACATGGAACAGGAGAGAGATGTCTATCAGTTCCTACCATTGATCCATCCAGAATGTTCAAAAAGCCAAACAGCTGGCTAATCTTTACATTCGCTAAATCAGTCAAGTTCTCAAGGAAATTTAAGCACATAGTGGAACGTCTTCTGCTTGCTGAAGGGGGAAATACACACAACTGATGTTTTCCGACTTTCTCACAGCTTCTGCAGAAGTGGTTACTTGCAATCTTCAGTCTGTCAACATGTTTACCGATCAGTGACCTCTAATGATGGACAAAATAACTGAGACTTCTGTTGTAAAGTTCAAATTCGGCCACATAATTTTGGAGTGCTCGCAATCAACCCTTTGCAACTATCTGTCATTCATTGCCTTTGGGCCTGATCCTGAAGACTTATCTTACATGACGCTAGAGTCATACCCACAGATTCCAGTTCGACTGGAATGTATAAGGTACGATTCCCTTGGATATCTCTGTGACCCGGGATCCAGAAAAATGAACTTTGAACTGTTCAGCCATCTTGTTGAGAGATCTGCTACAGTCGAGGGGTTTTTTTGGTTCAGAAATATTTTCTCCGGAGATTTAAAGGTTGCTGTCTATCTGAGATATGACATCATATCTCAGCCAGTCTCAGGTAATAGTAAGGCGAACCCTTCTTGAGACTACCAAATTACAATTCCGCATTCGTACTCTACTACCAATGACCTTTGAATCGCTCGATCGCTCAAAATTCTGTTTGGGTTGTTTTTTTTTTTTTTGGATTTGGGAAGCCACCCCGAAACTGGTACCCAAATTTTGATATAAGATCAATTCCCTACTCCATATTGTCCTGACCACTCAGCATGCTCAACTGGAAGGATTCGTTTAAGGCTTGTTGGCCTCGTAGAATAAAATCGGCGAACGGATTATATAAGTCTACAACTACTTGTAAATCTATTTTTGTGGTTGTTGGTGGGTATTACATTAATTGTCTCCTTCCACATTTCTTCAGAATCTGATAAAAGTTGATGTGTCTTTGGGATCAAGACGTAAAATCGGGGGTTTGGTACATATCGGCCCGGTCAGAATGACATTGAGCATGAGTGTTATAGAGCATATTTTACTCATCAAATTTTAACCGATCAGGTTATCGGTTAATATGGGCGCTTTATTTATTTAAGGGCCCATATGGGAGGTATTTAGTGTCGGTCTACGAGAGTGAAGTCCTAGTTTCTAAAGCAAAATATTAGCAAAAAGATCTATGCGTCCAAGAAGGAAAATTAGCATATCTCCCCATTCCTATGGTTGTGGGTATAAAAAATTCCCCCAAAAAATATATATTACCGTATCGCCATAGAACCTAGAATACAAGGATGTCAGTTTTGGGCAATTGGACCCATGGAATTCTTAAAATATCAAACTTTAAAAATGCACAATGGAGAAAACTCATATCATATGAACTCTCATACATACATTAACATCACTCCACGTTGTTGCTTTTTCACTTTCCATTTACCAATCTTTCTTCAACTTTTTCGTCTTTCATTATCAATGTCCCTCCATAAATATGTAAGTATTTGTTATTGTTGTTGTTACGTTTTTCTTCGAGAATATTTTTATTTATGATACAACATTTGCTCATCAAGATGGGACATTGTCTTAGATAGACGATATCACCGTCCCTTTTGACCGTGTCCTGAGAAACATCATCAACAACAACAACACCAACTCTGATGACTGGTTGCCAAAATAACAAACAGGGAATAGTAAACCTTTTAGACAAGCTATCGTCTAGAAAATAAGGGGAGCGAAGAGAACGTGAGAGGGTTGGCTGCTGTTTGTTTCATAAAATCTATCAAAAATGCGAATGTTTTTTTTTTTCCTGGATATTTGTGAAGAGGGCCAAGAGTCGCATGTCCCTTGTGCCATCATTATCCTTTGGGTGTATATACAGATATGTATATTGCACGGATTGTTAACCCAAACTATATTTATTGTTTTATGGCGCACATATTTCATACCGTTTTTTCTTTTTTACTTCTTCTTGGAAAACAAACACGAAAATCTACTTTTTTTGTGTTTTTGGGTGGTGGGGTGAAATCAAATGACAAATTTCTATGCTGGGAAAACAACAGACAAGCAAATAGTCTGTGAGTTGAAACCCTGTTGCTGCCCATGGCCTGCTGCACAGGGCCACCCACCCACACACCAACACATACATGAATTCGATGTTCCATAGTGGTAGTGTAATTTTTGGTGAAATAATTTCAAAATAATATGGTTGCTGCATGTTTTTGCATAAATCCTTTGCTTCTTCTGGAAATTTATTTTATTCCTTAGTTTTTTTTTCTGTTGTTGTCCCACGCTGCTCCTTCTTTCGGTGCTTGTTTTTCTTTAATGCGCTTTTGTGTTAGAGCAAAATAAAAATTGATCACTCGAAGATAATTTTATGGAGATAGTAATAATTTTTCTGTTGCTCTTCATATTTCTAATGAAATGAGCAAACGCCTCGTATGAATAAAGGCCATTTCATATTTCATGCGTTTTCAAGCGGAAATATGCAAATTTATGAAGCGTTGAAATTTATTTCAGTAAGTCTCAGTGTACTACTATGCTTTATCCCTTATATTAAATTGTTTGGGAGACGGCTTCGGAAATAATTGAATAAATTTAAACGAAACTAAAGAAAAAGGCGTTAAATTTAGATGAAATCTTTGTACTGCATATACCAGGCAAAATATTGTCTATTCAAATCTGAGCTGAGCATTTCCAGAGTCAGAAATATACTTTTGTCATAAATGTCAATTGATCGTCCATTAATTAGGACCGCTGAGCGACACTTTTTATACCCTCCACCATAGGATGGGGGTATATTTATTTTGTCGTTCCGTTTGCAACACACAGAAATATCCATTTCCGACCCTATAAAGTATATATTCTTGATCAGCGTAAAAATCTAAGACGATCTAGGGTTGCCCAAAAAGTAATTGTGGATTTTTTAAAAGAAAGTAAATGCATTTTTAATAAAACTTAGAATGAACTTTAATCAAATATACTTTTTCTACACTTTTTTTCTAAAGTAACAGCTAATAACTGACAAAAGAAAGAATGCAATAACAGAGTCACAAGCTGTGAAAAAAATTGTCAACGCCGACTATCGACTATATGAAAAATCCGCAATTACTTTTTGGGCAACCCAATAGATCGTCTTAGATTTTTACGCTGATCAAGAATATATATTCCTTATAGGGTCGGAAATGGATATTTCGATGTGCTGCAAACGAAATGACAAAATGAATATACCCCCTTCCTTCGGTGGTAGGTATAAACAAGTAAAAGCGTGATAAGTTCGGCCGGGCCGAATCTTATATACCCTCCACCATGGATCGCATTTGTCGAGTTCTTTTCCCGGCATCTCTTCTTGGGCAAAAAAAAAAAAGGATATAAGAAAAGATTTGCTCTGCTATTAAAACGATATCAAGATATGGTCCGGTTTGGACCACAATTAAATTATATGTTGAAGACCTGTGTAAAATGTCAGCCAATTCGAATAAGAATTGCGCCCTTTGGGGGCTCATGAAGTAAAATAGAGAGATCGATTTATATGGGAGCTGTATCGGGCTATAGACCGATTCAGACCATAATAAACATGTATGTTGATGGTCATGAGAGAATCCGTCGTACAAAATTTAAGACAAATCGGATAATAATTGCGACCTCTAGAGGCTCAAGAAGTCAAGATCCCAGATCGGTTTATATGGCAGCTATATCAGGTTATTAACCGATTTGAACCATACTTGGCACAGTTGTTGGGCATCATAACAAAACATGTCGTACAAAATTTCATTCCAATCGGATAAGAATTGCGCACTCTAGAGGCTCAAGAATTCAAGACCCACGATCGGTTTATATGGCAGCTATATCAGGTTATGAACCGATTTGAATCTTATTTGACACATTTATTGGATATGATAACGAAACACGTCGTGCAAAATTTCATTCCAATCGGATAAGAATTGCGCACTCTAGAGGCTCAAGAAGTCAAGACCCAAGATCGGTTTATATGACAGCTATATCAGGTTATGGACCGATTTGAACCATACTTGGCAAAGTTATTGGATATCATAACAAAACACGTCGTGCAAAATTTCATTCCAATCGGATAAGAATTGCGCACTCTAGAGGCTCAAGAAGTCAAGACCCAAGATCGGTTTATATGGCAGCTATATCAGGTTATTAACCGATTTGAACCATACTAGGCACAGTTGTTGGGTATCATAACAAAACACGTCGTGCAAAATTTCATTCCAATCGGATAAGAATTGCGCACTCTAGAGGCTCAAGAAGTCAAGACCCAAGATCGGTTTATATGACAGCTATATCAGGTTATGGACCGATTTGAACCATACTTGGCAAAGTTATTGGATATCATAACAAAACACGTCGTGCAAAATTTCATTCCAATCGGATAAGAATTGCGCACTCTAGAGGCTCAAGAAGTCAAGACCCAAGATCGGTTTATATGGCAGCTATATCAGGTTATTAACCGATTTGAACCATACTAGGCACAAATGTTGGATATTCTAACAAAACACGTTGTGCAAAATTTCATTCAAATCGGATAAGAATTGCGCCCTCTAGAGGCTCAAGAAGTCAAGGCCCAAGATCGGTTTATATGACAGCTATATCAGGTTATGGACCGATTTGAACCATACTTGACACAGTTGTTGGATATCATAACAAAACACGTCGTGCAAAAGAATTGCGCACTGTAGAGGCTCAAGAAATCTAGACCCAAGATCGGTTTATATGGCAGCTATATCAAAACATGGACCGATATGGCCCATTTACAATACCAACCGACCTACACTAATTAGAAATATTTGTGCAAAATTTCAAGCGGCTAGCTTTACTCCTTCGGAAGTTAGCGTGCTTTCGACAGACAGACGGACGGACGGACGGACGGACGGACAGACGGACGGACATGGCTAGATCGACATAAAATGTCGCGACGATCAAGAATATATATACTTTATGGGGTCTCAGACGAATATTTCGAGTAGTTACAAACAGAATGACGAAATTAGTATACCCCCCATCTTATGGTGGAGGGTATAAAAAAGGAACCAAAAGGAACGTTGTGGGATACTCTAGAGAAAATTGCAACTCTAGGGGCCGTCCGTCTGTCTGTTGAAATCACGCTATAGTCTTTAAAAATGAGTTCAAATTTTGCGCAGGTTCATTTTTTGTCCATAAGCAGTTAAAGCTCGAAGATGGGCTATATCGGACTATATTTCGATATAGCCCCCATATAGACCGATCGGCCGATCTAGGGTCTTAGGCCCATTAAAGCCACATTTATTATCCGATTTCACTGAAATTTTAGACAATGAGTTGTGTTAGGCCCATCGACATTCTTCTTTAATTTGGTCCTGATCGGTCCAGATTTGGATATAGCTGCCATATTGACCCATCCGCCGATTTAAGGTTTTGGGCCCATAAAAGGCACATTTACTGTCCGATGTAGCTAAAATGCGGAACAGTGAGTTGTGTAAGGCCCTTCGACATCTTTTTTCAATTTGGCTTAGATCGTTCCAGATTTGGATATAGCTGCCATATAAACCGATCCTCCGATTTAGGGTCGTAGGCCCATAGAAGCCACTTTTACTGTCCGATTTTGCTGAAATTTGGGACAGTGAGTTGTGTTAGAACCTTCGACATCCTTCGTCAATTTGACCCTGACCGGTTCAGATTTGGATATAGCTGCCATATAGACCGAACTCTCTAATTAAGGTTTTGGGCCCATAAAATACGCATTTATTATCCGATTTTGCTGAAATTTGGGACAGTGAGTTGTGTTAGGCTCTTCGACATCATTCGTCAATTTGGCCTAGATCAGTCCAGATTTGGATATAGATGCCATATATATACCAATGCTCCGATTTATGGTCTTAGGCCCATAAAAGCCACATTTATTATCAGATTTTGGTGAAATTTGGGACAGTGAGTTGTGTTAGGCCCTTCGACATCCTTCGTCAATTTGAATCGCATTTATTATCCGATTCGCTGAAATTTGGGACAGTGAGTTGTGTTAGGCCCTTCGACATCCTTCGTCAATTTGAATCGCATTTATTATCCGATTTTGCTGAAATTTGGGACAGTGAGTTTATTATCCGATTTGCTGAAATTTGGGACAGTGAGTTGTGTTAGGCCCTTCGACATCCTTCGTCAATTTGAATCGCATTTATTATCCGATTTTGCTGAAATTTGGGACAGTGAGTTGTGTTAGGCCCTTCGACATCATTCGTCAATTTGGCCTAGATCGGTTCAGATTTGGGTATAGCTGCCATATAAACCTATCCTCCGATTTAGTGTCTTAGGCCCATAAAAGTCACATTTATTATCCGATTTTGCCGAAATTTGGGATAGTAAGTCGTCTTATGCCCTTCGACATTTTTCTTCAATTTGACCCTGACCGGTTCAGATTTGGATATAGCTGCCATATATACCGAACTCTCTATTTGAGATTTTGGGTCCATAAAATACGCATTTATTATCCGATTTCGCTGGAATTTGACACAGTGATTTTTATAAAACCTCCCGTCATCCGACCAGAATATAATCGGGATCTAACTATTATAAGATTGAGCTGCCATATGGAACGATCTTCCAGTTCAGGGTCTTTATCCCATAAAATGCGGATTTAGTTTGATTTCGCTGAAATTGTGATTTGTTTAAGAGTTCTCGGAACCCGAATTAAATATTCGACATTTTTCTTCAATTTGACCCTGACCGGTTCAGATTTGGATATAGCTGCCATATATACCGAACTCTCTATTTAAGATTTTGGGTCCATAAAATACGCATTTATTATCCGATTTCGCTGGAATTTGACACAGTGATTTTTATAAAACCTCCCGTCATCCGACCAGAATATAATCGGGATCTAACTATTATAAGATTGAGCTGCCATATGGAACGATCTTCCAGTTCAGGGTCTTTATCCCATAAAATGCGGATTTAGTTTGATTTCGCTGAAATTGTGATTTGTTTAAGAGTTCTCGGAACCCGAATTAAATATGATCCAGATCTGACCATTTTTATTCCCAACACCATGGTATGGGGGCTTACTAATCTAGTCGTTCCGTTTGTAACACCTCGAAATATTCATCTAAGACCTCATAAAGTATATGGGCTGGTGGCATCATTGGACCGTACTTCTTCAAAGATGATGCGAATAGTAGCGTAACTATGAATGGTAAGGGCTACCGTGAGATGATATCCACATTTTTTTGGCAAAATTGCAAAAGATTGACTTGCATGACATGTGGTTTCAAAAAAACGGTTCCACCTGCCACACAGAACGCGTAACAATGGACTTATTGAGATGCGAGTTGGGTGAACATTTTATTGCACATTCGGGACCAGTCAATTGGCCGCCTAGATCGTGCAGTTTAACTCCTTTAGACTATTTTTTGTGGGGCTATGTTGAAGCTCATGTCTATACAGATAAGCCCGCTTCAATTGACGCATTGGAAGACAACATTGAAGCATTTATTCGTGAGATACCGGGCAAAATGCAGTAAAGTTTATGCCAAAAATGAACTTTGCCGATAAACCATTTTGATCGTCTCGACTTTCTGAGTCGATCTAGCCATATCCATCCGTCCGTCTGTCGCAATCACGATAGCGATTGAACGCGTAACGCTAGCAGCTTGAAATTTTGCACAGATACTTCATAACGGTTCAGATTAAGATATAACGGTTCAGATTAAGATACAGCTCCCATATAAACCGTAATTTTTGTCCGATTAGCCGAAATCTTGTATGTAGTATTCTGTTATGACTTCCAACAAATGTGCCAAGTACGGTCCATATCGGTCTATAATCTGATATAGCTCCCATATAAACTGGTATCCTGATTTGACTTCTTGAATCCTAACAAACCGCCAATTGTGTCCAATATCGCTGAAATGTTGCATTCGGAGTTCTGTTACGACCCCCAATAACTGTGCTAAATACGGTCCAATTCAGTCTATAACTTGATATACCTCCCATATAAACCGATCTCCCGATTTGACTGCTTGAGCACCTGCAAGCCGCAATTTTTTTCCCGATTTGGCTAAAGTTTTGCATGTGGTTTTCATTCGTGACATCCAATAACTGTGCCGAGTACGGTCGAAATCGGTATATAACCTGTTCGATTTGGCTTTTGTTCGATTTGGCTACAATTTTACACGTAGTATTCTGTGATAATTTTCAACAACTGTGCCGAGTACGGTTCAAATCGTTATATAACCTGATATAGCTCCCATATAAACCGATCTTCCGATTTAACTTCTTAAGCCCTTACAAGCCACAAATCTTTTCCGATTTTGCTAGAATTTTGATTATGGTTTTTATTTTTTTAAGACTTACAACAACTGGTCGAAATCGATATATAATCTGATATACCTCCCATATAAACCGATCCCCCGATTTGACTTCTTGAGCCCTTACAAGCCGCAATTGTTGCCCGATTTTGCATGTAGTGTTCCGTTATGACTTTCAACAGCTGTGCCGAGTTTGGTCGAAATCGATTTATAACCTGATATAGCTTCCATATAAACCGATCTCCCGATTTTACTTCTTAAGCTCTTACAAGCCGCAATTTTTGTCCGATTTGGCTGAAATTTAGCATGTAGTGTTTTATACATCATCCCGCTTCACGCTTTCACTCGTTTGCTATATAATGTCATGTTTCGGGGGAAAATCATCAAATCATCAATGAAGAAGCTCATTATTTTCGGGACTTCAGTGATATAAATTACGAAGACTTAGATGATAGCTATAGCAAAATAGATTGGAGTGATTTGTATACACTAGTCGCTATGGATCAACAACTGTGTTTCATACAAAGTAATATTTAATTTTTATACGGTTACACTATTCCCGGAAACGCAACAATACGAATAGTGCTTAGTTTATTTAAGTTGGCTCTGAAAGAACATTTGTTCCACTAGCCGAAAGTGGAATAGTGTTCCTAGGGCCTCAATATTCTGGGCTCATTTTAATATCTCTGACACCAAGTTTCGAGTTGTCTCCCACCACTTGATCTTTTCATCGGGCTTTTGGTAGTCCAAATTTGCTGGTACCACAGTATCAGTGTCTTGTATAGTGTAATCTTTGTCTGTCGAGAGGTGTCCTTGTTTCTGTCCTCAACATAATCCAAATGTTGAAAAAAAAACATAATTTTCAACGTAGATTTCGATGCAAAAATACCTTTCTGATTTCAATCAGCAGGACATTCCCCCATTACTTTACTGAAAGAATTATGTTGTCATTGAGATTTTTGTAGTGTTTCAAATAATTAATCGTGAAAAACAAGACTTTTCCACTGTGAATCACGAACATTGTACCAGCCCTAATGTGTTGACTACCATTTTCGAAAAGCATTTTGCAAAAATTCCGAAATTTTGAATAGGTTCTACCCGGTACAATATATGTGTATTGCTTTGTTGCGACTTATCTTAGCATCATCAATTTATTCATCCATAATCCAACAAAGACAAATCATGGCCACCCTTATTAACCATTTGCAAGAGTGAGTGAAATAGCTATATATACATAGTGGTGATACACCAAGTGCGTGAGAGAGAACGGCGCATAAGATATTGATATCATCATGGCAGCAACGAGCATTCGCCATTTTCGTCTGGGAGAGTAAGATAGATAGTTTGCTTTAGAAATAAAAGGTGAAAAATGTGGTTATGGAAGAGCGGAGACATAAATTCCTCAATACAGGTACAGGTAAGTTTACTTAGTATTCGGAAAAGAGACATTGAGTTTGCCGGACTATTGTTCTGTATAACCACTAACAAGATTTTGACGAATCTTATTTTGATACCTAATTTGGGAGGTTGGTGACAACAAAAGCTGAAACAATGGTCAGTATAGTTTTCCGGAGCTGTAAGTGAAAGCATGGGTAGGGCATGTAGAGAAGACGATGAGACATTGTACAGTGGGAGAAAATCGAAAAAAGCTAGTAAAAAATATAACGTGTTAGAACTGGTAGATATATCTCTATGACATTTAAAATGAATGGTGATGCGGTGCTAACGATCTTGTGCGAAATTTCGTCATTCCGTTTGTAAAACATAGAACAATTCATCTGGGAACAAACAATGTATATATATTCCTGATCGTCTTGACAATCTAAGTCGATTTAGCCATATCCGTCTGTCTGTCGAAAGTACGCTTACTTTCAAAGGAAATTTTGTAAAAAAAATCTTGCTAATGGTGTAGGCTGGTTGGCATTGTAAATGGTCCATTTCGGTCCATGTTTAGATATAGCTGCCATATAGACCTATCTTAGCTGAAATTTTGCATGAGGTTGTTTGTTATGACTTCCAACAACTGTTTTAAGTATGGTTCGAATTGATTCCTTATGTGGTATGGCTGCCATATAAACCGATCCCGGATCTAGAGTTCTTAAGCCTCTAGGGTGAGCAATTGATAACCGATTTGGCAGTAATTTTGCACGAGATCTTTTCTTTTGATTTCCAATAAATGTGCATAGCACGGTCTAAAACGGTTCATAATCTAATATAGCTTCCATATAAACCTATTTCCCGATTATGCTTCTTGAGCCTTAGAGTGCGCAATTATTCTCCGATTTGGCTGAAATTTTACATGAAGTCTTTTGTTTTGACTTTCAACAATTATGTCAAGTATGGCCCAGCTGGATTCAAAAGCTGATATAGCTCCCATATAAACCGATCTCCCGATTATACTTCTTGAGCCTATGACGTTCAACATGCATGCCAAATATGGTCTCAATAGGTCTATAACCTGATATAGCTCCCATATAAACCGATCACCTGATATTACTTCATGATCCTCTATAGTGCTCAATTCTTATCCGATTTCGCTGAAATTTTGCACATTGACTTATTATATAAGTATGGTTCGAATCGGTCCATAACCTGATGTGGCTCAAAAAGCATGAAGCTTCGTTTATATATGAAGAGATACCGGGCAAAGAACATGAAAAATGCGATTCATGGGGGAGGATGTACAAGATTCGGCGCGGCCAAACTTAGCATACTTTTATTTGTTTCCCTTTATTTTTGCCCCTATCACCTTAAGGGTTATATTCAATTAGTGATTCCATTAGCAACACATCGATATATCCATTTCCTACGCTACAAAGTATATATATTCCTGATCGTAGTAAAATTCTGTTTAGCGATGTCCATGTGTATGTCAGTCCTTCCGTCTGTATATCCATCAGCTGTATTCATGCTCTAGTCTTAAAAAAATGGGATATTGAGCTGAACTTTGGTACAGACCCGTATCTGTTCCATACGCAGGTTAACTCCTTGAATTGGACATAGTTGCCATATAGACCGATCTTTCGATATATGGTCTTAAGCCCATCAAAGTCGCGATTATTATCCGATTTTGCTGAAATTTTAAACACTGAGTTTTTTTTAAATCCTCCCGTTATCCAACTCTAATATGATCCAGATCGGTTTATACATATATAGATATGCTCGCCATGTGGACCGATCTGTCGATGTAGGGTCTTAAACCAGTTAAAGGTACATTAATTATTCGATTTCGCTGAAGTTTGAAAAAGTGAGCCGTATTAAGACTTCCGATATCAGAACGTAGTATAGCCCAGATCTGATCATATTTAGACATAGCGGCTTTAAAGAAGGAAATGTAGATATAGCTGCTATTTAAACCGATCCACCGTAAAGGGCGCATTTATTATCCGATTTCGCCGAAAATCGGGACAGTGAGTTGTGTAAGCCCCCCCATATCCTTCTAAAATGTGACCCAGATTTGGCGTATTATTGTCCGATGACGCCGAAAATTGGGACAGTGAGTTGCATTAGGCACTTCGATATTTATTTTCAATTTGGCTTAGATCGTTCGAGATTTGCATATAGCTGTCATATCGACCGATCCGCCATAAAAGCCACATTTATTATCTGATTTTGTTGAAATTTGAGACAATGATTTATGTTAAGCCCTACGACATCTCTCTTCAATTTGGCCCAGATCGGTCCGGATTTGGATAAAGCTGGCATATAGACGGATCTCTCATTTTAAGGTCTTGCGCCTATCAAAGGCGCATTTATTGTCCGATTTTTGCTACGACATCTCTCTTCAATTTGGCCCAGATCGGTTCAGATTTGGATGTAGCTGTCATATAGACCGATCTGCCGATTTAGGGTCTTAGGCCCATAAAAGCCACATTTATTGCCCGATTTTGATGAAATTTGGGACAGTGAGTTGTATAAGACCCCACAACATCTTTTTTTTTTAATTTTGATCAGATCGGAACAGATTTGGATATAGCTGCCATATAGACGGATCTCTCGATTATTGGTTTTGGGCCTATAAAGGCGCATTTATTGTCCGATGTCGCCGAAATTTGGAACAGTGAGTTGAGTAAAGCCCCTCGAAATATATCGTAATTTGGCCTAGATCGATCACGATATGCATATAGGTGCCATATAGACCGACCTCTCGATTTAAGGTTATTGGCCTAAAAAAAGTTCATTTATTGTCCGATGTCGCCGAAATTTTGGGACAGTGACTTGTGTTAGACCCTTAGACATTCTTCTTCTTGGCTCAGATCGGTCCAGATTTGGAAATAAATGCCATATAGATCGATCTCTCGATTTAAGGTTTTGAGGCCATAAAAGACGCTTTTATTTTCCGATTTCGACGAAATTTTGGACTGTGAGTTGTGTTAGGTTCTTCAACATTTTTCTGAAGCTTGGCCCAAATCGGTCCAGATTTGGACGTATTTGTCATATAGACTGATAACTCGATTTAATGTCTTGGCCCCATTTTACTGAAATTTGACACAGTGATTTATGCTAGGCTTCTTGATATCCGTGTCGTGTATGGTTCAGATCGGTTTATTTTAAGATATAGCAACTTGAAGGACCTATATTTTGTCATACACAAATGAACAATGACTTGTGGTTATTAGTATTTGGTCCAAATCGGAATTAATTTCGATATAGCTGCCATGAGACATAAGGTATGTATTTTTCACCGGATTTTGACGAAAGGTGATTTACATATATATCCGAGGTGGTGGGTATCCAAAGTTCGGCCCGGCCAAACTTTACGCCTTTTTACATGTTTTTGTTATATTTTTGAATCGTCCTCATACACCCCTGCCGTGTACATTAGTCACTATTATCCACTTCAAGTTTGATTCATTTGATGGACGATTAATTTGTTTCTAAAAAATAGTTTTGATGCTATACAGGACATTGAATAAGTGTGGTCTGGTACTGATTAAACTAGTCATTCTTTTCATTCAAAACTTTTATCACAATACCATATTTTTAAAAATCAAAAATCTCACATGAACTCCATGCTTCATATTTACCCCTTGGGCCTATCGAATTGAGTAAACTCCTTAAGCTATGGCTTTTCATTCAATGACTGATAGTATTGACATTTGTTTACAAGCAGCAGAGGACATGCTTTCATACAAATATCATTGGATTTTTCTATTTTTCACAACCAAATTATTGTGGTCATCCATTAAACCATAGATTTTTCAATTTAGTCTAACAATTTAACCCTATACAAATATTTGTAACTTCGAGTTACATGTGGTCGTCCCCCTAAAAAACAAGGCAAACAAACAAACAAAAATGAAAACAGTTTTCTTAAAAAAAAAAAATTCTGGTAAAACAAGAACTGAAAAAAACCCCATTAAGAGCGTGAACTCATAAAAAATGTATTTTAAACAACAACAAAATATCGATAGGGCACGTAAGCCCAGCGAGGGCAGGTCATAAAAAGATCAACAGCGAGAGGAACTGGTAAAACAAAACTGATTGAAAGTCTGAAGTCTTATCTTCTGCGAAAAGAAAAGGGTCATAAAAAACGGAACGAAACTCTGTTTTTTTCTGCCACAGTTTAACTCCTTCGACAGGCAACGTTTTAGCATTTTTATGATTTCAGTTAACCACACGGCCAACATGCAACGTGCAACTGCAGCTCAGGCTAAACAAAAAGCAGGTCAAATTCATCAAATTGTGATTTGTATGCCGGTCATAAATTATCAACGTACCTACTTTAGGAGACTGTTGGTGAAGGTGTTAAATTCTGTTGCTAAGCACCGTCTGCAAGGCTGCCAGGCATCTCGTTTCGTTGCAAAACACAATCATATTCTTGCTAGGAAAGGTCTTTGTTGTTGCAGTTTTTGGGAAAACTTAGCTGTGGCCAAACTAGCGAAAAGGTTGTCAGATCACTTTCAGTTTCATATTCCATAGAAATTTGTTGCGCTTTATTTTTTACCAAAACTGGAATTTTCATTTTAGAATGCCGTTTTTGTCGCCTGAGGTTTTGTGTGGGCATTTAAAATTCAATTTAGAGCGTAAAAATTTAAGCAGCACACACAAAAATTTACCCAAGTTGTGAAGAATGTCGGCATCTTGGTTTTCGAAAATTGAAGAATAAAGAGAACCCTTTGACACAGCATGTTGGGCACCCAACGTTAAGAGCATACAAACAGTTGCTGCTGATGTTGGCTTTTCGATATTTTGACTGACAGTCTCGGATAGAAATGGGCCAAAAAAGATGCCTGTGTGCAATCTAGTTCCGCAGCAGGCGGTAACGAACAAAAAATAAACAGTTTCCATTACAAGCTGTTTCCAAATTTAATTTTCAATTTGTGAAAAGTGAAAGTAGTAATTTTAGAGTGGTATGAAGTGAAAATTTCCTTTTTCACATATTACAATGAAAAAAATTATCATAGACATCTTTTAGAAAAATTGCAAAAAAATCTACATAAAACCTGCTGAAAAGAATGGCATTCATATTTTGCTGTAACAGCAAACATTTTTTTCTGTTTCCATATGACAAAACTTAGACTGCAGGCTTTTAATGTCATAAATTCAAAATGCCAAAACCATTTACCTTATTATACACTCCACCATAGGATGGGGGGGGGGGGGGGGGGGGGGGGGGGGGGGGGGGGGGGGGGGGGGGTATACTAATTTCGTCATTCCATTTGTAACACCTCGAAATATGCATCTTAAACCCCATGTCTTATAAATAAAAATCAATTTGTGTTTGTTTGTAGGTTTGTTTGTTTGTATGTTTGTTTGTTTGTTTGTATGTTTATGTGTTCCTTATAGACTCAGAAACGGCTGAACCGATTTTCTTGAAATGACAAATGATGCATAATGACCCCGTGGTGAAAATAGGGTACTACATTATTTGATATCTGAAGGGGGGGCGGACCCTCCCCCTTACCCTAATTTTCAGAAACGCCAGATCTCGAAGATGGGTGGTGCGATTTAAGCGAAATTTTGTGTGCTCTCTAATTTTCAGAAACGCCAGATCTCGAAGATGGGTGGTGCGATTTAAGCGAAATTTTGTGTGCTCTCATATAGTAACCTAAAAATAAAAATTTGGTATCCAAATGTCGGATGGGGTACCTAGGAGGGCTGTCTCACCCTAAAACCTACCAAACATATATTTAGACCAATCATGGCAATATGGGACTCAAATGAAAGGTATTTAGGATAAGAAAACGTATCTGACATCTAATTGTCGGGCCAAGTGCTAGGGGGACCCCCCAAATCCCCAAAACACTCCTAAATCGGACATATTTACCGACCATGGCAATATGGGACTCAAATGAAAGGTATTTGCGAGTAGAATACGAATCTGATATCCAAATGGGTGACCACGTTTCCGGGGGTTCAAGTCTTTCCCAAAACACCCCTTTATTTACTGACCATGGGAATATGGGGCTTAAATAAAAGGTATTTGAATGCAGAATACGAATCTGATATCCAAATATGGGACCAAGTGTTTGGGGGGCCGTCTCTCACCAAAAACTTCCCCCAAAGGGGACAAATTTACTACCATAGCAATATGGGGCTCAAATGAAAGGTCTTTGGAAGTAAAGCACGAACTTGATATCAATATTCGGGAAAAGTGTCTATGGGGCCACCCCTCCCCCACAACACCACCCAAATCGGAAGTATTTGCTGACTATGGCAATATGAGGCTCAAATAAGAGGGGTTTTAAAGTGGAACATGAATCCGATATATATTTTCAAGGCGAACTCATTGAATGGCCGCTTATCCCCCAAAACACCCCCCAAGCCGGTCATGTTTGCCGACTATGGAAATATGGGGCTCCAATCAAAGGTATGTGGGAGTAGACCACATATCTGATATCAACATTAGGGGCCAACTGTCTAGCGGACGTCCCACCACTATAACAACCCCCAAATAGGACGTATTTGCTCACCAAGACAATTTGGGTCTTAAAGAGAGTGGAACTAAATATTCATAGTTTTTAGGGCCAATATCCGAAATCGGACATATGAATGAAAGGTATTGGGGGTAGAGCAAGAATTGATACCCACTTTCGGGACCCATTTTCTGGGGGTCTACCCCTTTCCCAAAATACTCCACAAACAGCAATTTTTTAGTGACCATCGCAATATGGGGCTCAAAAAAAAGTATTTGGGAGTAGAATACGAATTTGATATCCAAATGTAGGAGCATGTATTTAGGGCATCACCCCTTCCCAAAACACCCCCAAATGGAAAAAAATTTTTCGACCATGCCAATGTGTGGTTCAAATGAAAGGTATTTGAGATTAGAAAACGAATTTGGGGGACGCCTCACCCTGTAAACTCCTCTTAAGCCAATGGCAATATGGGGTTTAAATAAATGGTATTTGAAAGAAGAGCACGATGCTGATATTTTTTCAGGGCCAAGTATCTGGGGGACCACCTCTCCCCCGAAAACACCACTAAATCAGACATCATGAGAATATCGGGCTGAAATGAAGTATTTTAAGAATAGAGTACACCTTACATCCAAACTTAAATTCGTAGACCAATAATGATCACATGGGACTCAGATAAAGGCACTTATATTGTTAAACTGTTAGTCAGGCGATAAACTATTTTGGTAGTATGGTATTTCACTAAAATATCTTTAATTGTCGAAAATAAATATTCCAAGGAAACTTTTGTTCCATATAAAGTAAGAGAAGGCGCAGCGGAGCGGGCCCGGATCAGCTAGTTAAGTATATATTCTTGATCGTCATGACATTTTAAGTCGAACTAGCCATGTCCGTCCGTCCGCCCATCTGTCCGTCCGTCCGCCCGTCTCTCTGTCGAAAGCACGCTATCTTTCGAAGGAGTAAAGCTAGCCGCTTGAAATTTTCACAAATACTTCTTACTAGTGGTGTTCGGTTGGGATTGTAAATGGGCTATATCGGTCCACATTTTGATATAGCTACCATATAAACCAATTTTGAGTCTTGATTTCTTGAGCCAGTAGAGGGCACAATGCTCGTTCGATTTTATTGAAATTTTGCACGTAGTGTTTTGGTATCACTTTCAACAACTGCGCTAAGTATGGTTCAAATCGGTTCATGGTTTGATATAGCTGCCATATCAACCGATCTTGGGTCTTGACTTCTTGAACCTCTAGCGCAATTCTTATCCAATTTGAATGAAATTTTACACGAAGTATTTTGTTATGATATCCAACAACTGTGCCAAGTTTGGTTCAAATCGGTTTATAACCTGATATATCTGTCATACTAACAATTCTGGGGACTTGATTCCATGAACTTCTAAAATGCGCAACTCCTATCCGATTTGGTTGAAATCAGTTCATGTTGTTGTTATAGTAGCAGTGTGTGGTACACTGAGGCGGCTGCCCTTGCCGAAGATGGAATTCATCGAGTCAATCCGGTAAATTCAACCGGCTGTCATGTGATTGCAAAATGGGTCTATAACCTGATATAGCTGCCATATAAACCCATCTGGGGTCTTGACTTCTTGAGCCTCTACAGGGAAAAATTCTTATTTGATTTGGCTGAAATATTGCATGATGTGTTTTGTTATGACTTCCAACAACTTTATTAAGAATGGTTCAAATCGGTCCATAACCTGATATAGCTGCCATATAAACCGATCTGGGATCTTAACATCTTTAGGCTCTAGAGGACGCAATTATTATCTAATTTGGCTGAAATTTTGCACAACTGCTTCTCCCATGACCTCCAACATACATGTGAATTATGGTCTGAATCGATCTATAGCTTGATACAGCTCCCATATAAACCGATCTTCCGATTTTGCTTCTTGAGCCCCTACGAGTTGCGATTCTTATCCGTATGGATTGAAGTATTACACAATGACTCCTACAATGTTTATCAGTCACTTCATTTATGATCCGAATCGGACTACAACTTGATACAGCTCCAATAGCATAACAGTTCTTATTCATTATTCTTGGTTTGTCTAAAAAGAGATACCGCGCAAAGAACTCGACAAATGCTGTCCATGGTGGAGGGTATATAAGATTCGGCCCGGTCGAACTTAGCACGCTTTTATTTGTTTTTTGCTTGGTCATTTCAGCCAGAATTTCATTTGATGGCATATGTTCTTTTCACTATTTATGCCACATATCGTCCCAATGTAACCGGGCCGGGAACTCTTGATCCTCTAGAAGCCATTAATTCGTACGCCAATACGTTTTCTTCAAAATAATCCCCACATAAACTGAGATATAAGTACATTTGTATCAAAATCTGTAATGGTAGATGCTTTCTAGATTTTTGAGATATTTTTACAACGCATTGCTTGTGGTCTCTTTTACTACGATTTTGCAACCATTGACCTTTAATGGCGATTGGGGAACTTTTTGGCAGAAAAAGCTAAAAGGTAATTTTTTTAATTTTGACTAATGTGATATTTACCTCTATGGTCCAATACCCATTGTGATGTAGCGAAGCCTTTTAATATTTGATTCTTACATCAATGAGTTTATTAAAGATTTAATAAATTTGTTATATTGGGTTGCCCAAAAAGTAATTGCGGATTTTTTAAAAGAAAGTAAATGCATTTTTAATAAAACTTAGAATGAACTTAAATCAAATATACTTTTTTTTAAACTATTTTTCTAAAGCAAGCTAAAAGTAACAGCTGATAACTGACAGAAGAAAGAATGCAATTACAGAGTCACAAGCTGTGAAAAAATTTGTCAACGCAGACTATATGAAAAATCCGCAATTACTTTTTGGGCAACCCAAACCCAAATACCGAAAGTTAGGAAAGTGTAGTTATGGCTCAACGCAAGATTATTTGATGCCCATTCGCATCACCGAAACAAAATTTCTTCATTCAGAGTCCCCTAATCTTGAGAATTGAAAAATCAATTGCATATAATTTGCCAAAGAACAACTTCAAAAAGTTTTTCCCTAGAAGCCGCTCGTTCGACATGCCACATTAGTAAATGGAGTCATTTAGCAATGGTGTCCGTCTTTTTTTCACAAATCGATAGCTTGCCAGACGACAAACGATTAAATGAATGGCCCCCCTCTCAGCATTTGCATTTCTGCTCGCAAGCAAATGTGATCAACCTGACTCCATCGGGAATTCAGACTCGAAATGCAGCTGCTGCATTTAAAAGGAAATTTTAATGAGTTTTTGCATTTAAATTGAACATAAATTACAATTTACGTTAAGTCGGCTCAACAGATCGATTCATCGATTGCTGCATGGATATTTGATCGAACAACGGTTTGTGGCCTGCCCCATAGAAAGGCTGACTGTCGGTGCAACAAGCAGCGTTTTTTTTTTTTTGATTTAAAAGAAAATGAATGCCCATTACCATACAGTTGAACTGGTTTCCACAATGATCATGTATAGTGAGAGAATCGAATGGCTTGCTTGTTGCATTGGCCATGTGAGCCAGCGCGCGTTGGTTGGATATCAAACGAATGGTTAAATTATACTGGCCAAGTGCGAGGTGCGGCGTGTGTATAACCAGTTTACTTGCAATATTTTAAAAATCTTTATTAGAAGCCGCGATTAGTGGTAATTATTGAATGACAGCGACATATGCATTTCCTCGCAACACACTGTGGTTTTGTATGGATTGCGGTTTTCATAAGAAGGCTGGGCTGAAGTAATCTCACAGACGTTCAGTGTTTATCTCAATTACAAACTACGGAGCAATTAAAGATGGATATGTAAATTATGCATGGAACCCTTTTCGACGATCATCTCCTTAAGAAGACAGGGGGATACTTAGTCATTCTGTTGAAATAAATAAATTTTTTTTCCCAGGAGGACATACCTCATCTGTCCCTACCCTGCACTAACGATACGCAAGCTTAATACTCAAGCACATACACTCATTGAAAAAAGTTAGCTGAAAATAGCAAACACTGTCCGCTGAATATTAGTAGCTAATTTTGTTGCTATTGCAGCAGTAGTTTTGCTATTACAGCAGTAGTTCTGCAATTTCAGAGTAGCAGGCTTACTGCTGAAAAGTCTGTTGTTTGCTGAAAATGACTGCTGCCTAACTATGACGGGTATGTTAGATGAAAAATAAAATGCCAATGTAAATGTGTTTCTCAGTGGATGTTTATAATCACCATTTATGCTTACTCTCCATAATCGATTTTCTTTAAATTTAGATAAAAAACCATGGCAGTGATGTGAACATAAGAAGAGCAATAACAAAAAATGCGTCCCAGCTAAGGCACATTTCGAAATATATGGATCAGGTAGCTTCTTTAATAATCAAAACATATAACAGGCAACCATGAGTTCGGCCGGGCCGAATCTTATATACCCTCCACCATTGATCGGATTTGTCGAAATCTATGCGCGGTATCACTTTTTGAGCAAACAAAGAATATTAAATAAGAACTGTTATGCTATTGGAGCTATATTGAGTTATAGCCTGATTCGGGCCATAAATGAATGGTAAATATTGTAGAAGTCATTGTGTAATATTTCAGTTCATTCGGATAAGAATTGCGCCTCGTAGGCGCTCAAGAAGCAAAATCGGGAGATCGGTTTATATGAGAGCTGTATCAAGCTATTGATCGATTCAGACCATAATAAACACGTATGTTGATGGTCATGAGAGGATCCGTCGCACAAAATTTCAGGCACATCGGATAATAATTGCGTCCTCTAGAGGCTCAAGAGGTCAAGATCCCAGATCGGTTTATATGGCAGCTATATCAGGTTATGTACCGATATGAGTCATACTTAACACAGTTATTGAAAGTCATAACAAAACACGTCTTGCAAAATTTCGGGCACATCGGATAATAATTGCGACCTCTAGAGGCTCAGCTATGGCAGCTATATCAAAACATGGACCGATATGGCCCATTTACAATCCTAACCAACCTACACTAATAAGAAGTATTTATGCAAAGTTTCAAGCGGCTAGCCTTACTGCTTCGAAAGTTAGCGTGCTTTCGACAGACAGACGGACGGACATGGCTAGATCGACATAAAATGTCGCGACGATCAAGAATATATATACTTTGTGGGGTTTCAGACGAATATTTCGAGTAGTTACAAACAGAATGACGGAATTAGTATACCCCCATCCTTTGGTGGAGGGTATAAAAATTAGTATACCCCCATCTTATGGTAGAGGGTATAAAAATAGGGATATTACGCTGCAACTTTGCACAGATCCTTTTTTGTCCATAGGCAGGTTAAGTCGAAAATAAGCTATATCGGAATATATCTTGAAAAAGCCCCCATATCTTAGGCCCAATAGTTACTACATATTAATTCGCCCCATGTCACTACATACACCTAACCCAGCAAATGGATTGTTGTGCGCTCTAAATACTTAACAACAAGCGTGCTATATGTGAGCTTTATCAATTTATTGAACGATATGAGCCGTACATGTCATGCCGTACAAGTCATAGAAAAACACATCTCGAAAATATCAAGGAAATTGAGTAATAATTGCGCCCTCAAGAGACTTAGGAAGTCAAATTAGGAGATTGGTTTACATGGCAGCTATACCAGGTTATGAACCGATTTGGACCAAGCTTGGCACAGTTGTTGGAAGTCATACCAAAATATCATATGCAAAATTTCACCCAAATTGGCTACGGACGGATAGACGGACGGACATGGCTGGATCGAATTAAAATGTCACGATGATCAAGAATATATATACTTTATGGGGTCTTAGACGAATATTTCACAAACGGAATGACCTACGGTGGAGTTAGGAATTCCGTGCTAAATCCTTAATTGTTTTCCATATTACACCCCTTAGTTGGTTCACGTCTGGTACTTGATCCCCACCTAAGTGCTGGTATCTCATAGCCGCGGATTTTCGCCGTCCTGCCGACTGTTTCGCTGTTCCACAGGGTTACATGTGCATTTGTAGCTCACGCCCTTAACTCGGACTGCGTCGACACGAAAGGCTTCGGGTTAAACAAGTTTTTTGGCGGAAGTTCTCTGCCTTTCCCTGCCAAATCGACTGCTTGCTCCCTTACTCCACTATGGCTCAGAACCCAAAAGCTTTAATCTCTTCCTTACTGTTCAAGACCCAAGACTGTTCGTGATCTTACCGTCCTGATTTTTATTGCCCTTATGGCTAGAGATGGGCGATGGATAAATACCCAAAAGGTATTGGGTTGCCCAAAAAGTAATTGCGGATTTTTTTAAAAGAAAGTAATAAAACTTAGAATGAACTTTAATCAAGTATACTCTTTTTACACTTTTTTTCTAAAGCAAGCTAAAAGTAACAGCTGATAACTGACAGAAGAAAGAATGCATTTACAGAGTCACAAGCTGTGAAAAAATTTGTCAACGCCGACTATATGAAAAATCCGCAATTACTTTTTGGGCAACCCAATATTTACCCGGTAAATTGGGTTAATACCTGGGTATTTACCCGTTTATACCCAAAAGCTGGGTATTTATAATTTTGCCGATATCATGAACATACATACAAATATTTTCAAAACAATTTTTGATGATTTCGTATTCTCTGCATATAAACCTGATCTTCTGATCTCATAAAATTGGATTTTAGTTATATATAGCCGCTATATAGACCGATCTCCAGACTTAAAGTCTTGAGGTAATAAATTGGTCATTTTTCATCCGACTTCGATGAAATTTGGTGCAGTAAGTTCTGGTAGACCCCTACCCACTTCTGTGCAGTGCGGTTCAAATCGGACTATATTTGGATATAGTTGCCCTTAGACCGACCGCCCGATCTTCCGATATATGGTATTGAGGCCATAAAAGATCCATTTTTTGTCCGACTCACCCATTCTTGTCAAATATGGTCCAGATCGGACCATATTTGGATATAGCTACCATATAGACCGATCTCCGGATATAGTGTAATGAGCCAATAAATGGAGCATTTTTCATCCGATTTCAATGAAATTTGGCACAGCGAGTTCTGGTACCCCTCCTAACTTTTTTGTTGAATATATCAAGTTCAGACCATATATGGCTTTAGCTGCCATATAGACCGATCTCCCGATATAGAGTTTGAGTCCATAAAAATCAATTTTTTATCCAAATTCGATGAAATTTGAAACAGTGCGTTTTGGTGTCCCTCTAAACATTTTTGTTAAATATCGTCCAGATCGGACCACATTTGGATATGGCTGCCCTATAGACCGAACTCCCGATATGGAGTATTTATCTCATAAAATGAATATTTTTCATCCGATTTTGATGAAATTTGAAACAGTACGTTTTGGTACCTTTCTTAACCTTTTAGTTGAATACCAAAACTCACTCTTTGAAATATCATCAAAATCGGATGAAAAATGCTAATTTTATGAGATAAATTCTCCATATCAGGAGATCGATTTATATGGCAGCTATAACCAAATATGGTCTGACCTGGACCACATTTGACAAGAATTTGTAGAGGTCTACCAGAACACACTGTGCCAAATTTCATCGAATTCGGGTAAAAAAAATTCTCTTAACCTATCGCATTATCCTTACGTTGCAATTTTGCTTCATCTCAGTCCACAAATACTGAGGCATAAATAAGTATTGGAGTTTTGTTAGGCCTCTCGACATCCTTGCTTAATTGTTTGCATCTTGGTCCAGATTTGAATATAGCTGTCATGTAGGCCGATCTCTCGATGTTAGGTATTGGGCCCATAATAGGCGCCTATATTGTCAGATTTCGCAGAAAATTGCTATATCTTGTGTTAGGCTCCTCGACATCCCTGTTCATTACGGCTCACATCGGCCCAGATTTGGATATAGCTGCCCTATATACCGATCTCCCCTTGCCCCTTTTCCTTAGTGGAATGTTCATGGGCAAAATTTGCAATATACCCATCTCCCGTTAAAATGTGAATTTATTCATCGATTTGCTGAAATTAGGCACAATGAGCTGCGTTAGGCCCTCGACATTTGTACCGAGTATGGTTAAGATCGGTCTTTATTTCGACAAAACTGCCAGAACTCCCGATTTATGTTCTTGGGACAATAAAGGCATGATTACTACTCGATTTCGCTGAAAATTGACACATTGGACAGTGTTATGCTCCTCGACATTCCTGTTTAATATGGTTCAGATCGGTCTATTTTTGGATATAGCTGCCTAATACATATACCGTTCTCCCGATTTAAGTTATTAGGCCCACAAAAGGTGCATTTTTAACCGATGAAGGAGGTACAATGAGTAGTGTTTGACCCTTACATAGCTTTCTTGAATATGGTGGAGTTCGGACTATATTGGGATATAGCTGCTTTGGGTTCATAAATCAATGCATTTTTACTTCTTTACTATCTGTCATTTAGTTTCAATAATTCTGTTGCTATACAATTCTCTGGGATAACTTTGTAATCCAACACCCATAAAATGGTGAATGGTCAACTGTTTGAAAAGTTGGCGGATATTGAAAGTTTCGTCCATCAAACTAAAACACCATATAGCATTATAGGTCTGATAACTGTAGTGTACAGCCAATGTGTTGACTCCCAACGATTTCCAATAAACTTCTTGCAGTTGTTTAAGACAAGAATTGTTTTTTTCGCCCTTTCCAAAACGTTATATTTGAAGATAATTTTTCTAGCCAACAACCCATGTATTTTGCGCTTTGAGTAAACGTTCCCTGTTTTTCTCTTCATTGCACCGGTAGTCGAGTTGGTAGTGTATTCAGATTACTAATACGGTGGTCGTGGGTTCAATGGCCACTATAAGCCTAGTGTGTCGCTACTGTGGTATCACAATGGACTGAAATTGTCTAAGTAAGTCTGTGTCGACAAATAGACTGCCACTTTATCCTAATCTAAACATTCTCTTCTCTAGGATTTCAACCATACAAGATGTAGATGTTGCAAGTTATAAAGAAAGCTTCACCAAAAATAACGCCCATCAGGCCTTCAAGCATTCAAACCGGGCTATTTATGAATACTGATAACTAATATAATGGCTGATCTATTCCTGTCATACTTGGACTTGGAAGTCGAGCCCTCAACGGCTTTACCCAGCTCATGCTAGAGATTGAAAGAAATTTAAATCCATCGCCATATCTCAAAATCACTGTGCATCAGCTTGTAACACCAAAATGGCAATATTTGATTAAAAAATAAACTCTCAACTTTATATCAGACTCCAATAGCAATATTATACAATATGTATGGCCGAACATGTGTATGCACAATCGAACAACCCACTCTTATTACAAAGATATGTGGTGAGACTGCCATCCAGTTTGTAGAATGTCTTGTCTGGCATTTGCCTTGTCTCTCACTCAGGGGACGGTCGGCCCCTCAAGTCCATAGCGAAATATTGGCATGCATGAACGTAGACGAGGCACAAGGCAAAAAAGTATTTTCCAATTCCCCACACGTTCCCAGCTCGCGTTTATTTTGTTTTTTTTTTTCGCAATTTTTGCTGTTGGCTTTGTAGAGAAGGTATCAAAATGAAATGATGGAAAAAAAAGTGGAATTTCGAGTACGTTTCATTTTGCTTATCCACCAAATTAGTCTGGTTCTAAGCGAACATGTCTACTTTGTGGCTTTTTGATATGGGGACGCCTTGAGCCTGTTGAGCCGTTGTCAAGGGGGCATGACAATTTGCAGGAGAGCGAACCATAATAATTCGTTGCATATAAATTGTTGAATTTATGCAAAGAAAACACATGTAAGCATGGATGTTGGCTCATGTGATTATGGACGGAGCGACATACAAACATTTTCGTACATAAATACCTACATAGTTATGTGGGAATGTGAGTACAAAGTCAATGTGATTTGCTCTTATCTCTGTGGCATTCAAAAACTTTTACTGTCATCAGCTTTGCTGTCATCGCCATGGCATCATCATTATCTTTATCTGTTCATTGACAGCAGCTGCATTCATGGGATGCAGCCATATTCGACCATCATGGTCTGCCTGCGGATTTTTCGGCACATGTTGATTGAGATGAACATGGTTTTGGAGGAAATTTGTATTCTAAAAAAAAATATTTCATTAAAGAAATGCTCGCTTGGTGTTGCAGACAAATAGCATGTTTAGTAAAACTCTGCCAAAAATCCCATGAAATAATTCAATTATTAACAAGCAAAAAGGCGTTAAGTTCGGCCGGGCCGAACTTTGGATACCCACCACCTCGGGTATATATGTAAACCACCTTTCGTCAAATCCGGGGAAAAATGCTATATCGAAATATGTTCCGATTTGGACCAAACACTGATAAGTACAAATCATTGTTCAACTGTGTAAAACAAAATTTAGATCTTTTTAGTAGTTACATCTAAAAATAAACCGATCTGAACCACAAACGACACGAATGTCGAAAAGCCTGTCAAATTTCAGTGAAATCGGATTATAAATGCGCCTTTTATTGGGCCAAGGCTTTTCATCGAGATATCGATCTATATGGCAGCTATATCCAAATCTGGACTGATTTCGACCAAGTTGAAGATAAATGTCAAAGAGCCTAACACAACTCACCGTCCCAAATCTCGGCGAAATTGGATAATAAATGCGCCTTTTATGGCCCCAAAACCACAAATCAAGAGATCGGTCTATATTGCAGCTATATCCAAATCTGGACCGATCTGAGCCAAATTGAAAAATAATATCGAAAGTTTTAACACAACTCACTGTCCTAAATTTCGGCTACATCGGACAATAAATGTGCCTTTTATGGGCTCAAAACCTTAAATCGAGAGATCGGTCTATATGGCAGCTATATTCAAATCTGAACCGATCTGAGCCAAATTGACGAATGATGTCGAAGGGCCTAAGACAACTTACTGTCCCGAATTTCAGCAAAATCGGGTAATAAATGAGGCTTTTATGGGCCTAAGACCCTAAATCAGAGAATCGGTCTATATGGCAGCTATATTCAAATCTGAACCGATCTGAGCCAAATTCACGAATGATGTCGAAGAGCCTAAGACAACTTACTGTCCCGAATTTCAGCAAAATCGGGTAATAAATGAGGCTTTTATGGGCCTAAGACCCTAAATCAGAGAATCGGTCTATATGGCAGCTATATCCAAATCTGGACCGATCTGAACCAAATTGACGGAGGATTTTGGGGGGCCTACCATAACTCACTGTCCCAAATTTCAGCAAAATCGGATAATAAATGTGGCTTTATTGGCCTAAGACCATAAATCGGTGGATCGGTCTATATGGGGGCTATATCAAGATATAGTCCGATATAGCCCATCTTCGAACTTAACCTGCTTATGGACAAAAAAGGAATCTGTGCAAAATTTTAACTCAATATCTCAATTTTTAAAGACTGTAGCGTGATTTCAACAGACAGGCGGACATGTCTCGATCGTCTTAGATTTTTACGCTGATCAAGAATATATATACTTTATAGGGTCGGAAATGGATATTTCGATGTGTTGCAAACGGAATGACAAAATGAATATACCCCCATCCTTCGGTGGTGGGTATAAAAATCATGTGTTGGGTGTACAGAAATAAAAGATGGTACACTTATGACTCTGGTGGTAATTGACTATTGACTAAATTACTTACCCAGCAACCGGTACGCTTCATAATATAGATCACTAGCCGAACCGTGCCCGCACCGCTGCGGCTTCTTTAACTCGTTAATATCTTTTTAGGTTGGGGACACTTTGCACTGAATGCGTATATCGAATTCGTGCCATTGTAGCCTATGACGCTGAACTCGTTCGATTCCTGGCTAGAACATCACCGTTGGGTACTTGGACCAAAATTTATATTCGTTTTCTGGTCTCCAATACCTTTCATTTGATACCCTTAATGTGCCCATCGGACCACTTTCGAATATGTGTGGCGTTTTTGGGGTAAAGGGAAGGATCCGCCTCCACCTGATATCTAAAAATTATATAGCCTATGTTTCCTTCCAGACAAACTGACACAATCTATGAAAATTTAAAAAAAAATCGGTTCAGCCAAGTATCACCTAGTCACAATGGGTCTAATGGCGTTTATGAGGAGTGGCGTGACCCCCTATACTCTTATCCGATTTTGTATGCCAGATTCGAAATCTGCTACCGAATACCTTTCATTTGAGCCTCATAGTGAAATGAACGTCCAATATATCTGTTTGCGGAGTTTTGGCGTTGGGGCGGCCCGAAGGGTACTTTGACTCAAATTTTAATACCATATTCGTGTTCTACTCTCCAATACTTTTCCTATGATACCTATATTGTCCCGATCGCTCCACTTTTGATTTTGGGTGATTTTTTTGGCATAATGGGGAGGTTCCGTCCCCCTTCCCATACCGAAAAGTTATATAGCTTATGTTTCCTTTCAGACCATCCTACACAATATGCGAACATTTCGAGAAAATAGGTTCTTCCGTTTTTCAGTCTATACGGAACACACAAACTGAGTCCCCTATATCCGTGATTGGCTAATGTGCCCATTTTGGGCATTTTTGTGGGGATGGGGTGACCCCCTATACTTCGATATGAATTTGTATGCCAGTTTCGTTATCTATTCCAGCATACTTTACATTTAATACCCATATTGTCCTTATCGATCCACTTTTGATTTTGGGTGGTGTTTTTGGGGTAATGGTGAAGGGGGCCGTCCCCTTCCGTTATCAATAAATTATATAGCCTATTCCTACTTCGTGACCATATTCGTAATCTACTCCCGAATACCTTTCATTTGAGTCCCATATTGTCATGATCATCAAATAAACCTATTTTAAGGGGTTTTGTGGCTGGGGCCGCCCCCCAGGCACTTGGACCCAACTTTTATTATGAAATTCGTACTCTACTCTGGAATACCTTTCATTTGAATCCCATATTGTCCTGATCGCTCCACTTTTTTTTGGTAGAACTTTTGTTGTTAAGGGGAGGGTCCGCCCCCTCCCGATATCAAAGAATTATATAGCCTATGTTTCCCTCCACATCAACCTTCGCAATCTGTGAAAATTTCAAGGTAACCATTGGTAACATGGTGGATGGCGAGGGAAAATGTGGTTTAAGAAACGCGTCGACAAGGGCGTTGGAGACGATTTTGGGTAAAAAGAGTTGAGGTGGGCTTGATCGTAATATGGCCGAATTATCCAAGAGGTAGGGGAATGGAAACCGCGGATATTTCAGATTGGACACCCGAGACCACCACAAAGGTCGAGTATGAAGCACTTAAATCAAGGATGCAGGAATGGGCGGTAAGAAGCCAGCAACCAATACCAACTGGTAAATGTTGTCGCACAATTGACTCGACTCTGCAGGAGAGATAGAACATGGAGGACTGCATTGTGGATTCATAAGACGTTCTTTCAAGCAGAAATACGATTGGCAATAAGTGAACTGATCAAGCCCCCTCTTTTTCGAGATCGAACTTGGATGTCTGCATTGCAGATTCATGAGATGTTCTTTCAAGCTGAAATACGAGTGACAATAAGTGAACTGACGGGGCCCCCCTTTTCTTGGTTCTTGTATCGGTCCCCCAAATTAAAATTCTGATTAGATCCGTGGTAAAATGGCTTTTGGGACTATAACAACTGTGCTCGATTACAAGAGAGGAATTCACGCCTACTTTTTTTGTGATACAAAGTGAATCATTAAGGTGCAAAAGCATAATGGTGTAGAAGGGAATGAAGGGGGGACAGTAATGACCAACGATTGGCTGAGTGTAAACTTGGAAAGCTGGAAACCCAAGATGACAGTCCCGATCAGAATTTAAGAAGTTGTTGTTGTTGTAGCAATGTGTTATACACTGAGGCGGCAGCCCTTGCCGATGAAGTCGAATCAACCCGGTACGTACAAAAAGCTGCCATGGGATTGAGAATTTAAGAAGTGGGCGAGATACATGACATGGTTAAACCAAAAAGCTGCAAGTAGAACAGAGAATATCTTATGGAAAAACTCGTATATCGTTAAAACGAGGTAAAAATGTGGTGGAAAATATAAAGGAAATCAGTAGGACTTCTGGCATATGCACAATACTGGAAGGATTACAATTACAATCCCTTTTACACAGTATAGGTGCGTAAAGCTATGCTATGTGCAGGGCATGTGTGTCAGGTGATTAGACCTGGGACGTTCAACAAATCCAAAATTTTTGAAAAACGTAATTTGGTAGAAATTAGTGGATTAAAAATAAATAAATAATGAACGGGCAGACGATTTGGCAGTAAAGGCCAGGGGCTGCCTCCAATAAGCTTGGTTAACCCGAAATCTGTCGAGTCGACGCAGTCCGAGTGAAGGGCATGGACGACGAACGCGTAGCTCTGAAAAACAGTGGTTACGACGACGATAATCCTATGGGGAAATCCAGATCGTGAGAATACGAGGCTATTAACTTTCGGCATCATAGCGGGACACATAGGACTAGGAAGATTATGAGTTAGCCAAACCCATGGCTTGATTCCACGATATACGGGTCGATTCCAACTCTCTTTTCGTACCGCCGATCCATGTGTTTTTCGGGCGTCCCTTCTCTCGCAGTTCTTGAAGGTTTCGGTCAGACATTTCTCGCTATATCATCGCCCGGTCGGTGTAGGGTACCAAGTCCATTTCTCTTCCGGATTTCTACATCGACAGGGGAAGTGTTTGTTCTAATTTGAAATTCTCAATTTGAAATACGGGTTAATCAAAGAATTCGAAATAACTGTCGTAGGCAGCGATTTATGAAAACTTGTACTTTACGGGTAGGCGCTTGCATCAAGCTCCAAGTTGTACAACCATATAATAAAATAGATTTCACACTACTGTTGAAGATCCTGACTTTTGTATTATGTGAGTTGGCACTGCACCTCCGAACTTTGTTGAGTTTTGGAAAGGCGTTTCTATCTTTGTTGATACGAACGTGTATCCGATCCTACATCCTTTGTTATTTTGCTGCCAAGATAGAAGAAGTTGTCAACGTCTTCATTGATATGGTCATTTATAATGAGCTATGTCAGATTTGATGGTTGTTTGTCAGATTTTATGTTTGTGAGATAGACGATATAGATAAGAAGTTAGACTATATCGATCTATCCTAAATTTGTGTGATCTAATTTAGTGGAAATTTAGAATTCTTTTATTGAATTGGTATCACACACTATCCTTATGAAGGCCACCGTGGCGCAGAGAATAGCATGTCCGTCTATGGTGCCATATACCTGGGTTCGAGCGAGAACAGGTGGCGAGAAGACCTGAAAAAATTTTCAGGGAAAGTTAACCCCTCCTTTACTGTGCCATTTGATAAAATGCCGGCTATAACAAGGAGATGCCTTATCATTGAGTTCCAAACTTGAGTCGGCACAAGGCGAGCACGATGGGATAGCTCAATCCACCATCCATCTAAAACAAATCACTATTACAGAAACTTCAACGGGTACCGCAGAACTAAAATATGCGGGGCGAACCAACAAGTTAGCACGAGCAGGTGGTGTGCCGCTTGCACGGAAAGTAAATGGCCAACGGTGGCGCTCGTAGATCTTCAGAAGCCCAATCCGCCATCCATCTAAAACAAATAACGATTACAGAAACATCAACAAGAAATAACGGAACTGACAAGCGCCCGATGACGACCTATGATGGTCGTCATCGGTTGACGGGTTATGATTGGAAAATGGATCGTCAGAATTCTCTCAGAGGCATCGAGGCTTAACCAAGTCCAGAACAAGATGTCAAACTACAACCCAGACATCATCGGTTTAAGTGCAGTACGATGGCCGAAATCCGGGACTATGGATCTTCAAGGTGGCTACCACTTCCTTTTTTAGGCAATGAAATCCTCCGAATAATTAGGGTCGGTCTTTTACTGTCGCCGAAAGCAAAGCGAACTCTTCTACCATACCATGTTATATCTAAACGCATCATGACGTAGAGATTAAATTCAGAGATACGCAAAATATCCATTGTACAATGCAAACAAAGGATCAATTCTATTCCCAACTCGACTCAGTGACATGCTCTCTACCATAAGAAGACATTAAAGTTTAATGGGAGTTATGGGAGATTTTAATGCCAAGGTGGGCAATAACAACAGCAATCTACACTCAATCATGGGAATGCGAGGACTTGGCGATACCAGGAATGACAATGGCGGCCGATTGTTTGATTTCTGCGCAAGAAACCGGCTCTTTATTGAAGGCACAAAATTCCCCCATAAAAATTTACACAAATATATTTGAGAAACACCAGATGGAAACAACCGTAATGAAATCGTCCACGTTCTTATCAGCAAACTCTTTCTGAGCTCGCTGATGGATGTGAAAACCAGATAAGGAGTCGACATCGGTTGAGACCACATTCTCTTAGTGACTACTCTACGTCTACGCCCAGTCATCGTGAAAAGGGCTCAAATAAAAAGCACTAATTTCAACCTGTTAACCTACAAGACCCCGAAACAGAGCGCGAATGCAATGCAACATTAATGGAGAAGCTGTAATATAACACCCATACATGGGCCGACATAACAGCAGCATGTACAGAGACGGCCACCTCTAACAAAGGTATTGCCCGACGATCCCAAAAACCATGGATAAGCAACGAAACCATAGAGGAAATAAAACACCGGGAAAGTCTACGCAACGCTCTGCTGTGGGCAAAATCAACTGCAACTAAAATCGCTCCCAGGACTTCATATCGCGCCTCCGACACGCTGGTCAAGCCCCTTTATCGTAGAGATAAGCGAATATGTTTTAATATGCTGGCAGAGCAAGCCGAAAATGCAACTAATATTGCAAACATGCGTGGAGTCTACGAGTCAGTAAAACAAATAAGCGGCAACAATAAAGCGGCAGTAATAAAAGATGAGGACGGATCGGAACTAACACCCGAACAGCAATGAGAGCGATGGCGTGGTTTCTTCAGCTCCGAAAAGCCAGCAAGGACGTAAGCTCAGACCTTCTTAGTCTCCCTGTGCGCCGAAAATCACGCAGGGATATATCTACGGCCACATGCATCTGCGAAGAAATTGAGGCCGTTCTGGCCTCACTGCTCTTAAAAACCTCAAATCAGCCGGCCCTCATACCATACCTGCTTAACTGTTGCGGAGGCCACCTTAGCGCAGAGGTTAGTATGTCCGCCTATGACGCTGAATGCCTGGGTTCGAATCCTGGGGAAACCTTAAAAAAAAATCAGCGGTGGTATCCACCTCCTAATGCTGGCAACTTTTGTGAGGTACTATGCCATGCAAAACTTCTCTTCAAAGAGATGTCGCAGTGCGGCACGCCGTTAGGACTCGGCTATAAAAAGGAGGACCCTTATCATTGAGCTTAAACTTGAATCGGACTGCACTCATTGATATGTGAGAAGTTTGCCCCTGTTGCTTAGTGGAATGCTCATGGGCAAAATTTGCATTTGCAATTGTTGCGGTATGGGGCACACCCCATAGCTCAAACGATCACCCCAATAATCAGTGCGGCCTGAGATACAAGCTCTGTTTCCACGAAATGGACGAAGGGGATCATGGTCACAATCCCAAAGAAGGGTGAGCTCACCCAGTGTAGGAACTGGAGGGGGATAACATTGCCGAACACAATAAATTAAGAGATGGCAAATTTTCTTCTGAAGCGTTTTTCGCCTGCACTTGACAGCATTTTGAGGAAGGAACTGGTAGGTTTTCGGCCAGTACACTCTTCTGCCGATTGCATTATCTCCCTGCGCATAATCGTTGAACAGTCTGCAGAACTTAATACACACCTAAACCTTTTATTCATCGACTTCGAGGGTGTTTTTGACACAGTTTTGCTAAGTTCAGTTATAAATTTCATAAGACTGCGTATTAGAAGCAACTAGTGCTGAATCACCCTTTGGTATACGCTGGGGTATTAACGACTTTCTGGGAGACATCGACTACGCGGATGATATATGCCTTTTTGGGCATCGCTTCGAGCACATAAAGGTGAAACTGGAACGACTGAATGAAAATGCTGCCAAAGTGGGATAAACATAGCAAAGACCAAATTGATGGGGAAAGGAACATCAAATCTGACACCGCTCACTATAAACGACCATATTATTTAAGACGTTGACAACTTTTCCTATTTTGGATGAAAAATATCAAAGGACAAAGTATCAGAGGCAGACATACGCGTACAACTTGCAGCTTGACACAAGCGACTACCCGTAAAGTCCATTTAATATGCTGCTTAGGACAAATACTACGAATTTTCTGGCCAAACTCTATTTCAAATGAAGAATTGCAATTAGGAACAAACACTGTCGATGCAGAAATCCGTAGAGAAATGGACTTGGTTGGGTTATATCCTATGCTGACAGCGCTATGATATAGCGAGAAATGTCCTAGACTGGAAACCGCAAGTACAGCGAGGGAGGGGATCCCGAAAAACACCTGGATCCGCTGTACGAAAAAAGAGTTGAAATCAACCCATATATCGTGGAATCAATCCAAGGCTTTGGCCAACGATAGAGCTAAGTTCGGCTGGGCCTAACTTTGTATACTAACCACCTCGGGTATATATGTAAACCACCTTTCGTCAAAATCCGGTGAACAATGGATACCTTTTGCCCCTTAGCAGCTATATCGAAATATCTTCCGATTTGCACCAAATTATCATAAGTTCAAGTCATTGTTCAATTGTGTATAACAAAATATTGGTCTCTTTTAGTAGCTATATCTAAAACTAAACCGATCTGAACCATATATGACACAGATGTTGCAAAACCTAACTAAATCGGATTATAAATGCGCTTATTATGGGGCCAAGACTTTAAATCGAGATATCGGGCTATATGGCAGTTATATCCAATTCTGAACCGATTTGGGCCAAGTTGCAGAAAAATGTGGAAAAGCCTATTACAACTCACTGTCCAAAAATTTCGGCGAAATCGGACTATATTGCACATTTTATGGCCCCAAAACCTTAAATCGAGAGATCGGTCTTTATGGCAGCTTTATCGAAATCTAGACCGAACTGGCCCAAATTGAAGAAGGATGTCGAAAACCTAACGCAATTCACCGTCCCAAATTTCGGCGACATCGGACAATGAATGCGCTTTTTATGGACCCAAAACCTTAAATCGAGAGATCGGTCTATATGGCAGCTATATCGAAATCTGGACCAGTTTGAGCCAAATTAAAGAAGGATGGTGAAGGACCTAACACACCTCACTGTCTTAAATTTGAGCCAATTCGGATAATAAATGTGGCTTTTATGGGCCTAAGACCCTAAAATGAAGGATCGGTCTATACGGCAGCTATATTCAAATTTGGACAGATCTGGGCCAAATCGAAGAAGGATGTCGAAGGACCTAACATAACCCACTGTCTCAAATTTCAGCAAAATTTGATAATGAATGTGGCTTTTATGGGCCTATGACCCTAAATCGGCGAATCGGTCTATATGGGGGCTATATCAAGATATAGTCCGATGTAGCCAATCTTCGAACTTAACGTGCTTATGGACAAAAAAGACTGTAGCGTGATTTCAACAGACAGACGGGCGGACATGGCTAAATCGTCTAAGATTTTTCCGCTGTTCAATAATATATATACTTCATAGGGTCGGAAATGGATATTTTGATGTTTTGCAAACGGAATGACATAATGAATATACCCCCATCCTTCGGTGGTGGGTATAATAAACACAAATTAGTTTTATAACAAATTTACAAATTAAAAGATTTGCATATTTTCTTTTTATGAAAAACAAAAGAATCTTATTCCAAAGACTGCATATAATGGTATCTTAAGGGAATGGGTCTCCAGGTAGACGGACTTTCGCTGCAATATTAGGGTAGTTTTCATTTGACCCAAAACATAACAACATGGCTGCAAGACATCATGTGAAGAATGGTATGCAACAACAATATCTTTTCAACACTATGGTCTACTTGGTTGTTATTGTTGTTGTAAGCATGAGATGAATGGCAAACATCTTATCATGAACAGCAACAAGAAAAACAACAACAAGAAAATTGGGTAATATCGCCTGATGGTGGTGGCAAATGTCTGACAATGGCATAGCGACCCCTACATCTGATATTGCAACAAGATTATTACTAAGAGCAATGGGAGTGAAAGAGATAGAGCTAACTATGGAAATTGAGTGTGTGTGAGAAAGACACACACAGAGAGCTACATTTTTTTGAAGGCAATCAGGTAGTGCCAATATGGGATATTTGGATAAGAGGTTCTTCTTCTTCTGCAGTTCCGTTTATTCAGTTGAAGAAATCTAACTGCGAGCTACCAAAGAGAGCAAATTCCCTTAGAACTTCATTTCAAATTCGGACTGCTTGCTGATTTCACTATCCCTCCTCCGGCATCTACACATCGTCATCATCGCCGCCATTAGACCGTTGGAGTATGGCACCCAACGTCTGCTGTTTATTTCATCAGTTACGTGCTGTGAGTGCATGTTATATTTAGTGGAATCCCCTGCTACTGACTGCTGCGGCTGACTGTAGCCGCAAACTTTAATCCATGTGAGTACTACAGCATCTATCCAATATTGCACAGTGTAGACGATGTTCTCCATAATTTAATTCGGTTCGATCTAGGTTTTTTGGTGTTTTTTTTTTTTGGCATATAGCCATTATTTGAACTGCAGTGGAGCACAGTGTGTACAAAAGAATGAGAAATTGCTTCCAATTTTTAATGGGTTAAATTGAAGTGGCAAACAAAACAAGTAAAAAGGCATTAAGTTCGGCTAGGTCGTACTTGGGATATCCACCACCTCGGGTATATGTAAACCCCCTTTCGTTACAATCCGGTGAAAATTGGATAACTTAAGCACCCAAATTCGGCACGGACATTGAGTGGTCTAATAAATATAAGTCTGTGTTCAATTTTGTAGTACAAAATATTGGTCTTTTTGGCAGCTATATCCAAATATAAACCGATCAGAACCAGGTCGGATATCGGAAGGTTCAAAGCAACTCACTGTTTTAAATTTAAGTGAAATCGGGTAATAAATAAAGCTTTTGTGGGCTTTAGACCCCTTATCGGCAGATCGGTCTATATGGCAGCTAATCTAATTATAGTCCGATCATAACCATATCAAGGACGGATGTTAGAAGGCCTTAACATATTCACTGCTTCAAGTTTCAGCGAAATCGGATGATTAATAAAGCTTTTATGGGCTTCAGACCCATTATCGGCAGATCGGTCTATATGACACCTATATCTAAATAAATTCCGCACAGAACTATATAAGGCTCCTATGCTGGGTGGCTTAAAACTACACTGATTTGAATGTCAGCGAAATCGGGTAATAAATAAAGCTTTCATGGATTTCAGACACTTTATCGGCAGATCGGTTTATATGACAGCTACATCTAAATATAGTCCAATCTGAACCATATTTGAGCCAGATATTGAAAAGTCTAAAATTACTAACTGTTTCAAATTACAGCGAAATCGGGTAATAAATAAAGCTTTTATGGTTTTCAGACCATTAATCGGCAGACCGGTCTATGTGACAGCTATATCAAAACATAGTTCGATCTTAACAATATTTGAGTCCTATGTTAGGAGGCTTTAAACTACGCACTGTTTCAAATTTCAACGCAATTAGGTAATAAATAAAGCGTTTATGGGCTTCAGACCCTTTATTTTGAGATCGGTATATATGGTAGCTATATCTAAATACAGTCCGATCTCAACCATATTTAAGTTAGATATCGGTAGGCCTAAAGTTACTCACTATGTGAAATTTCAGCTTTTATGGGCATCAGACTCTTAATCGGGAGATAGGTCTATATGGCAGCTATAACTAAATATATTCCGATCTAAACCATATTTGGGTCAGGTGTCGGGAGGCTTAATATAACCCACTGTTTCAAATTTCAGCAAAATCGGATGAGAAATAAAGTTTTTATGGGCATTAGACTATTTATCGGAAAATCGGTCTATAAAGCAGCTCTATGCAAATATGGTCCGATTTGGCCGATTCAAGAACTAAACCAGCGTGCATAAAAATAACGTATCTGTGCCGAATTTCAACTCAATATCTAAATTTTTGAAGGCTGTAGAGTGATTACAAGAGAAGGACGTACAGACGGATAGGCGGACAGACACGCGGACATGGTTAAATCGTCTTAGAATTTTACGACGATCCGAAATATATATACTTTGTAGGGTCGGACATTGATATTTCGATGTGTTGCAAACGGAATGACTAAATGAATATACCCCCTATCCTACGGTGGTGGGTATTAAAATATATATTGGGTTGCCCAAAAAGTAATTGCGGATTTTTCATATAGTCGGCGTTGACAAATATTTTCACAGCTTGTGACTCTGTAATTGCATTCTTTCTTCTGTCAGTTATCAACTGTTACTTTTAGCTTGCTTTAGAAAAAAAGTGTAAAAAAAGTATATTTGATTAAAGTTCATTCTAAGTTTTATTAAAAATGCATTTACTTTCTTTTAACAAAATCCGCAATTACTTTTTGGGCAACCCAATATATATACATGTATGGCATAAATCCTAAAGATAGGTCACATGACTTATGCTATTCAAGCAAGCATTGCAATGCAAATCACATATCAAACAATCCCATGGCAGTTGGTTGTACGTACAGGATTGACCGATGAAGTGTTTCATTGGCAAGGGCTGCCACCTTAGTAAACAAGACATTGCTACAACAACAACATCTTATATATCAAATGAGTGCTTTCTGATTCAAGTTTAAGCTTAATGATAAAGGCACTCCTATGTGTAGACGAGTCCGAATGGTGAACAGTGAGGAATTTGATCCTGAAAGTGTCGTATAATTTAAAATTGAAATTATGGTTGCCCAAAAAGTAATTGCGGATTTTCTTATAGTCGGCGTTGACAATTTTTTGCACAGCTTGTGACTCTATAATTGCATTCTTTCTTCTGTCAGTTATCAGCTGTTACTTTTAGCTTGCTTTAGAAAAAAAGTGTAAAAAAAGTATATTTGATTAAAGTTCATTCTAAGCTTTATTAAAAATGCATTTACTTTCTTTTAAAAAATCCGCAATTACTTTTTGGGCAACCCAATACAAACTATAATAAAATGTTATATATCATTTGGCCACCTTAGCGCAGAGGTTAGCATGTCCGCCTATGACGCTGAATGCCTGGCTTCGAATCCTGGCGAGACCATCAGAAAAAAATTTCAGCAGTGGTTTTCCCCTCTTAATGCTGGCAACATTTGTGCGGTACTTTGCCATGTAAAACTTCTCTCCAAAGAGGTGTCGGACAGCGGCACGCCGTTCGGACTCGACTATAAAAAGGAGACCCCTTATCATTGAGCTTAAACTTGAATCGGACTGCACTCATTGATATGTGAGAAGTTTGCCCCGTGTTGCTTAGTGGAGTGTTCATGGGCAAAATTTGCATTTTTTGCATTTGCATATCATTCGAAAGGTTATAAAATTCTCGTTCACATTCCGGCAAAAACATGGACAAAGGACATTTAACCTAGTTGCAGTAAGTTCCTGAACACTCACTTTCACTTTTCATTTTTTCGAACCAACGTGATGTGGTATAATTTTGTCCCGTCCCATCCTGTAAGGAAGATTTTTTTTTTGCAAATAGAAAAACCCATATCCCCCATTTTTATACCCTCCACCATGGGATGGGGCTATAACTCCGCGAAATATTCCTCTGAGACCCAAATAGCTAATATATTCTTGATCTTCATGTCATTTTGAGTCGATCTAGCCATGTCTGTTCGTCTGTCCGACAGAGGTTAGCATGTCCGCCCATGACGCTGAACGCCTGGGTTCGAATCCTGGCGAAACCATCTGAAAAAAATATTTAGCGGTGGTTTTCCCCTCCTAATGCTGGTAATATTTGTGAGGTACTATGCCATGTAAAACTTTTCTCTAAATAGGTGTCGCACTGGGACGTTCGGACTCGGCTATAAAAATGAGGCCCCTTATCATTGAGCTTAAAACTTGAATCGGACTGCACTCATTGATATGTGAGAAGTTTGCCCCTGTTCCTTAGTGGAATGTTCTTGGGCAAAATTTGAATTTTTTTTTTGCCATATAAACCGATCTTGGGTCTTGACTTCTTGAGTCACTAGATGGCGCAATTCTTATCCCATTCGGATGAAATTTTGCATTATGACTTGCAACATCTATGTTAAGTATGGTTCAAATCGGTCAATAACCTGATATAACTGCCATATAAATCGATCTTGAATCTTGACTTCTTGAGCCACTAGAGTGCGCAATTCTTATCTTATTAGGCTAAAATTTTGCAAGAAATGTTTTGTTATGACTTTTTACAACTGTGCCAAATATGGATTTAATTGGTCCATAACCTGATATAGCTGCCATATGAACCGATCTGGGATCTTGACTTCATGAGCCTCTAGAGGTCGCAATTATTATCCGTTTTGGTTGAAATTTTGTACAACGGCTTCTCTCATGACCTTCAATATACGTGTCTAATATGGTCTGAATTGATCTATAGCTTGATATAGTTCAAATATAAACCGTTCTCCCGATTTTACTTCTTGAGCCCCTAAAGGGAGCAAATTTTTTTCGAATTGGCTGAAAGTTTGCACAACGATTTCTACAACGGTCTCCAACATTCAGTTCAATTATGGTTCGAAGCGGACGATAACTTGATATTATAGCTCCAATATCATAGCTATTCTTTCCTTTTATCATATGTTTGCCCAAAATAGAGATACCGGGAGAAGAACTCGGCAAATGGGATCCACGGTGGAGGGTATACAAGATTCAGGCCGGCCGAACTTAGCATACTTTTACTAGTTCAAACTAACTTGACTTCGTATGATTTTTGCAAATAGAGAAACCCATACCGTCCATTATTTCCATCCCACGATAAACGTGGCGCAATGGCATTCAAATTTTGAAAAATTGAATTTTGTAGGATCCACTGGAGGATTTTACGTCCAAGAATTTAAGTTGAGTACAAGGATAAAACCACTACTTTGGTTGTTCCTAACAGTTCGATCTAGTCATGTCGGTCTGGCTGCGAATCCGCCTGTCTGTCTGTTCGCATTTTGTAATCAAGGTACGCGTCGCATTTGTTAACCAATCATCACAAAATATAGCACATATCACTGTTTTAGCCCAGGGACAAACGCTAATAATTTTGCTGAAAAACGGTTCAGATTTAGATACGAGCCAATTACGGTCAGAATCAGTCTCATATAAACCGAGCTCTCGATTTCATTTCTGGAGCCCCTATAGGGCACATTTCTTATCCGATTGAGGTGAAATTTTCCACAATGACTTCTACTACACCATCAACATCCAAACCAAGTATGGTTCGAATCGGATCATAATCAGCTATAGATCGAATAGCATAGCAATAGCTAAAAAAATCGCCTAATGATCTTTACACTTTTTGCTACCACAGTGCTCAAACTCATAGTTTCATCGCCATAACAAGAAGCAGTCTGATGAAAAAGAACACCATGTGCACCAACACCAAACAGCAGTACTCGTAGGCGAATCAAGAGGCTTTGGTACGACTTTGCTTCTTGCCGATTTTTGCTCCTTTTTTCTTGGCTTTCGTCTAAAATGCAATTTGTAATTCAGTGCAGGAAACGTGTACGGCTTATGCTTGATTAAGAAGTAAGTTAGCTTTGGGCCAAATAATGCTATAAACCGACGAGAGCAGAATAAAGCCCGATAGTGTCTTTGCAACTTTTGCAATATTCACTAATAAGCGTTGTCCGTCCTGCTCTTGGCATGCCTCTTTGTCTGTCTTTCTGTCTATCCTCTGTCCTGTCAATACAACATAAATACGATAATGTCACACAACTACCCAAAGCAGGCAGCAAAGAAAAGGCTTCCTTGAGAAATCAAATGCTATTTGTTGCATGCCACCATGATTGGCTTAGTGTTTTGGTTTGGGTAATTGGTTTCGATACTCTTTCCTATTTCGAGAAGGCAGGTTGTTGTTTAAATTCTAATAACTTTAAATATAAAAATTTAATGATCATTGCCAACCAGTTGTGACATTTTCATGGCGAACATATGTTGCCAGTCCAAATAATGTTCGCCAGATAACTATTAATTGCAATAGAAGAAAAAGGCAAGGAATCTGTTGCACTTCCACTTTGCCATTGTAGATAACAACTTTGTGTTAATGTGAAAAGTAATAAAAAAATCTTGTTTGAATTATTTTGATGAGTCCATTATAGTCATGGGTTTATTACCTTGATTTGTTGTAAGCTGAAGGGTTGAATAATTAATATGAGGAATTCTACAAAAGGTAATATTTTATGAATAACTAGTCGGACAGGGCCCGCACAGCTCCGCCTTCTTTCTTTCTCCTATTTTATCTGAGCTCTTTACTAATACGGTCTTCCTGAGGGGGTGCTTGTATGTCCTTTCAGATATTTCGCTCCCAAAGACCTTTCTTTTGAGCCTTATATTGCTATGGTGGGTAAATATGTCCAGAATGACGGGTGCTTTTGGGTGTGAGATAGATCCCCATTTATCAAAGTCGTGCTCTAGTCTCAAATACCTTTCATTTGAGCCTAATATTGTTATTATTGGCCTAAATTTCCATTTGGAGGTGTGGCAGCCGCCCTAGACATCCCACCTTAAATAAATATACAAAATTTCTGTTCTCGAGTTATTATAAACAAACTAAATTTCGCTTAAATAGCCCACCCATCTGGCGTTTTCGAAAATAAGGTTAGGGGAAAGTCCGCCCATTAAAGTTTGGGTGTTGCAAATGCAAATTTTGCCAATGAACATTCCATTCTAAGGAACAGGGGCAAATTTCTCACATAAAAATGAGTGCAGTCCAATTCAAGTTTAAGCTCAATGATAAGGGGCCTCCTTTTTATAGCCGAGTCCAAACTGCGTGCCGCAGTGCGACACCTCTTTGGAGAGAAGTTTCATATGGCAAGGTACCTCACAAATGTTGCCAGCATTAGGAGGGGAAAACCACCGCTGAAAATTTTTCTGATGGTCTCGCTAGGATTTGAACCCAGGCGTTCAGCGTCATAGGCAGACATGCTAACCTCTGCGCTACGGTGGCCCTAGACATACCACCTTAAATAAATATACCAAATTTATTTTTTTGAGTTATTATAAACAAATTTCGCTTGAATAGTCCATCCATCTCTGAGATCTGGCATTTTTGGAAATAGGGTTAGGGGAGAGTCCGCCCATTAAAGTTTGGATGTTAGATCTACTAAATTCTTTTGGTTTTGATGATGGATTGGAGTGGTCAAACCCTTTGGTCCGAAAGTGAATATCAGTTTCATACTCTACACCCAAAAATCACATTTGAGCTACATATTGCCAATGTCGGTGTATATGTGAGGTTCAGTTGAAGTTTATGTGATGAGTCGTCGCTGAAACACTTGGCCATAAAACAGATATAGGATTTGAAACCCTTTTTGCCATAATCAACAAATATGTATGTATAGTGATGCGGCCACCCACGCACTTACCCTTGAAAAAATATCAGCATCGTGCTCTACAGTTAAATTCCATTTATTTAAGCCGTAATTGCAATTGGTTAAGGGGGATTTTATGGGGTGAGAGTACCCTCAATCACTTGGCCTCAAAATTGGATATCAAATTCGATTTCGACTATCAAATACCTATTTTTTGAGCCCCATATTGCCATAATAGGCAAAAATTACCGGTTTGAAGGGAGTTTAGGAGGCGGACCCTGAAATAATATCAGCATCGTGCTAGAACACGATTTTGTTTGAGCCCCATAATGTCAAGCCTTCCGAAGGTGGGGATCAAGATATTCAGAGCTACGGGTCTTGTTCAGATCCACACTTATTGCCAAACGCTAAGATCCAAAAGAGTCCTTTTTTGAGTCTTCAAAGGGCGAAATTTACATGTCCGGCTGAACGGCAGAACCAAATGCTGGAATCCTTATATTAACATTGGATTCGAACTCAACTGTCAAAGACCTTTCGTTTAATTCCCATATAATCCCGATAGAATTACATGTCTTATTGAAGAGTATTAGGTGGGTGGGCCAGTTTCAGACTCCGTCCCAAATGTGTATATCAGATTTGTAGTCAACTCTCAAAGACCATTCATTATACCCAACACCGTAGGATCGAAATTTCAATTTCTGACTATACAAAGTATGCATATTTCGGATCGTCGTTTCTAAGACGTTTTAACGAAGTCTCTACTCTACTCTACTCTACAGGCTTCAAAAATTAAAATATTAAGCTGAAATTTGGCACAGATATGTCTTTCTGATGCACGCTGGTTAAGTTCTTGAACGGACCATATCGGACCATATTTGGATATAGCTGCTATATAGACCGATTTTCCGCTTAAGGTTCGAATGCCCATAAATGCTGTATTTTTAATCCGATTTCGCTGAATTTTGAAACAATGAGTAGCTTAAGGTATCTTGCCATCTGACCCAAAAACAGTACAGATCGGATTATATTTAGATATAGCTTCCATATAGACCGATCTCCCGACAAAGGGTCTGAAGCCTACTAAAGTTTTATTTTCTAACCGATTTCGCTGAAATTTGAAACGGTGATTAGTTTTGGACCTCTAAATATTGGACCCAAATATGGTTAAGATCGGACAATATTTAGATATAGCCGTCATATAGACCGATCTGCGGATAAGGGGTCTGAAGCTCATAAAAGCCTTAATTTGTATCCGATTTCGCTGAAATTTAAAACGGTGAGTAGTTTTAGGCCTCCCGACATCTGACTTTAATATGGATTAAATCGGACAATATTAAGATATAGCTGCCATATAGACCGATATCTAAATAAAGGGTCTGAAGCCAATAAAGCATTGTTTTTTAACCGCTGAAATTTTAAACAGTGAGTATCTCTACGCCTCCCAAAATAGGAACCAAATACGTTTCAGATCAGACTGTATATATATATATAGCTGCCATTTAGACCGATCTGCCGATAAAAGGTCAGAAGTCCATAAAATCTTAATTTTTAACCGATTTCGCTGAAATTTGAAACACGCGTAGTTTTAGGTCTCCCGACATCCGTCCCAAATATGATTCGGATCGGACTGTATTTAGATATAACTGTCATATAGACCAATATGCCGATTAAGGGACTGAAGCACATAAAAGCTTTATTTATTAGCCGATTTTGGTGAAATTTGAAATAAAAAATTCAACAGTGACTTATATTTAGTAGACCACTCAATGTCCGTGCCGAATTTGGGTGCATAAGTTATCCAATTTTTACCGGGTTTACATATATACCGGAGGTGGTGGGTATCCAAAGTTCGGCCCGGCCGAACTTAATGCCTTTTTACTTGTTTTATACAGTGATAACGTGGAACAAATTCTTATAACATACGTATACTCAACTTCCAAACTTCATTTAATACCCATATTGTCCCAATCGGTTAATATGTCCAGTTGAGGGATTTTGGGGGGTTGAGGGGCGCCTCAGACACCAAAGAATACATTTTTATATCAGCTTTTTACTATACCTTTAAATACCTGTCATATAATATCCATATTGTCCCAATCGGTAAATATGTTCTGCTGCAGGGTTTTGGGGAGTGGGGAGGCAACTTAGACACCAAGGATTTCGTATTTTTGTGAGGAGGGGAGCCCCCCGACACTTTAGATTACACACTTTAGATTATGCCAAGTTCGTACTCTACTCTCAAATACCTCTCATTTGATACTCATGTTGCCCAATGAGGTAAAAGTGTCTTGTTGGGTGGTATTTTTGGGATTGAGGGACCCCCCCGACATTAAGGGTGAAATTTTTATGACATGTTCGTACTCTACTCTTAAATTCCTGTCATTTGATACCCATATTGCCCTAGTCGGTAAACATGTCCGTAAGGGTGGGTTTTGAGATGGGACGTCCCCCAAGGTTAGTTGACCCCAAAATTTTATACCCATTTCGTGTTTCTGGGGTACCATAAGATGATACGCAAATTTCGCTTAAATCGGTGTACCTATCTCCGAGATGTGGCGTTTTTGAAAATTGGGGTAAGGGGGAGGGTCCTATCCCCCTTCGGATATTAAAAAATGTAATACCCTATTTTCACCGTGGGCTCACACTCTACCATCTGTGAAAATTTCATGAAAATCGGTTCATCCGCTGTTGAGTCTATACGGAACGGACACACAAACAAACAAAGCACAACAATTTAATTTTTATATAATGTATCCATTATATTATTATTATTTCCTTCCAGACAAACTTAGACAATCTCTGAAAATTTTAAGAAAATCGGTTCACCCGTTTTTGATTCTACGGCAAAAACAAAAAACTTATCCCATATAGTCATGATATGCCCATATACGGCGTATTTGGGGTGTAAGGTGACCACTCTATACTTCGATCTGATCAAAAAATTCAGCTGTTCCATTTTTAGCAGACTTCTGCTGTTACAGCAAACATTTTTGCTGTTTTTACAAACAAATTTCAATAAGTGTCTTGATTAGGTTGAGGGGTTTGGGGCAGCCCTCCCAGGTTCCTCACTGCAAATTTGGATACGAAATTTTTGATTGTGGGTTACTATAAGAGCGCAAATAAAGTTTCGGTTGAAGCGTCATACCTATCTTAGAGTTCTGGCTTTTGTATGGATAAGGGTAAGGGGGAGGGCCAGCCCGCTGTTAGAAATCATAAAATAAAGGGCGTCATGAAGTTTGGCCCCACGACATTGCATCCCAAACCAAAAATGAAAAAATATCCCAAATGGGTATATGGAAAACAACAACAACACTTTCTATTTTCATTTTGTTGGTGCTTTTTATACCCACCACTGAAGAATGGGGGTATATTCATTTTGTCATTCCGTTTGCAACACATCGAAATATCCATTTCCGACCCTATAAAGTATATATCTTCTTGATCAGCGTAAAAATCTAAGACGATCTAGCCATGTCCGTCCGTCTGTCCGTCTGTCTGTTGAAATCACGCTACAGTCTTTAAAAATAGAGATATTGAGCGGAAATTTTGCACAGATTCTTTTTTTGTCCATAAGCAGGTTAAGTTCCAAGATGGGCTATATCGGACTATATCTTTATATAGCCCCTATAGACCGATCCGCCTATTTAGGGTCTTAGGCCCATAAAAGCCACATTTATTATCCGATTTTGCTTAATTTTTGGGACAGGCTCTTCGATATTTTTCTGCAACTTGGCTCAGATCGATCCAGAATTGGATATAGCTGCCATATAGACCGATCAGCCGATTTAGGGTCTTATGCCCATAAAAGCCACATTTATTATGCGATTTTGCTGAAATTTGGGACAGTGAGTTGTGTTAGGCCCTTCGACATCTTTGGTCAATTTGGCCATGATCGGTTTAGATTTTGATATAGCTACCATATAGACCGATCCGCCTATTTAGGGTCTCAGGCCCATAAAAGTCACATTTATTATCCGATTTTGCTGAAATTTGGGACAGTGAGTTCCGGTAGACCCTTCGACATCCTTCTTCAATTTGGCTTAGATCGGTCCAGATTTGGATATAGCTGCCATATAGACCGACCCGCTGATTTAGGGTCTTAGGCTCATAAAAGCCACATTTATTATCCAACTTTGCTGAAATTTGGGACAGTGAGCTGTGTTAGGCCCTTTGACATTTTTCTGCAACTTGGCCCTGATCGGTCCAGATTTGGATATAGCTGTCATATAGACCAATCTCTCGGTATTAGGTTTTGGGGCTATAAAAGGCGCATTTATTGTCCGATTTCGGCAATATATGGGACAGTGAGTTGTGTTAGGCTCTTCGACATTTTTCTGCAACCTGTCCCAAATCGGTCGCGATTTGGATATAGCTGCCATATAGACCGATCTCATGGTTTGAGGTTTTGGGCCCTTAAAAGGCGCATTTATTGTCCGATTTTGTTGAAATTTGGGACAGTGAGTTGTGTTAGGCTCTTCGACATTTTTCTGCAACCTGGCCCAAATCGGTCGCGATTTGGATATAGCTGCCATATAGACTGATCTAATGATTTAAGGTTTTGGGCCCTTAAAAGGCGCATTTATTGTCCGATTTCGCCCAAATTTGGGACAGTGAGTTGGGTTTGATTCTTCGAAAGTCTTCTGCAACTTGGCCCAAATCGGCACAGATTTGGACATAGCTGCCATATAGACCGATATCTCGATTTAAAGTCTTTGTCCCATAAAAGGTGCATTTATAATACAATTTCACTGAAATTTGACACAGTGACTTATGTTGTGTTTTTCGACGTCCGTGTCGTATATGGTTCAGATTGGTTTATTTTTTGATATAGCTACTAAGAAGACCAATATTTTGTTATACACAATTGAACAATGGCTTGTAGTTGTTAATATTAGGTCCAAATCGAACCTATTTCGATATAGCTGCTATGGGGCATAAGGTATGAATTTTTCACTGGATTTTGACGAAAGGTGGTTTACATAAATACCCGACGTGTTGGGTATCCAAAGTTCGGCCCGGCCGAACTTAACGCCTTTTTACTTGTTTAATGCAGCCATTGGTAGATGTTGTTGCGTTATTGCGGAATCACAGGATTTGGTCATCTAATTAGCGTATTTGTTAATATCCGATACATATTATTAGAATACAAAAGATCAAACAATCCAGGGTATCCCAATTGCTTTCTTTAGATTACTTGAGTTTTCTCTTTTATTGGCATACAATTAAAAATTGCAAGCTGCTTAACTAGAATCTTGCAAATAAGCGAACGCTCGTTAATTTTAGTAAGAAAAAAAATTCATGCAGCCATAAATACTGCGATATTGCTCATTATTTATTAAATTTGTGGAACAAGCAATTCATATATCAATTAAAATAAATTTATGCGTATTTTTTAATTAAGATATTTCACGATTAATTCAACGGGTATGCAAACAAGACGCTCACAGTGGTATGAGGTTTAAATATTAAAATAAAGTGATAAAGTATTTTTAAGTTAAATATATGTTTGCTGAAGAACTTGCTGAAGTCTTTAAAAGGCGATCATAATAGAATATGCTAAAGGGGAAAACCAAAACTACAACGGAGAGACCAAGTTGAGAAAGACATCTTGAAACCGAGTGCCATAGATTGAAGAAGGGACGCGGATGATCTAGGCGATTGGAAATAAATTCAACGTCCGGCTAGTGGATGAAAGGTTCTGTAATGGCAACCTTAGCAAGTAAAGTAAGTACAAGTTAACTGAAACAATACATTGACAATATATTTAATCGTTGTGCGATTTCAATATATTAATTGAGAAAAGTTTTATTTTTTTGTTCGCAAGATCGCTGAGCTTTAGAAAATAAAATTTTGAACAAACAAATAAATCAATAAATATATAAATAGTTTGCAATGTTAGATAAGGTAGTCTGGCAGACAATATTTATATATATTGATGTTGAAGTAGTATTCTTGTAGCGGGAATCGTGACCCCTCACTAGCGCTCAGAGCAAGACGTTGAAACAAATCAGAATTTTTTTTTTTTTGGAAATTTTAATTCCTCATATGTATATTTATTTTTGGTGATCAGATATTGAATATTTGCTATGCTTCAAACATCAATCACTTGCTTTAAAATAAAGCTTAAATGTTACTTTGATGCCGCATACATTTGTTGTTATTTTGCCAATCCGGATAGAATTCAAATTGCATACCAATTACAAAGCACTAAAATTGTGATTTTACGCACACCTTGTACATTTTTGGAGTAACTTAATATGTGCAAATATAATCAACCAATGACCACACAAGTAGAAAAATTTGGTTAAATAAATAAATTGGTGAAAACGAAATTTTTAAATCGTGGCTAAAATCCAAAAGTAAGTTGAATATGTTCAAAAATCAACTTGTTTAGGTAAAGGACTGTGGATAATGTTGCAAGCATGACTGGCTACACTATTTGTCACAATGAAAGGTGGGGTCGTGGTGGCGGTATCGCTATTTATGCGCGGAATAATATATCTTGCATTGTTGAAAGTATTGTGGATCAATAGTAGATCCTGTGGAATATATCTGCTTTAAGACGAATTTAAATTCAGAGAAGATATTTATAGGCTGTGTCAACAGGTCGAACAGAAATATTGCATATGATGCATTAATAGGATTGTATTGTATTGTATTTTATTGTATTGTAGTGTATTGTATTGTATTGTATTATGTTGTATTGTGTATGCATTTTATTATGATAAAACCCATACAAAAGACAATGTCTTATAAAGCATGGGTTGGTAAATTGATAAATAAAATGAGTTCAACAAGTTTTCATTTAAGTAGAACAATAATTGATTGGTCGAAACCGGCGCCACGTAATAACTCCACATGAAATAACTCCCCAAAAACTGAAAATGGTATTAATCCCCAAAATTTGAAATGAAGTGATTCCCCCATAAAAGAAATAAGTCCCCAAATAGAATATGAAATAACCCCCTTCCTATAGTTTTTGGGCTCTTATTTAATTTTTTTAAAGATTGAAACATATTTAGGGAATTCGCTTAAACTATTCATTTCAATTATTCAGTGTATATAAAAATTCAAATTTAATTAGAGACCTGCGTTGAGTCTTCAGCTTTTGATCTGCAATAGGGAGAATTATATGAAAAAAAGGCATCTGCTTGCAAACTATGCTGGCATATGTTGCAAATTTGCTGGTGTTTGAGCTAAAAAGGAAAACTTTTGGCATTTTGTCGTTCGAACTCGGCTATAAAAAGGAGGCCCCTTATCATTGAGCACAAAATTTGAATTGGACTGTACTCATTGATATGTAAGAAGTTTGCTCCTGTTCCTTGGTGTTCATGGGCAAAGTTTGCATTTGCATTAGCCCATATATGAGTTTTATTGTTTACCATTCTGGAGAGAGAAGTTACAACCGTTATTTTGGCATTTTTCTACAAAAGAGTATTTTATTTAACTTAGCTTGGCAAAATTAAAAATTAAGATAAATATATGACTTGATTTGTATACGCAGCCATCAAAAATAATGTAGTGTGTTTAAAGCTTAGTTATAGAAAATAGTTCATAAACTTAGATTTAGTGCATTGAAAATAAATTGTTGTTTATTCTGAACACAAACAAGTAAAATGGCGTTAAGTTTCTTGGATACCCACCACCTCGGGTATGTATGTAAACCACCTTTCATCAAAATCCGGTGAAAAATGCACAACTTATGTTCCGATTTGGACCAAATACTAATAAGTACAATTCATTGTTCAATTGTGTATAACAAAATATTGGTCTTTTTAGTAACTATATCTAAAAATAAACCTATCTGAACCATATACGACACGAATGTCGAAAAGCCTAACATAAGTTACGGTGTCAAATTTCAATGAAATCGGATTATAAATGCGCCTTTTATGGAGCCAAGACTTTTAAAGAAATATCTGACTACATGGCAGCTATATCCAAATCTGGACCGATTTGAGCCAAGTTGCAGAAAAATGTCGAAGAGCCTAACACAACTCACTGTCCCAAATTTCAGCGACATCGGACAATAAATGCGCCTTTTATGGTCCCAAAACCTAAAATCGAGAAATCGGTCTATATGGCAACTATTTCCAAATCTCGACCGATCAAGGCCAAATTGACAACTGATGTCGAAGGGCCCATCACAACTTACTGTCCCAAATTTCAACAAAATCGGATAATATATGTGGCTTTAAAGGGCCTAAGACCCTAAATCGGAGGATCGGTCTACATGGCAGCTATATCCAAATCTAGACCGATCTGAGCCAAGTTGACGAAGGATGTCGAAGGGCCTAACACAACTCATTGCCTTAAATTTCAGCAAAATCGGATAATAAATGTGGCTTTTATGAGCCTAAGACCCGAAATCGGCGGATCCGTTTATATGGGGGCTAAATTAATATATAGTCCGATATAGCTCATCTTCGAACTTAATCTGCTTGTGGACAAAAAAGAATCTGTGCAAAATTTCAGCTCAATATCTCTGTTTTTAAAGACTATAGCGTGATTTCAACAGATAGACGAACAGACGGACGGACATGTCTATATCGTCTTAGATTTTTACGCTGATCAAGAATATAAATACTTTATAGGGTCGGAAATAGATATTTTGATGTGTTGCAAACGAAATGACAAAATGAAAATACCCATCCTTCGGTGGTGGGTATAAAAATCAATTTGTGTTTGTTTATTTGTGTGTTCCTTATAGACTCAAAAATGGCTGAAACGATTTTCATGAAATTTTCACAGATTGTAGAGTTTGGGCCCTCGGCGAAAAAAAGGGTACTGAATTTTTTGATATCCGAAGGGGGGGGCGGACCCTCCCCCACACCTCAATTTTCAAAAACGCCAGATCTCGGAGATAGGTGTTGCGATTTAAGCGAAATTTTTTGCATTCTCGTATAGTAATCTAAAAACAACAATTTAGTGTACAAATTTCGGATGGGATACCTAGGAGGGCCGCCCCACCCCCCAAACCTACCAAATATATATACACCAATCGCGACAATATGGGACTCAAATGAAAGGTATTTAAGATTAGAAAACGTATCTGATATCCAATTGTCGGACGAAGTTTTTGGGGGACCACCCCAACACCCAAAACACCCATAAATCGTACATATTTACCAACCATGGCAATATGGAACTCAAATGAAAGGTATTTGCGAGCAGAATACGAATCTGACATCCAAATGTTGGACCAAATTTCTGGGGGTCCACTCCTTTCCTAAAACACCCCCAAATAGGACTTTTTTACAGACCATAGCAATATGGGACTTAAATAAAATGTATTTGAGTGAAGAATACAAATCTGATACCCAAATGCGGGGCCAAGTGTTTGGCGTGCAGCCCCTATCCAAAAACATCCCCCAAACAGGACAAATTTACGACCATAGCAATATGGGGCTCAAATGAAAGGTCTTTGGAAGTAAAGCACGAATCTGATATCAATATTCGGGAAAAAGTGTCTATGGGGCCACTCCACCCCCATAACACCGCCCTTATAGGAAGTATTTGCTGACCTTTGCAATATGGGGCTCAAATAAGAGGTATTTTGGAGAAGAACATGAACCTGATATGTATTTTCAAGAACAAGTCGCCCCTAACCCAAATCGGTCATATTTGCCGACTATGTACGGGGATAAAATGAAATTTATTTGGGAGTAGACCTCGAATCTGATCTCAACATACTGGACCAACTGTCTAGGGGACGTCACACCACCACAGCAACTCCCAAATAGACAATTTGGGTCTTCAAGACAGTGTAGCATGATATTGATAGTTTTTAGGGCCCATATCCCAAACCGGACATATTTGCTGACTTTTGCAATAAGGTGTTAGAGATGAGAAAAAAAATTGATATTCAATTTTGAGGCCAATGGTAATATGGGGTTCAAATAAATTATATATAGATATATGAGAATAGAGAACGATGCTGATATATTTTCACGGCTAAGTGTTTGGGGGACCTCACCCCCGAAAACTCCCCTAAATAGGACATCATGATAATATCGGGCTCAAAAAAAGTCGTTTTAAGAATGGAGTACATCTAATATCCAAATTTAAATGACATTTAACCATTCAAGCGATTTCGTAGTTCATTAGAGATACAATGGGATTCAGATAAAGGCACTTATGTGGTTATACTGTTAGTCAAGCGATATGCATATACGATTTTCGTAGCATGGGTCTTTAATTGTCGAAAATAAATATTCAAAGGATGATTTTGTTCCACATAAAGTAAAAGGAGGCACAACGGAGCGGGCCCGGTTCAGCTTGTTTAATATAAAGTTTTTACATATTATGTTGTGTGATTGCAACTTAAATAAATAACTAAATTACATAAACAAATAACCCAACAAGGGGTTTTTGGGTTTCAAAAGGTTAAATTGCTAGAACAAACTCAATGGCGGTCAAACAATGAAGTTCAAGCCACAAAGGAAAATTGTTATTGATGTAGGTTGTTAGGTCTTCAGTATTTTATACGACTAGAGAGATTACAAATGTAATAGAAAAATGACCGCAATACATTTTTCTTATCTTGTGCTTCAAACCCAGGCAATTAACGTCATGAAAGCCTAAAAATAATTACCTTATATTCTTAAAAAATCGTTGATGGTGTTTAAATTCGGTTATGCCGAACCTAATGCGTTTTTAATTCTTACTTATTTGAAATTCGTATTCTGTAATATTCTCACATTAATCCCTGTTATAGCACTCTTGCTAGTTTTAAAGCAAGAGACTAGAAAAAACTTCCAACTTTAAATAAACATGACCACCAAACTGTATTGCATGAAACTCAATTACAGAAAATTATGCAGAAGCAATTCAATTGTGAAAAATATCAAAGATGGTCATATTCAGATAATATTTCTGCGAATAAAGTCCAAATCATAAATTTCGAATAACTGCAACTGCGTATGGCTGTTATTGAAGAAAGCATATGGAAAATTTAAATATTTTTTCACTTATACGTATACAGATACACCGAGAAAATCTAGTTGGTGTGCAAACAAACATATTTATTCAACTACGGATACGGTTTAAGGAAATATTTATATTTTGGCGATGTAATCGTATTATAATTATGAGCATTGCAACTGTAAACAACAACAGCAGATTTTGCCATGAACATTCCTAAAGGAATAGGGGCAAACTTGTTCTAATTTACTTTCATTAACATACGATGTGATCCCGTGGCACCTCGTCAAAATGTTTTAGTGTTGTGTTGAGATTTTGATAAATATTAGACAAAAATCTTTTGTCCACCACCATAGGATGGGGGTATACCAATCTAGTCATTCCATTTGTAATATCCCGAAATATTCATCTTGATCGTGTCGACTTTCTGAGTCGATCAAGCCATGTCCGTCCGTCTGGCGAAATCATGATAGCGGTCGAACGCGTAAAGCTAACCGCTTGAAATTTTCCACATTAATAATGATGAAGGTCATTGGGGATTACAAATGCACCATATCGGTTCAGATTTAGATAAAACCGATCTCCAGATTTGAATTCTTCAGCCCCTGGAATCCGCAATTTTGCATGAAGTATTCCGTTATGACTTCCAATAACTGTGCTAAGTACGATCTAAATCGGCCCATAATCTGATATAGGTCCCATTTAAACCGATCTCATGATTTGACACCTTGATCCCCTGAAAGCCACAATTTTTGTGCAATTTAGCTAAAATTTTGCATGTAGTGTTCGGTTATAACTCCAAACAACGCGTAAAGCTAACCGCTTGAAATTTTGCACATTAACATTGATGTAGGTCATTGCGGATTACAATTGAACCATATCGGTTCAGATTTATATATAGCTCCCATATAAACCGATCTCCTGATTTGAATTCTTGAGCCCCTGGAATTCCCAATTTTGCATGAAGTGTTCCGCTACGACTTCCAAAAACTGTGCTAAGTACGGTCTAGGCCTATAACCTCACATAGCTCCCATATAAACCGATCTCCCGATTTGAATTCTGGAGCCCTTACAAGCCGAAAATTTTGTCTGATTTAGCTGAAATTATGCATGTGGTGTTCCGTAATGACTTCCAACAACTGTGTCTAGTACGGTAAGGATCGGTCTATAACCTCATATAGCTCCCATATAAACCGATCTCCCGATTTGACTTTTTGAGCCTCTAGAAGCCACAATTTTTGTGCGATTTAGCTAAAATTTTGCACTTAGTGTTCGGTTATGCCTCCCAACAACTGTGCCCAGTGCGGTCCGTAACAGTCTATAACCTCATATAGCTTCCATATAAACCGATCTTCCGATTTGAATTCTGGAGCACTAACAAGCCGCAATTTTTGTCCGATTTGACTAAAATTTTGCATGTGGTGTTCCGTTGTGACTTCCAAGAACTGTGCCTAGTTCGGTAAAAATAGGTTTGTAACTTGATTTAGCTCCCGTATAAACCGATCTCCCGCTTTGAATTCTTGCGCCCTTACAAGCCGCAATTTCTGGCCGATTTGGCTAAAAATTTGGATGTAGTGTTCTGTTATGACTTTCAACAGCCGTGGAAAGTAAGGTCTAAATCGTCTTATAACCTGATATAGCTCCCATATAAACCGATCTCCCGATTTGACTTCTTGAACCCTTAAAGTCGCAATTTTCGTTCGATTTGGCATTCTGTTACGACTTCCAAAAACTGTGCCAAGTACTGTCCAAATCAGTCTATATGCCGATATACACCGGTCTCTCGGTTCGTAGAAGCTTTCATTTTTTTTTTGTTTTCATAAAAGTTTGGTATGAAGAATAAAATTACGCCCTTCAACTAAATTTGTTTTGTATACATTTTTATCAGAATCCATGGTGCTGGGTTCCCAAGATTCGGCCCGGTCGAACTTAACACGCTCTTCCTCGTTAAAGTCTCTAGCCTTATTTCGAACCGACAGTCAGACAGACGAACGGACGGACAGGCCTAGATCACCATATATATTTACGACGATCAAGAATATATTGGGTTGCCCAAAAAGTAATTGCGGATTTTTTAAAAGAAAGTAAATGCATTTTCAATAAAACTTAGAATGAACTTTAATCAAATATACTTTTTTTACACTTTTTTTCTAAAGCAAGCTAAAAGTAACAGCTGATAACTGACAGAAGAAAGAATGCAATTACAGAGTCACATATGAAAAATCCGCAATTACTTTTTGGGCAACCCAATACTTTATAGGGTCGGAAATGGAAATTACGATGTGTTCAAGACGAGATGGCAAAATTTATATGCCCCCATCCTTTGGTGGTGGCTATAAAAAGTAACAGATTTATCAGGAAAACACTTAAAATAAGGAATTATGAACTTTTTATGATTTTTTGTATGTATTTTGAAAACGGTACACGTTTAGATCTCTTTTAGATCATCCCAAATCCTTTTTAGATCTTTTAGATCATCCCCATCCCAAATCACTTTATAAGATTAAACGTTAGAGAGTGGAAAGGTGGTCACACGTGATACATCTTGTTGCACTCTGTATTTGTGATATGGGTCACTCACATACGCTAACTGATAGCTAATGTGCTCCTCCACAAATCTCTAGAGTATTGTGTTCCGCTCAGATCAATAGATCATATCTTATGTCACTATAACTACTGAGGTCCCCAGGGACTCCCCAGGAACCTCAGGACGTTCAAATACGACAAACGAAATGTTCATTGATGGAAGGGTTAATATCTTTTCATTTGAGCCCCATATTGTGCCGTTCAACATGAAAGTCCATTTTGGGAGTTTTTTAGGTCAGGCAGCTATTTCATATGAGACCCATGTTATCTTAATCGGGCAGGCGGTCTCCACGCTTGGTTCCAAGTTTGGAAGCCAAATTTGTACTTATACCAGAAAAACTTTCAATTCAGTCCCATATTAACTCGATAGCATTACTTCTCCTTGGAGGTTAAACTTTTTAAGGGATGGAAAAGAGTGGGTGGGGGTGGATGGGTTAAGTTTTGGGTACTTTTTTGGAAGCGTCAGTATGTGCCAAATTTTGATATCATATTCGTATTCATGTGCCAAATAACTTTTGTTTGAGCTCCATATCGTTCTTGTCAATACAAATTTGCCCTGAATTTTCCATTAAGGAATAGATGAACAACTTCTCATATATCAATGAGTGCTGTCCGATTTAAATTTAAGCTCAATGATAAGGCGCCTCCTTTTAATAGCCGATTCCGTATGGCGTACTGTGTGCGACACCTTTTTGGGGAGAAGTTTTTACATGACTTCTATGCATGGCATAGTCCCTCATAAATGTCGCCAGCATTTCAAGGGGATAACACCGCCGAAAGGGTTTTCTCATGTTCTCGCCAGGATTCGAACTAAGCTACCCTTCTCCAACTCCGGGGTAATACCCCGGGCTACCCTTCTCCAACTCCGGGGTAATACCCCGACCCCTGGGCAAACTACCCTTCTGTGACTGAAAGCCAAAATAGCTGTTGTGAGACTAAGTAACTTTTTCATACGGCGGCTATGGACACTGTGTTATCCTTGATACAAAGCCCTATGTTCCAGACAGTGTAGTGGAATGGCTTAGATATAATGTCACAATGACGACTGGCATAAATATTTTCTCAGACAGCCAGGCAGGCTTTGAATACTAGGACAACGTATTTATGAATTCATAAAACGTCCTTCGATTATCGCAAATCTATCAACGAGATGGCTTAATAGTTCAAAATTTATCTGTTCTGGGTGCCGTGCCATACAGATATTCCAGGAACTGGGGACCAGACGAGCTTGCGAGACTAAGAACTACCGTAGAACTGGAATCTGTGGGTATGATTCTAGCAACATGTAAGTAAAGTTTTCTGGATTAGGCCCGAAGAGCAACAAATGATATATAGTCAAAAAGGGGCAGGTTGTGAACATTCCAACATTAGGTCTAACGCTTTGCAATCGCTGGCTAGAACAGTCCTTTCAGTCATTGTGCCCGTCATGAGAGATCACTGTCTGACCTGAAAACATGCTGATAGACTGAAGGTTGCAAATAACGGCTTTTGCTGAATCTGTGAGGACGTCGAGGAAGAGAATACTACTGAACATCTGTTGTGTATGTGACCCGCAGTGGTAGTCAGAAAAAGTTTACGTTCTCACTTCTTTGAGAACATGTCGGAATTGGCGGATATGAACATTCGCAAGATGTTTGGCGTTTTAGAGCGATCGTGATGGTTCAATAATGGGAACCAGAAAGCAACTTCCTCCCCCTGTTACTGGAGTATGACCACAGACGAAAATGTCTTAGTAAGTTTCATGCACACTGCCTCTACATCCTAACCCAATCCAAGTTTATCTTTGCATGGGAGATTAGCTTTTTTCGCCAATGTACACAACTCGGAATTTGTCGCCATGAAGGGCTTCGCTATATCCAAATGAATTGACCTGGCACTTAAATAATTGATCTCGTCTTTACATTCCAAGATTGTCCTTTACTCTATCGCCTTGGTTATCACCATATTGGCCATTATTGAAGTCCGTAATAGTTTAGTATTTTATCGATCTTTCGCACGGATTTCTGCTGGCAAGAATTCAGTTTCCTGTCCTCATCTCAGTTATCCTGCGATGGCTCACCTTACATCTATTCCTTCTCATAGAAGACTTGTATGTTTTTCCATTGGCGAAGGCGCGATTATGATGAAGCTCATATCGTGAACCCAATTTTTCCGAATATCATGCCAATTTTTGCCTTTTGAAAGACACCGGCCTGGAAATTTTGAGCACGCGGTCGGTCCTTGCTTGTGGATGTGTCGAAGATTCGCCCCAACCCCAATGTAAAGTGATTATACCCTACACCACTACTGTGGTACAGGGTATTATAACTTAGTGCATTTGATTGTAACACCTAAAAGGAGGAGAGATAGACCTATTAATAAGCATACCGATCGATTCAGCATCACTTTCTGATTCGATTTAGCTATGCCCGTATGTCTGTCTGTCCATGTTAATTTGTGTACTAAGAAAAGGTAGCAATTTTCATCCGATCGTCTTCAAAATTGGTATGGGCATGTTTTTCGGTCTAGAGACAAAGCCTATTGAAATTGGAAAAAATCGGTTCAGATTTGGATATGGCTGCCATATATATGTTCGTCCGATTTGCAGTAATACAGCAATAATATGGTCATTTGTTGACCGATTTTCTTGTAATTCGGCAGGAACGATTTTATCTTGACTCTCAATGTTATTGGTGAATTTCATAGAAATCGGTTCATATTTGGATATAGCTCCCATATATATGTTCGTCCGATTTGCAGTAATACAGCAATAAAATAGTCATTTGTTGACCGATTTTCTTGAAATACGGTAGGAACGATTTTCTCTTGACTCTCAATATTATTGGTGAATTTCAGATTCAGATATAGCCCCCATATATATGTTCGTCTGATCTGCAGTAATAAAGCAATAAAATGATCATTTGTTAACTGATTCTTTCGAAATTTTGCAAAAAGGGTTTTCTTATAAAGCTCGACATTACTGGTTAATTTCATAGAAATCGGTTCAGATTTAGATATAGCTCCCGTATATATGTTCGTCCGATCTGCAGTAATACAGCAATAAAATGGTCATTTGTTGACCGATTTTCTTGAAATTCGGTAAGAACAATTTCCTCTTGACTCTCAATATTACCGGTGAATTTCATAAAAATCAGTTCATATTTGGATATACCTCCCATATATATGTTCGTCCGATTTGCAGTAATACAGCAATAAAATGGTCATTTGTTAACCGATTCTCTCGAACTTCAGCAGAAAGGACTTTCTTATAACTCTCAATATAAGTGGTGAATTTCATAAAAATCGGTTCAGATTTGGATATAGCTTCCATATATATGTTCGTCCGATTTGCAGTAATACAGCAATAAAATGGTCATTTGTTAGCCGATTCTCTCGAAATTTGGCAAAAAGGGTTTTCTTATGAAGCTCGACATTACTGGTTAATTTCATAGAAATCGGTTCAGATTTAGATATAGCTCCCATATATATGTTCGTCCGATCTGCAGTAATACAGCAATAAAATGGTCATTTGTTGACCGATTTTCTTGAAATTCGGTAGGAACGATTTTATCTTGACTCTCAATGTTATTGGTGAATTTCATAGAAATCGGTTCAGATTTAGATATAGCTCCCGTATATATGTTCGTCCGATTTGCAGTAATACAGCAATAAAATGGTCATTTGTTGACCGATTTTCTTGAAATTCGGTAGGAACGATTTCCTCTTGACTCACAATATTACCGGTGAATTTCATAAAAATCAGTTCATATTTGGATATACCTCCCATATATATGTTCGTCCGATTTGCAGTAATACAGCAATAAAATGGTCATTTGTTAACCGATTCTCTCGAACTTCAGCAGGAAGGACTTTCTTATATCTCTCAATATAAGTGGTGAATTTCATAGAAATCGGTTCAGATTTGGATATAGCTTCCATATATATGTTCGTCCGATTTGCAGTAATACAGCAATGAAATGGTCATTTGTTAGCCGATTCTCTCGAAATTTGGCAAAAAGGGTTTTCTTATAAAGCTCGACATTACTGGTTAATTTCATAGAAATCGGTTCAGATTTAGATATAGCTCCCATATATATGTTCGTCCGATCTGCAGTAATACAGCAATAAAATGGTCATTTGTTGACCGATTTTCTTGAAATTCGGTAGGAACGATTTTATCTTGACTCTCAATGTTGCTGGTGAATTTCATAAAAATCAGTTCATATTTGGATATAGCTCCCATATATTTGTTCGTCCGATTTGCAGTAATACAGCAATAAAATGGTCATTTGTTGACAGATTTTCTTGAAATTCGGTAGGAACGATTTCCTCACTCACTCACAATATTACCGGTGAATTTCATAAAAATCGGTTCATATTTGGATATAGGTCCCATATATTTGTTCGTCCGATTTGCAGTAATACAGCAATAAAATGGTCATTTGTTGACAGATTCTCTCGAACTTCAGCAGGAAGGACTTTCTTATAACTCTCGATATAAGTGTGAATTCAAAGAAGTCGGTTCAGATTTGGATATAGCTGTGATATATATTGTGCGTCCGACTGGGGATTTTCATAGAAATCGGTTCAGATTTTGATGTAGCTCCCATATGTATATATATCGCCCGATTTTCGCTCCTAGACCCATTGCAAGCGCACTTATCTTTACAAATATGGCCAATCTTTCCAAAATTTTGTACAACGCTTTCCTCGACGACTTCCACAATATCCACAAAGTTTGGTTGAAATCGATTCAGAGTTAGATATAGCTCCCATGTATATGTTCGTCAGATTTTGGGTAATTTGTTGTCATTTGTCAACCGTAGTTTTTACATAAACTAATAACCTATCCGAGGTCCATCAAAATTGGTTCAGAATTATATATAGCCCACCTTTTGTATTTATAGAGTAGGTGTAGGGTATTATAAAGTCGGCACCGCCTGACTTTTGCCTTTCCTTACTGATTTAAATATCGTAACATCGATTTAATTAAACTTATAGCTCGATTTGGCTACTACGGTTCATTTAAATCTTATCTTTAACCTACTTTGCATAATATTCGGTCTGGTAAGATAATCCTAGGGTTATGCTCCCCATACGTGGTTTTAAAGTGCTTTACCTGATACTAACCCAAGAACAATTTTTCGTAGAACATTTTACTCAAGTAAAAATATTTCTAACAAGTCTGTAAATAGATTAGTGTTAAAGTTCATTTAGCGAAATACCATTTCCCAATAAGACTTCGTTTGGCCCACAACCTATACCCATATAATTTTTCTCGGTGTAAGAGTTCCATTACAGAAGAGAATGTGGCAACCAATTTAGTTGGACTTACTGAAAAACAAGACATTCATAGCTAATGGCTACCCAAACTCTCTGTTTGCCTTATTCTAGCCATTCCTTGTGTATCTGGACAGCCATTTGTTCTTGTGGCATTTCCCCAGTTGACAGTGACACTTTATGGGTGACTCACTGACTGCCTCTGATAAACAACAACGGCAATGGTGGCGGCCAAAATGACGACGGATAAGTCAATGAGAGCTGTGGGATCCATGGTCTGTCTGTCTTTTATCCGTCCTCTATGCAAATGGCCATTGGCTGCATTTTGTTTGCCTTGTATGAATGGTGGCACTGAGAAATGCATGCAGTCACTCACAACTAGTCGGTTGTGGTCCGATCCGTTGTGCTTGAATTTGCATAGTAATAAATATTCTAAAAAGCAAATGAGTCAAAGTTTTGTTCACTCAATTTGTTTTCATGTCAGTTTATGGCAGTGCCATGTTTTCATGTCATTCTTTGTGTTCTGAACATTTTTTTCTTTTTGTGTTTTGTTTATTTTTTCTAGAGACGACAACTATCATCAGTCAAGTACTACGTACACCAGGGACCAGAATGGATGACTATATTCCGAGTGGCAGTGATGAGATGATGTCTATATCAGCATGTGATCCATCTGTATGGCGTATGGGATGTTGTTGGGACTTGATTTTTTCCGCCTTGGATAATTCGAAGTGAAGGCACACCACAACCACAAGTACCACACCACTAAAATGGGACTGTGAAAGATGACGGAAAAAAATCGTTGCTAGTGCCAAGAGCGCAATTGCACTTGGGTTTTTTTTTGGTTTTGATGTTTATTTTGTGTTTTTTCTACTCCTCCTCCTCCTACTCGAGGTCTTCTGATTATTACAAGCATTATGAACTGGTATTATTTATTGTACATTTTTATGAACGCAATGGGATTAGTTTTTCAAGAGGATGAAAAACCAAAAAAAAAAAAAAAAATACATATAGTCGTTGTTTTCTAGAATTCTTGTAATTATATTTGAAATGCAGCCAATTTTGAAGGCTTTACATGCTGTAGTTATCAACTGTAACATGTAACACTGATAAAACAAAGAAAAAGTTTTGACATAATCAGCGAGAATGGAGAATGTGAAATTTTAAGTTGGTTGACCACCCAACACAATGCATTGATTAAGTGGACAATTTTAGTGATTATTGTTAAAACTTTCAAGATTTACCACTCAAGTGCAATGGGTTAGCAGATAAGCATTGTGTTGTTAGAGGAACCAAATTTGGAAACTATTTCGTATACAAATACAAATAAAATAAAACAAGTAAAAAGGCGTTAAGTTCGGCCGGGCCGAACTTTGGATACCCAACACCTCGGGTATATATGTGAACCACCTTTCGTCAAAATCCAATGAAAAATGCATACCTTATGCCCCATAGCAGCTATATAGACATATCGTCCGATTTAGACCAAATGCTTATAAGTACAAGTCATTGTTCAACCGAGAGATCGGTCTATATGGCAGCAATATCCAAATATGGACCGATCTGAGGCTAACTAAAGACAAATATCGAAGGGCCCAACACAACTCACTGTCCCAAATTTCAGCGACATCGGGCAATAAATGCGCTTTTTATGGGCCCAAAACATAAAATCAAGAGATCGGTCTATATGGCAGCTATATCCAAATCTGAACCGATCAGGGCCAAATAGAAGAAAGATGTCAAAGGGCCTTAGGCAACACACTGTCCCAAATTTCAGCCAAATCTGATAATAAATGTGGCTTTTATGGGCCCCAAACTCTAAATCGGAGGATCGGTATATATGGCGGCTATATCCAAATCTGGACCGATCTAAACCAAATAGACGAAGGATGTCGAAGGGTTCAACGCAACTCACTGTCTAAGATTTCAGCAAAATCGGATAACAAATGTGGCTTTTATGGGCCTAAGACCATAAATCGGAGGATCGGTATATATGGCAGCTATATGCAAATCTAAACCGATCGGGGACAAATTGACGAAGGATGTCGAAGAGCCAAACGCAACTCACAGTCCAAAATTTCAGCAAAATCGGATAATAAATGTGGCTTTTATGGGCCTAAGACCATAAATCGGAGGATCGGTCTATATGGCAGCTATATCAAAATCTGGGCCGATCTGAGCCAAATCGACGGAGGATGTTGGGGGCTTTATATAACTCACTGTCTCAAATTTCAGCAAAATCGGATAATAAATGTGGCTTTTATGTGCCCAAGACCCTTAATCGGCGGATCGGTCTATATGGGGGCTATATCAAGATAAAGGGTGATTTTTTTGAGGTTAGGATTTTCATGCATTAGTATTTGACAGATCACGTGGGATTTTAGACATGGTGTCAAAGAGAAAGATGCTCAGTATGCTTTGACATTTCATCATGAATAGATTTACTAACGAGCAACGCTTGCAAATCATTGAATTTTATTACCAAAATCAGTATTCGGTTCGAAATGTGTTCATTCACCGTTCAGCGATGAGGCTCATTTCTGGTTGAATGGCTACGTAAATAAGCAAAATTGCCGCATTTGGAGTGAGGAGCAACCAGAAGCCGTTCAAGAACTGCCCATGCATCCCGAAAAATGCACTGTTTGGTGTGGTTAGTACGCTGGTGGAATCATTGGACCGTATTTTTTCAAAGATGCTGTTGGACGCAACGTTACGGTGAATGAACACATTTCGAACCGAACACTGATTTTGGTAATAAAATTCAATGATTTGCAAGCGTTGCTCGTTAGTAAGTCTATTCATGATGAAATGTCAAAGCATACTGAGCATCTTTCTCTTTGACACCATGTCTGAAATCCCACGTGATCTGTCAAATACTAATGCAAGAAAATCCTAACCTCAAAAAAATTACACTTTATTTGACAGATCACGTGGGATTTCAGACATGGTGTCAAAGAGAAAGATGCTCAGTATGCTTTGACATTTCATCATGAATAGACTTACTAACGAGCAAAGCTTGCAAATCATTTTCAGTGAATGGGCCCTAGAAAAGTTGGCAGAAAATCCGCTTTTTTATCGACAAATTTTGTTCAGCGATGAGGCTCATTTCTGGTTGAATGGCTACGTAAATAAGCAAAATTGCCGCATTTGGAGTGAAGAGCAACCAGAAGCCGTTCAAGAACTGCCCATGCATCCCGAAAAATGCACTGTTTGGTGTGGTTTGTACGCTGGTGGAATCATTGGACCGTATTTTTTCAAAGATGCTGTTGGACGCAACGTTACGGTGAATGAACACATTTCGAACCGAACACTGATTTTGGTAATAAAATTCAATGATTTGCAAGCGTTGCTCGTTAGTAAGTCTATTCATGATGAAATGTCAAAGCATACTGAGCATCTTTCTCTTTGACACCATGTCTGAAATCCCACGTGATCTGTCAAATACTAATGCATGAAAATCCTAACCTCAAAAAAATCACCCTTTATATGTGTGCAAAATTTTAGCTCAATATCTCTATTTTTAAAGACTGTAGCGTGATTTCTACAGACAGACGGACAGACGGACGGACATGTCCAGATGGTCTTAGATTTTTACGCTGATTAAGAATATATATAATACTTTATAGGGTCGGAAATGGATATTTCGATGTGTTGCAAACGGAATGACAAAATGAATATACCCCCATCCTTCGGTGGTGGGTAAAATAAGTAAAAGCGTGCTAAGTTTGGCCGGGCTGAATCTTATATACCCTCCACCATGGATCGTTTTTGTCGAGTTCTTTGCGCGGTATCTTTTTTAGGCAAACAAAGAATAATGAATAAGAACTGTTATGCTGTTCGAGCTATATCAAATTATAGTCCGATTCGGACCATAAATGAATTCAATGCTGAACACTCTAGAAGTCATTGTGTAATATTTCGGCGCATTCGGATAAAAATTTAGCCTTGTAGGGGCTCAAGAAATAAAATCGGTAGATCGGTTTTTATAGGAGCTCTATCAAGCTATAGATCGATTCAGACCATATTGAATAAGCATGTTGAAGGTCATAGGAGAAGCCATTGTACAAAATTTCTGCCGAATCGGATGAGAATTGCGCCCTCTGGAGGCTCAAGAAATCAAGATCCAAGATCGGGCCGAATCTTATATACCATTCACCATGGATCGAGTGCTTGTCGAGTTCTAGAACTGTTATGCTACCGGAGCTTTATAAAGTTATAGTCCGATGCGGGCTATAAATGAATGCTGAAAATTATAGAAGTCATTGTGTAATATTCAGTTCATTCGGATAAAAATTGTGCCTTGTAGGGGCTCAAGATGCAAAATCGGGAGATGGGTTTACATGGGAGCTGTATCAAGCTATTTATCGATTAAGACCATTTTAAACACGTATGTTGAAGGTCACGAAAGAAACTGTTGTACAAAATTTCAGCCAAATCAGATAAGAATTGTGCCCTCTAGAGGCTCAAGAAATCAAGATCGCAGATCGGTATATGGCAGTTATACCAGGTTATGTACTGATTCGCGCCATACTTAGCACAGTTATAGGAAGTCATAACAAACCACCTCATGTAAAATGTAAGCCAAATTGGATGAGAATTGCGTGCTCTATCGGCTCAAGAAGTCAAGAACCAAGATCGGTTTATATGACAGCTATACCAGATAATGATACGATTTAAACCATACTAAACACAGTTGTTGGTAGTGATACCAAAACACTATGTGGAAAATTTCAGTAAAATCGGACGAGAATTGCGCCCTCTAGAGGCTCAAGAAGTCAAGACCCGTGATCGGTTTATATGGCAGCTATATCAAAACATGAACCGATTTTAACCATGCTTGACACAATTTTTGGACATCATAACAAAATACTTCGTGCATAATTTTATTCAAATCGGATATGAATTGCGCCCTCTAGTTGCTCAAGAAGTCAAGAACCAAGATCGGTTTATATGGCAGCTATATCAGGTTATGGACCGATTTGAACCATACTTGACACAGTTGTTGGATATCCTAACAAAACTCGCCCTCTAGAGGCTCAAGAAGTCAAGACCCAAGATCGGATTATATGGCAGCTATATCAAAACATGGACCGATATGGCCCATTTACAATCCCAACCGATCTACACTAATAAAAAGTATTTGTGCCTAAATTCAAGCGCCTAGCTTTACTCCTTCGAAAGTTACTTAATAAATCATAACATAACTTAGATTGAAATATGATTTTTATACCCACCACCGAAGGATAGGGATACATTCATTTTGTCATTCTATTTGCAACACAGCAAAATATCCATTTCCGACCCTATAAAGTATATTTAGTCTTGATCGTCGTAAAAATCTAAAATGATCTAGCCATGTCCGTCCGTCTGTCTGTTGAATTCACGCTACAGTCTTTTAAAATAGAGATATTAAGCTGAAACATTGCACAGATTCTTTTTTTTGGTTCATAAGCAGGTTGAGTTTGCAGATGGGCTATATCGGATTATATCTTGATATAGTTCCAATATAGACCGATCGGCCGATTTAGGGTCTTAGGCCCATAAAAGCCATATTTATTAGCCGATTTTGTTGAAATTTGGGACAGTGAGTTGAATTAAGTCCTTCGACATCCTTCTTCAATTTGGCCTAGATCGGTCCAGATTTGGATATAGCTGTCATATAGATCGATCCGCCGATTTAGGGTCTTAGACCCATAAAAGCCACATTTATTTTCTTGGCGACTACCAATTCTCTCGAAATGGGGCAGGAAGGTTCTTCTGATGATTCTCGACATTGCTGGTGAATTTCATAGAAATCGGTTCACATTTAGATACAGCTGCCATATGTTTATATCGCCCGATTTTCATTCCTAGAGCCACTGCAAGCGCAGTTATTGACCAATCTTCCCAACATTTTGTACAACGATTTCCTCGACGACTTTCGCTATATTTATAAAGTTTAGTCGAAATCGGTTCTGATTTTTATATATATCTCTCAGGTATATGATCATCCGATTTTTAGAAATATTGCAATAAAGTGCTCATTTGTTAATCGATTCTCTCGAAATTTGGCAGGAAGGATTTTCTTATGACTCTTAATATTTCGTTTCCGGTTATAATGAATGACATATGTTAGTGGTATACGAAACATAGCTTCAAATTTGGCCCCTCTAAAAGAAAATTTCCAAATAGATATAAACCGATCGGGGCTGCTGATAGAATAGCTAAAACTATAATCTCTCAATTTGGAAACAAAATTTAATATGCTTCGAAGATTGCTTGAGAAAGAGAATTCTTCGGCAATGGAAACAAAGCATAGTACAAATAGGGAGATATATATATATATATATATGTAACATATATATAGGAGCTACAAAAAATCTTTAACGATTTCTATGATTTCACCAGCAATGTCAGAAGTCATGTGAAAAACTAATGTTCAAAATTTCATGAGGATCGGTGGACAAATATTGGTTGAACATAAACATATCAATATGTGAGCTATATCTATATGTGGTCCAACTTCTTTAAATTTCAATAGGCTTCATCCCTAGGTCAAAAAGTCCTCTGTGCCAAAGTCCATGCTTATTCGATCAAAAATGGGATCTGCATTTTGGCCACAAATTAACATGGAGAGACAGACAGATGGGCATGGCTAAATAGAATCAGGAAGGGAATCTAAGTCGGCCGATATACTTTTCAATGGTTCCATCTCTACTGCTGTTACACTAAGTTATAATACCCTATACCATAGTGATGGGTTAAGTGGCTTTTGCGGACGCCAATATAAGTTCCGTTATCGTCGTCCACCAATCTACCGTATGAAAATGCAAATTTGCCCATGAATATTAAATTGAGGAACAGAGGACAACTTTTCACATATCAATAAGTGCAGTCCAATTTAAGTTTAAGCTCAATGATAAGGGGCCTCCTTTTTATAGTCGAGTCCGAACGGCTTGCCGCACTGCAACACCTCTTTTGAGGAGAAGTAGGAAATCAGAAAATTTTCTGATGGTCTCACCAGGATTCGAACCCAGGCGTTCCGCGTCGCAGGGGGACATGCTAACCTCTACGCTACGCTGACCTCCTCTCTATAGGCTTTATTAAATCAAAATTTGTTTGATGTATTGCAAACGGAATGAAAACCCCACCCAACTCATGGTGGTCAGCAAAACTACTCAGCACTACTCAACACTTTGAAAATTTATTTAATAATTCCAACAAAAAGTCCTCTTAATTGCATAAATTCAAGCAAAACCATGAGCACCAGAATTTTCCACTATACTTCGAAACAACATGGAACCATTGCAAATATTTATGGATGCCATATCTTATGGGGAAAAATAAGTGCATGCTACAGGAAATGTAATTCTCAGTGTGAAGAGCAAGAGAGATGTCTGCAGATGATAACATGCATGCACTTTTTCCATACACAACGACTATGACAACAACGATATCGCGAGCAACGAGTTTCCAGTTGCAAAACTTATAAAAATGGTATCCCAACTCGAAAGTAATTTTGCTTAACTCAAGTGTGGAGGAAGATATAAAAGAAATGCTTGAGGAAGCTTGACATCAGCGAAGGGAGAAATGAAATGAATTTTGTGCAAAATTGTTTTTTGTCATGAATGATATTCCATCGGGGACCGCCAGAATAGACGAATCGAGAGCGAATCTATTCATGGCTGGGTTGGCTTGGACTGGAATAGATGGCAAGGCTGGGTGGCTTGTTGGCTGGCTGGTTTAACAGGGATCTATGGATGAACGCTTGGTTGGTTGGTTGGTTTGCCACACACAAAACCCCCACGTTCTTGTTGGGCTATTTATGAAGCGAAACGCTAAGCAGAATGTACAACGCAAAGTACTCCGTCAGCATGAAAAGGAGCCCAATACACGCAAGCCAAGACCTCGGTCTGTGTGGAACAACAACTCTATGTCTCTAGGAATAACTTAAGTATACTTGCTCCAATAGATTGGCTAGGTAATGTAGCAGAACACACAAGGAAGATGAAGATTTTCAAAAGGAATTTTGTGGTATGATGGAATTTAAAGTCAAATCCAGTAAGGGAGGGCAAAAGTCGGTCGGTGCAGACTGTATAATACCCTTCACCTACCCCATAAGTACAATGTGGGTCCTATATTCAATTCTGAACCAATTTCGTGGACCTCGGCGAGCAAATATGTTCAAAATGTAAAAACTACGGTTGACAAATGACAACATTATGACAAATTACCCAAAATCTGATGAACATATATATGGGAGCTATATCTAATTCTGAACCGATTTCGAGCAAACTTCTCAGATAATGTGGTAGTCGTCGAGGAAAGCGTTGTGCAAAATTTTGGCATGATGGGTCAATAAATGCGCTTGCAGTGGCTCTTGGAGTGAAAATCTGGCGATATACATATATGACAGCTATATCTAAATCTGTGTCGATTTCTATGAAATTCACCAGTAATATTGAGGGTCAAGAGAAAATCTCTCCTGCCGAATTTCGAAAAAATCGGTTAACAAAAGACCATTTTATTGCAATATTACTGCAAATCGGACGAACATATATATGAGAGCTATATCTAAATCTGAACCGATTTTGACCAAACTCTATGTATATTGTGGTAGACGTCGAGGAAAGAGTTGTGCAATATTTTGGAAAATTTGGTCAATAAATGGGCTTGCAATGGCTCTAGGAGTGAAAATCGGGCGATATATATATATGAGAGCTATATCTTAATCTGAACCGATATCCATGAAATTCACCAATTATATCGAGAGCCGTAAAAAAATCCTTTCTGCCAAATTTCGAGAGAATCGATTGACAAATGACCATTTTATTGCATTATTCCTGAAAATCGGACGAACATATATATGGAAGCTATATCCAGATCTGAGCCGATTTTTTCTAATTTCAATAGACTTCGTCTCTAGGCCAAAAAACATGCCTGTACCAAATTTGAAGACGATCGGATGAAAACTGCGACCTGTACTTTGTACACAAATTAACATGGACAGACAGACAGACGGACGGACAGACAGACGGACATAGCTAAATCGATTCAGAAAGTGATTCTGAGTCGATCGATATACTTATCAATGGGTCTATCTCTCTTATTTTGGGGTGTTACAAACTAATTCACTAAGCATAATAGCATGTGCGACAGTAGTGGTGTAGGATATAGCTTCGATATAGACCGATCTCTTGATTTAAATTCTTTGGCCCATAAAAGGCGCATTTACTGTTCGATTTCACTAAAATTTAGGGGAGTGCGTTGTGTAAGGCCAGCCGATATCCTTCTTTAAATTAGCCCAGATCGGTCTAGATTTGGATATAGCTGCCATATAGAACGATCTCTCGATTTAAAGCCTTGGGCCCATAAAAACCGCATATTGTGGCCGATTTCGCTAAATTTCGGCCTTCTTCTTTAATTTGGTTCAGATTTGGATATAGCTGCCATATAGACCGATCTCTCGGTTTTAGTTTTTGGGGCCATAAAAGGTGCATTTATTGTCCGATGAACAGTGAGATGTGTTAGGCTCTTCGACGTCCTTCTTCTATTTTTTCTATATCTTCGGTCCAAATTTGAATATAGCTGCCATATAGGACGATCTCTCGATATAAGGTTTTGGGCCCATAAAAGGCCCATTTATTGTCCGATTTCGCTGAAATTCGGGACAGTGTGCTGTGTTAGGCTCTTCGACATTTTTCTCCAATTTAGCCCAAATCGGTCCAGATTTGAATAAAGCTGCCATGTAGACCGATATCTCGGTTTAAAGTCTTGGCCCCATAAACGGCGCATTTATAATCCGATTTCACAGAAACATGACACAGTGACTTATGTTGGTCTTTTCGATATCCGTGTCGTTTATGGTTTAAGGTTTGTTTGTTTGTATGTTTGTGTGTTCCTTATAGATTCAGAAACGGCTGAACCGATTTTCTTGAAATTTTCACAGATGGTGCATTATGACCCCGTGGTGAAAGCAAGGTACTACATTTTTTGATATTTGAAGGGGGGCGGACCCTCCCCCTTACCCTAAACGTTCAGAAACGCCGGATCTCGGAGATGGGTGGTGCGATTTAAGCGAAATTTGGTGTACTCTCATATAGTACCCTAAAAATAAAAATTTGGTATCCAAATTTCGGATGGGGTTCCTAGGGGGCTGCTCCACCCTAAACCTACCAAACTTATATTTAGACCAATCACAACAATATGGGACTCAAATGAAAGTTATTTAGGATAAGATAACATATCTGATATACAATTGTCGGACCAAGTGCTAGGGGGACCACCCCAAACCCCAAAACACCCCTAAATCGGACATATTTACCGACCATGCCAATATGGGACTCAAATGAAAGGTATTTGGATGTAGAATACGAATCTAATATTCAAATATGGGACCAAGTGTTTGGAGGGCCGCCTCTCACCAAAAACATCCCCCAAAGGGGACAAATTTACGATCATAGCAATATGGGGCTCAAATGAAAGGTCTTTGCGAATAAAGCACGAATTTGATATCAATGGTCGGGAAAAGTGTCTATGGGGCCACCCCACCCCCACAACACCACCCAAATAGTAAGTATTTTCTGACTATTGCAATATGAGGCTCAAATAAGAGGGTTTTAAAGTGGAGCAAATCCGATATATATTTTCAAGCCCAACTCGCTGAATGACCGCCCATCCCCCAAAACACCCCCAAGTCGGTCATGTTTGCCGACTAAGGAAATATGGAGCCCAAATTAAAGGTATGTGGGAGTAGACGCCGTATCTTATATCAACATTAGAAGCCAACTGCCTAGCGGACGTCCCACCACCATAACAGCCCCCAAATAGGACGTATTTGCTCACCAAGACAATTTGGGTCTTAAAGAGAGTGGAACTAAATATTCATAGTTTTTAGGGTCAATACCCCAAACCGGATATATTTGCTGACTTTTGCAATAAGGAGTTTAAATGAGATTTGAAAACGAATTTGATTTCCAATTTTGAGGCCAATGGCAATATGGGGTTCAAATAAATGATTTATAGATATATGAGAGTTTGGAGGACCAAACCCCGACCATGACAATGTGGGGCTTAAATGAAAGGTATTGGGGGTAGAGCGAGAATTGATACCCATTTTCGGGATCAAATTTCCGGGGGTCTACCCCTTTCCCAAAATACCCCACAAACAGCAATTTTTTAGTGACCATCGCAATATGGGGCTCAAAAGAGGTATTTGGGAGTAGAATACGAATTTGATATCCAAATGTAGGACCATGTATTTAGGGCATCATCCCTTTCTCAAAACACCCCCAAAGGGAAAAAAATTTTCCACCATGCCAATATGTGGCTCAATTTAAAGCTATTTGAGATTAGAAAACGAATTTGATAAGCTATTTTGGGGCCATATGTTTGGAGGACGCCTCATTCTGTAAACTCCTCTTAAGATAATGGCAATATGGGGTTTAAATAAATGGTATTTGAGAGAAGAGCACGATGCTGTAATTTTTCAGGGCCAAGTATCTGGGGGACCACCTCTCCCCCGAAGACACCACTAAACGAGATATCGTGAGAATATCGGGCAGCAATAAAGTATTTTAGGAATGGAGTACACATTACATCTAAAATTAAATTCATAGACCAATAAAGATCATATGGAATTCAGATAAAGGCACTTATATTGTTAAACTGTTAGTCAAGCGATATACTATTTTCGTAGCATGGTATTTCACTAAAAGATCTTTAATTGTCGAAAATAAATATTCCAAGGAAACTTTTGTTCCATATAAAGTAAAAGAAGGCGCCAAGCGCCCCACTCACAAACCACCATAGCAAAGATTAACTTTTCGGAAAACAAAAGTGGCACAAATAAGATAAAAATCTCGCCTGCAAGCCAAGGAATTGTTGCTTGCATTAACTGTTCTTAAATTGGGTTAAGAAAAATTCTGCTTCAAATATTACCAATAACAAAACAAATTATTTCTTGGTCATGGTCCAATATCTGCAGATTATCTTCATTATGGGGAGGTGGGATCCATAAGCAACGTATCCACGCGCTTACGGTGTTTACTCACAAACGGTTTTTGACCTTTCAGACTTTTAAATATTTCAAAAAGACTTTAACTAAAACGTCGCACCCTTTCTTTTGGCAAACTACTTTCAGACCAAACTACCAGCACATCCATGCAGATATACATACAACCATCCATCCCAAAAATGATGAAGGAAAGAAGAAAGCACAAGGGTATGATGTACAGAAATCCTTGGTGACATTTCTAATATTGCAAAACTAAAAACAAAAGCAAAAGAGGAAGAGAAAAAGCAAAAAAAAACCAATCCACAAAACAAACAAAATGGAACGAACTCAAAAAGTGAAGACAAGGAAGGAGGGATAGCAAAACTTTTATCAAACTAACTTTTGTCATTGGATTGGATGGCAGAATTAAAGAATTGAGGGAAGGATGAATACACAGGACGGATGTATGAATGTGATATCCGTGCTGAAAGCGAATTCAATTTAGTTTTTAAGCAAAAGAAAGAAAAAAATACCGAAATGAAAGCTTTTAACCGAATTACTTTAAAGAGCAACTAGAAAATAAAGCAAATGAACGAACCTCTAACGAACGGGTGAATGTGATGAAGAGCTTGATTTGTCATTTGCCATTTGTCAAAGACAAATCAAACATCCTTTCGAATTTATCGCTTTTGCTCTATTCCCCCATTAAGACCCCGAGGGAAGAAAGAAATTGAATGAAATCGTTTCATGTGTTATATCCAAAGACATTAAACACCCACTGAAATGACAGGTGTCAGTCGTCAATGGTTGGTGATTTTATTTAAAAGGCGTCATCGTCGTCACTGCCGCAATTCAATTCAATCAAACCCATCCCAGATTCCCAAGAAAAGAATTTCCATTATGGCCCCATTCGAGTTGAAAAAGGAAAAAATCAAATATTGAAATTTTAAGTGTCCCAAAGAGATTCAATCACAATGACTTCCTCTTTTATTGAAATGTTAATCAGCATTTCAAGTTTTCGTTACGTTTTTCATTTTCTGTTGTTGGTGCTGCTGCTATGCGCTCATTTCATCGCCAATAATCATGAAAATTGAAAGGTGACACATAACTAGGCAACAACAACCATTGCCACACCTATCGTTTGGACATTTTAGTGAAATGGTTTTGTGGCAAATGCCTTTTGTATGGTGATATGAGACCCCATTGTAACTCCAAAGCTTTATAATTTGAATGTGTTTGCCGTGTTTTCAAGATGTTGGCAGTGGCCAATGATGGGAATGTTTCCCTAGGGAGATTTGTTTCTTTTTTTGCTATTAAAATGTTTTGGATTGTGGTTAAGAGAGATTGGTGTCCAATATATAATAATTTTTATTGCAGTCAATATATGGGAGAATTTTTAACCATTAAATGGAATATCAGGAATTCATTAAACAATAAATAAGGCATTAGGATTGACCGGTTATATCTTTGGATATCCGTCACCTTGGATATGCAAATGCAAATTTTCCCCATGAACATTCCACTAAGGAACAGGGGCAAATTTCTCACATATCAATGAGTGCAGTCCGACTCAAGTTTAAGCTCAATGATAAGGGGCCTCCCTTTTATAGCCGAGTCCGAACGGCATGCCGCAGTGCGACACCTCTTTGGAGAAAAGTTTTACATGGCATAGTACCTCACAAATGTTGCCAGCATTAGGAGGGGAAAACCACCACAGAAAAAAAATTTTTCTGATGGTATCGCCAGGATTCGAACCCAGACGTTTAGCGTCATAGGCGGACATGCTAGCCTCTGCGCTACGGTGGCCTTGCCACCTTGTATATAAATTAGCAAAATTCGGTACAAATGCATCATTCATTAACCCAGAAGTTTATGCCGGTAATTGGCCTATGTGGCACTCATCCGATCTTGTTCATATTCCGCAAGGATGTCGAAAAGTCCAAAACCACGTTTACACTGATCATTAAAACCTGTTTTCCCCCCAATAAAATCAGCTGAAGGGAGCCTTAAATCCGGTTTTTATGAACAGTGCAAAAGTGGGTTCACATTACGGACTGTTTCAAAGTTCAGCAACATCTGGTAATAAAATAACATTTTTAGGTCCAAGGCGATAAATTGTGGGATCGGCTATATTCAAATATGGTGCCAGCTGTATTATAATTTGGAATTATGTGTAGGGGTCTAGCGCATGTCATGGCTTTAAATGGCTTTAACAGGGTAAGCGTGCATTGAATCACCCATTAATGCACCCACAAACTAAAATAAGGAGGTCAGTCTATATGGCACCTTTATACAAATTGTTCCGCTCTGCACCATAGTCTGTAGATATGATATGTGTAGGTGATATGGGCCCAAAACCTTAAATCGAGAGATTGGTCTATATGGCAGCTATATCCAAATCTCGACCGATCTGAGCCAAATTGAAGAGAAATGTCTAAAGACTCAACTTAATTCTATGTCCCAAATTTCGGCGACATCGGACAATAAATGCGCCTTTTATGAGTCCAAAACCTTAAATCGAGAGATCTGTCTATATGGCAGCTATATCCAATCTGAAACGATCTGGGCCAAAGTCAAGAATGCTGTCGAAGAGCTAAACACAACTCACTGTCCCAAATTTCGGCAAAATCGGATAAAAAATGTGGTTTTCAAGGGCCTGAGACCCTACTTAACCCTCCCCCTTACACCAAAAGTAGTACCCAAAAATAAAAGTGGACCAATCGAGACAATATGGGATTCAAATGGAAGGTATTCAAGAGTAGTGTACGAATTTCATAATAAAAGTTGGGTCCAAGTACTTGGGCGGCCATAGGCAATAAAAAATAGATAACGGGTGGAGGCGGACCCTCCCACTTACCTCACAAACGCCACCCATATCAAAAAATGGTCCGATGGGCACAATAAGGGTATCAAATTAAATGTATTTGAGACCAGAAAACGAATATGGTTTTAAAATTTGGATCCAAGTACCCAGCGGGCTCCCCAACCCCAAAACTCCCCTAAACAGATAAATTCGAAGTTCATGTCAATATGGGACTCAAATGAAAAAAATTAGGCAGTAGATTACAAATATGGCATAAAACATTAGATCTAAGTACTGGGATGTCGCCCACCTCCAAATACACCCCAATGGGTATATTAGCCGACCATGGCTATATGGGACTCAAATGAAAGGTATTAGGGAGCAGAGTACGAATATGACATTAAAATTTTCGTTCAAGTCTAGGTGGCGCTTTTCCCGGCATCTCTTCTTAGGCAAAAAAAGGATATAAGAAAACATTTGCTATGCTATTAGAGTGATATCAAGATATGGTCCGGTTTGGAACACAATTAAATTATATGTTGGACCCCTATGTAAAATGTCAGCCAATTCGAATAAGAATTGCGCCCTTTGGGGGCTCAAGAAGTAAAATAGAGAGATCGATTTATATGGGAGCTGTATCGGGCTATAGACCGATTGGGACCATAATAAACACTTATGTTGATGGTCATGAGAGGATCCGTCGTACAAAATTTCAGGCAAATCGGATAATAATTGCGACCTGTAGAGGCTCAAGAAGTCAAGATCCCAGATCGGTTTATATGGCAGCTATTTCAGGTTATGACCCGATTTGAACCTTATTTGCCACAATTGTTGAAAGTTAGAATAAAATACGTCTTGCAAAATTTCAGCCAAATCGGATAAGAATTGCGCCCTCTAGAGGCTCAAGAAGTCAAGATCCAAGATCCGTTTATATGACAGCTATATCAGGTTATAGACCGATTTGAACCATACTTGGGACAGTTATTGGATATCATAACAAAACACGTTTTGCAAAATTTCATTCCAGTTGGATAAGAATTGCGCACTCTAGAGGCTGAAGGAGTCAAGACCCAAGATCGGTTTATATGGCAGCTATATCAGGTTATGAACCGATTTGAACCATACTTGGCACAGTTGTTGGATATCATAACAAAACACGTCGTGCAAAATTTCATTCCAATAAAACGAATTTTATATCCAATTTTGCAGCCAAGGGGAACGCCATAAAGCACCCCTCAAAACTGAACTTTATTATCCTATGGTGGAGGGTATAAAAACGAATTTTATATCCAATTTTGCAGGCAAGAGGTACGCCCTAAAGCACCCCTCAAAACTGAACTTCATTTCCGTTGGGAATAAAGAACGAATTTGATATCTATTTTCAGTGAAAAGTGCTGGTGGCCGCCGCAGCCCCAAAACACCCTTCAAAGGGTTCATATTTTTCGGCCATGGCAATATGGGGCTCAAATTGAAGCGATTTGGAAGTGCAGCACGAATTTGATATGCATATTTGACTCTAAATATCTGAGGTGCCATCCCTACCCTAATGAGAACATTACTCTCGGAAGAAAATTAACACCAGAAAAGAGAAGGGGCAAATTCTCACACATCAGTGAGTGCTTTCCGATTCAAGTTTAAACTCAATGATAAGGGACCCTATTTTTATAGCCGAGTTCGAACGGCGTCCCACAGTGCGACACCTCTTTGGGGACAATTTTTTAAATGACCATGCATGGCATTGTATCTCGCAAATTTCGCCAACATTAAGAGGGGATAAACACCGCTTTGTCCGATGTTCTCGCCAGGATTCGATAAAGATATTAGAGAGTTAAAGAAGGGGCAGCGGAGCGGGCCCGGTTCAGCTAGTATACTGGTATAGTATATCCCATAAAATAAATTAAATATGGAAAATAATTTTTATTCATCTATATGAGACACAAATGATTCTGTGATTACAGGTATTTCATTTATATTTAATTTCAATAGAAACCAGTTTTCAAAGCTACTACTTATTGTACGAGTAATAAATTATTAAATACTTACTCCGTAGTAGTCATAGTCCATTGTAACTAATTAACCAACCAATTTATCTAAAATTGAAAAAGATATGGAAAATTAAAACACTGAGATTGACTTTATTATAAAACTAATGTGTAGAATTTATCTTAATTTCTAATGTATAGCTCACCCGTCCCAAGATTATATAATATGTATTCCAGCTCTTTGTTTAATTTAACAAATTATAATTTTATGCTAATAATAACAAATCTCAAATTGTCTTCCCTCAACTAAATGTGGTTGGCGGCTGACGTGTTCCCAAATTAAGAAAACATATTTTTTTTTTGTTTATCAAAGTGTTATCACCGCAAGATTTAAATAGAGCCATTGTTTAATTTGCCTTGATATGTTTCGAATTTTGGTGCTATTGTTTAAATCGTCAATAAAATGCCATAAGCTATGGGATAGGTAAAGACAAAAGAAAAACTAGCAGCAAAGTGGAGTTTATCATCCTTACTTAAATTGGTTTATGTATCAAAAAAAAAAAAATCTAATTTACATTTATTTGTGTGTTGGTTAAAAACTTTGTTCAAGGCACACATTCAAAAAAATGTTTCCTTACCATTTATAACGACAAACGTTGTTATTTATTAACCACAGTTTTTGTTAGAACAATCATTTATTTCAGTAAGCAAGGAAGTGATTTATATCTAAGTTTTCAATTATTCCCAACCAATCACATCAATAGATCATTAATTAGCATAGTTCTTACCACACACATAGATTTTTTTCTACCGGATATTTCAAATGAATTTATTAATAATGGTTTACAATTATTTTTTTTCTTTTCATTTCAGCTACAATGTAACTAGACGAGCTTTACTACGTTCTTGGCTGATCTGAAGTGCACATTGACAACAGGAAAAAAGAAGACAATAGACTCTGTGACTTGTATGTGTATAAATTATTGTTGAAATGGAAATGAATGCCGGCCGCTTAAATAAAAAATGCAGTTGGGTTGAATATAAAATGAGTTAATGACATTGACAGAATGCATGTGCGAGGGTGGTTTCGAAATTCTTGAAAGAGAACAAGAAAAGGAGCATTAAGTTGGGCCGGGCCGAATTTTGGATACCCACCACCTCTGGTATATATGCAAACCACCTTTCGTCAAAATCCGGTGAAAAATGCATACCTTATGGCCCATAACAGCTACATCGAAATATGGTCCGATTTGGACCAAATACTAATAAGTCCGAGTCATTGTTCAATTGTGTATATCAAAATATTGGTCTTTTTAGTAACTATATCTTAAAATAAACCAATCTTAACCACATACGACACGGTTGTCGAAAAGCCTAACATAAGTCACTGATTCAAATTTCAGTGAAGTCGGATTTTAAATGCGCATATTATGGGGCCAAGACTTTAAATCGAGATATCGGGGTATATGGCAGCTAAATCCTAATCTGAGCCGATTTGGGCCAAGTTCGAGAAATTTCGGCGACATAGGGCAATAAATCCGCCTTTATAGGGCCCAAAACCTTAAATCTATCTGGGCCAAATTGAAGAAGAACGTCAAAGAACCTAATACAACTCACTGTCTCAAATTTCGGCGATATGGGACAATAAATGCGCCTTTTATGGCCCAAAGCCTAAAACCGAGAGATCGGTCTGTATGCAGCTATGTATATCCAAATCTAGACCGATCTGTGCCATATTGCAGAAGTGTATCAAGGGGCTTAACTTAACTCACTGTCCAAAAATTCGGCGACAACGGACAATAAATGCGCCTTTTATGGGCCCAAAACCTTAAATCGAGAGATCGGTCTATATGGCAGCTATACCAAATCAGAGCCAGATTAAAGAAAGATGTCGAAGGGCCTAAGACAACTCACTGTCCCAAATTTTAAGCAAAATCGGCTAATAAATGTGGCTTTTATGGGCTTAAGATCCTAAATCGGAGGATCGGTATATATGGCAGTTATATCCAAATCTGGACCGATCTGGGCAAAATTGACGAACGATGTCGAAGGGACTAACTCAAATCACTGTCTTAAAGTTCAGCAAAATCTGCTAATAAAAGTGGCTTTTATGGGCTTAAGACCCTAAATGGGAGGATCGGTCTATATGACAGCTATATCCAAATCTGCACCGATCTTGACCAAATTGACAAAGGATGTCGAAGAGTGTAACACAACTCACTGCCCCAAATTTCGGCACAAACGGACAATAAATGTGGCTTTTATGGACCTAAGACCCTAAATCGGCCGGATCGGTCTATATGGGGGCTATATCAAGACATAGTCCGATATAGCTCATCTTCGAACTTAACCTGCTTATGGACAAAAAAAAAAAAAGAATCTGTACAAAGTTTCAGCTCCAGATCTCTATTTTTAAAGACTTTAGCGTGATTTCGACAGACAGACGGACGGAAATGTCTATTGGTTGCCCAAAAAGTAATTGCGGATTTTTCATATAGTCGGCGTTGACAAATTTTTTCACAGCTTGTGACTCTGTAATTGCATTCTTTCTTCTGTCAGTTATCAGCTGTTACTTTTAGCTTGCTTTAAAAAAAAAGTGTAAAAAAAGTATATTTGATTAAAGTTCATTCTAAGTTTTATTAAAAATGCATTTACTTTCTTTTAAAAAATCCGCAATTACTTTTTGGGCAACCCAATATATCGTCTTAGCTTTTTACGCTGATCAAGAATACATATACTTTATGGAGCCGGAAATGGATATTTCGATGTGTTGCAAACGGAATGACAAAATGAATATTCCCCCTTAATTTGGTGGTGGGTATAAAATTATGCGTCGCAGAAGGAAAAAAAGGCGTGCTAATTTTTCGAGTTCTTTTCCAGGCATCTCTTCTTTGGCAAAAAAGATATAAGAAAAGTTTTGCCTGCTATTAGAGCGATTTCAAGAAGTGGAAGTGATAACAAAACACGTCATACAATATTTCAGCCAAATCGGATAGGAATTGCCCCCTGCAGAGGCTCAAGAAATCAAGACCCCAGATCGATTTATATGGCAGCTATATCAGGTTATGGACCGATTTGAACTATTCTTAGCACAGTTTTTGGAAGTCATATCAAAACACCTCGTGCCAAATCGGATAAGAATTGTGCCCTCTAGCGGCTCAGGAAGTCAAGACCCAAGATCGGTTTATATAGCAGCTATATCAAAACATGGACCAATATAGCCCATTTACAATCCCAACCGACCTACACTAATAAAAATTATTAATGCAAACGGACGGATATGGCTAGATCGACTAAAAATGTCCTGACGATCAACAATATATATGCTTTATGGGGTCTTAGACTAATATTTCGTGGAGTTACAAACAGAATGACGAAATTAGTATACCTATGGTGGAGGGTATAAAAACTGGAAAAACTACCTAAAATTTTTGCGTTGCCATATGGCAACACCAGGGCGATCCGGGTTAATATATCCCATTCATAGGTAATGAATCAGTGTAGAGCCAAAATTAGAATACTCAATTCCTCCTCTTTCCAGTGTTACTTGGAATACTTTCATAACCTACCTCGCAACATTTAATATCTCTATCTTTATTTCAATTATGAAACAGTGTTGCCTTTATCAAGTTGTAAATAAGCATAAACATGGCATTGTTTGAAATTTGTAAAAAGTAGGCGTAGCAGACATCTTGATTTAAGAGTTGCTATACACTCAGAAATCAAAGCTGCAACACGATTCACAAAAAATAAAAAAGAACACCGGCTAAACGTAGTGTGTGCTTAATTAAGAATTCCTAGTATTAACAACAACAACTACAGCATTAAAATCAACAGCCAACCACAATAATTTATAAGACACTAAATGCGACAGCAGTGTGAGAACGATGAAAAACCACATTTTGTAAACCTGTTGATTTGGTTCTGTTTTTTTTTTGATAACTTTTTCTCATTCATTTGACTGGCTATGTCTACCGGAGCTGTTTTAGTATTCCGTATAAAAACTGAATATTTATTTAAACACATTCTAAGTTGTGTTATGTATGAATATTAGAGGGTGTCGAAGAGAGACAGGTGATGGTGTAATATTTCAATAAATGGTTAGGAGTTATAATTAGGTAATAGGTATTTAGATTGATCATTAGGGTACCTTGTTAGTTGATATATTATAAGAAGTGAATACGCGTTAAGTTTTGTGGTGCCGGGTCTTGCATACCCTCCACAATGAATGACAGCCTGCAAGTTCATTCACGGAGATCACCGTGGCGCAAAGGCTAGCATTTCCGAAAAATGCCTGGGTTCAAATCCCGGCGGGAACATTTAGCGGTGGTTGTCCTCTGCTGGCTATATTTGTAAGGTATCCTGCCGTCTTAAAACTGCTCTATCATGTTCGGAATCGGCTTTATCATTGAGCTTAATCACACTGCACTTATTGATATGAGGGAAGTATACCCTGTTCCTTGGAATGTTCATGGGATTTTTTTTTTTCTTGACAGAAACTAAGCTCTGTGAACTCGACTTTTATACCATCTACCATAGGATGGGGGCATACTAATTTCGTCATTCTTTTTGAACTCCTCGAAATATTCTTCTGAGACCTTATAAAGTACAATATATATATTCTTGATCGTCATGTCATTTTAAGTCGATCTCCCCATGTCCGTCCGTCCGTCTGTCTGTCGAAATCACGAAATAAAGCTAGCTACTTGAAATCGGTAGCTCGGTTCATGTTTTAATATAGCTGCCATATAAACCGATCTTGGATCTTAATTTCTTGAGCCACTAGAAGGCGCAACTCTTATCCGGTTTGGCTGAAATTTTGCAAGACATGTTTTGTTATGACTGTGATATGGCAACTGTGCTAAGTATGGTGGAAATCGGTCCATGTTTTGATATAGCTGCCATATCAAACAATCTGCCATCTTGATATCTTGAGCAACTAGAAGGCGCATTTCTTATTCGATTTGGCTGTAATTTTGCAAGTGGTGTTTTGGTAAAACTATCAACAACTGTGCTATGTTTTGTTCAAATCGGTTTATAAAATGGTAAAGCTGTCATATAAGTGGGCGCAATTCTCATCCGATTTGACTGAAATTTTGCACGACGTGTTTTTTTATGACTTTTAAAAACTGTGCTTAGTATGGCGCAAACCGGTATATAACCTGATTAAGCCGTCATTTAAACCGATCTGAGATCTTGAATTCTTGAGCTTCTAGAGGGCGCAATTCTTATCCGATTTGGCAGAAATTTTGTACAACGGCTTCTCCCATGACCTTCAACATACATGTCCAATATGATCCGAATGGGACTAAAACTTGATATAGCTCCAATAGCATAATAGTTCTTTTCATTATTCTTTGTTTGAATTTTTCAAGTTTTTTTTTGCCTGTTAGGGCGAAGATCATAAAATTTTACAATTTTTGTTTGTTTCTCTTTCGAAACGAGCTCAATGATCGGTGATACATATGGAAAAGGAAAGCCAAAGATAGCAACACACACCAACCACTATGGGACGCGTTTCGTCTTTGGTTAGAAGACTTTTCGACCATATTAAGTGTGATGGCTTCAATGGCCGTGCGTTGGTATGTTGTATTTGAATCGTATTAATAGCGAAAGCGCATCTATGATACAATTAGCACATCAACCAAGCTCGACAACCATGCTTATTAGCTGTACTTTTCCCAATGCATGTATTTTTGAGTAATGACAGACATTCTTTCTGTGACAAATTACACTTCTTTCGTACTACACATGATTTTGTGCATCTGTTGGAAGTTGTATTGATGGCTTCGAACGCTAAGACAACGGCAGTGGCTCTCGCTGTTGTTCCATGTGCCCAGGTTCGAATCCTGGCGAAGCTCTGCCGAATTTTTCATTTTTCTAGTTTTTTTGCCTGTTAGGACGAAGATCATTAAAATTTACGAAACGAGCTCAATTTCTTTGACTAAAAAGAAATTTCGCCCAAAGAACTCGGCAAATGCGATCCATGGTCGAGTGTATATAAGATTCGGCCCGGCCGATCTTATTACGCTCTTACTTGTTTTTATTCTTATTGAGTTTCACCCGAAATGGTGCTAAAAAAGTCAAATCGGAAAACGCTTTTATGGCATCTATATAAGGTTACGGAATGATTTAGGTAATGAACCGAGTTTAACACAGAAATTGGAATTTATAATAGAATACTAAATGCGGAACTACCGATAACATTTTCTTTATTATGAAACAAAGCAATAACCATTATTGCACAGTAATAAATTTCTCAATTAAATTAAAATTAAACAAGTTAAGAGCCATTTAGTTCGACCGGGTCGATCTTTGGATACTCACCACTTTGGGTATATATGTAAACCACCTTTCGTCATAATCCGCTGAAAAAATGCATAATGTATGGCCCATAGCAGCTATATCATAATATGGTCCGATTTCGACCAAATTCGGCACGGACATTGAGTGGTCTAATAAGTGCAAGTCATTGTTTAATTTCGAAGTACAAAATATTGGTCTTTTTGGTAGTCATATGCAAATACAGACCGATCTGAACCATATACGACACGGATGTCGAAAAGCCTAACATAAGTCACTATGTAAAATTTCAGCGAAATCGTATCATAAATGCGCCTTTTATGGGACCAAGACTTTAAATCAAGAGATCGGTCTATATGGGAGCTACATTCACAGGACCGATCTGAGACAAATTGCAGAAAGATGTCGAAGAGCCTAACACAACTCACCGTCAAAAATTTTGGCGACATCGGACACTAAATGGGCCTTTTAATGACCCCAAACATTAAATGGAGAGATCGGCGATAAACCTTAAATCGAGAGATCGGTCTATATAGCAGCTATATCCAAATCTGGGCCTATCTGGACCAAATTGGAGAAAGATGTCGAAGAACGTAACACAACTCACTGTCCAAAATTTCGGCGAAATCAGACAACAAATGCGCCTGTTAAGGGCCCAAGACCTTAAATCAAAAGATCGGTCTATCCAAATCTGGGCCAAATTCCAGAAGGATGTCAAAGGGCCTTACACAACTCACTGTCCCAAATTTCGGCAAAATCGGACAATAAGTTGGCCTTCTATAGGCCCAAAGCCTTAAATCGAGACATCGGTCTATTTGAATGTTATATCCCAATCCAGACCGATCTATGCCAAAATGCAGGAAAGTGTCGAGGGGCTTTACACAATTCACTGTCCCAAATTTAGGTTACATCGGACAGTAAATGCTTCTTTTATGGGCCCAAAATCTTATATCGAGAGATTGGGCTATATGGCAGCTAAATTCAAATCAGGGCCGATGGAGGCCAAATTGAAGAAGGATGTCGATTGGCCTAACAAAACTCACTGACCCAAATTTTGGCAAAATCGTACGCCAAATTGAAAAAGTAGGCCGAAGGCCTAACACAACTCACTGCCCCAAATTTTGACAAAATCGTAAAGTAAATTCGCCTCTTATGGGCCAAGAACCTTAATTCGAGAGATCGGCCTATATTAAAGCTATATACTAATCTGAACCGATCGGTCCCAAATTGAAGAAGGATGTCGAGTGGCCTAACACAACTCACTGTCCCGAATTTCAGCAAAATCGGACAATAAATGTGGCTTTTATGGGCCTAAGACCCTAAATCGGCGGATCGGTCTATATGGGGGCTATATCAAGATTTAGTCTTTCCTGGATATATGAAATTCCTGTTTTTTTAAGCCGAACTTTCCTAAATAAAAAGAAAAAATAACAAAAAAATATCCGGACGGAGAGTCGAATTTGGGTTGCCGAACTCTTCCTTTGCATTACTAACTGCCTGTCGGGTAGTTAGCACAACTACTGGTAAGGGGTTAGTACAACTCACGTAGTGTAGCTATTACAACTACCAGTACTGCGGAAAATAGAGCGTTGTTGGTACAATTGGAGCAGACAAAAAGCTACTGAGCAATGAAAATAACCAATCTGTTGTTCAAAAAAATTTAATTAATTTTCCCTATTCCAACCAATGATTTCTCAGAGTGCATACATATGTGCACAAATACAATGACTAGCCTTAATCACTCAAATGTTTGAATGCTTTCGAATGACAGACGGACGGACGTAGCTAGACCGACCTCAAATGTCATGCAGTTTGTAAGTCTTAGACCAACATTTTGATTAACTTCAAATGGCGAGTTAGTTAATTCCCAATCTATGGTTGGTTGGTGTAAAATATTTTCTATAAATTTTCGTCCCCCTCTAATACCCAAAATACATTCATACATTGTATGCTTATTCTCTTCAAGATAAACGATGACAACCATAATTTCAGTTCATGCATTTCATATATTTTTTTTTCATCCTTCATTTTGCCAAGTTAACTTTAAACAATAAATCTTGAGTTTTATTCGGGATTTTCAACTCTGTTCTCTGACATTAAGGGGGCTTTTAGAAAACCAAGCGGCAAGGAAAGATGGAAATTGTCAATTTTATGACTTTATTCCTTAAATGTAGGAAATCATAAATCAATTCACTTCCCATGAGCCTTTGTAATAATGAGAGTGGCTGTCCTCCAACATTCGTCTAGACACTCGGTCTGCCTAGATATGTCGTGGTTAATAAAATTTGAAATTTTCCTACAAAACCGAAACCCCTTTATGTCTAATTCGAATTGGACCCTCCACAATGGAATAATGTCTTATCCATTTGTATAACGTATGGCATGTATGACTTGGGTTTTTGAGCAGCAAAACAAACAAAAAGAATAATTGCTAGTCCAAAATAGGCTGTTAATTCTTTTATTGGATTGTTTGGTAGTAAAACAATTAACAAATAAACGTTGGTACAGTGGGCCATATATGGTGGCTGTTTGCCCGCCTCGCTGCATTATAAAGCGCGCTGCCATTCATGGAAAGTGTCAGTTTTACTGTAGTTGTTTGGCTTATTTCACACACACACACACACACAGTCCAAATAGTCGGTAGCCGGACAGACATGGCCATTTGAAGATATTGTTATATGACACCAATAAAGACCAGAATGCTTAACCCATAAACATGGCTTTATTTATGATGGGTGGCAATGTTGGTGTTTGTGCCACCACCAACACATGAAGATTTACAGGTGCGAAATGTGGAAATGATGGATGGCTGACTGGCTGGATGAATGGATGATTACAGGTTTAAGAAAATTTTTGGTGGCCATAATGTGTACTTTAATGATGATCTGCTCCTTGCGAGAAGGGCGGTGTTAATGGCCATTAAAACGCTGCCAATTAAATATTTTATTGGGTGGAAAATTGTTTAAATTGTTTTTTCACACTAAGTGGCAACAAACAGGGTATATCTTGTGAATGGTTGCTTTGTTCATGGAGGCAGGTATCAAGGGAAAAATTAAGAAATTAATTCAAGCTGAATTAGTTCAAGCTTTGTTTCTGATATGGCACAGAAAATTTGACTAATTAATTAATAACAAGTAAAAGCGTGTTAAATTCGGCCGGGCCGAATCTTATATACCCTCCACCATGGATCGCATTTGTCGAGCTCTTTCCACGGTATCTCGTTTTAGGCAAACAAAAGACAAAGAGAAAAGAATTGCTATGTTATTGGAACAATATCAAGTTATGGTTCATTTCGGACCATAATTGAACTGAATATTGGAGAGCATTGTAGAAGTCAATGTGTAAAACTTCAGCCAAATGTAGTAGGAATTGCGCGCTTTTGGGGGCTGAAGAAGTAAAATAGGGAGATCGGTTTAAGGGGGAGCTGTATTAGGCTATAAACTGATTCATGCCACATTCGACACGTATGTTAAAGGTCATGGAAGAAGCCATTGTACAAAATTTCTGCCAAACCGCATAATACTTGTGCCCTTTAGAGGCTCAAGAAGTCAAGATCCCATATCGGCTTATATGGCAGCTATATCAGGTTATGGACCGATTTTAACTATTCTTAGTTGTTGAAAGTCATAACAAAACACCGCATGCAAAATTTCAGCCAAATCGGGTAGGAATTGCTATATGTAGAGGCTCAAGAAGTCTAGACCCCAGATCAGTTTATATACCAGCAATATCAGGTTATGGACTGATTTGAACTATGCTTAGCACAGTTGTTGAAAGCCATAACAAAACACCTCATACAAAATTGTAGCTTAAACTGATTATAATTGCTCCCTCTAGTGGCTCAAGAAGTCAAGATCCCAGATCGGTTTATACGGTAGCTATATCAGGTTATGGACCGATTTCAACCATTCTTAGCACAGTTGTTGGAAGTCATGGCAAAACACGTCGTGCAAAACTTCAGGAATAGGAATTTCTCCCTATAGAGGCTCAAGAAATCAAGACCCCCGATGGGTTTATATGGCAGCTATATCAAAACATCGACCGATTCGAACCATACTTAGCGCTGTTGTTGAAAGTAATACCAAAACACTACTTGCAAAACTACACTACCGATCAACCCAAGATCGGTATATATGGCAGCTACATCAGGTTATGGACCGATTTACGCCATACTTAGCAAAGAATTGCGTCCTCTAGAGGCTCAATAAATCAAGACCCCAGATCGGTTTATATGGCAGCTATATCAGGTTATGGACCGGTTTTAACCGTACTCAGCACAGTTGTTGGAAGTCATAATAAAACACTTCAGGAGGCCACCGCAGGAGGCCACGCGCAGAGGTCAGCATGTCCGCCTATGACGCTGAACGGCTGGGTTCGAATCCTGCGGAGACTATCAGAAAACAAGTAAAAGCGTGCTAAGTTCGGCCGGGCCGAATCTTATATACCCTCCACCATGGATCGCATTTGTCGAGTTCTCTTCCCGGCATCTCTTCTTACGCAAAACAGGTTATAAGAAAAGATTTGCTCTGCTATTAGAGCGATATCAAGATATGGTCCTGTTTGGACCACAATTAAATTATATGTTGGAGACCTGTGTAAAATGTCAGCCAATTCGAATAAGAATTGCGCCCTTTGTGAGCTCAAAAAGTAAAATAGAGAGATCGATTTATATGGGAGCTGTATCGGGCTATGGACCGATTCAGATCATAATAAACTCGTATTTTGATGGTCATGGAAGAATCCGTCGTACAAAATTTCAGGCAAATCGGATTATAATTGCGACCTCTAGAGGCTCAAGAAGTCAAGATCCCAGATCGGTTTATATGGCAGCTATATCAGGGTATGAACCGACTTGTACTTTGTTTGACATAGTTGTTGAAAGTAACAATAAAAAACGTCTTTCGAAATTTCAGCCAAATCGGATAGGAATTGCGCCCTCTAGAAACTCAAGAAGTCAAGTCCCCAGATCTGTTTATATGACAGCTATATCAGGTTATGGACCGATTTGAACCATACTTGGCACAGTTGTTGGATATAATAACGAAACACGTCGTGCAAAATTTCATTCCAATCGGATAAGAATTGCGCCTTCTAGAGGCTTAAGAAATCAAGACCCAAGATCGGTTTATATGGCAGCTATATCACGATATGGACCGATTTAAGCCATACTTGGCACAGTCGGATCGGATAATTGTGGCCTCTAGCGGCTCAAGAAGTCGAAATCCCAGATCGGTTTATATGGCAGCTATATCAAAATGTGGAGCGATTTAGCCCATTTACAATCTCAACCGACCTACACTAATAGGAAGTGTTTGTGCAAAATTTCAAGTGGCTAGCTTTACTACTTCGAAATTTGGCGTGCTTTCGACAGACGGACGGATGGACGGACGGACAGACGGACGGACAGACGGACGGACAGACGGACGGACAGACGGACGGACAGACGGGCGGACAGACGGACGGACAGACGGACGGACAGACGGACGGACGGACAGACGGACATGGCGACAGTTCGGAAGGAATTCTGAACGATTCCCTTACTGTTGTTTCAGCAGTTCTGAAAATATTCCGGATGATTTCTGAGCGTTCTGGCGTATCGTTTTCATGCCCTTTACCTTAGGTTGGGGGATTGTTAACATTCTCAATCCATTTGTAACACATCGAAATATATGTCAAAGACCACATAAAGAATATATATTCTAGATCTATTCATGTCCGTCCGTCTGTCTGTCTGTGGAAAGGTCGCTAACTTTCCAAGCAGTAAAGCTGAGCGATTCAAACTTTGCACAAATACTTCCTATTGGTGTAGGTCAGTTGAGATGGTTAATGGGCCATATGGGTCCATGTTTTGATATAGATTCCCTATAAACCGATCTCCCAAATATGCTTCTTGAGCCTCTAGCAACCGCAATTCTTATCCAACTTTACGGGAATTTTGTACTAAGACGTTTTCTATGGCATTCAATAGTTGCGCCAAGTATGATTTAAATCGGTTTTATATAGCTACCATATAAACGATCTCCCGATTATATTTCTTGAGGCTCGAAAGGTCGCAATTTTTACCCAATTTGGCTGAAATTTTATACTATGACGATTTTACAATAGTAACATTCAACTGATGTTCGAAGTATGATTTGATTCAGTCTAAAACCTGATATAGCTCCCATATAAACCGATCTCCCGATTACCCTTCTTGAACCACTAGAGGGCGCAGGAGCAATTCTAATCCGGCTTGGCTGAAATTTTGCACAATCCTTTTTCTTTGACATTCAACAGATGTGCGACAACCAGATATAGCTCCAATATAAACCGATATTCGGATTTTACTTCTTTAGTCCCCATAGAGCGCAAATCTTATACGAATTGACTCAAATTTTGCACAATGACTTTAACTATGCTCTCACACATCCAAATCATGTATGGCCCGAAACGGTGCATAACCTAATGTAGCTCCAATAGCATTAATTCTTGTCCATTAGCATTTGTTTGCCTATAAATAGATATCGGTCAAAGAATTTGACAAATGTGGTACATGGTGAAGGGTAATAAGATTCGACCCGGCCGAACTTAACACGCTTTTATTTGTTTCTTTTTTTGAATTTTCTTTCGACAGCTCGGAAGGAATTTTGAACGATGCCTACACTCCGCGTCGTATGTATCACCGTGGCGCAGAGGTTAGCATGTACGCCTATGACGCTGAACGCCTGGCGAGTCCTGGCGAGACCATCAGAAAAAATTTTCAGCAGTGGTTTTTCCCTTCTAATGCTGGCAACATTGTGAGGTACTATGCCATGTAAAACTTCTCTCCAATGAGTGCAGTTCGATTTAACTTTTAAGCTCAATGATAATGGGACTCGTTTTTAAAGCCGAGTCCCCTTATCATTGAGCTTAAAACTTAAATCGAACTGCACTCAATGGAGAGAAGTTTTACATGGCATAGTACCTCACAATGTTCAATTCGGCCCAGATCGGTCCAGATTTAAATATAGCTGCCATATAGAACGATTTCTCGATTAAAGGTTTGAGGCCATAAACGGCGAATTCATTGTCCGATTTCGCCAAAAATTGGAACAAGGAATTGTGCTGGGCTTTTCGACATTTTTTTGCAACTTGGCCTAGATCGGTCCAGATTTGGATATAGCTGCCATATATATCGATCAGCCGATTTACGGTCTTAGGCCCATACAAGGCGCACTTATAATCCGATTTCGCTGAAATTTGAGACAGTGTGTTGTGTTAGGCCCCTCGATATCTCTCTGCAATTTGGCCAAGATCGGTTCAGATTTGGATATAGCTGCCAAATAGACCGATCTCTTGATTTATGGTTTTGGGGCCATAAAAGGCACATTTATTGTCGGATATCGCCGAAATTAGGGGTAGTGAGTTGTGTTGGGCCCTTCGACATCTTTCTTTAATTTGGCTCAGATCGGTCTAGATTTGGATATAGCTGCCATATAGACCAATCTCTCAATTTAAGGTTTTGGGGCCGTAAAAAGCGCATTTATTATCTGATTTCTCCAAAATTTGGGACAATGAGTTGTATTAGGGCCTTCGATATCCTTCTTCAATTGGGTTGTACAGTGAATTGTGCAAGGCCCTTCGACATCCTTCGTCAATTTGGCCCAGATCGGTTTTGATTTGGATATAGCTGCCATGTAGACCGATCTTTCGATTTAAGGTTTTGAGGCCATAAAAGGCGCATTTGTTGTCCGATTTTGCAAACTTGGCGATATCTTTGTCCAATTTGGCCCAGATTTGGATATAGTTGCTATATAAACCGATCTCTCGATTTAAGGTTTTGGGCCCAAAAATAGGCGCATTTATTGTCCTATTTCGCCGAAGTTTGGCACAATGAGTTGTATTGAGCCCTTCGACATTCTCCTTCAATTAGGTCCAGATCGGTCTAGATTTGGATATAGGTGCCATATATACCGATCTCTCGATTTAAGGATTTGGGCCCATAAAAGACGCGTTTATTGTCCGATTTCGCCGAAATTTGGGGTAGTGAGTTGTGTTGGGCCCTTCGACATCTTTTTTTAATTTGGCTCAGATCGGTCTAGATTTGGATATAGCTGCCATATAGACCAATCTCTCAATTTAAGGTTTTGGGGCCGTAAAAAGCGCATTTATTATCTGATTTCTCCGAAATTTGGGACAATGAGTTGTATTAGGGCCTTCGATATCCTTCTTTAATTGTGCTCAGATCGGTCCAGATTTGGATATATGTGCCATATAGACCAATCTCTCGATTTAAGGTTTTAAGGCCATTAACTGCGAATTCATTGTCCGAATTCGCCAAAAATTGGGACAATGCGTTGTGGTTGGGTCCTCGACATTTCTCTGCAACTTGGCGCAAATAGGTTCAGATTTCGATATAGCTGCTATAGGGCCATAAATTATGCAGTTTTCATCGGGTTATGACGAAAGTTTGTTTGCAGATATTCTTGATGTGGTGGGTATTCAAAGTTCGGCCCGGCCAAACTTAACGCCTTTTTACTTGTTTTTAGACACAGTACCCAACGCTTTAAAATTTCGCTGATGTCCTCACCAGGAATATGAGGACTTTCCATCCTCTGCCGATCGCTGCCCTGCCTCCAAGCTATGCAATGGACACTATTCTGATATTTCTTATCGGAATTGGTACACACTCCCATTTTGGATCTATCTTTTATACATCCACAATTTACTCTAGCTAAAAACCAGTTTGAGTATTTATAAATTTATCTTCGAGATGCCTCAAAGGGTTAATACTTATAGAACTACCTAACTTGTTCAGAAATGTCCATAGACAATAAAACTAATCCATTGGTTACCTAAGCCAGATACAGTGTCAAATGGTTACCTAGGGACAATTTTGCATCTAATTGCTTGAGTGTTTGCTGCTAAACATTTTTGCGTTTCTAACTAAATTTAAATGCAAAAGCAAAGTGTTAACTCTTTCGACATTAATGGCCATTTTTATGACCTGGTTTTACCATAAAATTCTTAATGTCTGTGGTAATTTTGTCGCTTAAAACAACATTTTTTGTAAGACAATTTGTTAAGCAGATTTTTTTTATTCGTTGAACCCTATGACCTAGCAGAAGATGCTCATGGGCTCAATGGACAGATGTTGGGCTCTATTCTTAATAAAAAGCCATCCATTTAACAACACTATTGACAGTTAGTAGGAAAGGTATGAGCCCAAAAATTATTTCCCTTCATCTTTTGAGGGAATTCCTCAATTCTTGGAAAAAAATCAAAGCATTTATGGATAGATGTTTAAGCAATGGTGGTGTGATAGACATAAAATCATGTCATAAAATGATGTTGCCACTGACGTCACATTCCAGCTAATCAAATAGTGGGGTATATTCCAACAAACACCAACAGACATCATAGTATCCAACAAGACATTCATCATTATCATCATCATCATCACCGCCTACACACCCAATGCCTGCCAACGGTCTAGCTTCCCCATTGGCACATTATTTTTGGGGAATTTTGATTTATATCTCTAATTGGCACTTTGATTTATGACACTTGGCCAGAGCGGAGCCAAGAGCAAACAGGTAAATGACATTGTCTCGTGTTATATGAAAATTAACACTTAATCTGGTTTGTTTGTTTGCTGGTTGGTTTGAACAAATGACGTCGTATCAATTAATTCAGACTTTTGTTATAAAATATTCACATTTTAATAGTTGAAGTAATTATGCCGAATTTTTCTCTATTTTTTTTCTCATTTCGTTTACATATAAAAGTCTCATTAATGACAATTAATAAGCAAATTAAAAATTTTATTGAAATTTAAATGTGTTTTATTTGTTTTTAAAGCTTTTTAAAATTAGAACATTTTATATTTAAATCCCCCGAAACTTGTTTCTCCGAATTACTGGCTCTTTTGTTTACAAATGCCTAGCATTTGCGATAAAAAAGAAATATGGATATTTTATTTGTTTTTGTTCTTTTTTTTTCAAAGTTTCCATGTCTAATTGAATTTGTTAAAGGCATTTTGTGTGTTATCGTTCCCCAGCGTGAAGGGGGTGAGGTCTTTTTTTTTGTCTTTTGGTCGTTTATCAGTTCATTATGTGTTTTTGTGTGAAATATTTTCACAAATGAATGGGAGAAGGGGCAAACAAGGCAGTTTTTATCTCTGTGGTCAACAAAGTTTTTGTGGACTTTGCTCAACTAATCCTCTCAAAAAACTAGCAATAGAAAATATTGCCCTTAAACAAAATGCTTGGAAATTATTGTGGGACTTTGTAACATTGCTAATGAAAATTTCTTTGTTTGTGTTGATTTCCTATAGGCAATTAAATGTTGATTGCATATAAGTGCATTGCTCAAAAACATTGCTAAATGGCAATTTTAACGAGTAAAAAAGGCGTTAAGTTCGGCCGGGCCGAACTTTGGATACCCACCACCTCGGGTATATATGTAAACCATCTTTCGTCAAAAGATGGTTACATATATACCCATAGCAGCTATATCGAAATATGTTTCGATTTGGACCAAATACTAAAAAGTACAAGTCATTGTTTAATTGTGTATAGCAAAATATAGGTTTTTTTAGTAGCCATATCTAAAAATAATCCGATCTGAACCATATACGACACGGATGTCGAAAAGCCTAACATAAGTCACTATGCCAAATTATAGTGAAATCGGATTATAAATGCGTTTTTTATGGGGCCAAGAGTTTAATTCGAGATATCGGTCTATATGGCAGCTATATTCGAATCTGAAACGATCTGGGCCAAATTAAAGAAGGATGTCGAAGGGCCTAACGCAACTCATTGTCCCAAATTTCGGCGACATTGGACAATAAATAGGCCTTTTATTGGCCCAAAACCTTGAATCGACAGATCGGTCTATATGGCAGCTATATCCAAATCAAGACCTATCTGAGCCAAATTGACAAAGAATATCGAAGGGCCTAACACAACTCACTACCCCAAATTTTCGCAAAATCGGACAATAAATGAGCCTTGTATAGGCGCAATACCTTAAATCGAAAGATCGGTCTATATGGCAGCTATATCTAAATCTGGACCGATCTAAGCCAAATTGAAGATGGATATCGGGTGGTCTAACGCAACTCACTGTCCCAAATTTCTGCAAAATCAGATAATAAATGTGGCTTTTAAGGGCCTAGGACCCCAAATCGGAGGATGGGTCTATATCCAAATATGAACCGATCTGGGCCAAATTGACGAAGGATGTTGAAGGGCCTAACACAACTGACTGCCCCAAATTTTAGCAAAATCGGATAATAAATGTGACTTTTATGGGCTTAAGAACCTAAATCAGCGGATCGGTCTATATGACAGCTATATCCAAATCTGGACCGATCTGGGTCAAATTGAAGAAAAATATCGAGGGGCCTAAGGCAACTCACCGTTCCAAATTTCAGTAAAATCGGATAATAAATGTGGCTTTTATGGGTCTAAGACCCTAAATAGGAGTATAGGTCTATATAGCAGCTATATCCAAATCTGAACTGATCTGGGCCAAATTGAGGAAGGATATTGAAGGGCCTAACACAATTGACTGTTCCAAATTTCAGCAAAATCGGATAATAAATGTGGCTTTTTTGGGCTTAAGAACCTAAATCGGCCGATCGGTCCATATGGGGGCTACATCAAGATATAGTCCGATATAGCCCATCTTCGAACTTAACCTGCTTATGGACATAGAAATACTCTGTGCAAAATTAGCTCCATATCTCTGTTTTTAAAGACTGTAGCGTGATTTCAACAGACAGACGGACGGACATTTCTAGATCGTCTTAAATTTTTACGCTGATCAAGAATATATATACTTTATAGGGTCGGAAATGGATATTTCGATGTGTTGCAAACGGAATGACAAAATGAATATGCCCCCATCCTTCGGTGGTGGGTATAAAAATAATTACAACAATTTATCTGTGCTCTGGAGCTATTAATTTCATAAACAAAGCTCAAAGACTTAGATCAAAATAAAGTTGTGTGTAAAAATCTTAGAAGTTTAACAAGTATAAATATAATCACCATAATACAAGGTAGTAAAGCAAACAAGTACAAAGGCATTAAGTTCGCCCGGGCCGAACTTTGTATACCCACCACCTCGGGTATATATGTAAACCCCATTTCGGCTCAACCCTAAGAAAATTGGATAACTTAAGCACCCAAATTCGGCACAGACATTGAGTGGTCCAATATATATGTCACAATTCAATTTTTTAGAACAAAATATTGGTATTTTTGCCAGATATTTTTTCCATTATAAACCGATCTGAACCATATTATGGTCGGATATCATGAAGCTCAGAAAAACTCTCTGTTTCAAATTTCAAAGAAATCGATTAAAAAATAAAGTTTTTATGGCCTTCAGACCCTTTATCGGCAGATAGGTCTATATAGCAGCTATATCTAAATATAGTCAGATGTGAACCATATTTACGTCAGATATCGGGAGGCTTAAAATAACGTCCTGTTTTAAATTTCAGCGAAATCGGCTAATAAATAAAGCTTTCATGGCCTTCAGACCCTTTATCGGCAGATAGGTCTATATGACAGCTATATCCAAATATAGTCCGATCTGAACCATATTATGGTCAGGTGTCGGGAGGCTCAAAATAACCCACTGTTTTAAAATTCAACGAAATCGGCTAACAAATAAAGCTTTTATGGCCTTCGGACCCTTTATCGGTAGATCGATCTATATGGCAGCTATATCTATATATGGACCGATCTAATCCACATTTATGTCAAATATTGGGAAGCTTAAAATAGCCCACTGTTGCAAATTTCAGCGAAATCAGACCCTTTATCGGGAGATCAGTCAAAATGGTAGCTATATCTAAATAAAGTCCGATCTGAACCATATTTGGTCAGTTTTGAGGAAGCCTTAATCCACTCACTGTTTGAAATTTCAGTAAAATAGGATGAAAAATAAAGTTTTTATGGGCATTATACCCTTTATGGGAAAATCGGTCTATATAGCAGCTATATCCAAATATGGTGCGATTTGGCCCGTTCGAGAACTTAATCAGCGTACATCAAAAAGACATATCTGTGCCAAACATCTGCTTAATATCTCAATTTTTGTAGGCTCTGCAGTGACTGCAACAGACAAACGGACGGACGGTCATCGTTAAATCGTCTTAAAATTTTGCGACGATCCGAAATATATATACCTTGTAGGTTCGGAAATTGATGCTTCGATGTGTTGCAAACGGAATGACTAAATGAATATACCCCCTATCGGTGGTGGGTATAAAAAGTTGAGCGGACCCCGATTATATATAATATCTTACATCAATAAATCTCGTATCGAATACTCTTGTCCAAAATAAGTACGGACTATAGTTATGGCCGTCACTCGTATAAACCTATCAAAATCTACAATAAAACGGTCATTTTCATACAATAACTTATTATACCCTCCACCATAGGATGGCAGCCACCGTGGTGCATAGGTTTGCATGCGATGCATACGATAGGCGGTATCGTGCCCAAACGCCCAGTTTCGAATCCTGCCCGCGACAAAACCTTAAAACACTTTTCAGCGGTGGTGATCCCCTCACTAAATGCTGCTGGCACCATTTGTGAGTATTTTCAGTCAACCAAGAGGTGTCACTTTTCAGTGACATCCCGTTCGGACTCGGCATAAAATAGGAGGTTCCCTTATCGTTGAGCTTAAATTTGAAACGGGCAACATTCAATTGATATTGTGAAAAGTTATTTTCCCTCTTATTTGTTTCGCAATGGGATGTTTGGGAAACACTAAAGCATATAAAGCACCATAGGATGGGGGTATACTAATTTTGTCATTCTGTTTGTAACACCTCGAAATATAAGTCTAAGACCCCATAAAGTATATATATTCTTGATCGTCGTGACATTTTAATTCGAACTAGCCATGTCCGTCCGTCTGTCCGTCCGTCCTTCAGTCCATCTGTCCGTCCGTCCGTCTGTCCTTCCGTCCGTCTGTCTGTCGAAAGCACGCTAACTTTTGAAAGAGTAAAGCTAGCCGCTTGAAATTTTGCACAAATATTTCTTATTAATGTAGGTCGGTTGGGATATTAAATGGGCCAAATTGGTCCATGTTTTGATATGGCTGTCATGTAAACCGATCTTGGGTCTTGACTTTTTGAGCCTCTAGAGGGCGCAATTCTTATCCGATGGGGCTGTAATTTTGCACATAGTTATTTGGTATCACTTTCAATATTTGTGCGAAGTATGGTCCAAATCGGCTCATAACCTGGTTAAGGTGCTATTTAAACCGATCTTGGGTCTTGACTTTTTGAGCCTCTGCTGGTCACAATTCTTATCCGATTTGGCTGAAATTTTGCATGAGGTGTTTTATTATGACTTCCAACAACTGTGCTGAGTATGATTTAAATCGGTCCATAACCTGATATAGCTGCCATATAAACCGATCTGGGGTCTTGAATTCTTGAGCCACTAGAGGACGCAATTATTATCCGATTTGGTTGAAATTTTGCACGAGGTGTTTTGTTATGACTTTCAACAACTGTTTCAAGAATAGTTAAAATCGGTCCATAACCTGATATTGCTGCCTGCAATTCTGCAGGGCGCAATTCATTTCCGATTTGACTGAGATATTGCATGAGGTGTTCTATTATGACTTCCAAGATTTGTGCTTGGTATGGTTGAAATCGGTCTATAACCTGATATAGCTGTCATATAAACCGATCTGGGGTCTTGAATTCTTGAGCCACTAGAGGACGCAATTATTATCCGATTTGGTTGAAATTTTGCACGAGGTGTTTTGTTATGACTTTCAACAACTGTTTCAAGAATAGTTAAAATCGGTCCATAACCTGATATTGCTGCCTGCAATTCTGCAGGGCGCAATTCATTTCCGATTTGACTGAGATATTGCATGAGGTGTTCTATTATGACTTCCAAGATTTGTGCTTGGTATGGTTGAAATCGGTCCATAACCTGATATAGCTGCCATATTAACCGATCTGGGGTCTTGACTTCTTGAGCCACTAGAGGGCGCAAATATTATCCGATTTCGCTGAAATTTTGTACAACGGCTTCTCTCATGACCCATAACATACATGTCGAATATGGCATGAATCGGTTTATAGCCTAATACAGCTCCCTTATAAACCGATCTCTCTATTTTACTTCATCAACCCCTAAAGTGAGCAATTCTTACAAGATTTGGCTGAAATTTTACACAATGACTTCTAAATGGTCTTACTATGGTCTCCATTATTCAGTTCAATTATGGTCCGAAATGAACCATTACTTGATATTGTTCAAATAACATAGCAATTCTTTTCTTTTATCCTTTGTTTGCCTAAAAAGAGTTACCGTGGCAAGAATTGACAAATGCGATCCATGGTGGAGGGTATATAAGATTCTGCCCGGCCGAACTTAGCACGCTTTTATTTGTTTTTTATTATTTTGTACTCTGTGCCAAAATAAGTGGAACATGTTACTGCAATCGTTTCGGTTTTATTGAGTTGCCCAAAAAGTAATTGCGGATTTTTTAAAAGAAAGTAAATGCTTTTTTAATAGAAATTAGAATGAACTTTAATCAAATATACTTTTTTTACACTTTTTTTCTAAAGCAAGCTAAAAGTGACAGCTGATAACTGACAGAAGAAAGAATGCAATTACAGAGTCAAAAGCTGTGAAAAAATTTGTCAACGCCGACTATATGAAAAATCCGCAATTCCTTTTTGGGCAACCCAATAGATGTAACTACAACACTTATCATAAATCTGATATATTTTTTCAATATGATTAAAAGTAGTAATGGTTACATCCATTATTATAGGGTAGTCGACTCTGACCAACTTTTGATCTTTCTTGCTTGTTTTTAAATTTTAATAATATGCAAATTTTCCCATGAACATTTCATAAGGAACCGGAGCAAATTTCTTCACATATCAATGTGTGCTGTTCGATTCAAGCGAAAGCTCAATGGTAAGGACCTCTCTTTATATCCAAGTCTAAACGACGTGTCACAGTTAGACACTTCTTTGGGCGAAGTTTTAACTATATATTTAATAATTGCGACCTCTAGAGGCTAAAGAAGTCAAGATCCCAGATCGGTTTATATGGCAGCTATATCAGGTTATGAACCAATTTGAACCTTATTTGACAAAGTTGTTGAAAATAAGAATAAAATACGTCATGACAAACTTCAACCAAATCGGATAGGAATTGCGCCCTTTGGAAGCTCAAGAAGTCAGGTTCCCAGATCTGTTTATATGACAGCTATATCAGGTTATGAACCGATTTGAACTATATTGTTGTGGAATATCATAACAAAATACTTCCTGCAGAAATTCATTCAAATCGGATAAAAATTGCGAGACCCAAGATCGGTTTATATGACAGCTATATCAGATTACGGACCGATTTGAACCACACTTAGCGCAGTTATTGGATATCATAACAAAAGACGTCGAGCAAAATCTCATTCCAATCCGATATGAATTGCGCACTCTAGAGGTTCATGAATTCAAGACCCAAGATCAGTTTTTATGGCAGCTATATCAAAACATGCACCGATATGGCCCATTTTCAAAACCAACCGACCTACGCTAATAAAAAGTATTTGTGCAAAATTTCAAGCGGTTAGTTTTACTCCTACGAAAGTTGGCGTGCTTTCGACAGACAGACGGACGGACGGACAGACGGACGGACATGGCTAGATCGGCATAAAATGTCACGACGATCAAGAATATATATACAGAATGACGAAATTAGTATACCCCCATCCTTTGGTGGAGGGAGTAAAAATTTCCCACTTTGGCTTTTTTGGCTAAAAGTGGCTTAAATTTTTTTTAAAGTGAATAACATTTTTTTATATCATGCCGTTGTACACAATCTTAATATGATATTCATTTCTAATGAGATGCTTTGAACACCCTAGTTATGCTGTAAGAACTATAACACCACCTTTTGGTCATCGGGCCAAAGAGCCATAAACAAAAATTGTTTCCCTAATAAGTGTTTCTTATAAGATTTTAATCAGATTTAAGAAATTTAACAGCCCATTGAACTCATTATTACCAACTTAAACAGTTTCCACCCTCATGCAGTACACATGCTACATTTGAATTTTTAATAAGAATATTTAAGAATATTTAACAGGAACTTTGTGAATCTACCTCATTGCTTATTTGTTTTTATGGAAACTCATAAGATTCCCTTTAAATCAGCGATTACAAAAAATGTATGTGTATATGAAGTTTTTCAACCCAATTAGTATTTTGAACAATAGCATTTGCTATGACGAAAAAATCTCGCTTTTTCATAAAATGCTCTAACGTACTTCAATCATTTGAATACATGCGCACGCCACACACACACCATGTGCTATGTTCAGCTGTGCATGAACAACTGATTTTTTTAAATGAAACGAAGCAAACCTGTGGCCAGAATTTTGCAATTTATTTTGTTTCCCAACAAAGAGCGCCAATAAGAGAGTAAAAGAGTCATAAGCCGTAAGAGAATGAGGAACAGGTGTATTTAAGAGATGCAACCTCATGCTAAAGAGTAGTAACACCAATACATACACAACTTGTTAAACTTAAGAGAGCAAATTAAAGAGAATTTCACCACTACATTGATATCCCATGTGAGGGTGTGTTGGTGAGTCAGGGAGAAAAGCAAGAGAAATTCTTATAAGAGCAAATGGTCTGTGTCATAAGAGTTTAATGAAAATTTAGCGGCAAATATTTTGTGGGTAAAAAAGGAACAACAAATTTTTGAAAAAAAAATTTAAAAAATCGAAATCAAAGTTTACAAAACGTTACAAATTAATAACTTGAAATTTTTAATAAGTATATTGCCAGTTGAGGAAACTTATGGATTTTTTTTAATAATTATATGAAAGTGCTAACCTCTGCCTTGCATCCTTGACAACAACCCTGGTTGTGGTACTAACTAAGGACCAGTTTTCTCTGCGGCCGCTACTTTTTTCTGTGTGTGCGTCTTACTGCGCCTGTGCTCTTTTTTCTTATATGATTTTCCGGTCTTATAAGAATTTATTGAAAAATACGGAATACATACAAATAAGCATACATACCTTAGCCCAAGATGGAAAAAAATCCCTTTGGTCGATATAGGGCTAAATGCCATCACATCATGGCATACAGGCAATGAAGGAAACCAAACTGTGTTTGTAGTGCGCCTGCATAAATATCATGCCTCTCTTTCTAACACTTGCCATTGAAAACACTAAGGAAATTTCTAAGTGTTTTTGCTCAAACCAGGAGAGTTTTCTTTTTTGATACTGTTGCAAAAGAAAATAAGACAATCATTTCCGTATCCCTTTTTTCCATGAAGTTGTTTTCTTTTTTTTTTTACACTCTCTGGCTTGCGCATTCTTGAACACCCATATTAGCGGCAGCACTAAAAAAGGGCACTCACGGCACTCATACTCAACACAACAAAACACACTCAATCAAACATTTCGACATACACTTTGTTGTGCTCCCATGAAAATAACAGACAGCAATTCTTTTTCGACTTCGTCATATCTTGCCGCCTTACGAAGCGGTTTGCTGCGTACGTTGACTTTGGCGTTTTCACAGTACTTCGAGTGGGACTTTGTTTGGAAATTCGGGGAAAATTTGGCCCCAGAGTGTTGGATTTTTCTTCTTCTGTGGTTATTTGGTCAGAAACCGTTGGAAACTATACTCTTCAACTCAACCCGGATGGCTATGCTCAATACTCGCGGCGACCAAAACGGGCACCTATTTCTGGCCAAAGTCATTATTCTCCCTCCATGCAAAGGCATTTATTAAAAAAGCAAACCCCTCCTTACACATACACTAACACATACACACATTTGTGGCTCAGCATTCAACTAAAGCAAATGGTGCAGTGCCTGCTATGCGTGTGGATGTGTGTGTGCGGCATGTATACTGCTATCTCATCTCACATGATGGCTGCCGACGGCAAAAACATTACACATTTGGCCATTGAGGCAACAATACGAATATTTCTCCCATTGCTGCTCTTTAATAAGCAAACCAGCATGGCTGCTTTGTTGAGTGTGAGTGCGTTCGGCTGTGTTAGTATGCCTGTCAACAACAACAACCCCTTGAGCTACACACTCTCAGTAGCCTAACTGCTTGTGTGTATCTACTCGAATCGCATAATGTCTGTTGGTATTTTTTGTTTGTGACCGGGAGGTTTTGGTATTCCATAATGGCTGCTTGCTGGTGCGTCGGCAAAGTGATTTCTCTGCTTTTTTTTTCGTATATTCTTTTTTTCATCTTTTCCATGGTGTTTTTGGTTTGGTTTCGCTTGTTCAACAAAATATATATAAAAGATCCACTTATAAAACACTAAAAATTTTGTTATTTTTAACCGACGGTGTTTTTGGTTTTATTTTATTGCCCTTGAGCACAACCATTTTGCAAAATGAAAATTATTTTGTATAGATATGTATATTTTGAAAAATATATCTCAAGCATTCTCATATATCATAAAATAAAATCTGTGTTTTGTGTGTTTTTGAAGCTTAATTGGTTAATTAATTATGAAAAATTTTTAATGAAAACAAGTGATGATGATTCATTGGCCGATGTCCAAATTCTTTACTCTGTGAATGCCTAATTATGTTTTGCAGCATTTTTTCTCATACAAAAATAAATTATTGAAATTTTTTGGCTCGTGCAACTGCAACATTTCGAGGGCTACATATGTGTCAATCGAAGTAATATTAACAAAAATTGTAAAGGTCTGATAAAACTTGTGCGAATTTCTCGCTAATGTAGTTCCAATCTGAAGGCGGACATTTCGTCGGTGTAATGCTATCTTGTTTCACACGCCACTTTATTGATTTTGAGATAAATGCATTTGCTTAGTTACACCTCAATATCTTGAAAACTATATACGATACGTGAAATTTTCTAAGAGATTCTGAAAGGCAGTTTAAGTAATAAACTCAAAATCTAAATAGATTTTTTCAAATAAGGTACAGCTTTTTGCGCCTTGACCTGAGACGAAAAAAAGACAGATGGAACATGTATATTAAAGGGCTATAACCAAAAGTGATATTACCACTACTTAGATACAGGGTATTATAACTTAGTGAATTAGTTTGTAACACCCAAAAGGAAGAGAGATAGACCCATTGATAAGTGTACCAATCGATCCAGAATCACTTTCTGATTCGATTTATCTATGTCCGTCTGTCTGTCCGTCTGTCCATGTTAATTTATGTACAAACTACAGGTCGCAATTTTCATCCGATCGTCTTCAAATTTGGCACAGGCATGTTTTTCGGCCTAGAGACGAAACCTATTGAAATTGGAAAAAATTGGATCAGATTTGGATATAGCTCCCATACATATGTTCGTCCGATTTACGGTAATAATGTAATAAAAATGTCATTTGTTAACCGATTCTCTTTCGTAGGAAGGATTTTCTTGTGACTGTCGATATTGCTGGTGAATTTCATAGAAATCGGTTCAGATTTAGATATAGCTATCATATATATATAGCCCGATTTTCACTTCTAGAGCCATTGCAAGCTCATTTATTGACCAATCTTCCCAACGCCATCAGAAACACATTTTCAGCGGTGGTTTTCCTCTCCTAATGCTGGCAACATTTGTGAGGTGCTATGCCATGTAAAACTTCTCTCCAAAGAGGTGTCGCACTGCGGCACGCCGTTCGGACTCGGCTATAAAAGGGAGGCCCCTTATCATTGAGCTTACACTTGAATCGGCCTGCACTCATTGATATGTCAGAAGTTTGCCCCTGTTCCTTAGTGGAATGTTCATGGGCAAAATTTGTATTTATATCAAAACATGGATCGATATACCTCATTTACAATCCCAACCGACCTACACTAATAAAAAGTATTTGTGTAAAATTTCAAGCGCCTAGCTATACTCCTTCGAAATTTAGCGTGCGTTCGACAGACTAATAGAAAGTATTTGTGCAAAATTTCAAGCGGCTAGCTTATCTCCTTGGAATGTTAGTGTGCTTTCGACAGACAGACGGACGGACAGATGGATAGACGGACGGACCTAGCCATGTCCGTCGACTACGACTTAAAATGACATGAAGATCAAGAATATATATATACTTTATGGGATCGTAGACGCATATTTCTAGGTGTTACAAACAGAATGACGAAATTAGTACACCCCCATCCTATGGCGGAGGGTATAAAAATATGGCAGTATGAATGCGCTGAATAAAGCCATTGTATGGTAATGAGCATAAAAAACGGCAGATAACATTCGTGCAGCTAAGTTCTTTCTTTCTTTTGTGGGTTCTTTTGCTTTAAACGCAGTCAAATACAAGGTTTTTAAATCAATGCTGCAAAATGATACGACAAAGTTTGTTTGATACCGCCTTTTTCAGGCTTGTACTGCAATGGCTGCAAGGAGCAATCACAGTTGGACCATATGATGATCTACGCAAATGATAAGGCAAATATCTTTGTGTCTTCCTCTTCCAATCTAACCTAAAGTAACCCAAGACGAACTTAACCTGTATGCTTTACTTTAAATGCCAAATATCTACTTCCTAATCCCAAAGAGAAGTTAAAGGGTTGCCCAAAAAGTAATTGCGGATTTTTCATATAGTCGGCGTTGACAAATTTTTTCACAGCTTGCGACTCTGTAATTGCATTCTTCTTCTGTCAGTTATCAGATGTTACTTTTAGCTTGCTTTAGAAAAAAATGTAAAAAAAAAGTATATTTGATTAACGTTCATTCTAGGTTTTATTAAAAATGCATTTACTTTCTTTTAAAAAATCCGCAATTACTTTTTGGGCAACCCAATATTTATGACCATATAAATTAAGCATTTAAAAATTCTTAGCATTAACTTTTTCTAATCAACCATTGATAACAATAAGTGCATAACAAACACTATATGTCCAAAAAAAAAACTATTGATAAAAAATCGTTTGCCTTTTTAAAACTTCAATTGGGTATTTAGGTAATGGGTAATAATAAATAGTGAATAATTGCCAAAAAAAAATTAATAATGCGAAATCGACCAATGTTGTTTAACTACAGCCAAGCATTTGATTGCACGGAATGTTTTGAATGCTAATTTTTTTATTGAAAACCTTTTTTGTTTAGGTGATTATATGTGCACCCTTAAAAGTAGCTTAATGTCTTGTCTAAACTTTAAATTTTTTACGATTATTTCAGGTGTAGGTTTAATGAGGCAATTATATATTTTATATAAATTTTAATTAACCAAAAAAAGAGAAAACAAGTAAAAACGTTCGGTCGTGCCGAAATTTGGATACCCACCACCTCGGGTATATATGTAAACCACCTTTCATCAAAATCCGGTGAAAATTGCATACCATATTGAAAATTTAAAATTGCAAACCTTAAATCAAGAGATCGGTCTATTGGCAGCTTTATTCAAATCTGGATCAATCTGGGCCAAATTAAAGAAGAACGTCGAAGAGTCTAACACATTTCACTATATAAAATTTCAGCGACATCGGACAATAAATGCGCCTTTTATGGCCCAAAACTTTAAATCGAGGAGAACGGTCTATATGACAGCTATATCCAAATCTGAACCAATCAGAGCCAAATTGACGATAGATGTCGAAGGGCCTAAGACAACTTACTGTCCCAAATTTCAGCAAATCGGATAATAAATGTGGCTTTTATGAGCCTAAGACCCTAAATCGGAGGAACGGTCTATATGGCAGCTATATCCAAATCTGGACCGATCTAAGTCAAATTGACGAAGAATATCAAAGGGCCAAATATAACTCACTGTCCCAAATTTCGGCGACATCGGATAATAAATGCGAATTTTATGGGCAAAAAACCTTAAATCGAGAGATCGGTCTATATTGCAGCTATATCACAATCTAGACCGATATCGAGGGGCCTTACACAACTCACTGTCCCAAATTTCAGCAAAATCGCATATTAAATGTGGCTTTTATGGGCCTAAGACCCTAAATCGGCGGATTGGACTATATGGGGGCTATATCAAGATATAGTCCATTATACCCTATATATATATATACTTTATAGGGTCGGAAATGGATATTTCGATGTGTTGCAAACGGAATAACAAAATGAATATATCCCCATCCTTCGGTGGTGGGTATAAAAAAGAGAAAACAAGTAAAAACGTTCGGCCGTGCCGAAATTTGGATACCCACCACCATTGAAATATTAATAATCATAGTTTATTATAACTCCTCTACCATATCCTATGTCATATCCTAAAATGGGTCAGTCTAAACCATATTTGATGTAGGTCCCGAGAGCCCTTATAAAAGTCCCAGTTTTATCGAAATTGGGCAATAAATACCCTGTTTATGGGATTGAGACCCTAAATTGGAAGATCTGTCTATGCAAATTTTGTCCATCTATGCAAATTTTCCACTAAGGAACAGGGGCAAACTTCTCACATATCAATGAGTCCAGTCCGATTCAAGTATAAGCTCAATAATTAAGGGGCCTCCATTTTATAGCCGAGTCCATCCTCTCGGCGTTCTGAGTCGATCTAGCCATGTCCGTCCGTCCATCCGTCTGTCGAAATAACGATAGAGGTCAAACGCTTAAAGCTAGCCGCTTGAAATTTTGCAGCAGATACTTAATATCGATGTAGGTCATTGGCGCTTGCAAATGGGCAATATCGGTTCAGTTTTAGGTATAGCTCCCATACAAATCGATCTCCCGATTTGAATACTTCAGCCCCTGAAAGCAGCAACTTTTATTTGATTTGGCTGAAATTTTGCATGTAGTGTTCTGCTATGACTTCCAACAACTGTGTCAAGTACGATCCAAATGGGTCTGTAACCTGATATAGCTCCCATATAAACCGATCTCCCTATTTGATTTCTTGAGCACTTGCAAGCCGCAATTTTTGTCCGATTTGGCTGAAATTTTGATTGTAGTGTTCTGTTATGACTTTCAATAACTGCGCTAAGTGCGGTTCAAATCGGTCTTGAACCTCATATATCTCACATATAAACCGATCTCCGATTTGACTTCTTGAGCCCCCGGAAACCACAATTTTGGTCTGATTTGACGGAAATTTTTCATGTTGAGTTCTGTTATGACTTTCAACTACAGTGTGAAGTGGGGTTTAAATCGGTCTAGAACCTCATATAGCTCCAATATAAACCGATCTCCCGATTTGACTTCTTAGATACTTACAAGCCGCAGTATTTTTCTGATTTAGCCGAAATTTTACATATGGTGTTCGGTTACGACTTCAAAAAACAGTATCAAATACGCTCCATATCGGTCTATAACCTGATTTAGCTCCCATATAAACCGGTCTCCGGATCATCCTTATTCGATTCCTAGAAGCTTTGATTTTTGCTGGCTTGACAGAAGTTTGGTATGTAGAATAAATTTATGCCCTTCAACTAGATTTAGGTTAGGTTAGGTTAGATTTATTAGATTTACTAGATTTATTTTGTATACATTTTTTTATCAGAATCAATGGTGGTGGGTTCCCAAGATTCGGCCTGCCGAAATTAGCACGCATTTACTTGTTTTTAACTAAGCATCTTAACATAAACAAGTAAAAGGGTGCCAAGTTCGGCCGGGCCGAATTTTATATACCCTCCACCATGGATCGCATTTGTCGTGATCTATGCTTGGTATCTCTTTTTAGGCAAACAAAGCATATTGAATAAGAACTGTGGTGCTATTGTAGAACCACTTATTGTAATTACAGTCCGATTCGGATCATAATGAATGCTGAACATTGTAGAAGTCATTGTGTAATATTTCAGTTCATTCGGATAAGAATTGCGCTTTATAGGGGCTCAAGAAGCAAAATCTGGAGATCGGTTTATATGGAAGCTGTATCAAGCTATTGATCGATTCGAAGCATATTGGAGATGGATATTGAAGGTCATGGCAGAAGCCGAGGTACAAAGTTTCAGCCAAATCCGATGAGAATTGCGCCTCTGGAACCTCACAAGTCAAGATAACAGATCGGTTTTTATGACAGCTATATCAGGTTATGTACCGATTTGCGCCATACTTAGCAACATTTATTGAAAGTCATAACAAAACACCTCACGCAAATTTCAGCCAAATCGGATGAGAATTACGCGCTCTACGGGCTAAAGAAGTCAAGATTGAAGATCGGTTATGAACTGATTTAAATCATACTTAACACAGTTGTTAGGGGTGATACCAAAACACTACGTGCAAAATTTCAGTCAAATCGGATGAGAATTGCGCTCTTTAAGGGATCAAGAAGATCCAAGGTCGGTTTATGTGGTAGCTATATCAACTTATGGACCGATTTGACAAATTTTCGATTTGCAAAAATTCATTCAAATCAGATAAGAATTGCGCCCTCTAGAGGCTCAAGAAGTCAAGACCCAAGACCGGTTAAATGGCAGCTATATCAAAACAAAGACCGATTTGAATCATACTTGGAACAGTTGTTAGATATCATAACAAAATACTTCGTGCAAAATTTCTTTCCAATCAGATAAGAATTGCGTCCTATAGAGGCTCAAGAAGTCAAGACCTAAGATCGGTTTATATGGCAGCTATATCAAAATATGGACCGATATGGCCCATTTACAACACTAACCGACCTACACTAATAAGAAGTATTTTGCAAAATTTCAAGCGGCTAGATTTACTCTTACGGAAGTCGGCGTGCTTTCGACAAACAGACGGACGGACGAACGGACGGACAGACGGACGGACAGACGGACGGACAGACGGACGGACATGGCTACATCGAATTAAAATGACATGACGATCAAGAATATATATACTTTATGGGGTCTCAGACGCATATTTCGAGGTGTTACAAACAGAATGAAGAAATTAGTATACCCCCTCCTATGGTGGAGGGTATAAAAATTAAACAATGCTTCACTATTGTGTTGTCCCAGTGTCAAATTCCTCACTTTCAACGATATTTTGACCTTCATTTGAGATTAAGATAGCCTACCATTTACAATTAAAAACCCTAAATATGAAGGAAAATATTTTTCACCAAACGGAGTTTCCTTAAAAAGTTGGAAAATTTACCATCTTAAAACTAATTTTGATGAACTAAGGCTTGATTCTTTAAAATTTGGACAAACATTTTTTCAGTGTACTTTATGAGGTTGCAGACCAATATTTCCAGGTGTTACAAACAGGATGACTATGAAGGTGGTTATAATAAATTTAACCACCATTCATAAACATGTCAAAAATTGCGGGGAAGCAATCAATGATGGGCCAGACCACTCTGCCTATTCTAAGGGGAATGAAATTCGTAAGAACAAGTGCTAACACTTAGAACGTAATCCTTATATAGTTTTTAATTTTTAATTTAAATCAGCGAAAAGTGTTTATTGATATTAACATACTTTTTTCACTGAGTGTAGTGGTGAAAATATATCCATGGTTTGGGCTGGGCCGAATTTAACATTAGTACTTGTTGTTCTAATTTGTCATGCTTTTTTTTTTAAAACATATCGATAATTAAGACCACTTTCTTTATGCGTGTTATATAATCCTATTCTTAAAAATCTTTAAGCCCTCTTTTTAATTTGTAATTTTTTTGTAAGACCATAACGAAGCTCCAGCCTCATTTGCGCTGAAGCGGATAAGACGTCAAATTAAGCTTGATATTCTTTAATATTTGTATTGCCTAAGTGAAATCCAAAATGAAGATGTTCACAAAGAGCTAAGCCGTTACTGATAACAGCTGTGGGCTGGAATTGGATGTTATTCTGTTGGCGAATTGTTAAAATTTGCATACGAATTTGTGAATGGGCTTAATTATCAGATAACCTTCGACTTAAATTTTCATATTTTTACGGCAATTATCACTTCGTTTGGCAATGCCATAGCTGTGTGAGCATACAGGGTTGCCACTCTCAGTTTATATTGAATGAATAACTTTAGAAGAAAAAAAAAAGCGTGCTAAGTTCGGCCGGGCCGAATCTTATATACCCTCCACCATAGATCGCATTTGTCGAGTTCTTTTCCCGCATCTCTTCTTAGGCAAAAAAGGATAAAAGAAACGATTTTCTCTGCTATTACAGCGATATCAAGATATGGTCCGGTTCGGACCACAATTGAATTATATGTTGGAGGCCTGTCTAAAATGTCAGGCAACTCGAAAAAGAATAACGGCAACTCGAATAAGAATAACGCTCTTTGGGGGCTCAAGAAGTAAAATAGAGAGATCGATTTATATGGGAGCTGTATCAGGCTATAGACCGATTCAGACCATAATGAACACGTATATTGATGGTGATGAGAGGATCCGTCGTACAAAGTAGCAGGCAAATCGGATAAAAATAATCATAGCGAAACACGCGTGCAAAATTTCATTCCAATCGGATAAGAATTGCGCCCTCTAGAGGCTCAAGAAGTCAAGACCCAAGATCGGTTATATCAGGTGATGCACCGATTTGAACCATACATGGCACAGTTGTTAAAAGTAAGAACAAAACACGTCGTGGAAAATTAAATTCCAATCAGATAAGAATTGCCCCCCCTAGAGGGGCTCAAGAAGTCAAGACACAAGATCGGTTTGTATGACAGCTATATCAGGTTATGAACCTATTTGAACCATTCTTGACACGGTTGTTGGATATCATAACAAAACACGTCGTGCAAAATTTCATTCCACTCGGATGTGAATTGCGCCTTCTAGAGGCTCAAGAAGTCAAGACCAAGGATCGGTTAATATGGCAGCTATATCAAAACATAGACCGATTGGCCCATTTACAATCCCAACCGACCTACACTAATAAGAAGTATTAGTGCAAAATTTGAAGCGGCTAGCTTTATTCTTTCGAAAGTTAGCGTTCTTTCGACAGACAGACGGGCGGACGGATTGACCCACCTATAACCAGCATAATAATTGAGATTTATCTTGGCCCCATAAAAGGCGCATTTATTGTCCAATTTTGCCAAAATTTGGGACAGTGAGTTATGTTAGGCTAGTCGACATCCTTCTTCAATTTGGCCCATATCGGTTCAGATTTGGATATAGCTGCTATATAGACCGATATCTCGATTTAAGGTCTTGGACCCATAAAATGCGCACTTACTGTCCTATGTCCCCGAAATTTGGGACAGTGAGTTGTATTAGACCCTTGACATCCTTCTGGAATATGACACAAGATCGGTTCAGATTTGGATATAGCTGCCCTATAGACCGATCTCTCGATTTAAGGTTTTAGGCCCATAAAATGCGCATTTATTGTTCGATTTCGCTGAAATTTGGGACAGTGAGTTGTGTTAAACCCTTTGATATCTGTTTTCAATTTGGCCCAGATAGTTTCAGATTTGGATATAGCTGCCATATAGATCGATCTCTCGATTTAAAGTCTTGGCAACATAAAAGGCACATTTATAAACCGATATCGCTGAAATTTAACAGTGACTTATGTTAGGCTTTTCGAAATCCGTGTCGTATATGGTTCAGATCGGTTTATATTTGGATATGGCTACCAAAAAACTCATCTACAATAGTAAAGGGTGATTTTTTTGAGGTTAGGATTTTCATGCATTAGTATTTGACAGATCACGTGGGATTTCAGACATGGTGTCAAAGAGAAAGATGCTCAGTATGATTTGACATTTCATCATGAATAGACTTACTAACGAGCAACGCTTGCAAATTATTGAATTTTATTACCAAAATCAGTGTTCGGTTCGAAATGTGTTCATTCACCGTAACGTTGCGTCCAACAGCATCTTTGAAAAAAATACGGTCCAATGATTCCACCAGCGTACAAACCACACCAAACAGTGCATTTTTCGGGATGCATGGGCAGTTCTTGAACGGCTTCTGGTTGCTCTTCACTCCAAATGCGGCAATTTTGCTTATTTACGTAGCCATTCAACCAGAAATGAGCCTCATCGCTGAACAAAATTTGTCAAAATTTGAACACATTTCGAACCGAACACTGATTTTGGTAATAAAATTCAATGATTTGCAAGCGTTGCTCGTTAGTAAGTCTATTCATGATGAAATGTCAAAGCATACTGAGCATCTTTCTCTTTGACACCATGTCTGAAATCCCACGTGATCTGTCAAATACTAATGCATGAAAATCCTAACCTCAAAAAAATCACCCTTTATAAATTATAATTCTAAATTCTTTGCTGTCATATTTCATTCACATAAATAAATCGCTTTTGATTATATAGTTAATTTTTCAAAACAATTTTTTTCATGATTATTAATGTGAAGGTTGTCCCATGTAATTAAAAGAATATAAATTCGAATCTAATATTGACGTCAGACGTTGTGGCTGCTGTTAAACTCTCATAGATATTTTTTTTTGGTATTTATGTTGTTATTTCCATTTGGCTACGTTGCTCTAGTTTTAATGAATCTGGTTTGTAAAAAGTGCCAACCGTTCAAGTATGTTAATCAATATAGCATTTTTGGTTGAAGTCTCGTATAAAATGTTTAGTTTATGATCATTTAGCAATAAGCATTAAATTCAGTTATTTTGAGGAAGGAGTGTTTTAATAAAAAAAAATTAAAAAAAGATTTCAAAACTAAATGTCTATCAAAACTCACTGTTTCAAATTTCATCCAAATCGGATAGAAAATGCTTATTTTATAGGCTTAATGCTCTATATCGGGAGATCGGTCTATATGGCAGCTATATTCAAATACGCCAAACATTGCCCCATCTGGACAATATTCCACAGGAAGGTTTAGTAGTCTATCGAAATTCAATGTCTTAAATTTCATCAAAATCGGATAAAAATATATGGCGGCTATATCCAAATATTGTTCGATATGGACGATAATCAATCATCGAAATCGGATGAAAAATACTACTTTTTTTGGCTTCAATACCCTATATTGGGGAGATCGGTCTATTTGGCAGATATATCCCAATAAGATTTGATCTGGACCATATTTAACAAGAATGGATAGGGAATACGATAATCAATCATCGAAATCGGATAAAAATGCTCCTCTTATTAGCTCAATATTCTATATCGGATGATCGGTCTATATGGCAACTATATCCAAATATGGTCTGATCTGAATCACATTGGACAGGAATGGGTTGGCACAACTCACTATGCCAAATTTCATCGAAATCGGATTTAAAATGGCCAATTTATTGCCTCAAGACTTTAAGTCTGGAGATCTGTCTATATAGCGGCGATATATAACTAAATTCTGATTTTATGAGATCAGAAGGTAAGAATACAAAGAATACAAAATCATCAAAAATTGTTTGGAAAATGTTTTTATATCTGCAAAATTTTAAAAACACAGCTTTTGTGTATGTATGGATAAATATCAGGGAATTTACTCAATTCACCGGTCAATTACCTACTGGGTATATACTCATCGCCCATCTCTACGTATGGAGCATTTCGCTATCCGCAAACGGTAGCTCGCCGCAAAGCTTCTCGTGTCAGCAATGAATACCACATAGATTGGTGCCGAGATTCTTCGTTTGTCCATAGGCAGGTTAAGTTCGAAGATGGGCTATATCGAAGTACATCTTGATATACCCTACCTCCCCCCCACCATAACGTTTTCCCGAATTAAGGATTAAGGCCCATAAAAGGTAAATTTATAAACCGATTTCGCTGCAATTTGGTACCATGAGTTCTGTAAGACCCTTCGTCATTCGTACAGAGTATGATCAAGATCGAGCTGTATGTGGATATAGCGGTCATGTATACCGCTCTCCCGATTTAAGTTCTTGGCCACGTTTACTACTCGATTCAGCTGAAATTTGGCACAGTGGACTGTGTTAGTTCAATATGGTTTAGATCGGTCTTTATTTGAATATAGCTGTCATATTCATATACCGATCTCCAGATTTATGTGTAAGACCCATAAAAGGTAATTTTTTATACCCTCCACCATAGGATGGGGGTATACTAATTTCGTCATTCTGTTTGTAACTCCTCGAAATATTTGTCTAAGACCCCATAAAGTATATATATTCCTGATCGTCGTGAGCCATGTCTGTCCGTCCGTCCGTCCGTCTGTCTGTCAAAAGCACACTAACTTTCGAAGGAGTAATGCTAGCCGGTTGAAATTTTGCACAAATATTTCTTATTAGTGTTGGTCAGTTGGGATTGTAAATAGGCCATATCGGTCCATGTTTTGATATAGCTGCCATATAAACCGATCTGGGATCTTGACTTCTTGAGCCACTAGCCAAATTTTGCAAGAGGTGTTTTGTTATGATTTTGAACAACTGTGCCAATTATGGTTTAAATCGGTCCATCGGTCCATAACCTGATATAGCTGTCATATAAACCGATCTAAGGTCTTGACTTCTTGAGCCTCTGGAGGGCACAATTCTTCTCCGATTTGGCTGAAATTTTGCACAAGATGTTTTATTATAACTTCCAACAACTGTGCTGAGTATTATTTAAATCGGTTCATATTCTGGTATAGCTGTCATATAAACCGATCTTGGATCTTGACTTCTTGAGCCAATGGAGCGCGCAATTCCTATCCGATTTGGCTGAAATTTAGCATCAGGTGTTTTGTTATGACTTTCAACAACTGTGCTAAGAATAGTTCAAATCGGTTCATAACCTGATATAGGTGTCATATAAACTGATCTGGGGTCGTGATTTCGTGAGCATCTAGAAGACACAATTCTTATCCGATTTGGCTGAAATTTTGCATGAGGTGTTTTAGTATGACTTCCAACAACTTTGCTGAGTATGATTTAAATCGGTCCATTACCTGATAACCTTCTAAAGGGCGCAAATTTTATCCGATTTGGCTGAAATTTTGTACAACGGCTTCTCTCATGACCTTTAACATGCGTGTAGAATATGGCATGAATCGGTTTATAGCCTAATACAGCTCCTCTATAAACCGATCTCCTTATTTTACTTCTTCAGCCCCTTAAGTGCGCAATTCTCACTAGATTTGGCTGACATTTTCAATGACTTCTACTATGGTCCCCAATATTCAGTACGATTATGGTCCGAAATGAACCATAACTTGATATTGTTCCAATAACCTAGCAATTCTTTTCTTTTATCCTTTGTTTGCCTAAAAAGGGATACCGTGGCAAGAGCTTGAGAAATGCGATCCATGGTGGAGGGTATATAAGATTCGGCCCGGCTTTTACTTTTTATTTATCAGTTATATTCTCAAGTCAATATTTTACAAAAATCTCTTACAGATTACTGTGGAGTTCAAAGCTTTCTCCAATGCCTTTTCAAAAATGCCTTCACATCTGTTAAACATATTTAAAGGGAAAAAGTTTCGCTGAAACACCAAATTTTGTTGTACCAGAAATAGAATCAAATCCATATCCGTGAAATGTGGAATGCTTAGTTCATTTTTCCATTTCCCTAATAGCCAATATCCCGGCAGCAGGCAATTGGTGTTTCTGGTTGATACCCTTAAATCCTCAGCACAAAACGTGACTTTCATTCATTGCCCCGAAGTGAAAGTGTGCGTGTTTGTGTGAGTAGTGTGAGGAGGCAGAGGATTTTCTGGATGATTGAAGTATTTTTAATCCCAACCTAATCACTGATAGCCACACTCCAGCATAAACACATATATACAAACATTCATACATACATATGTATTGTACATACAGTATTTATACAAACATTCTACAAAGTATCCTTCGCATATATACATTATATAACTAGGAAAATGTCACGTTTCTAATATTCCCCTAGTTAAGGGCCAAAATACTAATCAGAGCAGGCCTCCTCCAAACAAAAATAGAGTGGCCCAAGTTCTATGCCAAGAGATGTAATAGAAAAAGCAAAGCGCCATTTAGAAGAAGCGAATGAATTAACAATCATCATCATTACTATCTCATTAACGAATGACGATGCCCATGGCAATGTGTAACAGTGACAGTGGCATTAATTTTTAAATTTAAAAACACAGCACATTTTAAAATGTATCCATTTTAAATACCCAAACGAACCAAAGGAAGAAACAAAATTTAAAGTTGTTAACTTTCGTTTTGCTATTGCTAGAACTGGTATCTGTGTCATTATGGAATGATTAGAAAGACCTGTCTCTGCCCTTTCACATCTGCACTTTGGTGCTGTGGGCTCCTCTCCTTTGGCTGTCATCGAATGGAACTAATTTGACAAAAGTACCATTCCTGGTATGACTATACTACAATGCGTATCTTTCGATATCAATCACATTGTTCCAAATGAATACTAATAAAAATTGATTTCACCAGCTGCTACTAGCGCTGCCGTTGATTTGCCACTGCTGAAAGTTGCTCAAACATTTTATGCGATAATACAAGTTTTGTAGCTGAAAAATTGTCTTGGCACAAATCGTCATCAACTTTAGCAGCACTACTTCTATGACAAGAATTGTACTGTTGTACGTGTGCGGTACAACTTTGTGTACTGAGTACAGGCAGCATTATTTGTGTAACGGATGCGAAGCTTAAAATGTAACACAATGTATCCGGGTGAATTTGGTTTGTATCATTTTTTTTATATCCTCAGTACCCTACGTCGATGATGTTCTGAATTTGGGGGAATGTTCTACAAGATGTCAAGGTTAGGTTAGGTTGAAAAGAGGGTGCAGATATTAAACCGCCCCATGCCTTTATGGACATACACCTAAGCCAATAATCGACTTGTTGTGCGCTCTAAAAACTATAAAGTAAACCCCAAAAAAGAAAATTTTAAGTTAGGAATTCCGTGCTACTAACGATGAGGACCACGCCCACAAGAGCACTGGAGACTATTCTAGATATTCGACCCATTGACATACAAATTAAGTGTGAGGCAGCCACTGCGGCTATGAGACTTAAGGCGATGGATTGAGGATGGGAGCAACTTATAATCGAGGCGACGATAGGAAACCTGGATGGAAGGGAAAAGTTTCCGATCGTATACCTGAGATGAACCTTGAAGTCGAGTGCGAGGCAGTGCTGCCATCGGCACAGTCTTGGATTGACGGAACCCTAGTATTGATTTTAATACCACTCCCTTAAGTTGGTTTATGTCTGGTATTGTGTCTCCACCTAAGTGCCGGTATCTGTTAGATGCGAAAGCCGGGCAATGACAAAGGAAATGCTCCAACGTCTCATCATCTTCCCCGCATGCCCTACACATGCTATCACTTGCCGCATCGATTGTACATAAGTGAGCTCGTAGTCCTATGTGTCCCGTTATGATACCAATATCTATGCCGACCTCATTCTTGCTTCCTTTCAGTAATAGCCTCGCCTTCTCACCATCTGGGTCCCCCCATAGGATTTTCGCCGTCCTACCGACCGTTTCGCTGTTCCACAATGTTGCATTCGTCGCCCACTCCCTTAACTCGGATTGCGTCGAGCCGAAAGGCTTCGGGTTAATCAAGTATGATGGCGGCATTCCTCTGGCCTTCCGCTCCAAATCGTCTGTCCTTTCATTTCCCCTTACTCCGTAATGGACTGGCACCCAAACGATGCGGATTTTGCCATTCTCAGAAAAGGTGTTAAGCTCCTTCTTACAATGCGAGACTGTTCGTGACCTTACCGTCCTGATTGTTATTGCCCTGATGGTCTGTTTACTGTCGGTAAAAATGTTCACACTCGAGGTCCTCGAGTTAGCACCACCCCACTTCACTCATTACGTGATCGCCCGGATCTCCGCCTGCAGGACCGTATTATGGTCAGGCAGTCTAAAACAGATCTCAGTCCCTGGGTTCTCAATGTAAACCCCCAGGCAAACTCTGTCCTCTAGCATTGATCCATCCATGCAAAATCTTCCAGATGGCAATACTAGGGTTCCATCCATAAATCCATCCATCCATAAATTATATGTTAGAGACCTGTGTAAAATGTCAGCCAATTCGAATAAGAATTCGGGGGCTCAAGAAGTAAAATAGAAAAATGGATTTATATGGGAGCTGTATCAGGCTATAGACCGATTCAGACCATAATAAATAATTATGCTGATGGTCATGAGAGGATCCGTATAATAATTGCGATCTCTAGAAGCTCAAGAAATCAAAACCCAAGATCGGTTTATACGGCAGCTATATCAGATTATGAACCGATTTGAACCTTATTTGGCCCACATTTGTTGAAAGTTATAATAAAATTCTTGGTGCACAATTTCATTCCAATCGGATAAAAATAGCGCCCTCTAGAGGCTGAAGAAGTCAAGACCCCAGATCGGTTTATATGGCACTTCGTGCAAAATTTCATTCCAATCGGATAAAAACTGCGCCTTCTAGAGGCTCAAAAAGTCAAGACCCAAGATCGGTTTATATGGCAGCTATATCAAAACATAGACCGATATGACCTCTTTACAATCCCAACCAACCTACACTAGTAAGAAGTATTTGTGCAAAATTTCAAGCGGCTAGCTTTACTCCTTCGAAAGTTAGCGCGCTTTCGACAGACAGACGGACGGACATGGCTAGATCGACATAAACGTCATGACGATCAAGAATATATATACTTTATTGGATCTCAGACGCATATTTCGAGGTGTTACAAACAGAATGACGAAATTAGTACACCCCTATCCTATGGTGGAGGGTATAAAAATGTTTGGGTATACCAAAATAATTACCCATTGCATTCATAACGCTTCAATCTCATCCATTGTATACGGCATTGGCTTGGTATTTATTATACCCTCCACCATAGGATGGGGGTGTACTAATTTCGTCATTTAGTTTTTAACTACTCGAAATATGCGTCTGAGACCCCATAAAGTATATATATTCTTGATCGTCATGTCGTTTTAAGCCGTCCGTCCGTCTGTCCGTCCGTCTGTCCGTCCGTCTGCCCGTCCGTCCTTCCGTCTGTCTGTCGAAAGCTCGCTAAATTTCGAAGGCGTAAAGCAAGCCGCTTGAAATTTTGCACAAATACTTCCTATTAGTGTAGGTCTGTTGGGATTGTAAATGGGCTATATCGGTCCACGTTTTGAAATAGCTGCCATATAAACCGATCTGGAATCTTGACTTCTTGAGCCGCTAGAGGGTGCAATAATTTTCCGATTTAGCTGAAATTTGGCATGAGGTGTTTTGTTAGGACTTTCAACAACTGTGCTAAGAATAGTTAAAATCGGTCCATAACCTGATATAGCTGCCATATAAACCGATATGGGATCTTGGCTTCTACAGCCTCTAAAGGGAGCAAGTATTACCCGATTTGGCTGAAATTTTGTACAACGGCTTCTCTCATGACCTTTAATATACTGTGGAAAGAGCTCGACAAATGCGATCAATGGTGGAGGGTATATAAGATTCGTCCCGGCCGAACTTAGCATGCTTTTACTTGTTCGCTTCTAATACAGTTGGTATCAAACATTCTTTCCGGTGTAGGGTATAAAGTAGTCTGCACCACCCGACTTATACATTCCCTTACTTGTTCCTAACAATATGTTTGTAAAAGTCAACAAATTTCCAACTACGCTTGGACTAACTGTCCAAAGACTTTTTCGTGCTTTGGGACTATTTAAAATGTAATTCATATATCTCAAGTGGCAAACCGTGTTCTAAAGTTATATAATAATCATAAAAAACTCTTCACAAGATGATTATCTCTGCTGGTCAGAGTTTTTTGCACTGGGCTGGCTGTGGACTATGGCCTAAAATCACACATTTAAGTTGGAGGCCTTTTAAAGAATTCAGTTTAGCTGCTGTTTTGATAAACCCTAAAACTTCAAATCTTTTAATCAAACCATTTATTCATGGCGAAACTATCTTTGCAGGGATAAAGTATTTCAAACTTCGTTATCCACCAACCAAACTTGTTTTGGTTCCGCCATCCACATCCACACCATCATCATCACCATTATCATTATTCTGCACAAAGTTTTTCGTTTGTGCTGATACAATTTTTTGGATTTTTTTGCTTTTTTTGTAAGGAGCCTGAGGAGCAGGAGGTGGAAGAGGAGGGATTCGGGTTTCTCATCTCTTTACGCTTTGCTTGTGGATTTTGCGGGTGAAAGAAAAGTGATTGTCACAAGTTTTTCGTTTTTATTGTTATGAGTGACTTTTGGGGATACATTTTGTTATTGTTGGATACGATTTATTTTCCTCATTCGTTACGTTTACCCCAGAATGAAGAAGCAGCTATGGAATGACTGAACAAACGAACGGACATATAAACGAGAAAAAAATTTCGAAAATGTGTTTGCTTTAGTTTTGTTATCATATTATTCTCCATTGTTCCATAGTGACTCCAACTTGTATAAATTGTATATAAATGCCCTGTCAAGGGTATTTTTAGCCTGCCTGCCTGTCTGACTGACTGACTGCCGGCCTGCTAGCCTCCATGGCCTCGGTTGGGTTGGTTGGTTGGTTGAATGAATGGCTCCTCTTAATTTGATGCGATGTCTATTTCCAGTGCCCGAGCCAGAATCCAGCAGAAACAAGGCAAATAGGCATTCGCAGCAAAAGCCCAACACATTTAAATAGTAAATGATTGTGGCATTAGGGTTCTATTAAAAATCCTCACACTGAGCTTCACATCAGCAAACAGACACACACACACAGCCTCCCTCTCCCCCGCCATAGGAACCATACTGCGACCACCCAGCGGAGTAACACCCACTTTAATGTTCGCATTCACACACATACTCATGTTTGCTTTTGAGCAGTAGCATGGAATGTTTGTCGAGCTATACGTGTGTGTCACTCCCCCCACGCCTTACCCCATCGGGAAATTGCGTTTGGCCACCTTTGTCACAGGCCACTTCCATTTCAACAACCCACACACATACACCCGCACAAACATATTGCCTTCGCAGTGAACCAGGTCCCATTTTAATTTTACTGAGTGGAACTGTCACTTTTCGTTTTAGTTAAACGTAATTTAAACCCAAAGTTTATGTTTTCTTTTTTTTTGTTCTTCTCCTCTTCTGGCAAATGGCTGCAGCCTGCTGCCTGATTGCTTTTACCGAACGCCTGACTACTACCTTGACTACCTTGCTGGCCCATTGCCGGCGAGAGGGCAGGTTGGTTTGTGACGCGGGCGGGTGGTAGTTAGTGCGTGCGTATGTTACTTGGCTCAGGAATACGGCTCCTTTCGTATTTTATTTATTTTTATTGGCAAATGTCAACGAAGCATTCACGGAACAGTGCCAACGACACACATTTGCTTTATAAACTCTTATTTTATCCACCTTTTCTTGTTTTTTTGGTTACTTTGCTTTTTGCCCTGATTACAGGTTTTGGGCTTTTATTTTTGATCGAAAAAATTTATTTCATATGGAAATCGAATTGGAAGTTTCCTTTTTTTTGGTTTTGGTATTTTTTTCTTTTCTGGAATTTTTTTTGTAGCTCCCTTGCTCATTGTTCAGTCTGCTGCTCTGTTCAATTTCCATCAGTGATAAATTGTGTTCTTTATACGAATTTCTATTTACATTGAACTTAGTGTTTATTTAAGATTATAATCTTAAATAGTATTTGGTTTATGTTTCTATTTTGTTGATGGAAATCTCCAGAGGCATGCTGAAATGGAATAAAACAATGGAACTAAGCGAGTTGATGTAGTAGGTTAGAAAACGGTTATTGGCATCCCAGGAATTGAGGACAATATACAGGAAGGCAATTCTATTAAACAAGCGAGAAACTACAACAAAGTTCCTTGTTGATGATGGCTGCCTTCGTACATTCTTTGCGTTACTTAGAAAAAATCGGTCATGTTAATACCTTTCTAATCTACGATTCGAAAGGATGGAGAGGCCGATGGCTTTAAGATGGAGTCAGAGGCTGGTGGAACCAAAATGGCTCCAAGATAGAGTCAGATATGGGATTGAAGGTCTAATCTCAAGCACTTGATATCAGTATGCTGCTGGATCAGGTTTTGAGGTCTCCACATAAAACCTGATCCAGCAGCATACTGATATCAAGTGCATGAGATTAGACCTTCAATCCCATCTCTGACTTTATCTTGGAGGCATTTTGGTTCCACCATCCTCTGACTCTATTTTGAAGCCATCGGGCTCCTCATCCTCGGAATGTTAAAAATCGTTTGAATGAACTCCAGAATCAAAACATGGCCCTTATCTGGGTTGCCGAACACGATTGTATTACGAAGAATGAGAAGGCTGACGAGGAAAGGTTCCTCCGGGAAAAGCGAATCATTCCCCAGTTCTGCACTGATAAAATGTTTGTCCTAATTTTAAAGATTCTAGCCAAAAATTAGCAAATTTTATTTAAACATATTCCATTTTCAACATTTTAAGGAAACATTTTCTTGGGTGAAAAACATTTTCCTTCATAGTAGGTTAGGTTGGGTTGAAAAGGGGGTGCAGATATTAATACGCCCCATGCCACTATGGGCATACACCTAAGCCAGTAATCGGCTTGTTATGCGCTCTAAAAACTATAAAGTAACCTCTAAAAGAAAATTTTAAGTTAGAAATTCCGTGCTACTTACAAAATTCTTAATTGTTTTCAATACCACTCCCCTAAGTTGGTTTATGTCTGATATTGTGTCTCCACCTAAGTGCCGGTATATGTGAGACGCGAAAGCCAGGCAATGACAAAGAAAATACTCCAACGTCTCATCATCTTTCCTGCATGCCCTACACATTCTATCACTTGCCGCACCTATTTTACATAAGTGAACTCGTAGTCCTATGTTATGATACCAAAGCTATACTAACCTCGTTCTTGCTTTCTTTCAGTAATAGCCTCGTCTTCTCACGATCTGGATCCCCCCATAGGACTTTCGCCGTCCTACCGACCGTTTCGTTGTTCCACAATGTTGCATGCGAAATTCGTCGCCCACTACCAGTCCTCTGGCCTTCACAGTCAAATCGTCTGCCCTTTCATTTCCCCTTACTGCGTTATGGCCCGGCACCCAAAAGATGCGGATTTTGCCATCCTCAGAGAAGGCGAATGGCAAAATCCACATCTTTTGGGTGCCGTGCCATTACGGAGTAAGGGGAAATGAAAGGGCAGACGATTTGGCAGTGAAGGCCAGTGGACTGCCGTCAATAAACTTGGTTAAGCCGAAGCCTTTCGGCAATTTTTTTTAAATGGTATGTTAATAAATCCTTACTCTTCGTCTTGTCATTAAAGACAAAAGTCTTAAATGAAAGACAAATTATCATTGAAAGTTAGTAAATTGACCTAGGGACAAGACAACAGTGAACCATTCTTAAAGAAGCAAAATAGCCTTACAAATAGAAGCCTCTTTTAATGTAAAATTTTTTTAGGATAAGATACTACGTTTAACAATTAAAAAGGCGTTCGTCGCCCGGTTAAACTTTGGATACCCACTAACTCGGGTATATATGCTTGCCTTATGCCCCATAGCAGCTATATCGAAATATCTTCCGATTTGGACCAAATTGTTCAATTGTGTATAACAAAATATTGATCTTTTTAGTAGCTATAACCAAAAATAAACCGATCTGAACCATATACGACACGGATGTCGAAAAGCCTAACGTAAGTCACTGTGTCAAATTTCAGTAAAATCGGATTATAAATGCGCCTTTTATAGGGCCAAGACTTCAAATCGAGATATCGGTCTATATGGCAGCTGTATCCAAATCTGAACCGATTTGGGCTAAATTGAAGAAGAATGGCGACGGGCCTGTCCACAACGCACTGTCCCAAATTTCGACGAAATCGGCCAATAAATGCGCATTTTATGGCCCCAATACCTTAAATCGAGAGATCGGTCTATATGGCAGATATATGTAAATTTTGATCGATCTAGCCCAAATTTCAGAAATATATCGAGGGGCTTAACTTGGCTCACTGTCCCAAATTTCGGCCACATCGGACAATAAATGCACCTTTTATGGGCCCAAAACCTTAAATCAGCAGATCGGTCTATATGGCAGCTATATTCAAATCTGGACCGATCTGAGCCAAATTGTCGACTGGCCTAACACGACTCACTGTCCCAAATTTCGGCAAAATCGGATAATATATGCGCCTTTTATGGGCCTAAGACCATAAATTGGCGGATAGACCGATCTGGGGCAAATTGGAGAAGCATGTCAAGTGGCGCATGACAGTGCTGGCTTACTGTCCCAAATTTCAGCAAAATCGAATAATAAATCTGGCTTTTATGGCCTAAGACACTAAATCGGCGGATGGGTCCATATGGCAGCTATATCCAAATCTGGACCGATCTGAGCAAAATTGAAGAAGCACGTCGGATGGCTTAACTTCACTTAACTTCTTTATTTCCAAAGTTTCAGAAAAATCGGATAATAAATAATAAAAAGAAGAGTCCCTTCCTCCTTCTCCTCTCTTTAGAAGACCACCTATTTATCCGCGACCAAACCTTGGTTTTGCTTGCCTAAGAGTCCCACCATGCGTTCCGCAGCTCATAATTTGTGTGGATGGACCATCTTCAGAGTGCCACACATGTTCGAAAATTGCGCCCTCAGGGCGGGCGGGATGGGTCTTCCCAAAGTACTTTAAAGCGGGGAGCTCTTTTCCTTGCTCAGTATTTTAACAGTGTTATTCTCTTCCGGAGGCCATCGCAGCGTAGAGGTTAGTATGTCCGTTAGTAAGGAAGTCACAATTTTTGTCCGAATTGGTTGTTACGACTTCCAACAACTGTCTTCAAAACTTCCAAATCGGTCTTTAACCTGATGTTTGCCTTGCCTTTGCCTTGTTTGGCAGAAATATGGTTCGTAGAGTAAAATAATGCCTTTCAATCAAATTTATATTGTGTCAATTTTGTACATGGAGGTGGGTTTCAAAGATTCGGCCAGGCCGAAGTTGTCACGTTTTTACTTGTTTTCATAATGAGGTCAAGTTTGAGGAGGCCACCTTAGCGCAGAGGTTAGCAAGTACGCCTATGAAGCCTGGGTTTGAATCCAGGCGAGAACAAGAGAAACAAGTAAAAGCGTGCTAAGTTCGGCCGGGCCGAATCTTATATACCCTCCACCATGGATCGCATTTGTCGAGTCCTTTTTCCGGCATCTCTTCTTAGGCAAAAAAGGATATAAGAAAAGAGTTGCTCTGCTATTAAAACGATATCAAGATATGGTCCGGTTCGGACCACAATTAAATTATATGTTGGAGACCTGTGTAAAATTTCAGCCAATTCGTATAAGAATTGCGCCCATTGGGGCACACGAAGTAAAATAGAGAGAACGATTTATATGGGATCTGTATCGGGCTATAGACCGATTCAGACCATAATAAACACGTTTGTTGATGGTCATGAGAGAATCCGTCGTACAAAATTTCAGGCATATCGGATAATAATTGCGACCTCTAGGGGTCAAGAAGTCAAGATCCCAGATCGGTTTATATGGCAGCTATATCAGGTTATGAACCGATTTGAACCTTATTTGACACAGTTGTTGAAAGTAAAAATAAAATACGTCATGCAAAATTTCAGCCAAATCGGATAGGAATTGCGACCTCTAGAAGCTCAAGAAGTCAAATCCCCAGATCTGTTTATATGACAGCTATATCAGGTTATGGACCGATTTCAACCATACTTGGTACATTTGTTGGATATCATAACCAAATACTTTGTGCAAAAATTCATTTAAATTGGATAAGAACTATGCACTCTAGAGGCTGAAGAAGTCAAGACCCAAGATCGGTTTATATGGCAGCTATATCAGGTTATGGACCGATTTAAACCATACTTGGCACACTTGTTGGGTATCATAACAAAACACGTCGTGCGAAATTTCATTCTGATCGGGTAAGAATTGCGCACTCTAGAGGCTCAAGAAGTCAAGACCCAAGATCGGTTTATATGGCAGCTATATCAGGTTATGGACCGATTTGAACCATACTTAGCACAGTTGTTGGGTATCATAACAAAACACGTCGTGCAAATTTTCAATCTGATCGGGTAAGAATTGCGCACACTAGAGGCTCAAGAAATCAAGACCCAAGAACGGTTTATATGGCAGCTATATCAGGTTATGGACCGATTTGAACTATACTTGGCACAGTTGTTGGACATTATAGCAAAACACGTCGTGCAAAATTTCATTCCAATCGGATAAGAATTGCGCACTCTAGAGGCTCAAGAAGTCAAGACCCAAGATCGGTTTATATGGCAGCTATATCAAAACATGGACCGATATGGCCCATTTACAATACCAACCGACCTACACTAATAAGAAGTATTTGTGCAAAATTTCAAGCGGCTAGCTTTACTCCTTCGGAAGTTAGCGTGCTTTCGACAGACAGACGGACGGACGGACGGACGGACGGACGGACGGACGGACAGACGGACGGACATGGCTAGATCGACATAAAATGTCGCGAAGATCAAGAATATATATACTTTATGGGGTCTCAGACGAATATTTCGAGTAGTTACAAACAGAATGACGAAATTAGTATACCCCCCATCTTATGGTGGAGGGTATAAAAATGCTGCGATGGCCTTGCCCACCTAATGCTGGCTTCATTTATGAGGAAATTTCCCTTGTAAAAACTTATCCCCAAGGCGGTGTCCGACATGCCGGCATTTCACGATGAAAGCTTGTGTTCAAATCCCGAAGAAATCATTTGAAAAATATTACAGCTGTGGTTGCAGTAGGTATTGAGCCATGTAAAACTTCTCTACGAAGAGATGTCGCCAAGAGTCACACCATTCGGACTTGGATATAAAAGGTGGTGCTTTGGATTTCATTGTTACGAGGAAAGTGTTCCCACTTGCTTAATCGAGTGTTCGCGGCCAAATTGGCATATTCTAAAACCTACTCCTTAGATATCGGAGTTCCAGGCGATCATGGAATGCGTGAGGTGGTGTGATTTTAATGCGATTACGTCGAGTGCGAACAAGTCTTAAGACAGTAAACTGCCCATCAGGCCAATAACAACCATGATGGTAAGATCATGAATGGTCTTATTGTGTAAGGAGATTAACCCTTCTCTGAGGGTGCCGGGCCTTAGCGGTGTTAGGGGGAAGGAAAGAGCAGACAATTCGGCAGAGAAGGCCAGGAGACTTCCGTCAATAAATCTGATCAACCCGAAGCATTTTCGGGGCGACGCTGTTCGACTTAAGGACGTGGGCTACGAACGCTGTTGAACTATAGTCGGTAGGATGACGAAAATCCACTTGTTCCTCATTTTTTGTTTTCCTAACTGTTTAACTGTGAACCGAATTTCGAAAATCGAACAACAAAAAATCTGACCGCCCGAACAATTTTTCGAAATATCGTGGTGACCAAATTTAGGGGCCTTGCAGGAGGTGCCCGGACCACTTAAGGCCTTGCAATTTTGCACATAATCCCGATAGCATCTCAGCTCTATCTCTATCCGTTCTAAAATGGCATTGGCTTTCGCGGCTAACTGGCACTATCATTTAAGTCGGCACACAATACCAGACATGAACAAACTTAGGGGCGTGGTATGGAAAACAGTTAGGAGTTTTTCCTGAAATAGATTTTCTTTTTCGACGTTACTTTGTGGTATTAAGAGTGCACAACAAGACAAATACTGGCTTAGGTGTATGTCCATAGTGGTATGGGGCGGATTAATATCCGCATCCCCTTTTCAACCATGTTAACTAAAACATTGATTTAGTTAACATGGAATTTCAAATCCTTAATAGTCGACCTTCCTTTTCAATGTCATAGGTTACAACATAAAAAAAATATGCTATACATTCGAAGAGGGAAAGTTATCGTTTTTAATGACCTTGTTCGAAAATAGTGACCCAATAAACTAAAAAAGAGTTCAATTTTAAACGGAATCCTTTTTTTTCCATCTTTATGCGTAAAATATGCACAGTTTACCTTGAAGGTCATATTTTATGATCCACCAAATGTAACCAAAAATTTCAAATGGCCTTCAGCTGTTTGAAAAAAAAAAAAAATTAAAATTCATATTCCATGGATGCAGTTCCTAATTGTTGCTACCCAAAAAATAAATGCTCTGGAAGCGTTAACAACTAGAGCGCAACAGTTATGCTCAGTAAAAGGATTCTAGGATCCTTGAACAATGCACAAGGCAAGCTGTTGTGCGAAAAGGTTAGGCCGCGCCATTAATGCCATACACCCTCGCACACACATAATGATTTAGTTATTGTTGTTGTTGGCATTGCTGCGGCTGCCTTCGTTGTATGAGCCGAGTCATAAAATAATAAAAATATTAATGACCATAACAAAACGCCTTTACCCGGTGGCTTATATCTGGAACTCTGGAAATGACGTCTACATGTTGCTGTCTGTCTGTCTGTCTCCATGGAAGCAAAGCAAAGAGTTATTACCAGCCAGTTCCAAAACAAAAACGGAGTACAACAAAAAGATGTTCGCTGTTGCGGTTCGAGGTCATTGAATTATGGTCCCGCTGTGTATTTAGTGCGTTTTTTTTCGGCGGACAGTCTTGGTCTTGTTGTCCATTTCACATGTTCTCTACAATTGCCGTCATAAATGTCAAAGACAAAGACAAAAACAAAACGGGTCTTTGAAGACAACTTCAAAAAAGCAGAAAAACCAAATGGCGGTGATGTGTCGAGCCTCAAGACCCCATCTTTTGTCTGTTGTCTTTTTGTTAGGTTCACGTTTGTTTCTGAAGCGACAATTTTACATCGAAGTGTTTATTTGATGTTTTATAGACATTTTACGAAAATTGTATCATTTTTTTTTTGTTCTTGGGTGCTATTTCTTTGGCCGTTTATGCTTTGATACGCAAATCACGTGCTCATGTCATTCATCAATAAAATGTAATTAAGTACATAAGCGGAATATAAATTTGGAAATAAGCGACAAAAACCTCAAAGAGCGCAATTAAGTTAAGTTAAGTCTCGGGTATATATGTTAACCCCCTTAATCAAAATCCGGGGAAAAATGCATACCTTATGCCCCATAGCAGCTATATCGAAATATGTTCCGATTTGGACAAAATACTAATTGGTACAAGTCACTGTTCAATTGTGTATAACAAAATATTGGTCTTTTTAGTAGCTATATCTAAAAATAAACCGATCTGAACCATATATCGAGGATATCGAGAAGCCTAACATAAGTCACTGTGTCAAATTTAAGTAAAATCGGACAGTAAATGCGCCATTTATTAAATATTGCAGAAGAACGTCAACGCATCTTTTATGGGCTCAGAACTTTAAATCGAGGGATCGGTCTATATGGCAGCTATATCCAAATCTGGACCGATCTGTGACATATTGCAGAAGAATGTCGAGGGGCTTAACTTAATCGAGATCGGTCAACATGGCAGCTCAATCCAAATCTGGACTGATCTGAGCCAAATTGAAGAAGCCTGTCGTAGGGAGACATGGGACAATAAATGCGCCCTTTATGGGCCCTAAACCTTAAATCAAGACATCGGTCTATATGACAGCTATATACAAATCTGGACCGATAAAGGCCAAATTAGAGGAGAATGTCGAAGGCCCCAACACAACTCACTGTCCCAAATTTTAGCAATATCGGATTATAAATGTGGATTTTGGCAGCTATATCGAAATCTGAACCGATCTTGGCCAAAATGAAGAAGGATGCCGAAGGACCTAACACAACTCACTGTTTGAAATTTCAGCAAAATCGGACAATAAATGCGTCTTTAATGGGCCCAAGACCTTAAATCGAGAGATCGGTCTATATGGCAGCTATATCCAAAATTGAACCCATCTGGGCTAAATTGAAGAGGGCTGTGGAAGGGCTTCACACAACACACTGTTCCAAATTTCGGCGAAATCGGAAAATAAATGGGCCTTTTATGGGCCCAAAACCTTAAATAGAGAATCGGTCTATATGGCAGCTATATCAAAATCTGGACCGATCTGCGCCAAATTGAAGTGGGATGTCGACTGGTCTGACACAACTCACTGAACCAAGTTTCAGCAAAATGGGACAACAAATGCGTCTTTTATAGGCCTAAGACCCTAAGTCAGCGGATCGGTCTATATGCAGCTATATTATAATCTAGACCGATCTATGCCAAATTGAAGAAGGATGTTGAAGAACCTCACACAACTCACTGTCGCAAATTTCGGAGAAATCGGACAATAAATTCGCCTTTCATGGCCCCAAAAACCATAAATCAAGAGATCGGTTCATATGGCAGCTATATCCAAATCTGAACTGATCTATGCAAAATTGAAGAAGGATGTCGAAGAGCGTAACACAACTCACTGTCGCAAATTTTGGCGACATCGAACAATAAATTCGCCTTTTATGGCCCCAAAAACCATAAATCGAGAGATCGGTAAATTTTAGCTCCATATCTCTATTTTTAAAGACTGTAGCGTGATTTCAACAGACAGACGGACGGACATGGCTAGATCGTCTTAGATTTTTACGCTGATCAAGAATATATATACATTATAGGGTCGGAAATGGATATGTTCATGTGTTGCAAACGGAATGACAAAATTAATATACCCCCATCCTTCGGTGGTGGGTATAAAAGAATTCCCCCATATGGATATGCACACCGATTATTTTGTAACAATCAGGTATCAAACGAAAGGTATTTGAAAGTAGAATACAAATCTGATACAAAAATTTATTCAAGGTGACTGGGGCGCCTCTTCATCCTCAAAAACCACCAAACAGGACATATTTGACGATTGGGTCAATAGGGGTATCTGTGAATTCCAAGTTTTTGAAACATTTCAAATGTTGTATGCAGAAACTTTCTTTAAGCAGGATGTCTATAATGGTTCAATGCGCAAGACTTTTTCCAGATCTGATATTTGCTTCAGAAAAGTGAATTCCTTCTGGACCGTAGCATTATAGCGAGAATAATATTTAACAGCAGCAAAATGTCTACCATGGAACCATTTTGAAAATCTACAGTTCATTATATTTTCGGTGGTCATGCGCAGTGCATTGTCAGAGACTGTACTCTACAAAAATGCAATCATTAGTTATAAATGACTACAGACCGGCAAACTTATAGCTTGATATATAATGTCTGAAAATGAGTGCCAAGGGTACTGGAACTTCAGCTACAAAGTACATATCAGGACTTAAAAGGAATTTAAATTCATAACTCATATAGAGGGAAGTCCCTTTGCATTAACAATTTATCACTATTTTTAAAAAGTCGCATCTCTTAAAAGTTTTGTCGGTCATGCGCAATGCAATCAGGGAGTACATTTGGGTTTAGATATATTTGAGCATCAAGTAGCAAGTATGGATCATAAGTACCGCCAATAAGCATGTTTACTGGAAATGTACTGTAGTGTATCATAGACCACAGGAGAAATATATACCCAAGCTAGATGAATAATAAACTAGTTGTCAGAGCGAAAATGAAGAAATTCTATGTGTTTAGAATACACGAACCTGCCCGAGAGTAATGGCAGGATAAACACCGTTTGTCTTTCTATTATTAGACCAACGCACGGAAAAATAAAAAAAAAATAGATTAGGTTGAAAAGAGGCTGCAAATATTAATCTGCCCCATGCCAGTAATCGGTTTGTTATGCGCTCAAAAACTACAAAATAACCCCAAAAAAGAAAGTTTTAAGTTAGGAATTCCGTTCCACTTACAAAATCCTTAATTGTTTTCCATACCTTTCCCCTAGGTTGGTTCATGTTTGGTATCGTTCCCTCACCTAAGTACCGGTGTCTGTTAGCCGCGAAAGCAGGGCAATGACATAGGAACATGCTACACATGTTATCACTTGTCGCACCGATTTTGCATAAGTGAGCTCGTAGTCCTATGTGACCCGTTATGATACCAATAGTTATACTGACCTTCTTCTTGCTTCCTTTCAGTAATAGCCTCGTCCTCTCGCGATCTGGATCACCCCATAGGATTTTTGCCGTCCTACCGTTGTTCCACATAGCTACATGCACGCCCACGCCATTAAATTGGGACTGCGTCGACCCGAAAGGCTTCGGGTCACCCAAGTTTATCGACGGCAGTTCTCTGGCGTTCACGGCGAAATCGTCTGCCCTTTCGTTCTCCCTTACTCCGTTGTGGCCCGGCACCCAAACGATGCGGATTGTGCCATCCTCAGAGAAAGCGTTAATCTCCTTCTAACACTGTTTGTGACCTTGAAGTCCTGGTTGTTATTGCCCTGATGGTCTGTTTACTGTCCTTAAAGATGTTCATACTCGACGTCCTCGCGTTAACACCACACTAACGCATGCAGTCCGTGATCTCCCAGATCTTCGCCTGCAGGACCGTAATATGTTCAGGCAATTTAAAACAGTCCTCAGTCCAAGGTCCTCCCCCAGCTTTGATCCATCCGTGTAACTTCCAGATTGCAATACTAGGGTTCCGTCAATACAATCCAATCCAATGCCTCGCAGTCGACCTTAAGTTTCGCCTCAGGTATCCGATCGGAAACCTCTTCCCTTCCTTCCAGGGTCCCTTTCGTCGCCACAATTATACCGCGATGGTATGAGCTGTTCCTTTCCTCAATCCATTCCCCCATCGCTTTAAGTCTTATAGCCGCAGTGGCTGCCTCGCACTTAATCTGTATGTCAATTGGTCGGATATAGAGAATAGTCTCCAGTGCCCTAGTGGGCATGGTCCTCATCGCTCTGCCTATGCCAAGACAACATCTTCTCTGAACCTGTTGTATTATCATTACATTGCACCTTTACTCCATCACAGTCCACCAAACTACTGAGGCGTAAGTAGGTTTTGGTCTTTCCTCGGATTCAGGCCCAATTTCGAGCGTATGGCCTGTCTATGTAGTGCGTTTTGGCATCGAAGAATTATTCTATTTTATGCACAACTTCGTGCAGGGCAGCCTCCACCGACCTTCCCTTGACATAGGCGTGCTGTTTGTATTTGAGCAGTTCGCTGGATGTCCTGCTCGTTATCATGACATACCCAATACGTTCCATGGTTTTGAGTAGAAAGGATGTAAGGCTTATAGGTCTGTAGGCCTTTGGTGTCGCATAACTTATCTTGCCGGACTTGGGATTTAAACACCATTCTTGCCTCCGGCCAAGCTTTCGGAGTATATGGAAGTCCCAGGCACGCTGTGAAAATATTGGTCAGATGGGGCCCCAGATGGTCCGCCTTCTTCTATAGCATCGCTGGAAATATTCCATCAGATCAATATTTCGAGGTGTTTCAAACGGAATGACTAGATGTTTATACCCCCATCGTATGGTGGTGGGTATACCAAGCCTGGTAAGTTTCTTATAAAAGATAAACAAATTCAATTTAAAATCAGCTGGCAGTGTTTTCTCATATCAGCAAACTTATTTGTAATAATAATTGCGACCTCCAGAGACACAAGAAGTCAAGATCCCAGATCGGTTTATATGGCAGCTATATCAGCTTATTAACCGATTTGAACCTTATTTGACACAGTTATTGAAAGTAAGAATAAAATACGTCATGCAAAATGTCAGCCAAATCGGAAAGAAATTGCGCCCTCTAGAAGCTCAAGAAGCCAAGTCCCCAGATCTGTTTACATGACAGCTATATCAGGTTATGAACTGATTTGAACTGATTTCAAGAAGTCAAGACTCAAGATCGGTTTATATGTCAGCTATATCAAAACATGGACCGATATGGCCCATTTACAATCCCAACCGACCGACTAATAAAAAGTATTTGTGCAAAAATTCAAGCTGCTAGCTCTACTCCTTCAAAAGTTAGCGTGCTTTCGACAGACAGACTGACAAGGCTAGATTGACATTAAATGTCACGACGAGCAAGAATATACATATCTTATGGGGTCTCAGACGAATATTTCGATTAGTTACAAACAGAATATGTATATATTATAACCTCATCCTACGGTGGAGGGTATAATAAAGCAAATATTTTAAGCAAATAACTGACTTTTCAGTAGTCCTCTTGCCATTCTAAAATTTAAATCATTTTGCTAAAACAGCAGAACTATTGTTGAATTAGCAGCAAAATGAAATACGAACACGCAGCAGGCATGGTGTCCTGTTTTCAGCAGGTTTTAGATGCAATTATATCACTTCAACACTATGGAAGACGACTGACTGAATTGCTTTTCGGATACACTTTAAATATTGCATTAAAAAAATTAAGCTTCATTAAGGTTACGGAAGGCAGACAGACTTAGGATTCGATTCTATATAAAAATTTTCTAAGCAATTAATCTAAATGTATGGAACAGTCAGCAAGTTTGAGTATTTATCGACCCAGAAACTTTTTGGTAAAATTCAATTTTAACGAGTTTTCCTGCTATAGTTTTTCGACATAAACAACCCTGAAACATAATAAATGACCACTTGTTTGAAAAACGCACTGCTCACCTGTCAAAAACATACAGACTTACTTCGTAATGTACAGTGAACAAGCTCATCAAAATTTTTGCGTTGCCATATGGAAACACCAGAGAGATCCGGATTAAGATTTATGGAGGTCGTTAAATTTTTTTTAATATTTTCGAATCAATACACCGTTAATTCAATGTGACGTAAATTTCTTAATTAGGAGGTATTTCCCTTTTCTTCTTTACCAACAACCACTCCACCACACCCTACCAATTATTGTTTTTTTTTTTATTCCCAACATTTTCTTACTTTCCTGTCATTTTTGACGTGTGCCTTCACCTTCACTTTTCCAATTCAATAAACAAATGAAGAAAAAATAAAATTAAAATAAATATTTGTTTTGGGAAATGACATAACAAGACGACAGACAACTAGCAGACACCTCAGACCGTTGTAGTTTGAAGTCTATGATTAAGAAAAAATTCTTGTTTGGTAGTATTCGGCGTATAAGTAAATAAACAAACATCAGTCGATGAAACAACGCCATTCATCGAAAAAGGCGGCATGCCGAAAGATAAACATTAATAGGATAAACAAAAAAGTAAAACTAAAGGAAACCCTGCTAAGAAGTATCATAAGTAGCCCCATAGAAATGTGTATTTCCTTTAAAAGGATGTCATGATGGCGCATTACAAAATGTCTGCAAAATCTGTTTTTGTCAGACCTAAGTAGTGGCTCAAGGAATATTTCGTATATAAGGTTTTCCCTGAATATGTGTGCACTGTGAATTCGGAAGGAGTTTTATAAGGTAATGAGGTCAAAATTGAGAAAATATTGCTGAAATTATTTTTAAAGGAAACTGCAGGTTTTTTGTGAACATATTTTGTAATGATTCAAAAGACAAAAGTATGTGGATGTAATTGTTAATTTGGTTTTGGCTAGTTACAGCCGGATCACTGGCTCTACACGCCCACTTGGCCACTGGAGACTTTCTAGATATCTACAGTAAGTGTGAGGCAGCCATTGCTGCATTGAGACTAAAGGCGATGGAGGAATGCATAGGGTAGGAGCAGGTCACACCCTCGCAGTATAGTCGAGGTGACAATAGGAAACTTGGAAGGAATGGATCGAACATGTGTGACGACAACTGAGTTCGAGTGCGAGGCACTGCTACCCGCGGCGCAGTCTTGCATTAAAGGAACTCTGGTATTGACATCTGAAAGTCCGTGCTACACAGATGGATCAAAGCTAGAAGACAGAGTGGGCCAGGCGGTCTGGTTTGAGAGCCCAGGCCTAAGATCTGCTTCCGACTGCTTGACCATAATACAACCCTATAGGTGGAGATCCGGGGGATCACGGAACGCGTGTAATGGTTTGGTGTTGACGCTAAAACGTCGATTGTGAACGGCTTTACGGATTATAAATAGGCCATCAGGGCAACAACAACCATGATGGTAAGTAAGGTCACAAACAGTCTCGGAATGTAACAAGAAAATTAAAGCCTTCTCTGAGGATGGCACGATCTGCACTGTTTGGGTGCCAGTCTATAGCAAAGTTAGGGGGAATGAAACCCCAGACGAACAACAAGTCGATAACTGGCTTAGTGTCCATAGTGTCATGGGGCGGATTACTATTCACGCCTTCTTTTCAACTTAACCTAAGCTAACCTATAACCGGTCTAGGGAATCAATTCATATCCTTTTATCTTCTTGTATCTGAGTCGAGCTTTAATGAACAAGCGAATGTTACACACAAAGAAGAGATTGTTTTAAATGAATTTGATGGAATGAAATTGTCAATTTCTCAGATTTATCACCGCTGGTAGATGCGTTTCGATGAGTGGTTTGGTCATCTTCGTATTACGTTGGTCCAACGTAATACATATATGTCCGTCCAAGTGGCCTAAAGTTTCATATCTTGTTGTTCATAGTACTTACACTCAGAGAAAATTTGATGCCAAACGTGCTCATTTCAATACCCTTCGGTACTGATAGTAAAGCAACACCGTATTGGATAAGAGCAACACAATATGGCATAGATGAAATATAAAATTATTAGTACTGTATAGTACTAGCCTTAGTACCCAGCAGGTATTGCTGTTAATACCGAACTGTTATTAGTTTTAGTACCAAAACGTTTTTCAATAAACACCACCGGCATAAATGCTTGAAAACATAATAAAAACCACAATATGACCGGAAGTCTTAAAAATATAGTGGGTCCACAATCTTTATTTGGTTTTGTATTCAATCTGCCAAAATTTCCAGATTTGTACTCTGAACAGTGTATTTCCCCGGCAATACACAATTCGGACTTTAAACACCTCTAGCGTTTTCTTCCCCTTTAGTTGCAAATGAAATTTTTACATGGCATGTGGGAGAAGTTTCCCCCTTTTCCTTAATTATGGGAAAATTTTCATTTGTACATGAATTCCCGGTCGACAAGGGATAACTATGAGCACCACACAGGCTGGAATTTGGAGCTTCGACTTATGTGGTGTCCATCGTTATCGCGGGAAGCTTAGGTTAAAGCTATCGGGCGCATCCACGCTTTGCGGAAGGTGGAAAGCTCAGCTTTTTACGGAGTAGCTGCAAATGCGGCCGCGGGCAGCCGGCGTTTTTCAAGACGAGAGTCTCAGTGAGGAGTCAGGTGGCACTGGCTCCTCATTAAATACTGAGTGCCAATGATACTCGAGATGATGAGGCGAGTTATTGGCGCCGTCAATTAACCAATGGCCTATATAAGAGTTTGTTCCCCGGTTAGGAGCGGTTGGAGGCTAGCATCGGATCTTTTAGCCAGTGGCTCGCTACAACGAGATATACATGTGCGATCAAACAAAACCCATGCGGTTGGGGCACTGGGCCAGTAATCCGCCCCCGGAAAACTATGAGAAACAAAGGAATAGTAAAAACGGACACCCCCAACGTTGACGACCCACGCAAACGAAAAAAGGACGATGATTTGCGAATCTGCATTTGGAATGTCCGCACTCTTTATAGAGAGGTGCAGTATACGCGCTATCGGATGTATTAGAGAAGTACAAGGCAGATATTACCTCCAGGAAGTGCGATGGATTCGGAGTGGCGTCACAATAAAACCAAATGATTACGAACTATACTATAGCTGCCATGAATTTGGCTGTGGATTCGTAGTTAGTCGGAGACTGAAACACCTTGTCTCCAGCTTTACTCAGGTGGTTAGAGGCTAGCCACAATCCGCATAAAAGCCAAATTCTTCAATATCAGCCTTATTTGTGCCCATGCCCCAACGGAACACAAGACGAAAAGACAAAGGATATTTTCTACGAGCGCCTAGAGAGAGAACATGACCGCTGCCCATGATATTAAAATCGTTCTGGGAGATTTTAATGCGAAGATAGGTAAGAAAGACATCTTTGTTCCAACAGTCGGAAAGTTTAGCTTCCACGAGATAACGTCCAGTAATGGGTTGAGCCTGATGGATTTCACCGCGGCAAAAGACATGGTAGTTAGTAGCTCCTGATTTAAACATAAGAATATTCACAAAGCCACATGACTGTCACCCGATCAAAACACGAGGAACCAAATTGATCACGTTGCGATAGATGAAAGGCATTCATCCAGCTTGTTAGATGTACAATCGATCCGTGGAACGAATATAGATTCGGATCATTGCCTTGTTGCAGCAAAGGTTCGCACACGTTTGAATATGGCGAGGAAAGTACGATCTGACACTGAACGGAAGCTCGACATTGAAAAGCTGCAAACACAAAAGATGGCAGCGGCATATTCCACCCGACTGACCCAACTGCTTGATGAAGGCACTCCTTGTTCCAATGATATAATAGTGCAATGGCAAATCATTGCCCACTCCATGGAAAAAGCCGCGAAATCCGTACTTAGATACCGGAAGAATCCCCAAGGAACCCATGGTACTACTAGGAGGGTCGAGATGCTACTGAAGCCAAGAATGTGGCATATAGAGCAACCCTGCAATCATAGCATTGTTCCAGATGAAGTATAGAGTGAAAAGAAGAGAGAGGAGAAACGTCTATTCCGCAGAAAAGAAATGGAAAGAACTGAGCGTGAGCGAATTGAGATGAACAGGAGTCAGAATGAAGCCCAGAAATTCTACCAAAAAATGAAACGTCAAACCCATGGCTTTGGTGCAGGAACATCCTCCTGCTGAGACAAAGACAAAGAAATCTGGTTACTGACATAGATAGCATGCTGAGGATATGGAAAGAACATTGTACCCAACTGCTAGAGTCCGACGTTGGCGGCGAAGAGGATACCGCAGAACCAATCCCTGATTACTGTATAGAATGTTTACCTCCAAGCCAGAATGATGTCCAAGTAGCAGTGAGCTGACTGAAGAACAACAAGGCTGCTGGAGCCGATGGCTATTGGAACAAATATTCTGTCATAGCCTATTATAGTAAGTAAGTACATGAATTCTCAACCACTTATTACCAACATTCGCTTGGTCATTAAAGCTCGACTCAGAAACACGAATGTATGTGTGGAAAAAATCAAAAATTCAGAATTAATTCACTCTTGCTCGATATGGGTATCTTTTGCCGCAACTATTGCTCTAAGTTGGCCAACAAATGTAATCTGCTCTCCAAAACATTTCAGTAAGTGTCATAGCGCACATACTTGTAGGTCTTAAATATTGAAGACCAAGCAGGCGCATCACGTTTTTATATCCACCACCGTAGGATAGGGGTATACTTATTTCGTCATTTTGTTTTTAGCACCTTAAAATATGCGTCTGAGACCTTAATAAAGAATATATATATTCTTTACCATCATGTAATTTTAAGTCGATCTAGCTATGTCCGTCCGTCCGTCTGTCTGTCGAAAGCACGCGTACTTTCGAAGGAGTAAAGCTAGCCGCTTGAAATTTTGCACAAATATTTTTTATTAGTGTAGTTTTATAGTAAATGGGCCAAATCGGTCCATGTTTTGATATAGCTGCCATATAAACGGATCTTCAATTTTGCACCTCGAGTAACGCTATGACCACCAACAACTGTGCTAAGTTAGGTTGAAATCGGTCAATAACCTGATATAGCTATCATATAAACCGATCTTGAATCTTGACTTCTTGGGCCACTAGAGGGCGCAATTCTCATTCGATTTGACTGAAATTTTGCACGACGTGTTTCCCTATGATATCCAATAACTGTACCAGCTATGGTTAAAATCGGATGATAACCTGATATAGCTGCCATATAAACCGATCTTGGGTCTTTACTTCTTGAGCCTCTAGAGGGGGCAATTGATATCTGATTGGAATGAAATCTTGCACCACGTGTTTCGCTATGACTACCAACAACTGTGCTAAGTTAGGTTAAAATCGGTCAATAACCTGATATAGCTACCATATAAACCGATCTTGAATCTTGACTTCTTGAGCCACTAGAGGACGCAATTCTTATCCGATTGGAATGAAATTTTACATAACCTATTTTATTATGAATTTCAACAACTGTGCGGAATAAAGTTTAAATCGGCACATAACCTGATATAGCTGCCGTACAAACCGATCTGGGAACTTGACTTCTTGAGCTTCTAGAGGACGCAATTCCTATCCGATTTGGCTGAAATTTTGCATGACATATTTTTTTATGACTTTCAACAACTGTGCCAAATAGGGTTCAAATCGGTCAATAATCTGATATAGCTGCCATATAAACCGATCTGGGGTCGCAGTTATTAACTGATTTGCTTGAAATTTTGTACGACGGATCCTCTCATGACAATCAACATACGTGTCGAATGTGGCATGAATCGGTTTATAGCCTAATACAGCTCCCGTATAAATCGATCTCTCTATTTTACTTCTTGAGCCCCCAAAGGGCACATTTCTCATTTGAATTGGCTGACATTTTACACAGGTCTCTAACATCTAATTTAATTGTGGTCCGAACCGGACCATATCTTGATATCGCTCTAATAGCCGAGCAAGTCGTTTCTTTTTTTATACCCACCACCGACGGATGGGGGTATATTCATTTTGTCATTCCGTTTGCAACACATTGAAATATCCATTTCCGACCCTATAAAGTATATATATTCTTGATCAGCGTAAAAATCTAAGACGATCTAGACATGTCCGTCCGTCTGTCCGTCTGCCTGTTGACATCACGCTACAGTCTTCAACAAGTAAAAGCGTGCTAAGTTCGGCCGGGCCGAATCTTATATACCCACCACCATGGATCGCATTTGTCGAGTTCTTTTCCCGGCATCTCTTCTTAGGCAAAAAAGGATATAAGAAAAGAGTTGCTCTGCTATTAAAACGATATAAAGATATGGTCCGGTTCGGACCACAATTAAATTATATGTTGGAGACCAGTGTAAAATTTCAGCCAATTCGCATAAGAATTGCGCCCATTGGGGCTCTCGACATAAAATAGAGAGAACGATTTATATGGGATCTGTATCGGGCTATAGACCGATTCAGACCATAATAAACACGTTTGTTAATGGTCATGAGAGGATCCGTCGCACAAAATTTCAGGCATATCGGATAATAATTGCGATCTCTAGGGGTCAAGAAGTCAAGATCCCAGATCGGTTTATATGGCAGCTATATCAGGTTATGAACCGATTTGAGCCTTATTTGACACAGTTGTTGAAAGTAAAAATAAAATACGTCATGCAAAATTTCAGCCAAATCGGATAGGAATTGCGCCCTCTAGAAGCTCAAGAAGTCAAATCCCCAGATCTATTTATATGACAGCTATATCAGGTTATGAACCGATTTCAACCATACTTGGCACAGTTGTTGGATATAATAACAAACCACGTCGTGCGAAATTCCATTCCATTCGGATAAGAATTGCGCCCTCAAGAGGCTCAAGAATTCAAGACCCAAGATCGGTTTATATGGCAGCTATATCAGGTTATGGACCGATTTGAATCATACTTAGCACAGTTGTTGGATATAATAACAAAACACGTTGTGCAAAATTTCATTCCAATCGGATAAGAATTGTGCCCTCTAGAGGTTCAAGAAGTCAAGACCCAAGATCGGTTTATATGGTAGCTATATCAGGTTTTGGACCGATTTCAACCATACTTAGCACAGTTGTTGGGTATCATAACAAACCACGTCGTGCGAAATTCCATTCCATTCGGATAAGAATTGCGCCCTCAAGAGGCTCAAGAATTCAAGACCCAAGATCGGTTTATATGGCAGCTATATCAGGTTATGGACCGATTTGAATCATACTTAGCACAGTTGTTGGATATAATAACAAAACACGTCGTGCAAAATTTCATTTCAATCGGATAAGAATTGCGCACTCTAGAGGCTCAAGAAGTCAAGACCCAAGATCGGTTTATATGGCAGCTATATCAAGTTATTGACCGATTTCAACCATACTTGGCTCAGTTGTTGGATATCATAACAAAACACGTCGTGCAAAATTTCATTCTGATCGGATAAGAATTGCGCACGCTAGAGGCTCAAGAAGTCAAGACCCAAGATCGGTTTATATGGCAGCTATATCAGGTTATGAACCGATTTAAGCTATACTTGGCACAGTTGTTGGATATCATAACAAAACACGTCGTGCAAAATTTCATTCCAATCGGATAAGAATTGCGCACTCTAGAGGCTCAAGAAGTCAAGACCCCAGATCGGTTTATATGGCAGCTATATCAGGTTATGGACCGATTTGAACCATACTTGGCACAGTTGTTGGATGTCATAACAAAACACGTCGTGCAAAATTTCATTCCAATCGGATAAGAATTGCGCACTCTAGAGGCTCAAGAAGTCAAGACCCAAGATCGGTTTATATGGCAGCTATATCAAAACATGGACCGATGTGGCCCATTTACAATACCAACCGACCTACACTAATAAGAAGTATTTGTGCAAAATTTCAAGCGGCTAGCTTTACTCCTTCGGAAGTTAGCGTGCTTTCGACAGACAGACGGACGGACGGACGGACGGACGGACGGACGGACGGACGGACAGACGGACGGACATGGCTAGATCGACATAAAATTTCACGACGATCAAGAATATATATACTTTATGGGGTCTCAGACGAATATTTCGAGTAGTTACAAACAGAATGACGAAATTAGTATACCCCCCATCTTATGGTGGAGGGTATAAAAATAGAGATATTCAGCTGAAACTTTGCACAGGCTCTTTTTTGTCCATAAGCAGGTTAAGTTCGAAGAAGGGCTAAATCGGACTATATCTTGATATAGCCCCCATATAGTCCGATCCGCCGATTTAGTGTCTTAGGCCAATAAAAGCCACATTTATCATCCGATTTTCCTGAAATTTGGGACAGTGAGTTGTGTTATGCCCTTCGACATCCTCCGTCAATTTGGCCTAGATCGGTCCAGATTTGGATATAGCTGCCATATAGACCGATACTCCGATTTAGGGTCATAGGTCCATAAAAGCTAAACTTATTATCCGATTTTGCTGAAATTTTGGACATTGCGTTGTCTTAGGCCCTTCGATATACTTCGTCAATATGGCTCAGATCGGTTCAGATTTGGATATAGCTGCCATAATGACCGATCTTCCGATTTATGTTCTTAGGCCCATAAAAGCCACATTTATTATCCGATTTTGCTTAAATTTTGGACAGTGAGTTGCGTTCGGCCCTTCGACATCCTTCGTCAATTTGGCCCCGATCGGTCCAGATTTGGATATAGCTGTCATATATACCGATCCTAAATTTAGGATCTTAGGCCCATAAAAGCCACATTTATTATCCGATTTTGCTGAAATTTTGGACAGGGAGTAGCCTTAGGCCCTTTGACATCTTTCTTCTATCGGTTCAGATTTGGATATAGCTGCCATAATGACCGATCTCTCGGTTTAAGGTTTGGGGGCCATAAAAAGCGCATTTATTGTCCGATGTTCCCGAAATTTGGGACAAAGAGTTAAGTTAAGCCCCTCCACATATTTCTGCAATTTGGTCTAGATCGATCAAGATTTGCATATAGCTGCCATATAGACCGATCTCTCGATTTAAATTCTTGGCCCCATAAAAGGCGCATTTTAAATCCGATTGCCCTGAAATTTGACACACTGACTTATGTTATGCTTTTCGACATCCGTGTCGTATATAGTTCAGATCGGTTTGTTTTTAGATATAACTACTAAAAAGACCAATATTTTGTTATACACAATTAAACAACGACTTGTACTTATCAGTATTTGGTCCAAATTGGATCATATTTCGATATAACTGCTATGTGACATCAGATATGGAATTTTCACCGAATTTTTATGAAAGGTGGTTTAGATATATACCCGAGGTGGTGGGTATCCAAAGTTCGGCCCGGCCGAACTTAACGCCTTTTTACTTGTTTTGCCTAAGAAGAGATGCTGGGAAAAGAACTCGACAAATGATATCCATGGTGGAGGGTATATAAGATTCGTCCCGGCCGAACTTAGCACGCTTTTATTTGTTCATTTTCAAAACCACCACCATGGAAAGGGGTTTTACCCAACTTGTCATCCTCATAGTAACGCCAGGAATTTGACTTCAGCTAAACTTTATGATGTTAAATATCTAAAATTCTTTACAAAATATGTTTAACTCCTAGTTCTTATAATTCCTTAAGTTTTTATTTTTGAGCCATGTTCTTTCCTTTTACAAAATCACTGTTGATTAAAAGTTTTGTAATGAAACATAACTTGCAAAAATGAGATAGGCAAAAGAACAGAAGAAAAAAACGAAACGCTTCAGTGGCGCTTGCTATCATTCATTCGTAATGGACTTGGGTAAGACAGGGTAATAAAATTTCAAAAGTCATATCTGAAGAAAATTGACTGGACACGTCCTATGTCTTGTGATGTGAGGTTGTATATGATTGGCTTGCTGGTTATTTTGGGTTGGCTAGTTACTTAGCCTACTCGGCTGAGTAGTGCTTATGGCTCTTTGCCTGCGTCCAAGGCTGGCCGCTAGAGTTTTGTGTTCTTTTGTTGTTTTAACTTATGAATTATACGGATGAATAGTTTCCATGACCATTCGGTCAGCCATTTATCATTCATAAATGGTTATAAAAGACGTTTACGGTCCTCACTGTCTTTCACTTTGGCTGCTTTTTGCCATTTTGTACATTTTTGTTGGCGCTGCTCTTGCCTCCTACTACTTTTTTCTGCTGCCGCTGTGGTCTTCTCCTCATTTCTAAATGCTGTGTTGGCAGCAGTCTTCATCAGCTGTCATTGGCTTAATAATCCATTTATTTTTAACGACATTCACACTGTCTTCTTGTCGGGCTATGTTGGCATTGCTCTAAATAAGGATATGAAAAGCGAAGAATAAAAAAAAAACAGCGAACACTGCCTTCTTAAAGTAAATAATCCAAATGACAGCAAAATGAAATTACTGGGCATGTCTTGGATGAAGAGCTTCAATGACTTCGAAGGGCCGGGTAAGTAAATAGTAACCTTCCTGATGACGCCGCTATACGTTTTGCAAACACAAATTCTGGGTCTATTTTAATAATTTATTTCATTAATAACATTATTACGTTCCTCGCTTTCTGACATTTTTATTTAGTTTGGTTATCAATTGCAATGGTTGTGTAATGTAGTGTGGGTCGCCAATTGGGGATTTTCGCATTTGGGGTTATATGAAGGGAGATACAAAATGTAAGCGCAAAGATCATCTATAGAGGTTTTGCCGCTATATATTGGGTTGCCCAAAAAGTAATTGCGGATTTTTTAAAAGAAAGTAAATGCATTTTTAATAAAACTTAGAATGAACTTTAATCAAATATACTTTTTTTACACTTTTTTTCTAAAACAAGCTAAAAGTAACAGCTGATAACTGACAGAAGAAAGAATGCAATTACAGAGTCACAAGCTGTGAAAAAATTTGTCAATGCCGACTATATGAAAAATCTGCAATTACTTTTTGGGCAACCCAATACAATATGTTTGTACCATTGAAAAGGTACCAATAACTATGACTGCAGTTCAAGTTCAAATAATACGATCTAATGATTCTCAGTCGTCCTCCGGAAAACTTGTATACCTGTAAAGTATTAAGAATTGTTACTAAGCCAAAAAAAAGGCATAGCTATTTTGCTTGCTTATACGACTTTCCTCTATGATTGACTACAAGAAAACACCGGCCCCGCCTTAATATTGATATGGGCCTATTTATTTTTATTTGTCTCATAGTTTTCTTTAGACATTTAATGGCTATGGCGTATCCCCTTCTCATTCCGTCACATGTGTAAGACAACAACGCTTGGGACAACTAATTTGATTGAAACATAAAAGATGTCAAATAAATTTAGTTTGATTATGTTTTTCTTTTCTCTAGAAGTGCGTACAAATGAATTTCGTTTAATTTTCCTAAAAGCTTTTTTTTTGTCTTGTCTTATGTATTTGGCGTTTCTTTTTTTTATTCTTAGAATTCTGGCAAAAACGAGCATATCTTTGGGAGTGAAGGGGAATTGTCACTGGTGTAAAATAGTTGGCATGGGAGAAGATAGGCTCTATTTGTTATATAATGACTTTTTGTGCCAATAGTTTTCACTGCTGTTTTGAGTTTTTCAATGATTTTTTAGTATGAAAAAAAAGTAAATAAAAAGGCCGGGCCGAACTTTGGATACCCACGACCTCGGGTATGTATGTAAACCACCTTTCTTCATAGTCCCGTGAAAAATGAATAATGCAGGTATAACGAAATATGGTCCGACTTAGACCAAAGTCGGCACGGACATTGAGTGGTCACTGTTCAAAATATTGGTCTTTTTGGCAGTTATATATATACCTATAAATTTATACCTATCTGAACCACGGATGTCAAAAAGCCTAACGTAAGTCACTGAGTCAAATCACAAATAGTCAATGCACCTTTTGTGGGGCCAACACTTTAAGTCGAGACATCGGTCTGTATGACAGCTATATTCAAATCTACACCGACTTGGGCCAAACTGAAGAAGGCTGCCGAGTGGCCAAACACAACTCACTGTCCTAAATTTCCGCGAAATCGGCCAAAAATGCTCCCTTTATGGACCGTGACCATAAATCGGGAGATCGGTCTTTATGGCAGCTGAATCGAAATCTGGACCGATCTGGGCCAAATTGAAGAAGGATATCGAGGGGCCTAATACAACTCACTTTCCTAAATTTCAGCGAAATCGGCCAAAGAATGCGCGTTTTATATGCCCAAGATCTTAAATGGAGAGATCGGTCTATATGGCAGCTATATCCAAATCTGGACCAAACTAAAGCATAATGTCGAGGGGCCTAAAAAAGGATATCGAATGGGCTTACTCAACTCACTGTCTCAAATTTCAGCGAAATCGGCTAAAAAATTCACCTTTAATGGGCCTAAGACCTTAAATCGAGCGATCGGTCTATGTGACAGCTATATCCAAATCTAGACCGATCTAGGCCAAATTAAAAGGGGATATCAATGGCCCCAACACAACTCACTGCCTTACACATCGGCGAAATCGGCCAAAACATTCGCCTTTTATCGGCCCAAGTCCTTAAATCAAGAGATTGGTCTATATGCCAGCTATATCCAAATCTGGACCGATCTTGGCCAAATTAAAGAAGGATGTCCAAGGGCCTAACGCAACTTACTGTCTCAAATTTCAGCAAAATCGGATAATAAATGTGGCTTTTATGAGCCTAAGACCTTAAATCAAGAGATCGGTCTATATGGCAGCTATATTAAAATCTGGACCGATCTGGGCCAAACTAAAGAAGGATGTCGAAGGGTTTAACACAACCCACTCTCCTAAATTTAGGGAAATCGGCCAAAAATGCGCTTATTTTTTTTTGGACCCAAGACCTTAAATCGAGAGATCGGTCTATATGGCAGCTATATCCCAATCTAGACTGATCTGGGCTTAGTTAAAGAAGGATTTCGGCTGGCCTTACACATCGCACTATCCTAAATTTCAGCGAAATTTAACAATAAATGGTCCGTTAATGGGCCCAAGACCTTATATAGAGAGATCGGTTTATGTTGCAGCTATATCCAAATCTGTACCGATCTAAGCCAAATTAAAGAAGGATGTGGAGAGGCCTAACACAACACACGGTTCTAAATTTCAGCAAAATCGAACAGTAGGTGCGCTTTTAATGGTCCAAAGGGGCGGGCGGACCTTCCCCTTACCCTTATTTTCAAAAGCGCAAGATCTCGCAGATGCGTTATGCGATTTAAGCAAAGTTTTGTGTGCTCTCTTATAGTAACCTACAAACAAAAATTGGTAATTCAAATTTCGGTTGGAGTACCTAGGGGGGGGAGGTGTAGCCCCCCCCCCATCAAAAAACCTACCAAATATATATATGCACCAATCACGACAATATAGGACTGAAATGAAACATATTAAAGATTAGAAAACGTATCAAAGTCCAGTTGTCGGACCAAGTGTTTGGGGTCCACCCCAACCACCACAACACACCTAATTCGGACATATTTACCAACCATGGCAACATGAGGCTGAAATAAAAGGTATTTGAGTGTAGAATATGAATCTGATATCTAGATGTGGGACCAAGTGTATGGGGGGCACCCCCATCCCTCAAAGAGAACAAATTTAAGATCATAGCAATGTGGGGCTCAAACGAAAGGTCTTTCGAAGTAAATCACGAATTTGATATCATTATTTGGGAAAAGTGTCTATGGGCAACCCCACCCAAAGTATTTACTGACCATTGCAATATGAAGCTCAAACAAGAGGTATTATAGAGTTGAACACGAATCTGATATACAATATATTTTCAAAGCCAAGTCACTGAGTGGCTGCCCCATCCACCAAAACATTCGCCAAACCGGTCAAGTTTGACGATTATGGAAGAATGTGGCACAAATGAAAGGTATTTGGGAGTAGACCATGAATCAGATATCGACATTCACGACCAACTGTCTAGGGGACGACCCACAACCAAAACAACCCCCAAAAAGGACGTATTTGCTCACCAAGACAATTTGGGTCTTCAAAACAGTGGTGTTTGATAGTTTTTAGGGCTCATACCCCAAAACCGGACATATTTGCTGGCTTTTTCAGAAAGAGGTTTAAATAAATGGTATTTGAGATAAGAAAACGAATTTTATATCTAATGTTGAGCCCAATGGCATTGTGGGGTTCAAATAAATGATATATAGATATATGAGAATAGAGTATGTTGCTGATATATTTTCAGGGCTTAGTGTTTGGGGGATCACCCCACTCCCCAAGTGGGGCTTAAATGGAAGGTAATGGGGGGTAGAGCAAGAATTGATACCCACTTTCGGGACCAATTTTCTGGGGGTCTACCCCTTTCCCAAAATACCCCACAAACAGCAATTTTTTACTGACCATCGCAATATGGGGCTCAAATTAAGGTATTTGAGAGTAGAATACGAATTTTATATCCAAATGTAGAACCATGTATTTAGGGCATCACCCCCTCCCCAAAACACCCCCCAAAGAATAAAAAATTTTTGACCATTCCAATATGTGGCTCAAATTAAAGGTATTTGGGATTAGACAACGAATTTGGTAATCAATTTTGGGGCCATGAGTTTGGGGGATGACTCATCCTTGTAAACTCCGCTTATGGCAATTTTTTACCATATAGTATTTTGTCGTCTGTTCGCATATCCTATCAAATAGCCAGACAACCATTAAATCTTTTGAGAAAATATTGCTGAGTTCAATAACAGTACCCAACTGCTGCTGATCTCTCCACGAAATGGCTGAACAGTTCAAATTTCATTTGGTTTGTATGCCGGGCCTCTGAGATATCCCAGAGAATTGTATTGGAGGCATATAGGCAAGACTTGGTACAAACAAGGGCGCTGTGAATGTTCCATGATTTAGTGGATTTAAAGCGATTTCGCTGGTCCAATGGCAGAAACTCGAAGGAGTTTGCCATATCCAAGTGCTGTCGCATCACATTACACTATCCTAAAATGTCTATGTGAATCTCTTGTCGGATTGCCACTAATCCTTAATTGAAAGGGGAAACTAGCAACCGTGTGGCCTTTCTAAAATCCCACTAGAATATGTTCTATGAAATGAAGAAATAACAAGTAAAAGCGTGCTAAGTTCGGCCGGGCCGAATCTTATATACCCTCCACCATGGATCGCATCTGTCTGGTTTTTTTTTCCCGGTATCTCTTTTTAGGCAAACATATAATAAAAGCAAAAAAAATATGCTATGATATTGGAGCTATATTAACTTATGGTCCGGACCATAATTAAACTGAATGTAGAAGTCGTTGTGTAAAACTTGCGCCCTTTAGGGGCTCAAGAAGTTAAATAGGGAGATCGGTTTATATGGAAGCTGTATCAGGCTAAAGACCGATTCAGACCGGATTTGACACGTATGTTGAAGGTCATGGGAGAAGCCATTGTAAAAAATTTCAGCCGGATTATAGTTGCGTCCTCCAGCGGCTCAAGAAGTCAAGACCCCAGATCGGTTTATATGGCAGCTATATCAGGTAATGAACCAATTAAAACCATATTTGGCACAAGTGTTGGAAGTCGTAACAAAACACCTCATGCAATATTTCAGCCAAATCGGATGGGAATTGCGCCCTCAAGAGGCTCAAGAAGCCAAGATCACAAATCGGTTTATATGGCAGCTATATCAGGTTATGAACCAATTTAAACCATATTTAGCACAACTGCTGGAAGCCATAACAAAACACTTCTTGCAAAATTTCAGCCAAATCGGTTAAGAATTGCACTCTGTAGTGGCTCAAGAATTCAAGATTCAAGATCGGTTTATATGGCTGCTATATCAGGTTATGGCCTGATTTAAACCATACTTAGCACAGTTATTGGAAGTCATAACAAAACACCTCATGCAACATTTCGGCTAAATCGGATAATAATTGCGTCCTCCAGTGGCTCAAGAAATCAAGACCCCAGATCGGTTTATGTGGCAGCTACATCAAGTTATGAAAAGATTTAAACCACACTTAGCACAGTCATTGGAAATGATAACAAAACACCTCATGCGAAATTTCAGCTAAATCAGGTGAGAATTCCGCCCTCTAGAGGCTCAATAAGTCAGGATCCCAGATCGGTTTATATGGCAGCTATATCAGGTTATGTACTAATATGCGCCATACTTAGTACAGCTATCAGGATCCCAGATCGGTTTACATGGCAGCTTTATAAGGTTATGTATTGATTTGCGCCATACTTAGCACAGTTATTGGAAGTCATAACAAAACACTTCTTGCAAAATTTCAGCCAAAACGGATATGAATTGCGCCCTCTAGAGGCTCAAGAAGTCAAGACCCAAGATCGGTTTATATGGCAGCTATACCAGATTATGAAGCGATTTAAATCATACTTTAGACAGTTATTGGAAGTCATAACAAAACACTTCTTGCAAAATTTCAGCCAAAACGGATATGAATTGCGCCCTCTAGAGGCTCAAGAAGTCAAGACCCAAGATCGGTGTATATGGCAGCTATATCAAAACATGGACCGATATGGCCCGTATACAATCCCAACTGACCTACACTAATAAGAAGTATTTGTGCAAAATTTTAACCGGCTAGCTGTATTCCTTCGGAAGTTTGCGTGCTTTCGACAGACAGACGGATGGACGAACGGACAGTCGGACGGGCGGACAGATTTACAGACGGATGGACGGCAGACGGACGAACAGACGGTCGGACGAACGGACGGACAGACGGACGGACTGACGGACGGGCATGGCTAGATCGACTTAAAATATCAGGACGATCAAGAATATATACACTTTATGGGGTCTCAAAGGAAAATTTCGAGGAGTTACAAACAGAATGACGAAATTAGTATACCCCCATCCTATGGTGGAGGGTATAAAAATGTATGTGTTATATAGCAAATTTCATTCATTTATCAAAACGATATGAAAGGAGTCTAAAAATTTCTTCCCAAAAAGGGAAGAACGGCCCGCCGTTCGGATTCGACTGTAAGAAGGAGGTCCCCTTATAATTGAGCTTAAAACTTGAATCTAACAGAACTCATTAACATGTGAGAAGTGTGCCCCTGTTCGTTAATGGAATGTTCATGGGCAAATTTGTATTTGTAAAAACAAGGCCAAAATTCGTTAACTGAAATTTACTTTTCCGAATTGTAAATTCGATTTTTACAACATTTCTTCACTTGGTACTAAAGTAAAATCAATAGACCGTACACTTTCAAATGATTGAAACTGAGCTGGTTGTTTGCAAGTACTTAAGTTGCGTTTAATCCAACAGTCTTTATAGACGACTTACCAGATTCATAGAAAATAAAAACTGTTGAAAGTGTAATTCGCAAGTGGAATTTTTAATAAAATTCTGTTTTAACAAATTTTATTTTATTGTTGCAGAAAATATTAAAATAGCTTAGAAGCTCATTGCGCTTTGAACTAATTAATGGCTACACATTTCTCTTTAATTCCGCTGCAACAATAAAATTTTCTGCATAAATTAATTTCATTCGATGGGGCAGTAGTTAATACCTGAATTACATTTAAAATTTTCCATTCCATTCTAATTTATTCGAAATTAACTAAGACAGTCTTCTTCATCTCGTTCTGCCAGCTAGTCAACCAACCGACCAACCATTCATTTATCCATCTTATCCACCTGTCCAATGGAATGATATTTGAGAAAATTCCATTTTAATACAAAATAAAATGCAAACCCATAACTTTTGCCATGACGTTGTTGGTCATAACAAGATATCCTGACTTAATCCAATCAAGTTCTGCCAGATAAATTTAATGAAATAGAAAAGCCAGCCAGCCAGCCAAAGCCTCAAACACACACGCAGAGGTCCTCCCTCATTGGCTCACTCACACCCATTGCCTCTACATACACAATGACAAGCAGAACGATGGCAAGGACGGGCATATAAAAAAGGCAAACTAAGAAAACTGAAAAAGGTAAAAATTTACTACAGAATTAGAAATGTGCATGGAATAATTTTCTACATTGTTGAGCAAAAATGAACGAAACAACTGAGGAACGAACGAACGAACAGGAAATTTATGTTAAATAAATGACAATCTAGCATGAAAGCTGTAAGGTATGCCAGCGACAACAACAACAACAACAAAAGTAACAGCAGCAGTAGCTGAAACAACAAAAAATGACGACCGATAGCAACAATGGCAGTAATGCCAGCATAGTAAAGCGAAAAAATATCAACAACATTTAGCGAGTTTACGGAAACACTGTGGGTCAAAATGAAACCCCTTATGTCAGAGAATTTAGATTCTACATAGTGTTTAACAATATGGATTACTGACCTTTTGAATATGCAAAACTGCAAATTTGCCACCGTAGTGCAGAGGTTAGCATGTCCGCCTGTGACGCTGAACGCCTGGGTTCGAATCCTGGCGAGACCATCAGAAAAAATTTTCAGCGGTGGCTTTCTCCTCCTTCTTCTTTATGTAAAACTTCTCTCCAAAGAGGTGTCGCACTGCGACACGCCGTTCGGACTCGGCTATAAAAAGGAGGTCCCTTATCATTGAGCCTAAACTAGAATCGGACTGCACTCATAGGTACGTGAGAAATTTGCCTCTGTTCCTTAGTGGAATGTTCATGGGCGAAATAAGCATTGTTTGCAAATTTGCCCTCGAACATTAAGGACGGCTGCCCGATTCAAGGAGGCGTCTAATGCTGTTGTCATATGTGAGCAACTATGCCATTTGAAATCAGTAAACAAAGGCAAAAGTCGGCGAAGTTGACTGTGTAACACCCCACACCTACCCAATACCTTCATAGAGGGAGTTCTATCTACTTCTGAGCCAATTTTGATGGACCTCGATGGATGCTTTCATATGGGTTATTAAACAATTCGTACAAATTTCGAGCAAATATTTTCAAACTGCAATAACTAAGGTTGACAAATGACAACATTATTGGAAATTACCCAAATTTATTTTCATTGAAATTTACCAGTAATTTTTAAAGTAGTTTGCAATTTTGGTTTGTTTTCTCTTTCGAGACGATCTCAATGATGGGAGATGCAAATGGAAAAGGAAAGCCAGATAAGCAACACACACCAACAACTCAGGGACGCGTTTCGTCTTTGGTTAGAAGACTTTTCAACCATATTGGGTGTGATGGCTTCAAGTGCCACCGTTGCGCAGAGGGCCACCGTAGCGCAGAGGTTAGCATGTTCGCCTATGATGCTGAACGCATGGGTTCGAATCCTGGCGAGACCATCAAAAAAAATTTTCACCGGTGGTTTTCCCCTCCATGCCATGTAAAACTTCTCTCCAAAGAGGTGTCGCACTGCGACACGCCGTTCGGACTCGGCTATAAAAAGGAGGTCCCTTATCATTTAGCCTTAACTAGAATCGGACTGCACTCATTGATATGTGAGAAGTTTGCCCTTGTTCCTTAATGGAATGTTCATTGATATATTTTCATTCGCCCGATTAAAGCTATTTATAACTCAATGATAAGGGACCTCCTACTCGTCGCAAAAACGTGAGGGCAGTTAAACATCTATGGATAAGTTTTATCTGACTGAATTTCTGCCATGTGTAGCCATACAAAGGATAACAACTGATGAAAATTGCTTTCCGATGATCTCGCCAGGACTAAATCCAAGGCGCTCAGTGTCAAAAGGACATTACAAAAGATCCAACCGAGCTGTTGTCTTGCCACAATGGGTGGATTAGACCCACATTTTCTGCATTTACACTCCTTGAGGCTATTAAACTTTAGTTAAAGGCGAAAGTGATAAGCTGTGATAAATTTACTTGAAACTGTGATTGTAATCGAGTGTGAAACACAAATAACAGAGATAAAGTAGTGGCGAACAGATGAACCCAGCACTAATGTCATCTGGAAACTATTATTATTCACATATTTTTTACCTTGTGATTAGTCTGACGTTGTTTAACTTTATTGCACATCCAATTCCTAGAATCTGCACCTGTAGGTCCATGTTATGCTCCGACAAAGGTTAGAATATTTCGGATATTCTAACTTTTGTCGGACCACAACATGGACCTACAGGTGCAGATTGGAGGAATTGTGAATCTACTCCCTGATAATCGAATAACTTTTAGCAAAATAACAAACATTGTAAAAAAGTCGCAAACCATTCTAGAAGAAGAGCAGATGAGTAACGCTAACTCGACACCACCAGGATGGGGCGGAAAAAGTCAACATTCTTGTGTCTGCTCATTGTTTGTAGTCAACAAGGTTTATTTGTATCAGCCCATATGCTATCGGCAAGAGACTTGAAGACCTTAATCCTAATTCTAACCCTGTCAAAAATTGCAATAGGATGTGCGGAAGAATTGTAATGGCTGTCAAATGGGATACCAAGTGTACTAAGTAGTAGAAATCGCATCGCCCTCGACTCTAACATTCAGCTGCCGAAATACTTCCTCTTCACAATTAGTGAACATTGTGGTTGAAAATGTGGTCACTGAAATTTTCTACAGAAAACTAGGCTACAAGATCGGTTATAAAGTCGTTTAAACTCGACCTGCAGAGTTAACTGAAGTCGAAGCCGGAGTCTGACTGTTTTGCCGGAATTGGAGTTCGGTTTGTAGTTGAGTGCTTGTTCTCCTACTCCGATCCGCACTCCAGCTTAGTACCTCGTTTCCGACCCGAAGTTGGAGAAGAGAGTTATAATCTGCAGCCTTGGTCTAACATATGCAGATGTCAACAACGTGGGGGACTGAAGCCATGGTCTTAGAATCCGTTCGACTATGATACGATTTCTATGCTTTCTGGATGGCGTGGGATAAGGATATGAATTAGTTAAACAGTGCCGGTGATATCGACCCACCTGGGGGACTTCAGGTTTCATTCAGGCGCAATTCTCATCCGATTTGGCTGAAATTTTTGCATGGTGTGTTTTGTTATGACTTCCAATAACTGTGCTAAGTATGGCGCAAATCAGTACATAACCTGATATAGCTGTCATATAAACCGATCTGGGATCTTGACTTCTTGAGCCTCTAGAGGGCGCAATTCTCATCCGATTTGGAAGAAATTTTGTACATCGTCTTCTCTCATGACCTTCAATATACGTGTCTTATATGGTTTGAATCGATAAATAGCTTGATATAGCTCCCAAATAAACCGATCTCTCGATTTTGTTTCTTGAGCCCCTACAAGGCGCAATTCTCATCCGAATGAACTGAAATATTACACATTGACTTCTACAATGTTCAGCATTCAATTGTAGTCCGAATCGGACTATAACTTGACATAGAACCAATTGTATAACAGTTCTTTTTCAATATTCTTTGTGTACCTAAAAGGAGATACCGCGCATAAAACTCGGCAAATGCGATCCATGGTGGAGGGTATATAAGATTCGGCTCGGCCGAATTTACCACGCTCTTACTTGTTTATCCTAAAATTCCACATATGACTGGCTATCACACCAATGAATCGCTTTCCAACGTTTTAGATCTAACCGGAGGGATGTTATGGTGATGCCTGACAGTATGAAAAGCCTTCGATAAGTCAAAGGCCACGAGAGCCGTGCAATGACATGGCTTTGCCTGGTTGAGACCACGGTTAGTATATGCAGAGAATGTGCGCTGAGCAGTGTTCGTTCAATTCAATTGACAAAATCAATGTTGCTGCTCAGTAAATTGAAAAAAGCTCGGAAGAAGTAGTGCCTCATGCGTCTTAGCTACCGGGGACAGAAGAAAAATCGGTCTTTTTGACTTTGCCTTCCTCGAATCCTTTACTGGCTTCAAAAGCGGAATCACTCTGCCCATTTTCAAATGTAGAGGTTATGTGGTGACTCAGTGTCTTGGATGACGTTGATGCTGGGGATGACTTTCTCAAGAAAAACTGTGATAGTTTGCCCAAGAAAAACTGTGATAGTTGTGGATGAGCTCGGAGAACACGGATGCGAGGATGACTCTCTCTGTCTAACAACCTGGTGCATCTCTTCGGAGCAGTCACTGTTATGTCGCCAAAAGTTCCGAGGTCCTGCAATCACTTCAAGACCAAAAAGACCGCAGCTCACAAATACTGTCAGTTAAGTTTCAGAGCATAATCGTTTACCACCTTTTCCACAGCAGTATCAGAGCAATGTATCCCAAAATGTAAGTCTCCGTATTTCGCTGCCTGAGATGGAAAATTGGGCAGCATCTAGGGTATTCGACCGGTTAGTATAAATCGAGAGGCAGGTGTAAATCGAAATTCTTCTCGACAACAGGTACTGAGGTAGGCGATAGCTCAAGCAAGCAGCGAGATTACGGACTAAGTAACGGAAACGAAACTTCTGCAGTCATCCATAATTCTGGTAGGTTATCCCAATTCGCCGTGCAAATTGTGGAGGCCATCAATCTCTTCAAAGTCATGTACGTAGCAAATACAGGGTAGATGACTTAACGTAAGGACACTTGCTATGCCTTTGGCCGGTTTTCACACGATATAGGTACCATCAATTACGGGAATGCTACATCAGTCTTAAGTTATCAGAGATGCATGCTAAAGGAAGCGGATTATGTCAGTGCTAGACTTTTGAAAGTAGGTATTTAGCTTTGTTAGGGCGCCCAGCAAGCTGCTTATTAACACTTATGTGTATGCCACTAAGAAGGTGGCACGGGTTACCTCGTACACCCTCTTGTCATTCAAAATGTGGTGAAAGAAAACATATTTCTCCGAAGTTGGCGAATACTATTTTGTCTCGCAAACAAGCATATGGTCTCCGGGTTTGTATAGCTCAGTTGGCCACTCACCGTATCCTCCTGCTTTACTATACTTTAATCGATAACCTTTTTGACTTTATTCTGGCCACGCGATGTTCACTCAAGAGGCTAAATCATAAAAATCCAAATATTTGCCCACTGTGCAATAGTATCCGCACGAAACTTGTAACAAAATAATGTAAATAAAAATTGCCAAGAAAATGTGAACAACAACATTGTGTGTTAGAACAGAGATGAACAACCATTGTTTGCATAAGAATAGGTAGAGAACACTGCTATATTGTTCATGCAATGCATTGACTTTGGCCGAAGAAAAAACACAACAACATCCTAGGATATCCTTCATTCCTTGGGGTAATGTGTATTCAAACACCTATACTTCCACTTTCACTTACTACTTCATACAAAGGCCACAACGCAATCTCGGCTAACGTCACATAACAAGAAGTAATGTCAAGAAATTTTAAAACTCACCCCCGTGTGCCTGGGTTGGTATAGACCTGTATTAGATAAACTTAAAATGGCATTACATGGGATATCGAGGCGCATACCCACACTCACGCACGCACACTCAAGCGCACACAATGTAATGGAGTTGATGAATAGGACCAAGACCAAGGCGGAGATAGGAATGAAAAAAAACAGGCATCGTGGATGGAGATGGAATGTATTAAAGCGCAAAATTAAGAAATGCTTCAGTGGCATAGTTCAAACGCGAGCATTATTTTTGGGCTAGGCCATAGTTGAGCGATGCCAAATGGCGGCGAATGAGAAGAAGACTATGAAATACGTTTTGATGACATCGAAATACACATTCAGGTAGATTTGATAACAAGGATTACCTACGTAAGTCAATTACTGTCACTCAAGCAAATCGAGGACTTTGCTGTCTTAAGGCGAAATCTAATGCATATACGTTTTGGTTTCACTTCTAGATGAGATACGGACAGATTGCCTAATCATCAAATATCTTACAGTGGCAACACATAGCGGTTGGTAAAGACCGAAACTGAAGGAGATTTAAATAAATTGTGATGCGATATTCGAACAGAAAAGTGCTTTAGAATATCAAATGCGTATTGTTAGCAACATTGAACAAAGATTTTAGTTAGATGAACTAATTTTAAATGGCGCTTTACAAGACAAAATTGTGCTCAAGATGGATGGAGCGCTGTTTACGAATCCAACATTGCGATGGCAAATATCGGTTAACTAAAGTTGGAATTCCTTCAGCACGTACCCTATTCTCCAAAATTATTTCCTTGGAATATTTTTTATTTCCAAATTTAAAAAAAAAAATGGCTCGGGGGAAAATGGTCTGCCAAAAAAAGGTGCAAGTTGTGGTTGATGGCTATGTTGAGGTGCTTAAATAAGGAGTGTTATCTTTCTCCCTATCGGGCCAATATATTCACTAAAGATTTTCGTCGAGGAGGAATTTATTCCTGTCTTTTATGCCTACGATGTTATACAACTACTAAGACAAAGGTATAAATAAGTTGGTCCCTTTTTATACCCACCATCCATGGACCACGGAGGAACAGTCCCCGGAGAAAGCAATATCCAGAGTTTCAAATCAGGCCTGTACAGATCTACAGAAGAATGAGAGTGACTAATAAGGCATGTACATAGGTGTTCACTCATAGTTTTGTCAGTCAGCCAATTCAAGGCTTTGCTCTGACTAAGTGTCTCGATGGAGTCAAGGCTTGGAAAAGTTGTACTTCCTTCTCCCTTAGACCGTTTTCAACTCCAACTCGTCACCACACAACCTACAAAAATTCTCCTCTTCTTGTGTTTAGCCAACGTCAAAAACGTTATGTTGCAATGGCCAGTCGGAACTTCTATCAGCAATCTAAGGTCATGTTTCCTCAGCTCCAGGATAAGTGACGTCCTGTTCCGAGAAATACTCGGCTACATTTGCATCCTCCGTTCTTCAACTGCTACTCAGAACAATGAGAGTGACTAACAAGGCATGGACATAGGTGTTCGCCCATCGTTTTGTCAGTCATCGTCCAGTCAGCCAATTCAAGGCTTTGCTCTGACTAAGTGTCTCGATGGGGTCAAGGATCGGAAAAGTTGTACTTCCTTCTCCGTTAGACCGTTTTCAACTCCAACTCGTCACCACACAACCTACAAAAATACTCCTCTTCTTGTGTTTAGCCAACGTCAAAAACGTTACGTTGCAATGACCAGTCGGGACTTCTATCAGCAATCTTAGGTCATGCTTCCTCAGCTCCAGGATAAGTGACATCCTGTTCCGAGAAATACTCGGCTCCTCCGTTCTTCAACTCCTACTCAGCAAAACACTACCTGCAGAATTTTGCCTCTTCCTGTATTCAGCACAACGTTAAAGACGTGAAGATTCAATGACCAGTCGGATCTCCTTTCTGCAGTCCAAGATCATGCTTCCTCAGCTCCAGGATAAGTGACATCCTGTTCCGAAAAATACTCGGCTACACTTGCATCCTCCGTTCTTCAACTCCTACTCAGCAAAACACTACCTGCAGAATTTCGCCTCTTCCTGTATTCAGCACAACGTTAAAGACGTGAAGTTTCAATAACCAGTCTAGACTCCTATCGCTAGTCCAAGGCCTTGCTTCCTCAGTTCCGGGATAAGTGACGTCCTGTTTTGAAAAAAAGTCGGCTACATCATTCACCACCCTAAAACCCGCATGACCTATCATAGACATCATCCACCCTATTACGAAGCACTCACAGTTCGTACCGCTACCTGCGCTTAATAACGATCCACTCCTAAGAAGCTCGTCGGCCGGCTGGTTTCCCGCCACCCCTCCTCGATGACACGGCAACCAGCAGAGCTCGTCAGATTTCGTCATGGTTCGAAGAAGACTCTTGCATCTTCTAACCAGTTTCGACATCACATGTTCCGACGACAGAGACATAGTCGACCCCGGACTGTCCACATATTTCGTGACAGTCCGATTGAGCAGCATTTTTCACTCCAAAATTGTCTCCAATACCATCGAAACACCGAAGAACGAAAAGATGTACACTCGTCGGTATAATTTCCTGATTCCAAGGAACTCAAGGAAGACTCCTGCAGTAGTACGCCATTCAAATAAGACCTATCCGTGTCAACAAAAGGTCCGAGGAATGACGGTTCGTGGCCTCTGGAGTGAGTGAGCATCAGTTCATCCATGTCCACTGAAAAAACCGTGCATGCGACTAATACTAAAAAGTACCAACTCAGTTTTCCTGGGGCTTATGCCGACCAGATTGGATCTTGACCAAACTTTTATTTTCCTTTAACAGGCTATGACAGAGATCGGTCTATATGGCAGCTATATCCAAATCTGGACCGATCTGGGCCAAATTGAAGAAAGATGTCGAAGGGCCTAACACAATTCACTGTCCCAAATTTCAGCAAAATCGGATAATAAATGTGGATTTTATTGGCCTAAGACCCTAAATCGGCGGATCGGTCTAAATAGCAGCTATATCCATATCTGGACCGATCTGAGCCAAATTGAAGAAGGATGTAGGATGTGCCCATAAAAGGCGCATTTCTTGTCCATTTTTGTCCAAATTGGACAAAAAGACGCATGTGGCAGAACTTTGGGACAGTGAGTCAAGTTAAGCCCCTCGACATACTTCTGCAATATGGCCTAGATCGGTTCAGATTTGGCTATAGCTACCATATAGACCGATCTCCAGATTTAAGGTTTTGGGATTATAAAAGGCTCATTTATTGTCCAATTTCGCCGAAATAAGGGACAGTGAATTGTGTTAGGCCATTAGACATCCTTCTTTAATTTGGCCCAGATTTGAATATTGCTGCCATATAGACCGATCTCTCGATTTAAGGTTTTAGGCCCATAAAAGGCGCATTTATTGTCCGATGTCGTCGAAATTTGGGATAGAGAGTTGTGTTAGGCCCCTCGACATCTTTCTGCAATTTGGCACAAATCGGTTCAGATTTGGATATAGCTCCCATATAGACCGATCTCCCGATTTAAGGTTTTGGGACCATAAAAGACGCATTTATTGTCCAATTTCGCCGAAATTTGGAACAGTGAGTTGTGTTAGGCCACTCGACATCCTTCTTCAATTTGACCCAGATTTGAATATAGCTGCCATATAGACGGACCTCTCGATTTAAGGTTTTGGGCCCATAAAAGGCGCATTTATTGTCCGATGTCGTTGAAATTTGGGATAGAGAGTTGTGTTAGGCCCATCGGCAACCCTCTTAAATTTGGCCTAGATCGGTTCAGATTTGGATATAGCTGCCATATAGACCGATCTCTCCATTTAAGGTTTTGGGGCCATTAAAAGAGCATTTATAATACGATTTCGCCGAAATTTGCGACAGTGAGTTGTGATAGGCTCTTCGACATTTTTCTACAATATGGCCCAAATCGGTCCATATTTGGATATAGCTGCCATATAGACTGATATCTCGATTTAAAGCCTTGGCCCCATAAAAAACGCATTTATAATCCGATTTCACTGAAATATGACACAGTGACTTATGTTAGGCTTTTCGACATCCGTGTCGAATATTGTTCAGATCGCTTTCTTTTAGATATAGCTATTTGGTTCAATTCGAAACATATTTCGTTATAGATGCTATAGGTTTGCATTTTTCACCGGATTTTGATGAGAGGTTGTTTACATATATACCCGAGGTGATGGGTATCCAAAGTTCGGCCCGGTCGAACTCAATGCTTTCTTACTTGTTTACGCTGATCAGGAATATATATTCTTTATAGGGACGAAAATGGATATTTCGATGTGTTGCAAATGGAGTGACAAAATGAATATACCCCCATCCTTCGGTGGTGGGTATAAAAATTAGGGTGGGGGTTCCGCTCCCCAATTAAGAACGATAATTCAATTACAGTGAAAATTAAAAGCAAATAAAAATCGGGCCAAGAAATCAAATCGGAAAGTAAGAAGAAAGTAATGGGTATGCTCAAAAAATTTAGATTGTCTGATAAAATATGCAACAAAATGTCAACATCGAACAGAATAAAATATACGAAAGTCTATGCAAAGTCAACAGCTTAGAGATGTTGGGGCAAACAAAGCTCCAGGAGAAGATCGCGTCCCATAGGAGTTTTTTTTTAAGCGGGCCACAGAAGAATTGTTAAGAAATTTATAGGTTTATATGGGAGTTGGCCACACTTCCATTGTTTTTGGAGTTCATAATAAAACACTACGAGCAAATTTTTAGCCAAATCGGATACGGTTTCTGGGGGCCTACAAAATCAAGCCGAAGGACAATTTTATTTGGGAGCTATATGTACCGATATGGGCCATTTTAATCCCCAATGACTTTGATCAATAAGAAGTATCTGTGCAAAATGTCAAGCGGATATTCGTAGGAATTATTCGTTGGACCGCTAGAAAACAATATTTTGTTCAATTTTTTTCTTAAGCAAACAGAGAAAAAATGGATTCATATAAAATCTCTTGCGAGCTGATTTTATACCTCCTTGAGGAATCTTTTGGTGTTCTTCGTAGTGGAATGAATTACATTTTTTTATAGATGTCATTTGTAGCGAAATGTATGTTTGCTAAACATTCTTTGTAATATTTGTGTAGTTGCTAATTTGAAAGATATGAAAAGAGAATTTATGTGTTCATGTTACCATGTTTACATAAGGTAAAAGTAGTTTTTGTATTTACCCAAGAGTGTGTGTGTGTGTGTGTATGTTTATACTACGTGCATATATTTTTGGGGCATAAAGTTTGTGCATATCTCTATACACACACATACAGACAGAGAGAGATGAAATAAAATAAATTCTCATGAAATATTCCTCACTGCCACCACAAGCGACGACATCAAATATCATCCATCCATCCATTCATTCGTCCTCTAATATGATGTATGACATCAAATGCACGAGATGCTCTTAAAAGATTTCCAGAACTCTGAACTCGTATTTGTAGCGTAGATGTTGGATATGCTGCAATAGTTGTGCCAAAATAATAATAAATCATACCACTGACTCACTGGTATTCGTCCCCCAAAGTCCCCCTCCCTCCTGCTACTCATTCCACCCCACCTCCTACTGAATAAATAAGAAAAATCCTACTCAAATATGCACATAAATACCTCAGAAAAAAAGTATGGCCGGATAAGAAGGACAACGGAAAAATGTTTATGCGCGGTAGTTTTCTTCTGAAAACTTTTTTATAACCACTACCACGGGATGGGTGGCATATTAGACTAGTTATTGCGTTTGTAACACCTCGAAATATCTTTTTATTGATATAGGTCATTGGAGATTGCAATAAGACCATATTGATTCAGATTTAGATGCATCTCCCATATAAATTAAGTGTTTTAATTAGCATGAACTGATGGCCATAGTGTTCAATTGCTCACTTTCTTTCTTATTTTTAGTCATATATTTATTATAAGTTAACCATTAAATGATACTCAAATAGGATCGAATTAGTCTAGGTACAATTTCTTGGTTCCAGATTTGCCATCTTCAGAGAAGGCGTTAATCTCCTTCTCACACTGCAAGACTGTCCGTGACCTTACCGTCCTGTTTGTTATTGCCCTTATGGCAATTTTACTGTCGGCAAAGATGTTCATACTCGACGTCCTCGCGTTAGCATCACACCACTTCACGCATTCCGAGATACCCTGGATCTCAGCCTGCAGGACCGTATTATGGTCAGGCAGTCTAAAAGAGATCTCAGTCCCTGGGTTCCCAATGTAAACCCCCAGGCCCGCTCTGTTCTCTAGCTTTGATCTATCCGTGTAACATGGTCTTCCAGATGGCAATACTAGGGTTCCGTCAATTCAAGACTGTGCCGATGGCAGCTGTGCCTCGCACTCTACTTCAAGGTTCATCCCAGGTATCCGATCGGAAACTTCTTCCCTTCCTTCCAGTTTTCCTATCGTCGCCTCGATTATACCACGATGGTATAAGCAGCTCCCATTCTCAATCCATTTTCCCATCACCTTAAGCCTCATAGCCGCAGTGGCTGCCTCACCCTTAATCTGTATGTCAATGGATCGGATATCTAGAATAGTCTCCACGCATGCCTATATCAAGGTCGCTCCACCTATGTCAAGACACCATATTCTCTGAACCTGTTGTATAGTCCTTATGTTGCATGTTTTCTCCATAGTAGTCCACTAAACTACTGAGGCGTAAGTAAGTATTGGTCTAATCACGCTCCTATTGAGCCAGTGAACTATCTTCGGATCTAGGCCCCATTTCGAACCTAGAACCTTCGTCTACATAGTGCCCAACATCTGTGAGCCTTCTCTGTACGCTCCTGAATGTGACAATCCAAGATCACTCCTAAGTATTTGACCTTGTCAGTTATCGGAATCGTCTTATTGATGAAACGTGGTCTGTTAAATATTATTTAATATTTCGGTCTTCTCTGGGTTAACATGGAGACTTCTGGGTCTAGCCCAGTCATATGCCATATGTAAGACCCTTTCGGCCCTTCTGCATAGCTCGTTCGGATAATTACCCCTTAGAAGTATTAAAACATTGTCTGAGTAGCAGACGGGTTTTAAATCCCTCCTCAGTCAGCATTCGTAATAGGTCATTTATGGTGTGGCGATAAAATGCCCCCCTGTGGCGTGCCCTGTGCCACTTTCTCCCTTATATTCATGCCATGGGACACACAATTTATCCACCTGTTCCTTAACTTATGGTTTATCCGGTCTCTAGGGACCGGGTCCACCCGGTACTGGTCTAAGAATTCGATCAGTGTGTCGGTCCGCAAATTGTTAAAAGTCCCCTCGATGTCAATGCATACCGCCAGTGTGTACGTTTTGGCATCCAAGTATTCTTCTATTTTATGCACTGCAGGGCAGTCTCCACCGACCTTCCCTTCATATAGGCATGCTGTTTGTATTTGAGCAGTTCGAAGGATGTCCTACTCTCTTTCGTGGTGTCCACAATACGTTTCCTGGTTTTGAGTAGAAAGTGCGTAAGGCTTATGGGTCTGTAGGCCTTTTGTATCGCATAACTTACCTTGCCGGGCTTGGGAATAAACAGCACTCTTGCCTCTTGCCAGGCTTTCGGAGTACAGGCAAATCCTAGGCACGCTGTGAAAAGTTTGGCCAGACGAGGCGCCAGATAGTCTTCCTGTTTCTGTAGTAATACTGGAAATATTCCATTATGTCTGGGTGACTTAAATGGTTTAAAGCTCCTCACGGAGCTTCCTTCACCATAAATTCCGTAATTATAAACCTTCGATCAACGTCATTGTTATGGGTTTTTGAGAGAATATTTTTTATCTTGGCGGCTTCATTAACGCTATCGACCAGTTCGCAGAAAAGCTTCCAGGAGACCGCTTTTTTTACGACGTGCTTTGTTAAAAAGTCTGCGGGCCTTTTTCCCAATATTGCGAATCTCCCCGGTCATCCAGAGTTTTTCTTGGGCTGATTTCCTTTCCCGAAGAGGGCAAGTTTCTTCGAAGAATCCCACCAGTGCAATCGTAAGCCTGTTGTCATTTTCGTCAATGTCTTCTATGCTTGGGCAATCTAAATTATCTTGCCCAAGTCTTCTTCTGAGTAGCCTTCCGAATTTTGTCCAGTTGGTTTTCAACTTATTCCGGAAACTTATCGGATTCGGCGCTGGCCTTGCTATTCTAAACCTAATGTAGCGATGGTCAGAAAAAGGATGTTCCATGGAGACCCTCCAATCCTGAACATCATCGATTAGATTTTCCGAACATAAATTCACATCTAATACCTCCTCCCTAATCCTATTAACAAAAGTAGCGGTGTTACCAATATTAAGTGTTATTAGGTCGTTAGTATTCAAGAACTCTGCCAGCGCCTGGCCCCGTTGCTTAGTGTTGGCACTACAGCACGAAATGAGGTGAGAGTTTCCATCGCACCCTATTTGTTCCTCGTTTCCTGTCTGTTTTGCTTTCCTCGCCAGCCTTGCAGCTCCGACGTGGGTGGCGGTGTCGGAGAGTCGAAAGACAGATAAAGTGATGCCAGGTATGCTCCACCGTCTCCCTGTCTCACGACTGTTGCATGCGACGTTGACAACTCTGGGGAAAATATCTAATTCAAATTTTTATGACAAATGACGCAAGTCCTCGGCCAAGTACCAGTGTTAGCATAGAATAATTGGCAGTTGATATGCTTCAGTCCAGAAACTTTGTTCCGGGTCGTCCATGGCTCCTGAATTAAGGCAATATGACCTTGCCTTTGCTGATTTTCTCCATCAAAGCGTTTGTGGCAGTCTCGCTCCGGTGGAGTTTATCTGCTTTTTATTGGTCCTCCAGTAAATGGGCATCTTGGGAGTAGGTGATGATCTCATCGTCTTCTCCCTGTTCTTTAGACTGCATTGACTTTCCTGTCACTGCACTGCCTGATGTCATCGTTTTAGGTTCTTTGCCTAGTCTAGTCTTCCGACTCTTTATAAAGTCGGTAATGGTTGAATCGTCGGGTCCCTGTTCGTTAAGCTGTATTGTGTTTCCATTCCCTGTACTGCATGATGTTTCAATACTTGGATCTTTACCTATCTTAGCCTTCCAAATCTAAAGTAAATAAGCTTCATGGGAGAAGGTGATGGTACCATCATCGTCTCCCTGTTCGTTGGGTTGCATTGAGACTCCTGTCGCTGTGCTGCCTAATGTTTCAATATAAGGATCTTTACCTATCCCAGTATTCGTCGGGTTCCTGTTTGTTAAACTGTGTTGGGCCTCTCGCCACTGCCCTGCCTAATATTTTACTATTAGGATCTTTGCTTCTCCTAGTCTCGAATGTTTTACTCCATTGTAATACCACAGGCCCATATCCATGGCAGCCGGTTGTACATACCGGATTGACCCGATGGAATGATTCATGTGCAAAGGCTGCCGCCTCGTTGTACAACACACTGCTACAACAGCAACAGGAGAAGAAAGATGCCTTCAGGTTCCTACCGTTGAACCAATCCGATCGCATTAAAAAGCCTTACACCTTTCGAATTTTTGAATCCGAAAAGTTCTGAAAGTAACGAGAGCCTAAAGTGTAACTCATTGTTACCGCCAGTACGGGCAGTCTCTACATGTTCTTTTTATACCCACCACCGACGGATGGGGGTATATTCATTTTGTCATTCCGTTTGCAACACATCGAAATATCCATTTCCGACCCTATAAAGTATATATATTCTTGATCAGCGTAAAAATCTAAGACGATCAAGACATGTCCGTCCGTCTGTCCGTCTGTCTGTTGAAATCACGCTACAGTCTTCAAAAATAGAGATATTGAGCTGAAACTTTGCACAGACTCTTTTCTTGTCCATAAGCAGGTTAAGTTCGAAGATGGGCTATATCGGACTATATCTTGATATAGCCCCCATATAGGCCAATAAAAGCCACATTTATCATCCGATTTTGCTGAAATTTGGGACAGTGAGTTGTGTTATGCCCTTCAAAATCCTCCGTCAATTTGGCACAGATCGGTCCAGATTTGGATATAGCTGCCATATAGACCGATCCTCCGATTTGGGGTCTAAGGCCCATAAAAGCCACATTTACAATCCGATTTCGCTGAAATTTAGGACAGTGAGTTGTGTTATGCCCTTCGACTTCCTTCGTTAATTTGGACCAGATCGGTTCAGATTTGGAAATAGCTGTCATATAGACCGATCCTCCGATTTAGGGTCTTTGGCCCACAAAAGCCACATTTATTATCCGATTTTGATGGAATTCGGGACAGTGAATTGTGTTAGGCCCAACGACATCCTTCGTCAATTTAGCCCAGATCGGTCCAGATTTGGATATAGCTGCCATATAGAACGATTCTCCGATTTAGGGTCTTAAGCCCATAAAAGACACATTTATTATTCGATTTTGCTGAAGTTTGGGACTGTGAGTTGTCTTAGGCCCTTCGACATCTTTCTTCAATTTGGCCCAGATCGGTTCAGATTTGGATATAGCTGCCATATAGACCGATTTCTTGGTTTAAGGATTTGGGCCCATAAAATGCTTATTTATTGTCCGATGTCGCCGAAATTCGGGACAGTGAGTTAAGTTTAGCCCTTAGACATACATTGCAATATCGCACTGATCGGTCCAGATTTGGATATAGCTGCCATATAGACCGATATCTAGGTTTTTGGCCCATAAAAGACGCATTTATTGTCGGATGTCGCTGAAATTTGGGACAGTGCTTTGAGTTAGGCTCTTCGACATTTTTATGCAACTTGGCGCAAATTAGTCCAGATTTGGATATAGCTGTCATGTAGACCGATATCTTGATTTAAAGTCTTGGCCCCATAAAAGGCGCATTTATAATCCGATTTAACTGAAATTGGACACAGTCTTATGTTAGGCTTTTCGATATCCGTGTCGTATATGGTTCAGATCGGTTTAATTTTAGATGTAGCTACTGTACTTATTAATATTTGGTCCAAATTGGAACATATTTCGATATAACTTCTATGGGACATAAGGTATGAAATTTTCACCGAATTTTTATGAAAGGTGGTTTACATATATACCCGAGGTGGTGGGTGTCCAAAGTTCGGCCCGGCCGAACTTAACGCCTTTTTACTTGTTTTTGTTTTTGTAATTTAGATATATGTTTCCCAGAGATATAATGGCTGCCCGAGAAGATATTTATATCATATCGTAATATTACGACATTACATCTTAGCCATTCCTCCACTTCCTAAATAGCAAAGATCTCCGGTTGATACACACTACAGTGGTCGGGTAAGCTTTTCGATATGACCAGTCCTAGTTCTTAAGAGTACACCTGGTTAGTGGTGTAGTCGTTTTGTTTGAAATCACCCATATGGAATTCTATGTAACTACTTTTACCAGTGATATTGTGATTTACCAGTGATATTGTGACCCATTGATATGTATACCCATCGGCTTAGAATCACTTCCTTATTCTATTGTCCGTCTGTCTGTCTGTCTATCTGTCCAAGTATTTTTGTGATCAAGGTAAAAGTCACCTTTGTTGCCTGACTATCATAAAATTTTGCATAATTAACTTTTTTGATCTAAGGACATTTGCCATTGATTTTGAATATAAAAGGTTCATATATATCTTTAATCCGATATACCCTTTTAAAGCTGTAGGAGCCACAATTTTAATCCGATCTTTACAAAATTTGACATGAAGTGTTCTTTTTGAGGTTTTCCTAACGCACTCTTTGAACAGGGCTTAAATAAGTGCTAATAGTAGAAGTGAAAGGTGATGCCCTGTTCGCCAATGACAGGCCGTGTAAATTTGAAAGCGAGCACGTATGTCTTTGGAATGCCTGCAGACTTCTTTGCAGACATTATACAAAGCCTGCTGCACATCTCTTTCCACCACTGGGTCAACTAAGTTCTTTAATGTACATTTTTAGCATAGTCCATGTTGTTGTGTTCTCAAGTTTCAGCCCGGCCAAACTTTGCAGGTTTTTTACCTCAAAGTCGTCCCCACAATTGGTCTTGATGGGACCATGACTTATTATAGACCGAATAAACTTCTTGGTCTTATTTTGGATCAATTTACTATCTGATTTTGACAAATTGTAGGTTAGATATATGTGCTGGGTATCTCAACTTCGGCATATGATTGCCCAATTATGGTCAGTATCGGCCAATAACCGTAAATATCGGTCATTGACCGATTGCCCGATAAAAATGCTTAAACTTCTATATAAAATAATTTTCCGCTTTGATTTTTTTAAGATTAAAAGAATGTCTTATTGTCATTGAAGATCATTGTGAACTTGATTTTTTATGTATTTTAACTATTTTTTTTTTTTTTCTTTGAATTTTTCCTATATGAAGTGTTCTTGTGCTTCGTTGTGGCCCATCTTTACTATCATCTGGTTTTTGCTTAATTTTTTCTCTTCGTTGTAGTTTTCCTTAAATAATGCCAAGAAAACTTATTGCTTCTTGACATTTGCTCGCACATGCATAAAAGATGATGTAGCAGCAGAGATCCTGATCCATCACCGAATGAAGTCATAAAAAAAGTCCTCATACGTCGAGTCCTTCGAATGTAAGTTTTTGGTCTAACCATCAGTCATGCAATGCCGTATTGTCTGTTGTTTGCCCTCCGATGGCTGGCTGGCGGCCTGCCTGTTTGGTTGGTTGACTGACGGGATTAGTTGTTTGTTATCAAAGACATCAAATATTGCACTTTTCAACGAAGACACGAAGTCTACTTCTGAAATGTGAGACCGTAAAACAACCGAAACAACCATTTGAGCTTCTTATAAAAACAAAAGAAGCAAAGCAAGGAGCCCGACAACAACGAAAAAAAAAGAAAAGCAAATACCCAAAGATGTAAGGCTCCCCAAAAACAAATAGTATGGCATAAGAACAACACTCACAAAGGGGCCAAAAAAAATGAAGGATGATAAAAACTTTTTACTGACATCAAATGGGAAAAAAGCATCAGCAACAGCAACAACATTCTCGCCAAAGATTGGCGAAAAACATGAAATCATGTTTTTAAAACAAATGAATTGTTAATTTCAAGCACAACAGACAAACATTCGGCTGATATTGTTGTTGAGGCCGCGGCGGCCAGAAGTCAGCGTGTCGCAAACCTAAGCCATGTTTGTCTAACGTCTCCTCTCAAATACAGCACTCCAATTAAAATTGCTATGTTAATTGTTTAATTAAAATTAATTTAGAATTTTACAAATTCCAGGGATACGTTGTGGCACCACCATCATGAAATCCCAAGCCATGTTCTGGAATTATTATCAAGGGGCAGGTCACTTCGGAGCATCCCTGCGTTACAACATTTGCGAATACCAGCAACTTTCATAATTCTACTCTGTTGTCTAATCAGTGGATACAGCGTGGATGAATGAACGAATTAAGGCTTTATGAAAAATTCAGGGGTGGAGGGGATGATATCATGGTGATAGCTAATCCAGGCGATTAATTCGTTTGGGCCTTACAAATTGTATCGCAACTTATGCTATGAGGTTTATTGAAGCCAATTTAGGGCCTTTGTTTTGCTATATGCCGACTGTTAGGCAAGAGCTTAGCGTGGCTTTCACTCCCAGAGCGGAAAAGCCGACCACTCTATACCCAAGGCCAATCAATCTATCGCCTAACGTCTGGAGAACACTTGAATGACAGTGGAATGCCTACATCAGGGATCTTCTTACTCTAAGGATCGATCGGCGCCTTTCAAGGCATAGTGGATTAAAGATAATGAACTTGGAAACAGGTGGGCCTTCTTGGCTAGGAGGGGCTTTGTCATAATGGTTGGTGGTTGGTTAAAGACGTTGTCATAATGGTTGGTGGTCGCTTTAATTCTACCATCTAGTATCTCCCCTAAGGGGCGTTGATGAAGCTGTATAGATGGGCAAGAGACAAAATGGCTTGACATAAACTCAAGAAAGAGCTGGTGCTGTTCCCAGAAGAAGAGAGTATGTGGAGTTCAAAAGATGGAGTAGAGCTGCCGCTATCTCGGGAGGCTTAATAACTGGGCATTATTATCATTTTGTCTAAAAATGTTCAATTTTGGGAAAATTGGGACTTCGGCAGCATTAATCGCATCTACATTTAGTGCTCTTTAAAACATTTAAAAGAAAATGCCAACCACTAGAAGAAAAAAAAAAATTATGAAGGAAAAAAATTATTTTCCAAAAAACTTCAAAATTTATTTTTTTTTTGGAAATTTTAGAATCTGAAGCGAATAACTTTCAACACTCGAAGAATTTTGTAACCTTTCTAAGGATGTCAGTAAATTTTCAATCGGTTTACAAATATACTCACAATTTCGGCAATACCGACGATAACTTGACAAAAATTAAAAAAAAAAAAAAACAAAAGTTTATTTTCCATTTGCAACGAAAATCTCCGATAATTGAGCTAGCCATGAAAGAGAAACAAACAGAACAGGGATTCGAACCTGGGCACACGGAGCAACAGCGAGAACCGCTGCCATTGTCTAGCGTTCGAATCCATCAATACAACTTCCAACAGATGCACAGAATCATGTGTACCACGGAAGAAGTGTAATTGTCGCAGAAAAAAATTATGTTATTACACAAAAACACATGCATTGGGAAAAGTACAGCTAATTGACAGGGTTGTCGAGCGTGGTTAATGTGGTAATTGTATCATAGAGGCGTTTTCGCAATTAATACGATTCAAATACACATACCAACGCACGGCCCTTGAAGCCATCACACCTAATATGGTTGAACATTCTTCTAACCAAAGACGAAACGCGTCCCATAGTGGTCTGGCTTTTTTCCCCATTTGCAAAGAAAATTTCCCAAAAGAGAAACAAATAAAAATTGTGACATTTAAAGATCTTCTTCCTAATAGGCAAAAAAATTGAAAATGAAAAAAAAGTTTTTTATAGAGTTTTACGATCTTTTTTTTTAATTAGCTGATCGGCCAATCGAGGTGACCAAATTTCAAAACCCATGGATCAGTTTCGGAACCTATTAGGGTTTGCGCACTTATTGGAAAACACCGGTACATTGCCTGTGTATAGCTTCGTGTACATATCTGTATACGTTCAAAAGTTCCAGAATTATTGGCTATATACCTTCTACTCTTGGCAGTAGTTAAGGACTTAGACCAGGGGCGCTCAACTGGATGTGCATTGATGTGATTAGCCCGATTCTCATTTATGATTGCCCGCTGTTGCATCGGAGCCTGGAGAGGGTGAGCCTTCACGGGATGATCGAGAAGGTATAAAGTATCGCGGCGGTGCTAATGTCGGGGACGAAGGGGAGAGCTCCGGGGGAAGCCTTATATTCGACAGTTGATCTGAGACCTTTGCACTTTTAGGTGGAGTGTGCTGCAACGAGGACTATCCTTAGACTTAAGTAGGCAGGGATATTGCGGAAGGCCGCTTTTGTGGAGGTACAAGTTGGATGGGGAAACCGGGGTTAAATTTAGGTTGAGTTCCCACAATGGGCAAAGAGACTCCTATTGAAACTGCTGGCAACTACGATTGCAATACCAGAAAATTCAAGAGATAATTAACACTAACTATGAATATGGCCTAATTTAGGTTAGGTTAGATAAGGTTGAAAAGAGGGTTCGAAAATTAACGCCCCTACATTGGTTCATGTCTGGTATTGTGTCTCCATCTAAGTGCCGATGTCTTTTAGCCACAAAAGTCGGGCAATGACATAGGAAATGCTCAAACGTCTCATCATCTTCCCTACATGCCCTTCACATGGTATCACTTGCCGCACCGATTTTGCATAATTAGCTAGTAGTCCTATGTACTTGTTATGGTACCAAAAGCTATAGTGACCTTGTTCATATTTCCTTTCCGTAATAGCCTCATCTTCTCACCATCTGGATTCCCTTAAAGGATTTCCGTTGTCCTACCGACGGTTTCGCTGTAACCACGCCCTTACGTTGCGTCGACCGGTAAGGCCTCGGGTTAACCAAGTTTGTTAACGGCGGTTCTCTGGCCTTCACTGCCAATTTAAATGCTTTTTATTTTCCCTTACTTCGCTATGGCCCGGCAGCCAAACGATGCGGATTGTGTCTCCTCAAAGAACATGTTAAATGCCTTCTTAAACTAGAAAACTGTTCGTGACCTTACCGTCTTGGTTGCTATTGCCCTCATGGCCAGTTTACTGTCCGTAACTAAGTTTACACTTGACGTCCTCGAGTGTGAGTGCCGCACACTTTGGAGTAGCTTCACACTTGAAACATTTATCGACATCATAATCAAATTTAAGTCATTAGTCTTCTTTTAATCAAATCGAATTGCCGATCTGAGTTAAAGGACAAATTCGCCGGTCTTTGCATATGGTGACCTTTTCGCAGATGTTAATGACACTTCTTAGTAATTTAACCATGTAAAACTTTTTTTACAAAAAACTGTTGCCGAAGTCATTTACCAACAGCGATAAGAGGAAGGACTTTTATTGATGAGCTACAATACAATTCGGACAAAACTGATTAATATCTAAAATACATCTCTGCTGTTTCTGTGGTGGCCATCACGCTGCAGAGGTTAGCATGTCCGCCCATGTGTCAGAACGAATCGTTATAGTTTTGGGTGTACGGCGGCCCACATTCATTTGTGGCCCAAAATTAAGACGGTGGGTTCGAACATTACTTTCAAATGCCTTTCATTCCGATTCATATCCGATTTGGTTGAAATTTTGTACAACGACTTCTCTCAAGATCTCTAATATACGTGTCAGTTATGGTCTGAATTGGTCTATAGCCTGATACAGCTCCCATATAAACCGATCTCCCAATTTTACTTCTTAAGCCCCTTAAGTTCGCAATTTTATTCCAACTGGCTGAAATTTTACACTACGACTTCTACTATGGTCTCCAATATTGGTTCCATTATGGTCTGAATCGGACGATAACTTGATATTATAGCTCCAATATCATAACAATTTCCTCTTATCATATGTTTGCCTAAAGAAAGATACCGGGAAGAGAACTCGACAAATGCGATCTATGGTGGAGGGTATGTAAGATTCGGCCCGGCCGAACTTTGCACGCTTTTACTTGTTTTTATTTTAAATGGTAGGTTGATATATCATTAAATTTGCGTCTTGTAATTAAAGACTTAATCTAAAGTGAATGTCAAAATATCGTTGAGAGTAAGGAAATTTGGGACAAGACAACATTGTGCCTTAATTGAAGAGGCATAATAGCCTTGCAAATAGAAGCGTCTTAAATTCTTAGTACTTATACCCTCCACCGAAGGACGGGAGTATATTCATTTTGTTATTCGGTTTGTAACACATCGAAATATAAATTTCCAAACCTATTAAGAATATATATTCTTGATAGGGCTGGAAACTTTGCACAGATTCTTTTTTTGTCCATAGGCAGTTTAAGTTCGAAGATGGGCTATATCGGACTATATCATGACATAGCCCCCATATAGACCGATCCGCAGATTTTGGGTCTTAGGCCAATAAAAGCCACATTTATTATCCGATTTTGTTGAAATTCAGGACAGTAAGTAGTGTTAGACCCTTCGCTATCCTTCTTCAATTTTGGCTCAAATCGGTTCAGATTTGGATATAGCTGCCTTATAGACCGATCTCTCTATTTAAGGTCTTGGGCCCATAAGAGGCACATTTTTTGTCCGATTTAGCGCAAAATTTAGGCCCTTCGACATTCTTCTACAATTCGGCCCAGAGCGGTGTAGATTTGGATATAGCTGCATTAAAGACCGATCTCTCGATTTAAGTTTTTTGGCCCAAAAAAGGTGCATTTATTGTCCGATGCCGCCGAAATTTGGGACAGTGAGTTAAGTTACGCCCATCGACATATTTGGCACAAATCGGTTCAGATTTGGATATAGCTGCCATATAGACCGATCTCTCGATTTAAAGTCTTGGGCCCATAAAAGGCACATTTATTGTCCGACTTCGCCGAAATTTGGAACAGTGAGTTGTGTTATTCCTTTTGATCCTCCTTCAATTTGGCGCAGATTGGTAAAGATTTAGATAAAGCTGCCGTATAAACTGATCTCCCGATTGAAGGTTTTTGCCCCATAAAAGACACATATATAACCCGATTTAGGTGAAATTTTACACATCCGTGTTGTATATGGTTTACTTCGGTCTTTATTTGGATATGGCTTCCAAAAACACCAATATTTTGTACCAAAAAATTGAACAATGATTTGTACTTATTGAAACACTCAATGTCCGTGTCGAATTTGCTCCAAATCGGACCATTTTTCGGTACTGCTGCTATGGGGGCATAAATTATAAATTTTTCACCGTATTTAGACGAAAGGTGGTTAACACCCACCGATTTGGTGGGTATCCAAAGTTCGGCCCGGCCGAACTTAACACCTTTTTACTTGTTTAGGTTAAGATGGTAAGTTTAAAAAAAAAATAATTGAACAGTCAACTGGTAAGTAAAATAAGAATCAATCAGTAATCGGAAGTTGAGACGCATGGTCTTTTCCATTACTTAATAAAAAATTAAATTAAAAGACAGCATCTTTTTTTTAAGCTTTTGTTTTTTGGCTCGTTTTGAATGCTAAAATTCTTCAAACAAGGAGAAATCTTAAATATTCGTCTAACTTTTTTCTGTGTACAAGAATGTACTATGAGCACTTTTTCTCCTTTTAAATGTTGCAGATATTGTAAAGTTAAGGCTGATAACATTTTAGAACAAAAAGTAAAATAACAACAATTTGAGTTTATATTAAGTGTTTTTCAAACTATTATAGAAGGCCTTTTGTCTACAGGCCTTATATAACATAGCCACCCCCAATTCGTCTAGATTCACTCACAAGCAAAAAACGAAAAACACCAACACAACTTTACCAGTGGCTGGAGAGCATCACGAATGAAACACGTTGCCAGGATCTGCATAATTTATGTCAGCACATCAAATTTTCCGTGTTGTTCATGTTATTGTTGTTGCTGTTGCTTGTCAGTTTCCATTTTGCTTTTCTAGCGTGGGATTATAGCAGAAAATTAGGTTTCCATACCGTGTGCTCATCCCATCGCATAGTGTGGGGAGTATTCTCATAGAATTTGTACACCTTTGCACATCCCCACCTAAACGAATAGCAAAACTTCCTATTTTATGGCATGGATGGAAGTAAACCATGTTAGGGCCAAACAACAAAGTTGGGTGGGGGAACGAAAACATGGCAAAATGAAATGGCAAAACTTAGCGCTGCTATGATCAGTGGCAAAGCGACCGACCAAGAGTTGTACTATAATACAAGCTATAAATTTTTTATATATATACCTCTATATGCATATATCTGTGGAATATTTTAAATTATATGGATATGCGCTCGTGTATACATATGTTGCGGGGTATGTAAATATTTGTACTTGTTTTCGCAAATAGTGTTTTGGATGAACATGTTCATGTTTCATATTAAATGTGTTTTTTTTTTTGCCTTTGCTTATACGACCATGCTAGAGGAGAACACGTTGAACCATCAACTAGTCACCACACGTGGACCATAAATGTCATTGGACATTTTGCTAGTTCAAAATTTTTATGACTAATATCTAAGATTCTTTTCAAAATGAACATAACTAATATAGAAACTAAAATATTGGTGGATGCTATTTTCCTCGGCAAAGAATAGCCAGAATAGTGATGTAAGGGAAGGAGGTTAACAAATCCTAGATAAAATTGCAATGGTCTATGCTCCGATGTAGTTTAGATTAGGATGACAAGTTAAAGTTACACCTGAACACTGTTAACGCGGCTGGTTTTCTGATTTGGGAGGAACAAGGGAATATACAGAAAACAAGTAAAAGCGTGCTAAGTTCGGCCGGGCCGAATCTTATATACCCTCCACCATGGATCGCATTTGTCGAGTTCTCTTCCCGGCATCTCTTCTTAGGCAAAAAAGGATATAAGAAAAGAGTTGCTCTGCTATTAAAACGATATCAAGATATGGTCCGGTTCGGACCACAATTAAATTATATGTTGGAGACCTGTGTAAAATTTCAGCCAATTCGTATAAGAATTGCGCCAAATGGGGCTCACGAAGTAAAATAGAGAGAACGATTTATATGGGATCTGTATCGGGCTATAGACCGATTCAGACCATAAAAAACACGTATGTTGATGGTCATGAGAGGATCCGTCGTACAAAATTTCAGGCATATCGGTAATAATAATTGCGACTTCTAGGGGTCAAGAAGTCAAGATCCCAGATCGGTTTATATGGCAGCTATATCAGGTTATGAACCGATTTCAACCTTATTTGACACAGTTGTTGAAAGTAAAAATAAAATACGTCATGCAAAATTTCAGCCAAATCGGATAGGAATTGCGCCCTCTAGAAGCTGAAGGAGTCAAATCCCCAGATCTGTTTATATGACAGCTATATCAGGTTATGGACCGATTTCAACCATACTTGGCACAGTTGTTGGATATCATAACGAAATACTTGGTGCCAAAAATTCATTCCAATCGGATAAGAATTGCGCACTCTAGAGGCTCAAGAAGTCAAGACCCAAGATCGGTTTATATGGCAGCTATATCAGGTTATGGACCGATTTAAACTATACTTGGCACAGTTATTGGGTATCATAACAAAACACGTCGTGCGAAATTCCATTTCAATCGGATAAGAATTGCGCCCTCTAGAGGCTCAAGAAGTCAAGACCCAAGATCGGTTTATATGGCAGCTATATCAGGTTATGAACCGATTTAAACCATACTTGGCACAGTTGTTGACTATAATAACAAAACACGTCGTGCGAAATTCCATTTCAATCGGATAAGAATTGCGCCCTCTAGAGGCTCAACAAGTCAAGACCCAAGATCGGTTTATATGGCAGCTATATCAGGTTAAAGACCGATTTAAACCATACTTGGCACAGTTGTTGGATATCATAAAAAAACACGCCGTACAAAATTTCATTCCAATCGGATAAGAATTGCGCACTCTAGAGGCTCAAGAAGTCAAGACCCAAGATCGGTTTATATGGCAGCTATATCAAAACATGGACCGATATGGCCCATTTACAGTACCAACCGACCTACACTAATAAGAAGTATTTGTGCAAAATTTCAAGCGGCTAGCTTTACTCCTTCGGAAGTTAGCGTGCTTTCGACAGACAGACGGACGGACGGACGGACGAACGGACGGACGGACGGACGGACATGGCTAGATCGACATAAAATGTCACGACGATCAAGAATATATATACTTTATGGGGTCTCAGACGAATATTTCGAGTAGTTACAAACAGAATGACGAAATTAGTATACCCTCCATCTTATGGTGGAGGGTATAAAAATAACTCTTAGAAACACCAACCACCAAATTTGTATGTGAAACTTTAAATTCTCAACGAATTTTAGCATTGAATCGAAGACCTTCCTTGTTGAAGTACGTAAGTAACTCTCTACAAGGGACTCGACAGACAAAATTATTGAAATTTTATTGACTTTCAACCAATTCTTTAGTTGAGATAGTTGTTAAATAAAATAGGTGTACTACCATGTAGAGCACAAAACTCCCATGCTATTCATGATTTGCAAACCCAGGTTCAAGTCCCCGGTTGGGACAAAAAAGGTTTTTTTTTTTTCATTAAACTTATTTTAGAAAATTCGGCATAAAAAATATGAATTTCGTATACAGAAAAAAATTTTTTAGAGTGGTTTTTATCTTCTTATAGCCTCCACCGAAGGATGGAGGTATATTCATTTTGTCATTCCATTTGCAACACATCGAAATATCCATTTCCGACCCTATAAAGTATATATAGGGTAGATTTTTACGCTGATCAAGAATATCAGCGTAAAAATCTACGACGATCTAGACTTGTCCGTCCGTCCGTCCGTCTGTCTTTTGATATCACGCTACAGTCTTCATGAATAGAGATATTGAGCAGAAACTTTGCAAAGATTCTTTTTTTCGTCCATAAACAGGTTAAGTTCGAAGATGGGCTGTATCGGACTATATCTTGATATAGCCTCCTATATAGACCGATCGGCCGATTTAGGGTCTTAGGCCCATAAAAGGCACATTTATTATCCAATTTTGCTGAAATTTTGGACGGTAAGTTATGTTAGGGCCTTCAAAATACTTCTTCAATTTAGCCCAGATCGGTCCAGATTTGGATATAGCTGCCATATAGACCGATCCTCCGATTTGGGGTCTTAGGGCCATAAAAATCACATTTATTATCCGATTTTGCTGAAATTTGGGACAGTAAGTTGTGTTAGGTCCTTCGACATCCTTTTTCAATTTGGCCCAGATCGGTCCAGATTTGGATAAAGCTGTCATATAGACCGATCTCTCGATTTAAGGGTTTGGGGCCATAAATGGCGCATTTACTGCCCGATTTCGTTGAAATTAGGGACAGAGAGTTGGGTTAAGCCCTTCGACATGCCTCTTCAATTTGGCTCAGATCGGTCCAGATTTGGATATAGCTGCCATATAGACAAATCCGCCGATTTAGGGTCTAAGGCCCATAAAATCCACATTTATTATCCGATTTTGCTGAAATTTGGGACAGTGAGTTGTGTTAGGCTCTTCGACATCCTTTTTCAATTTGGCCCAGATCGGTCCAGATTTGGATAAAGCTGCCATTTAGACCGATCTCTCGATTTAAGGTTTTGGGGCCATAAAAAGCGCATTTACTGTCTGATTTCGTTGAAATTTGGGACAGAAAGTTGGGTTAAGCCCTTCGATATTCTTCTTCAGTTTGGCTCAGATCGGTCTAGATTTGGATATAACTGCCATATAGACCGATCCGCCGATTTAGGGTCTTAGGCCCATAAAAGCCACATTTATTATCCGATTTTGCTGAAATTTTGGACGGTGAGTTATATTATACCCTTCGGCATCCTTATTCAATTTGGCCCAGGTCGGTCCAGAATTGGATATAGCTGTCATTAGACCCATCTCTCGATTGCGCCAATAAAAGGCGCATTTACTGTCCGATTTTGTTGAAATTTGGGACAGGTAGTTAAGCCCTTCGACATTCTTCTTCAATTTGGCTCAAATCGGTCTAGATTTGGATATATCTGCCATATAGACCGATATGTCGATTTAAAGTCTTGGCCCCATAAAATACTAATTTATAATCCGATTTCACTGAAATTTGACACAGTGACTTATATTAAGCTTTTCGGCATCCGTGTTGTATATGGTTCAGATCGGTTTATTTTTAGATGTAGCTACTAAAAAGACCAATATTTTCTTATACACAACTAAACAATGACTTGTACTTATTTGTATTTGGTCCAAATCCGAACATATTTCTTTGTAGCTGCTATGGTGCACAAGGAATGCATTTTTCACCGGATTTTGATGAAAGGTGGTTTACATGTATACCCGAGGTTGTGGGTATTCAAAGTTCGGCCGTCCGAACTTAACCCCTTTTTACTTATTATTTTTCATGGTGTCCTCTACTCGCTCCATGGTTCTGAGTAGAAAACGCTCTATTTGCCCTTTGGGGCATATAACTTGCTATGTCAGGTTTAGGTATGAAATCTACATCGTTCCTGCCAGACATTAGGAGTACATGCGATATCTATGTACTCTGTGAATAAAGTGTTTTGATAGTATGCCAGGTAGTCACTCCCCAATGGGAATAATGCCGAAAAAATTTCATCAGTTCCGGTTGGCCAAAGCAGTTGGATATTCCAAAGGCTTCCTGTACCATTGTGTCCCTAATGATGAGACCGAGATCAAACGCATTGTTCAAAATTGGCTGTATGTCCATGTGCTCTGTGGCAAAGCATCAAAAGCCTCATTATATTTTCTTTGCTCTTACTCCTATATCGTCCACTAACGTCTCAATTTGGACATGCTTTTTTAAACGCAACATCCTCTTTCTGGAAGCATAGTAACGATATTGAACTGTTGATAGAAAAGTTTTCAGGATATGCGTTAATATACATAAGAATACTAGTTGGATCAGTTAAGGGATTAAAACAGCTGAAAAGTTGTTATATTTGTATTTAAATCTAATCCAAGCACAATTCATAAATTAAATTTATGATTTTGATTCTAATGATATCAAGAGAAGTTAACATGTGTCTCCTTTGGATTCTTCATATCTCTTCTGGCCATTTCTTTCAAACTTTACAATTGTCCTTCCGATCGAAAAAGCCAACACAAAAATGTGCGAAACCCATTTATCGTATTCCTAACTTGCGAAGTTTCTTTTTTGCCATTTGAGGACATTAAAATTTTATGTTATTTTTTTTTTTTTTCTTCTCCTGTTTTATTTAATGTCATCCACACAAGTTGCATCTTCTATAAACGAGAATTGTTTGCAGCATCTTTGCTTATGCATGTTGAGCTCGTATACTCCGTCATCGGTTAGCACAATCCACAATATTGGTACAGTAGGACCAACAATAACAACACGGAACTGTATCTTGATCGCTTTAAAAAGCCCAACAATTTGCGAATATTCGCATCTGCTAAATCAGACAAGTTCTCAAAGAAATGAGAACCTAAAGTGGAACTCCTTCTGACTGCCAGTACCGGACACACTCACAGCAGATATTCTATAGGCTCTACTTCCTCGACGTTCATACAGCTACGGCAAAAGTCTTTACTGGCAGTATTCAGTCTGTTGGCATGTTTTCCGATCAGACCGTAACCTGTCTGAGACGTCAGTTCTAGCCAGGGACAGTAAAGCGGTAGACCTCCTCAAGTCCACACCAGGCCATGTAATTATGGATAGCCCACAACCCCCCATTTGTGACTATCTATGATCCGTTAACCTTCGGGCTTGATCTTGAAGACTTAGTTTACATAATGCTAGAGACATATCCAAAGATTCCAGTTGCCCAGGAATGTGTAAAACAGCTCCTAGTTTCGCAAGCTAGTCCGCTCCACAATTCCCGGGGACATATCTGTAGCCGGCACCCAGAACAGATGAATTTTGAATTATTCAGGCATCTCTTTGAGAGATCTGCAACAGTCGTGGGCGGTTTTTGATTTCGGAAATATATTTCCCAGGTATTTGACAGCTGCATGGCTGTCTGAGAAGATATTTATGCCAATCGTCGTTATGACATTACATTTTAGCCTCTCCACCACTTCTTTAATTGCAAAGATGCACAATGCAGTGGTCGCGTAAACTTCTCGGTATGATTAGTCCAAGTTCTTCAGAGTACACCTTAAAGCTCTAACAGGTTGTTTAGTTTGGAACCATCCGTATAGAAGTCTATGTAACTTTTATTACCAGGAATATTGTGGCTCTAATGGGTTCTATGAGAAATAGTTACTCTTTATCAAAATGCGGCTCAGGCAGTGTGTTATCCACACTGCCGGAGATATCGGGCATTGTATCAAAGACAACAAAGTGTCAGTATGCGCCCCATGACCAAAGGGAAAGCTCCCATAGCCTCACACCAGTGGTTGCAGGAATTTGTCTCGCCACCATGTCCAGAGGCATTAGGTGTAGCACTAAATTCAGTGCATCAGATGGTACCGTCCTCAGTGCGGCTGTTATGCTACAAAAAAAAAATTCTTTGGATCCGGCTGAGTATTGAACAGTAGGTGGATTTTTAAAGCGCCGTCAAGCAGACCACAACACCATATAGCATTAAAGGGTCTGACAACTGCAGTAAATACCCAGTGCAAGACACGCGGCTTAAACCCACAATTTTTGCCAATAACCCTCTTGCAGGTGTATATGGCAATAATTGTCTTTCTTGCCCTTTCCAAAATGTTAAATTTGAAGTTCAATTTAATGACCAGCAAAACACCCAAGTTTTTTGCCCTTTCTATAAATGGAACATTCTCTCATCACAAGGAGACATGTGCCACTGTAGGTAACTCGTATCTTCCGCTGAAAAAGCTAATTTTGTCTTGCAAGGATTTATACTGAGATCACTTTCGGTAGCCCACTTCGCTGTCGCACGTAGAGCTGCTATCTCTTAGAGTGATGGGAAACTTTCCTCTAACCGCCATTGCGGCGTCATCAGCATACGCGACCACTTTTACACCATTTTCTTTCAGAGACAATAATATATTGTTAAACGCTATATTCCAAAGCAGAGGAGAGAGTACAACCCCTTGAGGGTTTTCTCCGCTGACCCACCTTTACGATCCACAGATCAAAAGGATGCCGTAATACATCTTTTACAACGTTGGTTCTACATCATTTAAAGCGCCTTCAATGTCAAGAAATGCTACCATTGTGTATTTCTTGAAAGCTAGAAATCCCTCTTTGTAACCAAATTAGGACGAGAAGACTCAACCTCTCAAGAGTCTTCAGCATAAAGGATGACAGACTAAAAGGATGAAAATCTTTCACCTTAGTGTGGCAAGGTTTTCCTGTTTTCGGAATGAAAAATACCTTTGTGACCCTCCATGCCACAGGAATATACGACATGCTGGTACAAGCAGAGTGTATCTCTCTAAGCTAATGAGCCAATCTTTCACAGCTTGCAATTCAACCGGTAAAACATTTTCCCCAATTACCTCCGACGTATGCATAACAATGACAATGTCTACTAGCACCACCTTGTCCGTTGGAAAGATTGCCGGGATCGAAATGTATATCAATGAGTAGTTTTAGTGTTTTCTCACTAGACCTTGTCCATACATTCTCTGAATTCTGAATATATCCCACGGTAATAGATCTCGACGAATGCATAACAGTGACAATGTCTACTGGAGCCACGATGCCCGTTGGAAAGATTGCCGAGATCGAAATGTGTATCAACGAGTAGTTTTAGTGTTTCCTCACTAGACCTTGTCCATACATTCTCTGACTTCTGAATTTATCCCACCGTAATAGATCTCGAGTATAGTATCTTACTAATCCTAGAGAACTCTTCCTAAGCCTAGAGGACTCAGACGTATCCTCCAAGCAGCTGCTGAATTCTTCTCAGCTCAGCCTTATAGACGTCCCAATCGTGTGGTCAGTCCTTCCTTAGACCAACCAGCTTTGGGATCCACCTTGGCGGCCGCTGTTTGCCCCTTGGCTTGGCTCTAGGGCATGCTGACACAAGCGAGTCATTCAGGGCATTCGTGATCCGCTTCACCATTATGTCTATATCTTCCGCAGTTTCCACTTCCTTTTCTGGTCTAAATGGGATAGTCGTGCAGAATGTGTGCCGAAATTTATTCCCGTCCGCCTTTCTTCCGTTTAGCCGAGGGACCACTGCTGCAATATTTTCGCTAAGGCTGAAACTAATATAACGATGATCGAAGAAGTTGTGGTAATTCAACACTTCCCAGTCTCATATCCTATTTCGGCTATAACTTCCGATACCAAAGCGATATATAGTAGCTCCTGCCCGCTTCTGGTAATAAAGGTACAATAGGTTCATTCCCTTTACTACAAATCGCCAAATTGCAACTTATAAAATATTCTATAAGCAGCTCACCCCTTTTGTTGATATCCGAACTTCACAATATCTGCCCTACGGGAAATGTGCAGTCAATTGCCCCAAATATACTGACACTAAACTGGAGAATTAGTTACCTGTCATCGGATATATCCTGCAGAGAATGGAAAGTTTCAATGGTCATAACTTATGACTTTTAATTATTTTTAAAAAATGTCGCTTAATTATTGTTAACATTTGTTTATATATTTGCTAACTAATGTTATCTCCTTTAAAAATTCTTGCAAAAAAGGATGAGTTCCTTTTTGAACTGTCCCAGGACATATCCTACCGTGTTAGAATGGTGGCAATTCGCCACCTCGAGCGACAAACCCTTATAAAAGTGATAGGTTTCATCCATGTAAGGGGACGAGCACTGGGACCAGTCCCTATCACCAGAGGACCTATTCCGTGACGGGTTTGGGACCTGTCCCATTTCTCTTAGGGTGGTGATGTGCATTAGCATCACTTCCTAAAATGAGGCTTTTTATACCCTCAACTATAGGCTGGGGGTATACTACAATAATTTCGTCATTCTGTTTGCAACACCTCGAAATATTCGTCTAAGACCCAATCAAGTATGTTCTTGATCGTCATGTCATTTTAAGTCGATCTAGCCATGTCCGTCCGCCCGTCTGTCTGTCGAAAGCACGCTAACTTTTGAAGGAGTAAAGCGAGCAGCTTTTTTGCACAAACACTTTTTATTAGTGTAGGTCGGTTGGTATTGTAAATGGGCCAAATCGGTACATGTTTTGATATATCTGCCATATAATAATTTGCCCGTAGTGTTTTAGTAGCACTTCCAACAACTACGCTAAGTATGGTTTAAATCGGTCCATGTTTTGATATAGCTGCCATATAAACCGATCTTGGATCTTGACTTCTTGAGCCTCTAGGGTTTTGGTAGCACTTCCAACAACTACGCTAAGTATGATTCAAATCGGTTCATAATCTGGTATAGCTGCCATATACACCGATCTTGGGTCTTGACTTCTTGAGCCAATAGAGCGCGCAATTCTCATTTGATTTGGCTGAAATTTTGCATGAGGTGTTTTGATATGACTTCAAATAACTGTGCTAAGTTTTGCGTAAATCGATATAGAACCTGATATAGCTGCCATATAAACCGACCTGGGATTTTGATTTGTTATCCGGTTTGGCTGAAATTTTGTACAACTTCTCTCATGACCTTCAACATAACGAGTCCAATATGGTTAGAATAGATCTATTGCTTGATACAGCTCCCATATAAACCTATCTCCCGATTTTGCTTCTTGAGTCCCTACTAGGCGCAATTCTTATCCGAATGAACTGAAATATTACACAATGACTTCTACAATGTTCAGCATTCATTTATGGTCCGAATCGGACTTTAACTTGATATAGCTCCAATAGCACAATAGTTCTTATTCAATATTCTATGTTTGTCTACCGCGCATAGAACTCGACAAATGCTATCAATGGTGGAGGGTATATAAGATTTGGCCCGGCCGAACTTAGCACGCTCTTACTTGTTTACCCCACAGAAGCGGTTTCAACAAGCAACTGAAGGCGGAATCTCGAAATCGTGTGTCATATATTGGGACGCCTGCCAGTACTGAGACTTATTCATTAAAAGGCTGGCTACTACTAAATCTTCTGTGTTTGTCGACGGAAAACGAAAACATTTGGATTACTTTTTGCAAGAATACAAGTGTTCGTTCAGCCAAGCCCAGCAAAAACTTGGTAAGTACATGTCATTGTTTTTGGCATGTAAAATAATGAATAACTCATTATACTTAGATTTACTAGCTGCTAAAATATAGCGAGTTAAAACAGGAAAACCATCTGTGTTACCGGTAGTACAAATGTCATTACATTCAACATTCGATGAAGCTCAAGAATAAGCACTTATTTGTAATAAAAGAAAAAATCATTATTATAACCATGGAAATGATAAAAATTCAATTAAGAAACTGCGGTCAGAATTATCTCATGCCCATATGTGCTGTCCGTTACAAGGTTAAGCTCAATGATAAGCGAGTCGGAATGGCTTGCCGCAAAGCGACACCACTTAGTAGCACTAGGAGCGTAGATCGCCTTCTTCGAAAACGGAAGGTTCTTGGTTCAACTCTCGGCTGCGATGAAGGTAAAGCTATATTTTAATTTATAATTTGATTATTCATATAAAATTTGTCTTCTTCAAAGAAACTGAGCATTGCGAACGTGGTGGTTGGGAAACGTGTTTGAGTCTAAGTAGTGATATTTTAGCAACATTCAATTTAGATAATATGTCATTATTTTTTGACTACTTATATGCTTAGGCATAAGTACTTATTTTTGAACTATTGGTATGCTTGTGCGGAAAGGCTTTTCTCCTAGGATATCGCCATGTAAAAATAATTCGAAACGATGCCTAAAAATAAGTTGTTTTTAGTTTTGAATGAGCTTACCTTTCTGGTTATTTGGTAATGAGAGTTGCTGGAGAGGAAGATACATGCCTAATGTTGGCCTCTATTATTCAGTTCAGCTGCCATGTTCGGTTCCATGTTTCGGTTCCAAGTTAAATCGGTTCCAAGTTAAATCGGGGGAACGGTTTGCATGGATCTTTTAAAATAATCATAATTTTCGTCTTTCTCTTCCTTCTGCTTTAATTCAAAATCTCGAATATTCTTTTATGTTCTACTGTACTTACATGCATCTCTCACCCAAAAGGGAGCCAATAGCAATATCGCGTCCACGATTTTTTTTTTGGCAATTTTAAAGATATGATTATTTATGCATGAACATTGTTGGCACGTTTGCCGGATAATGTATTCGAAAAGATGGTGCGTTGTATTTGTTTTTATCGAAGAGCAGTTTGACTGCAACATTACCAATGTCTAAACAGCGTATTCAACCACGAGTATTCACATAAACGTCTGATAAGTGCCAAAGAAATAGAACAAACCTCGATTCGTGAGTACATGAACACGCTGCCATTGGCAATGACAACAATGTCGAACTGAATCTGCAAAACTTATCTCATAGGAGTGCAAAAAACGAAAGAAAAACGCAAATGTCATTTGTTCGTTCTGCTTTATAACTTTTTGTTTGCAAATGAACATGCTCGTACAAAATGTACAATAATAAAAAATGTTCACAGAGGGTAAAAGAAACGCAAAACAAAGAATAGCGCAATATTTATTTTTATATTTGCATAAATAGCGACATTTCGTTTGATATTGTGCCATGGTGAAACCACATAATGCAAAATTTAATTTTTGCAAAATCTGGTGCATTTCATTACACCAGTTAATGTGGTTTGAAGAAAGTTTGCTTAATATTTGTTCCTATTTGGTAATCAACATTTGTGTGTTAAAAACGTGACGAAAGAAATGCATTTTTCGAGGAAATGTATATACATTTCAATATGAGTAATCAAATTCTAAAGTTTTCTAATATAAGGTATGACTACAGCCAGTCTTTTTTTGGGTTTGAGCGAGTATGGTGTAATTTGTAAATGTTCGGTAATTTATAAACTTCAACAAGTAAAAGCGTGCTAAGTTCGGCCGGGCCGAGTCTTATATACCCTCGGGCCATAATTTAATTGAATATTGGAGACTATAGTAGATGTCATTGTGTAAAATTTAAGCCAAATCTAGTAAGAATTACGACCTTTGGGGGCTGGAGAAGTAAAATAGGGAGATCGGTTTATATTCGACACTTACGTTAAAGGTCATGGGAGAAGGCGTTGTACAAAACCGGATGTTAATTGCGCACTTTAGAGGCTCAAGAAGTCAAGTTCCCAGATCGGTTTATATGGCAGCTATATCAGATTATGAACCGATTTGAACCATACTTAGCACAGTTGTTGGAAGTTCATAGCAAACCACCCTATGCAAAATTTCAGCTAAATCGGATAATAATTGCGCCCTCTAGTGGCTCAAGAAGTCAAGACCCCAGATCGGTTTATATGACATCTATATCAGGTTAAGGACCGATTGGAACCATTTTTAACACAATCGTTGGAAGTCATAACAAAACACGTCATGCATAATTTCAGCAAAATCGGATATGAATTGCTCCCTGTAGAGGCTCAAGAAGTCAAGACCACGGATCTGTTTATATGGCAGCTATACCAGGATATGGACCGATTTCAACCATATTTGGCATAGTTGTTGAAAGTCATATCAAAACACCTCATCCGAAGTTTCACCTAAATCGAATAACAATTGCGCTTTCTAGAAGCTCAAGAAGTCAAGACCCAAGATCGGTTTATATGGCAGCTATATCAGGTCATGAGCCGACTTGAACCATACTTAGCACAGTTCTTGGAAGTGATATCGAAACACTACGTGCAAAGTTTCAGTCAAATCGGATAATAAATACGCCCTCTAGAGGCTCAAGACTTCAAGACCCAAGATCGGTTTAAATGGCGATTTGGCCCATTTACAATTCTAACCGACCTTCACTAATAGGAAGTATTCGTGCAAAATTTCAAGTTACTAGTTTAACTCCTTTAAAAGTTAGCGTCCTTTCGAGAGACAGAAGGACGTATAGACAGGCGGACGGACGGAATGGCGGTCATGTCTAGTTCGACTTAAAATGTCACGATGATCAAGAATATATATACTTTATGGAGATTTAGACGCATATTTCGCGGTGTTACAAACAGAATAACGAAATTAGTATACCCCCCATCCTATGGTGGAGGGTATAAAAATGTACACTCTAATCTGCTGTGCCAGCCAAAGTCATCCCAAAATGAAAGCCTCAATTGAAGGTATGAGGTACGGATCCAAATTTGATTGTGTCTAGAGGGCTACCTCACAATTAGCGGACATATATAACCCAACAAGGGAGTATAGAATTGGAGTAGTAGGTGTTTGGCAGAGCAATACAACTTGATACTGTAAAAGACTTTTCGGCCCTTATAAATTTAGGAGCTTCCCCTACATTAAAACATCATACAAATATAGGTAATGTTAGGCTGAAAGCGGGTGACTATATTAATCCGTCCTATGCCTTTATGGACATACACCTAAGCCAGTAATCGGCTTTTGTACGCTCTTAATACAAGAAAAGAGAAAGAAAATTTATGTTAGGAATTCCCTGCTATTTACAAAATCCTTAATTGTTTTACATACTATGCCACTAAGTTTTTTTTTGTCTGGTATTGTGTCCCCACCTATTTACCGGTGTCTGTTAGCTGCCAAAGCCGGGAAATTACATAGGAAATGCTCATCTTCCCCATATCCCCTACGCATGCTATCACTCGTCGCACCGATTTTGCATAAGTGAGCTCGTAATTCAAAGTGTCCCCTTGTGATACGGAAAGCTATAATGACCTTCTTCTAACTTCCTTTCAGTAATAGCGTCGTATTCTCACGATCCAGATCCTGCCACAGGATTTTCGCCGTCCTACCGACCATTTCGCAGCTGCACAGGGTTATATGCGCATTCGTAGTCCTCGCCCTCAACTCGGACTGAAACGACCCGAAAGTCTTCGGGTTAAGCAAGTTTACTGACAGCAGGCCTCTGAACTTCACTGCCAAATCACTTACTATGACCCGGCATCCAAACGACTCCAAGACTGTTCGTGACTTTACCATCCTGGTTGTTATTGCCCTGATGGCCAGATTACTGTCCGTGAAGATGTTCACATGCTGAGGATATGGAAAGAACATTTTACCCAACTGCTAGTGTCCGATGTTGGCGGCGAAGTGGATACCGCAGAACCCATCCCTGATGATGGTATAGAATGTTTACCTCCTAATCAGAATGAGGTCCTAGTAGCAGTAACCCGACTAAAGAACAACAAGGCAGCAGGAGCCGACGGGTTACCCGCTGAACTATTGGGTTGCCCAAAAAGTAATTGTGGATTTTTCATATAGTCGGCGTTGACAAATTTTTTCACAGCTTGTGACTCTGTAAATGCATTCTTTCTTCTGTCAGTTATCAGCTGTTACTTTAAGCTTGCTTTAGAAAAAAAGTGTAAAAAAAGTATATATGATTAAAGTTCATTCTAAGTCCTATTAAAAATGCATTTACTATCTTTTAAAAAATCCGCAATTCCTTTTTGGGCAACCCAATATTTAAGACCGGAGGCGACACGCTGATAAGGCGTATGCATCAGCTTATCTGCGCAATCTGGCTAGAAGAACGCATACCCGATGATTGGAACCTCAGCATGCTATGTCCCGTACACAAGAAAGGAGACAAGACGGAATGTGCCAACTACAGAGGAATAAGTCTCCTCCCCATCGCATACAAGATACTCTCGAGCGTACTGTGTGAAAGATTAAAACCTAAAGGCAATCAGATAATTGGGCCCTATCAATGCGGCTTTAGACCTGGTAAATCCACCCTAGACCAGATATTCATACTGCGCCAAATCCTGGAAAAGACCCGAGAAGGACAAATCAACACCTACCACCTCTTTGTTGACTACAAAGCCACCTTCGGTACTCCTTTACGTTCAAAGGTATTTCAAGCCATGTCTGAGTTTGGTATCACTGCAATTAAATGAGACTCTGCAGGATGACACTTGCTGATACGCGTTCCTCAGTAAGAATAGGAAAGAGTCTCTTCCAACCATTTAATACCAAACGAGGTTTCAGACAAGGAGGCAGCCTCTCGTGTGATCTCTTTAATATCCTGCTGGAGAAGATTATACGAGATGCAGAAGTGAATAGATATGGACACTAATCACAAGAGAGCACATGCTACTTGCCTATGCCGACGATATCGATATCATAGGTCGGTCACCGGAAGTAGTAACTGCAGCCTTTGAAAGAATCGAAAGAAAGTCAGTGAAAATGGGTCTGGCAGTAAATGGAGATAAGACGAAATGGATGGTCTCCACTCCCAAAAAGCCTTGCACAACCGAGCAGATAAAGAACATGGAGAAAGTTGGGAATCACAACTTTGAGATAGTCAGTAACTTTATCTACCTAGGCACCGCCGTAACCGAAACGAATGACACCAGTTTTGAGAAAAAGCGAAGAATAATACTGGCAAACAGATGCTACTTTGGACTAAGTAATCAGTTTAGAAACATGGCCATCTCTCGACAGACGAGAAGACTACACTTTACAAGACACTGATACTACCCGTGTTGTTATATGGTTCTAAAGTATTGGTACTTGAAAGCAGATGAGGCAGTGCTTGGAGTATTTGAGAGAAAGATTCTTCGTAAAAAATATGGACCAGTTTGCGTTAACGGATAATGTAGTCGACGTATGAACCACGAGCTGTATGACGAAGATAGCATAGTTACATGCATTAAAATACAACGGCTGCGTTGGCTAGGTCATGTTGTCAGAATGGATGAAGAAGCTCCAGCAAAGAAGTCTTTTGAAGGCAAACACGACGATACACACAAACCGGGAAGACCAAAAGCCCGATGGAAAGATCAAGTTGTGGGCGACATCTCAAAACTTGGTGTCAGAGATTTTAAAATGAGCGCAGAAGATCGAGGCGCTTGGAACGCTATTCTACGTTCGGTAGTGGAAGAAATATTCTGTCATAGCCAATTAAAGTAAAGTAAAGAAGATGTTTACACTAGACGTCCTCGCGTGAACACCATACCATCTCACGCATTCTGTGATCGCCCGGATCTTTGTCTGCAGGCTCGTATTATGGTCAGACAGTCGAAAATAGATATCAATCCCTGCGTTCCCAATGGAAACCCCCAGGCCCACTATGTCCTCTAGGTTTGATCCATCTGTATATAGCATGATCTGGCAATAACAGTGTCTCGTACTCGATCTCAACTGTCATCTGAAGTAACCGATTGGAAACCTTTTCTATTCCATCCAGAACACTACGTGCAAAATTTTAGCAAAAATTGTGGCTTGTAAGGGCTCAAGAAATCAAATCGGGAGATCGGTTTATATGGGAGCTATATCTAAGTCTAAACCGATATGACCCATTTGCAATCCCCAACGACTTACATCAATATTTAGTATCTGACAAAATTTCATGATTTCGACAGACGGACGGAAGGACAGAATGGCGAAATTAGTATACCCCCATCCTAAGGTGGAGGGTATAAAAACATTCACCCAAATGGAGAGTCTGGGCTTTGCTTTTTGAGAATTTATTGATAAATATTGCTTATTTTTGTAGCACATATAACACCCGTTTAAGTTTATACGTCTTGTTCAAATTTTACTTAAAACACATCTTCAACATGTCCTCCTTGCAAAACAAAAAGATACAAATAAAAGCGTGCGATGTTCGGCCCTGACGAATCTTATATACCATCCACCATGGATCGCGTTTGTCGAGAAAAGGATTGCTATGCTATATCAAGTTATAGTCCGTTTCAACCCATAATTAAATTGAATTTTGGAGACCATAGTAGAAGTCATCGTGTAAAATTTCAGCCAATCCGGATAATAATTGGGCCCTTTAGAGACTCATGATGTAAAATAGGGAGATCGGTTTATAAGGGAGATGTATCGGACTAAAGACCGATTCAGACCATATTGGACACGCATGTTGAAGGCCATGAGCCTCCCTCTAGAGGCTCAATAAGTCAATATCCGAGATCGGTTTATATGGCAGCTATATCAGGTTATAGACCGATTTGAACCATACGTAGAACAGTTAGGGACTGATGTGAACTATACTCAGCATAGTTTTTGAAAATCATAAAAAACACCTCATGCCAAAGTTTAGCCAAATCGGATAATTATTGCGCCCTCTAGTGGCTCAAAGAGCCAAGATCCAAGATAGGTTTATATGGCCGCTATATCAAAACATTTACCGATATGGCCCATTTACTATCCCAAACGACCTAGAAAAACAACAAATTTTGCCCATGAACATTCCACTAAGGAACAGAGGCAAACTTCTCACATATCAATGAGTGCAGTCCAAATCAAATTTAAGCTCCATGATAAGGGGCCTCCTTTTTATAGCCGAGTCTGAACGGCGTGCCGCAGTGCGACACCTCTTTGGAGAGAAGTTTTACCTGGAATAGTAACTCACAAATGTTGCCAGCATTAGGAGGGGAAAACCACCGCTGAAAATTGTTTCTGGTGGTCACGCCAGGATTCGAACCCAGGCGTTCAGCGTCATAGGCGGACATGCTAATCTCTGCACTACGACCTACACTTATAACAAGTATTTGTGAAAAATTTCAAGCAGCTAGCTTTACTCCTTCGAAAGTTAGCGTGCTTCCGACAGACAGACGGATGGACAAACATGGCTGGATCAACTAAAAATGTCATGACGATCAGGATTATTTATTCATTATGGGGTCTTAGACAAATATTTCGAGGAGTTAAAAACAGAATGATGAAATTAGTATACTTTCAGGGACCTCAAATGAAGATTTGGCGTCTCCGACAGGTTTGCGAAATGCCAAGATAACTAATCTTTAGTGCCTGCTAAGAGGCGTCCGTACTACTTAGGACCTTAAAATTGTGCACACGATTTCGTTAACACCATTTGAAATCTCTACCCATTGCCAAATGACAGATTTTTTACTACGTTTTTTCGATTCTAACCCACACTGGGACGATAGAAAATTTGATTTAAATGGAAGAGGTTTCGGATCGGATATCTGTGACGAAACTTGAGGTCGAGCGCACTGTAACCAGCGACATACTCTTGAATTGACGGAACTTTGGTATTGCCATCTGGAAGATCTTACTACACGGAACAGTTTGCTAGAAAACTGTTTGGGTCTGCTGATCTAGATTGGGGACCCAGGGACAAAGATTTGCTTCCGACTGTAACCAATGGCAGAGCCTTGTATTGAAACAATTCTGGTATTGCCATCTGGAAATTCTTGATACGCAGCCGGATCAAAGCAAGAGGAAAGGATGAGCCTGAGGGTCTCATTGATTACCCCGGGACTACCTAACGATAATACCTGACCGATCACATAATGCGTGAGGTGGTATGGGTTTAACGCTCGTGCGTTGAGCGTGAACATTTTTATGGACAATAACTGACCATCGAGTCTATAACAACCAGGACGGTAAGGTTACGAAAAGTCTTAAGGTGTAAAAAAATGATTAATGTCTTATGCCATGTTCTGCACCGTTTGGAGTCAGGGCGATCTAAGTAGCGAACGAATTGACAGTAGTTGCCTGAGAACTGTTCTGTATGTAAATGCACGGCTTTTACAGGTAACAGACTCGAGCACTTGGTGCGGATACGATATTAGACCTAGAACATAGAATGGAAAACGATTGAAGATTTTAGGGCAGCATGAAATTCCTAACAAAGATCTCTTCAGGGATAATTTTCGGATGTAGAGCTTAAAACAAGTTTATTGCTTGCTTAGGAGTATCTGCATAGTGGCATGGAGCGGATTTTAATCTGAATCCCCTTCTCAACATAAAATTATTTTTTGATATTGGAGGACTTATTTAACAAACTCTACAAAATGAATTAGGTTAAAAGATTTCTGTTCGTATTGCTTTCAATTAAAATTTTCAGACTGAATACATACCTCGGAAAGGAAAAAATCGGATCCTGTAAGAAAAAGGGATATTATAATTAATCTTCTTATATATAAAATTCAATTTGTGTTGGTTTGTATGTTTGTTGGTTTGTTTCGTAAAGACTCTAAACCGGTAGACCGATTACCTTGAAATTTTCACAGATTGTGTAGGTTGGTCTTGAAAGAAACATAGGCTATATAATTTTTTTAATATCGGGAGGGGGCGAACCCTTCCCCTAACCCTAAAAGTACTACCCAAAAATAAAAGTGGACCGATCGGGACAATATGGGACTCAAGTGAAAGGTATTCAAGAGTAGAGTAAACATTTCACAATAAAAGTTGGGCCCAAGTACCTGGGGGCCGCCCCAGCCCCAAAACCCCTTAAAATAGGTTTATTTGAAGATCATAATAATATGAGACTCAAATGAAAGGTATTCGGGAATAGATTACCAATATGATCAGGAAGTAGTAATAGGCTCTATAATTTATTGATAACGGAAGAGGGCGGACCCTCCTCCGTTACCCCAAAAACACCGCCCAATATCAAAAGTGGACCGATAAGGACAATATGGGTATCAAGTGAAAAGAATGCGGGAGTAGATAACGAACCTGGCATACAAATTCATGTTGGAGTATAGGGGGTCACCCTACCTCCACAAAAACGCCCAAAATGGGCACATTAGCCGTTCACGGATATATGGGACTCGGTTTGTTTGTTCCGTATAGACTGAAAAACGGCAAAACCGATTTACTCAAATTTTTCGCATATTGTGTAGGTTGGTGCGAAACGAAACAAAGTCTATATAATTTTTGGGTATCGGAAGGTTGACGGACCCTCCCCCTTATGCCAAAAACACCACCCAATATCAAAAGTGGACCCATCGCGACAATATAGGTATCAAATTAAAGGCATTTGAGAGTAAAATGCGAATATGGTATTAAAATTCGGGTCTAAGTACCCCTCGGGCCGCCCCAACCCCAAAACTCCCCCAAACATACATATTGGGCGTTCATTTCAATATGGGGCTCAAATGAAAGGTATTCGGTAGTAGATTTCGAATCTGGCATACAAAATCAGATCGAAGTATAGGGGGTCACGCCACCCCTCAAAATCGCCGTTAGACCCATTATGACGATATGATACTTGATTTTCTTAAAATATTCATAGATTGTGTACGTTTATCTGAAAGGAAACATTGGCTATATAACTTTTAGATATCAGGTTGTGATATCTAACTTTTAGATATCACAAAATCGCCACCCATATCCGAAAGTGGTTCGATGGCCACAAAAAGGATATCAAATAAAAGGTATTGAAGACCAAAAAACGAATATGGTATTAAAATTTGGGTCAAAGTATCTAGCCCCAGAGAGTAGAAAACGAATTTGATATCCAATTTTGGAGCCAAGTGTTTTGGGGTACGCCCTAAAGGGGAAAATTTGTGAATGACCATGCATGGCAGTACCTAGCAAATGTCACCAACATTAAGAGCGGATAAACACCGCTTTGTCCGATGTTCTCGCCAGGATTCGAACGCGTTCAAAGTCATAGGCTACATTGGCACGAATTGGATATCCGCATTCAGGGCGAAGTGTCTCCACCCCAAAAAGATATTAAAGAGTTAAAAAGCATATTCCTATCCTATTCCTATTGTTTCTGCTGGATAGCAATATTTTTAAGAACTAAAGCATGCAGAGATTCATAGACCGGCTTTCTATCAGACACACGAGCAAATCGCTTTAAAATAGGAATTTATATACCTTTAAATATTTCAATGTATCTCAAATGCAATGACAAAGTGTATATGACCCATCATAGGGTGGGGGTATTGAAGCAAGTAAGTTTCTCTGTTCTTAGGCGGTACCAGCAATTGCAAATCAATGAAGCTATGCAATTAACATCCTTTTCCCCTTCTTCCACACTTTATATGGGTACCCATAGAAAGCGATTATTACAAATGACGCACTCGCTATCATGCTTGCTTGTAATTTAGCCCATAATGGTTCAGGGAAATATTCACATTGGTTTTTATCGAATCCTCAATGAGTATTCCTTATGCTATAGGCGGAAAAGTAACTTACATTGAATTTTTGCTAGCTTAGTCTTTTCCTTTTTTGCAAAGCAGACGTAATGTGAAAAGCAAACTATCTGCATATGATATTTAGTCTGTACGACTGGTGTTATTGTCATTTTAATTTTAAAAACCATTCGCTGCAATCAATGCCTGGGGCATTATAAAATCGTAAAATAATACGAACAAGAGACAATAAAATGTTTGTGCGTTTCGCATGGTTGGATGCAAATATGAGTTTCTCCTTTTTTCCTGCAAATTTATAATTTGCCATTCTATCACCACCACCACCAACATCATCATCATCATAACCATTATCCATTGGCCATCATCCACTTGTTCGAATCCATGAAATCCAATCAAGTGATGTGCCATTCAGCCCTCATTTGTGCTCTCAGACATATTTATGGCTATACAAGACTTTTATGTTTGCAAAATCTGCCTGAGTGTACGGAAAGGCTTGGCCATACCAATTCATATTTCCAATTCATAGGCCATATTCAAAGAAAACAAGAGTGAGAGAGAGAAAAAAAAAATCGAACGCATTTGAATGTTTGTTTGTACATTGCGGATATGCACTTATTCGTACATTCATAGTACTTAAATAAGGGATTGCCAGTAACAAATTTCTTTTGTTTTTATGCCATTTGCCATGCCATGGGTTTACCACTACCCTTCGATAAACGGACAATCCATATCATTTCAATAATATCGGTGATGGATATAGCCGCAAATCGAGCCCAATGCTCCTATTTGTCTGCCATTAAAATGTTATGACAAGCAAATTAACTCATGTGTGAGAATGTGTATGTGTGTGTGAATGTGCGCAAACCTCTGCGGATTTTTATTTCAAAAGCATCGAGCTGATTGGGCGGTCTTCAAGATAAAATCATGTTTATGGAAACAAATTTTTTAACTGGTGATTGGAATTTAATAGCAATCGATTAAGACATATGGTAGAATTTTAAATTTGTTATGCATTTAATTGATCATTTTAATTCGAAATTAAGTTATATGAAGGATTTATTACCAAATCCATATATTTTATTAGTGTTTTATATCTTAACTATGGGTAACTTGGTTATTAAAAGATGTTTAACAGTAGGTTTATGATCTGTGGATCTAAAGAGAAGGTTGCACTTTCTTGTTTGAAATATAGCCATTAGCAGTATATATTTTTGTATGCGGAAAGAAGTTGTGTACAAGCGAAACCGGTAGGTGAAACCCTAAATATAAGTCAATTAGGTTTCACCTATATATAGTTTTCCGTTAAGCGTAGTTCGGTTAAGTGACTCTGCAGTCACATAAGTAGATTTCTCAGGGTGATTGATGTCATACACTGACAGAAAAATGACGGTACTTTGCCAATACCGACTGATATTATTTTATTCGCGTAATTGGCAAAGATTTTTAATACCATTTGGTATCAACTCAATACCAGACAAAACAGGCTTTTAACAAGTAGAAAGGCGTTAAGTTCGATACCCACCACGTCAGGTATATATTTAAATCATCTTCCATCAAAATCCGGTAAAAATTGCATTCCTTATGTCCCATAGCAGTTATATCAAAATATGTTCCGATTTAGACCAAATATTAATAAGTACAAGTCATTATTCAATTGTGTATAACAAAATATTGGTCTTTTTAGTAGCTATATCTAAAAATAAACCGATCTGAACCATATACGACACATATGTCGAAAAGCATAATATAAGTCACTGTGTCAAATTTCAGTGAAATCGCCTTTTATGGGGCCAAGACTTTAAATCGAGAGATCGGTCTACATGGCAGCTATATCCAAATCTGCACCGATTTGGGCCAAGTTGCAGAAAATGTCGAAGAGTCTAACACAACGCACTGTCCCAAATTTCAGCGTAATCGGACAATAAATGCGCCTTTTATGGACCCAAAACCTTAAATCAAGAGTTTGGTCTATATGGCAGCTATATCCAAATCTGAACCGTTCAGGGTCAAATTGAAGAAGGACGTCGAAGGACGTCACTATCCCAAATTTCAGAAAAATCGGATAATCAATGTGGCTTTTATCGGCCTAATACCCAAAATTGGAGGATCGGGCTATATGGGAGCTATATCCAAACCTGAACCGATCAGGGTCAAATTGGCGAAGGATGTCGAGAGCCTAACACAACTCACTGTCCCAAATTTCAGCAAAATCGGATAATAAATGTGGCTTTTATGGGCCTACGACCCTAAATCGGAGGATCGGTACATATGGCAGCTATATCTAAATCTGGACTGATCTAGGCCAAATTGACGAATAATGTCGAAGGGCCTAAGACAACTCATTGTCCCAAATTTTAGCAAAATCGGATAATAAATGTGGCTTTTATGGACATACGACCCTAAATCGGAGGATCGGTCTATATGACAGCTATATCCAAATCTAAACCGATCTGAGCCAAACTAACGAAGGATGTCGAAGGGCCGAACACAATTCATTGTCCCAAATTTCAGAAAAATCGGATAATAAATTTGGCTTTTATGGGCCTAAGACCCTAAATCGGCCGATCGGTCTATATGGGGGCTATATCAAGATATAGTCCGATATAGCCCATCTTCGAACTTAACCTGCTTATGGACAAAAGAAGAACCTGTGCAAAATTTCAGCTCAATATTTCTATTTTTTAAGAATGTAGCGTGATTTCAACAGACGGACGGACGGACATGTCTAGATCGTCTTAGATTTTTACGCTGATCAAGAATATATACACTTTATAGGGTTGGAAATGGATATTTCGATGTGTTGCAAACGGAATGACAAAATTAATATACCCCCATCCATCGGTGGTGGGTATAAAAATTAACGGCGTCACTTTTGTATTCCTATCATCTTTTCAGAAGTGTTGTTGAGCTTTGTACTTAAAAAATGTTAGTTAGGTTAGGTTGAAAAGGGGTGCAGATATTAATCCGCCCCATGCCACTATGGAAATACACCTAAGCCAGTAATCGGCTTGTTGTGCGCTCTAAAAACTATAAAGTAACCTCTAAAAAGAAAATTTGAGGTTAGGAATTCCGTGCTACTTACAAAATCCTTAATTGTTTTCAATACCACTCCCCTAAGTTGGTTCATGTCTGGTACCGTGTCCCCACCTAAGTACCGGTATTTGTTGGACGCGAGAGCCGGGCAATGACAAAGGAAATGCTCCAACGTCTCATCATCTTCCCCACATGCCCTACACATGCCACCACTTGCCGCACCAATTTTACATAAGTGACCTCGTAGTCCTATGTGTCTCGTTATGATCCTAATAGCTATACTGACTTCCTTCTTGCTTCCCTTCAGTAATAGCCTTGTCTTCTCACGATCTGGATCCCCTAATAGGATTTCGCCGTCCTACCGACCGTTTCGCTGTTCGACAATGTTGCATGTGAAAGGCTTTGGGTTAACCAAGTTTATTGACGGCAGTCTCTGGCCTTCTCCGCCAAATCGTCTGCAATATCATTTCCCCTTACGCTGTTATGGCCCGGCACCCAAACGATGCGGATCTAGTATTCTGTTTCACCTGGACAAGCACATTTGATACGCTCCTATGTCTCATCACTTTCCCCACATTCCCAACACCTGCTATCACTTTCCGCACCTATTTTCCATAAATGAGATCGTAGTCCAATGTGTCCCATTATGATAATCAATAATGGACTCGTCTTCTCACGATCCGTATCTCGCAATAGGATTTTCGTCGTAATACCGACCGTTTCGCTGTTCCACAGTGTTACATGCGCGTTTGTCGGCCACGCCTTAAACTCGGACGATCTGAAAAGCTTCGGGTTCACCAAGTTTTTTGAAGGTAGTCATCTGGCCTTCACTACCAAATCGTCTGCTCATTCATTCTTCTTTACTCCGCAATGGCCCGGCAACCAAATAATGCAGATTGTGCCATCCTTAGAGACGGCGTTTATCTTCTTTTTACACTCCAAGACCGTTACCGCCCTGGTGGTTATTTCCCTGATGGCCAGTTTACTATCCGTAAAGATGTGACGTCTCTCGCGTTAACACCACATGGCCTCACGCATTCTGTGATCGGCCGGATATCCGCCTACAGGACCCTATTATGGTCAGACAGTCGTAACCAGTCCCTGGGTTCTCAATGCAGACCACTAGACCAACTACGTACTCTAGTATTGATCCATTTGTGTAGCATAATCTTCTAGATCACACTCGACCTCAAGTGCATTTTCAGGTCCCATCGGAACCATCTACAATTCCTTTCAGGCTTCTCATCGTCGTCTAGATTATACTTCGATGGTGTGACATGCACCTATCCTTTATCCACTCTCCCATCGTCTTAAGTCTCATAGCCGCAGTGGCTGCCTTACACTCAATCTGTGTGTCAACAACTACGCATGTCATCCACCCATAGGTGGATGACATGCGTGGTTGTGTTTGTAGCAGTGTGTTGTATTCCAACTGTCGTCTACTTGATTCTGTTGAGTACCCAAGTCCAGGAACTCTGTGACTAAGATAGGGTGCGTCCAGAGGGATCTGAGTCTGAGACGAGTGGGTCTGCCTGGGCAGTTAAACAGGTGCCGTGTGTCGTGTGGTCCCTGGTCTTAATTAGGACATACATCCCGTACGTTGGCATCAATCCATGTTCTGTAGGAATTGAGGCGGCAGCATACGAAAGATCATAATAGAGCCAAAACTACTCTTATTTGCCGGGGGAGGTCAATTTCTTCACGTGCAATGGGAGGTGGTCGTTCTCCAAGGACTCACCGCACCTGCTACCGTGTCTGCATGAATTTTGTCTAGGCCCGCTTGATCTAGGGGTTCTCTCTTATTGCGCTGGACCCCACGCTCTATATCATGTAGATCTACCTTAAGGCTTTAAACACAGAAGGCATTGCTTAGACAGCATGTAGTTACGTCTTCGCACGGATAGGATCTTTGTCTCCTGTTGAAGGTGGTCCACTGAGGAGACAGCCCGTCGCAGCTCCACTGTGTGTCACAGAGCTGACGAGACTATACTGGTGCTGCATAACTTACCACAGACCGGTCAATAGCTTTGTACGTGGTCAACAAGGTTTCTTTGTCAGAACCCAAGTGCAGCCGGAAAGTGACTTGAGGACCTTGTTTCTACTTTTGACTTTATCGCCTTATTGGAGTAGAGTGTGTGGAGAATTTGTAAGAGCTGTCAAAAGTGACACAAAGTATTTTGGGACACTTGATGGTCGGAATTGTCACTCGGTTGATTATCTCTTTCAGCTCCCTACGCACCTCATGCGTGTATGTAGTGAACAATGGAGCTGAAGATTTGGTTCAAAATGAATCTGAAGATCTGGTTGATTCTGATTCAGAATTCCTGCAGTGAAATAAGAGGCAAGTTCGTTGAGGTAAATGTTTAACCTATCGCAGATGTCGTCAAAGTGTGGAGGGCCTGATATCATGATCGTAGAATCGTCCGCATATGATACGATCTCTATGCCGTCTGTAGGGGGTGGAATGGAGGATAGGTGGAGGTTAAACAGTGCCGAAGATAAATTCCCTCCTTGGATAACTCCCTGTTTCACTCTACGGTGTTTCGATTTCTTATCCCTAAACCACACAGATAATTCGCGACCCAGAGTTTCAGGGATGGCTGGAGGGACGTATTGGCGTTGTCCTCCAATAGTTTAACATGACTGAATGTGTCGAATCCCTTCAATAGGTCCAGTGCTACGAGGACCGTCATATCAGATGGCCTGTGCTGAATGAAGCCACGGCAAATGTGTGCGGTGTTGGCATGCAGAGCAGTTGTTGTGCTATGCAGCCTCGAAATGCATGCTGATGCTCGGCGATTGAAAATTCTCCAACGAAGTTCGGAAGAAGTAGTCTCCCAAGGGTCTTGGGAGCTGGTGAGAATAGGGAGATCGGTCTGTACGACTCCCCCCTACTCGGATCCTTTCAGGCTTCAGTAGCGGGGTATGGAAGTCGAAATGATGTTCTAAATTTTTACTAAGGAGAGAAGTTTCGGTAATGGATTATTCTTCTTCTAAAATGCTAAAGGTGGTATCAATTACATATTAAGGGTAAAGAAGAAACGTTTGGTTTTCCTTTCTTCCCAACGCAGCTAAAATTTAATCGAAGCTTACAATTACTCATGTATATCCCTAGACAAGATTCCATCAATTCACAAGGCCACTCAAAACATTTTTAAACTAAAGGCATTTGTTCATTATATTCCAATTTTCTCTGCCGAATATTTCCAACTATTTTTTGTAATAGTAATTTTTCCCTTATCCATAAAGGAATATTGCAAGAAAAATGCTAATGCCTTTTGTCATTAGAAATTTTCAACTTTATTAGGGAATGCAACAACAACAACAACAACAAAGAACGTATATGATGCGGTCACTTTCAACTGATTAGAGACCCACAATTTGCCAAAGTACTTTTCCTCCTTGACTGTCCGGGCATTTAGCTAGCAGCACCCATTGCCAAGCAACCATCCATAAAGTTGCATAAGAAAAAAAACATAAATTTTTATATGGAACAACTTAATTGGAAGAAAAAAATTTACATAACCCTCTTAAAGTTTTCTCTCTACGTTCCTTTTTTATGTTTAACTCTAAAAAAATATAAAAATTCATAAAAAAAAGCACAACAGAAAACATCTAAAAAGGGCAGGCTGAAACTCTAAGGAGAAAATCTACGCTCAAGTGTATGAATTGAAGCAGGAGTAAAAAAAGGAAACTAAGGATGTAACATTTTTATTGGAGGTGGGCATAAGAAAGTTCAAGAGTGAAAGATAGCTAAGAAATGAAAGAGTTAAGGTGTGCACAATACATGCAAGGCACCCTTCATACAAACATTCGCATAAACAAAGTGTGATTGTGGTATGAGGGGTTGGTTTGATGAAGGTGTGCTCTGAAAGAGCAAAATGGTTTAATTTTCATCTCCATTAAGCAAAAGGAATGAAAGCTTCAAATAAGTAAAAATGTTATTTTGGAAAGGGTAAATTTGGGGTACAATCCCTTGGCAGAAAGGAGTATAATATGTATTCAAAAGGGTATTTAGCGGAGGTGATGGAAATTTTTAACTATTTGAAAACATTGGGGAAAATTTCGGCCGGGCCGAACTTTGAATACCCACCACCTCGGGTTTATATGTAAACCACCTTTCGTCAAAATCCGATGAAAATGCATACCTTATGCCCCATACCAGCTATATTGAAATATGTTCCGATTTGGACCAAATACTAATAAGCTAAAGTCATTGTTCAATTGTGTAAAACAACATATTTATCTTTTTAGTAGCTATATCAAAAGTAAACCGATCTGAACCATATACGACACTGACGTCGAAAAGCCTAACGTAAGTCACTGTGTCAAGTTTGAATGACACAGTCGAAGGGCCTTACACAGCTCACTATCCCAAATTTCCGCAACATCGGACAAAAAATGCTCCTTTTATGGGTCAAAACCTTAAATCAAGAGATCTGTATATATGGCAACTATATCAAAAGCAGGACCGATCTGGGCCAAATTGCAGAAAGATTTCAAGGGTTCTAACGCAACACACTTTCCCAAATTTTGGCAAAATCGGACAATAAATGCCCGTTTTATTGGCGCAAGACCTTAAATCTAGAGATCGGTCTATATAGCAGCTATATCCAACTCTAGAGCGATCATGGCCAAATTGAAGAAGAATGACGAAGGGCCTAACACAACTCACTGTCCCAAATTTCAGCAAAATCGGATAATAAATGTGGCTTTTATGGGCCTAAGACCCTAAATCGGCGGATCGGTCTATACAGCAGCTATATCTAAATCTGGACCGATCATGGCCAAATTGAAGAAGAATGTCGAGGGGTCTAACGCAACTCACTGACTCAAATTTCAGCAAATTCGGACAATAAATTTGGTTTTTATGGGCCTAAGACCCTAAATCGGCGGATCGCTCTATATAGCAGCTATATTCAAATCTTAACCGATTTGGGCCAAATTGAAGAAGAATGTCGAAGGGCCTAACACAACTCACTGTCCCAAATTTCGAAAAAATCTGACAATATATGCGCCTTTTATGGCCCCAAAACCAATAATCGAGAGACCGGTCTATATGGCAACTATATCCAAATCTAGACCGATCTGGGCCAAATTTCAGAAAGATTTCAAGGGTCCTAACGCAACGCACTTTCCCAAATTTTGGGAAAATCGGACGATAAATGCGCCTTTTATGGGCCCAAGACCTTAAATCGAGAAATCGGTCTATATGACAGCTATATCCAAATCTGAACCGATCTGACCCAAATTGAAGAAGAATGTCGAAGCGACTAACACAACTCACTGTCCCAAATTTCGACAAAATCGGACAATAAATGCGTCTTTTATGGCCCCAAAACTTATAATCGAGCGACCGGTCTATATGGCAACTATATCCAAATCTGGACCGATCTGTGCCAAATTGCAGAAAGATTTCAAGAGGTCTAAATCAATGCACTATCTCAAATTATGGCAAAATCGGACAATAAATGCGCCTTTTATGGGCCCAAGACTTACAACGAGAAATCGGTCTATATGACAGTGTTGCAAACGGAATGACAAAATGAATATACCCCCATCCTTCGGTGGTAGGTATAAATAGGCTTTACCGATTTTGATGCAATTATCAAAAAATGTAGGATTTCGAAAATAACATTTGAAGATAAGGTACTTCTTTTTTGATTCAAGAATGCCGATTGGTCGGTGATTTGATTCAAGAATGCCGATTGGTCAATTGTCGCAAATTTGAAGCAACAACTCCCCATCCAAAAACCCCTTAACTGACATCTGCAACAATTCAGACAATAAAGGCTCCAATAAAATGTATATGAGAATAGAAAACGGATTTGATTATGAAATTTGGGGCTCCTGGCCTGAGTCTCCGATTTACTTATCCACCGCTGAAAAATTTTCTGATGTTCCTGCCAGGATTCGAACCCAGTCGTTCAGTGATCAGACTCACTAATACGTTTTCGTCCATTGTGATACCACAGGAATTGAAGAAGGATTATGCCTTCTAGTTCATATCGTTGAACCATCCATATCGCTTTAAAAAGTCCAATAACTTGCGAATGTTCACATCCGCTAAATCAGACATGTTCTCAAAGAAATGAGAACCTAAAGTGGAACTCCTTTTAACTGCTAATATGGAACACACACACATAAGGTGTTCTATAGTCTCTTCTTCTTCGATGTCAATCACAGTCGTTGCTGGCAACCTTCAGTCTGCCAGCATGTTTTCCGATTAGTCAGTGCCCTGTCGTGACGAACACAATGACTGAGACATCTGTCCTAGCCAATTACAGCAAAGCAGTAGACCTCTTCAAGTTTAGATTAGGCCACATAGTTTTGGAATGCTTACAGCCCCCTCTTTGTGGCCATCTATCATTCGTTGTCCTTCGGGCCTGGTCTTGAAAACTTAGTTTGCATGTTGCTAGAGGCATACCCACAGATTTCAGTATTCCTGGAATGTGTAGAGTAGTTTCTAGTCTAGCAAGCTCATCCGTTTTACATTCAGCCATCTAGTTGCGAGATCTGCGAGAGTTTAGGGCGGTTTTTGTGAAATACGTTCTCCAGGATTTGTTCTGAGCTTTTTTTTGTGCGTGTATTTCCTTAGCTAAGCCTTGTAGACTTCCAGTCCTGTGTTGCCCTAGTAGCTTTCCCCTTATTGAAGAGTCATCTGAAACTTACACCAACTACTGTGTTATGTTCTTGAAACGATCGTTCTGGATGTTCTTGAACCTTATTTCAATTTTCTCCAAAAGCCTACATGGGATAGCGCTATGGAAAGTGTGCCGAAACTTATTCCAATCCGTCTTTCTTCAAATGATCCATATATAAACTGATAATGATTTCTAGCAGAATCCATAGGGGTAAGTTCTCCAGTTTCGGCTCCATCCGATGGGGGTATTCTAATTTGGTCACTCTCTTTGTAACCCATCGAAATATTGATCCGAGACTCAACAAACTTTATATATTCATGATCGTCTGGACATTTTAAGTTGATCTAGCCATGTTCGCCCATCGTTCCGCCAGTCTGTCTGTCTAAATGACGCTAACTTTCTAAGGAGTAAAGCAAGGCGATTGAAATTTTGCAGAAATACTTCCTGTTAGTGGAGGTCAGTTGAGTTTGTAAATGAGCCGAATTGCTCCATGTTTGGAAATATAAACCGATCTCTCGATTTGACTTGTTGAGCCGGTAGAGCACGCAATACTTGTGAAATTGTGCTCGTGGCATTTTGTTATGCCTCCAACAGTCGTGCCAAATATGATTTAAAACTGTATATTACCTGACATAGTTGCCACAAAAAACGATCTTTAGATTTGGCTTCTTGAGACTCTAAAGGGCGCCAGGCCATAGTCCGTAGCCTAATACAGTACTCTTATAAACCAATCACGCGATTTGACTGCTTAAGCCTCTAGAAGGCGCAATTATTATCCGATTTGGCTAACAGACATTGCAAGGATTGTAGATATCGGTCAAGTTATTGGCCGATATGGACCATCCTTGCATGCGATCTATGTTGGAGGATATATAAGATACGGGTTTAACGTGCTTTTACTTGTTATTTGAAATCATACAAATCTCGGGATGCATGTCTTGGGTCAATGAACTCAATTCGATTGCAGTTTTAGCTCAATGACAGGGTACCATAGAATGGGGGTATTCCAACATCGCCATTCTGTTTGGAATACATCAAAATATTAATCTTAGACCTCATAAAGTACATATATTCTTGATCGTCAAGATATTTTAAGTCGATCTAGCCATGTCCGTTCGTCGTTCCGTATGCCTGTCTGAGGAAAGCACGCTAACTTTCGGAAGAGTTAAGCTAGGCGCTTGAAATTTGGCACAACTATTTCCAATAAATGTACGTCGTCCATACCGGTCCATGATATAGCTGCGATATAAACCGATCTTGGATCTTGACTTCTTGAGACTCGTGACGACGTAATTCTTATCCGATTTGGCTGAAATTTTGTATGAGGTGTTGTGCTGGGTAGGGTCGAAAACCGACTATGCTAAGTAGGGTCAAAACCGTTCGATAATTTGATATAGCTGCCATATAAACCGATAGCAGAACTCGTCTTCTTGAACCTCTAGAGTGAGAAATTCTTACCCGATTTGGCAAATGTCCATCTTTTGTCTTTTGTTTCGACTTCCAACAACTATGCCAAGTATGGTCCAAATCGGTTCAAAGCTTAATATATTTATATCCCATATAATCGATCTCATGATTATATTTCTTGAGCCTATATAGTGAGCAATTCTTATCCGAAGTGGCTGAAGTTTTGTATAACAACTTCTCCTATAACCTTTAACATGCCTGCCAAATACGGTCTGAATTGGTCTATAACCTGATACAGGTCTCATGTAAACCCATCACCCGACACAACTTCTTGAGCTCCTATAGGGCGCATTTCTTATATGATTTGGCTGACATTTTGCACAATGACTTTTACTATAGTCTCCAACATTCATAACCTGGCATGGCTCCAACAGCATGACAATTTTTATCCATTATCCTTTGTTTGCCTATAAAGAGATACTAGGCAAAGAACTTGCCAAATGCGGTTCATGGTGCAGGGTATATAAGATTTGTCGCGACCGAACTTAGCACTCTTTTACTTTTTATACCCTCCACCATAAGATGGGGGGTATACTAATTTCGTCATTCTGTTTGTAACTACTCGAAATATTCGTCTGAGACCCCATAAAGTATATATATTCTTGATCGTCGTGAAATTTTATGCCGATCTTGCCATGTCCGTCCGTCTGTCCGTCCGTCCGTCCGTCCGTCTGTCTGTCGAAAGCACGCTAACTTCCGAAGGAGTAAAGCTAGACGCTTGAAATTTTGCACAAATACTTCTTATTAGTGTAGGTCGGTTGGTATTGTAAATGGGCCATATCTGTCCATGATTTCATATAGCTGCCATATAAACCGATCTTGGGTCTTGACTTCTTGAGCCTCTAGAGTGCGCAATTCTTATCCGATTGGAATGAAATTTTGCACGACGTGTTTTGTTATGACATCCAACAACTGTGATAAGTATGGTTCAAATCGGTCCATAACCTGATATAGCTGCCATATAAACCGATCTTGGGTCTTGACTTCATGAGCCTCTAGAGTGCACAATTCTTATCCGATTGGAATGAAATCTTGCACGACGTGTTTTGTTATTATATCCAACAACTGTGCCAAGTATGGTTCAAATCGGTCCATAACCTTATATAGCTGCCATATACACCGATCTGGGGTCTTGACTTCTTGAGCCTCTAGAGTGCGCAGTTCTTATCCGATTGGGATGATATTTTGCACGACGTGTTTTGTTATTATATCCAACAACTGTGCCAAATATGGTTCAAATCGGTCCATAACCTGATATAGCTGCCATATAAACCGATCTGGGATCTTGACTTCTTGAGCCTCTAGAGGTCGCAATTATTATCCGATTTGCCTGAAATTTTGTACGACAGATTCGCTCATGTTCATCAACATACGTGTTTATTATGGTCTGAATCGGTTTATAGCCTGATATAGCTCCCATATAAATCGATCTCTCTATTTTACTTCTTGAGCCCACAAAGGGCGCAATTCTTATTCGAATTGGCTGACATTTTACACAGGTCTCCAACATATAATTTAATTGTGGTCCAAACCGAACCATATCTTGATATCGCTCTAATAGCAGAGCAAATCTTTTCTTATATCCTTTTTTTGCCTAAGAAGAGATGCCGGGAAAAGAACTCGACATATGCGATCCATGGTGGAGGGTATATAAGATTCGGCCCGGTCGAACTTAGCACGCTTTTACTTGTTTACTCTACGTCAGAGCGGCGTGCCACTTTTCCAGACACACCAAAAATGTCATTAGTATTAATGAAGAAACCTTAGCGTTCAATTCCCTTTATTTAAAATGCTTTCAATATCAATCATTGGTACGACTCCACAGGGAATTTCTTAAGTAAATCTTTGTCTTTCAATCACTTCGCATCACCCTTTTACTGTCGACATACGTTTTTCCTTTTCTTCTCAATTCATTTAGACTAACGAATTCCATGGTACATAGTTTTGGAATGCCTAAACCAGCCACATACCACACCTCCATACAACGCCAAATCAGGCAAACACCAGGGCAATGGGTTGAGAACTAAACACTTGGAAGCCCGAAATACTTTTCCTTCGTCTTAGAAAGAAGACGGCAAATAAAGGGAATGCACTAAAAATCTTAAATTAAAACAATTTGTGAACGTTCAAGATGGAGAAGCTCAATATCAGGCCATTTAGTTTAAGAGGCGTTTCGCCAGGCGGCTATGAGCCATGAAAAGTTACCAAACCGTGTTATTGCATTGCAGCTAAAATCACGAGTGGTATAGCACAAGTATGGCTCCGCTCCTCCGCACTCCATGCCCTTTATTAGAGGCATACGGGGAAAAAAGCCAATCATCAAACCTTCCTGGCGGCAGGGCATCATCAACTTCAGTTCGTTGAAAATCAAAGCGGCATTCGGCAGAGCACTACATTGGCCTCAAGCAACTGTGGAAGAGCTTTTCAAAGAATGTGGCGGCATCGTGAAACTGTTGGAATTATTTAAAAGCTGCATAAAATCGATTGAAATTCTAAAGGAGTAGGTAGGAGCTCCAATTCACCCACACACACACACATTATTACAGCAGTGAATGGGTTTATGTGAATGGTTGGCAATCGGTGGGTTGTTAAAAAAATTCTTGTTGCTGTTCTTTTAAATTTGGCAATAAAATCTAATCAAATGTTCAAACATTTCCCAATGAGTTTACAATCAAATTCAACTGCCATCCTTGCCCCATGACACACCTCCTTAGCCAGAGGTCTTGGTAGCATTTTTAATAAAAATCTAAAGGGATGAAATAAATGGTAGGTAATATCCATACTAGTAGCATTCCCTGAAAATGCCTCAAATTAGATTGTTTTGCACCAGGAGCAGCAGCAGAGATAGAAGATACCCGCCACACCACATCGATGGTCCGAGATGCAGGCATATGTTCTTCTACATCGTCTTCTTCGTTTTGGATAAGAGCAAAACATATTTTTATGTTTATTAAATAGGATGAAATTTTATTTCTTCACAATATAAATAAATTTTGAATATAATTTTTTTCTGGGTATTTTTGTTTTTGTTTAAAGGCCTTGTATGAGTTTACCAGCATAATTTCCCCTTATTTTGCTTTAAATTTGAAACTGCCAAATGCCGTCAGAGGCACGTTTTGTGACTTAACGTCTTCAACTTGAACGCTTGTTGTTCCACATCAGCCATTGAGACGTCCTGACACCCACTCCCTTTCGGTATTCATTCAAGCGTCCACAGCAAGACGCTTGGATATGTTAAACGATGCATAATGTTGGAGAATTAGAAGAAATCTATATGAAATAACTCCCACAGATTTATGCCAACATACATATGGGCTACTCCATAGGAGATTTCACATGTAAGTCTTATGAAAAGCTGTTATTAGGAAAATAATTTAAATAATGCTGCAGTTGATAATAAATTTGTAAAAATATAATAAAACAAGTATGAGTGTGCTAAGTTCGGCCGGGCCGAATCTTTTATACCCTCTACCATGGATCGCATTGGTCGAGTTCTATGCGCGGTATCTCCTTTTAGGCAAACAAATAATATTGAATAAGAACTATTATGCTATTGGAGCTATATAAAGTTATAGTCCGATTCGGACTAAACATAAATGCGGAACATTGGAGAAGTGATTGTGCAATATTTCAGTTCATTCGGATAAGAATTGGGCCCTCTAGGGCTCAAGAAGTCAAGATCCCAGATCGGTTTATATGGCAGCTATATCAGGTTATGTACCGATTTGCCTCATACTTAGCACAGTTATTAAAAGTCATAACAGAACACCTCATTCAAAATTTCAGCCAAGTCGGATGAGAATTGCGCGCTCTATTAGCTCAAGAAGTCAAGATCCCAGATCGATTTATATGGCAGCTATATCAGGTTATGTACCGATTTGCCCCATACTTAGCACAGTTATTGGAAGTCATAACAAAACAGCTCATGCTCAATTTCAGCCAAGTCGGATGAGAATTACGCGCTCTATTAGCTCTAGAAGTCAAGATCCAGATCATTCGGATAAGATTTGCCCCTTGTCGGGAGTTAATCCAGAGTTAACTTTCTTAATATCTGCTTGTTTATCAAGCTTAAACTTGTATTGAACAGCGCTCGTTGATATGAGTCAAGTATCCCCGCTGTTCACTGGTAAATTTCCAATTTTTAATCCCAAGGGCCTTTCATCTCATTTCCACATTGTCGATCAAAAGTTGGGTTGTTTTTTTTTACCCTCCACCATTATTGATCGTGGACCCAACAAAGTCTATAAAGGGTGATTTCTTAGCTATTATATTTTCACGTTTCGTTGTTGTTGTAGCAGTGTGGTGTGTTCTATCTTTCGTCTGCTTGATTCCGTTGATTGTCCAGATCCAGGAACTCTGCGACTAAGATTGTGCGCGTCCAGAGGAATCCGAGTCTGAGACGAGTGGGTCTGGCTGGCCAGTTAAACAGGTGACGTGTGTCGTTCCTGGTCACAATCGGGACGTACATCCTGCACGTTGGCATCAATCCTTGCTCTGTAGGAATTGAGGCGGTTGCATTTGCCGAAAGTTCATCACGCGATGAAGCTCATTTTTGGCTCAATGGGTACGTAAATAAGCAGAATTGTCGATTTTGGAGTGAAGATCAGTCAGATGATGATGCGAATCGTCACGTAATTGTGAATGGTGAGCGCTACCGTGAGATGATATCCAACTTTTTTTGCCCAAATCGAAGAGTTTGTCGTGCATGACATGTGATTTCAACAAGACGGTGCCACAAGCCACACAGCACGCGTAACAATGGGCGAGTTCGGTGAACATGTTATTTCACGTTCGGGACCGGTAAATTGGCCGCCTTGATCGTACGATTTAACGCCCTTAGTCTATTATTTGTGGAATTATCTAAGAGCTCATGTCTATACAGATAAGCCCGCTTTAATTGATGTATTGGAAGACAACATTAAAGCATTTATTCGTCAGATACTGGCCGAAATGTTAGAAAGAAAGATCGTGCAAAAATTGGACACGGTCAACATTTGCGTGATATTATCTTCATACTTTAAATTATATAGACCGTGCTATCGATTCAAATAAAGAATTCATGAATTTTTCTGAATTTTATGTGTTTTTTTTTTTAACTTACCTAAGGCTCTTAAAAAATTCACCCTTTATATTCTTGATCGTCTTGACATTCTAAGTTGATTTAGCCCTGTTCGTCCGTCAACAGCACGCTAACTGTCGAAGGAATTAATTTGGAACAACGCCTTGTGTTAAGACTTCCACCATCCATGCAAAGTATGTTCCGAATTGGTCCATAAACAGATTTAGCGCCCATATAAAACGTTCCCCAGTTTTGACTTCTTGAGCCCCTAGAAGCCTCAATTTTCTAAGTCGATTTGGCCCTGTCCGTCCATCGAAAGCACGCTAACTTTAGAAGGAATTAAATTGGAACGACTTGAGTTAAGACTTCCAGCATCCATGCTAAGTATAATCCGAATCGGTCCATAAACAGATTTAGAGCCCATATAAAACGTTCCACAGTTTTGACTTCTTGATCCCCTAAATGCCACAATTTTCATCAGATTTCGCTGAAATTAAGAACAAAGACTTGAGTTATGTTTTTCGACATCCATGCCAGGTATGATCCGAATCGGTCTTTAAACAGATATAAGCCCCATATAAACCGATCTCCAGATTTGACTTCTTGAGCCTTTAGAAACTTAAATGTTCATCCGATTTGGTTGAAATTGGAAACAAAGACTTCAATTATGAATTCCAACATACACTTCAAGTATCATCCGAACTAGTCTATAAACAGATATAGAAATTTGGTCCAAAAACCAATTTTATGGCTTACAAAATCAGTGCCATGTTTTATCCGAAATGGTCAATATGGTGAAATATGCTCCCTTAAGTACCGATATCCCGATATGACTTTTTAAGACCAAAATAATTCAAATTCAAACTCAGTTAATTATAGCACGTTTACATGTTATAATCTGTATTAAACAAAAGGCGTGAAGTTCGGTCAGGCCAAACTTTGGATACACACCACCTCGGGTATATATGTAAACCACCTTTCGTCAAAATCCGGAGCAAAATGCATTCCTTATTCTCCATAGCACAACTCACTGTCCCAAATTGCGGCGACATCGGACAAGAGATTGTGCCTTTTATGGGCTCAAAACCTAAAACCTAGAGATCGGTCTATATGGCAGCTATATCCAAATCTGGACCGATCTCTCTGTCTTAAATTTCGGCGACATCGGACAATAAATGCGCCTTTTATGGACCCAAAACCTTAAATCGAGAGATAGGTCTATATGGCAGCGGTATCCAAATCTGGATTGATCTGGACCAAATTGAAGAAGAATGTCGAAAGGTCTAAGACAACTCACTGTCTCAAATTTCAGCAAAATCGGATAATAAATGTGGCCTTTATGGGCCTAAGATCCTAAATCGGAGGATCGGTCTCTATGGCATCTATATCCAAATCTGAACCGATCTGGGCCACATTGACGAAGAATGTCGAAGGGCCTAATAAAACTCACTACCTTTAATTTCAGCAAAATCGGATAATAACTATGGATTTTATGGGCCTATGACCCTAAATCGGAGGATTGGTCTATATGGCAGCTATATCCAAATCTGAACCAATCTGTGCCCAATTGACGAAGGATGTCGAAGGGCCTAATACAACTCACTGCCCCAAATTTTAGCAAAATCGGATAATTAATGTAGCTTTTATGGGCCTAAGGCTCTAAATCGGAGGATCGGTATATATGGCAGCTATATGTAAATCTGAACCAATCTGGGCCAAATTGACGAAGAATGTCGAAAGGCCTAATACAACTCACTGTCTTAAATTTCAGCAAAATCGGATAATAAATGTGGCTTTTATGGGCCTAAGACCCTAAATCGGAGGATCGGAATATATGGCAGCTATATCCAAATCTGAACCAATCTGGGCCCAATTGACGAAGGATGTCGAAGGGCCTAACACAACTCACTGTCCCAAATTTCAACAAAATCGGATAATTAATGTAGCTTTTGTGAGCCTTAGACCCTAAATCGGAGGATCGGTATATATGGCAGCCATATGCGAATCTAGACCGATCTGAGCCAAATTCACGAAGGATGTTGAAAAGCCTTACACAACTCACTGTTCAAAATTTCAGCAAAATCGGATAATAAATGTGGCTTTTTTGGGCCTAAGACCCTAAATCGGTGGATCCGTATATATGGCAGCTATATCCGAATATAGACCGATCTGAGCCAAATTGGCAAATAGTGTCGAAGGGCCTAACAGAATTCACTGTCTTAAGTGTCAGCAAAATCAGATGATAAATGTGACTTTTATGGGCCTAAGACCCTAAATCGGCCGACCAGTCTATATAGGGGCTGTATCAAGATATAGTCCGATATAGCCCATCTTCGAACTTAACCTGTTTATGTACGAAAAAAGAATCTGTACAAAATTTCAGCTCAATGTCTCTATTTTTAAAGACTGTAGCGTGATTTCAACGGACAGACGGACGGACATGTCTAGATGGTCTTAGATTTTTACGCTGATCAAGAATATGTATACTTCATATTGTCGGAAATGAATATTTCGATTAATGACAAAATGAATATACCCCATCTTTCAGTGGTGGGTATAAAAAGGTCAACATTTTGTAGTGAAACTTTTCTGTCGGTAAATTTTGTTGAGCCTTTAAGGTGATAAGCAGATATGATTGAGTTCAGCTTCTTCTTCGATTTCTATTTTAGAAGATTTAATGTAATCTTCTAAGAAGTTTAAGATATATCATATGTCTCAGCTACATCATGTAAACGCCTATAAACTCAGATTCAAGCTGCTAGTCATACACATTCGCTTGTGGATATAACCTTCATGTGTACATGAAGAGGAGTTTTGAAATGTGATGCACGTTTAACATTCAATATCCTCGTATGTATGTCAGTATGTACTCGTATGCATGTATTTTGTTCCTCCTTTTTGGTGCTCTCACTAAAATGACGATGTCGAATTTAAAATTGTATCCACGCCTTTACATTTATTTTGGGTTTTTAATAAATTTTACGGATTAAGTTATTGTTGTTCGCTTAAGTTTGTTTTCTTACTCGCTTCGTTGGTTGTTTGTGGAAAAATTCTTGATCTGGGTCCGTTTTTTTTTTTATAAAGGTACTTATTGCATGTATGCAGACGAATGTATACATTCATGCAAACACACACATCTATATGTATTTATCCCATACATACATACACACACAAAAAAGTTCACATTACTTTTGAAATGGTTATTATTATAAAATGGAAGACCGTGCCAGTACTCGTCCTTCTCCATGTGTAAATATGTAAGTGCGTATAGTTGCTGCGAGAAGACCGTGTCTCTAGAGGCATCCAATCTTCGTTTAGTTACGTGTCCTTGTAGATATTCACATACATAGGTGTATGTCTGTATGTAAGAGCAATGTATGGAGTTGCGCGAATAATATGAGCCACGGAAAGGTTGATTTCGTTTTTACAACTCTCTCATAAAAGTTGATTGAAAATGCTTATTAGATGCAAGATTAGATATCGTCGTCGTTTTCCAATATTGGTAGAAGAATATCGGTTGAAGTTTTGCTTTTTCTTTCGTCTTCTTAAAAAATGTTTTCGCGTCAGCACAAACAGAAATGCTGTGGACAGTGGGCCCGACAGCGAGACTGGTTTGAATCACGATTCATTTTCCCTAACGAGAGCATTAGGTTGTGCTGTATTTAAGGAAGATGAGACGGGATGTTTCTGACGGACCGCCTAGATATTTGGAGCTTGACATGATAAAGGAGACACTGCACCGTTCAGCCCGTTCTGGTTACCGAAGAAACAAAGGGTCGGCTTAGGAAAATCTCTGACCTGTCACCGAGACTGATTCGAACCGCTTTCCCTAAAACGGGGGATGAGGTCGAAGGTGCTTTGTTTGGGAATGGCTCCAAGATAGGAAGGAAGAGGGCTAGGAAGAGTCTGCTTCGATGCGCTCGATATGCAACTATCGGACGAGTGCAAGCAAATGTCTATGCCATTGCTATAGCCGCAGGTGAAATTCTTGGAAGGGAATAACCTTCCTCGAAATGTGGACAGTATGACAGCTTTCTAGGCCTTGTATTCAAAGACAGTGATTCCGAAGTGCATAGCGGAATGTTTAGAATTCCCGAATAAATGTAGTGCTAATGACTAGGTTTCCGCTGAAGGTATTTCGGGAAATGAGAAGGCAGACGAGTATGAGCTTCCACGATGGGCTAATTAGTCGTTGTTTTTGTATGAGCGAAATTTCTCGAGCTTCAGATCATAGTTTGAGTTTACATTTAGCGGCTTGCCCAGCTCCAAAATGAGTTCAATTGGAGGAGTGTATTGGCTCATTGTTATACTTTAGCCAAAAAGAATCCTGAGATTAAATGCAGCCATGCACTTCGGCCCTAACATCCTCGGATCCACATAAATACAGTGTTTTGAAGGCGGTATATCTCTGTCTAAAACATTGTACACTCATCCGAATGTCTTGGTGGTATACCGTTATCATGTGCCCCGTTGTGCACCCTTAGACCCGTTATTGACTCCATCCTAAAGCCATCAGTGAACACGAAGGTCTCATCTTCCTCAAACAAAGAGTTCATTTCCCAATCCCCTCTTCAGGAAAAGCGAAGATGCTATTCTAAATCGGTCCTGGTGCCATGAAGTTTGAAACCTTCCTTAGTCTACCATCCGCATCCACAATAGTAGAGATGATAGCCAGTGTGGAGTCGGTAGCGAAGTGGAAACCTGTACATGTTTGCTAGCCTACAAAGGAGCCTATAGCCCTCCATGGAGGGATCATGAAGGAGATGCGGGCTTTCGATAAGGGGTCATTGAGCATTATGGCTGGAGTAACAACCGGGCAATGTGCGATAATCTCAACGATAATCTATATGGCAGCGAACTAGGAATACCGCAAAATAATTTCTATTGAGTTGTCTTGGTGGGTCGATCGATCGAGCACTTACTTTGTTTATGTTCGGTTATACTATGACTTTTCATCTGGATTTTGCAAAGGTTTCTCTAGATGACAGATGATCTGACAGGAGACGTGATAAAATTGTACCGATGGTCATGTGTGCCCAAAGGAATAGACAAACTGGTTGGCACACAGCGAGTAGACACTTTTGTGTTCATATGCACTACGGCGAGAAGCATAGGTATTTGCATCCTGCTCTGTTATTTTATCAGCTAATCTCCCAATTTCGCCTCTGGGTCTAATCTAGGGACTCACACCTTTTATCTTTCTCACCTATAACTATTTTCTAGCTAGGGTGCCACAAAGGACAAAACTGGGCTCCGAGTGAACTCACCCTAATGACCTATTTCTTTTACGTTGCAGACCGCTTAACTACGAGTTAAATGTTCCTCTAAGAGTTCGACATATGCTATGGACCAGGTTAACTGGTTAACTCTTAAAGGAACATTTAACTCCTAGTCAAGCGGTCTGCAAGGCCACCGGAAGAATTTCATCGCGTCACCCGTTGGACCATGCCGTATTGTCTCCATATTTTATGCGTCTTTCTAGAGAAGCGTTTGCAAATGCCATAATAACTGAAAAAAAATTTAAGTTTATTGAAGTCAGCTTTAGAATTTGACTTGTCCATATTGACGGTTTTTAATTGATTCCAAACATTTGAAACCATTATAAACCACTGTTCCCTATGTTAAGGCAATGTTACGCTTGGTTAAATTCAGTTGTGGATCGAAGATGAAAACTGTGCTGATAGAGTTGATTGGTTTTTGGAGGATGATGAAACATTCTTTAGGTACTATGAAGTAGGGGGAGGAGATGGAAAAAGAGCAAACGCAGAAGATATTTGATTTGGCTCAAATGTAAGCGAACAGGCTAAGGCTGTTATATGAGCTGTGATGAGGATGTTATTCAGCGGTCCTCTTACGCAGAATGTATTGATTGTTGATACTGATGAAGTCTTTCGATGCTTGTTTGCTATTTGTCGTAACTGTTTTCTTGAATTCCCACTTTTCTAAAGAAGCGATTGGTTGGTTGCTTGAGTGGTTGAGCGCTGCTGGCATAAAATCCAAACAACTTAACTACGTGAGTAAAATTCTCTACTAAAACGCGCAAAACTTTTCATTTTTAATCAAATGATTACAAAATTTTACTACTAAACCGCACCCACCCCAACCACCATCACCACCACCACTAGTAACAACAAATAGCACCACCACAATTACCAGAAGGAATAGAAGAATCAAAAAACAACAACGCAAACTTCATCAAAAAGTGCACTTAATTAAAAGTTGGCAAATAAACTAAAAAAAGGCAGAATCCAAAAAAAAAAAAAAAAAACACAGGACACACCTATTTGTTGGATTATCATTTAAGCTCATCATAAAATGAAAAACACTGAAAAGTTTCTTGTTTTCCACATTCTTTGCCATGACAAGAAAACAAAAATTCCTTGAGGATACGGAAAAGACCAACAAAGTTTGCCATAATAGATGCAGAGAAAAAATACGCATTGCGTTGCTGAAACTTTTTAAATTTTTATGTTTATGTAAAAAGCCTGTTCTGGTGTTTTTTCCTCCTTTTAGCTTCTTTTCGTTCTATTGGGGCCAGAAAACAAAAAAATCAACCTTTAACAGCCCTGCAGCACTTCATTAAAGTTTCATCAATCCTTGAAGTGAAACGACAAAAAGTAACCACAACAACAAGGCTCAAGGACCAAACTAAAATACCTACATTGTAATTTAACAACAAGAAGGAAACACCAATAAAGGCCAAATTGTTCAGCGTCAAATATGTATTTCATAGTCCACGAAATGTTTGGCTAAAAGTTAAAGGAAATGTCTAACATTTGTTTTATGGATCCGTTTTCTGGTATTTGACATGTACGCACTTTTTGGGGGGGTCGTCAAGTATTATTATTACCATCACAGGAATACAAGAGTCGCAAATCAGATGTTGTGAAAGAACAAGGGGGATGGGTAAGCAAATGCAATGTTTTGGTATTTTATGCCAAAATTGGCAAGAAAAAGGGGATTTGTTAAAAAGTTTTTTTTTAAAACATTACCACTCTCATACAGAAAAACGACTTCTTGTTAAAAAAAAAAAAATTAATAATATTTTATTGATTTCTTATTTTGATAAATTTAATTTAGTCCGTGGTGTTAACCTCTATTCGACCAATCTTCCTGGATAAGAACAACATTTCCTACTCCTGCTACTAAAAGGAGCTTGAGAACCACCCTCCCCCTTACCACAATTTTCAAAAACGTCAGATCTCGGTGATGCGTGCACCGATTTAAGTGATATTTGGTATGCCACCTAATGGTACCCCAAAAACACGAAGTTGATATTAAATTTTGGGGTCAACTAACCTGGACGCCCAATCTCAAAACCCACCTGATCGAACATAGTCCAACTGGGACAATATGGGTGTCAAATGAAAGGTATTTAAGAGTAGAGTACGAACTTGGTATAAAAAAAATGTCATCCTTGGTGTCGGGGGTTCCCCTCATCCCCAAAAAAACACCACCCAACCGAACATTTTTACCACTTTGGGCAATATGGGTATCAAATGAGTGATATTTAATATAGAGTACAAATCTGTGATAAAAATTTAGTCCTTGCTGTCTGAGGGGTCTCCCCATCACCAAAACCTCCCAGCAGGACATATTTACCGATTGGGACAATATGGATAGCAAATGAAAGCTATTTAAAAGTATAATAAAAAGCTGACATAAAAATGTATTCCTGGTATCTGACTATCTGAATGAAGAAGTTCTTACATCCAAAATTTAATGGGTGGATCCTCTCCTTATCTTTTTTCAAAAACGCCAGATCTCGGAGATGGGTAGGGCGATTTACGCGAAATTTTTTTTGCTAATAATATCTTGAAGACAGAAATTTGGTATACTTTTTTAAGGTGGGATGTCTAGAGCGGCCGCGGTACCTCCAAAGCCAGCCAAATGAAAATTTAAACAATATTAGGTTCAAATGAAAGGCAGTTGAGACTAGGTGAGGATTGTGATACATGGTGATCCACCTCACCCCCATAAACACCCCCTTACCGGACATATTTACCGACTATAGCAATATAAGGCTCAAATGAAAGAAATTTGGGAGTAGAGCACCAATGTGATATCCAAATTGTGGTGCGAAATACTTGAAAGGCTGTACCTGCACCCCCAATCCGGACTTTTTTCCTGACCGTGCCGGTATAGGGCTCAGATAAAAAAAGAGAGTGAAAGAAGGCGCAGCGAAGCAGGCCCTGTTCAGCTAGTTCATTATAAAATTAACATTCAACATAGCTCTCCGGCTTGACAACGTAGGTAGTTTAATAAGGTTCAGTCTAATCTTATATAAAGGTAGAGACTCCCTATCCCACCCACGTCCTCGGAGGCAAAACAAAAGGAATTGCTTTTGAAGAGATTCGACAGATTAGAGTAAAGTGTACAGTAACGATCCCATACTACAGATCCGTATTCAAGGTTTCAACGTTGTAAAGAAGTGTATAAATTGTATACTCTTCTTTAGTAGATGGCACACAGAGTATAAATTGTATACTCTTCTTTAGTATGTGGCATACATACTAAGGATGAGTATAAATTTTATACTCTTCTTTAGTACGTGGCAACCTTGAATACGGATCTATAGTATGGCATCCTTACTGTACTCTTCACTCAAATCTGATCGAATCTGTTCAAAAGCAATTCCATTTGTTTTGCCTCAGAAGTATCATTGAACTCTTTGCTCCAAGGTTTCATAAATCCATAGAGAAATGGTGGCGAAAGTTTAAACGTGGATCCGTAAGTAGACCAAGATCTTTAAATGAATCGACTGATTCAAGCTCACCAGATCCGATAAAATAATTTGTGATAAGAGGACTTTGTCTTGAAAAACGCATTATTTTGCATTGGGAAATGTTCAAGATCGGACTGGAGATAATACTGATCATCTGGGTCATTAAAAGAACTAAAAATTTCCACATCGTCGGCAAACATCAAAATATTAGAATGCTTATTATGTTAGGTAAATGATTAATGAAAAGACAAAACAAGATCGGAGCGAGATGGCTACCTTGGGGAACACCGGAAGAAACAATGATGGTTTTAGAGATCGCATTACCAAATTTCACATTTTGTGTACGGCCAATCAGATAAGAACTAAGCCATATAAACACCGAATTACTGAAACTTATTTCATCATGAGAAGTGTATGATTAACCTTATCGAACGCTAAAATTCGTGTATACAGTATTAGTCTGTCTATTGCCCGTGAAAGCATCGTTGACAAGACATATAAATTCCAATAGATTTGTTATGGTTGAGCGTGATTTCCTGAACCCGTGTTGACATGAAGAGAGCAATGAGGAAGCCTGATGAGATATAGATTCAGTCAATATACTCTCCATTAACTTGGGAATAGCACTAAAAAGAGAGATACCCCTGTTATTACAGGCATCATTACGACTGCCAGATTTAAACAATAGCATAATTAAATTATTTATCCATATATGCGGTAGATATCCAGATTTTAATGATTTTTTTAACAGTATCATTAAAGGATAAGCAAGGTCATCGGCACACTGTCGCAAAACGCTGGACACCGTCCGGACCATTTAGATTTTATTGAACTTAAATCTTGCTCTATAGTGTTTTGATCTAGCAAAGGAACATTTATATTAATAGAATTTCTAATTATTTACAGTCGCGTGCGTTATGTCTATCACAATAAGAAGTAGCAAAAAAATCGGCGAAAATGTTTCAGATATCTAAATCCGTGTCAGCTGACACTGAGCCATACATAAGAAAGTTTGGTAAACCGCATAACAAATTGGTAGAAAGACTTAAGTTTGGATTTCGTTTTATTCAAGTAATTGCAATAGGCCATATTGTTTTCCCTATTGTACTTTGATCTTGCTAATGAATACTTTGAGAAGTCGAGTGTAGTTCCCAATTTTTATAAATTTCTTATGCAGTTTATTTTTGTTATTTTTATACCCACCACCATAGTATAGAGGTGTGTGTCAGTCCGTCTCACCGTCTGTCCGTCTGTTGTAATCACTCTACAGCCTTCAAAAATTGAGATATTGAGCTGAAATTTTGATGCACGCTGGTTAAGTTCATGAACGGGCCAAATCGGAACATATTTGGATAAAGCTGCTTTATAGTCCGATCTGCCCTTTTTATCGGCAGATCTAATGCCCTTAAATACTTTTTTATCCGATTTCGTAGAAATTTGAAACAGTAAGTAGTTTTAGGCCTCCCAACATCTGACCCAAATATGGTTCAGATGAGACTATATTTAAATATAGCTCCCATATAGACCAATCTGTCGATAAGGGGTCTGAAGCCCATAAAAACTTTATTATTACCCGATTTCGCTGAGAGAGTGAATTTTTTTAATTCCGACATCCAACCTAAATAGTGTTCAGATCGGACTGTATTTAGATATTGCTGCCATATAGACCGATCGGCCGATTAGGGGTCTGAAGCCCATAAAAAATTTTACTTATTACCCGATTTCGCTGAGATTTGAAACAGTGAGTTGTTTGAGTCCCCCTGATATCCGACCCAGATATGATTCAGATCGGAACGATTTTCTTATGACCCTCAATATTACTGTTGAATTTCATAGAAATCGGCCCAGATTTAGATATAGCTGTCATATATGTATATCGCCAGATTTTCACCCCAAGAGCCAATGCAAGCGCATTGTTTAACCAATCATGCCAAAATTTTGCACAGCGCTTTCCTCGTCGACTACCACATTATCTGAGAAGTTTGCTCGGAATCGGTTCAGAATTAGATATAGCTTCCATATATACGTTTGTCAGATTTTGGGTTATTTGCCATAATATTGTCATTTGTCAACCGTAGTTTTTACAGTTTGAACATATTTGCTCTCCGAGGTCCATTAAAATTGATTCAGAATTAGATATCGGTCCCACATTGTACTTATAGGGAAGGTGTGGGGTATTATACATCCGGCAACGCCCGACTTTTGCCCTTCCCTACTGGTTTTTACTTACGGTGTAAAAATAACTCAAAATCCGAAAGAGCTAGTCATACTTCTGAAAATTTTGAATTAATTCCATATCTTAATTGAAATAAAATTAAAAAAATTTACGAGCATAATCAAATACATTTTATATAGTTTTCTTTGTTTTTTTAACGTCACATAGTTTTGGTGGCATGCTAAACAGCAACGATACATTTACGTAAATGTCACATGTCCAATTTTAATCATACATAATGAAATATGTCCTACGATTATAATTTCTCCCACGATTATTTGTAGATATGTTCTCAAACCTTGGCATTCAACAAGATCCATGAAATTTAAAATTTTTTTATTATAGTCTGTGTATTTTCAAAGTTCTAAAAATACACAAATTTCTTTTAATACCATCCAAATTTATTGTGTACAAATTGATAACACATGGGAGGAAAGAGTTAAACGCATGCCAACCAATGGAGCTTTAAATCGAACGGATTAATCATTGGACGTTTATGGTAACATTTTTAAACTAAAAATAAAAGAGGTGTTTGATGGAATTTATATCTCGTGAAGTCTCTGGGAACATCTTTTAGGGAAAATAAAATGGATTTCCCTTTTATTTTCATGTTATTTAGAGCCGCGTGCCAGTAAAATGTGAAGCGAACGAAATAATTCTTCTGATTTCCCATATGAAATGGGTTTCCCTAAATTTTAGTTAAAATGAATAAAACATTTGAGAGAATAGTTTGACAATCGAAAAGCATATTCTTAACTAAGAAGAGGTGGGAATTCAATATTCTATCAGGTTAACAGGTTTAAGAATTATAAAGTGATTAGTCGTAGACCATAGAATAATATGACATGAATTAAGTATGAAATGTTGGACATTAAATAACGCCTTCGATCGATTCCGATATGTTAACCGTAGACGATGCTTCACCATATGAACATTACCGTTGTGTTACAGTTCAAAAGCAATTTCTTTTGTTTTGCCTCCGAGGACGTGGGTGGGATCAGCAGTCTCTACCTTCCTATGATTTTAAACTGGACCTTATGAAACATTGCCAAGACGGAGAATTATGTTGAATAATAATTTTGTAATGAATATCATCCATGGAAAAATTGAGTCAGAATTTCTTCAAAGTTGAATTTTTTTCAATGTTACGATCCAGACCAGAAATGTTTAATTGTTTAAGTGTTGCAAATAATGATCCCCTTCGGGTGCGAACCTTTGCTGTAGCAAAGGTTCGAATCTATATTCTCGATCGTACATCTAACACGCTGGGTGAATGCCTTCCATCTATCACAGCGTGATCAATTTGGTTTCTCATGTTTTGATTTGGTAAGAATTATACATGTAAATAGTAGTCTGTAAGAAAGAGAGTGCTAAGTTCGGCCGGCCGAATGTTTAATGCCCTCCACCATAGATCGCATTTGTCGAGTTATTTGCGCGGTATCTCTTGTTAGACAAACCAAGAGTAATGAAAAAGAATGTTGAAGACCATAGTTGTCATCGGGTAGTATTTTAGTCCATTCGGATAGGAATTGCGCCTTGTAGGGCTCAGGATGCTTATTCGGTAGATCGGTTTATATTAGAGCTGTATCAGGCTATAGATCGATTAAGACCATATTGAACACCTATGTTAAAGGCCGTTGTAGATAATTTCAGCGAAATCGGATAAGAATTGCGCACTCTAGAGGCTTTAGGAGTCAAGAACAAAGATCGGTTTATATGGTAGCTATATCAGGTTACGTATCGATCTGAACCATATTTATTGCAGTCATAACAAACAACTTCATACGAAATTTCAGCCAAATCAGATAAGAATTGCGCCCTCTCAACTACTGGCTCAAGATATCAAGTTTCAAGATCGATTTATATGGCAGCTATAACAGGTTATAGACCGATTTTATCCATACTAAGCACAGTTGTTGGTAGTCATTACCTAACACGTCGTGCAAGATTTTAGGCACATCGGAGAAGAATTGTTGTACAAGTTTTTTTGGGATAAATTTTTGCAAGAATTTGTAACAAATATAAATTTTTTTATACTGAATATACCTTTGATTCTTGGTATATTTAATGTTATTCCGGGTTTCAACTAGATTTTCATACTTATGCATATGTATATTCTTTTAAATATTAAAATAGATTGTGCATATTGAAAAGGATGCCAAGTTAAATTTAATGTTGTAACATAATTCTAACTCAAATGTATACCAATTTTTAAGCAGATTTACAGTACCGGTCAAAATAATAGCGGCATTAAGGTTACCTGAAAACTGATGAATAATATTCACATTAAAATATTTTTTATTGCGTTCAGTTTTATAGGGAAGATAGATAATTGTGTTATCTTTTGAACCCGTAAGCATTTTTCAATTGTCCGAATAGGTCCATAAGCGTGTTGAATCGTTCGTTCGTTCGAAAGTTTTTTTCTCAGACGAATAGACAATAAAGCAGCCAGGGGCAGCTTCATTGACTTAGAATTTCAAGACGATTAATTATATAAGAATATAAAATTCTTATAATTAAAGTGCGGGTAATATCTCCAACAATTGTACATAGTAAACACTTAAAACTAAGAATCTATAGCTATACAATACATCACAGATTTTGAATGAATAACTTACTAACGGAAAAAACTAACATCTGTGGCTTTGTAGATTTGAATTAAAAAAATGAATTTATCAATTAAAGAACAATTAATAGACTTAGTTGATCCGAAAAAAAAAGAAATTAAGGTAAGTATAAAAGAATAAAAATAAATAAATAAATGAGTCTTAACATTCATCATCATAATACAGTAAAATGTTTCCAAAGTCTGGTTTTAAATGTTGCCGAGTTACTGAGTAATTGCAGATCGTTAGGAAGTGAGTTTCAGAGACGTACAGCGAATATGAACATATGCCATTCAGAAACAAGCCTCCGATACATTTTGGGAATGATTTTTTTACCTCTAATAGATATGGCGAAATCAATAATCCCCTACATATATTGTGGAGCCTGCGTGTAGATCAGTTTATGCAGGAAAGTAAGCGATCTCAGGTACAACAAGTGCCGCCATACAGGGATAAAGAGTATTCAGAGATGGAATCGCGCCGTCTCAAGCCAAATACATAACGAGTAACGCTATTAAAAAAAGTGTTTAGCTTACGTCTACTTACTGAGTCGCAATTAGCAAACAACTCACAGCCGTAGAGAATGCCAAGAACAAGATAAGTCTTTGCCAAGAGAGACCTAACCCGCAGCGGAGTAACCGACTGAATGGCCCAGAGAGCACTCAATTTTGAATATCCCTGACCAACGACAGAGTCGATATTATTAATCCAAGTCAGATTACTGTCAATAACCACCCCCAAGTTCTTTGCATGAGGAACGATTTCCAATCTAGAGTCGTTAATGAATATACCGACATCACATGAAAAACGAGACGGCCTGTTTCTGATAACCACACACTTTGACTTTACAGGTTTGAGACACAGGCCATTGGCTTTCGCCTACGTGCTGACTCTTGACAGATCATGACTAAGCAGACGTATGTTTTCAGCAATCTCATCGCTCGGAATGCCGATATATACAATATTTGTACATCGTCAGCGTACATATGTACCTCACAATAAGACAATTGACTCGCCAAATAGTTACTGTACAATGAAAAGAGAAGAGGACCCAGAATTGATCGCTGAGGAACACCTTTTAAAACAAGCAGAGGTGACGATACAAAAGACTTATTACTGACGGACTGAGTGCGGTGTGACAGGTACGACAAAATAAGACCAACGGACGTAGAAGAAAAATTTTAAAGATATCTCATCTTATCACATAGCAAGGAATGGTCCACAGTGTCAAATGCCTTAGAATGGTCAAGAAGAACAAGGAAATTTATCTTGTCATTCTTCAAATTAACCCTGATCCTCTCAGTGACCTCTGCCAAGGCAGTTACGCAGCTGTGGTTAGGTCGAAACCCGGACTGTCTCACATATAACAAAGAGTTCTCGTTGACAAAAGACGACATTTGCAAATACAACAATTTCTGAAAGACCTTTGACAAGTAACAAAGAATCGCAATTGGTCTATATTTCTTGAAATTTTTAGGCAGTGGGATGACTTTGGCATGTTTCCACGCTAATGGAAAATAACTCGTGGTCAAAATCCTATTGAAAACATAGGTTACATGAGGAATAATAAGGGGGAGCAAGTCTTACAAATCTAGGATCAATGCCATCAGATCCGACAGCGTTAGACTTTACAGTCGCGACGCACTCAAGGACATCGGTGGAACCAATACAGCTGGAGCCAAAACCAGAGTCGTCATCGAGAGAGGGGGAGATATTGAAGACATAGAAATTGGGATCATCTGGGGTCTGTGGAACATTAACAAAGGCATCGTTAAGCCCATCTTTCACAATTCCTATGTCTCGAATAACCTTCCACGTTCTCTTGGAGCCTATTGCAGAAATAAAGCGTCTGTAATAGTAGTCTTTCTTCGCTATCTTAATCAACTTATTGACGTGGTCTCTTGCTGAGCGAAAGGCATCATGTAACTCAGGCGTCCTGAATTATCTCCACCGAGCGAATATCCCGGGAGAACCACGGTTTCGATCTGGAGGACACTTCTCTAGTTTTGAGAGGAACCGTAAGTGCCTGTAGGTCTCGGATATTCCTCTGTAGAAAGTCAGTTTGTTCATCGATAGTTTCCATATGAAATATCAGATCCCAGTCGATGAGCACAGCACTCGAAAGCAAAAAATCATGGACGAGACAGGCAAAGTCTCTATAAGAATAAGTTTCCCTAGTCCTGGCGAGCTCAAATTCATAACATAACAAGTAAGAGCGTGCTAAGTTCGGCCGGGCCGAACCTTAAATACCCTCCACCATTGATCGCATTTGTCGAGTTCTATGCGCGGTATCTCTTGTTAGACAAACATAGAATATTGAATAAGAACTGTTATCCTATTGGAGCTGTATCAAGTTATAGTCCGATTCGGACCATAATTGAATGCTGATTGACATTGTAGAAGTCATTGTGCAATATTTCAGTTCATTCGGATAAGAATTGCGCCTTGTAAGGGCTCAAGAAGCAAAATCGGGAGATAGGATTATATGGGAACTGTATCAAGCTACTGATCGATTCAGACCATACTAGACACGTATATTGAAGGTCATGAGAGAAGGCCTTGTACAAAATTTCAGCCAAATCGGATGAGAATTGCGCCCTCTAGAGGTTCGTGAAATCAAGATCCCCGATCGGTTTATATGGCAGCTATATCAGGTTCTATATCGATTTACGCCATACTTAGCACAGTTATTGGAAGTCATAACAAAACACCTCATGCAAAATTTCAGCCAAATGGGATGGGAACTGGCTGAAAAAGTCAAGATCCAAGATCGGTTTATATGGCAGCTATACCAGATTATGAACCGATTTGAATCATACTTAGCACAGTTGTTGAAAGTAATACCAAAACACTACGTGCAAAATTTTAGTTAAATCGGACGATAATTGCGCTCTCTAGAGGCTCAAGAAGTCAAGACCCAAGATCGGTTTATATGACAGCTATACCAGATTATTAACCGATTTGAACCATACTTAGCACAATTGTTGGATATCATAACAAAATACGTCGTGCAAAATTTCATTCCAATCGGATAAGATTTGCGCCTTCTAGAGGTTCCAGAAGTCAAGACCCAAGATCGGTTTATATGGCAGCTATATCAGATTATGGACCGATGTAAGAATTGCGCAGTCTAGAGGCTCAAGAAGTCAAGACCCAAGATCGGTTTATATGGCAGCTATATCAAAACATGGTCCGATATGGCCAATTTGTAATACCAACCGACCTACACTAATAAGAAGTGTTTGTGCAAAATTTGAAGCGGCTAGCTCTACTCCTTCGGAAGTTAGCATTCTTTCGACAGACAGACGGACGGACAGACGGACGGACATGGCTAGATCGACATAAAATTTCGCGACGATCAAGAATATATATACTTTATGGGGTCTCAGACGAATATTTCGAGTAGATACAAACAGAATGACGAAATTAGCATACCCCCCATCCTATGGTGGAGGATATAAAAAGATCAAGTCATGGTTCGAAAAACATGAGGCTGACAGTTGGTCGTATAGGAGGACTTTAGAAGTGTCACTAACAAAGTACAGTTCGAGAAGCGTGCGATGCGTGGATGCGAAAAAATGCGTGGGAATTGTTGAATTGACAGGCAAAAGCCCCAAGGAAGCCATTTCAAACGTCAAGCCCGTGATTAAGAATATATTTTCTTTAGGGGGAGCCTATTGTTGTACCGATATATACCACCCATTCAATAACTTGCACTCCATAAGTAATGCCATTTCTATAACGATGTTGGATCAATGTATAGGGCTCCAATTCATAGCCAAATGCTTAAAAAAGTTATTTTTTAAATAAAGAACTTGTAGGAAAAATCTATGTTTCAGCACCATGAAACCAAAGCCAAACAGCGTTTGCAACTACAATGTAGAAACTTTCCAGTTTTTGTTTCAATACTTTCTTTGTTGTTTAGCATTTAATGTGCCTTTCGAGCGTAGCTCATGCTTGTCGTAACTACTGAGCAAATTTTCTGAATAAAAAACTTTATGTGAAAAGTTTTTGTTGTGTTTTGCAAATACTTTGACGCTTTTTGTGCTTCCTTGAAAAAAGGACGAAAAACATTTTCAAATTTAATAGTCAAAGAGCACAAGTTGTATGTATGTATTCTTTTGGTATGCCCTTATGTATGTTGATTTGTATGGAATAAGGACAAAAGCCAGTGAGTTTGTAGCTTTGTGCTTAAGTGTGGAAATCCAAAACTTTGTATTTATTTTCAAGGATCAATATTTTTCCCTTGACAATGTTTGTTGGATATGTTTTTTTTTTCAGAGTTTTCAACAAACAATGTTTATTTGGGGGAAAATGAAAGTAGGAATTGATAGACTTAAGTTTTCCCAATTGCCGCTGCATTAGGGTAATTTTGTGGAGCAATGCTTTAGCAAATTGCATTAAATTGAAACAGCAAAGAATCTATTAAAATTTGGTTGGTAAGCTAATTGCAATTCAGAAAAAGGATATTAAAAGTTCAATTTTAATCATTGACGTATTGTCATACTTATTTTGAATACCCCCTTGTATAAATTACAAAACTTATAAGGGCAGGTAAAAGTTGAGCGGAGCCGATTATTATATGCATATCATAAGAATATCTATCATATGCATATCTATATAAGGAAACTATATCACAATTTGATCAACATTTGATTTTGCACTCTAGAAATACAACGATGTTGCCCTATGTTTCGCTTTCAAAGATATAACTCAACATTGCTTTGTGTTGTTGTTGCTATTGCCTGCATAATAGGCAAAAATAGCAGAGCATTTAATAGAGAGTACAACAACACTGTTCCTGTTATTCATTATGGCCGACCAAACAAGAGCGAGCCATGCTGTTTTGCCGACGGCATGTGTATCTATTGTGGCAAACACAGCCACAGATGGCTGCACAGATACACACCACCCCATATCCGCAGAGGCCATGATGCTCACACACAACTATCAACAGGGCGTGGTTGTATGGGGTATTTTTCTGTTTATGTCACAATCGAAATAAATTCGATTTATAAAGTCTGCAAATTTTTTGAAATATATATTTGAAAGAGAAGGCCACCGTAGCGCAGAGGTTAGCATGTCCGCCTAAGACGCTGAACGCCTGGGTTCGAATCCTGGTGAGACCATCATAAAAAATTTTCAGCGGTGGTTTTCCCCACCTAATGGTGGCAACATTTGTGAGGTACTATGTGCAATATAAAACTTCTCTCCAAAGATGTGTCGCACTGCGGCATGTCGTTCGGACTCGGCTATAAAAAGAAGGCCCCTCATCATTGAGCTTAAACTTGAATCGGACTGCATTCATTGATATATGAGAAGTTTGCCCCTGCTCCTTAGTGGAATTTTCATGGGCAAAATTTGAAAACGATAATTTTTAGCAACCATAGAAAATATGATACTCCTAATTTAAGTGTTGCATTGGGGATTACAAATGAATAGAAGATTTCCCAGAAATTTTGTTTAAAGACAAAATTTCTATGAATCTTCGTCTGCAACAAAATTTTATTAAAAGGATGATTTTTTAAGAGCTATAGAAAAGATAAAAACAAATAAAAGCGTACTGAGTTCGGCCGGGCCGAATCTTGGGAACCCACCAACTAAATTTAGTTGAAAGTCATAATTTCTAGTTCTAGGAACCGAACATGGATAATCGAGAGATCTATTAATAGGCACATCTGTTGAAAGTTAAAACAGAAAACCGCATGCAAAATTTCAGCCAAATCGGAGAAAAATTGTGGCTACCAGGTGCTTAAGAGGTAAAATCAGGAAATCGGTTTATATGGAAGCTATATCAGGTTACAGACCAATTTGGACCTTATCTAAAACAACTATTTGAGGGCATAGGAGAACACCATGTGCAAAATTTAAGCCGAATCAGAAGAAACTTGTGGCTTCCAGGGGCTCAAATCGGGAAATCGGTTTATATGGGAGCTATACCAGGTTATATACCGATTTGGACCGTACTTGACACAGTTGTGGGAAGTCATAACAAAACACGGCATGCAAAATTTTAGCCAAATCGGACAAAAATTGTGGCTTCCAGGGGCTCAAGAATTCAAATCGTGAGATCTGTTTATATGGGAGCTATATCAGGTTATAGACCGATTTGAACCGTACTAGACACTGATGTTGGAGGTCATTGCAAAATGCCATGTGTAAAATAATAGCCAAATGGAATGAAAATTGCGGCCTCCAGCGGCTCAAGAAGTCAAATCGGGAGATCGGTTTATATGGGAGCTATATCCAAATCTGAACCGATATGGCCCATTTGCAATCCCCAAAGACCTACATCAATATTAAGTATCTTTGAAAAATGTCGAGCTTTCGTGATTTCGACAGACGGTCGGACGGACACATCTAGATCGAATCCGAATGTCGAAAGGATCCAAAATATACAATACATACTTAATGTGGTCGCAGATCAATACTTCGAGGTGTTACTAGATAAGTCTTCCCCATCCTATGGTGGCGGGTATAAAAACACATAAAATTCAGAAAAATGCATGAAATCTTTATTTGAATCGATAGTACGGTCCATATAATTTAATTTTTGGGAATATTTCATGCAAATGTTGACCGTGACTTCGCCTCAAATGGTCCGCTTAGTCCAGTTTAACATACTCTTTCCAACATTTCGCCCCGTATCTCACGTATAAATGCTTCAATGTTGTCTTCCATTACGTCAATTGAAGCGGGCTTGTCTGTATAGAAATGAACTCTAACAAAGCCCCATGACAAATAGTCTGAAGGCGTTAAAACGCACGATCTAGGCGGCTATTGGCCGATCCCAAACGTGAAAAATAAAATGTTCACCGAACTCGCCTATCAATAAGCCTATTGTTATGCATGCTGTGTGGCATGTGGCACGTCTTGTTGAAACCACATGTCATGCAAATCAGGCTCTTATATTTTGGGCAAATAATAGTTGAATATAATCTGACTATAGTGCTCACTATTCACAGTTACGTTACGATTGGCATCATCTTTGAAGAAGTAGGGTCCAATGATGCCACCACGTTCCAATCACGCCACCGCTCCAAACTGTGACTTTTTCTGGATGCATTGATTGATAGCTCTTGTAATGCTTCTGGGTGATTTTCCCTCCAAAATTTATAATTCTGCGATTTAAATATCGTGGGCGGGGCAGCGTTCATATTCTCACTCTAGACGCTCGTAGAAAATATACTTGGTTTGCTCGTCCTTGTCTTCCGTCGGGGCATGGACACAAATAAGGCTGATGTTGAAGAATTTAACTTTTATGCGGATTGTGGCTAGCCTCTCATTCACCGGAGTAAAGCTGGAGACAAGGTTTTTCAGTCTCCGACTAACCTCAAATCCATAGCCAAATTCATGCCTCGTGTCCCACCCCCATAATAACTTCCTAATTGGAGTGGAACACGATGTTGATAATTTTCAGGGCCCAACCCCTTCAAATCGGACATATTTGCTGACGATTGCAATAAGTGTCTCAAATTAAAAGTTTTTGTGATTAAAAAACGAATTTAATATCCGATTATGGGACCAAGTGTTAGCCCTCTTTACCAATGGCAATATGGGATTCAAATTAATGATATTTGAGCACGATGTGATATTTTTTCAGGGCTAAGTGTTTGGGTGACGTCCCTACTCCCCAAAAACCCCTATACCGGACATATTTACCTACCATGGCAATATGAGGCTCAAGTGAAAGGCCATTGGGAAGCAGAGCACGAAATTGACACTCACTTTCGAGGCCAAGTTTCTGGGGTACCGACCCTTCCGCAAAACACCCCCCAAACAAGACAAGTTTACCCATCGTGGCAATGTGGGACTCAAAGGAAAGGTATTTGAGATTAGAAAAGAAATTTGATATCCAATTTTAGGGCTAAGTTTTTGGGGGACTCTCTCTATACCAATGGCAATATTGGGTTTCAATAAATAGTATAAAGCATTTGGATAAAATTATCTTAAAAAAAAACAATGTCCCAATATTTTCCAAGAAATATTTCCAAAGATAAATATTTTCTCTGAAGGCAAACATTTTTACAAAAATTCTGTAAAATTTCCTCTAAAGTTCCAAAAACTGTATCCTAAGACATAGATTAAATAAATTTTTTTCTTAATTTTTCTTTAAAGACAAAATGTCAATGATCCTTGTGAAACTGTCCTAAAACTGTTCCACAAAAAGCCGAATACTAAGCCTCTCCATCTCGCCATCCTGCTATACCTTAATTCCTTTTAATAAATATATGCGGCAACTAATATGGTCGGAATTTTATCGATGCCGTCGGAACACATGGATTAGTTGATCTTAAGACCTACATAAAAAATGCTTGGCATTTAACACCTTGGTATGGTACACACACACAACCATGCTTCTTTGCCTAAGTCATTTTATCGCATGAATTAAAATACTGTATTCTCATTGTAAGTAAATGACATACAGGCGCAAACACATTTTTATATTACACATACGCACACAACATTCACATATTAGGCAAACATTTAATGAGATCTGTCACAAACTTTCATCATTTTGAAGCAAATCTAAGTGCTACCGCTGCTGTTGCCAACCATAAGACACATCTGTGAATTAAATCTACAATCACAAATGATAGGCCCGCCACGACCTGTTGTCTGTCACCTCATTTTCCAAGCGTTTGACATTTCAGCATTTAACATTTGGTATATGTAAACCGAAAATGGTTTGTATAAAAAACAGTGTGAGTGAGAGGGTGGGTATGCGTACATTTTTATATAATCCACATGATTTAATATATTTTTAAGTGTTTAACCATTTTTAATCGAGGTTAAAAGGGACTCATATATTTTCATTAACTTTCTCTGAATTCTCTTTGGGGTTACCATGCTCTTTTTTATTTAGTTAAAAAAAAATGGGGAAAATCGTGGGATTATTTATAAGATCTTAATAAAGACGATATAATAAATTTTTTTTTTACCTGTTGATATGAGATTAATTCATAGCTGAGAGCGAATATATAACCTGAAAGGAAAAAAAATTAGCATTAGATAGAAATATTTTAGTAGAATTTGTTAAAGAATTTTTGCCTATGACACAATTCCCCTAGGTAAGTATTTTCCCGAGTTCTGACACCAACTTGGAAAGAGTGTGACTTAAACTCTACATCATATTCAACTAGCTAAACCGGGCCCACTCCGCTGCGCCTTATTTTACTTTATATGGAACAAAAGTTTCCTTGGAATATTTATTTTCGACAAATAAAGAGCTTTTAGTAAAATACTAAAATACTACGCTACGGTGCGATGGTCAGTAAAAAATTGGGTTTTGTAGGGTATTTTGAGAAAATGAGTCCACCCCTTTTCCCAAAGAAACTTGGTCCCGAAAGTGGGTATCTATTCTTACTCTACCCCCAATACTTTTCATTTAAGCCCCACATTGCCATGGTCGGTAAATATGCGAGATTTTGGGGTGTTTTGGGGTTTGGGATGGTCTCACAAACACTAAGCCCGGAAAATATATCAGCAACGTGCTCTATCCTCATATATCTATGTATCATTTATTTGAACCCCATATTGAAATTGGCCTCAAAATTGGATACCAAATTGGTTTTCTAATCTTATTTAAACTCCTTATTGCAAAAGTCGGCAAATATGTCAGGTTTGGTGGTTGTTATGGTGGTGGGACATCCCCTAGAGAGTTGGTCCCTAATGTTGATATCAGATACGTGTTCTAATTCCAAATACCATTAATTTGAGCCCCATATTTCCATAGTCGGCAAACATGACCGGCTTGGGGGGTGTTTTGGGGAATGGGCGGCCACTCAATGAGTTGACGCTGAAAATATATATCGGACACTTTCCTTATATATAGACACTTTTTTATATATAGACACTTTTCCCGAATATTGATATCAGATTCGTGCTTTACTCCCAAAGACCTTTCATTTGAGGCCCATATTGCTATGGTCGTAAATTTGTCTCCTTTGGGGGATGTTTTTGAGGAGAGGCGAATTCTACACTTAAATACCTTTTATTTAAGCCCCTTTTTCCCATGGTCAGTAAATAAGTCCTGTTTGGGGGGTGCTTTGGGGAAGGAGTGGACACCCAGAAACGTGGCCCCACATTTGGATATTAGATTCGCATTCTACTCGCAAATACCTTTCATTTGAGTCCCATATTGCCATGGTCGATATATATGTCCATGGTCGATAAATATGTCGCATATTGCCATGGTCGATAAATATGTTCGATAAATATGTTTGGTAGGTTTTAGGGTGTTACCCTAGTTACCTCATCCGAAATTTGGATACCAAATTTTTATTTTTAGGGTACTATATGCGATCGCACAAAATTTCGCTTAAATCGCACCACCCATCTCTGAGATCTGGCGTTTCTGAAAATTAGGGTAAGGGGTAGGTTCGTCCCCCTTCATATATCAAAAAATGTATTACCCTATTTTCACCACGGGAGCAATATGAAGAAAATCGTTTCAGCCGTTTCTGAGTCTATAAGGTACACAAACACAAATTGATTTTTATACCCTCCACCATAGGATGGGTGGAGGATAACTACTCGAATTCTTATCCGATTGGAATGAAATTTTGCACGCTGTGTTTTGTTATGATATCCAACAACTGTGTCTAGTATGGTCCAAATCGGTCCATAACCTGATATAGCTGTCATATAAACCGATCTTGGATCTTGACTTCTTGAGCTTCTAGAGGGCGCAATTTTTATCCGATTTAACTGAAATTTTGTACGTAGTATTTTGTTATGATATCCAACAGCTGTGCCAAGTATGGTTCAAATCGGTCCATAACCTGATATAGCTGCCATATAAACCGATGTTGGGTCTTGACTTCTTGAGACTGTAGAGGGTGCAATTCTTATCCGATTGGAATGAAATTTTGCCCGACGTGTTTTGTAATAATATACAACAACTGTGGCAAGGATGATTCACATCGGTCCATAACTTGATATAGCTACCATATAAACCAATCTTGGGTCTTGACTTCTTGAGCCTGTAGAGGGCGCAATTCTTATCCGATTGGAATGAAATTTTGCACGACGTGTTTTGTTATAATATACAACAAATGTGCCAAGTATGGTTCAAATCGGTCCATAACCTGATATAGCTGCCATATAAACTGATCTGGGGACTTGACTTCTTGAGCTTCTAGAAGGCGCAACTCCTATCCGATTTGGCTGAAATTTTGCATTACGTATTTTATTCTTTTTTCAACAACTGTGCTAAGTATGGTTCAAATCGATTCATAACCTGATATAGCTGCCATATAAATCGATCTGGGATCTTGACTTCTTGAGCCTCTAGAGGTCGCAATTATTATCCGATTTGCCTGAAATTTTGTACGACGGATTCTTTCATGAGCATCAACATACGTGTTTATTATGGTCTGAATCGGTCTGTAGCCGATACAGTTCCCATATAAATCGATCTCTCTATTTTACTTCTTGAGCCCCCAAAGGGCGCAATTCTTAGTCGATTTCTCTGACATTTTACACAGGTCTCCAACATATAATCTAATTGTGGTCCAAACTGGACCATACTTTGATATCGCTCTAATAGCAGTGCAAATCTTTTCTTATATCCTTTTTTGCCTAAGAAGAGATGCCTGGAAAAGAACTCGACAAATGCGATCCATGGTGGAGGGGATGATTAAGGTGTGATAGACGCGCACTGGAGAACATAACACATGGATCGGTCACCGGAAGAAAAAATTGCAGTCTCCGAAATTATTAAAAGAGATTTGAAAGTGCTTCTGGTAGTAATTGAAGATAAGATAAAGTGGATGGTATCAACCCACAGAAAGTACTGTACGCAGGAGCAAAAAAATAAAGTGGGAAAGGTTGGGAACTACAACAGCTCACGCACAATTCGTGTTCCGTTTCACTGTCAAACATCTTCGGTTTGATCTATAAATTAACCATGAATATTCTTACGAACACCGTTTTATTGCGCTCCACTTTCTTTTTATGCTCAAAGCTCATTTTTGGCTCAATGGCTGCGTAAATAAGCTGAATTGTTGATTTTTGAGTAAACATCAGCCAGAAGCATTGCAAGAGCTACCAATGCATCTAGAACAAGTAAAAGCGTGCTAAGTTCGGCCGGGCCGAATCTTATATACCCTCCACCATGGATCGCATTTGTCGAGTTCTCTTCCCGGCATCTCTTCTTAGGCAAAACAGGATATAAGAAAAGATTTGCTCTGCTATTAGAGCGATATCAAGATATGGTCCTGTTTGGACCACAATTAAATTATATGTTGGAGACCTGTGTAAAATGTCAGCCAATTCGAATAAGAATTGCGCTCTTTGTGAGCTCAAAAAGTAAAATAGAGAGATCGATTTATATGGGAGCTGTATCGGGCTTTGGTCCGATTCTGATCATAATAAACACGTATATTGATGGTCATGAGAGAATCCGTCGTACAAAATTTCAGGCAAATCGGATAATAATTGCGACCTCTAGAGGCTCAAGAAGTCAAGATCCCAGATCGGTTTATATGGCAGCTATATCAGGTTATGAACCGACTTGTACTTTATTTGCCATAGTTGTTGAAAGTAACAATAAAAAACGTCTTGCGAAATTTCAGCCAAATCGGATAGGAATTACGCCCTCTAGAAGCTCAAGAAGTCAAGTCCCCAGATCTGTTTATATGACAGCTATATCAGGTTATGAACCGATTTGAACCATATTTGGCACAGTTGTTGGATATCATAACAAAATACTACGTGCCAAAATTCATTCCAATCGGATAAGAATTGCGCACTCTAGAGGCTCAAGAAGTCAAGACCCAAGATCGGTTTATATGGCAGCTATATCAGGTTATGGACCGATTTAAACTATACTTGGCACAGTTGTTGAATATCATAGCAAAACGCTTCGTGCAAAATTTCATTCCAATCGGATAAGAATTGCGCACTCTAGAGGCTCAAGAAGTCAAGACCCAAGATCGGTTTATATGGCAGCTATATCAAAACATGGACCGATATGGCCCATTTACAATACCAACCGACCTACACTAATAAGAAGTATTTGTGCAAAATTTCAAGCGGCTAGCTTTACTCCTTCGGAAGTTAGCGTGCTTTCGACAGACAGACGGACGGACGGACGGACGGACGGACGGACGGACAGACGGACGGACAGACGGACGGACATGGCTAGATCGACATAAAATTTCACGACGATCAAGAATATATATACTTTATGGGGTCTCAGACGAATATTTCGAGTAGTTACAAACAGAATGACGAAATTAGCATACCCCCCATCTTATGGTGGAGGGTATAAAAAGTAACAGTTTCGTGCAGTTTATGGGCTGGTGGCATCATTGGACCCTACTTCTTCAAAGATGATGCGAATCGTAACGTAACTGTAAATGGTGAGCGCTACCATGAGTTGATATCTCTTATTTTAAGAGCTTGACTTGCATGGCATGTGGTTTCAACAATACGGTGCCACATACCACATAACACGCGTATCAAGGGACTTATTGAGAGGCGAGTTCGGTGAACATTTTATTTCACGTTCGGGACCGATCAATTGGCCGCCTAGATCGTGCGATTTAACGCCTTTAGTCTATTTTTTGTGGGGCTATATAAAGATCATATCAATTTCCGACCCTACAAAATATATATATTTCGTATCGTAGTAAAACTCTAAGACGATTTAATGATGTTCGTGTGTATGTCCGTCGTTCTGTTGTAATCACTCTAGAGTCTTTAAAAATTGAAATATTGAGCTGAAATTTAGCACAGGTGCGTCTTTTTGATGCACGCTAGTTAAGTTCTTGAACGGGCCAAATCGGACCATATTTGGATATATCAGCTATATAGACCGATCTTCCGACAAAGGGTCTAATGCCCATAAATGCTTTATTTTTTATCCGGTTTGAATCAGTAAGTAGTGTAAGGCTTCCCAACAAATGATCCCAATATGGTTCAGATCGGATTATATTTAGATATAGCTGTCATATAGACCGATCTCCCGATAAATGCCCTGAAAAAAAAGCTTTATTTTTCATCCGATTTCGCTGAAATTTGCAACAGTGGGATATTTTAAGCCTACTGACATCTGACCCAAATATCGATTAGATCGGTCTATATTTAAATATAGCTGTCATATAGACCGATATCCTGCTTAAGGATCTGAAGCCCACAACAGCTTTATTTATTACCCGATTTCGCTGAAACTTAAAACAATGGGTAGGTTAAGACTCCCGATATCTGACCTAAATATGGTTTAGATCGGACTATATTTAGATTTAGCTGCCATATAGACCGATCTCCCGATAAAGGGTCTGAGGCCCACAACAGCTTTATTTATTACCCGATTTCGCTGAAACTTAAAACAATATGTTATTTTAAGACTCCCGATATCTGACCTAAATATGGTTCAGATCGGACTATATTTAGATTTAACTGACATATAGACCGATCTCCCGATAAAGGGTCTGAAGGCCATAAAAGCTTTAATTATTACTCGATTTCGCTGAAACTTAAGTTTATTTTAAGTCTCCCGACATCTGACCTAAATATGGTTCGGATCGGACTATATTTAGATATAGCTACCATATAGACCGATCTGCCGATAAGGAACCTGAAGTCCATAAAAGATTTGTTTATTACCCGATTTCGCTGAAATTTGAAACAGTTTTTCTGAGCCTCCCGATATTCGACCTTCATATGGTTTAGATCGGTTTATAATTGGATATATCAGCCAATAAGACCAATAATTTGTTCTACACAATTGAATAGTGACATATACATTAGACCACTCAATGTCCGTGCAGAATTTGGATGCTTCAATTGTCCAATTTTGACGAAAGGGGGTTAACATATATACCCGAGGTGGTTGGTATCCAAAGTAGGCCGAACTTAATGCCTTTTTACTTTTTTCAATGAAATATGGAAGTGAGAACGTTGCAAAAGGTAAAATCATTAGTTTAGTAAGTATTGCAAATCCAAAGTTATTGAAACTCTATTTGAAGCCTACAGACCAACAAAATGTAACCACCCATCGTGATAAGCCATCATTGTCATATCATATTCTCTTGAATGTAACCTGTGGCGCTTGTACCCACTTTTCCTTGCCATTGGATCTATGGAAAAACTCGGTCACCCTAACTGTTTAAAATAATTTACCAAAAGTATTTCATTTTGATTAAACGCATATGTCCCATGTTCATTCATATGAAGAATATTTGTCTAAAAACCCATTTGAGGTGAAATTAAATTCTCAATTAAGAAAACAGTTTAGATCTCAAATATAAGACGACCCCTTTAAAAGTCAGCTATCAACATACAGGAAGACAATGGAACAGTTGATGTCGTTGACGATGATGGTATTCTTCATACAAACCCTATTGGGATGAATGTAGACAAGTGGAGTCGCGTGGCATTGGTCTATGAAATTGGGTTGTTCACACTCCAACTGAGCAGGAAAACTCACAAAAGTTGGCTTCAACAAAAGATTGAAGATACATGGCGGTAAAAGGCACCAAATGCCTGTACACTTTGCATTCTCTACTCCATGAGTCTTCAAATGGGAAGGGGCAAAGTTAAAGTCAACCACAATTTGTAGATGTATGTGTGTGTGTGTGTGGTAAGGTTAAAATGATATTAAGCATTTTTATAAAGTTTAACATTTGATGAGTTCTTAAGTTTTATACTTTTAGCTGTGGTGTGAACGAGTCTCCACATACTCCCCTCTCCAGAGATACCTACATATATGCATACATTATTCGTATGTATGTATTTCTTGAGGTTTTTGATTTTTTGTTTGTCAGAGAGAAGTTCAATAAAAACTTGTTTTGAATAAATAAATAACGAATGTTATGTGGTACATTGCTGTATATTGACGTTATATGGTAATGTGAGATGATATGTGGAAACCTGCTGTGAAAAGCAACAATCACAACAACAATCAAATGTTCGCTCAAGATGGCATGGGGAAGAGGAGCCAAGCATGTTTGGAGTCTACTATGGGTAGGTGACGTATGTTTAAATTTAGGACAAATGTATGGGGAAGTAGTATAGGGTGGATCCTGCAGAACTCCACTCTTCCATTACTCACTGCATTCAAAAAGACCAAAGGGATTAGGATATCAATTTGACATTAACATTTGGTAATAAATTATGGGGCCGAAATCATTTCGAGTGGACTTGATGGCCGATAATGACAATCTAAGATTAAAACAGGTATTTTTGAGTATAATAGAAATCTGACATTTAAATTAAGGTCCAAGCGTTTAGGGACTGGCCCATCAAAACAAATAACACTTGCTTTTTGGATCTTTTCTTAAAACAGAGATATTGGAGAGAACATCGAAGGTGTGTTAAACAAAAATCCAATTTGTGTTTGTTTGTCGATTTGTATGTTTGTTCCGTATAGACTCAAAAACGGCTGAACCGATTGCACATTGCAAATTTTGCCCATGAAAATTCCACTTAGGAACAGAAGCAAACTTCTCACATATCAATGGGTGCAGTCTGATTCAAGTTTAAGCTCAATGATAAGGGGCCTCCTTTCTATAGTCGGGTGCGAACGGCATGCCGCAGTGCGATAGTTTAAGAAGTGAAGAGAAGTTTTACATGGCATAGTACCTCACAAATGCTGCCAGTATTAGGAGGGAAAACCACCGCTGAAAATTTTTTCTTATGGTTTCGCCAGGATTCGAGCCCAGGCGTTCAGCGTCATAGGCGGACATGCAATCCTCTGCGTTACGGTGGCCTCCGATTAACTTGAAATTTTCACAGATTGTGTAGGATGGTCTGGAAGGAAACATAGGCTATATAATTTTTTGATATCGGGAGGGGGCGCACCCTCCCCTTACTCCAAAAGTACTACCCAAAAATAAAAATTGAACCGATCGGGACAAAAAAGGATATAAGAAAAGATTTGCTCTGCTATTAGAGCGATATCAAGATATGGTCCGGTTTGGACCACAATTAAATTACATGTTGGAAAACTGTATAAAATGTCAGCCATTTCGAATAAGTATTGCGCCCTTTGGAGGCTCAAAAAGTAAATAGAGAGATCGATTTATATGGGAGCTGTATCGGGCTATAGACCGATTCAGATCATAATAAACACGTATGTTGATGGGCATGAGAGGATCCGTAGTACAAAATTTCAGGCAAATCGGATAATAATTGCGACCTCTAGAGGCTCAAGAAGTCAAGATCCCAGATCGGTTTATATGGCAGCTATATCAGGTTATGAACCGATTTGAACCTTATTTGACACAATTGTTGAAAGTAAGAATAAAATACTTCATGAAAAATTTCAGCCAAATCGGATAGAAATTAAGCCTTCTAGAGGCTCAAGAAGTCAAGTTCCCAGATCTGTTTATACGACAGCTATATCAGGTTATGGACCGATTTAAACCATACTTGGCACAGTTTTTGGATATCATAACAAAACATGACGTGCTGAAATTCATTCAAATCGGATAATAATTGCGCCCTCTAGAGGCTCAAGAAATCAAGACCCCAGATCGGTTTATATGACAGCTGTATCAGGTTATGGACCGATTTAAACCATACTTGGCACAGTTTTTGGATATCATAACAAAATACGACGTGCGGAAATTCATTCAAATCGGATAAGAATTGCGCACTCTAGAGGCTCAAGAACTCAAGACCCAAGATCGGTTTATATGGCAGCTATATCAAAACATGGACCGATATGGCCCATTTACAATACCAACCGACCTACACTAATAAGAAGTATTTGTGAAAAATTTCAAGCGGCTACCTTTACTCCTTCGGAAGTTAGCGTGCTTTCGACAGACAGACGGACGGACATGGCTAAATCGACATAAAATGTCGCGACGATCAAGAATATATATACTTTATGGGGTCTCAGACGAATATTTCGAGTAGTTACAAACAGAATGACGAAATTAGTATACCCCCCATGTTATGGTGGAGGGTATAATGAAAGGTATTCAAGAGTAGAGTACGAATTTCATAATAAAAGTTGGGTCCAATTAACTGGGGGGACGCCCCAGCCCCAAAACCCCTTAAAATAGGTTTATTTAGATTAAAAATATGGTAAGGAAGAAGAAATGGGCTTTATAATTTATTGATAACGGGAGGGGCAGACCCTCCACCGTTACCCCAAAAACACCACCCAAAATCAAAAGTGGACCGATAAGGACGTTATGGCTATCAAATGAAAAGTATGCGGGAGTAGATAACGAATCTGCCATCCAAATTCATGTCGAAGTATAGGGGGTCACCCCAGCCCCACAAAAACGCCCAAAATGGGCACATTAGCCAATCACGGATATATGGGACTCGTTTTGTTTGTTCCGTATAGACTGAAAAACGACAGAACCGATTTTCTCGAAATTTTCGCATATTGTGTAGGTTGGTTTGGAAGTAAACATAGGATATATAATTTTTCGGCATCGGAAGGGGGACGGACTCTCCCCCTTATGGCAAAAACACAACCCAAAATCAAAAGTGGACCGATCGGGACAATATAGGTATCAAATGAAAGGTATTGGAGAGTAGAATATGAATATGGTATTAAAATTTGAGCCTAAGTACCTATCGGGCCGCCCAACCCAAAAACTCCTTCAAACTGAACATATTGGACGTTCATTTCAATATGGGGCTTAAATGATAGGTATTCGGGAGTAGATTTCGAATCTGGCATACAAAATCAAATCGAAGTATAGGGGGTCATGCCATCCCTCAAAAACGCCATTAGACCCATTATAACTATGTGATACTTGGCTGAACCAATTTTCTTAAAATTTTCATAGATTGGTCACGTTTGTGTGAAAGGTAACATAGGCTATATAATTTTTAGATATCGGGAGGAGGCGGACCCACCCATATCCGAAAGAGGTCCGATGGGCACATTAAGGGTATGAAATGAAAGATATTGGAGGCCAGAAAACGAATATGGCATTAAACTTTGGGTGCAAGTACCCTGCGGGCCCTCCCAAAACCCCAAAACTTTTCTAAACAAATTTATATTCAAAGTTCATTTCAATATGACACTCAAATGAAAAGTATTAGGCTGTAGATTATAAATATGATATAAAACATTAGGTTCAAGTAATGGGAGGTCGCCCACCCCGGAAATACCCCCAAATGGGCATATTAGCCGACCATGGCTATATGAGACTCAAATGAAAGGTATTAGGGAGCAGAGTACGAATATGAGATTAAAATTTGCGTACAAGTCTAGGTGGCGCTTTTCCTCCTAAAGATACTTCAAATGGGTTATATGACCCATTATGATAATATGGGACTCAAATGAAAAGTATTCGAGAGTAAAAAACGAATTTGATATCCAATTTTGGAGCCAAGTGTATTGGAGTACGCCCTAAAGCACCCCCTAAGCTGAACTTCATCATCGTCGGGAATAAAGAACGAATTTGATATATAATTTCAGGGCCGCCACCGGCCATCCAAAACACCCTCCAAACGCTTCACATTTACCGGCCATTGTAATATGCGGCTCAAATTAAATGGATTTGGAAGTGCAGCACGAATTTTATATCCATATTTGAGTCGAAATGTCTGAGGTGCCATCCCTCACCTAATGAGAACTTTAACCTAAGGAAGAACATTACCACCAGGAACCGAGAAGGGGCGTCCCGCAGTGCGACACCTCTTTGCGGAAACATTTTTAAATGACCAAGAATGGCATTGTATCTCGCAAATGTCGCCAACATTAAGAGGGGATAAACACCGATTTGTCCGATGTTCTCGCCAGGATTCGAACACGTTCAGCGTCCTTGGCTACAATGGCACGAATTCGTTATCCGCATTCAGGGCGAAGTGCACCACCATTGTGGTACAGGGTATCATAGATTTGCGCATTTATTTGCAACGCTAAGAAGGAGAAGAGCTAGACGATAAGTATTCGGATCGGCTAAGAATCACTTTCTGATTCGGTGTAGCTATGTCCGTCTTTCCTTCTATCTGTCTGTCCATATATACTTGTAATCAAGGTACAGGTCTCATTTGTTGTCCGATTTTCACAAAACTTGGTGTCTCTTTTTTGGTCCAAGGACGAACGCTATTGATTTTGAACAAAATCTGTTCAGATTTAGATATAGCTCCCATATATAACTTTCGTCCGATTTGAACTATTAAGGCTGCAGAAGGCACAATTTTGGTCCGATCTTTACAAAATTTGGCACGAATTGTTTTTTGTGACGTCCCAATGTGTGCGCAAAATTTCATCATAATCGGGTCAGATTCATATATAGCTCCCATGTATATCTTTCATCCGATATGCCCTTTTAAAGCTGTAGTAGCCACAATTTTGGTTCCATCCTTACAAAATTTGGCATGGAGCGTTTTAATCAACGTTCTCATATGTGTGCAAAGTTTCATAAAATTCGGTTCAGATTTAGATATAGCTCCCACATATATTTTTTCATCCGAAATGTCTTTTAAGGCTGTAGAAGCCACAATTTTGGTTCGATCTTTACAAAATTTGGCATGAAGCGTTTTATGTAAAGTCCTCATATGTGTGCAAAGTTTCATAAAAATCAGTCCAGATTTAAATATATCTCCCACAGATATTTTTCATACAATTTAACCTTTTAAGGCTGTAGAAGCCACAATTTTGGTCCGATCTCTACAAAATTTTTCATGAGATGGTTTAATGGACATCCCAATACGTGTGCAAAATTTCATCAAAATCGATTTAGATAAAATTCCCATATATATCTTTTCTGCGTTTCGACTTTGAAGCCACAATTTTCGTACCATCGTAAGAAAATCATATAAGGTTCTATTCGATATTTCAATAGATATGCAAAATTAAAGTCTGACTAAATTTGGATAAGTGCTATCCATTAAAATTATTACGTATACTCGATGGTGTAGGGTATTATATAGTCGGCTTTATTGGCTTTTGCGTTACCTTACTGGTTTTTCTGAATTTCTTAAAAACCACAGAATTTTGCAACTAATTAATATTATTAATTTTTATTAAGAAAATCTTAATCATCTTCTTCATTAATCAATACATACCAATAAAACAAAGCTTTTCGCTAAGCAACTGCAAGCATACAAAACTCCATTGTTTCGAACCACTCTACCATAAAACACTTTGTTTTGTTTGAAAGTAAGATAGCTCACGCTCGCATAGGCTCATACATACAAAACAATCTTAAAAATAACTTCCCCTCTTCTTCCAACTTTTCGTCTTCTTTCTATGAATCGAAAAATACATAGAATACATGAATCGAAATCACAAAGAACGAATACCAAAAAAAAACAAAAAACAGATATTTTTTAATTAAAAAAACACAAACGAATAGAAACAAATTCTCTTTCATTTCAAATCTGAGATTGTCCATGTTTTACATACAATTTCAATAAATGTCGTTGAAGAAGAATGGAAGAGCATTCAAATTCTATTTTAAAATACCGACGCTTAGACACATTTTTGGGCACCATAGGCACCGCATTGCCATTAAGACCACTATAGAATATTCACACTGCAACTCACACACACACACACATTCACAATCACTCAATTAGCTGGTATTTGTTTTGTTTAGTTCCATTTATATTATTCGACCTCTTTTGTTTTGTCTTATCGAATCTTTGGCCTGTCCGCCAACCGGTCTGGCTATCGTAACTCTATGCCAAAACTCACTGCACTCAACTAATCATGATTTTTGTCGAATCAAAATCAAGCGAATAAATGAAGATATCAGGTTGATCAGAGTGCGGCCGGGTCCACTTGGACATACCAATTGATAGCCTGGGGCCATCAAAAGCCCCGTCAACATGTGTGTGAGTCAATGCGTGTGTCATTTTAGAACGTGACAGCTTGTTGAGTAGTAAATGGGTGCATTCATGCATGTGGCCTTTGGTGGTTATGGAACCAATGAACTGGTCGCGAGATGAAAAACATATGTAAAGGGTTATAAAAACTGAATTTAAATGTAAAAATAATTTTAAGATTTTGTTTTCAAAATTTTTCAATATTAATGAATTATTTATTTTTAATATTTATAATTATTATAACAAAATACGCATTATAATCGTTATTTTCGTATTTTACATAATCGTATTTTACATACAAAATCGAGAAGAACACCAGGCTTCTAGGGATCAAAAAGTCAAATACGATGATCGATTCATATGAGAGTTATATAGGAATAGCCCATTTGTCATCTGCATGACCTATGTCGGTAGAAATTAGAAAATTCAAGCGAATGAGAGATCGGTTTATACGATATCAGATTAAGGACCGATTAGACCTTACTTGAGGTTGGAAATCATAACAGAACACCCCGTGCAAAGTTTCAGCCAAATCGGACAATAACTGCGGCTTCCATGGGCTGCAGACGTGAAATCGAGAGATCGGTTTATATGGGAGCTATATTAGGTTATTGCCGTTTAGACCGTACTTAGATCAACACTGTATGAAAATCGTAACAGAATACACCAATAAGAAGTATCTATGCTAAATCTCAAGCGGATATTTTAATTCGTTTATCCGCTATTCAGATTTCGACAGACGGACGGACGAACGGAGAAAAGATCGACTTAATATGGCAAGACGATCCAAAAAATATATAATGTATAGGGTCGCAAATCAATATTTCAAGGTGCTACAAACTAAAAAATTAGATCACAAGGTTAGGTTAGATTAGGTTGAAAAGAGGGTGCAGACATTAATTCGCTCCATGCCACTATGGACATACACCTAAGCCAGTAATCGGCTTGTTGTGCGCTCTAAAAACTATAAAGTAACCTCTAAAAAGAAAAATTTAAGTTAAGAATTCCGTGATACTTACAAAATCCTTAATTGTTTTCAATACCTCTCCCCTAAGTTGGTTCATGTCTAATATTGTGTCCCCACCTAAGTGCCGGTATCTGTTAGACGGGAAAGCCAGGCAATGACAAAGGAAATGCTCCAACGTCTCATCATCTTCACCCCATACCCTACACATGCTATCACTTGCCGCACCGATTTTATATAAGTGAGCTCGTAGTCCCATGTGTCCCGTTATGATGCCAATAGCTATACTGACCTCCTTCTTGCTTCCTTTCAGTAATAGCCTCGTCTTCTCACGATCTGGATCCCCCACAGGATTTTCGCCATCCTACCGTCCATTTCTTTGTTCCACAATGTTGCATTCGCATTCGTCGCCCACTTCCTTAACTCGGACTGCATCGACCCGAAAGGCTCCGGGTTAACCAAGCTTATTGACGGCAGTTTTAAGGCCCTCACCGGAAAATCGTCTGCCCTTTCATTTTCCCTTACTCCGTTATGGCCCGGCACCCAAGCGTTGCCGATTTTCCCGTCCTCAGAGGAGGCGTTAATCTCCTTCTTACACTGCAAGACTTTTCGTGACCTCACCGTCCTGGTTGTTATTGCCCTTATGGCCAGTTAACTGTCCGCAAAGATGTTCACACTCAACGTTCGCGCGTTAATACCACTCGCATTCCTTGATCGCCCGGATCTCCGCCTGCAGGAACGTATCTAAAACAGATCTCAGTCTTTGGGTTTTCAATGTAAACCCCCAGGCCCACGCTGTCCTCTAGGTTTGATCCAACCGTATAACATGATCGTCCAGATGGAAATACTAGGGTTCCGTCAATCCAAGACTGTGCCGGTGCCTGCAGTGCCTCGCACTCGACTTCAAGGTTCATCTCTGGTATCCGATCGCAAACCTGTTCCCTTCCTTTCAGGTTTCCTATCGTCGCCTCGATCATAAGGTGGTGATAATAATAATTTTATATCTAATTTATGCCGTACACAACTACTGTGGCACAGGGTACTATAATTTAGTGCATTTGCTTGTAACACCCAAAAAGAAGCTAGGGAGGCTATTCGAAACGTTGTGTTTGTGCAATAAGCTCTCGATGCATTGGCATCGAGGCGGCTTTCAGCAATGTGCGGACCGACACACTGATCAAATCCTAGAACCAGCAGCGGTCCTAAGCAATGATGAATAAACTGTGGATCAGATCACATAAATATAAGGGAGAAACTGGCCACTCCTATTGGTCACCACCAAGAATAGCCTATTACGGATGTTGACTGAGGAGGGATTTGAACCGGTCTGCTACGCAGACGATGTTATTATTTCTAAAGAGTAAGGATCCGAACTAGTTATGCAGAAGGTCCGAAAGGGTCCTGCAGATGGCATATGACTCTGCTAGACCTAGGGTCTCAATGTTAACCAAGAAAAGACCGGCATCTGCTTGATCACGAGGAAGACAAAGGTGGGCCAATTTAACGCACCACGTTTCCTAAATAAGACGATTTCTACATCTGACAAGGTCAAATATTTAGGAGTAATCTTGAACAGGAAACTGACTTGGAAGTGTTATATTCAGGAGCGTAACAAGAAGGCTCACATATATTGGGCACTGCGAAGACGGGCTCAATATCAATGCATCGAGGGCTTACTGCCTAAACACAATGGGGCCTGAATACGATGGAGAACAAGTGAAACATTAGGATAGTACAACAGGTTCATTGAACATGTTATCTTGGCAAAGGCGGAGCGATGACCCCACACCCACTAAGGCACTGGAGACTTTTTTAGATATCCGACCAATAGACATAGAGATTAAGTGTGAGGCAGCTATAGCGGCTATGAGACTTAAGGCGATGGAAAATTGAATAGGTTATAGGAGCAGGTCATACCATTGCGGTATAATCGAGGTGATGGTAGGAAACTTGGAAGGAATGGAAGAGGTTTCCGATCGAATATCTGAGACGACACTTGAGGTCGAGTGCCAGCGGCACAGTCTTGGATGAACCCTAGTATTGCCATCTGGAAGATCATGTTACACGGATGGAACGAAGCTAGAGGACAGAGTGGGCCTGGGGGTCTACATTAAGAACCCAAGGACTGAGATATGTTTTAGACTGCCTTACAATAATTAACGGAATGCGTTAAGTGGTGTAGTGTCATAGCGAGGACGTTGAGTGTGAACATCTTTACGGACAGTAAAATTGCCATAAAGGCAATAACAAGGACGGTAAAATCACGAACAGTCTTGGAGTGTAAGAAGGAGATTATCGCCTTCTCTGAGGATGGCACGATTCGCATCGTTTGGGTGCCGGGCCATAATGGAGTAACTGGGAATGAGAAAGCAGACGATTTGGCAGTGAAGGCCGGAGAATTGCCGTCTATAAACTTGGTTAACCGGAAGCCTTTATGTAGGTCGTTGGGGCTTGCAATTGAGCCACATCAGTTCAGATTTAGATTTAGCTCCCATATAAAACGATATCCAGATTTGATTTTTGAGCCACTGAAAGCCGCAATTTTTGTCCCATTTGGCTGAAATTTTGCTACGGTGTTCTGTTACAACTTCCAACAACTGAACCAAGAACGGTTCAAATCGGTCTGTAAAATGGTATAGTTCCCATATAAACCGATACCCGATTTGACTTCTTGAGCTTTTACACGCCGCATTTTTTGTCCTATTTGGCTGAAATGGGGCATGTAGTGTTTTGTTATTGCTTTCAACAATTGTGCTTAGTACGGTCTAAAACGGTCTATAACCTAATATAGCTCCCGTACAAACCGATCTCCCGATTTGATTTCTTGAGTCGTTACAAGCCGCAATCGTTACAAGCCGCAGTCGTTACAAGCCGCAATTATTGTTCGATTTTGCATGCTGTGTTCTGTTACGACTTCCAATAGCTATGCCAAACACGGTCCAAATCAGATTGAAACCTGATATTGCTCCCATGTAAACCGGTCTCACTATCATCCTTGTTCGGTTCCTTAAAGCTTTAATTTTTGCTGGTTTGACAGAAGATTGGCATGCACAATAAAATTATGCCCTTCAACTTAATTTATTTTGTATACATTTCTAATAGAATCCATGGTGGTGGGTTCCCAAGATTTGGCCCTGCCGAACATGTCCGTCCGTCTGTCCGCCTGTCCGTTCGTCCGTCTGCCTGTCGAAAGCACGCTTACTTTCGAAGGAGTAAAGCTAGCCGCTTGAAATTTTGCACAAATACTTCTTATAAGTGTAGGTCGGTTAGGATTGTAAATGGGCTATATCGGTCCACGTTTTGATATAGCTGCAATATAAACCGATCTGAGATCTCGATTTCTTGAACCGCTAGAGGGCACAATTCTTATCCGATTTGGCTGAAATTTTGCATGAAGTGTTTCAGTATGACTTCCAAAAATTGTCCTGAGTATGGTTGAAATCGGTCCATACCCTTATAAAGCCGTCATATAAACCGATCTGGGGGTCTCGACTTCTTGAGCGTCTAGATTGCGCAATCTCCGATTTGGCTGAAATTTTGCACGACGCGTTTTGTGACTTGCAATATTTGTGTTAAGAATAGATCAAATCGGTCCAAAACCTGATATAGCTGCCATATAAACCGAACTGGGGTCTTGACTTCTTGAGCCTCTACAGGGAGCAATTCTTATCCGATTTGGCTGAAATATTGCATGAGGTGTTTTGTTATGGCTTTCAACAACTGTATTAAGAATGGTTCAAATCAGTCCATAACCTGATAAAGATGCCACAAACCTATAGGGGATCTTGACTTCTTGAGCCTCTAAAGGGCGCAAGTATTACCCGATTTGGCTGAAATTTTGTACAACGGCTTCCCTCATGACCTTTAACATACGTGTCGAATATGGCATGAATCGGTTTATAGCCTAATACAGGTCTCCTATAAACCGATCTCCCTAGGGGATCATGACTTTATCAGTTGTCCGTTTTTACTTGTTGTCCGTAATTTGCTATTATGTGAGCAGGGGATAACCGGCTCTCATATTTGGCACCAGATTTAATTTTGAATAAAAACACGTAATTTCTTCCTTCTTTTCAAAGCTTGAAGTATTCTCATATTTTATTGTAATTGATAGATTTTCGTTTTAATTTAGACGTCAAAAGCTTTTTGATATATTCTTTTCATACCCCTTTACGGCCAAGTCGCACTGTTATGCTCAATGATTTGCACATTTCAACATTTTTGAGTTCATGATCCCCATTGCTATGGGGATGTTGAATCATTGCCATGATTTCGCCGATGACAGTCAATTAAAATGCATCTGGTTTTATGTTGCACATTCCAGCAAACATGTCTGTTAGTGTTGCTAAACAACTAGGATTGGTTACATTTTGTTATTTCTTTTTTATGATTTTTCCATAGGTTTGCATGGGTCCTGCCTGCTCTCTACCCCAAACGTCACAGCCAATCAATGGATATGGGACTAGTTTGTTTTGTTCGCAAACTATTTGTGCAATTGTCACGTAGTATGCTGTTCTTTGCTACTTTTCGCAGTTAATTGCAAACTTCCAATTAAACGAAGACAATGTCTGTGGGTCTCCGCCGTTGTTGTCATGTGAGATGTTTTCAAATTAATTGCAGACAATTGCAAAAAAGAACAACGAAAAAGTCTTCTTCAATTTATAGAAGTGATTAGATGACAGATACTTGATTGTGTAGTGAATGGCTTGTTGGTGGCATGTTTGTATGTGGCATACAATGTTGCACATTGTCGCCCAAGTTTGCTATTTGGTGAGAAGGCAGGCAATTTAATGCATTTGCTAGAGATAAAACAAGTAAAAGCGTGATAAGTTCGGCAGGGCCGAATCTTATATACCCTCCACCATGAATCGCATATTTGTCGAGCTCTTTCCACAGTATCTCTTTTTAGGAAAGAAAAGAATTGCTATGTTATTGGAACAAAATCAAGTTATGGTTCATTTCGGACCATAATTGAACTGAATATTGGAGACCATAGTAGTAGTCTTTGTGTAAAATTTCAGCCAAATCTAACAAGAAATGCGCACTTTAGGGGCTGACGAAGTAAAATAGGGAGATCGGTTTAAAGGGGAGCTACATTAGGCTATAAACCGATTCATGCCATTATCGACACGTATGTTAAAGGTCATGAGAGAAGCCATTGTACAAAATTTCAACCAAATCGGATCGAAATTGCTCCCTGCAGAGGCTCAAGAAGTCAAGACCCCAAATTGGTGTATGTGGCAGCTGTACCCGGATATGGAACGATTTGAACCATACTTAGCACATCAGCTCAAAAGTCATAACAAAACACCTCATGGAAAATTTCAGCCAAATCGGTTCGTAATTACGCCCTCTAGTGGCTCAAGAAGTCAAGACCCCAGATCGGTTTATATGACAACTTATCAAGTTATTGACCGATTTCAACCGACCGATTTAGCACAGTTGTTGAAAGTCATAACAGAACACCTCATAGAAAATTTCAGCCAAATCGGTTCATAATTGCGCCCTCTAGTGACTCAAGAAGTCAAGACCCCAAATCGGTTTATATGGCAGCTATTCCTGGATATGGAACGCTTTAAACCATACTTAGCAAATCAGCTCAAAAGTCATAACAAAACACCTCATGGAAAATTTCAGCCAAATCGGTTCATAATAACGCCCTCTAGTGGCTCAAGAAGTCAAGACCCCAGATCGGTTTATATGGCAGCTATATCAAGTTATTGACCGATTTCAACTATTTTTAGCACAGTTGTTGGAAGTCATAACAAAACACCTCATGGCAAATTTCAACTTGGTTCATAATTGCGACCTCTAGTGGCTCAAGAAGTCAAGACCCCAAATCGGTTTATATGGCAGCTATATCAGGTTTTTGACCGATTTGAACCATGCTCAGCGCAATTGGAAATCATAATAAAACACTTCATTCAAAATTTCATTCGAATAGGATACAAATTACGCCCATTAGCGGCTCAAGAAGTCAAGATCCCAGATCGGTTTATATGGCAGCTACATCAAAGCGTGGACCGATACAGCCCATTTATAATCACAACCGACATAACTAATAAAAAGTATTTGTGCAGAATTTCAAGCGGCTAGCTTTACTCCTTCGAAAGTTAGCGTGCTTTCGACAGACGGACGGACAGACAGATGGACGAACAGACGGACGGACGGACATGGCTAGATCGACCTAAAATGTCATGACGATTATGGGGTCTTAGACGAATATTTTGAGAAGTGACAAACAGAATGACGAAATTATTATGCCTCCATCCTATGGTGGAGGGTATAAAACTGAATGCTACAAGAGATGGGAGGGGAAAAGCATAAGATTTCTCTTAATGCTAAGATTTTTGCTGTGATTGTAAAAATCTAAGTTTTTCTCTGTACATTGTTTGCTGTTGATAAAAAATTCTTCAATTATTGCTGATTTCTTAAGTGCTGCAATATTTCCATACGGTACTCTTGTTATCCGTTTAAAGTACGCTTTCAAAATTGGCCAAGAATTGCTCCATTATCTCATTTTACACTTTGTCTCCTGGCTTCTTTTCAATGTCATTTCTAAACTTTTTTCCCCTTTCAATCTCAAATATTTTCTTGTTTATTGCTAACAATGTCACCTCCATGCCAGGCCGCCTTAATGACCACATTGACCTCGTTTCTCGGCAGGCATTGTATATTTGTTACACATTTCTCGCTTTACTTTCTTAGCCATCATAATTCCCATTAATAGGTGCGTCTCGAATTCCGTTTTTTTGTATTTTGTGGCAGCCGCATGCTCTTTTCACTTTCTTTCTTAACACTTTTTACATGTAGAAATGAGCATGGTGGAATTTTCTTCTTCATATATAAAGGCACCAAGTAAAAAAAGGGAAAAAAGATATACAATCATGTTTACCAGAAACATGAAAAAGGCCATGCTCGTATGTATGTTTGAGCGTTTAGATGGTTGGCTTGAACAAAACGTAAGAGTTAAAAGTCATAAAATCATTTAAGGGGCTATTAAATCATTATTATTGCCACAATGACCTTGGACAGTGATGTATGTCTAAGGGAAATCGTTTAACATCGCCTGCATAAATGCAATGCCGAGTACGAGGAGTGTGAATCGCTGAAAACCATTCTAACAATCAAAATTTCTGATTATAAGTCTTGTTATGACAACAGATGGCACACATCCATCTGTTGTCATAACAAGACTTATACGGACACAAGTTTAACGAGTTCACCTAGTAGCGTATTTTGTGTGGATAATAATTACGATGGAAGATGATATGACAGCAAAGCAAAGACTGTCTGAAAGTGTTCTTCAATTTTTATGGCCTTCTCCTGGCTCATCCAGTTTAAATCACACGAATATTGCTTGAAACATCTTGTACCTAGAATGGACTGTCTTTTCTGTGTGTTGGTCTTCCGTCCTGTGTTAAATGGTTTATGATGCAGGACAAGGCTGCTTGAACTGCAACGACCTCCAATTAGCTATCATAAAAAATATTTTATTAGGTCTTTTTAAAAGGAAGAAAAAACATTTAGTTAAACAAAGACAAAAATACGGCTGTTCTAGTTTTAAGGCTTGAAAAGGGTTATTAGTGCGTTATTTGGAAAATTTTATATTTTAAATAGGAAAAGGAGGTTTGAAATGCAAAATCAACAGCAAAGGTCTTACAATCACTATAGAGGTATATCATTCTAACCCACACCAGTATTTTGGAACAAAGTATTATAATTTAATGAAATTGTTTGTAACATCCGCAAGGACATGTTGTTCGGCTTTGGCTGGTTGCCAATAATGGCTGGTAATTTTTGATCACAAAGAACAAAAAGTATTTTCATTGATTAGACTTTATTGAAACAATTAAAAAGGCGTTAAGTTCGGCCGGGCCGAACTTTGTATACCTACCACCTTGCGAATACAATATATGTAAACCAACTTTCGTCAAAATCCGGTGAAAAAATCATATCTTATGACCCATAGCAGCTATATTATCGAAATATGTTCCGATTTGGAGCAAATACCAAAAACTACAAGTCATTCTTCGATTGTGTATAATAAAACCTTCAATCGCTAGATCGGTCTATATGGCAGCTATATTCAAATCTGGACCGATTATTAATCTGGCCAAATTAAAGAAGTATGTCGAAGAACCAAACACAACTCACTGACCCAAATTTCGGCGACATCGAACAATAAATGCACCTTTTATGGGCCCAAGAAGAATATTGAAGAGTCTAACACAACTTACTGTACCAAATTTCGGCGACATCGGACAATAAATCCACCTTTTATGGGCCCAAAACCTTAAATCAAAAGATCGGTCTATATGGCAGCTATATTCAAATCTAGACCGATCTGGGCCAAATTAAAGAAGGATGTCGAAGAACCAAACACAACTCACTGACCCAAATTTCGGCGACATCGAACAATAAATGCACCTTTTATGGGCCCAAAACCTTAAATCAAATGATCGGTCAATATGGCAGCTATATTCATATCTAGACCGATCTGGGCCAAATTAAAGAAGGATGTCGAAGAGCCTAACACAACTCACTGTCTCAAATTTCAGCAAAATCGGATAATAAATGTGGCTTTTATGGGCCTAAGACTCTAAATCTGCGGATCGGTCTATATGGCAGCTATATCCAAATCTGGATCGATCTGAGGGAAATTGAAGAAAAATGTCGAAGAGCCTGACACAACTCACTGTCCCAAATTTCAGCAAAAACGGATAATAAATGTGGCTTTTATGGGCCTAATACCCTAAATCGGAGGATCGGTTTATATGGCAGCTATATCCAAATCTGGACAGATCTGTGCCAAATTGGAGAAGGATGTCGAAGAGTCTAACACAACTCACTGTCCTAAATTTCGGCGACATCGGACAATAAATGCACCTTTTATGGGCCCAAAACCTTAAATCGAGAAATCGGTTTATATGGCAGCTAAATACAAATCTTTACCGATCTGGACCAAATTGAAGAAGAATGTCAAATACTCTAACATAACTCACTGTCCCAAATTTCGGCAACATCGGACAATAAATGCACCTTTTATGGGCCCAAAAGCTTTACTCCAGTGGATGAGAGGCTAGCCACAATCTGCATAAAAACCAAATTCTTCAACATTAACCTTATTTGTGCGCATGCCCCCACGGAAGACAAGGACCAGCAGACCAAGGATATTTTCTATGAGCGCCTAGAGAGAAAATATGACCCCTGCCCCGCCCATGATATTAAAATCGTTCTGGGAGATTGTAATGCGAAGAAAGGGGAAGGAAGACATTTTTGGTCCAACAGTCGGAAAGTTCAGCCTCCACGTCCAGTAATGGGCGGAGGCTGATAGATTTCGCCGCGCCAAAAACATGGTAGTTAGTAGCACCAGATTTCAACATAAGAATATTCACAAAGCCATATGGCTGTCACTCGATCAAAACACGAGAAACCAAATTGATCACGTTGTGATAGATGGAAGGAATTCATCCAGCGTGTTAGATGTACGATCGATCCGTGGAGCGAATATAACATCGGATCATTACCTTGTTGAAGCAAAGGTTTGCACCCTTTTGAACATCGCGAGGAAAGTACGATCTAACACTGCACGGAAGCTGGACGGAAGATGAGAGCGGCATACTCCACTCGACTGAACCAACGGCTTGATGAAAGCACTACTTGTTCCGATGATATAATGGCGCAGTGGCAAACTATTGCCCACTCCATGGAAAATGTCGCGAAATCCGTACTTGGGTACCGAAAGCCTCCTCCAAGAAACCCATGCTACGACCAAGAGTGTCGAGATACTACTCAAGCAAAGAATGCGGCATACAGAGCAACCCTGCATTCAGTAGCAAAGCGCCAGATAGAGGATAGGTATCGGGAGAAAAGCAGAGAAAAAAACCCCTAGTCCGCAGAAAGAAGAAGAAAAGGAAAGACGTTAGTGTGAACGAATTGAGATGTACAGAAGTCAGAATGAAGTCCGGAAATTCTACCAAAGAATTAAACATCAAACTGATGGCTTTGGTGCAGGCACATCCTCCTGCCGAGACAAAGATGGAAATCAGGTAACTGATACAGATAGCATGCTGAGGATATGAAAGGAACATTTTACCCAACTGCTAGCGTCCAATGATGGCGGCGAAGAGGATACTGTAGAACCAATCCGTGATGATAGTATATGATGTTTACCTCCTGAATGAAAAACAACAAGGCAGTAGGACGTCGGCTCCTGCTACCTTGTTGTTCCCGCTGAACTATTTAGGACCGGAGGCGGCACGCTTATTATGCGTATGCATTAGCTTGTCTGCGCAATCTGGCTAGAAGAACGCATACCCGATGATAGCAACCTCAGCATATTATGTCCCATACACAAGAAAGGAAAAGACCAGCCCCCGTTTTGCATATTACTATGGATATGGCAGTGGAGTCTCTTTAAATGAGGATGGTTATTTTATCCATGGTGTTGGGCATCCAAAGTTTGACACGGCCTCACAGTGGTTCGAAATCGAAAAATCCTTCCATAACTGTGAAATGGATAAATATATTCCAATATTTCTCTCAATACGTCCCGTGGCACCGTCTTGTGGAAAACACGTGTCATGTAAGTCAAGCTCTTGCATTTTGGGAAGTTGGAAAGTTGGATATCATCTCACGGTAGAGCTCTCCATTCACAGATACGTTACGATTCGCTTCATCTTTGAGGAAGTACGGCCCAATGATGCCACTTGCCCATAAACCGCACCAAAACTAAGAATTTTCTGGATGCCAAAAAGATAATAGCTAAAAAATCACCCTTTATTAGTTGATCAAATCGGGATCTCAGCAACATTTTAAACATTTCCGCTTGGTCATTTCTTAAATATAAAAAGGAAAATAACACCTACTAGAAAAAATTATGATGGAAATAATGATGTAAAATTTTTTGAAAAAATGCAAAATTTTGATTTTTTCCGAGAGTTTGGATTCTGAAGCGAATAACTTGTAATAGTTAGAGACAATTTGCATAAATTTTTTAGCATTCGTAGATTCCTGTAACTTTGATAAGGATATAAACAAATCAATCGGTTCTCAAATAGTCCCACAATTTCAGAAATACCGACGTCCAATAACTCATAATCATATAACAAACATTTTAGCATGTTTCTAAAATTTATCAAAATGTCTGTTTTGCGCTTTCTTTATTCTGTCTTAAAATCTTATTGGGATTCCATTGCAGGATATTGTCCGGCTTTAGACCATTGTTTTATGCTAGAAACATTGTTGAATGCCAGAAGCATTTGACTGGTTTTCCGTATCGTGATTTCATTTTCGATCATGAAAAATCTTCAGCTGTATATGTCAAATGGATCATGGCACTTTACATTCTTTCCATCTAGAGTAAGTTGTAAAACACTCATCTGAATTTGCACAGGGCTCCTTAAGACGACTTGATTCATAAGCGCAAAGGAAAATAAATCAAATCTTACTTCCCTTATTCAAATCTTACGATGATAATAGCAACAAACACAAACATCTTTTGCAAAACTCTTTTATTCTTCGCACCGCGATCGCCCAACGGTTGATACTGCCAATGCGGTTTTTGTGTACAAGCATTGACCTACACCACATGGGACGTGCCTTTCGTTTGGTTTGTCTGTTTTGCAGTATCAGTCAATCCCATGAATTAGTCTCTCACTTTTGCATATTTATTGAAAACACCTCAACAGTGACTACATAAAGTTTCGTGTACATACCCCGATCCGTTAAAAAGTTCCAGATGTATTTCCAAGATTTTTCGATTTGGCAATAAAGTGCGGCTTGAACTTGGTAAATCCACTATCGATATCATAGTCAGACCCAGATACTGAATAATCTAAAAACAAGTAAGAGCGTGCTAAGTTCAGCCGTGGCGAATCTTATATACCCTCCACCATGGATCGCATTTGTTGAGTTCTATGCGCGGCACCTCTTTTTAGGCAAACAACGAATATTGAATAAGAACTGTTATGCTATTGGAGCTATATCAAGTTATAATCCGATCAGGACCATAAAAGAATGCCGAACATTGTTTAAGTCATTGTGTAATATTTCAGTTTATTCGGATAAGAATTGCGTCTTGTAGGGGTTCAAGAAGCAAAATCGGGAAATAGGTTTATATGGGAGCTATATCAAGCTATTGATCGATTCAGACCATATTAGACACGTATGTTGAAGGTCATGAGAGTAGCCGTTGTACAAAATTTCTGCCAAATCGGATGATAATTGCGCCCTCTAGAGGCTCAAGAAGTCAAGATCCCAGATCGGTTTAAATGGCAGCTATATGAGGTTCTATACCGATTTACGCCATACTTAGCACAGTTATTGGAAGTCATAACAAAACACCCCATGCAAAGTTTCAGTTAAATCGGACGAGAATTGCGCCCTCTGAAGGGCTCAAAAAGTCAAGACCCAAGATCGGTTTATATGGCAGCTATATCAAAACATGGACCGAGTTGGCCCATTTACAATCCCAAAAGACCTACACTACTAAAAAGTATTTGCGCAAAATTTCAAGCGACTCGCTTTACTCCTTCGAATATTAGTGTGCTTTCGACAGACAGACGGACGGACAGACGGACTAACATGCCTAGATCGACTTAAAATGACATGGCGATCGAGAATATATATCTTTATGGGATCTCTGACGCATATTTTGAGGTGTGGAGGGTATAAAAGGAGATTGGCCCCTTTCGTTTATATGTGAATACCATGACAGCATGGAAAGATAGTCCAAGCCATGTCTAAGTTTGTATTTTAGGGTATTTCTTTAACTGTAGTATATAACAGATAAAACTTCAAAGAATTTCAATTTTATCTTAGAAACATTTTTAGGGTTCAAACGATGCCATAGCACAAAAACCATTGTATTTTATTTTTATCTCTACCTCAGCCACTTAACATAGTTTATCAGAAAATCATGAACTTCTACAACAACATCGGCTAATTACAACATGACCCCTGAACGTACCGAAATTATTTAATTAATATGCATAAGTATTTCCCTGCTTATGAATTCATTTTGAAGTAAATGTTTTCATTTTGTGTGGCGATAGCAACAAAATACTTATGTAAAGCAATGTCAGCCCATCGAACCATAATGAACTTCATTCCCATCCTGCGCCATCAGTATTTCAATTTAAATTGGACGTATCGAAAAACACGAAAGACATTTTCCAAAGTGGCTTCTGCTCCAAAATGAATGAAGTCATGCAAGGCCAGAGGCAACAAATCAATTAACGATAAACCCCCTCCACCAGCAACTGCATGGAAGCGATAGTCGGGAGAGAGAGAGGAAAAAAAAATACCAAATAATCAATATGGACCACCATGGAAGTGGAAAAGTGGCATGCTCTCAAGCTGCCTAAAAATGCAGCGATTTGCGTGGGAATTTTTAATAAATAATTCTCCGCAGACTCCATTTTTGTTGTTTCTTCATCTGTATTTAAATCAAGTAAAAGCAACTAAGACCGTTCATATTTTAAAAAGTCTGTCGACTTCTGCAGTTGGTAAATGTAAATGCAGGCATTTTGTTAGCATTAGCAGCACCCATTCGCTTGGTTGGCTATTTTCGTGTACCGCCGGCGTATCTTTATAGCACGATCAAATGCACGCTTGCCAGTGGTGCAAGTTATGGCCTATAAATTATATGCAATTGCAACAATGTTGCGCTTTGTTAGATGCGGTTAAGTGGTTTAAAAATGTTAAAATTAAAACTAATGAACACTTTTATCTACAAAGAAAGGAAAAAAATAGCAAATTCAGCCAAGGCACAGTACTTTGACTACGGCTATATTTTTTCAACTACAAAAAAATTATCCAACTAAATGGGTTTCAGAGGATAAAAAAAAAAAACAAGTAAGAGCGTACTAAGTGCGGCCGGGCCGAATCTTATATACCCTCCACCATGGATCGCATTTGTCGAATTCTATGCGCGGTATCTTGTTTTAGGCAAACAGAGAATATTGAAGAAGAACTGTTATGCTATTGGAGTAACATCAAGTTAAAGTCCGATTCGGACCATAAATGAATGCTGAACATTGTAGAAGTCATTGTGTAATATGTCAGTTCATTCGGATAAGAATTGCGCCTTGTAGGGGTTCAAAAAGCAAAATCGGGAGATCGCTTTATATGGGAGCTGTATCAAGCTATAAATCGATTTACACCATATTGCACGCGTATGTTAAAGGCCATGGGAGAAGCCCTTGTTCAAAATTTGTGCTAAATCGGATGAGAATTACGCTCTCTAGAGGCTCAAGAAGTCAAGATCCCAGATCGGTTTATAATGCAGCTATATCGGGTTATGTGCCGATTTGCGCCATACTCATCACAGTTTTTGGAAGTTATACCAAAACACCTCATGCAACATTTTATCTAAATCGAATGAGAATTGCTCCCACTAGCAGCTCAAGAAGTCCAGATACAAGATCGAGATCCTATACCAGGTTATGGACCGATTTGAACCATACATCGCACAAATGTTGAAAGTGATACTAAAACACCACGTGCAAAATTACAGCCAAATCGGATAAGAATAGGGCCTTCTAAAAGCTCAAGAAGTCAAGACCCAAAATCGGTTTATATGGCAGCTATATCAGCTTATGAACCGATTTGAACCATACTAAGCGTTGTTGTTGGAAATGATATCAAAAAACTACGTGCAAAATTTCAGTCAAATCGGACTAGAAATGCGCCCTCTTGAGGCTCAAGAAGTCCAGACCCAAGATCGGTTTATATGGCAGCTATATCAAAACATGGACCGATTTGGCCCATTTACAATACCAACCGACCTACACTAATAAGAAGTATTTGTGCAAAATTTCAAGCTGCTAGTTTTACTCCTCCGGAAATTAGCGTGCTTTCGACAGACAGACAGACAGACGACATAAAATATCGCGACTATCAAGAATATAAATACTTAATGGGGTCTCAGACGAATATTTCGAGTAGTTGCAAACAGAATGACGAAATTAGTATACACCCCATCTTATGGTGGAGGGTATAATAATTAGAACATTTTCATTCGCGGAGATTAGAAATGGGCCATATAGGTTCAGATTTGGATATAGCTTCCATATAAACCGATCTGCCAATTGGACCCCTGGAGGCCGCAATTTTTTTTCCGATTAGGCTGACGTGCAGCGTTCTATTAGGACTTGAAACTACCATACCAATTACAATCCAAATCAGTCTATTACCTGATCCAGCTTTCATATAAATAGATCTCCCGATTTGATTTCTTGAGCCTTTACAAGCCCAATTTTTGTCCTATTTAGATTCAATTTTGCACGTAGTGTTCTGTTGTGACTTTCAACAACTGTCCCAAGTACGGTCCGAATGGGGCAATAACCTGATATAGCTCCCATATAAACCGATCCTCCAATTTGATTTCTGTAGCTTAAAAGCCGCAATTTTTTTTTCGATTTGGCTGAAATTTAGCATATGGTGTTCCGTTATGACTTCTGACAACTGTTCTAAGTACGAATGGTTCTATAGCCTGATATAGCTCCCATATAAACCGATCTCCCGATTTGGCTGCTTGAGTTCTTGAAAGCCGCTTAAGGCGATAGGAGAATGGATTGAGCGGTATAATCGTGGCGAAACCTGGAAGGAAGGGACGAGGTTTCCGATCGTATACCTGAGACCACACTTGAAGTCGCGTGCGAGGCCCTACTGGCATCGGCACAGTCTTGGGATGACGTAACCCTAGTATTGCCGTCTGGGAGATCACACATGGATCAAAGTTAATGTACATAGTGGGCCTGTGGGTCTACATTAAGAACCCAGCGATTGAGATCTGTTTTGGCCTGCCTGACCATAATAAGGTCCTGCAGGAAGAGATCCGGGCGATCATGGAATGCGTGAGGTAGTGTGGTACTAATGAGAGGACGTCGAGAGGTAACATTTTTACGGACAGTAATATGGCTAAAAGGGCAATGGCGACCGGGAAGGTTAGATCACGAACAGTCTTGCAGTGTAAGAAGGAGATTAACGCCTCCTCTGAGAATAGCACAATCCGCATGCAGGGCCATAACACAGTAAGGAGGCAGTTAAGGCCCGAGAACTGCCGTCGATAAACTTGGTTAACCCCAAGCCTTTCGTTTCGACGCCATCCGATTTAAGAATTTAAGGGACAAACGCCCATGTAACACTGTGGAACTGCGAAGCAGTCGATAGGACGGCGAACATCCTATGGGGTGATTCGGATGGTGAGAGGACGAGGCTATTACTGAAAGGAAGTAAGAAGGAGGTCAGTATAGCTTTTGGTGTCATAACGGGACACATACAAGCTCACTTATGCAAAATCGGTGCGGCAAGTGATGGCGTGTGTAGGGCATGTGGGGAAGATAATGAGACGTTGGAGCCTTTCCTTTGCCATTGCCCGGCTTTTGCGGCTAACACACACACCGGTACTTAAGTGGGGACACGATACCAGTCATGAGCCAACTTAGGGATGTGGTATGGAAACCAATAAGGATTTTGTAAGTAGCACGGGATTCCTAACTTGAAATTTTCTTTTTCGAGGTTTTATGGCGCACAGCACACCTATTACAGGCTTAGGTGTATGTCTATAGTGGCATGGTTCGGATTAATATCTGCACCCTCTTTTCAACCTAACCTAACCACAATTTTTGTCCGATTTGAATGAAATTTTGCATGTGGTGTTCTGTTATGACTTCCAACTACTGTGCCAAGTACGGTCCGAATGGGTCTATAACCTGATATAGCTTCCGTGTAAACCGGAAAAAGTTTGGTATTATAGAATAAAATTATGCCCTTTAACTTAATTTATTTTATATAAATTTTTAGCAGGATCCATGGTGGATTCGGCCCGGCCGAACTTGGCACGCTTTTACTTGTTTGAATATATTTACCATAAACCAACCCCTTTATTAAAAACCTTAGAATCATTATGCAACTCTACCCGACATTCATTTATGATAGAACCCTTTGGACCCGTGCTGAGTATGGTCTAAATCGGATCATATTCGGATATCTTATATATAAAAATCAATTTGTGTTTGTTTGTAGGTTTGTTTGTATGTTTGTTTGAATGTTTGTGTGTTCCTTATAGACTCAGAAACGACTGAACCGATTTTCTTGAAATTTTCACAGATGGTGCATAATGACCCCGTGGTGAAAATAGGGTACTACATTTTTTGATCTTTGAAGGGGGGCAGAACCTCCCCCTTACCCAAACATATATTTAGACCAATCACAACAATATAGGACTCAAATGAAAGGTATTTAGGATAAGAAAACGTATCTGATATGCAATTGTTGGACCAAGTGTAAGGGGGACCACCCCAACCCCCAAAACACCCCTAAATCGAACATATTTACCGACCATGACAATATGGGACTCAAATGAAAGGTATTTACGAGTAGAATACGAATCTAATATCCAAATGTGGGACCACGTTTCTGGGGGTCCACCCCTTCCCCAAAACAACCCCCAAACAGGACTTATTTACTGTCCATGGGAATATGGGGCTTAAAGAGAAGGTATTTTAGTCTAGAATTAGAATCAAATATCCAAATATGTGTCCAAGTGTATAGGGGGCCACCTCTCCCCCAAAAACATCCCCCAAAGGGGACAAATTTACGACCATAGCAATATGGGGCTCAAATGAAAGGTCTTTGGGAGTAAAGCACGAATCTGATATCAATATTCGGGAAAAGTGTGAATGGGGCCACCCCACCCCTACAACACCACCCAAATAGGAAGTATTTGCTGACTATTGTAATATGAGGCTCAAATAAGAGGGTTTTTAGAGTAGAACACGAATCCAATATATATTTTTAAGGCCAACTCACTGAGTGGCCGGCCATCCCCCAAAAGACCCCCAAGCCGGTCATCTTTGCCGACTATGGAAATATGGGGCTCAAATTAATGGTGTTTGGGAGTAGACCATGTATCTGATATCAACATTAGGATGCAATGGTCTACGGGACGTCCCACAACCATAACAACCCCCAAATAGGACATATTTGCTCACCAAGACAATTTGGGTCTTAAAGAGAGGGGAACTAAATATTCATAGTTTCTAGGGCAAATACAACAAATTGGACATATTGCTGACTTTTGCAACAAGGAGTTTAAATGAGAATAATAAACGAATTTTTTATCCAATTTTAAAGCCAATGGCAATATGGGCTTCAAATAAATGGTATATAGATATATGAGAATAGAGCACATTGATGATATATATTTTCCGGGCTTAGTGTTTGGGGGACCACCCTAATCCTCAAAACACCCCAAGATCGGACATATTTACCGACCATGTCAATGTGGGGCTTAAATGAAAGGATTGGGGGGTAGAGCAAGAATTGATATCCACTTTCGTGACCAATTATCTGGGGGTCTACCCCTTTCCCAAAATACCCCACAACATATTTAGGGGCCATGTGTTTGGGGGACGACTCAACGTGTTAACTCCCCTAAGCCAATGGCAATATGGGGTTTAAGTAAATGGTATTTGAAAGAAGAGCACGATGCTGATACTTTTTCAAGGCCAAGTGTCTGGGGGATCACCTCACCCCCGAAAACACCCATAAATCAGATATCATGAGAATATCGGGCTGAAATAAAGTATTTTAGGAATGGAGTACACCTTACATCCAAACTTAAATTCGTGGACTAATAAAGATCATATGGGATTCAGATAAAGGCACTCATATTGTAAAACTGTTAATCAAGCGATATACTATTTGCGAAGCACGGTATTACACTAAAAGCTCTTTGTCGAACTTAAATATTCCATGGAACATTTTGTTCCATATAAAGTAAAAGAAGGCACAGTGGAGCGGGCCCGGGTCAGCTAGTAGCTCTATATAGAACGGTCAGCAGACGCTTGATCTTGATCACCAAGAATACGCAATTTACTGCCCAATTTCGCTGAAGTTGAGAACAGTGAGCTGTAAAGGACCGCCTTAATATCGGTACCGAAAATGGACAATAATTTCATATAGCTGTATATGTCCGATTTTCCTAATAAACTTTTTGACATCAAAAATCGTGTATTTTCCTCGGATTTAGACATCTTGGGAGAAGAAATGCAAAGAGTTAAAAGTTTGGTGAAATCAGCAAACGCTGGCTGGTAACTTGCCGTCTAATAAGTTTCACTCAATGCATTTGATTTCATACCACTGTTCATAAACTAGCAATCACAAGACACTTTACAGACAAACTTGTTTAACTAGTCCATAAAGGCGTTAACTGCAAAAAAAACAGCCACTGACTGCATCTTGTTTCTGTTGCATTCGGGGGGACAGATCAGTAGAAATGGATATGTGATGCCCTGTACTTCGGCACAGACATGTGTGCAATTAAGCCAAAGACCAGACAACAGCAAAAAATTACAATAATTTATAAGTCAGATAAATGCAATGTAAGTGAAAAAAAAACTCTACCCCAAAGCAAAGACCCACTATCTTCGCTTAGGTTGCCATACAAAACATGTCGTGAGGAATTTGCAATTCCTAGTTTGAGAGGGCTGATGTTGATTGTATGCATATTTGATTAAAACTAAAACGCTTGCCTTTGTTTCCCTTGCTCAGTAACGACCGCAAATAAAGCAGACTTGAAAGGTTTCCGGGGCCATACAATGTAATGGAACACGCCCGTTTTCTGGTTGATGTGTTTCCTTTGCTAACACTAACTAATCATTTCTTTTCTTGTTTTTGCCAGCCATTGTTGTCCGTCCACATCATAGTAGTTATGAGTTTTTTTCTTGTGTTTGTTGTTATTCTTCTTTGCTCTGACGGCATTCTTAGACAATCGAGGTTATATAAAATATGGTATTTCTTAGAAACTAAAACAATTTCTTGGGCTGCTTACATTGTGTCTTCTTCCGTCTAATGGTATCTACGCAAAATGCCATCTCTCCCTCCATTCAACCAGCTGTCGAGAAAGGATCCTAGGCAGCCATACCCAGCGAGGAGGAAGAACTAATGCCATCGTACCATGGAATAAAATGGCAACCTTAGCCACAGAGCCATGGCACTCACACCCATAGTCAGTCACTATGTCAGTCTCAGTGAATGAGAAATAAGGATGTGTAATGCACGAATGTTTGTCTATCTGTTTGTTTGTTTGATTGTTTCTCAAAGGACAAACAAGAGGGCAAGGGCAAGTAGTGCTGCCACAAGACGCACGGAAAAAAAATGAAAAAAAGAAGAAATCTAATAAAGTAATATCGCGCACGAGTAATTTTGAAGCAAGTTTTCCATTTAGATAATGGAAAAAGTCCATTTGGCAAAAAAGTACTGAGTACGCTTTATACATACGAATTCATACGGGATGTAATAATGTAGCGCCGTTTTTGAGTGTGTGTGTGTGTTGTGTGTTTGTATGGAACGTATGGCTATGTGGCGAAGGATACACCACACATTTGTAATTGAGTGTGCATGTGTGTGTGTGTGCGTGTGTGTGGCGTGTCTTTATCAGTGTATCTTAAATACATCCTTATGCACGTACACATTTTGGGCTGAAACAAACAGTAGGAGGAGGTCCTGCGATACACACCAACTACTTTTCACTCCCACATGTACATCATGTAGAAGTATTATTGTAATGTCAGTGAATTTTTCTTTGCCATATTTGTCAGACATTTTTAAAAGGACGAACTAATGAAAGTACAGCGCAGAGCAATTGTATAGGGTAAAATTCGTAAAAATGTAAACTAAGAAAAGTTCGTACAGAGTTGTTTTGGAAGAAAATTAGGTAAAAACAAGTAAAAGCGTGCTAAGTTCGGCCGGGCCGAATCTTATATACCCTCCACCATGGATCGCATTTGTCGAGTTCTTTTCCCGGCATCTCCTCTTAGGCAAAAAAGGATATAGGAAACATGTAAAAGCGTGCTAAGTTCGGCCGGGCCGAATCTTACATACTCTCTACCATGGATCGCATTTGCCGAGTTCTTCTCCCGGCATCTATTCTTAGGCAAAAAAGGATATAAGAAAAGATTTGCTCTGCCATTATTATATTATTACATGTTGGAGACCTGTGTAAAATGTCAGCCAATTCGAATAAGAATTGCGCCATTTGGGGGCTCAAGAAGTAAAATAGAGAGATCGATTTATATGGGAGCTGTATCGGGCTATAGACCGATGACAGCTATATCAAAACATGGACCGATATGGCCCATTTACAATACAACCGACCTACACTAATAAGAAGTATTTGTGCAAAATTTCAAGCGACTAGCTTTACTCCTTCGGAAGTTAGCGTGCTTTCGACAGACAGACGGACGGACGGATAGACGGACGGACATAGCTAGATCGACATAAAATGTCGCGACGATCAAGAATATATAAACTTTATGGGGCCTCAGACGAATACTTCGAGTAGTTACAAACAGAATGACGAAATTAGTATACCCCCCATCTTATGGTGGAGGGTATAAAAATACTTTGAAAGGATATTTCCTATACACTGTGCTATTCATTGCAGAATACGAACGGCATGCTGCAAAACTATAAGACTGAGATACAATTAAATGTCCCATCGTTTATAGAGGAAACTAGCTGAACCGGGCCCGCTTTTTACTTTTACTTTATATGGAACAAAATTTCCTTGGAAAATTTATTTTCGACAATAAAAAAACTTTATTGAAATACCGTGCAACAAACAGTTTAACAATATAAGTGCCTTTATCTGAATCCCATCTTTAATGGTCTACGAATTTAAGTTTGGATGTATGAAGTACTCCATTCTTAAAATACTTTATTTCAGTCCAATATTCCCATGATGTCTGATTTAGGGGTATTTTCGGGGGTGAGGTGGTCTCCCAGATACTTGGCCTTGAAAAAATATCAGCATCGTGCTCTTCTCGCAAATAGTTTTTTTTTTAAACTCCATATTGCAATTGGTTTTGAGGGGCGTTTACAAGATGAGGCGTCCCCCAAAAACATGGCCCCAAGATTAGTTTCAAATCCGTTTTCAAATCTCAAATACCTTTCATTTGAGCCACATATTGGCATGGACGAAAAATTTGTACTCTTTGGGGGGTGTTTTGGGACAGGGGCCCCGAATAGATGGTCCCACATTTGGATATCAGATTCGTACTCTACTCCCAAATATTTTTATTTGAGCCCCATATTGCGATGGTCAGTAAAAAATTGCGGTTGGTCTTAAAATACTTTATTTCAGTCCAATATTCCCATGATGTCTGATTTAGGGGTATTTTCGGGGGTGAGGTGGTCTCCCAGATACTTGGCCTTGAAAAAATATCAGCATCGTGCTCTTCTCGCAAATAGTTTTTTTTTTTAAACTCCATATTGCAATTGGTTTTGAGGGGCGTTTACAAGATGAGGCGTCCCCCAAAAACATGGCCCCAAGATTAGTTTCAAATCCGTTTTCAAATCTCAAATACCTTTCATTTGAGCCACATATTGGCATGGACGAAAAATTTGTACTCTTTGGGGGGTGTTTTGGGACAGGGGCCCCGAATAGATGGTCCCACATTTGGATATCAGATTCGTACTCTACTCCCAAATATTTTTATTTGAGCCCCATATTGCGATGGTCAGTAAAAAATTGCTGTTGGTGGGGCATTTTGGGAAAGGGGTAGACCCCCAGAAAATTGGTCCCACATTGACATCATCGGTAAATATGCCCGATTTAGGGGTGTTTTGGGGAGTGGAAGTGGTCACCCAAACACTAAGCCCTAAAAATATATCAGCAATATGCTCTATTGTCATATATTTGAACCTCATATTGCCATTGGTCTCAAAATTGGATATCAAACTCGTTTTCTAATTTCCAATTCCATTCACTTAATTGGAAGTCCCATATTGCCATAGTCATTAAATATGTCCAATTATGGGTGTTTTGGGGGTTGGGGTGGTCCCCCAAACACTTGGTCGGACAATTTGATATCAGATACGTTTTCTAATCTTAAATACCTTTCATTTGAGTCCCATAATGTCGTGATTGGTGTATATATGCATATTTGGTATGTTTCAGACTGTCAGCATATTTTCCGATCAGATAGTGACCTGTCATGACTGACACAATGACTGAGACGTCTGTTCTAGCCAGTGACAGCAAAGCGGAAGACCTCTTCAAGTCTAGATTCGGCCATGTAGTTTTGGAATGCTCACAGCCCCCTCTTTGTTACCATCTATCATTCGTTGTCCTTCGGGCCTGGTCCTGAAAACTCAGCTTACATATCGCTAGAGGCATACCCCCAGATTCCAGTTTCCCTAGTCTCGCAAGCTCGTCCGCTTTACAATTTCCTAGGATATCTATGTAACCCGGCACCCAGAACAGTTGAATTTTGAACTGTTCAGCCATCTCGTTGAGCGATCTGCGACAGTCGAGGTCGGTTTTTGTGTTCAGTAATGCGTTCTCCAGGGATTTAATGGCTGCCTAGTTGTCTGAGAAGATATTTATGCCAATCATCGTTATAGCATAATATCTTAGCCATTCCACCACTTCCTTAATTGCAAGGATCTCTGCTTGATAAACCCTTCTGTGGTCGGGTAACCTTGTCGACATGACCAATTCTAGACATTAAGTGTACACCCCAAAGCCCACCTGGTCGTTTAGTTTGGAACCATCCGTATAGAAGTCTATGTAACTTCTGTTACAAGGAACATCATAATTCCAATCAGTTCTATCAGAAATAGTGGTACAGTAATTTTTATCAAAAAGCGGCTCAGGTAAGGTGTAATCCACACTGACTGGAACATCAGATATTGTATCAAGGATAACACAGTGTCCGTAGCCAATACATGACCAATGAGAAAGCTTTCTTAACCCCACGCCAGTGGTTGCTGCAACTTGTCTAGCCACAATGTCTAGAAGCATAGGATGTAGCATTAAATGTAGTGCATCAGATGGTGTAGTCCTCGTGAGGCTGTGATGCACAAACATGACACCCTTTCCATCCGGTTGGGTATTGAACAGTAGGTGGACTTTTGTAGCCCCGTCCTCCAGACCACAAGACCATATAACATTATAGGTTTGACAACTGCAGTATATACCCAATGAAAGACATGTGGTCATAAGCCCCAACCTTTGCCATCGGCTCTCTTGCAAGTGTATGGGCAAGAGTTGCCTTTCTTGCCCTTTCCAAAATGTTGGATTTGAAGTTCAATTTCCTGTCCATCCAAACACCCAGGCATTTGGCTGTGATGCTAAAACGGGCCATCCTTTGGATCCGGTTAAGTATTGAGCAGTAGGTGGACTTTTGTAGCGCCGTCCACCAGACCACAACACCACATAGCATTATAGGTGCGACATCTGCAGTATAAACCCAATGCATGATGTGCGGTCTATACTCCCAAATTTTGACAATGGCTCTCTTGCAGGTGTATAGGGCAAGAGTGGCCTTTCTTGCCCTTTCCAAAATGTTGGATTTGAAGTTCAATTTCCTGTCCAGCACAACACCCCGGTATTTTGCTCTTTCTGTAAATGGAACATTCTCTACACCCAAGGAGACAGGTGCCACTGAAGGTAAATTGTTTCTCCTGCTGAAAAGAGGTTTTTGTGTCTTGCACGAATTTACGCCTAGACCACTTTCGGTAGCCCACTTCGCTGTTACACATAGAGCTTCCTGAAGTATATCTCCTAGAGTGCTTGAAACTTTCCCAGACAGCATACTTTTCCACTTTTACACCTTTTTCTTCCAGCGTCAATAATATATTGTTAATAGTTATATTCCAAAGAAGAGGAGACAGTACACCTCCTTGAAGTGTTCCTCTTATGATCCATCTTTTTAGATACAAAGATCCCAAGCCTAAAGTAATGCATCTTTTAGTAGGTAAGTTATTTGTAAACTTTCTAGCGGTAGAGTTGATGCCTAGAAACTCCAACTTCTTCACGTTTGACGTCGGTTATACATTATTGAAAGCACCTCCAATCTCAAAAAATGCTGCCCTGCCATAGTATATTCCTCGGTGGTGAGAGAACCCTCTATGTAGCCGACTAGGTCGTGAAGGGCTGCTTCAGTGATCTTGCCCAACCTAAATGCATGTTGCTGCCGAGACAGTTGATCTACAGGGATCTTTGTTCTAATATATTTTTGTATAAACCTCAATAGACGAAAATATTTCGTTTTAAATACCCTCCACCATAGGATGGGGGCATACTAATTTCGTCATTCTGTTTGTAACACCTCGAAATATGCATCTGAGACCCCATAAAGTATATATATTATTGATCGTCATGTCATTTTAAGTCGATCTAGCCATATCCGTCCATCTGTCCGTCCGTCTGTCTGTCGAAAGCACGCTAACTTTCGCAGGAGTAAAGCTAGCCGCTTGAAATTTTGCACAAATACTTTTTATTAGTGTAGGTCAATTGGTATGGTAAATGGGCCAAATCGGTCCATGTTTTGATATAGCTGTCATATAAACCGATCTTGGATCATGATTTCTAGAGCCTCTAGAGGGCGCAATTCTCATCCGATTTGACTGAAAATTTGCACTTGGTATTACTTTCAACATCTGCGTTAAGTATGGTTCAAATCGGTCTATGTTTTGATATAGCTGCCATATAAACCGATCTTGGGTCTTGACTTCTTCAGCCTCTAGAAGGCGCAATTCTCGTCCGATTTGACTGAAATTTTGCACGTAGTGCTTTGGTATCACTTCGAACAATTGTGTTAAGCATGATTTAGATCGGACCATAATCTGGTATAGCTGTCATATAAACCGATCTTGGATCTTGACTTCTTGAGCCTCTAGAGGTCGCAATTCTCATCCGATTTGGCTGAAACTTTACATGAGGTGTTCTATTATGACTTTTAATAACAGTGCTGAGTATGGCGCAAATCGGTATATAAACTGATATAGCTGCCATATAAACCGATCTTGGATCTTGACTTCTTGAGCCTCTAAAGGGTGTAATTCTCATACGATTTGGCAGAAATTTTGTACAACGGCTTCTCTCATAACCTTCAGCATATGTATCCAATATGGTCTAAATCGATCAATAGCTTGATACAGCTCCCATATAATCCTATCTCCCGATTTTGCTTCTTGAGACCCAAAAGGCGCAATTCTTATTACAATTCGTATACAATGACTTCTACAATGTTCAGCATTCATTTATGGTCCAAATCGGACTATAACTTGATATAGCTCCAATAGCATAACAGTTCTTATTCAATATTCTTTGTTTGCCTAAAAAGAGATACCACGCATAGAACTCGACAAATGCGAGCCATGGTGGAGGGTATATAAGATTCGGCTCGGCCGAACTTAGCACGCTCTTACTTGTTATGTGGTAAGGTTTTCCTGCAATGAAAATGGCCTTTGTGTCCACCCATCCCACAGGTATAAACGACATGGTGTTACAAGCCGAGTATATCTCCCTAAGCCAAGGGCCTGGCGACTTAAAAGAGTTTTTATAGGCCAAAGGTTTTTCGACTCAGACCCAATTTCCCCACTAACCTCAGATGAATGCATACCAGTGACAACCCACTGTCCACTGGAGAGTTTCCCGGGAAAGGTATATCAAAGAGTAGTTGTAGTATTTCCTCACTAGGCATGGTCCATACATTCTCTGACTTCAGAATATATCCCATCATAATTGGCATCGAGGCCTATTACAGTACCGCAGATGTTAGAATGTCTGCCTATGACGCTGAACGCCTGCTCGCCAGCTAACCCTTGTATTCTCTTGTAAGAAAATATTTAAAACAATGCACCAGGTGCTTCTATTCAAAGTTCTCCCACTGTAAGTCAAGTAATTGCCCTAAATGTAAGTTCTTTTTTTTTTTGGCTTCTTATTGAAAGTGATTTTCGTTCCACTACCCAAAGGGCAACAAAATCAGTTACTATACATCCCTCTAAGGCAGCAAGGAAAAAAATACTCACAAAGTATTATAGTTTGCAATGGATATTGAGTGAGTGCTTAAGCTTTAGCATTCCATTTCGCCCGTCCATGGCATGTTGCCTTCTTGTAGTTTTAATTTGCATATTTGCAAAATACAAAAGATGGCTGCTTGTCTTTTCGTTCTTAACGTGCTGTGTTCTCTTTCCATAACATTTGCAAAATGTAACGAACTGAAAATGCAAATCAACTCAGACAAAGCAGCCAAACAGCCCAAAGCTCTAAGAAATTTGCTTAAATTGAAGTCGCCATGGAGGAGGAGGGTCCTTTAGCCCAAAGGGATTTTTAAATATTTGCCAAAGAAATTGGGTGGCATACAAAAGGACAAACTCCTCCGCATATATAAGAATCTCAAATTCATAATGCTCAGCTTGAAAGCACGGTAAATGAATCTGGCTGTGTGTGTTCTCAGGCAGCAACTAACTGACGTCCCCGAGTCTCCGATAGTCATCATGGTCGTTATGGGTGCTACTGTCATTTGGGGAGTATTCACCCATGTTTGCAAGCAAAGTAGCGACTATAATTTCATATTTGGCGCCAAACGAAAATTAAAGTTTTGCTTTTGTCTTAGCTGCTTCTTCCATTTGGCCCATTGCGTTCAATGTGTCGCTGACATGTATTTTAGTTGGCCATTTATTGTTGGCGTTGCGTTGTAATTTTTACAATGCCTGTACTCGGCAGTCGTGATATTTAATTTTTATTGTCATGATTATTATGATGGTCCATACCAAGATAAATGATGCATGCTTTTATGGCCACAGTCATATTTTAGAGTGATTTTAGCAATTCAATTCATTGATTTCCTTAAAACAACATGATTAGCCTCATAAGTGAGTAGGTAGAGAGTGCTGGGGTCTATTAGAATTTTATGTTCAGAAATCAAAATTGAAATTGCCTATAAGGCAATAAGAGTCAAAGTTTAGTTCATTGAAACCAATCCAGAAGCCCATTGATTATGTGGAGGCTTATCTATAAACTATTTCCATTATTAGCTACTGCTAACGGATATTTTTGGCCAAGTTAAAGCTCTTGCAATTACAATCCGGCAACCTTTGACACACATACACACTACAAGGCTCGGGATAGCTGTGAGCATCACACAGGCTGAAAATTTGAGGTCCGATCACTGGCTGTCACGAGAAGCTTAGCTGTGAGCTACCGTCCAACACCCGTCCACATGTTGCAAATAGTGGAATGCTCCACACGGAGTAACTGCAACGGCAGTCGGGGACAATCAGTGGTATCGAGCAACGAGTTTCAATAAGAGGCCACGTGGCACGGCACTTGCATAATAAGTAAAAAGGCCATAAGTTCGGCCGGGCCGAACTTTGGACACCCACCACCTCGGGTATATATGTAAACCGCCTTTCGTTATAATCCGGTGAAAATCGAAATATGGTCCGATTTGGATCACATTCGACACGGATATTGAGTGGTCTAATAAGTACAAGTCATTGTTCAATTTTGTAGAACAAATATTGGTCTTTTTGGTAGCTATATCCAATATAGACCGATCTAAACCATATACGATACGGATGTCGAAAAACCTAACATAAGTCACTGTGTAAAATTTCAGCGAAATTGGATTATAAATGCGCCTTTTATGGGTCCAAGACCTTAAATCGAGAGATCGGTATATATGTGAACAATATGAAAATCTTAACCTAATTGAAGAGGGATGTCGAAAGGTCTAACACAACTCACTGTCCGAGATTTCGGCGAAATCGGAAAATAAATGCGCCTTTTATGGCCCAAAAACCTTAAATCGAGAGATCGGTCTATATGGCAGCTATATCCAAATTTTGACCAATCTAGGCCATATCTCAGATAGATGTTGACGGGTCTAACTTAACTTACTATCCCAAATTTCGAACGATAAATGCACCTTTTATGGGCCTAAGACATAAAATCGAGAGATCCGTTTTTATGGCAGCTATATCCAAATCTCAACCAATCTGAACCAAGTTCAAGAAAGATGTCGAAGGACCTGAACTCCCAGAAACGTGGTTCCGTAAGTGGGTATGAATTTCGTGCCCTACTCCCAAATACCTTTCATTTGAGCCCCAAATTGCCAAGATCGGTAGATATGTATGTCCAATTTAGGGATGTTTTATGGGGTGAGATGGTCCCCCAGACACATGGCACCAAAAAAAGTATTAGCATCGTGCTATACCCCCAAAAACCATTTTTAAACCCAATTTGGCATTGGTTTAATGGGAGTTTATGGGATGAGGCGTCCCGCAGACACTTGGCCCCAAATTGTTAATTAAACTAGTTTTTAAATCTCAAATATCTTTCATTTGAGCCACATGTTACCATGGTCGGTAAATTTTTACTAGTTGGGGGGAAGGGGCGGTGCCCCAAATACATGATCCCACTTTTGGATATCAGAGTCGTATTATACTCCCAAATATCTCTATTTGAGCCCCATATTGCGTCGGTCTGTAAATAATTGCTGTTTGTGGGTTGTTTCTGGGGAAAGGGTAGAGACCCAGAAGATTAGTTCCGAAAGTGGGTACCATTTTCGTGCTCTACTCCCCAATACCTTTCACTTGAGCCCCACATTGACATGGTCGGTAAATATGACCGATTTAGGGGTGTTTAGGGGAGTGAGGTGGCCCTTAGCCCTTGAAAAAAAATCAGCATCTTGCTCAACTCTCAAATATCATTTATTAGAACCCCATATTGCCATTGACCTCAAAGTTGGATATCAAATACGTTTGCTAATCTCAAATACCTTTCATTTAAACCCCTTACTGCAAAAGTCAGCAAATATGTCCGGTTTGGGGTATGGGCACTAAAAACTATAAATATCGAGCTCCACTCTCTTTAAGACCCAAATTGTCATGGTGAGCGAATGCGTCCTATTTGCGGGTGGCACGTCTGTTAGACAGTTGGTCCCGAATGTTGATATCACATTCGTTGTCTACTCCCAATTACCTTTCATTTGAGTCCCATATTTCCATAGTCGAGAACATTATCGTTTTGGGGGCTGTTTTGAGAGATGGGGCGGCCACTCAGTGACTTGCCCTGAAAATATATATCAGATTCTCGTTCTACTCTAAAATACCTCTTATTTGAGCCCCATATTGCAATGGTCAGCGAATACGTCCTATTTGAGTAGTTTTATGGGTTTGGAGTGGCCCATAAACACTTATTCCCGACTATTGAAATCAGATTCGTGCTTTACTCCCAAAGACCTTTCATTTGGGCCCCATATTGCTATGGTCGTAAATTTGTCCCCTTTGGGGGGTTTTTTGGGGAAGGGGTGGATCCCCAGAAACTTGGTCCCACACTTGGATATCAAATTCGTAATCTACTCGCAAATACCATTCATTTGAGTCTCATATTGCCATTGTCAGTAAAAATGTCCGACTTAGGGGTTTTCGGGGTTTGGGGTGGTCCCCCAAACACCTGGTCCGACAATTGGATATCAGATAAGTTTTCTACTCTTAAATACCTTTCAGTTGAGTCCCATATTGTCGTGATTGGACTATATATATAATTGGTAGGTTTTGGGGGTGGGGCGGACCCCAAGTACCCCATCCGAAATTTGGATACACCAAATTTTTGTTTGTAGGTTACTATAAGAGAGCACATAAAATTTCGCTTAAATAGCACCACCCATCTCCGAGATCTGGCGTTTTTGAAAATTAGGGTAAGGGGGAGGGTCCGACCCCTCTTCAGATATCAAAAAATGTAGTACCTTATTTTTAACACGGGATTATTATGCACCATCAGTGAAAATTTCAATTTCAAAAATTAAAATTTCAATTTCAGCCGTTTCTGAGTCTGTAAGGAACACACAAACATACAAAAAACCAAACAAATTGACAAAAAAACACAAATTGATTTTTATACCCTCCACCATAGGATGGGGGTGTACTAATTTCGTCATTCTGTTTGTAACACTTCGAAATATGCGTCTGAGACTCCTTAAAGTACATATATTGGCAAGTAATTAGAATGATCTACAATCTCTATAAGGAATCTCCAAGCCAGTATAAAAGTGAAGTCTACCAGCAAACAGTGCAGATTTTTATACCCACCACCATAGGATCGGAGGTTAACAAACCTAGTAATTCCTTTTGTAACACCTCCAAACATTGAACTGCGACCCCCATAAAGTATATATATTCCGAATCGTTTTGACATTTAAGTCGAGCTAGCCATGTTCGTCCGCCCCTACGTCTGTCGAAATCACGATAGCGGTCGAACGAATAAATTTATCCGCTTCATTGGCAATTGGACATAGCCGATTGCAAATGGGCCATGTCTTGATATGTGCGATGGATAAATACCCAAAAGGTATTTATCTGGTAAATTGGGTAAATACCCGTGTATTTGCCTATATATACCCAAATGTTGGGTATTTATAATTTTGAAGATATCTAGGGTATAAAAGGTATTAAGGGCATAAAAAAATCCATTTATTACCCGATTTCGAAGAAAATTGGCACATTGAACTCTGGAAGATCCCTACGCATTTCTGTCAAATATGGTCCAGACTGATTCATATTTGGATATAGCTGCCGTATAGACCGATCTGCCGATATAGGGTATTAAGCATATAAAAGGAGAATTTTTCATCCGATTTCGATGATATTTGAAACAGTGAGCTACGCTACCCCTTTACACCTTTTTGTTGAATATCGTCCAGATCGGCCCATATTTGGATATAGCTGCTATATAGACCGATCGCCCGGTCTAACGATATAAGGTCCATAGCCGCCGCATTTATTAACCTATTTTGCAGAAATTAAGAACAGTAAATTAAAATGGTTTATATTGGACCTTATTTTGATACAGCTGTCATATAGACCGATCCACAGATGTATGGCCTTAGCGTATAAAAGCCTTATTTATTACCGATTCACTGAAATTCAAAAGAGTGATTTGTTTTAAGCCATTCATAAAGCTACCGTAATGACCGATCTTTTAAATTGGGGTCTTTATCCATTAAAAATCGGATCTTTTGCCCGATTTCGCTGAACTTATGTAGTAGTTTTGGAGGCCACCGTAGCGCAGAGGTTTGCATGTCCGCCTATAACGCTGAAAGCCTGAATTCGAATTCTGGCGAGACCATTAGAAAAAATGTTTCAGCGGTGTTTTTCGCTACTAATGCTGGCATCATTTGTGAGGTACTATGCCATGTAAAACTTCTCTCCAAAGAGGTGTCGCACTGCGGCACGCACGTTCGGACTCGGCTATAAAAAGGAGGCCCCTTATCATTCAGCTTAAAAGTTGAATCGGACTGCACTCATTGAAATGTGAGAAGTTTGCCCCTGTTCCTTAGTGGAAAGTTGATGGGCAAAATATGCCATTTACATTTGTGTAGTAGTTCTAGGCATACTTGGATATATTGGATTGCCCAAAAAGTAACTGCGGATTTTTTAAAAGATAGTAAATGCATTTTTAATAAAACTTAGAATGAACTCTAATCAAATATACTTTTTTTACACTTTTTTTCTAAAGCAAGCTAAAAGTAACAGCTGATAACTGACAGAAGAAAGAATGCAATTAAAGAGTCACAAGCTGTGAAAAAATTTGTCAACGCCGACTATATGAAAAATCCGCATTTACTTTTTGGGCAACCCAATAGCTATGGGTATGGTAAGGTACTTTTAATAAGCTAGAATGATAAATATATCCATGGTGTTGGAAATCCAAAGTTCATCACGGCCTGACTTAATACGTTTTTACTTGTTACTTGTTTTTTATTGAGTTTGAATGTAATTAATATATGCCATAATATCATATTGAAATTTTTCTAACTTCTATTTAATTAATCCACAAAAATAGGTTTAATTTATATTAAAAAAATTAAACATTTATTAATTAAATTCAATAACAAGCTTCCCTATAAGCCAATGCTCATGTTGCTGATCAAAAAAAAAAAAAAGAACTTTTTCGTAATTCCCTAATTGCTCAACTACTTTCAATTCTAGCCAATGGCAAATTAATTGAATCTCACAAATGCGGACGGAGCAATTGAAGGCAAATTTGTTTCACTTTGGTATATTTAATTGAATTGATGTATGGAAGCATACTCAAGTATATTTTTGGAATAGAAGTATGTATGTATATACATATCTATGTTTCCCCTTTCCCCTCAAAATGTATGCATTGCTTTCTTTCAACCAACACTTTGTATATCAGATATTCTGTTATCGTTCTTTGGGAAATAAATGCTTATCGGCTTCATGTTCCATGGAATATTTTTTTTTTTTTTGGTTCACTTCGTTTTTTCATGATTTTGGAGTGTAGCATTGCGAGCACTTGAAGCTGTCATTTGTCGTATTCAGATATACATATCAGCTAAACCAAACCAAAAAAGAAAAACAAGAATGCTTTCAAACACTGCTGATTGCCTTACATGCTTGAATTGAATGTAAATTTTTCAATTATCCACAAAATACGATATGACTTTAATATTTGGGTTTTTGTTTTAGGAAAAGGCTAAACCTGCATTTGAAATGCCATTCTTGTTTGGAGCGATAATTTATGACAATGGCTTGTTAGAGTTTGTTTTTTCTTCCTCATTAAAAAAATTTTCTTCAATTACTTTATTTGGTTTTATACAAAAGAAAATTGATGCAACAGTTGTATACATGTTCTTGAGGTTTCATATAGGAATTGGAAATTTTCTAGAAAAATGTATGTCAAGTTAATGACAATATGTAATCATTAAGACTATTGTTACACGTATATAAATATATACCTAAATTTTGAAGAACATATAAGAAGGATGTTGAAATCGGGTCAGAGGATCATTAAGTAACTGTAACTTACATAATTGATTCGTTTCAACCTCAAAGCCGAAACAGCTCTTTTTCGATTATTCGTTGATGTCTTTTATCTTAATTAAATATTAGCTACACACATATATATTTTTTAGATTAGACTTTTTTTAAATGAAAGCTTTGATCAACGACCAATCAAAAATTGTATCTCATTGAACTGTATATTTAACGCCTTGCTTTTTGTCTCGATTCCTTTTTGTACCCTACACCACTACTGTGGTACAGGGTATTACAAATTAGTGAATTAGTTTGTAACACCCAAAAGGAAGAGATATAGACCCATTGATAAGCATACCGATCTACTCAGAATCACTTTCTGATTCAATTTACCTATGTTCGTCTGTATGTCTATCTGTCCGTCTGTCCATGTTAATTTGTGTACAAATTTGGTATAGGCATGTTTTTCGACCTAGAGACGAAGCCTATTGAAATTGAGAAAAATCGGATCAGATTTGTATATAGCTCCCATATATATGTTCGTTCGATTTGCAGTAATAATAAAATAAAGTGGTCATTAGTTACTCGATTCTCTCGAAATTCGGCAGGAAGGACTTTCTAATGACTCTCAACATTACTGGTGAATTTCATGGAAATCAGTTCAGATTTAGATATAGCTGTTATATGCGTATATATCGCCCGATTTTCACTCGAAGAGCCACTGCAAGCGTATTTATTGACCAATCTTCCCAAAATTTTGTAAAACGCTTTCCTCGACGACTTCCACAATGTCTATAAAGTTTGCTCGAAATCGGTTCAGATTTAGACATAGCTCTCATTTATATATTCTCGTCCGATTTACAGTAATATTGCAATCAAATGGTCATTTGTTAATCTATTCTTTCGAAATATGGCTGGAAGGATTTTCTTTTGCTTCTCGATATTATAAATGCATTTCATAGAAATCGCTTCAGATTTAGATATAGCTGTCATATATGAATATCACCCGATTTCACTTCTAGAGTCACTGCAAGGGCATCTTTTGACCAATCTTGCAAAAAATTTGCACAACGCTTTTCTCAACGAGTACCACATTATCAAATTTTGGGTAATTTGCAGTAAAGTTGTCATATGTGGAAGGTATTTATTACACTTTGAAAATGTTTGCTTGAAATGTGATACGGATCGTTTAGTAATCCATCTGAAAACATTCGGCGAGGTCCATCAAAATTAGTTCATAATTAGACATAGCTCCCACTTTGTACCTATAGGGTAGGTGTAGGGTATTATAAAGTCGGCACCACCCGACTTTTGCCTTTCTTTACTGGTTTCATTTCAATTTTCTATCTAGGTGCAAATGCAAATTTGCCAATCTAACATTTCGCTAAGGAACTTGGGCAAACTTCTCCCATATCAATGAGTGCAGTCCGATTCAAGTTTAAGCTCAATGATAAGGGGTCTCCTTTTTATAGCCGAGCCCGAACGGCGTGCCGCAGTGCGACACCTCTTTAGAGAGAAGTTTGGCATAGTACCTCACAAATGTTGCCAGCATTGGGAGGGAAAAACCAAAGCTGAATTTTTTTTTTTTTTTGATGTTCTCGCCAGGATTCGAACCCAGGCGTTCAGCGTCTTAGGCTGACATGCAAAGGTAACTCTGCGCTGGAAGATTTTTACGTAATTGTTGTTCCGTATGAGACGCGAAACACTCTTCTGGGATATCATTGAAAATCATTTGCGTCTGCGGATTAATCGTCACAATGACTCCTAAAACACTCTTCTAGATTATCATTGGGCAATCCATTGCGTTTGCGAAAATTTTAGCAACCCTTCGCGTCAATTGTCTTACAACTTTCTGCATTGTAATCATCCGCATTAGTCGCATGACACTCTTCAGGCATATCATTGGAATTTGCGACTGCGGAATAATCGTTGCAATTATTCGTAAAACACTCTTCGAGGTAATCATTGGGCAATCCATTTCGTGTGCGGAAGTATTAACAACTACTCGCGACGATTATTACGCAACTCATTGGGTTATATTCATCCAGAAGATTTTTAATCACCTGAGTTAACTTTTCGCGATTGTTTTTATACCCTCCACCATAGGATGGGGGTATACTTAATTCGTCATTCTGTTTGTAACACCTCGAAATATGCGTCTGAGACCCCATAAAGTATATATATTTTTGATCGTCATTTTAAGTCGATCTAGACATGTCCGTCCATCCGTCCGTCTGTCTGTCGAAAGCACTCTAACTTTCGAAGGAGTAAAGCTAGCCGCTTGATATTTTGCACAAATATTTCTTTTTAGTGTAGGTCGGATGAGATTGTAAATGGGCCAAATCGGTCCATGTTTTGATATAGCTGCCATATATACCGATCTTGGGTCTTGACTTCTTGAGCCTCTAGAGGGCGCAATTCTCTCCGATTTGACTGAAATTTTGCACATAGTATTCCAACAACTGAGCTAAGTATGGTTCAAATCGGTCCATAACCTGATATAGCTTTTACCTAAACCGATCTGGGGTCTTGACTTTTTGAGCCTCTAGATTGCGCAATCCTTATTCGATTGGAATGAGATGTCGCACGACGTGTTTTGCTACGATATCCAACAACTCTGCCAAGTATGATTCAAATCGGTTCATAACCTGATATAGCTGTCATATAAACCGATCTTGGGTCTTGACTTCTTGAGCCTCTAGAGGGGGCAATTCTTATCCGATGGGAATGAAATTTTGCACGGCGTGTTTTGTTATGATATCCAACAACTGCGCCATGTATGGTTCCAATCGGTTCATAACCTGATAAAGCAGTCAAATAAACCGATCTGGGATCTTGACTTCCGATTTGGCTAAAATTTTGTACAACGGCTTCTCTCATGACCTTCAACATACATGTCTAATATAGTCTGAATCGATCAATAGCTTGATACATCACCCATATAAACCTATCTCACGATTTTGCTTCTTGAGCCCCTACAAGGCGCAATTCTTATCCGAATGAACTGAAATATTACACAATGACTTCTACAATGTTTAGCATTCATTTATGGTCCGAATCGGACTATAACTTGATAGGTTAAGCTCAATGATAAGGGGCCTCCCTTTTATAGCCGAGTCCGAACGGCGTTCCGCAGTGCGACACCCCTTTTAGAGAGACGTTTTACATGGCATAGTACACAAATGTTGCCAGCATTAGGAGGGGTAAACCACTACCGAAAAATTTTTTGATGGTCTCGCCGGGATTTGAACCCAGGCGTTCATCGTCAAAGGCGGACATGCTTACCTCTGCGCTTACGGTGGCCTCCTGGCTATTAGATATCGAAAGTATACCCAGTTAGTGTTTATATTATGAAGTTTACATGGTTGGAATATAATTTGAAACTAGAGTTCAGAGAACTGATGAATGGTCGCTCACAAATCTGTATAATAAATAAATTTATATAATAAACAAAACAGAAAACAATTTTGTTAAGCAAAAAATTGAGAATATTGACATGCATACTAAGTATTTTGATATTGGCAGGAGCTGCACGAAAAAGGTTCGAAATTAACGAATTAAAGTTGGAATACCTAAACTAGGGTGAAGCGGCAAACTAATTATAGTGTAGCTTCTTAAAAATCTAAAGGTTGTCGATAATAACCAAAAGTAAAATCAATTCGCCTTCACTACTGTATAAAAAAAAAATTAAAAAGCTAATTTTCGAACTAAAAGGCATCTATTACGTTATGTTCATGCACTAATCACAGATATTTGTTTTTTTAATTCTTAATAAAAACAACTCACAAAAAGTAGACCTACGAATTCTATTCACCGTGTCTGACACATCTTAAAAATTTAAGAAAATGCCAATCCAATTTGATAGAGCATCATTTTTCTCTACTTCTTATTCATTGAAAGAACTACAAAATATTTAAAGCTTCTAAAACAAAATCTAATATTAACTAGGCTGACATCTACATTTAGTAACGAATATAACCAACAAGTTCTGGAAAAAAAACACAAAAATTCCACTTAAATTTTTCCCATTTCGTTGTTGTTTCCAAACCCAGAACTAATCATTACTACAAAAATACTTCCATATCTTATCTGATGAAAATAAAATTCTTTTGGACCTTCTGGTTGGTTTCCTTTAGAACATTTTATCAGAAATTTTCATTCCATTACAATGCCAAGCATTCAATCCAATTTGAAAATTCCAACAAAATAAAAAATTCTTCTCCCTTTTTTCAAACCCAAGCGAACGCAAACAGAACTAAAAGCCAAAAACACACAGCAATGAATTCTCACGAGACCACTTCCAACTACCCACTCACGCACACACCCTTATTTGGTTGAACAAAGAGAATACGCACACAATCAAATAACAACTGTTATGGGTTTTGTTTGAATGGCTTGTTTGTGTTGGTATCCAAAAGAGAAAATTAACGCACACATACCCATTACAATGTTCTTGTAAGAGAAAAAGGCAGAGAATTTCAAACTCACAATAATTGGCGGTAAATTCAAATTGGAAAACTGCACACCACCATCTGTATGTCAGCGGAGGTATTGATTAGCAGGGATGCATTTCAGCTCATACCATTTGCACTCACATACAGATGACGCTGCATTTGAAATAATCAATTCAAATAAGGATTACTGGTAGTTGTGGTGGTTAAAGTTTAGTGGTGTGGTGGAGGTTAGCATGTCCAACTATGACGCCGAGCGCGTGGGTTCAAATCCCGGCGGGAACATCAGGAAAAAGTTTTCACGGTGGTTATGGTATGGCAAATGGTATCAACTCCCACAACATATTATAACCCTGAGCAGTTATAGAAATTGGAGAAAGTTGGGAATCAAAACTATGAGATAGTCAGCAACTTTATCTTCCTCGGCACCGCCGTAACCGAAACGAATTACACCAGTTTTGAAATAAAGCGAAGAATAATATTGGCAAACAGTTGCTACTTTGGATTAGGCAAGCAGTTTAGAAACATGAATATCTCTGGACTGACGAAGATTGCACTATACAAGACACTACATGAGATATGAGAGCTTGTAAAAATAGACGGGACGGAGCTTTGAGTATTTTAGAGAAAAATTCTTAGTAAAATTTGAAGCATTGATGAAGAGTATCCGTTAGAGTGGAGTAGACGCTAGCATAGTTAAGTGTATCAAAATACATCGGTTGCATTGGCTAGATCACGTTGTGAGAATCAATGAAAAAGCTCCAGCGAAGAAGTATTTTGAAGGCGATCACTGTGCTACACGCTAACCTGGACGACCTAAACTCCGATGGAAAGATCAATTGGTGAAATACATTTTGGAACTTGGTGTCAAAGATTGGAGAAGGAGCACAGAAGGGCGAGACGGTAAAAAAAGGAACAGTTAGATGTATTAGACTTCTCGACATCCGTACAGAATACAGTGGTCTCCCGATATGGGTTCTTCGAAGGAATAAAGCTTGAAGGCGCTTAAAAATGTTCACAAATACATCCTATCAGTGTAGGTCGGTTGCTACTGTAAATGGGACATATCGGTCCATGTTTTAATATAGCTGCAATATAAACCGATCTTAGATCTTGTCTTCTAGAGCCTCTAGACAGAGCAATTCTTATACGATTTGGTTGAAATTTTGCACGCTGTGTTTTGTAATGACTTCCAAAAACTGTTCTACGTAGAGATGACCTGTCGCAAACTCCGATGAATATGACATACATATCCGACGTTATACATACGTCAAAAACGTTACAAAGAACCCTGCGAATTACAGGCCAATTGCAATATGCTCCGCACTCTCCAAGGTTATGGAGAGAATGTTTAATCACCATCTTGTGAGGTATTTCGAGTCTAATGGCCTTCTTAGCGACCAACAGAATGGGTTCCGCAAAATCGCTCTACGGAAGAGCACATGGCATTTCTGTCGGAACGTTCCACCAGTTTGGTGAGGGTAAGGATATGGCTCTGGATATCTCCAAGGCATTTGATAGGGTCTGGCTCGGTGCACTACTATCAAAGCTTGTCGCATTTGGCGTCGGTAATGGCTTCGTTCGATTTATTTCGAGCTTTCTCAGAGATCGCACTATACGAGTCGTTAAAGATGTGTTCTCATCCAATGAACATAAATTGGCAGCAGGTGTACCCAAGAGCTCTGTCCTTTCTCCTTCTCCTTCTCTTTTTATACCCTCCACCATAAGATGGGGGGTATACTAATTTCGTCATTCTGTTTGTAACTACTCGAAATATTCGTCTGAGACCCCATAAAGTATATATATTCTTGATCGTCGTGACATTTTATGTCGATCTAGCCATGTCCGTCCGTCTGTCCGTCCGTCCGTCCGTCCGTCTGTCTGTCGAAAGCACGCTAACTTCCGAAGGAGTAAAGCTAGCCGCTTGAAATTTTGCACAAATACTTCTTATTAGTGTAGGTCGGTTGGTATTGTGAATGGGCCATATCGGTCCATGTTTTGATATAGCTGCCATATAAACCGATCTTGGGTCTTGACTTCTTGAGCCTCTGGAGTGCGCAATTCTTATCCGATTGGAATGAAATTTTGGCACGACGTGTTTTGCTATGATATCCAACAACTGTGCCAAGTATAGTTCAAATCGGTCCATAACCTGATATAGCTCCCATATAAACCGATCTTGGGTCCTGACTTCTTGAGCCTCTAGAGTGCGCAATTCTTATCCGATTGGAATGAAATTTTGCACGACGTGTTTTGTTATGATATCCAATGACTGTGCTAAGTGTAGTTAAAATCGGTTCATAACCTGATATAGCTGCCATATAAACCGATATTGGGTTTTGACTTCTTGAGCCTCTAGAGTGCGCAATTCTTATCCGATTGAAATGAAATTTTGCACGACGTGTTTTGTTATTATATCCAACAACTGTGCCAAGTATGGTTCAAATCGGTCCATAACCTGATATAGCTGCCATATAATCCGATCTTGGGTCTTGACTTCTTGAGCCTCTAGAGGGCACAATTCTTATCCAATTTGAATGAATTTTTGCACGAAGTATTTCGTTATGATATCCAACAACTGTGCCAAGTATGGTTCAAATCGGTCCATATCCTGATATAGCTGTCATATAAACAGATCTGGGGATTTGACTTCTTGAGCTTCTAGAGGGCGCAATTCCTATGCGATTGGCTGAAATTTTGCATGACGTATTTTGCTTTTACTTTCAACAACTGTGTCAAATAAGGTTCAAATCGGTTTATAACCTGATATAGCTGCCATATAAACCGATCTGGGATCTTGACTTCTTGAGCCTCTAGAGGTCGCAATTATTATCCGATTTGCCTGAAATTTTGTACGACGGATTCTCTTATGACCATAAACATACGTGTTTATTATGGTCTGAATCGGTCTATAGCCCGATACAGATCCCATATAAATCGTTCTCTCTATTTTACTTCTTGAGCCCTAATGGGCGCAATTCTTATACGAATTGGCTGAAATTTTACACAGGTCTCCAACATATAATTTAATTGTGGTCCGAACCGGACCATATCTTGATATCGTTTTAATAGCAGAGCAACTCTTTTCTTATATCCTTTTTTGCCTAAGAAGAGATGCCGGGAAAAGAACTCGACAAATGCGATCCATGGTGGAGGGTATATAAGATTCGGCCCGGCCGAACTTAGCACGCTTTTACTTGTTATTATTATCATCAACGATCTGTTAAGTCAGACATCTAATCCGATCTACTCATTTGCGGATGACAGTAACCTCTGTCATTAGTATTCATTCGACCATAGGCCGAGTCTTCGAGAGATTAAGCACAAGAGACAGGTTATGGAAGATACACTCTGTCAGGATTCTGGCCAGTTCTTTATCTGCCATAGGAATAGATGTTGAACAATCAGAAGCTCGTGATGTTCTGGGCATGAAATACAAAGTGATGTTCGTTGAGCTAAACATGTATTCGAAGTGTCGAAAGATGCATTCAAATGCTTAGGCTTCAATAAACGGTGTAAGAATTTCTTCACTCCTTCTGATCTTGTCAACATCGATACAACTTTCATAAGGCCGCGATGAAGTACAACTCACATGTATTGGCTGCAGCTTCAAAATTATCCCTGAAGCTATGGGACCGTGTACAGAGGAGATCGATGGCGTTGATTGTGGACATCAACAACCTTTTTTACTATTATTCTCCCTCACTAATACTTACTGATGATTTGCAAGCGTTGCTCGTTAGTAAGTCTATTCATGATGAAATGTCAAAGCATACTGAGCATCTTTCTCTTTGACACCATGTCTGAAATCCCACGTGATCTGTCAAATACTAATGCATGAAAATCCTAACCTCAAAAAAATCACCCTTTATTTATATTGGCGCTTAAGCAACAACAACTAATCTTAAACAATGATATGTTATCGAAACTAAATATAAGCGGAGCAATTTCTAGGTTTATGACGTTTGCTACTTTTTATACGTTTTATACAAGTACATGACGTCTTCGACATTTACAACCCTTTGACAGCCGGAAACCTTAAAAACCATCTGCCCAGGCGTGCAAAGTTCGGCCGGGCCGAATCTTATATACACTCCTTCATGGATCGCATTTGTCGAGTTGTATGCGCAGTATCTCTTTTTAGGCAATCAAAGAATATTGAATAAGAACTGTTGTGCTATTAGAGCCATTATATCAAGTTATATTCCGATTCGGACCATCAATGAATGCTGAACATTGTAGAAGTCATTGTGTAATATTTCAGTTCATTCGGATAAGAATTGCGCCTTGTAGGAGCTCAAGAAGCAAAGAAAGCCGTTGTGCAAAATTTCTTCCAAATCGGATGAGATTTGCGCCCTCTAGAGGCTCAAGAAGTCAAGATCCCAGATCGGTTTATATAGCAGCTATATAAGGTTATGTACCGATTTGCACCATACTTACTACAGTTATTGAAAGTCATAACGAAACACCTCAAGCAAAATTTCAGCCAAATCGGATGAGAATTGCGCGCTCTATTGGCTCAAGAAGTCAAGATCCAAGATCGGTTTATATGAAAGCTATACCAGATTATGAACCGATTTGTATCATACTTAACACAGTTGTTGGAAGTGACACCAAAACACTATGTGCAAAATTTAAGTCAAATCGGATGAGAATTGCACACTCTAGAGGCTCCAGAAGTCAAGACCCAAGATCGGTTTATATGGCGTCTATATCAAAACATGGACCGATTTAGCCCATTTGCAATCCCAACCGACCTCCACTAGTAAGAAGTGTTTGTGCAAAATTTCAAGAGGCTAGCTTTACTCCTTCGAAAGTTAGCGTGCTTTCGATAGACAGACAGACAGACTGACAGACGGACGGACAGACGGACGGACATGGCTAGATCGACTTAAAATGACATGACGATCAAGAATATATATACTTTATGGTGTCTCAGACGCATATTTCGAGGTGTTAAAAACAGAATGACGAAATTAGCATACACTCATCCTATGTAGAGGGTATAGAAAAACGTATGTTGAAGTTCATGGGAGAAGCCGTTGTACAATTTCAGCCAAATCGGATAAGAATTGTGCTCTCTAGTGGCTCAAGAAGTCAAGATCCAAGATCGGTTTATATGGCAGCTATATCAAAACATGGACCGATATATCCCATTTACAAGGGCGCCCCGGTAGCTGACTTGGTAGCGTGCTTGGATTTCCAGTACAGGGGTCGTGGGTTCGATTCCCGCCAGAAGCCTTGGTCTGTCATTACTGTGGTATCACAATGGACTTAAACATTGACTAAGTGAGTCTGTAAAGGACTGCCACTCTTACTTAACTTAACCTAGCCCATTTACAATCCCAACCGACCTACACTAATAGGAAGTATTTGTGCAAAATTTCAAGCGACTAGCTTTACTCCTTGGAAAGTTAGCGTGCTTTCGACGGACAGAAAAACGGACTAGATCGACTTAAAATGTCATGACGATCAAGAATATATATACTTTATTGGGTCTTGGGCAAATATTTCGAGGAGTTACAAACACAATGACGAAATTAGGATACCCCCATCCTATGGTGGAGGGTATAAAAATAGACAGAGTTAAAGATTCACCAATATTGTCGACAGTTATAAGGTAAACCCTCCTGCAAATCTTCGTCAGAATCGGTTGCCAAATGACAATATTATTGCAATATTAGTACAAATTGGACGAACATGTACATATATGGGAGCTATATCCGAATCTGAAGCGATTTTTTTCAATTTCATTTGGCTGCGTCTAGACCAAAAAAGATGCCTGTACATAACTTGAAGATTATCGGATGATAATTTTCAGACAGACGAACACAGCTATATCGAATCAGAAAGTGATTCCGAATCGATCGGTATACTTATTATTATTAATAGGTTTATGTCTCTTCCTTTTGGGTATTACAAACAAATGCACTAAGTTATAATACCCTGTGCCACAGTAGTTGTGTATGTTATAAAAATGGTTAGAAAATAAAAGCATAGAGATATCTTAATAATTTGTTTTGAGTTTTGGTGTGGTATGGAAAACAGTTACGGAATTTGTAAGTAGCACGGAATTTCTGACCGATTACTGGCTCAGGTGTATGTCCATAGTGGCATGATGCGGATTAGTATCCGCACCCTCTTTTCGACCTAACCCTAACACTAACCGCACATTCCTAAAAGCGCCCCCTCAATGCATACCGCCAGTGTATACGTTTTGGCATCGAAGGTTTCTTTTTTATGCACAACCTCGTGCAGGGCAGTCTCCACCAACCTTAAATTTGAGCAATTCGTTGTATGTCCTATTCTTTATTATGGTGTCCACAATACGTTCCATGGTTTTGAGTAGAAAGGACGTAAGGCTTATAGGTCTGTAGGTCTTTGGTGTCGCATAACTTGCCTTGCCGAACTTGGGAACAAACACCACCCTTGCCTCCTGCCAGGTTTTCACAGTGTATGCAAGTCCCAGGCTTGCTGTGAAAATATTGACCAGATAGTCAGTCTCCTTCTGTAGTAACGCCGGAAATATTCCATCAGGTCCGGGTGACTTAAATGGTTTGAAGCTCCTCAAGGATTCCTTCACCATAAATTCCATAATTATAAATCTTTGATCAATATCAATATTCCAGATTCCTGTATCTCCGTGAGTCCCGTCGTATCCTGTCGAAAATGCGTTTTCATCAAAAACCTCAACATGTCCTCCGTTGTCTCTGCTCTCACTCCCATGTCGTCTACTAAAGTTTCAACTTGAACATTGGTTTTTGAGAGAAACTTTTATCTTGGCAGCGGCATTAACGCTATTGAAAAGCTGCCACGAGGCACGTTTTGCCGCTTTAGTAATCGCATTGTATTTTTTGAGCCGTATTTAATACAAACCCCAATAAATTTCTGCTTTTTTGCGACGTGCTCTGTTAAAAATTCTGTGGACCACTTTCCTAATATGGCGAATCTACCCCGTCTTCCAGGCATTTTCTTGGACTGATTTCCTTTCCCGAAGAGGGCAACTATCTTCAAAAGATCCCACCTGTGATGGAGATTAACAGTTAAAAACTGTTTTTGATAATCTCGCCAAACGTTTTCTGTTATAAGAGCACAGTGTTGCCATAAGCATAAATTAACAAAAGTTGAAAATAATTGTAAAATTTCGTAATTATTTGTCAATTCTTTCAAAAACTAGCTTTTATGTCTAGGTTTAGGACTTTTTGACGTATGTATTGTATTATGTGTCGGAAATATATGTCATTTACGTAGGATTTTTTCGAATAATTATGCGCCCTATAGAAGTTTAAGAAGTCAAGATCCCAGATCGTTTTATATGCCATTCATATCAGGTTGCAGACCGATTTGAACCATACTTAGCACAGTTGTTGGAAGTTATAACGAAAAGTGTCAGTCAAATTTTCAACCAAAGAATTGCGTCTTCTAGTGGTTTAAGGAGTCAAGATTTAAGATCGGTTTAAATGACAGCTACATCAGATTATGGACCAATTTGAACCATACTCGGCACAGTTATTGGATGTCATAATAAAACACGTCATACTAATTTCAGCCAAGAAGTCAAGACTCCAAATCGGTTTATACAGCAGCTATATCAGGTTATGTGCCGATTTGAATAGCACAGTTGTTGGAAGTCACAACAAAACACCTCATTCAAAATTTCAGTCAAATCGGATAAGAATTGCGCCCTCTAGCTGCTCATGAAGTCAAGATCCTGGATCGGTTTATATGGCGGCTATATCAAAAGATGGACCGATATGGTCCATTTACAATACCAACCGACCTACACTAATAGGAAGTATTTGTGCAAAATTTCAAGCGGCTAGCTTTACTCCTTCGGAAGTTAGAGTACTTTCGACAGACAGACGGACATAGTTAGATCGACACAAAATGTCACGACGATCAAGAATGTATATACTTTACGGGATCTTAGACGAATATTTCGAGGAGTTACCAACGGAATGACGAAATTAGTATACCCCCATTCTATGGTGAAGGGTATACAAATAATTTTCTTAATACTTTAGGACCATTTAACAAAGAAAAGTGGATTTTAAAGACTTTGGCTTAAAACCGTAACTGCTTTAAAAATTATTAGGCTAATCGCCATTAATTTATTTTTTCTATAGAAAGCAACAAGACTCTAAAAAGTTTTTCAGAAATCTTGCTCTTAAGAATTTTGAGAATTTTTTTTTTGAGCTATAAAAAAATGCCCACTTTTAACAATCCAATTTTGTCCCAATATATAACTTTATATGACGGGAAAATTCGTTCGCTTAACGCTAATCCAAATTTCATTACATTACCACTTTCCTTAATCGAGATAGAGTTTTTCTAAGACATTTATCTTCTTGGGTATTTTTCTACTCATTCGTCGTAAATGGATTAAGTCAGTCTACCCGTATTCGTCAATCCGTTCAACAGATAGCCGATTGCGTTCGAACGAATGAGGTTATCCGCATGAAACTTTTCATAGATCCTTATTTCTGATGTAGCTCGTTGGCCGATTTATTTAGTTTATAATATTTAACAATATTAAAATACTTAAAAATTGCTTCGTACTACTTTTCTGAGTACGGAATTTCAAACTGTTTGAAAACTGAGCTTATTCAAAAACGGGTGCAAGTTTTTAATATTTTTATATCCCACATCGCTACTGTATAAAGAAGACAGATAGCTCTATTAACAAGAATACCGATCGACTAAGAGTCACTTACTGATTCGATTAAGCTATGTCCGTCGGTCTGTCCGTTTGTCTGTTTATGTTAATTTGTGTAAAAATCTTTATTGGCATATTTTCCACCAAGAGAGGAAGCCTATTAAAATTGGAAGATATCGGTTCAGATTTGGAGATATATCATGTGCTCATCCAGATTAATACTGCAATTATATCGTCACATGTTAATCGATCTTCGCGAAATTAGTCAAAAAGGTTTCCCTTTTGACTCTTATGAGATTAAGATATAGCTCCCATGTATATGTGTTGCCCGATGTTTAGTTCTAGAGCCTTTGTAAGCGCACTTCTTAAAATTTTACTCAAATATTCTCAATATAACTCCTAAAATATCTACGGGTTTGGTCAAAGTTCTGCCTAGAGACATGATTTTAATAAAAACATCAATAACATTTTCTTCAAAAACAATATTTCAATAAAAAGTGTCTCTGTTAAAAATTTCCCTGAAATTTTGACAGTTTTATTTAAATTGTGCTGTTTTTATACCCTCCACCATAGGATGGGGGTATACTAATTTCGTCATTCTGTTTGTAACTCCTCGAAATATTTATCTAAGACCCCATAAAGTATATACAATATATTCTTGATCGTCATGACATTTTAAGTAGAACTAGCCATGTCCGTACGTCTGTCCGTCCGTCTGTTCGTCCGTCCGTCTGTCTGCCGAAAGCACGCTAACTTTCGAAGCAGTAAAGCTAGCCGCTTGAAATTTTGCACAAATTCTTCTTATTAGTGTAGGTCGGTTGGGATTGTAAATGGGTTATATTGGTCCACGTTTTGATATAGCTGCCATATATACCGATCTGAGATCTTGACTTCTTGAGCCGCTATAGGGCACAATTCTTATCCGCTTTGGCTGAAATTTTGCACTAGCTCTTTTATTATGACTTCCAATTACTGTGCCGAGTATAGTTGAAATCGGCTCATAACCTGATATAGCTGTCATATAAACCTATTTGGGCTCTTGACTTCTTGAGTGTATAGAATGAGCAATTCTTATCCGATTTGGCTGAAATTTTGCACGTGGTATTGCGCAAATCGGTTAATATCCTGATATAGCTGCCACATAAACCGATGTGGGATCTTGACTTCTTGAGCCAATAGAGGTCGCAATTCTCATCCGATTAGGCTGAAATTTTGTACAACGGCTTCTCTCATGACCTTCAATATACGTGTCTAATATGGTCTAAATCGATCAATAACTTGATACAGCTCCCATGTAAACCGATCTCCCGATTTCGCATCTTGAGCCCCTACAAGGCGCAATTCTTATCCGAAAGAACTGCAATATTACACAATGACTTCTACAATGTTCAGCATTCATTGTGGTCCGAATCGGACTATAAATTGATATAGCTCCAATAGCATAACAGTTCTTATTCAATATTCTCTATTTGCCTAAAAAGAGATACCACGCATAGAACTCGACAAATGCGATCCATGTTGGAGGGTATACACGATTCGGCCCAGCCGACCTTAGCACGCTCTTACTTGTTTAGGTTTAAGAGGCTGAACTTTGTGCTTTTTGTTTGAGTCCTTTTTATGATGGCTGGGCGTAGACGTAGAGTGGCCACTAAAAGCACGTGGTCATTATCGATGTCAGCTTCTCCTCTAGTTTTTTCGTTCATCAGCGAACCCAAAAAGAGTTTGGTGATAAGTACGTGGTCGATTTGATTACGAGTGTTTCCATCTGGTGATTTCCAAGTATATTTGCGTATATTTTTATGGGCGAATTTTGTGCCTCCTAAAAAGAGCCAGTTTCTTGCTCAGAAATCAAACAATCAATTCTTAGTATCAAGTCCTTCCATTTCCATGATTGCTCGTAGATAATTGTTGTTATTGTCCACCTTGCCATTGGAATTCCCCATAACAAGTATAATGTCTCCTTTTAATAGAGAACGTGTCACTGAAGTTGGGAATAGAATTTATCTCTGGTTTCGTCTTCATCGAGTTCGGTTGGCGCATAATATTGCCTTACCGTCACGATGATGCTTTCAAATATAATATTGCATGACAGAAGAGCTCGCTTTGCCTTCGGTGACAGTGAAAAACTTCCCCATTTATTCGGTGAATTTCATTGCCTGGGAAAATGAAGTGGTAGCCACCTTGAAGAGCCAAAGTACCGAATTTCAGCCATCGTACTTCACTTAAACCGAGGATGTCTAGGTTGTAGTTTGACATCTCGTTCTGGACTTGGTAAAGTCTCGAAGCTTCTGGGAGAGTTCTGACATTCCACGTTCCAATCTTTAACCGTGTTCTGAATCCATAGGTCGTCATTGGGGTTGTCAGTTCCATTATTTCTTGTTGATGTTTCTGTAATCGCAATTTTTTAGACGAATGGCGGATTAAAACCATCGCGTCCGTAACTAGTGCTGAGGCTGCCAGTTACCCTCTAGGCCGGATTTTGTTGATGGAAAATCTTCTGAAAATCTGCGAACGCCACCGTTGGCTATTTCTTTTGGCGCGCCCGCTAACGACCCTTTTGCACGGACCCATCGTGTTCGTATTCATATCCGTGCAAGCGGGACACCCCCTGCTTGTGCTATCTCTTTGGTTTGCCCGCATATTTTATTTCCGCGGGTGGTTTGGTTCGCCCACCACCTAGGAAGGCGTCCGATGGGAGAAGTAGCATGGAAACTCTAGATGAACTCCAGCGGAACTTTACTTGTTTAAAAATTGTAGATTAGCGAAGCTGTTGTTTATAGCAATGGATATGTTTTGGGGTTTTGGGGTTTTGGGTGGGAAATGTTACTTTTATTCGGTCTTGAAATATTTTATACAATCGGATATAATCCGTCTGCATACCGTAGGGTTCTCTGTTTCTATTACAAAGAGAAAAAACAACAAATAAAAAGGCGTTAGGTTCGGCCGGGCCGAACTTCGGATACCCACCACCTCGGGTATATTTGTAAACCAACTTTCGTCAAAATCCGGTGAAAAATGCATACCTCATGCCCCATAGCAGCTGTATATCAAAAAATATTCCTATTTTAACCAAATACTATTAAGTACAAGTCATTGTTCAATTGTGTATAACAAAATATTGGTCTTTTAAGTAGCTTTATCTAAAAATAAACTGATCTGAACCATATACGACATGGATGCCGAAAAGCCTAACATAAGTCACTATGTCAAATATCAGTGAAATCGGATTATAAATGTGCCTTTTATGGGGCCAAAACCTTAAATCGAGAGAATGGTCCATATGGCAGCTACATCCAAATCTGGACCGATCGCTGCCAAATTGAAGAAAGATATCGACCGGCCTAACACAACTCATTGTCCCAAATTTCAACGACATCGGACAATAAATGCGCCTTTTAGGGGCTCAAATCCTTAAATCGAGAGATCGGTCTATATTGCAGCTATATCCAAATCTGGACGGATCTGAGCCAAATTGTAGAAAAATATCAAGGGCTCTAACGTAACTTACTGTCCCAAATTTCGGCGAAATCGGATTATAAATGCGCCTTTTATGGGCCCAAAACCTTAAATCGGGAGATCGGTCTATATGGCAACTATATCAAAATCTATATCGATCTCGGCCAAATTGTAGAAGAATGTCATGCGGCCTAACAAAACTCACTGTACCAAATTTCGGCGAAATCAGACAATAAATGCGCCTTTCATGACCCCAAAACCTTAAATCGAAAGACCGGTCTATATGGCAGCTATATCCAAATCTGGACCGATCTGGACCAAATTGCAGAAGAATGTCGTGTGGCCTAACACAACTCACTGTTCCATTTTTCAGCAAAATCGGATAATAAATGTGTTTTTTATGGGTTTAAGATCATAAATCGACGGATCGTTCTATAAGGAGGCTATATCAAGATATAGTCCGATATAGCCCATCTTCGAACTTAACCTTAACCGAACTTAAAAAAAGAACCTGTGCAAAGTTTCAACTCAATATCGCTATATTTAAGGACAGTAGCGTGATTTCAACAGACAGACGGACGGACATGGCTAGATCGTCTTAGATTTGTACGCTGATCAATAATATAAATATTTTATAGGGTCGGAAATGGATATTTCGATGTGTTGCAAACGGAATGACAAAATAAATATACCCCCATACTTCGGGGATGGGTATAAAACAAACTTGTTTTGTAAAGGTATGTAGCAAATGTATTGATGTAATAGCATTGACCAGTTTCATAGGTCGCGATTTCCAATTAATGAGTCCGGTTGGGGCCAGACAAAATCGCGATCTAGGAAATCAGTCAATGCAATTACAGGAACTCATTTACGGCCTGACTTTAAAAATAAATTTTCTTTGTTTTTCTATTTGTAATAGAAATAGACAACCCTGCACCCTGCATCCAGATAAGTGGGTCTGCACCCAGATAAGTGGGCCAGGCAATCATTGGGCCAAATTGCCACACTTTATTGTTGATAAAGTATACATTTATTGTTATTTCCAAATAAACATATTTAAGGATGGAACAAAATATTTTATCCCTAATTTTCATTAAATGAAGGCAATTCTTGCAATGTTACACAACCCAACCGTAAAAATGTGCTAAGGATTTATTGGGTTGCCCAAAAAGTAATTGCGGATTTTTCATATAGTCGGCGTTGACAAATTTTTTCACAGCTTGCGACTCTGTAATTGCATTCTTTCTTCTGTCAGTTATCAGCTGTTACTTTTAGCTTGCTTTGGAAAAAAAGTGTAAAAAAAGTATATTTGATTAAAGTTCATTCTAAGTTTTATTAAAAATGCATTTACTTTCTTTAAAAAAATCCGCAATTACTTTTTGGGCAACCCAATATTTTTAATATTAAAATTATTAATTGTGAACTGAAGATTGTATTTTATACATAAAATTCATTCAATTAAAACCTTTGGTTTGATAATTAGTGGTTTGTATATTAAAATTGTCACCTTCAGTTAAGTTAATACGTCAAAATATTTGTGAACCACTGTTGCTGCACATCAACAACAATCCGCTCTACTATAGTATCTTCTTTATCATCTTTCAACCCTCATTCATAGTATATTCACCATCAAACATATATTCACCACCAAACATATATTCACCACTACATAATCAATCAACGCACAAAATACGTAATGGCAACTCTGTTCTTTTTGCCGTTCTTCTTGTACCTGAGTTCGTTTTATGCTCCGCCCCTTTTACAATGGCTGCTGCGGCAGCATTGACAAAAGACCTTTGGAAGGCAGCATACTCAGATTATAAGCCACATGCGCACAACAGCTGAAGAGGCCATTAAAATTCTTTATGCTGCGGACAGCAAACAAAAGGAATTCCTTGGGGAATATTTTGGATTTCTGGAATCACAATGCTTCGAAAAGTATTCACGTTTTGGTTTTTCCTTATGTATAGTTGTATATATCTACAACTTTTAACCTTTGTATATGAGAGAGTGTTTCTCCCCCACAAGCTTTGAAGGCTGAATTGCAACAAGTAATAAAATTTTGTTGGATTTTTTTTTTGTTTCCCCTTCTTAATGTAAGGATACAGAATTGCCTTGATATGATATCCAAATACATATTTTCATGTTGTCTTTCTTGTGGGGAAGGAAACGCTTAATTTGGCTTTGTCGTTGTTTATGTTCTCTTACATTCCATGTCTAGCCAAAATGTAGTCTGTGCTAATTATGCCAACAACAAAAAAAGACATTAGGGTATGAATGCCAGGCCAATCTCTAACTCTGAGTTTTATTCATTTGTATGCGGAAATTATTCTTCTTTTCCATCTTCACATTTCTTTCCAAGTTTGTATATTTTCTTTGGGGGGCACCTCATATATTTGACATTAAAATGAAGTTGTTAACACTGTCAAAGTGACAACAGTCGTAAAAAAAAGTTCAAAACAACAACGACATGTCATGTGTTTTATTCGAATGTTGTTTTATTTATTGAGCGTGTAGGGGCGAAATATCGAATTATTTGAAGAAGTTTTCTTTCAATCTATTGAGGGTTTGATTCATATGTATTATCATTTGTATGTATGTGTGTATAAGTATGCATACGGGTAGCTGTATACTAAACATGGCGGATGTGCTTATGTTAATACGATTGTTGAAGAAACCCAAATTCTATAAACATCGGTTTCCTTTGAAATATGATATGGACATGAACGAAGACCAGGCTTTAAGACTTGATTTACATATTTAATAACATTTGAATTTTGAAATCACTACTCGGATGGCGACTATCTTAAGAAATTCAAGTTTTAAAACCTACACTAAGAACAATGTTGCTTCCCAATATATGTAAATATGTTTGTAGGCAACCATAGCGCTGAGGTTAGCATGTCTGCCTTTGACGCTGAACGCATGGGTTCGAATCCTGGCGGGAACATCCGAAAAAAAACTTCAGCGCTGGTTTTCCCCTCCTTATGCTGGCGACATTTGTGAGGTACTTTGCCATGTAAAGTTTTTCCCATTGAGGTGTCTTCTTTCGCCAAGCCGCACGGACTAGGTTTTAAAAAGGAGGCTCCTTATCATTGAGCTTAAACTTGAATCGAACAGCACTCATTGATATCTGAGAAGCTTATATACCCTCCACAATGGATCGCATTTGTCGAGTTCTATGCGCGCACTTTTGGCTCAAGAAGTCAAGATCCAAGATCGGTTTATATAACAGTTAAACCAGATAACAAACCGATTTGAATCATACTTAAAACAGTTGTTTAAAGTGATACTACATTCAAAATTTCAGTCAAATCGGACAAAAATTGCGCCCTCTATATGACAGCTATATCAAAACATGAGCCGATTTGAGCCATACTCAGCACAGTGTTTGCAAATGATACCAAAACACCACGTGCACTGGTGCTATATGTACTTCAAAATAGGCAATTTCTTTATCCCTTCTTCCGGCGTTCGAGAGTGATTTAACCGTAGACCGCAGCTTGCCTAAACCACTATATAAGTTACATTCACCAACTGTTCCAGCCACAAATTCCGCTTATATTCATTGACTATTCTGTTTATTTCCAGATTCAATCGATGACTCTGGGGTTAGAAGGGTCCGTGCAGCTATTCTAACAATTGAGGCAATGTCAATGTTAACAGACTCGAATTTCCTCTATACGCAGGTTAAGTTCTTGAATGGGTCACATCGGATTATATATGGATACACCATAGTAGCTGCCATATAGACCGATCTGGCGATGTAGGATCTTAAGCCTATAACAGGCCCTTTTATTATCCGATTTCGCTGAAAATCGGCATAGTGAGTTTTGTTAGACCCGCCATTATTCGAACCAAAAATGGTTCAGATCAGAACATATTTCGATATAGCTGCCATATAGACAGATCAGCTGATTTTGGGTCTTAGGCCTATAACAGGCGCTTTTATTACCCGACTTCGCCTAAGTTAGGAACAGTGAGTTGTTTCTAAACTCCCAACATCTGTCCCGAATATGGTCCAGATCGGGCTTTATTGAGATATAGCTGCCATAGAGACTAGCCATCGGCTTCTAAGTCTCCGATTTCGCCGAAATTTGAAACAGTGATTTGAACTTCGCCTAAGCTAGGAACAGTGAGTTGTATTAAGACTCCCAACATCTGTCCGAATATGGTCCAGATCGGGCTATATTCAGTTATAGCTGCCATAGAGACTGATCTTCGGCTTTTAAGTCTCCGATTTTGCTGAAATTTGAAACAGTGATTTTCACTAGGGCCCTCGACATTCGAACCGAATATGGTGTATATCGGACCAAATTTAGATATAGCTGCCATATAGACCGATATGCCGATTTAGGGTCTTAAGCCTATAACAGGCCATTTAAAACCGGATTTAGCTGAAATTAAGAACAGTGAGTTTTATTAAGCCAGTCGATATCCGAACCAAAAACAAACCAGATCGGAACAAATTTGGATAGAGCAGCCATATAGACCGATCTGTTGATTTTGGGTCTTAGGCTTATAACATGCGCTGAAATTTGGAGGAGTGAGTTGTATTAAGACTCCCAAAATCTGTTCCGTATATGGTCCAGATCGGGCTATATTCAGTTATAGCTGCCATAGAGACCGATTCTAAGCTTTTAAAGACCATAAAAGGAGCATTTATTCTCCGATATTGGTGAAATTTGAAACAGTGAGCTGCTTTAAGAATCTCGATATCCAACCCAAATATGGTCCAGATCGGACCATATTTAGATGTAGCTGTCATATAGATCGATCATTCGAATTAGTCGAATGATCGCATGAACAACATACTTATTACCCGATTTCGCTAAAATTACGAATTTTTTCTTGTATAGAGCTTCTCGTCACCTGAACCAAATATGACTAAGATCGGCTTATATTTGGATATTAATATGGATATAGAAGTCCACCGTAGCGCAGAGACTAGCATGTCCGCCTAAGACGCTGAACGCTTGGGTTTGAATCCTAGCGAGACCATGAGAAAAATTTTCAGCGGTGGTTTTCCCCTCCTAATGTTGGAAACATTTGTGAGGTACTATGCCGTGCAAAACTTCTCTTCAAAGAGGTATCGCACTGCGGCACGCCGTTCGGACTTGGATATAAAAAGGAGGCCCGTTATCATTGAGCTTAAATTTGAATCGGACTGCACTCATTGATTTGTGAGAAGTTTGCCCCTGTTCCTTAGTGGAATTTTCATTTGCATAGTTGTGTTATAATAAATTTTTATAATAAATATATCCATAGTGGTGGGTATCAAATGTTTTATTCTCCTCTTGCGTAACTTTGGTATTATTCTAAAAACGAATTTCTAAACTCTCTATAATTGTCCTTGTCATTCTTTGTCAAAATCCCTTAAGTAATAATACAAGCCATTAGCATTTGTCTAAGTATGTACATCTGGTTTTTGTCATACGAAAATGGCATTCATTTAAATGTGTATCTTACTAAATACGTACAAGAATAGCCTTCTGCCGAACATGGAGACTTACAATAACCATATTGTCACTCTATATAGACTGGCTACCATTACATAATGTACAAGTATATGAGAACTAAAAATATCTCACCACCACTGCCATCACCACTCTGCTGTTTAGAAATGTCCTCTATGCTTGCTACCATTGTCATTACAAACGAACCCAAATGGTATGAGAGGGGTGTTACTTAAATGCCATCCATTGTTACTCTTCGCTTGGAAATCATCAGGGGAACTTTTAATTTATGGAGCGGCAAAAGAAGGATTTCTGTCATGCTTGTGTTTCAAATTAATCCTTAATGTATTTATTCCGCCATTAAATTTAAGCTCCGGCTTGATGATAGGGAGCTGTGTAGTGCGCGTAATGGAGTAGAAATCGCTGCCTTAATTAGTAAGTCGCTGGAGAATAGCGAAAAACAGACGAACGCTGACGATTTTCATTGTGCTCAAGAACATGATTCAAGCATATGTTTCCAATTTCCACTTTGGTGTAGACAAACACTCTGTTTTTGGGAATGCAGCTCTTCTTTTGTTCAGTTTCAGATTTTAAACTGGAGCGTAACAAATTTCCAAGAAATTGTGATTTCTCTTTTTTTCGACAAAAAAAACAAAAAAAAAATTATAAAGCAGTCGTCTACAACTTGTGAAGTCCATCCATATGTCCGTCCATTTACTTTGTAGCAATTATGGTGCTTGTAGTCTATACCAACTCTTTCCAACGGTTTTGAATAGTAAAATTTAGGTCAATCCTTTTCTTCACTCTTGCCCAAAAGAATAGAAGTGAAATTTTTACGGTTTCTGCGGGTGTATAGACCTTGGTGTGCTATTTTGAATATTGTAATTTTTCCGGATATCTGTCTGTCTGTCTGGCGAATAACCCTATCACAACACACGCACAAAAGAAAAAGAGTTGTAGTAGTGCAAACTCAGCGTGTTGGCTTTTGTTTCCGTTTAGTGTTGAACCCAAATATTTGGAAGAACGCTCACCGTGTGTTTTATGATGTGGTCATAAATTTCAAATTTCATTTTCAAGCAACCATCCTTAGTGGAGTGAACGTTTTAAGATTGCCTGATTTTTGCGTCATTTGGTCAGAGTTGGTGCTTGGTTTCCCGCTTAGTTCGCGGAGTAAAGGCTTCTTTTCAACTAATTTTTGAGTCAGACAGAAAATGTCCAATTATGGTGCTGTAAATTATCTTAGGCAGTGCATAGTTTTCTTGAATCTCTGTTACCTGCATTTGTTGATTGCAACAAACAAAGATTTCAGTCTTAGCCAGGTCTTCGAGGAGAAATGTTAACATATTTTGGGTTTGGAATGGAAGCAATTTTGAATTAAGGAATTTAAAAGTGTTGTTGCAAGTTTATGCATTGAAAAGTGAGTTAAATATAAATAACAAAAAATGTCAAGAAACCATTAGAAAATTAGGAAAAACTGTCTATAAATGTAACCTGCCGAAACTTTGAAAACATTCTTAAGCTATAAGGCTTTCTAAAGCAATCCGATTCAACCGAACGAACTAGAAGACATACCGTTAATACCTTAATTAAGTGCATTGTTAGTTCAGTTACAGTTAACGGCATGTCTTCTATTTCGTACCGTTGACTCAGATCGCTTCAAAAAAACGAAAGAAAACTAAAGAAGATGCTATTTAAAGGCCTCATATATCGCAATGTGAAGCGAAACTTATACAACGTAGGACAGTGGAAGAATCATTTTTCTCCCAATGTGCGACTTTGTAGAAAACTAGTAAAAACCAGTACGGATGAGCAAAAGTCGAGCGGTGCCGACTTTATAATACCCTACACCTACCCTCTAGGTACAAAGTGGGAGCTATGTCTAATTCTGAAACAATTTTGATGGACCTCGCCGGATATTTTCGGATGGGTTATTAAACAATTCGTGTCACATTTTGAGCAAATATGTTCAAACGGTAATAACTACGGTTGACAAATGACAACATTATTGCAAATTACCCAAAATTTGACGAACATATATAAGGGGGCTATACGTAATTCTAAACCGATTTCGAGCAAACTTCTCAGATAATGTGGTACTCGTCGAAAAAAGGGTTGTGTCAAATTTTTCCAAGATTGGTTAAAAAATGCACTTGCAATGGCCCTAGAAGTGAAAATCGGAACCGAACCGATTTCTATGAAAGTCATCTATAATGTCGAGAGTCAAGAGAACATCCTTCCTGCCATATTTCGAGAGAATCGATTAAGAAATGACCATTTGATTGCAATATTACTGCAAATCGGACAAACATATATATGGGGTCGATTTCGAGCAAACTTTATAGACATTGTGGAAGTCGTCGAGGAAAGCGTTGTACAAAATTTTGGGAAGATTGGTCAATAAATGCGCTTGCAGTGGCTTGTGGAATGAAAATTGGGCGATATATATATGAGAGCTATATCTAAATATGAATTGTTTTCCATGAAATACACCAGTAACGTAGAGCGTTAAGAGAAAAATCCTTCCTTTCAAGAGAATCGGTTAACATATTACCATTTTATTGCATTACTACTGCAAATCGAACGAACATATATATAAGAGCTAAATCCAAAGCTGAACCAATTTCCATGAAATTCAATCGTAATGTCGAGAGTCAAGAGGAAATCCTTCTTGTCAAATTTCAAGAGAATCGGTTAACAAACGACCATTTTATTGCATTATTACTGCAAATCGGACGAACATATATATGGAAGCTATATCAAAGTCTGAACCGATTTTTTCGAATTTCAATAGACTTCGTCTCTAGGGCGAAAAACATGTCCGTACCAAATTTGAAGACGATCGGATGAAACTGGCGACCTGTAGTTTGTACACAAATCTGCATGGACAGACAGACATACAAACAAACAGACGGACATAGCTAAATCGAATCAGGAAGCGGCTCTGAGTCGATCGGTATACATATCAATGGGTCTTAAAATAATGCTAATCCATAAAATAGAACTAATGGTGTTTTTGTCTTGTTTCTGGTTCATCTTTCGTTTAAAAACCTCAATCTTCTGCGCTCATTTTAAAATCTCAGACACCAAATTTCGAGGTGTCTCCCATCACTTGATCTTTCCATCGGGCTTTTGGTCTACCGTGTTTGCTTTCAAAACTTCTTCATTCTGACAACATGACCTAGCCAACGCAGCCGTTGTATTTTGATGCGTGTAACTATGCTATTGTCGTCATACAGCTCGTGGTTCATAAAGTTACTGACTGTCTCAAAGTTGTGGTTTACAACTTTCTCCATTTTCTTTATCTGCTCGGTTGTGCAAGGCTTTTTGGGAGTTGGAAATCAGTTAAACGAAATTCAGGGATAAATTCGTAATTTAAGTTAACGTCTTCTATAGGCTTATTAACTTAAATCAGGAGATTGGCTTATATGGGAGCTACATCAGTTTATATACTTGGTGGAGTTTTCGAGAGTCATAGCAGAAGTCGTTGTGTAACAACTTCAGCCAAATCGGATAATAATTCCAACCTCTGGAGGCTTCAGATGTTAAATCGGAAGATCGGTTTTTATGGAAGCTATATTAACTAAAATACCGATTTAAACCATACTTGGTTTGGTTTAAGAGACGTAGTAGATGTCATTATGACAAATTTCAGACTAATCGGGTGATTATTGCGACCTCTGGAGGCTCAAGAAGTTAAATCGGAAGATCGGTACATATGGGAGCTGAATCAGGTTATAGACCGATTTGGATCATACTCAACTTTTTCTATGTGACACTCACATATATTGGGTTGCCCAAAAAGTAATTGCGGATTTTTCATATAGTCCGCGTTGACAAATTTTTTCACAGCTTGTGACTTTCTAATTACATTCTTTCTTCTGTCAGTTATTAGCTGTTACTTTTAGCTTGCTTTAGAAAAAAAGTGTAAAAAAAGTATATTTGATTAAAGTTCATTCTATTGTAAGTTTTATTAAAAATACATTTACTTTCTTTTAAAAAATCCGCAATTACTTTTTGGGCAACCCAATAACTTTGTGGAAAAATTTAGAGCACTATGTCACCTCTAACTATTTATGTCCAACGAATACACTAAGCGGCAGCGGCGTGCCGCTGGGCAACACCTCCATGAAGAGCAGTTTTTATATAGCATAGACTTCACAAATGTCGCCAGCACTGGGAAGGTATAAACAACGCTAAACGCTTCTTTAATTTTCAAGTTTGACACAGATGTCTTTTGGGGCCAAGAAGCAAATCTTATTAAAATTGGAAGAAACTGGTTCAGATTTAGATATAAATCCCATGGGTTCGACCAATTTGGACTAATATTGCAATAAAGTGGTCATCTGGCCAGAGATTTTCATGAATTTAGGCATACAGTTTTTCCCTAAAGATAAAAGGCATTAAGGTCGGCCGGGCCGAACTTTGGATGCTCACCTCTTCGGGTATATATGTGGAAACCAACTTACGACGTAATCTGATGAAAAATTAATTATTTATGTACCCATACATATCGAAACTATATCGAAATATTGTCCGACATGGATCAAATTCGGCACGGACATTGAGTGGTCTAATATATACAAGTCGCTCTTTAATTTTGTAGAACAAAATATTGGTCTTTTTGGCAGCTATATCCTAATATAGACAGATTTGAACCATATAGGATACGGATGTCGAAAAGCCTTACATAAGTTACTATGGCGCCAAGATTTTAAATCTACAGATCGGTCTATATGACAGCTATATCCAAATCTGTACCGATCTGGGCCAAATCAAAAATATATCTCGAAGGGCTTTTTTCACGTAACCAACACGCAGGGGATATACCCTATACATGCAGTTGATTGCGTTGGCAATTGGGAAAGTTAAGGGTTGGAGACGGGAAAGAGAGAGTAGTGTTTATTGGTATTTGTCTTAAATTTCTGAATGTCAATGTCGGTGGGAAAGACATTAGCCCGAAGTCGATTCCACATACGAATGGTTCGGGCGAAAAATGAATTTTCTCTGTAATGCATGGTTCGGTCGACTGGCCAATCAATTACAAACGGGTGTGAGTTCCTGGCAAGCCTTGTATTCCTGGTGAACATCCTAACGTCAGGGATAAGAAGACGAATATCCCTGGAACACACGCCATGAAAATAACGATAGAGCAATACAATGCTACCCACATTCCGACGATGTTCAAGAGAAGCAACAGAGTTGGATATCCTACTGTTCCCAATCAACACCTTCGCTCTCCGTTGAACCCGGTCAAGTAGCTCCAAGAATGATTTTGGAGCTCCTGCCCATATATGAGAGTTATATTCTATTCTCGGCCTGATGTAGGTAGTATAGATATTGAGAAGATCAGAAGAGGTGAAATATTTCTAGCACCGCTTAAGAAAGCCCAAACACTTGAATGCTTCTTTCGACACTTCGAATACGTGTTTTGTATCTTCATGCCCAGAGCATCAAGAGCATCTGACTGTTCAATTGCTATACCGTCCATAGATATCGACGATCGAAGTGGGTCAGTGAATCGCTTGTGGGGCAAGAAACAGCACTGCGTCTTTTGTGCGTTAAAGTCTACTCTGTTCATTCTACCCCACTCGGTAATGGCCAACAAATCCTGGGAGAGCGTCTCATCCATAATGCGCCTCCTGTCCACAATTTCTTGAGGACTGGGTCTATGCTCGAATGAACATGAATGACACAGACTACTGTCATTGGCAAATAAATAGACTGGATTCGAAGTCTGACCCAATAGATCGTCAATGAAAATAAGAAAAAGGGAAGGGGAAAGGACAAAGCCTTGTGGCACACCTGCGGTCAATGTATACTCATCTGATGAGAACTCATCTACAACAACTCGTATAGTGCGATCTCTGAAAAAGCTCGATATAAATCGCACGAAGTTATAACCGACTCCAAAAGCGACAAGCTTGATAAAAGTGCACCGTGCCAGACCCTATCAAATGCTTTGGAGAAACTGGTGGATAGAGCAACTCCATTGTTCCGACAAAAATTCCATTAGGTCTCCCGTAGAGCGATTTTTGCGGAACCCATACTGTCTGTCGCTAAGAAGGCCATAGGACAAGATGATCGTTTACCATACACTCCATAACCTTGGAGAGCACACAACATATCCCAATTGGCCGGTAATTCGCAAGGTTGTTCGCCCCACCTTTCTTGGGGATGGGCTGAACGTTCGCAACCATCCAACGCGCCGGGATAACTCCCGCACGGTGAGCAAGGTTGAAAAGGTTGCGTAATGGAAGAGCAAATGTCGAAGAGCACTTACAAAGGACAAGTGTTGATAAACCGTCCGGGCCCGGAGATTTATTAACGTCGAGATCCGCAAGGACCCTTTTAACTCCCTGTTTTCGAAAGAATATCTGAGGTAACGGAGACCACCGTAGCGCAGAGGTTAGCATGTCTGCCTATGACGCTGAACGCCTGGATTCGAATCTTGGCGAGACCATCAGAAAAATTTGTCAGCGGTGGTTTTTCCCTCCTAATGCTGGCAACATTTGTGAGGTACTATGCCATATAAAATTTCCCTCCAAAGAGGTGTCGCACTGCGGCACGCTGTTCGGACTCACATATAAAAAGGAGGCCCCTTATCATTGAGCTTAAACTTGAATCGGTCTGCACTCATTGATATGTGAGAAGTTTGCCTCTGCTCCTTAGTGGAATGTTCATGGGCAAAATTTGCATTTATAACTGAGGCATCGAACTAGGTACATTATCAATCACGGGGAGAAAGAAATATGTCGAAGGGCCTAACATAACTCAAAGTCGCAAACTTCGGCGAAATCGGAAAATAAATGCGCCCAAGACCTCAAATCGAGAGATATAGACAGACTATATGGCAGATGTATCAAAATCTGGACCAATGTGAACCAAATTGAAGGAGGACGTCAAAGGCCCTAACACAACTCACTGTCCCAAAGTTCGGCGAAATATGACAACTAATACGCCTTTTATGGGCCAAAGACCTTAAATCAAAAGATCACTCTATATGGACCGAACTGGGCCAAATTGAAGAAGGATGTCGAGGTGCCTAATATAACTCACTGTTCCAAAATTTCAGCAAAATTCGATAATAAATGTGGCTTTTATGGGCCTAAGACTATAAATCGGCAGATCGGCTTATATGGGGGCTATATTAAAATATAGTCCAATAAAGCCCCTTACCTATGGACAGAAAAAGAATCTTTGCAAAGTTTCAGCTCAATATCTCTATTTTTAAAGACTGTAGCGTGATTTCAACAGACAGAAGTACAGATGGACGGACATGGCTAGATCGCCTTAGATTTTTACGACGATCAAGAATATATATATTTTTAGTTTCGAAAATGGATATTTCGATGTGCTGCAAATGGAATGAAAAAATGTACACAAATTATACAAATTTTAATCTACATCGTGTCATTTACATAGCCCCGGTCGATACGAGATAACTATGAGCACCACACAGGCTGGAACTTTGAGCTCCGACTTGTGTGGTGTTCATCGTTATCACGGGAAGCTTAGCTGAAAGCTACCGGGCGCGTCCACAGGTAGCGGACGGTGGAAAGCGGCCGCGGGCAGTCAGCGTTTTTCGAGAGGAGAGTCTCATTGAGGAGTCAGGTTGCACTAGCTCTTAATTAAATACTTAGTGCCAATGATACTCGAGATGACAAGGCGAGTTATTGGCGCCTTCAAATCAATAATGGCCAACATCAGCGTCTGTTCCCAGGTTAGTGGCGGCTGGAGGCGAGCGTCGGATCTTGGACCAAGCGGCTCGCCACAACGAGGGATACATGTACACTCCCACAAAACCCATGCGGTTGGGGCGCTGGGCCAGTTTCCCGCTCCCGGAAAACTATAAGAACTACTATGAGAAACAAAGGAATAGTAAAAACGGACCGCCGGACCGTTGTCGACCCACGCAAACGAAACAAGGGAGATGATTTGCGGATCTGCACCTGGAATGTCCGCACTGTTTATAGAGAAGGTGCAGTATACGCACTGGCGGATGTATTAGAGAAGTACAAGGCAGATCTTACCGACTTACAGGAAGTGCGATGGACTGGGAATGGCGCCACAACAACACCAAACGGTGACGAACTATACTATAGCTGCCATAACACGAGGCATGAATTTGGCTGTGGATTTATGGTTAGTCGGAGACTGAAACACCCAGCTTTACTCCGGTGGATGAGAGGCTAGCCACAACCCGCACAAAAGACAAATTCTTCAACATCAGTCTTATTTGTGCCCATGCCCCGACGGAAGACAGAGACGAGCAGACCAAGGATATTTTCTACGAGCGCCTAGAGAGAGAATATGACCGCTGCCCCGCCCATGATATTAAAATCGTTCTGGGAGACTTGAAAGCGAAGATAGGGAAGGAAGACATTTTTGGTCCAAATGTCGGAAAGTTTAGCCTCCATGAGACAATGTCCAGTAATGGATTGAGGCTGATAGATTTCGCCGCGGCAAAAAACATGGTAGTTAGTAGCACCAGATTTCAACATAAAAATATTCACAAAACCATATGGCTGTAACCCGATCAAAACACGAGGAATGAAATTGATCACGTAGTGATAGATGGAAGACATTCATCCATTAGATGTACGATCGATCCGTGGGGCGAATATAGATTCGGATCATTACCTTGTTGCAGCAAAGGTTCGCACCCGTTTGAACATGGCGAGGAAAGTACTATCTGACACTGCACGGAAGCTGGACATTGAAAAGTTGCAAACATAACAAATGGCAGCGGCATATTCCACTCGACTGATCCAACTGCTTGATGAAAGCAGTCCTTTTTCTGATGATATAATGGCCCAGTGGCAAATTATTGCCCACTCCATGGAAAACGCCGCGAAATCCGTATTTGGATACCGGAAGCCTCCTCCAAAAAACCCATGGTACGACCAAGAGTGTCGAGATGCTACTGAAGCCAAGAATGCGGCATATAGAGCAATCCTGCAATCAGTAGCAACTCGCCAGATGAGGGAGAGGTATCGGAAGAAAAGAAGAGAGGATAAACGTCCATTCCGCAGAAAGAAAAAGGAAATGGAAAGACGTGAGTGCGAGCGAATTGAGATGTACAGGAGTCAGAATGAAGTCCGGAAATTCTACCAAAGAATTAAACATCAAACCGATGGCTTTGGTGCAGGCACATCCTCCTGCAGAGACAAAGAAGGAAATCTGGTAACTGACATATGCAACATGTTGTTGTTGTAGCAGTGTGTTGTAAACTGAGGCGGCAGCCCTTGCCGATGAAGGACTTCATCGGGTCAATCCGGTACGTACAACCGGCTGCCATGGGATTGCCACACATGTAACATGCTGATGATATGCAAAGAAAATTTTACCCAACTGCTAGTGTCCGACGTTTGCGGCGAAGAGGATTCCGCAAAACCAATCCATGATGGTATAGAATGTTTACCTCCTATTCAAAATGAGGTCCAAGTAGCAGTGACTTGACTGAAGCACAACAAGGCAGCAGGAGCCGACGGGTTACCCGCTGAACTATTTAAGACAGGAGGCGACACGCTGATAATGCGTATGCATCAGCTTATCTTCGCAATCTGGCTAGAAGAACGCATACCCGATGATTGGAACCTCAGCATACTATGTCGCATACACAAGAAAAGAGGCAAGACGGAATGTGCCAACTACGGAGGAGTAAGTATCGTCCCCATCGCATACAAGATACTCCCAAATGTACTGTGTGAAAGATTAAAGCCTAAAGTCAATGATATAATTGAGCCCTATGCGGCTTTAGACCTGGATATTCACACAGCGCCAAATCCTGAAAAAGACCCGAGAAGATCAAATCAACACCTACCATCTCTTTGTTTACTACAAAGCCGCCTTCAATACTCTTTTACCTTCAAAGGTATTTCAAGTTATGTCTGAGTTTGGTATCCCTGTAAAAATGATAAGCCTTTGCAGGATGACACTTGCTGATACGCGTTCCTCAGTAAGAATAGGAAAGAATCTCTCCGAACCATTTAATACCAAACGAGGTTTCAGACAAGGTGACAGCCTATCGTGTGATCTCTTTAATATCGTGCTGGAGAAGATTATACGAGATGCAGAAGTGAACAGATATGGCACACTAATCACAAGAGAGCACATGCTACTCGCCTATGCCGACGATATCGATATCATAGGTTGATCACCGGAAGTAGTAACTGCAGCCTTTGAAAGAATCGAAAGAGAGTCAGTGAAAATAGGTCTGGCAGTAAATGGAGATAAGACGAAATGGATAAAGAAAATGGAGAAAGTTGGGAACCACAACTTTGAGACAGTCAGTAACTTTATCTGCCTCGGCACCGCCGTAACGAATGAATCCAGTTTTGAGATAATGCTATTTTGGACTAAGTAAGCAGTTTAGAAACAAGGCCACCTCTCGACAGACGAAGATTACACTATACAAGGCACTGATACTACCCGTGTTGTTATATGGTTCTGATGCATGGGTACTTGTGAAAGCAGATGAGGCAGTGCTTGGAGTATTTGAGAGAAAGATTCTTCGTAAAATATATGTTCCAGTTTGCGTTAACGAAGAATATAGGCGACGTATGAACCACGAGCTCTATGAGCTGTATGACGACGATAACATAGTTACATGCATCAAAATACAACGGCTGCGTTGGCTAGCTCATGTTGTCGGAATGGATGAAGAAGCTCCAGCAAAGAAGTCTTTTGGAGGCAAACACGGTGCTACACGCAAACCGGGAAGACCAAAAGCCCGATGGAAAGATCAAGTTGTGGGAGACACCTCGAAACTTGGTGTCAGAGATTTTAGAATGAGCGCAGAAGATCGAGACGCTTGGAACGCTATTCTACGTTCGGCTAGTGGAACAAATATTCTGTCATAGCCAATTAAAGTAAAAAAGTCATTGACAAAGCATACATTTTAAGCATTTTTGTGTTAAAATATTATGACCAATTGCTATAACTTCACAAAAAATTATTCAATGTAGAAAACGTAATAAAAACAGGCCACCGTAGCACAGAGGTTAGCATGTCCGCCTTTGACGCTGAACGCTTGGGTTCGAATTCTGGCGAGACCATCAAAAAAAAAAATGTTCAGCGGTGGTTTTCCTCTCCGAACGCACTGCAACACGCCGTTCGGACTCGGCAATAAAAAGGAGGACCCTTATCATTGAGCTTAAAATTGAATCGGACTGCAGTCATTGATATGTGAGAAGTTTGCCCCTGTTTCTTAGTGGAATGTTCATGGGCAAAATTTGCACTTGCAATAAAAACTTACAGTAGAAAGGAGCTTAAGCTAGCGGCCGTATTCACAATACTTAACTTACTTATATCATATTTCAAATCTACATTAAGTTTTGGGAATAAGTCTGTAAGTGTTTGAAATTTCCCATAAATATATTGTGTTCTTAACAACTGTCAAATTTTTAAATTAAAAACAAAAAAATGTTTTTGCAAATTTAGTTAATTTACTTATTTTTTTATTTACTTACCTATCCATTTCGTTGATACATGTTTGCCATCCGCCAGCAAATTTTAAACATTTAATTATTTTTGATTTTTTCACATTTTCAAATGCTTTGTTTGAAAGGGCGTAGCACACACAAAATTAATTAAAGAAAAAATCATTCCCGAACACTAAAAATATATTTTTTGTTTCTTTTTTCTCTCTATTTTATATGAAATGTCTACGACTTCTTGGGTACTTAAGAAATAGAAAAAAAATAGCCAACACAGATTGCTAATGACGGCTAACCCATAGTGACGTTGTAGACTTGTTTGGCGTGTTTCGAGACAGTTAACAAGGTTGGTCGAGTGAAGATTTATGGCCGCAAATTTTTTTTTTGACATTTTCTATTGGTGGTTTTGACTCAAAATACATGTTTTAAACACTCACGCTTTTTGTTTAATTTTTAAATTTTTTTTCTGTTTAATTTTAGTCATTGTTTATTTTGACTGCGTTGTTCTTTTTCTTAGTATATTTTTTTCACACCTATTTTTCTTGTTTAATTCTAATTAGCAATGTGTTTCTTTCGGACTTTGCGTCAGATGGCCGATTGCAGTCTGTCTGCTGACCGTTTCCAGTTGCACAATGATGAACAATAGCCGCTCCAGAATCGCTGTGTCAGGTCATTGTCTGCTCGTTGTTTATTCTGCCAAAAGATATCAATCGCCAAATGTGAATGAATGACGAAGGACAACGGTGATGGTGATGGCGGCGGCGGCGACGACGGCGACTGGGTCTGATAGAAAAGTGTCAGTTTGGTGTCCAAAAACAGAAACGTATGTATCAACCATCCCACCTTTTTTGTTTGTTGTTGCCTTTCTTCCTCTGGTGTTTAGCATTTATTGTGTCTGCTCTTCACTGTTTTTGCAGAGCCCATTCCAAAGATTTCAGCGACTGCCGCTGCCAACTCTCATGGCTGTAGTAGTGGTGGTGATGATGCCAGTGGTTGTGTGGTGGCTATGGTGGTTGTGCCATCTGTAATGGTGGTGGTATATTTTGCCAGTTGCTGTTGGTGGTGATGGTGATGATGATGGCCAAAGTAACCAACTCAAAAATGCGAATCACAAAACAACGCCACACATATAAATGAAGGCAAAGAGCTCACGGTCCAAGCAGCAGCTAAGTAGTCGTCAATCGTATACCAGTGCCAGATATCACAAGCCCGGAGGACAACAAGCCAACATAAAAGCTATCGAAAAGGAGAATATACGCACAGAACCCAAGCCCAAGATGTACGAGACTGGCAGAGAAGCTTTCCGCCCTGGCAACTCGTTACTGTTTTCATCTTCCATATTGCAGAGTCAGCAAACAAACTCCAAGCAAGTTGTTCTCTATTTCAATGCTACTTTTGAGGCAACACAGATGCGACGGCATGTACTTTGACGTTGTTACCCTGGCCTTGCTGCGCCTCGCATTCTTGTGAGAACTTCTATGGCTGCCATTGTAAAGCCTGACACACGGGGTTAGAGTTTTCGACATTGACGGCATCTACACCACCCCGTTTTAGAGGCCGTTGGCCCGGGTGTGTTTTTATTTCGTTGGACTATTGAAACAGGGAATCCTTCTCAGCTCCTCGTTTGCAGTCACATAGAAGAAACGACAACAACAGCAGCAGCAGCAGAAACACTCTGCCCGCAATGGCAGTTATGCCTTATGGTGGTGGCTTTGTTCGTTCGCATGGCTGCCGCCTTTTGTCGTCTACGTTTTGCCATCACCTTCCATGTTGATTTAATGGCGGCACACGGACCCCGACCCCTGCCTGTATGGTGTGAAAAAATGTTTTTTTTTTTAATAAAAAAAATATTGAAATGAAGAACAAAAGGGAATTATAAAACTCAAATATGAAAAGGGAGAACAAAATCGATGATTATGATGATGAGAAGAAAAATATTTTAAGGGGGACATAAAAACCATATCGACTGTGCACTGTGGGTTAATGAGATGAGAATGTAATGTTAAGGCCAAAACGGAATGAGCTTATTGGTTTTTGTTTTTGAGCGTTGCGTTGAAAAATGCAAAAATGGGTTTCCAAGATTCGGTCCGGCCTAACTTAGCACGCTTTTACTCGTTTGTGTTCAAAAAATGTTGAATATAATCCTGAGTTTAAATAAAAATGCTTTAAGCTAAGCTTTTTTCTACTGGAAAGGAGAAAGCAGATAATGTTGTTTTCACAATGTGGAAGGTATGTCGTTAATAATGAAAAAGAAAATCAATCAAATGGCTTCCATGACCATATCCATTTCATGAAATTTTCCATAACCAACCGTAGCGCAGAAGTTTGAATGTCCGTCTATAAAGCTGAACGCCTGGGTTCGAATCCTGGCCACAACATCAGAAAAATGTTTAACCCTCCTAATACTGGCGACATTCGTTAGGTAATTTGAAATGTAAAATATCTCCCCCAAAGGGGAGATAGCCGAGTCCGAACGCCGTTCGGACTCGGCTATAAAAATGAGGCCACTTATTATTTAGCTTAACCTTGAATCGGGCAGCACTCATTGATATGTGAGAGTTTGTCACCTGTTCCTTAACAGAATGTTCATGAGCAAATTTGCATGCTTTGGCGGTGTGAGTAAAAAAGTCGTGGTGTTCTTATCACGTGTCCCTCTCTAATAGCATGCAACTTCAAAAAAGAAAAAAACCGCTACTTACTTCAACTGGCTATGACAGGACATTTTTCCCATTAGCCGAACGTAGAATAGCGTTCCAAGCGCCTCGATCTTCTGCGCTTCTTCCATAATCTCTAAAACCAAGATTCGAGCTGTCTCTCTCACCATTTGATCTTTCTATCGGGCTCTTGGCCGTCCCGCTTTGCGTGTACCAACATGATCACCTTCAAAAGACTTCCTCGCTGGAGCGAACGCAACCGCTGTATTTTGCTAAGTTTTATAATGCTATTGTCGTCATGCAGCTAATACAGTTCGTGGTTCATACATCCATAATGTTACGAAGAATCTTTATCTCAAACACTCCAAGCACTGCCTCGTCTGCTTTCAAAAGTACCCATGCCTCAGGACCATATAACAACACTGGTAGTATCAGTGTATAGTGTAATCTTCGTCTGTCGAAAGGTGCCCTTGTTTCTAAACTGCTTACTCAATCCAAAGTAGCATCTGTTTGCTTATATTATTCTTCGCTATATTTCATAACTGGTGTCATTCGTTTCGGTTACGGCAGTGCCTATTTTAAAGTTGTGGTTCCCAACTTTCTCCTTTTTCTTTATTTAATCGGTTGTACAAGGCGTTTTTGGAGTTGATACCACCCATTTCGTTTTATCTCCATGGACTACCAGAACCATTTTCACTGATTCTCTTTCAACTCTTACAAAGGCTACAGTTATACTTCCTGCGAGCGAACCATGATATCGATCGCGTCGGCATAGGCGAGTAGCATGTATTGTCTTGTGAGTAATGTGACATATCTATTCACATCTGCATCTCATATAATCTTCTCCAGCAGGATGTTAAAGAGATCATACGATAGGGTGTCTGAAACCTCTTTTGGTATTGAGTGGTTGGGAGAGATTCTTTCCTATTCTTACTGAGGAACGGGTATCAGTAAGTGTCATTCTGCAGAGTCTTATTAATTTTACAGGGATACCAAACTCAGACATGGCTTGATGTACCCTGAACGGTCAAAGCTATCGAAGGCGGCTTTGTAGTCCACAAAGGGATGGTAGGTGCTGATTTGCATTTCTCGCATCATTTCCAGGATTTGGGGCAGTGTGAATATCTGGTCTTTGCTAGATTTACCAGGTATAAAGCCCAATTTTCTCATTGACTTTAGGTTTTAATCTTCCACACAGTACGCTCGAGAGTATTTTGTATGCGAAGGAAGCAGACTTATTCGCAGACAAGCTGATGCATAAGCCTTATCAGCGTAACACCTCTAGTCTTAAATAGTTCAGCGGGCAACTCGTCGACACCTGCTGCCTTGTTGTTCTTCGGTCGGGTCACAGCTATTTGGACCTTATTCTGACCAGGAGGTTCAAGGTTGTCCTCTTCGCAGCTAACGTCGGACACTATCAGCTGGGTAAAATGTTCTTTCCATGTTATCAGCATGTTATCTGTGTCAGTTACCAGATTTCCTTCTTTGTCTCTGCAGGAGGATGTGCCTGCACCAAAGCTATCGGTTTGATGTTTAACTCTTTGGTAGAATTTCCGGACTTCATTCTGACTTCTGTACATCTCAATTCGCTCACACTCACGTCTTTCCATTCCTTTTTCTTTTTGCGGAACAGTCGTTTCTTCTCTCTCCTCTTCTCTCGATACCTCTCCTTCATCTGGCGCGTTGCTGCTGATTGCAGGCTTTGAGCAGGGTAGGTTAGGTTAGGTTTAAGTGGCAGTCTGCCATCAGACTCAATTCCACATTTTCGTTCATTGTGCTAGCACAGGAACAGGATAAAGATGATGCGTTCTAGTTCCTACCGCTAAACCAAACCAAGCCGTAATTTTTATGTTCATTATAGACTCAAAGACGGCTGAATTGATTTTCATGAAATTTTCACAGATGGTGCAAAATGATCCCGTGGTGAAAATAGGGTACTACATTTTTTTATATCTAAAGGGGAGCGGACGCTCCCCCTTACCCTAATTCTCAGAAACGCCAGATCTCGGTGATGGGTGGTGCGATTTAAGAGAAATTTTGTGTGCTCTCTTATAACAACCTAAAAATAAAAATTTGGTATCCAAATTTCGGATGGGGTACTTAGGAGGGCCGACCCACCCCCAAAATCAACCAAATATATATTTAGACCAATCACGAAAATATGGAACTCATATGAAAGGAATGTATGATTAGAAAACGTATCTTATATCCAAATGTCGGACTAAGCATTAGGGGGACCACCCTAACCCCTAAATCGGACATATTTACCCATTATGGCAACATGGGACTCAAATGAAAGGTATTTACGAGTGGACAATATGTGACCGACCATGACAATATGTGGCTCAAATAAAAGTTATTTGAAACTAGAAAACGAATTTGACAACCAATTTTGAGGCCAAGTGTTTGGGGGACGCCTCATCTCATAAATTCCCCTTAAACCAAGGGTAATATAAGGTTTAAATAAATGGTATTTGAGGGTAGAGCACGATGCTGATATTTTTTTAGGGCTACGTGTCTTGGGGACCATCTCACCCCTGAAGACACCTCTAAATCGGACATACATATTTGCCGATCATGGCAATATGGGGCTCACATGAGAGGTATTTGGGAGTAGATTACGAAATTCATACCCAATTTCGGGAGTCCAAACCACCCCCTAAACCTAGCAATCTCCACCCTGGGGGCCTTCCCACTCCCAAAATCCCCATGGGAATATCGGGCTCAAATAAAGTCTTTTAAGAGTGGAGTACATCTAACATCCAAATTTAAATGACCTTAAACTCTTCGAGCGAATTCCCAGACCAATAAAGATCATATGGGATTCAGATAAAGGCATTTATATTGTTATGCTATTAATTGAGCGATATATGGACCAATAAATAAATGGTATTTGAGGGTAGGGCACGATGCTGATATTTTTTAAGAGCTAAGGTTTCAAATAAAAGGTATTTGGGAGTAGAGCACGAAATTCACATCCACTTTCGGGAGTCCATACCGGGGGTCTACACCATCCCCTTATCCCACCAACCACCTTCCCACTCCGAAAATCCCTATGGGAAAGTCGGGCTCAAATAAAGTCTTTCAAGTATAGAATACATCTAACATCCGACCCTATAAAGTATATATATTCTTGATCAGCGTAAAAATCTAAGACGTTCTAATCACGCTACAGTCTTTAACCCTTTAAAATATATATACTTGATCAGCGTAAACAACTAAGACGATCTAGCCATGTCCATCCGTCTGAATGTTGAAATCACGCTACAGTCTTTAACAATTAAAAAAGCATTAAGTTCAGCCGGGCCGAACTGTGGATACCCACCACCTCGGGTATACATGTAAACGTCATTTCGTCACAATCTGATGAAAATTGGACATTGAGTGGTCTAATCTATATTCCACTATTCAATTTTGTAGAACAAAATATTGGTCTTTTTGCAGGTATATCCAATTATAAACTGATCTGAACCATATTAAGATCGGATATCGTGAGCTTCAGAAAAACTCACTGTTTCAAATTTAAACGAAATCGGGTAATAAATAAAGCTTTTATTGGCTTCAGACCCCTTATCGGCAGATCGGGCTATATGGCAGCTATATCTAAATATAGTCCGATCAGAACCATATTAAGGTCAAATGTTGGGAGGCTTAAAACTGCCCACTATTCCAAATTTCAACGAAATCGGTTAAAAAATAATGGCCTTCAAACCCTTTTTCGGGAGATCGGTCTATATGGCAGCTATATCTAAGTATAGTCCAATCTGAACCATATTTGGGTCAGATGTTGGGAGGCTTAAGATAACCCACTGTTTTAAATATCAGCGATATCTGGTGGCAAACAAACTTTTATGGGCTTCAGACCCTTTATCGGGAAATTGGTCCACATGGCAGCTATATCTAAATATGGACCGATCTAATCCATATTTAGGTCAGATGCCGGGAGGCTTTAAATAACCCACAGCAGCGAAATCGGGTTATAAACAAAGCTTTAATGGTCTTCAGACCCTTTATCGGCAGATCGGTCTATATGGTAGCTATATCTAAATATAGTCCGATCTGACCCAAATTAGGGTCAGTTGTCGGGAAGCCTTAAACTAATCACTGTTTCAAATTTCAGCAAAATGGGATGAAAAATAAGGTTTTTAAGGGCATAAGACCCTTTATCGGAAAGTCGGTCTATATAGCAGCTATATCCAAATATGGTCCGATTTAAACCGTTCAAGAACTAAACCAGCGTGCATCAAAAAGACGTATCTATGCCAAATTTCAGCTCAATATTTTTGAAGGCTCTAAAGTGATTACAACAGACGGACGGACAGACGGATAGACGGACAGATGGACAAATCGTTTTACAAATTTACGACGATCCGAAATATATATACTTTGTAGGGTCGGAAGTTGATATTTCGATATGTTGCAAACGGATTGACTAAATGAATATACCTACGGTGGTGGGTATAAAAATAGAGATTTTGAGCTGAAATTTTGCACAGATTCTTTTTTTGTCCATAAGCAGGTCAAGTTCGAAGATGGGCTATATCTAGATATACCCCCATATAGACCGATCCGCCGAATTAGAGTCCTAGGTCAATAAATGCCACATTTATTATTCGACTTTGCCGAAATTTAGGACAGTGAGTTGTGTTAGGCCCTTCGACATTCTTCTGCAATTTGGCTGAAATTTGGTGCAGTGAGTTGTGTTAGGTCACTCGACATCTTTCTTCAATTTGGCCTAGATCGGTCCATATTTGGATATTGGTGCCATATAGACTAATCTCTCGATTTAAGGCTATGGGCCCATAAAAGGCGCATTTATTATCCGATATTCCCAAAATTTTGGACAGTGAGTTCTGTTAGGCCCTTCGACATCCTTCTTCAATTTTGCCAAGATCGATCTAGATTTGGATATAGCTGCCATATAGACCGATTTTTCGTTTTAAGGTTTTGGACCCATATAAGGCGCATTTATTGTCCGATGTCGCCAAAATTTGGGGCAGTGAGTAACGTTAAGCCCCTCGACATATTTGTACAATTTGGCATAGATCGATCAAGATATGAATTAAGCTGTCATATAGACCGATCTCCAGATTTAAGGTCTTGCGCCCATAAAAGGCGCATTTATTGTCCGATATCGCCGAAATTTGCGATAGTGGGTTGTGTTAGGCCCTTCAGAATTCTTCTTCAATTTGGCTCAGATCGGTCCAAATGTGGATATAGCTGCCATATAGACTGATTACTCGATTAAAGGTTTTGAGGCCATAAAAGGCGCATTTATTGTCCGATGTCGCCGAAATTAGGGACAGTGAGTTGTGTTAAGTCCCTTGACATACTTCTGCAATATGGCACAGATCGGTCCAGATTTGGATATAGCTGTCATATAGACCGATATCTCGATTTAAAGTCTTGGCCCGATAAAAGGCGCGTTTAAAATCCTATTTCACTGAAATTTGACACAGTGACTTATGTTAGGCATTTTGACATCCGGTTTATGGTTCAAATCGGATATTCAAAGAATAATTTTGTTCCATATAAAGTAAAAGAAGGGGCAGCGGAGCGGGCCCGGTTCAGCTAGTAATTTAAATAAAAAACAAAGGCTTACAGCTTGTATTTAAAAACAACAAAATTGAATACGAGAGTCTACTATAGAATAAGTTTTTTTTTTGTTTTACTTTAAAACATTTTTAAGAGTTAATTTTTTTGAAAGTATTTTACTCTTTTATCTGGCGTCGAAATCGAGATAATTTCGACTTCGACTCCGGGCATAATTGCTTGACTCCGACTCCAAGACTCGGACTCCAACTCCTATTCCGCAGCCCTGCTAGATACAACGAATTATATTTACAAACTGAGCTTTTGATGACTTTAATATGATAACAATTCCATTCATTGAAATTGGGGAGGGCGGTCTTAAAAATCTGGTATTTATTGGCAATCGAATTGTCTTTACCTTTATTGTATTTGCAAAGAAATTAACTTAACACATCTGTAAACGCTTGCTGGTTGTTTGCCTTGCAATGTTGGTTATCAGAAAAGCTTAGTCTACATATAATTAAAATACTAGTAAAACGGTTCCACACTAAACGGTCTTACCTAGGACACCCTAATGTATGTTACTAAAAATGCCTTGCATTTTTGTAGCTGTTCTCAATCTCTCTGAGCGGCAATGCAGAGATTAATGTGGAATTTTATTTATTTTTTGTGTCTGCCTCCATTGGGGTCATTGATTTTGGAATCCCGAAGACAATGTTGTGATTGATTTCAAAGAGTTTAGATGGGTATGAAGGTTTGGAGTTTGCTACAAATATTTATTTCACAATGTTGGTTGAGTTTACATATCGGGTTTACAAAAACAACGATTGCACCACCCATTTTTCATAAAAGACATCGATTCACAAAAAATCATCCCTTAGCGAGCCCGTTCCAAATACATTTTTATATGCTCTCACATAGAAATGCAAATTAGTTTTTAGTACAATTACAATATTTTTCAATAACCAATTATCGATGAGGGTAGCTTCCAGAATGCTGCAATTTGAATGCTTTTGTATTTGTTTTCATATTTCTCTCGAAAGTGCTAGATGCATTTTTTTTTATTTTGTTTGCTTTGCTTCCACCATTGATGGGTGATGGGGTGGTTCGCAGTTTAATGCCCTCCTTAGGCATCGAACATCGCACCATGCGCAAAATATGTATTGTACAATCACCCATCCATTCATGAGTCCTTCCCACCATTTATCACATAGCAGGCAGACACGGCTCGCCTGAGTCGTCTTTTAAAACATAAAAATCCATAAAAGTTTGATTGTGTTTCGGTTTTTTGTTCTGTTTTGTAACTTTTTGCAAAACACACCCTAAAAAAGGGGAAATGTAACGAAAATGTATTTAACCGTAGAACTGTACACGAGAAATGAAAAAAAATGTATAACGTGTACATAAATCATGTCGTATCTAATCAGCATTTTTCTCAACCTACACCGCCATTAGGCGTGGAACTTATTCGAAGTTTTACAAAAATTGTAAATAAAACTTGTTTAGAGATTCTCTGTAAAGATTGATGAAACATTTTATTTTGGAGGGTTACCAAAAATCAATGCTTATAATAATTATACTCTTTGCAAACTTTATGCATACTGTAACTCCTGCAAATTGATGTTGCCTTTAAAACCCACCACAATGGAAACGAAGTGTATATATATTTCATTATTTCATTTCCGTCACCTCGAATCGATTTGCAACCCTATCTTCTTATATAACTCGAGTAAAAACGTGGCAAGTTGGGCCACGACGAATCTTGGGAGCCCATCACCATGGATTATGTTAAAAATTTATACACATATAAGCATTTAGTTGAAAGGCACATGTGTACTTTAGCTACCGAATTTCTATTCCTCCCAATTCTTTTAAAAATTTAAACTTCAGTGGCCGTAGAGGACAAATCGAAAGATAAATGGGAGCTTTATCAGGTGTTTGATTATACTTATCATAGATGTTTGAAGTCGTAATAAAACACAACTTTAAGTCATAATAAATCACAACCGTAGCGCAGAGGTTAGCATGTCCGCCTATGACGCTGAACGCCTTGGTTCGAATCCTGGCGAGACCATCAGGCGAGACCATCAGGCGAGACCATCAGCGGTGGTTTCCCCCTTCTAATGCTGGAAACATTTGTGCGGTACTATGCCATGTAAAACTTCTCTCCAAAGAGGTGTCGCACTGCGGCACGCCGTTCGGGCTCGGCTATAAAAGGTAGGCCCCTTATCATGGAGCTTAAACTCGAATCAGACTGCACTCATTGATACGTGAGAAGTTTGCCCCTGTACATTAGTGGAACGTTCATTGTCAAAATTTGCAAAAATTTGCGAATCACAACTTTTACTTGTTTGTTTTCTGATGTTCTCGCCAGAGTTCGAACCCAGGCATTGTGCATCAGAGGCGGACATGCCAACCTTTGCGCTACGGTGGCCTCTATTGCGTTATGTGTATCAAAATTGTCAATAACCATACGATTCATCAATTTTGTATAACATAACTTAAGCAAGTAAAAGTGTGCTATGTTCGGCCAGGCCGAATCTTTTATACCCTCCACCATGGATTGTAATTGTGGAATTCATTTCCCGGTATCTCTTTTTAGGCCAACAAAGGATAAAAGAAAGTAAAAAGGCGTTAAGTTCGGCTGGGCCGAACTTTGGATACCCACCACCTCGGGTATATATGTAAACCATCTTTCATCAAAATCCTATGAAAATTGCATAACTTACGTCCCATAGCAGTTATATCGAAATATGTTCCGATTTGGACCAAATACTAATTAGTACAAGTCATTGTTCTATTGTGTATAACGAAATATTGGTCTTTTTAGTAGCTATATCTAAAAATAAACCGATTTGAACTGAATAAGATACGGATGTCGAAAAGCCTAACATAAGTCACTGTGTCATATTTCAGTGATATCGGAATATAAATGAGCCTTTTATGGGGCCAAGACTTTAAATCGAGATATCGGTCTACATGGCAGCTATATCCAAATCTGGACCGATTTGGGCCAAGTTGCGGAAAACTGCCGAAGAGCCTAACACAACGCTCTGTCTCAAATTTTAGCGACATCGGAAAATAAATGCGCCTTTTATAGCCCCAAAACCTAAGACCGAGAGATCGGTCTATATGGCAGTTATATCCAAATCTAGGGCGATCTGGGCCATATTGCAGAAGTATGTCAAAGGGCTTTACTTAAATCACTCACCCAAATTTCGGCGACATCGGACAATAAATGCACCTTTAAACAACCCAAAACCTTAAATTGAGGGATCTGTCTATATGGCAGCTATATCCAAATCTGAACCGACCACGGCCAAATCGAAGAAAGATGTCGAAGGCCCTAAGGCAACTCACTGTCCCAAATTTCAGCAAAATTGGATAATCAATTTATAGACATGTTGATTTAGATGAGATTAATAGGAGTTTCTTGAACATATCTTTTCCTGAGCCAAACGTACATTTCTACGACAGTGAATTTAGTAACGTAAATCATAGTAGTAACAACACCTCACCAGACCTACTACGTTTTGATCTTGAGCGTTTTGAACAAAGCGATATCGTTAGCGCTGTAGAATCAATTAAGTCTAATGCCATTGGTTCTGATGGTATTGACCCAAGATTTTTTAGGATAATTCTACCCTTTATTCTTCCGTATATGTGCCATCTTTTTAACAATATTATTTTAAGGAGTTGCTATCCACAGTCTTGGAAACGGGCAAGGATAGTCCCAATACCAAAGAATAACCAAGAATTTAGGCCAATAGCAATACTCCCATTTGTCTCTAAGATATTTGAGACTCTAGTCAACCGGCAAATATCTGAATATATTGCGAATAATTCGCAGCTAACAGATTTTCAATCTGGTTTCCGGCCAAAGCACAGTTGCACTACTGCACTTTTGAAAGTAGTTGAAGATGTAAGGAGTGATATTGACAGCGATAAAGTTGCCTTTCTTGTTCTTTTAGATCATTCGAAAGCATTTGATTCCGTTGATCCCAATATACTTTACCTTAAACTGAAACATTTATTTAAATTTTATCTTACTAATAGATGCCAATCGGTATGTGTTGATAGCCGCTGTTCTAGTTATCTTCCAGTCTCAAGAGGTGTTCCACAGGGGTCTGTATTGGGCCCACTCCTTTTTCCTTATATAGCAATGACCTTCCTGGACAGTTGCGCAACTGTGGTATTCATATGTATGCCGACGACTTACAGCTGTATATGAGCTCCTCGCCGGGGAGGTTGATCGATGGCGTACTTCGACTAAATAATGACTTGGATAGGATAAACACATGGGCAAACGCCAACGGACTACTTTTAAATCCAATAAAGTCAAAGTGCCTTGTAATTGGTAGGAATCGGGTGACAATGCCGCCCAATCTTGATGTGGCAATCCTGGAGCCCCAATTGAGATTGTTTCATCTGCAAGAAACCTTGGTTTGGAGTTTGATGATAGACTTTCATGGAAGAATCATGTCAGTATGACAGTGGGCAGGACCTACGGCGTTTTACGAAACTTATATATGAGTCGACAGTATACCCCTTTGTCAATAAGAATGCTTTTGGCTAGGACATTTATTCTGCCGAAACTATTATAATCTTGCGAGGTTTTTTACGGTTGTGATGTAACTCATAGGAATAAATTGCACGTGGCCTTTAACGATGTCGTTAGATACATTTTTGGTTTGCGTAGAAGAGACCGGGTATCTGACTTTGCCAGACAAGTATATGGTGTCTCTTTTAACTCGTTCCTTAAGATACGCTTGTTGCAAATGATCCACAAGATAATTTATACCAATGACCCGTCATATCTGGCTTCTGTTTTGCGTTTTGCTAACTCTACAAGAGGTAAACAAGTAATACAAATACGTCATCAATATCGTGTATCTGAACAACAGTTCTTTGTTAATGCTATACGTCTCTGGAATAATCTTCCCAATAGTATTCAAATTATAAGTAATGAACGTCAGTTCAAATCTTTGATTTATAATCATTTTAATGAATTATTTGTTTTGTTTTTTTTTTATAACTATTTTTTTTTATTTATTTTATTAGTAACTTTGATTAAATTGTTAAATTTTCTTTAAAGTTTCTTTTTCTTCTTTTTTTTTATTTTGTTTAAACCTTTCTTTAACTTAAATATTGTATCAGTAACTTTGCTTAAATTGTTAAATATTTTGTACCAATTACTGTTCTATTTAAATGAAAACTTGTTGAACTCATTGTATTTATCAATTTACTAACCCATGCTTTATATAAGACACTGTCTTTTGTATAAGTTTTATCATAATAAAATACAAATATTGCAGAAGTATGTCAAGGGGCTTTACTTAACTCACTGTCCCAAATTTCGGCGACATCGGACAAAAAATGCACCTTTTAAGGACCCACGGCCAAATCGAAGAAAGATGTCGAAGGCCCTAAGGCAACTCACTGTCCCAAATTTCAGCAAAATCAGATAATGAATGTGGCTCTTATGGGCCTTAGACCCTAATTCGGAGGATCGGTCTATATGACAGCTATATCCAAATCTAGACCGATCTGGGCAAAATTGACAAAGGATGTCGAAGGGCCCAACACATCCCATTGCCCCAAATTTCAGAAAAATCTGATAATAAATGTGGCTTTTATGAGCTTAAGACCCTAATTCGGAGGATCGGTCTATATGGCAGCTATATCCAAATCTAGACCGATCTGGGTCATATTGAAGAAGAATGTTGACAACTCACTGTCCCAAATTTCAGCAAAATCGGATAATAAATGTGGCTTTTATGGGCCTGACACCATAAATCGGCGGATCGGTATATATGGTGGCTATATCAAGATATAGGCCGATATAGCCCATCTTTGAACTTAACCTGCTTATGAACAAAATCTGTGCAAAATTTCAGCTCAATATCTCTATTTTTAAAGACTGCAGCGTGATTTCAACAGACAGACGGACGGACATGTCTAGATCGTCTTAGATTTTTACGCTGATCAAGAATATATATAGTTTATAGGGTCGGAAATAGATATTTCGATGTGTTGCAAACGGAATGACAAAATGAATATACCCCATCCTTCTGTGGTGGGTATAATAATTGCTATGCTGTTGGAGCTTTATCAAGTTATGGACCATAATCAAACTGAATGGTGAACACCATGGTAGAAGAAAATTTCAGCCAATTCGAATAAGAATTGCTTCCTTAAGGGTCTCAAGAAGTAAAATAGGGAGATCAGTTTTTATGGAAGCTGTATCAGGTTATAAACCGATACAGACCATTCTAGACATGTATGTTGGAGGTCATGAGAGAATCCGTTGCACAATTTTTCAGCTAAACCAGATAATAATTGCTCCCTCTAGAAGCTCAAGAAGTCAAGATCCCAGATCGGTTTATATAACAGCTATATCAGGTTATGCACCGATTTGAACCATATTTAACACAGTTATTATACCCTCCACCATAAGATGGGGGGTATACTAATTTCGTCATTCTGTTTGTAACTACTCGAAATATTCGTCTGGGACCCCATAAAGTATATATATTCTTGATCGTCGTGAAATTTTATGTCGATCTAGCCATGTCCGTCTGTCCGTCCGTCCGTCTGTCTGTCGAAAGCACGCTAACTTCCGAAGGAGTAAAGCTAGCCGCTAGAAATTTTGCACAAATACTTCTTATTAGTGTAGGTCGGTCCATGTTTTGATATAGCTGCCATATAAACCGATCTAGGGTCTTGACTTCTTGAGCCTCTAGAGTGCGCAATTCTTATCCGATTAGGATGAAATTTTGCACGACGTGTTTTGTTACGGTATCCAACAAATGTGCCAAGTATGGTTCAAATCGGTTTATAACCTGATATAGCTGCCATATAAACCGATCTTGGGTCTAGACTTCTTGAGCCTCTAGAGTGCGCAATTCTTATCCGGTTGGAATGAAATTTTGCGCGACGTGTTTCGTTATTATATCCAACATCTGTGCCAAGTATGGTTCAAATCGGTCTATAACCTGATATAGCTGCCATATAAACCGATCTTGGGTCTTGACTTCTTGAGCCTCTAGAGTGCGCAATTTTTACCAGATTGGAATTTTGCACGACGTGTTTTGCTGTGATATCCAACAACTGTGCCAAGTATGGTTCAAATCGGTTCATAACCTGATATAGCTGCCATATGAACCGATCTTGGGTCTTGACTTCTTGAGCCTCTAGAGTGCGCAATTCTTATCCAATTTGAATGAATTTTGGCACGTAGTATTTTGTTACGATATCCAACAACTGTGCCAAATATGGTTTAAATCGGTTCATAACCTGATATAGCTGCAATATAAACCGATCTGGGATCTTGACTTCTTGAGCCTCTAGAGGTCGCAATTATTATCCGATTTGCCTGAAATTTTGTACGACGGATTCTCTCATGACCATTAACATACGTGTTTATTATAGTCTGAATCGGTCTATAGCCCGATACAGCTCCCATATAAATCGATCTATCTATTTTACTTCTTGAGCCCACAAAGAGCGCAATTCTTATTCGAATTGGCTGACATTTTACACAGGTCTCCAACATATAATTTAATTGTGGTCCAAACCGGACCATATCTTGATATCGCTCTAATAGAAGAGCAAATCTTTTCTTATATCCTTTTTTTTGCCTAAGAAGAGATGCCGGGAAAAGAACTCGACAAATGCGATCCATGGTGGAGGGTATATAAGATTCGGCCCGGCCGAACTTAGCACGCTTTTACTTGTTGGTAGTCATAACGAAACACGCCATACAAAATTTCAGCTAAATCTGATGAGAATTGCTCCCTCTTGTGGCTGAAGAAGTCAAGATTCAGGATCGGTTTATAAGGCAGCTATATCAGGTTATTTACCGATTTGAACTATATTTAGCACAGTGGTTGAAAGTCATAACAAAACTTATCATTCAAAATTTCAGCAAAATCGGATAAGAACTGCGCCCTCTAGTGGCTGAAGAAGTCAAGATCCAAGATCGGTTTATATGGCAGCTATATCAAAACATGGAACGATATGGCCCGTTTACAGTGCCAACTGATCATCACTAATAAGAAGTGTTTGTGCAAAATTTCAAGTGGCTGGCTTTACTCCTTCGAAAGTAAGCGTACTTTCAACTGACAGACGGACGGACATGGCTAGATCGACTAAAAATGTCATGACGATCAAGAATATATACACTTTATGGAGTCTTAGATGAACTTTTCTAGGATTTACAAACAGAATGACGAAATTAGTATACCCCCATCCTATGGTTGAGGGTATAAAAATGTGAGCAAAACCGATTTTTATGGTTTCAAATTGTTTAAGTAGTGAGCAAGCTGTTTAAATCTTAAAGTTGTGGAAACAATTTAATTTGGTTTGCTATCGTTCAAATGACAACAAAAACATCTGATTTCTTTATGTTTTTGTCAGAAGGCAAAGAGCACCACTTAATCAAAACAAGTAAAAGCGTTTCGGTTCGGCCGGGTCGAACCATATATACTCTCCACCATTGTTCGGATTTGTCGAGTTCTTTTTCCGGTATATCATTTTTGGCAAACATTTGTTGATAGGAAAGAATTACTATAATATTTTAGCTTTTATAGTAAGTTATCGTCCGATTCAGAACATAATTGAATTGAATAGTGGAGACCATAGTAGAAGTCCTTGAGTAAAATGTCTGCCAAAAATTGCGCCCTTAAGGGGCTCAAGAAGAAAAATAGGGACATCGGTTTATATGGGAGCTATATCAGGCTATAGACCGACTCAGACCATAATTGACACGTATATTGAAGTTCACCTCTAGATGCTCAAGAAATCAAGAACCCAGATCGGCTTATATGGCTGCTATATCTGGTTATGGACCAATAAAAAAAAGAACATGTAGTGTGATGTCACCTTAAGTATTTGACCTTGTCAGATATCGAAATCATTCTATTGAGGAAACATTGTGCGTTAAATTAACCCACCTTCGTCTTCCTTGGTTAACATTGTGACCCATAGGTTCAGCCCATTCAAATGATATGTCCATGATACTTTCTGCCTTTCTGCATAGCTTGGTCGAATCCCTACTCCTTAGAAATACAATAACATCATCTGCACAACAGACGGTTTAAAATTCCTCCTTAGTCAGCATATGTAATAGGTTATTTATGATGGTCGTCGTCGTCGTAGCCACATTTGCATGTGGAGGTGGCGATCCTCCTCAAGCTCCTGTAGGTGAGACAGCTCCTTTCGGTCCCAAGGACCGATCTCCGCGGCAACAAGGCGGCCATTGGTTATTTGAAGAAGCCAAGAACTCGCCTTGTCATATCGAGTATCATAGACACTTAGTATTTATGCAAGAGTCGTTGCCGCCCGGACTCTAACTAAGACCCTCCGCTCGATATCGCTGATTGTCCCCGACTACCGTTGCAGCTTCTTCGTATGGAGGATTCAAATATTCGCACGCGCCCGGTAGCACACAGATAAGCTTCTCGTGACAGCAATGAACACCACGCAGATTGAACCTCAATGTTCCAGCCTGTGTGGTGCTCACAGCTATCCTGTGCCGGGATTTAGGATGGTCACCCATAGGAGTGGCTATAAAATGCCCCCCTGAGGCATACCTGTGCCACTATCTCCCTTATATTTATGCCATGGGACCCAAAATTTACACATTTGCTGCTTAACATATGGTTTATCCAGTCTCTAAGGACCCGGCCCACCCGGTACTAGTCTAGGGATTTTATCGGTTTTATGTGTCGGTCCGCCCATTGTTAAAAGCCGCTACGATGTCAATGCATACCGTCAATGTGGTCGTCTTGGCATCGAAGGATTCTTCTATTTTATGCACAACCTCGTTCAGGGCATTCTTATGTAAAACATGAGAAAGATTTCAAAAATCCTACCTACAAAAATTTCATATTTTAAGTTAAGGAGATACGACCGTTTAAAGTTGATAATTTTTCAATTAAAAAAAAACAATTTTTGGTATTTTGGTCCGATTTCAAGTGTTATATCTATAAAATTAGTTCCGGGATTGCAATTTTTATACCCTCCACTATAGGTTGGGGGTATACTAATTTCGTTATTCCGTTTGTAGCACCTCGAAATATGCGACTTAGTCCGCATAAAGTATATATATTCTTGATAGTCATGACATTTTAAATTGATCCAGCCATGTCCGTCCGTCCGCTTGTCTGTCGAAAGCACGCTAACTTTCGAAGGAGTAAAGCTAGGCGCTTGAAATTTACGACAAATACTTCTTATTAATGTAGGTCAGTTGGGATTGTAAATGGGCCAAATCGGTCCAGGATTTGATATAATTGCCATAAAAACTGATCTTGGGTCTTGACTTCTTGAGCCTCTAGAGGACGCATTTATTATCCAATTTGGCTGATATTTGCAAGTTGTGTTTTTTTGGTGTTACTTCTAACAACTGTGCCAAATTATGTTCAAATCGGTTTATAACCTGATATAGCGTTCATTCTTTTCCGATTTGGCATTTCCGCCTAAGACTGTGGACGCCTGCATAAAAAACACCTGAATAAAAAAAAATTCGGTGGTGGTATTCCCCTCCTAACGCTGGCAACATTTGTGAGGTACTATCACATGCAAAACTTCTTACCAAAGAGGTGTCGCACTGCGGCACGCCGTTCGGACTCGGCTATAAAAAGGAGGACCGCGGACCCACCACCATGGATTCTGCTAAAATATAAGAGCTATATCTAGTTAAAGACCGAACTGCACCGCACTTGGTACAGTGTTTTAGAGCCATAACAGATCACTATATGCAAAACTTCAGGCAAATCGCAAAAAATCGTGGCTTATAAGGGCTCATGAAGTCAAATCGGGAGATCAGTTTATTGGGTTGCTTAAAAAGTAATTGCGGATTTTTTAAAAGAAAGTAAATGCATTTTTAATAAAACTTAGAATGAACTTTATTCAAATATATAATTGCCATTTTGTTCGATAACCTTTTGCCATCTTCCAGGCAAATTTAGTATTCCACGCTCATAGAACTTCTGGCCTTTATCTGCAAAAAACTGAACCGAGTGCGATTTTATAGCCTCATCATTGCCGAAAGTTTTACCATTTAAGGAGTTCTGCAAAGATCGAAATAAATGGTAGTCTGATGGTGCAAGGTCAGGGCTATATGGTGGATGCATCAAAAGTTCCCAGCCAAGCTCACTCAGTTTTTGGCGAGTGACTGCCTCCTCAACATTATCAATTTAACAATTAAGTTTAATGCCCATATTATTAGAACAATAAATATGTTTTGGTTTCGGTACTGGTTTTGTTAGAACATCCGCCAACATATCTTGTGTAGGCAAGTACCGCAGCTCAACAACTCCATTTTGTATTGTGTCCTTAATATAATGATACTTGTAGTGGATATGTTTTATTCGAGAATGATGAGAACCGAACTCTGCCATTTTTTGCGCACTTTGAGAATCAGTATGTATTTTTATTGGTTTGCCATTGAATAATCCAAGTTCTTCAAGTATGTAACTTAAATATGAGGCTTCTTTAGCTGATTCAGTCAAAGCTATATATTCCGCTTCAGCACTAGAATGTGCAACCACCTTTTGTTTTTTGGATTCCCAGGTGACCGCTCCACCTGCTAGGAGAAAACAGAACCCAGTTTGAGATTTCCTATCATTGATATCTTGAGCCCAATTGGCGTCACAGAATCCCATGAGAGGTGCCGAATTCTTTTTATATATTATTGCTGCATTCCTTGTTGTACTCAAGTACCTTATTACTTGCAAAGCAGCATTATAATGTTGTTTCCGGGGGTCTTTTGAAAATTGCGATAATATGTTAACTGCATATGCAATATCTGGTCTACTATGCAATGCTACGTACAATAAATAACCAATTAATTCTTGATAGACTTTTTCATCCACTTTTTCCCTTTCTTCTTCATTGTTTGGGTCCTTTTCTAGTTTCACATTTGCAGACATAGGAATTTTCACAGGTTTGCAGTTTTCTAGCCCGTATTTCTTTACTAACTGCTTTATATATCCTGACTGCGAAATCGATACTTCATTTGGCTTTACATTTACTTCAAGACCAATACAATGTTGTGGTACGCCTAAGTCTTGAATATCAAATTTAGATTGCAGTGCCTTCACAAATTTTTTGGTCATCATTTGGTTATTACTTGCGATTACTATATCGTCTACATATAGTGCAACAATCATAAGTGTATCTTCACTTTGGACATAATAAATGCACTGGTCATAGTTTGATCGATGGAATCCAAACTCTAAAATTATAGCATCAATGCATTTAAACCATTGTCGTCCTGATTGTTTGAGTCCATAGATGGCTTTTTGCAATTTACACACTTTATGTTTTGTTGCCTCCTGAACAAACATCTCTGGTTGTTCCATGTATATTTCTTCGTCCAGTGTGCCATTTAGAAAAGCAGTTGATACATCCAATTGTCTTAATTGAAGATTATGCTCCACTGACAAAGCATAAATCAATCGCAATGAAGTTTGCCTTACAACTGGGGCAAATGTATCAACGTAGTCTAAGCCCATGACTTGAGTATAGCCTTTTGCTACAAGTCTCGCTTTTCGTTTTTCAACTGTCCCGTAGGGTTTTATTTTCGACTTGAAAACCCATTTGCAACCGACAGCTTTTCTTCCTTCAGGCAAGTTTGTCAAAGTCCAGGTATTATTCTTCATCAATGACGCGTATTCTGATTCAATTGCTTTACGCCATTGATCTGCACGAATTGATGATAAAGCCTCATATATTGATCTTGGGTCCATACATTTTTCATCAACCATATTAGACGACTCATCTTTTTTTTTAAACGTCCACGATCTAAGCCTCTGCTTTATGGATTCAAACTGGTCTTGGTTATTACTTCCAGCATCTCTGACATTCTCGTTTGGAATTTCATTGGAACTCTCACCACTTTGACAGTCTTCATTTGAAAATTCCGAGTTGTCACACTCAGAAAACTCGTCATCCGTCTCATTGTCAACATCATCGGATGACCGATCATCATCGAATCGTTGATCCACTTTATCAATTTTTGGAGATTTGATTTCAAATTCATAAAACAATTCTTTGTTTGTTTTGTTCACATTCTTGTACAATTCATTCTCAATGAATCTTACGTCACGACTTTTTACAACTTGTTTAGTGCCTGGTCTCCATAATCGATATGCCTTTGATTCAACGGAATAGCCCACTAATATATGTTCATCACTCCTGGCTTTCCATTTGGATTTAGACTTCTTGTTTAAAACAAAAGCCTTACATCCTATTTGGCGTAAATGTTTCACGCAAGGTTTCTTACCAGTCCATATTTCATCAGGAGTTTTTTCATTGTTTAGATTTGTCGGACATCTGTTTCTTATATACACTGACGTGTTAATCAGTTCCGCCCACAAGGAAGTTGGTAAATCAGCATCTAACATACAGGAACGAACCATTTCCACCAAAGTACGATTCGGCTATAAAAAGGAGGACCGCGGACCCACCACCATGGATTCTGCTAAAATATAAGAGCTATATCTAGTTAAAGACCGAACTGCACCGCACTTGGTACAGTGTTTTAGAGCCATAACAGATCACTATATGCAAAACTTCAGGCAAATCGCAAAAAATCGTGGCTTATAAGGGCTCATGAAGTCAAATCGGGAGATCAGTTTATTGGGTTGCTTAAAAAGTAATTGCGGATTTTTTAAAAGAAAGTAAATGCATTTTTAATAAAACTTAGAATGAACTTTATTCAATTATATAATTGCCATTTTGTTCGATAACCTTTTGCCATCTTCCAGGCAAATTTAGTATTCCACGCTCATAGAACTTCTGGCCTTTATCTGCAAAAAACTGAACCGAGTGCGATTTTATAGCCTCATCATTGCCGAAAGTTTTACCATTTAAGGAGTTCTGCAAAGATCGAAATAAATGGTAGTCTGATGGTGCAAGGTCAGGGCTATATGGTGGATGCATCAAAAGTTCCCAGCCAAGCTCACTCAGTTTTTGGCGAGTGACTGCCTCCTCAACATTATCAATTTAACAATTAAGTTTAATGCCCATATTATTAGAACAATAAATATGTTTTGGTTTCGGTACTGGTTTTGTTAGAACATCCGCCAACATATCTTGTGTAGGCAAGTACCGCAGCTCAACAACTCCATTTTGTATTGTGTCCTTAATATAATGATACTTGTAGTGGATATGTTTTATTCGAGAATGATGAGAACCGAACTCTGCCATTTTTTGCGCACTTTGAGAATCAGTATGTATTTTTATTGGTTTGCCATTGAATAATCCAAGTTCTTCAAGTATGTAACTTAAATATGAGGCTTCTTTAGCTGATTCAGTCAAAGCTATATATTCCGCTTCAGCACTAGAATGTGCAACCACCTTTTGTTTTTTGGATTCCCAGGTGACCGCTCCACCTGCTAGGAGAAAACAGAACCCAGTTTGAGATTTCCTATCATTGATATCTTGAGCCCAATTGGCGTCACAGAATCCCATGAGAGGTGCCGAATTCTTTTTATATATTATTGCTGCATTCCTTGTTGTACTCAAGTACCTTATTACTTGCAAAGCAGCATTATAATGTTGTTTCCGGGGGTCTTTTGAAAATTGCGATAATATGTTAACTGCATATGCAATATCTGGTCTACTATGCAATGCTACGTACAATAAATAACCAATTAATTCTTGATAGACTTTTTCATCCACTTTTTCCCTTTCTTCTTCATTGTTTGGGTCCTTTTCTAGTTTCACATTTGCAGACATAGGAATTTTCACAGGTTTGCAGTTTTCTAGCCCGTATTTCTTTACTAACTGCTTTATATATCCTTACTGCGAAATCGATACTTCATTTGGCTTTACATTTACTTCAAGACCAATACAATGTTGTGGTACGCCTAAGTCTTGAATATCAAATTTAGATTGCAGTGCCTTCACAAATTTTTTGGTCATCATTTGGTTATTACTTGCGATTACTATATCGTCTACATATAGTGCAACAATCATAAGTGTATCTTCACTTTGGACATAATAAATGCACTGGTCATAGTTTGATCGATGGAATCCAAACTCTAAAATTATAGCATCAATGCATTTAAACCATTGTCGTCCTGATTGTTTGAGTCCATAGATGGCTTTTTGCAATTTACACACTTTATGTTTTGTTGCCTCCTGAACAAACATCTCTGGTTGTTCCATGTATATTTCTTCGTCCAGTGTGCCATTTAGAAAAGCAGTTGATACATCCAATTGTCTTAATTGAAGATTATGCTCCACTGACAAAGCATAAATCAATCGCAATGAAGTTTGCCTTACAACTGGGGCAAATGTATCAACGTAGTCTAAGCCCATGACTTGAGTATAGCCTTTTGCTACAAGTCTCGCTTTTCGTTTTTCAACTGTCCCGTAGGGTTTTATTTTCGACTTGAAAACCCATTTGCAACCGACAGCTTTTCTTCCTTCAGGCAAGTTTGTCAAAGTCCAGGTATTATTCTTCATCAATGACGCGTATTCTGATTCAATTGCTTTACGCCATTGATCTGCACGAATTGATGATAAAGCCTCATATATTGATCTTGGGTCCATACATTTTTCATCAACCATATTAGACGACTCATCTTTTTTTTTAAACGTCCACGATCTAAGCCTCTGCTTTATGGATTCAAACTGGTCTTGGTTATTACTTCCAGCATCTCTGACATTCTCGTTTGGAATTTCATTGGAACTCTCACCACTTTGACAGTCTTCATTTGAAAATTCCGAGTTGTCACACTCAGAAAACTCGTCATCCGTCTCATTGTCAACATCATCGGATGACCGATCATCATCGAATCGTTGATCCACTTTATCAATTTTTGGAGATTTGATTTCAAATTCATAAAACAATTCTTTGTTTGTTTTGTTCACATTCTTGTACAATTCATTCTCAATGAATCTTACGTCACGACTTTTTACAACTTGTTTAGTGCCTGGTCTCCATAATCGATATGCCTTTGATTCAACGGAATAGCCCACTAATATATGTTCATCACTCCTGGCTTTCCATTTGGATTTAGACTTCTTGTTTAAAACAAAAGACTTACATCCTATTTGGCGTAAATGTTTCACGCAAGGTTTCTAACCAGTCCATATTTCTTCAGGAGTTTTTTCATTGTTTAGATTTGTCGGACATCTGTTTCTTATATACACTGACGTGTTAATCAGTTCCGCCCACAAGGAAGTTGGTAAATCAGCATCTAACATACAGGAACGAACCATTTCCACCAAAGTACGATTCATACGTTCGGAAACGCCGTTCTGTTGAGGGGTGTACTCCACTGTTAGCTGACGTTTAATTCCATTTTTCTTCAAAAAATTCGAAAAATCTGACCCAACCAACTCTTTTGCATTGTCACTTCGAAGTATTTTTATCCTTTTTCCAGTTTCATTTTCAACAGCCTGTTTAAATTCTTTAAATTTCTCTAAATATTCGTTCTTTTGTCTCAGAAAATAGACATACACTTTACGAGAGAAATCGTCAATGAAAGTTGCAAAATAAATACTTCGTCCCATAGACTCACACTTCATAGGACCACATAAGTCTGTGTGAATAAGTTGCAATATTTCCGTGGAAGATTTTTCATTTTTATGTGGGAAGGATAATCTAGTTTGCTTTCCACGAATACAAGCTTCGCAATCAATTTGCATCGCATTCAAATTTGGCAATCCATTTACCATAGAAAAAGACGAAAGTCGGCTTAAGTCCTTACAATTTAAGTGCCCATATCGCCGATGCCACAAATTAAAATTCTTTTCGTTGCTTTGATGCACTGTATTTGCAGCCTTTTTATCTTCAAACAAATTGACGAAATATACATTGTTTTTCTTGTGGCCTTCAATCAAAATTTTTTTTTCTCAAAATTAAAGCCTTTTTGCCCTCCATGATTACTTTACAACCGGAGTCTGTAGCTTTACTGGTCGACACAAGATTACATTTCAAAAGTGGTACATATAGTGCGTTATCAAAGTGTATGGTCTTCTTTTTTCCTTGTACATTTACAAAAATCGAAACTTTACCAATACCTTTGATACATACCTCTTTGTCGTCTGCCAGTTTTACTTTACCATTATAGCCTTTGTTGAGTTGGCTAAATAGAGATTCCTCATTACACATATGGGAAGTCGCTCCACTATCTATTATCCATTCGCGATTAGATTTCACGATCATAGCAGTTTCTGTTGCACCCATGCAATTTGCTTTTTTTTAACACCGCGAGAGTTTTCCTCAAATGACAATTTTGCTCTACATTCGCTGGCTTTATGTCCTTTCTTTTTACAACGAAAACATTTAAAAGTCTTTTTGAACATACCTTCAGCTTGAGTTTTGTTGTAATTTGAACCATATTGATGTTGCTTTCTTGCGTAATGTTTAGCTTTCATTGCAGAATCTTGATCTAACGCATTTTTATCACCAATTTCCAACAAACGCGCCTTCAACACCACAACTTTCGGAAATTCGTTTGCAGTATCCACGGCAGCCTTAATAGCTGAAAATTTCTCTGGCAATGCATCTACAATTATAACCGCAAGAAGGTCTTCATCCAATTCAACACCCATTTCACGAATCGAAGCAGCACAAACGTCGAATTCAATTAAAAATTGCGACACGCTCTGGTTTTCAGACATTTTGAAGTTTAGCAGCTTCCTGTAGCACTCTATCTTTTTTCTGATAGTCTTTCGATCAAAAGTATCTTCCAGATGTTTCCACATTTCACTTGATGACTTGATATGTCTCACCATACTCACTATGTTTGCTTCCAAGGATATCAAAATTTCGGCTCTTGCATCCATATCCTTTTCCTTGAATTTTTTCAGGGTCTCCATCTTGGTTTCAAATTGAGTTCTCTGCTCACTCGTTGCATTTTGAGGTAAAATTGGAACTTCCGGACATTTTTCTTCACCCATCACAATATTCAGCAATCTATTTTTATGCAAAATAGCCTCCATTTGCGTTTTCCATGTCAAAAAATTGTTGCCGTTGAACAAGGGAATGCGTCCATTAAGCGTAGACATTTTTCAACAGATCAGGATACACAGCTTACCAATTCCAAAAAATTTTTCTGACCTACAGAAAATTTCAGCCTTTGAATCGCTTTTCCAGGTATACACAGCTTCCCAATTTAACAATTTTTCTGTCCAACAGAAAATTTCACCTTTTGAATTTCTGTTCCCGGTACACAAAGCTCACCAATTCAATATTTTTCTGACCAACAGAAACAACGGCCTTTGAATTGCTAGTCCAGATTATGTAGTTTGAATTATTCTTATTTGCTCAAAATTCGCGTTATGAGTTCTGGGCCCATAACCTATTGAGACAGAATATGTACGCAATGGAATTTAAATGTGTGTGCTTTATTTAAATTCAGTATACAGAGTGATATGGAAAATGAAAATTATTTTTTCAATACACAACAATTAATACTAAGGTAACTTAATCAAATTAATTATGTTGAACTAAAGTAGAATAACATAAAGTATTTTCAACAGTGACCAAAGATGTGTGCGGTCTAGCGTTGTCCTGGTGGAATATGACACCTTTACGATTGACCAATTCTGGTCGCTTCTCCTTGATGACTGTATTCAATTTGTCCAATTGTTGACAGTAAACATCCGAATTAATCGTTTGGTTCCTTGGAAGCAGCTCAAAATATACCACACCCTTCCAATCCCACCAAACAGACAGCATAACCTTCTTTTGGTGGATATTAGCCTTTGAAGTGGTTTGAGCTGGTTCACCATGCTTGGACCATGATCGTTTTCGACTAATGTTGTTGTAAACAATCCATTTTTCATCTCCAGTTATGATTCGTTTAAAAAACGGATCGAATTCATTGCGTTTAAGGTGCATATCACAAGCGGTGATTCGCTTTGTTAAATGAATTTCTTTCAATACATGTGGTACCCATATTAAAATTGACGCCAAACAAACAAATGTAAACAAAATTTCGCGCACTTTTTTTCTAAAGCAAGCTAAAAGTAACAGCTGATAACTGACAGAAGAAAGAATGCAATGACAGAGTCACAAGCCGTTGAAAAAATTTGTCAACGCCGACTATATTACTACTATATTACCAACAATTACTTTTTGGGCAACCCAATATATAGGAGCAATATCAGGTTCTTGAGCGATTTAAAACGTACTTAGCACAGTTGTTGGGAGTCATAACAGAATACTATTAGCAAAATTTCAGCCAAATCGAACAAAAATTGCGCCTTCCAGGAGCTCAGAAATTCAAATTGGGAGGTCGGTTAATATGAGAACTATATCAGGTTTTTAACCTATTTCCAATAACTTGGCACAGTTATTGGAAATTACAACAGAATACCATGTGCAAAATTTCAGCCAATTCGGATGAAAAATGTTGTTTCCAGGGGCTAAAGAAATCAAATTTGGAGATTGGTTTATATGGGAGCTATACCAGGTTATAGACCGATTTCAACCTTTGTTGACACAAACACTGGAGATTATAAAATAATGTGCAAAATTTCAGCCAAATCGGACAAAAATTGCGGCTTCCAGGGGCTCAAGAAGTCAAATCGTGAGATCGGGTTTATGGGAGCTATATCCAAATCTGAACTGATATAGCCCATTTGGAATTCCCAACGACCTACATCAATATTAAGTATCTGTGCAAAGTTTCAACCGGCTAGCTCAGCGCGTTCGACCGCTATCGTGTTTTCAACAGACGGACGTGGTTAGATTGAATCAAAATGTCGAGAGGATCCGGAATATGTATAATTTATGGTGTCGTGGATCCATACTTCAGGGTGTTACAAACGGAATGACTAGATTAGTATACCCTATCCTATGGTGATGGGTATAAAAAAAAGCCAGGAGTAGACAGACTCACAAATCGTGGTCCTAATATTGTTTGCGAAAGAGGTCAGCATTAGGGCCTTTGTTTTCGTTTTCGCCTAGGTAAGGTTAGGTTAGGTTGAGTAAGAGGGTGCAGATATTAATCAAACCCATGCCACTATGGACATACACCTAAGCCAGTAAACGGCTTGTTTTGCGCTCTAATAAAAACTATAAAGTAACCTCTAAGCGAAAATTTTAAGTTAGGAATTCCGTACTACTTATAAAATCCTTAATTGTTTTCAATACCACTCCCCTAAGTTGGTTCATGTCTGATATTGTGTCTCCACCTAAGTGCGGGTATCTGTTGGACGCGAAAGCCGGGCAATGACAAAGGAAATGCTCCAACGTCTCATCATCTTCGACGCATGCCCTACACATCCTATCACTTGCCGCACCAATTTTATATAAGTGAGCTCGTAGTCCTATGTGTCTCGTTATGATACCAATAGCTTTACTGACCTCCTTCTTGCTTCCTTTCAGTAATAGCCTCGTAACTCACGATCTGCATCCCCCCATAGGATTTTCGACGTCCTACCGACCGTTTCACTGTTCCACAATGTTGCATGCGCATTCGTCGCCCACTCCCTTAACTCGGACTGCGTCGACCCGAAAGGCTTCGGGTTAACCAAGTTCATTGACGACAGTCCTCTGGCCTTCACCGCCAAATCGTCTGCCCTTTCATTTCCCCTTACTCCCTTATGGCCCGTTTTCGCCAAAGGGTCTATGCTTTTTAAACGCCACTATATTTCTTATATGTGACTCGCGGCATATTAATTTTAATAGATGTTGAAGATGGAGGCCACCGTAGCGCAGATGTTAGCATGTCCGCCTATGAAGCTAAACGCCAGGGTTCGAATGCTGGCGAGACTATCAGAAAGAAAAAAAATTTCCAGCGGTGGTGTTCCCCTCCCAATGCTGGCAACATGTGTGAGGTACTATGCCATGTTAAACTTCTCTCCAAACAATGTGGCACTTCGTTCGGACTCGGTTTTAAAAAGGAGGCCCCTTATCATTGATCTTAAACTTGAATCGGATTGCACTCATTCATATGTGAGAAGCTTGCCCCTATTCCTTATTGGAATGTTCATGCGCAAAATTGTATTTGCAGATATTGAAGATGACTTACCGTATCCACGACTTTCGTGCAACAAATGTCCTCACGGGCTCAGTGCCAGAGGAGGCTTTCACAAATATACATTTGAATTCTGAAGGAAATTTTGACTGTCTTTGTCTAAAGGTTGTGAAAAGTTAAAAACCATCCAAATTACCAAACCCTGATAAAACGCGACTGGCTGATTTACATTTTGAGTCTGACTGACCGAACTCAACATAATTTGACTGGTTTTATAGACTTGTGAAATGGACAGGCATAAGGGTCATTCGCATTCCATAAGAAGGACGCCCATACTAAATAAAGCAAGTATTGTCTTTACATCAGTATGTCAATGGTTTTTAAAAAGTATGGAAATTGAAAAAAACATTTCCATGGCGAAGATTCCTTCAGACTTCTTACCTTTTTCCAACATAATGGACATACGATCGATTTTGGCCCAACTGGGGGACCTAAGAAGAGCAAGGTAAGATCAGAAATTACAACCGATGATGAAGAAGAATGAAGAATGTTTTGAGGTTCTAATGGGTTGCCCAAAAAGTAGTTGCGGATTTTTTAAAAGAAAGTAAATGAATTTTTAATAAAACTTAGAATGAACTTTAATCAAAATATACTTTTTTTACACTTTTTTTCTAAAGCAAGCTAAAAGTAACAGCTGATAACTGACAGAAGAAAGAATTCAATTACAGAGTCACAAGCTGTGAAAAAATTTGTCAACGCTGACTATATGAAAAATCCGCAATTACTTTTTGGGCAACCCAATAGATGGGATTTAAACCTAATGTTTCTGGGTGAAAATTTTTATATTGGTCGAAAAATCTTGTGTTTTAAAATATTTTCATACTATACCTCGCAGAGCTAGAAAAACACAATTTTATTTATTTATCTTTGGTTTATTTTATGGAAAACTGTAAACGCAATTATAAATCTGCTAATGATTAAATAAATGTAGTTAAAAGACATGGTATGATATGATGGCGCATATATCTTAAAATCAAAAATTTAAAAAATTGTGAGAATGCAGTAGAAAATTCAAAGATTATTTGTTATTATGCTAATTATTTTTACTGTAAGTAATAGTTGTATGGATTATGTTTTTATGAGCGCGAAAGTGATATTGTAAAGTATCATATAAATTCTTTTTAAGAGAGGCTGGGTATGAATATTACATTTTGTATATGCTATTTAATAGAATTTTGGAATGAAAACAAGATGAGTAATGAAGAAATTTAGGTACTTACCGCAAATCAAATAAGCGAACATTGAAAAAAAATACAATATGTAGGCGAGACAAAGGAAGTAAAGCTTCTTAAAAGACAGATGTATCTGCTAACCAGTAAAACCAGTAACCAGAAGGGCAAAAGTCGGGCGGTGCCGACTTTCCTGCAAAATTTCGACAGAATGGGTTAACAAATGAGCACTTTTTTGCAATATTTCTGAAAATCGGACGAAGATACATATGAGAGCTATACCTAAATCTGAAATGATTTCGAGCAAACTCCTCAGATACTGTGGCAGTCGTCGAGGAAAGCGTTTTGCAAAATGTTGGCAAGATGTGTCAATAAATGCGCTTGCTGTGACTCTAGAAGTTAAAATCGGGCGATATATATATATATATATATATATATATATATATATATATATATATATATATATATATATATATATATATATATATATATATATATATATATATATATATATATTTATATATATATATATATTTATATATATATATATATTTATATATATATATATATGAGGGCTATATCCAAACCTGAACCAATTTCTATGAAATTCACCAGTAATATTAAGAGTCGAGAGAATCCCTCCTGCCAAATTTCGAGCAAATCGGTTTACAAATGACTATTTTATTGCATTTTTAATGAAAATCGGACGAACATATATATGGGAGCTATATCTAAATCTGAACCGATTTTTACCGCACTCTTAATAAAGGGTGATTTTTTTGAGGTTAGGATTTTTATGCATTAGTATTTGACAGATCACGTGGGATTTCAGACATGGTGTCAAAGAGAAAGATGCTCAGTATGCTTTGACATTTCATCATGAATAGACTTACTAACGAGCAACGCTTGCAAATCATTGAATTTTATTACCAAAATCAGTGTTCGGTTCGAAATGTGTTCATTCACCGTAACGTTGCGTCCAACAGCATCTTTGAAAAAATACGGTCCAATAATTCCACCAGCGTACAAACCACACCAAACAGTGCATTTTTCGGGATGCATGGGCAGTTCTTGAACGGCTTCTGGTTGCTCTTCACTCCAAATGCGGCAATTTTGCTTATTTACGTAGCCATTCAACCAGAAATGAGCCTCATCGCTGAACAAAATTTGTCAAAATTTGAACACATTTCGAACCGAACACTGATTTTGGTAATAAAATTCAATGATTTGCAAGCGTTGCTCGTTAGTAAGTCTATTCATGATGAAATGTCAAAGCATACTGAGCATCTTTCTCTTTGACACCATGTCTGAAATCCCACGTGATCTGTCAAATACTAATGCATGAAAATCCTAACCTCAAAGGAAAGCTTTGTGCAATATTTTGGCAAGATTGGTCAATAAATGTGCTTGCAGTGGCTCTAGGAGTGAAAATCGGCCGATATATATATATATATATATGAGAGCTATATCTAAATCTTGACCGATTTCCATAAAATTCACCAGTAATGTCGAGAGTAGTAAAAAAATTCTTTCTGCCTAATTTCGAGAGAATCGGTTAACCAATGACCATTTTATTGCATTATTACTGAAAATCGGACGAACAGATCTGAACCGACTTTTTTCCAATTTCAACAGGCTTCGTCTCTAGGCCGAAAAACATGCCCATACCAAATTTGAAGACGATCGGATGAAAATTGCGACCTGTAGTTTGTACACAAATTAACATGGGCAGACGGAAGGACAGACGGACAGACAGACAGACGGACATAGCTAAATCGAATCAGAAAGTGATTCTGAGTCGATCGGTATACTTATCAATGGGTCTATCTGTCATCCTTTTGGGTGTTACAAACTAATTCACTAAGTTATAATACCCTGTACCACAGTAGTGTGTATAAAAATACTATAGTAATAGAAAATAAATAATTCTAGTTTCACAACAGCTATTCTAATTTCGCTAAAATGTTTTCATCCACTGTGATACCACAGGAACAGCAGAAGGAAGATGCCTTCTAGTTCCTACCGCTATATCAGACAAGTGCTGAGAGAACTGTGAACCTAAAGTGGATCTCCTTCTGAGTGCAAGTGCGTGACACACACACAGTAGATTTTCTATAGTCTCCTCTTCCTCGACGTCCTCACAGCTTCTCCAAAAGTCGTTACTTGCAACCTTAAGCCCGTCAGCATGTTTTTCCATAAGACAATGACCATTCATGATGGACACAATGACTGAGATCTCTGTTCCAGCCAGCAACAGCAGTCTAAATTGGGCCGCATAATTTGGGATTGTTCACAACCCCCACATAGTTACCATCTGTCATTTGATGCCTTTCGGACCTGATCTGGCCTGAAGACTTGGCTTACATTTCGCTTGAAGCATACCCGCAGATTCCAGTTCCCCTGGAATGAGTAAGGTAGTTCTTGGTCTCGCAAGGTCATCTGCTCTACAATTCCCTCCGTGGTCCGGCACGCACAAGAGGTGAATTTTGAACTGTTCAGCCAATTCGTTGAGAGATCTACGACAGTTAAGAACGGGTTCAGCAATATGTTCCCCAAAGGTTTAATGGCCGCCTGGCTGACTGAAAAGATACTTTTGCGAATTTTTATTATGATATTGCATTCTTAACCATAGAGAAAGCTCCCTACGCCTCACAGCGGTGGTTGCAGCAATTTGTCTAGCCACAATGTAGAGGCATTTGGTGTAGCATTAAATTCTGTGCATCAGATGGTGTTTTCCCCAATGCGAGTGTGATGCACAAATAAGCCATCCTTTGGATCCAGCTGAGTTTTGAACGGTAGGTTGACTTTTAAAGCGTTGCCCACCAGACCACAACACCATATATCATTATAGGTCGGACAACTCCAGTTCATGACACGCGGCTTTAATCCCCAACTTTTACCAATGGCTCTCTGCCAGGTGTATAGGGCAAGAGTTGTCTTTCTTGGGCATTTCAAGATGTTGGATTTGAAGTTAAATTTCCTGTCCTGTTGAGCACCCAGGTATTTTGCGCTTTCAGCAAATGGAACATTCTTTGCAACCAAGGTGACAGGTGACACTGTAGGTAACTTGTGACTCCTGCTGAAAAGATCCACTTCTTTCTTAGACGGATTTACCCCTAGACCATTTTCGTTAGCACACTTTGCTGTCGCACTTAGAGCTGCGTGAAAACTATCTCTAAGAGCGCTGGGAAACCTTTCCTAAAATTGCTATAGCCACGTCATCTCTGTTCAAGAAGTGTTCAATAAGTATGCAAAATTTTAAGACCCTTATAGGTCCAGTGGCTGACATGGGGCGTTTATGTTGGTCATCTCGAGGATTTTAAATTTCGAAGTGCTGTCTAATAAGCATTTTTTTGCATAGGTTTTGCAATAGATCGAAATCGTGAAAGCCTACAAAAAACATGCATATATGTCTGGATTATCTAAAACGGTTTATGAGATAATGGAGTTATAAAATTTTTTTTTTTTTTTGAAGATTTCAGTCAAGGTGTCTTCGGCACTTTTGGAATTGTGAAACTATTTCTTTACCAATTGCAAATCCCTGATTTTTATATACTTTTTATAAGTGTAGGTCGGTTGGGATTGTAAATGGTCCACATCGGTGAACGTTTTGATATAGCCTCTAGAGGGCGCAATTCTTATCCGATTTGAATTAAATTTTTAATGCACATATTATTTTGGTATTACTTCCAACAACTGTGCTAAGTGTGGTTTAAATCTGTTCATAATCTGATATAGCTGCCACATAAACCGATCTTGGGTCTTGACTTCTTGAGCTATTAGATGGCGCAATTCTTACCCGATTTGGCTATAATTGTGCACTTGGTGGTTTTGTATCACTTTCAAGAACTGTGCTAAGTATGATTCAAATCGGTTCATATCCTGGTATAGCTGCCATATATTGTAAATCGGTCTTGCGTCTTGACTTCTCGGCCCGCTGAAGAGCGAATCCTGGTGAGACCATCAGAAAAAAGTTTCAGTGGTGGTTTTCCCCTCCTAATGCTGCCAACAATTGTGAGGTACTATACCATGCCACTGCGGCACGCCTTTCGGACTAGGCTATAAAAAGGAGGCCCCTTTATACATTGAGCTTAAAACTTGAATCGGACTGCACTCATTGATATGTGAGACGGATGCCCCTGTTCCTTAGTGGAATGTTCATGGGCAAAATTCGCAATTTATAGGCCTATAACTTGATATAGATCCAATAGCATAACAGTTCTTATTCATTATTCTTTGTTTGCCTAAAAAGAGATACCACGCAAAGAACTCGACAAATGCGATCCATGGTGGAGGTATATAAGATTCGTCCAGGCCGAACTTAGCACGCTCTTATTTGTTTTTAAAATATTATAGCCTCATAAAAGGAGAAAAAATCTAAAATTTAAAAAAAATATAATTTTTCCACAAATTTTGATTTCTATTAGCTAAACTAACTACCCTTTTCAAACTTTCATTTCAAACGCTGAACACGAATCTTTCGTATGCTGTTTAAATAATTAAATTATCCAATTCGGTTCAATAGATACGATTTTTGCAATGAAAAAACTCAAACCGCTCCACTGTGCGTCGGTTTAACATTATTGAAAGACCATTCAATGACAAGAAATGGTATCATTGTGTATTCCTTAACTGCAAGAGAAACCTCTATGTAGCCGATTAGGTCATGAAGGGCTGTTTCAGTGGATTTGCCTTTACTATACGCATGCTGCTGCCGCGAAAGTTAATCTCCAGGGATATTTGCCCTACGATATTAACCGATATTTATTTATAAACCTCTCTAGAATATTCAACATAAAGGATGACAGACTTATAGGACGAAAATCTATCGACCTTTGGCTTCCTTTATCCCACAAGTAAATACGACAAACTGACAAAAGCGGAGTATTTCTCCCTAAGCCAAGGCGTCATTCTATCGGATACAGTTTGTAATTCAACCGGTGACACATCATCGGTTGAGCCGACTCAGTTTGTAATTCAGCCGGTGACATACATTAGGGCTGGCGACTAAAAGGAGTCCACACTTTTTATGGCCCAAATGATTTTCGACTCAGACACAATTTCACCAACAACCTCCAACGAATGTATATCAGTAATAATCCCTTCTGTAACCACGTTGTCCGTTTCTGGGTTTAAAGGGAAATGTGCAGCAAAAATTAGTTCTAGCGTTTCCTCACTAGATATTGTCCCTAATTTCTCCGACTTCTGAACATTCGCCTTGTAAAAACGCCTTCTGCAACCCTTCGTCAGACCAACCAGTTTTGGAGTCCACCATGGCTGTCACAGTTTACCCTATTTTTGGCATTTGGATACGCTAATACAAACGAGTAGTTCAGGGTCTTCGTTATCCGCTTGGCTATTATATCTGCGTTCTCCGCAGTTTCTACTTCCTTTTCAAGGTTAGAGGGATAGACGTGCAGAATGTGTGCCGAAATTTATCCCAATCCGCCTTCCTTCTATGACAAAAAGTTATATTACATTCCACAAAGCCCACGAAAGATTTTTCCAAATGTCAGAAAGCCCAAAAGAAAATCCAAATCTCAGACGGTTCAGGGCAAATTTTTTGTATCAAACTGAAAAAATGTTTGTTCTAATTTTGAAGATTCGAGCAAAAGGCTATCAAACTTAATTTTAAGATAATCAATTTTCCAACTTCAGAGGAAATATTCCCTTTGGTGAAAAAAATAATTGCGCACTTTGGGGCTGAAGAAGTAAAATAGGGAGATCGGTTTATAGGGGAGCTGCATTAGGCTATAAGCCGATTCATGCCATTTTCGATACGTATGAGAGAAGCCGTTGTTGAAAGTCATAACAAAACACCTCATGCAAAATTTCAGCCAAATCGGATAACAATTGCGCCCTCTAGAGGCCCAAGAAGTCAAGACCCCAGATAGGTTTATATGTCAGTTATATCAGGTTATAGACCGATTTGAACTATTCTTGAAACAGTTGTTGAAAGTTATAACAAAACACCTCATGGAAAATTTCAGCCAAATCGGGTAATTACTGCGTCCTCTAGTGGCTCAAGAAGTCAAGACTCCAGATCGGTTTATACGTCAGTTATATCAGGTTATGAACCGATTTGAACCATACTCAGCACAGTTATTGGAAGTCAGAATGAAACACCTCATGCGAAATTTCAGCCAAATCGGATAATAATTGCGTCCTCTAGAGGCTCAAGAAGTCAAGACCCCAGATCGGACAAGTGTTAATAGATTGTAAGGTGAATTCAACCGAGGTAAAAATTTCGTCCAAAATCAGTTGCTGTTCCAAAAACCATTGAAGCTGTGCGCCAACTGATATTGTAAGATTGTCCTGTGACCTATCGTGAGATTGAGACAACCTTAGGCATTAATGAGACCAGCATATATTCAATATTGCATGAACATTTGACTGTCAAAAAAATTTGTTCGCGTTGGATTCCACACAATTTGTCAATCGCTCAAAAAAAGGCTCGTGTCTTTTGGTCGAAATAAATGTTCCAAAACTACGAACGCGGTGCTTTGAAACTCGTCTATGACATCGTGACAGGTGAAGAATCGTGGATTTACGCGTATGAGCCCAAAAATAAACAGCTGTGGACTGTTGGGTTGTTCCATTCAGTACAAAACCAAAAGTTGGTCACGCACGACCAACGGAAAAACTGGACATGTTTAACATTATTGAAAGACCATTCAATGACAAGAAATGGTATCATTGTGTATTCCTTAACTGCAAGAGAAACCTCTATGTAGCCGATTAGGTCATGAAGGGCTGTTTCAGTGGATTTGCCTTTACTATACGCATGCTGCTGCCGCGAAAGTTAATCTCCAGGGATATTTGCCCTACGATATTAACCGATATTTATTTATAAACCTCTCTAGAATATTCAACATAAAGGATGACAGACTTATAGGACGAAAATCTATCGACCTTTGGCTTCCTTTATCCCACAAGTAAATACGACAAACTGACAAAAGCGGAGTATTTCTCCCTAAGCCAAGGCGTCATTCTATCGGATACAGTTTGTAATTCAACCGGTGACACATCATCGGTTGAGCCGACTCAGTTTGTAATTCAGCCGGTGACATACATTAGGGCTGGCGACTAAAAGGAGTCCACACTTTTTATGGCCCAAATGATTTTCGACTCAGACACAATTTCACCAACAACCTCCAACGAATGTATATCAGTAATAATCCCTTCTGTAACCACGTTGTCCGTTTCTGGGTTTAAAGGGAAATGTGCAGCAAAAATTAGTTCTAGCGTTTCCTCACTAGATATTGTCCCTAATTTCTCCGACTTCTGAACATTCGCCTTGTAAAAACGCCTTCTGCAACCCTTCGTCAGACCAACCAGTTTTGGAGTCCACCATGGCTGTCACAGTTTACCCTATTTTTGGCATTTGGATACGCTAATACAAACGAGTAGTTCAGGGTCTTCGTTATCCGCTTGGCTATTATATCTGCGTTCTCCGCAGTTTCTACTTCCTTTTCAAGGTTAGAGGGATAGACGTGCAGAATGTGTGCCGAAATTTATCCCAATCCGCCTTCCTTCTATGACAAAAAGTTATATTACATTCCACAAAGCCCACGAAAGATTTTTCCAAATGTCAGAAAGCCCAAAAGAAAATCCAAATCTCAGACGGTTCAGGGCAAATTTTTTGTATCAAACTGAAAAAATGTTTGTTCTAATTTTGAAGATTCGAGCAAAAGGCTATCAAACTTAATTTTAAGATAATCAATTTTCCAACTTCAGAGGAAATATTCCCTTTGGTGAAAAAAATAATTGCGCACTTTGGGGCTGAAGAAGTAAAATAGGGAGATCGGTTTATAGGGGAGCTGCATTAGGCTATAAGCCGATTCATGCCATTTTCGATACGTATGAGAGAAGCCGTTGTTGAAAGTCATAACAAAACACCTCATGCAAAATTTCAGCCAAATCGGATAACAATTGCGCCCTCTAGAGGCCCAAGAAGTCAAGACCCCAGATAGGTTTATATGTCAGTTATATCAGGTTATAGACCGATTTGAACTATTCTTGAAACAGTTGTTGAAAGTTATAACAAAACACCTCATGGAAAATTTCAGCCAAATCGGGTAATTACTGCGTCCTCTAGTGGCTCAAGAAGTCAAGACTCCAGATCGGTTTATACGTCAGTTATATCAGGTTATGAACCGATTTGAACCATACTCAGCACAGTTATTGGAAGTCAGAATGAAACACCTCATGCGAAATTTCAGCCAAATCGGATAATAATTGCGTCCTCTAGAGGCTCAAGAAGTCAAGACCCCAGATCGGACAAGTGTTAATAGATTGTAAGGTGAATTCAACCGAGGTAAAAATTTCGTCCAAAATCAGTTGCTGTTCCAAAAACCATTGAAGCTGTGCGCCAACTGATATTGTAAGATTGTCCTGTGACCTATCGTGAGATTGAGACAACCTTAGGCATTAATGAGACCAGCATATATTCAATATTGCATGAACATTTGACTGTCAAAAAAATTTGTTCGCGTTGGATTCCACACAATTTGTCAATCGCTCAAAAAAAGGCTCGTGTCTTTTGGTCGAAATAAATGTTCCAAAACTACGAACGCGGTGCTTTGAAACTCGTCTATGACATCGTGACAGGTGAAGAATCGTGGATTTACGCGTATGAGCCCAAAAATAAACAGCTGTGGACTGTTGGGTTGTTCCATTCAGTACAAAACCAAAAGTTGGTCACGCACGACCAACGGAAAAACTGGACATGTCGCAACGCAGAACAGCAAATTCTGAGTGGTACACAACCATATGTTTGCCAGTTGTCTTCCAGGAAATCAGAAAAACAAACCGCCGTCTTTGGCGGCCGTCCTGACCTCGAGCTCTCGACTCAAACAACTGCATTTTCGAGCACTCTGAATATCGATTTGATGAGTCATCCGCCATATAGTCCTGACTTGGTACCGAATGTCTTCTTTTTATTCCCGTACATAAAAAATAAAGTGTGAGGTCAACGTTTTTCGATACCTGAAGAAGCGGTTGATGCGTTCAGAATGCATGTTTTGGAGATACCTCAATCAGAGTGCAAAGTGTATAGAACTTCATGGGGAATATTTTGAAAAACATTAAAGCGATTTTCGATGATTAATATTTGTTTTTGTTCTTTAATCCCGAAATATAAATGGCATCCCTTGTATGCTAAGTGTCTCTTACCCAACGGTTTTCTCTGGTATTTTTACCCAACTACTGTTGTTGTAAAGGGTGATTTTTTTGAGGTTAGGATTTTCATGCATTAGTATTTGACAGATCACGTGGGATTTCAGACATGGTGTCAAAGAGAAAGATGCTCAGTATGCTTTGACATTTCATCATGAATAGACTTACTAACGAGCAACGCTTGCAAATCATTGAATTTAATTACCAAAATCAGTGTTCGGTTCGAAATGTGTTCATTCACCGTTCAGCGATGAGGCTCATTTCTGGTTGAATGGCTACGTAATAGCTTTGCATCAGCACAAACGAAAGCCTGTTATGTTAGGGCTGGCCCAATCTTGGGAACACCGCCAGTTTACATTCAGATATGCTGATGGACTATACTTGAAAATCGTAACAGAACACTACATGCAAATTTCAGACTAATCATTGTATAATTGCAGCTTCTAGGCGGTCAAGAAGTCCAAGTACCGCTTTATATGGGAGCTATATCAACATGGGAAACAATGTGGCCCATTTTCAATCTCCAATGACCTACTTCGATAAGAAGTATCTGCGTAAAATTTCGACCGATTTTAGATGTGCTACAAACGTCATAAATAGGTTAGCATACCCTCATCTTGTAGTGGTAGATATACCAATCATACCGCAGACAATGTTAGTGTAAGATTTTTAAAAATAGTAGCGCAGAGGTTAGAGTGCCCGTCTATAAGGTTGAACGCCTGGATTCAAATTCAGGAAAAAAAACCCAACATACCCTCCTAATGCTGGAGACATCTGTGTGGTACTGCACTATTTGGTGACGCCACTCGAACTCGGCCTTTATCATTGAGCTTAAATTTGATTCGGACAACAGTCATTGATATGTGGAATGTTCGTAGGCAAATTTGCCTATACCATTTATGCAAAACGAGGTTTTGGGCTATACACCTCTTTATAATTTAAAAATTATAGCTGTATATTTCAAAACTCCGCCTGCTATCCCTTGTCTCACCCTTTTGAGAATAAAATAAAATCCAAATTGGGAAATGAAAAAGCTTTTGAAGAAAAAATTTCTAGATTTAAAATTTGTTTGATTTTTTTGTAATTTAATTTATTAATTGTTTTTTGTTCTTGCAATACGCATTTCAGAATCATATCGAATATTTATTAACTAATACGAATAGCAATAATTAATTAATTATTTTCTGTGTTGGGTTTCTCCATTTTTTTTTTTTTTTTTTGTTTTTAATTCCTCGACAATAACTTATAATTACAATGTTTTGGGGGGGAGTTTTACACTAAAATTACAACTATCATTTGTTTTTTTTTTGGGGAGGGGGGGGCTTTCTCTCTTTCAATTTCACTTACTTTAGGAAATTTATTAATAAATTTACGATAATTATTATTTAAATGACATTTTAACCGTTTTGTTTTTGTTTTTTGTTCTTAATATTTCTATATTTATAAAAATGTATATTTTATATATATTTTGTATAAAATTTGATAAGTCAAGAGAAAACAAACACAAAATCAAAGACTAACCATTTGGGGGGAGATAATTTATACAAGAACCTAAAGGCTGTGGGGGAAACTAAATGAAAACTTTTTAAAAAAGAATCGTTGTTCAAATAATTTTACTAAACTTTCAAAGAAAGCTAAACAAACAAAAGGGCTTTCAAAGTTAAAGAAGGAGCAAAACAAAACAAACATGATTTTATTTTTTTTTATAAAAATGATTTTGTTTTTATTTAGAAATATATATTTTCTTTAAAAAAAAATAATAATAATTTAAATTATAAACAACATGGGGAGTTGAGAGCTTAAGGGACTCTGGCCCCCCATAAATAGGTAATTACAACTATTAAATGAGATGAGGATTTAAGGGGGAGTGGGGGGAAGGGGGCTTAATTAAGGCATAATTCATACAATAAACAAATAAATCTAAAGCATAACACACAAAGAGCAAAGAGTAAAAAAAAATTATTTGTAATAATAATCATAAAGAAAACTAAAATTATATTCTAAAGTAACTCATTTACAATAACAAAATTCGGTAATACCTTGTAGCCATTCTACATTACAATCCATTACTGGTTACTGCTGGCCTTAAGAGAGATAAAGACTAAACGAGAACCTAGCTTTAATTACAATTACATTTATTATTCTTTTTTTTGAGGATTTTTCTTTTTTGCATTTCTATAATAATTGGTAATTTTTGTTAAAATATTTAAGTATAGTGGGTAAATGTACTTTATGCTTGTTTTTTTTTATCTCATGTATGTTCAGTAGCATGTTTTAATGAATTAAGTAATAGTAGGAGTAGTAGTAATTGTTTTTGTTTTTCATTCTGCATGTTTTTTGTATTGGGGTTTTTTTTTATAAATTTTTTATCTCTATAGACCATTATATAAATAAAATATAATGAAAGCTTTTTTGTTAATGCTATGCTTTTTTTCTTTCAATAGATTTTTTGTTTTCTTTTCTTTCCGGGTTTGTATTATTATATAAATCTTTTTATTCATGATTCTTGTTTTTTTTTTCTTTTTCTTTAATATTATTAAGCCATCTAAAGAGTAAACAGACACACATCATTTTAGATTTCTAATGCTTACGTTTTTGTTTTCTATTTAATTTGGGTTTTTAAGACATGTATTGTTATTTGTAGAGAAAAGAGAGTTTTTAATATTTTTGTTTTAAATTTGTGTTTTTCTACATTAAAGCATATATATTTAAACAGTTTTTTACATTGTTCATAATTGATTGGTTTTTCTTGTGTTAATAGTTTTTATTTTTAAATATATACAGGAACTTATTTAACTGAATGTAGTAGAAAGGAGAATGAAAGGAGGCTATAGACTTATAGTTGTGGCGTTGCAATGAATTCTTAATATTTTCGTTTTAGACAAAATTACCGCATATTTCAGTCGAGTAATGCCGAGCTGTTGATACTCTGCTGGTATTGGGTATGACTACAAATTAATTGGGAAATATAACAAATTTTGATATCCCATCTATTCTAAAAACACTATAAGAGCAAACAAGCTTTGCATACAAATGATATAAATGAACTTTAATAAACTCACATTTTATTACTCAATAAGTTGAAAAGGATGGTACTTATTTAAAATTTTTGTCTACATTTTTGTCGAGAGTCCAAGAGAATCCTTCATGCAATATTTCGTGAGGATCGTTTAACAAATTACCATACTATAGCAATATTAGTCCAAATCGGACTAACATATATATGCGGGTTATATCTACTTGTAAACGAATTGCTTTCAATTTCAATTGTCTTCTTTTTCTGGCCAAAAAATAAGCCAGTTGTTAATTTCAAGATGTTCGAATGGAAATTGCGTTTACTACATTGACCGATGGACACAGGTACACCGAATCATGAAGTGATTCTGAGTCGATCGGTATAGTTATCAATTGGTCCAGCTCTCTTCCCTCTAATTATTATAAAAATGCACCTAACTATAATACCCAGTATCACAGCAGTGGTGTAGGGTATAATGAAACAAATAAAAAAAACATTAAGCTCGCCCGGGCCAAACTGTGGACCTCGGGTATATTTAAACAACATTTCGTTGAAACCCGTTGAAAAATTCAGCTGTGAGCCCCACAAAGGCTGGAATATTGAGGTCCGATCTGTGTGGTGTTCATTGCCATCACAAGAAGCTTAGTTGAGAGCTACTGGACGCGTCCACAGGTTTTGCGAAAAAGCTTTTGAAATTTGGGGACAAGGGACGGAAAATGCTGGCAACACTAAGAAGAACAACAAAAATTCAAATGAAAAGATCAAGCGGAGAAAAACTTCTATATAGTCGATTTGACCAAAACTGTACAAATTGGTCATAAATAATACCTTTTCCCTTGTTAAGCCAATGCCATTGTTAGGAAAAATCCCTATTTTCGGCTCCTTTCTTTATTCCAAAACATCAAGGAGGTTAACAATTACCTGCAATAGTATAAATGAAACTTTCAGTTAAGCAGTGTGCACATATTGGGTATCGCTTCAAAGCTTCAAGTTAAGATTTCATTCTTGGGATCACATGGAATCCAGTAACTCTTAACGTTTGGTTGAGTAAGATTATGTCGATGTCAGTAATGAGACTTGGCTTGTTAAGTATCTAATGTACTTCCGCTTAAACTATTGTGAAAAGATATAGCTCAATAATAATCGCACTTAAAGGTTTAGCTGTTTACCCAATGAATTTATTCCGGTTATTGAGGTTTTAAGGATTCAATGCGATAATGTTAATATTACTGCTATATTAGAATCTAAGCGAACATCACATTCTCATTTTCATTTGAGTAGAAGAATAGTAAAAAATTTAAGATTCAGGAATCAATTTGAGAAATTTGTTTATAAGATAAGGCGCCACATGCCAAAGGGGGCTCTAGAAGTCTATGCCAAAATAAATTGGCTTATTTAATCACATTGACAAGATATGCGGTCAGTGACATAAGACTTAACATTTTTCACTTCAGGAACTCGTTTGAAACATATCGTAGGGATATTTTAACCAACAGTTCTCATCAATGTAATAATATGATAACATACCATAAGCACGACTGAACTAAGCAGTTTACTCTGAAGATGAATTCATCTAGATGAGTTCATGAAGATGAGTTTATAAAACAAATTCATGAAGATGAATTCATGATATATAAATATATGAACTCTATTGTAATTCCAAATGGTCAACATCAATAAGAAATGTTGGTGCAAAAATTGTTGCCGTTTAATTAATTTTTTGGGGAGAGATTTCGACTGGGTTGGTTTAGGTTGAAGACGAAGAATGATGTGGTTTTGGACCAGGACATTCTTCAACATGCTCACACCTGTACCAATGATAGATTTCTTGAGCGCTCCAACGATGAAAAGAAAACTCGGAAAATACTTTATTAGAAACTCTTTGTTTTTTTACATATTATCGTAATCATCTTCCTCTCTATGCCTCTAAGTTATTTCAAAGCAGCTAAATGGTCTGACGGGGATGGAAAAGTCAGTAATTTAGTAGTTTGTCAGTACTTTGTCCACTTAAAGAGTACCGTGGTAACCCCGCTATCGATTTAGTACCCTTTGATGCACTTAGAATGTTTCTTAAGTATTCGGATGTTTTGGAGCTTTTATTTTTTTACTGGCAAGTAGTTGTTAATTTGCGAAATGTATCACTCTAAAATAGGGATATTCGCTTGTTAGTCATTCGATGGAATTATGTCCATCCGACTGTTGAATTTTCCCCCATTAAAAAATATTTTAATGTGGCAATATCAGTTCATATTTAGAGAAAAACATTCTTATAAACGAGTCTTTTTATATGATTTATTGAGCCTCTAGAAGGCTTTGGAAGTGGGAAGGGCCCCTGACATTTGACACCTGTCATTCCTTTTACTTAGGTCCCATATTGTACCTATTGGTCTATATGTCGGTTTGTAGGGTTTTAGGTTGGAGCGTTCCCCCTGGTATTTGACTCAAAATTTGAGTATTTGATATTCGTTTTTGGGTTACTACCGATGAACAATAAAAAATTTAAATCAATCGGTTCCCACATAGATGATGTATACTTCACAAATATGGCGAAAGATGGGGACCTTTCGTCTTGGTTTAGGGTTATATATAAGGGGCTGTTTTACAGTGTAATCAGTAATCTGCACTCAAATATTTTCAAATTTTTTTGCAATACAAAAAGTACTCTTATCAATTAAAATGTTGTATTTTCCATCCCTGATGACTGATCCGAATCATGGGGACTTTGCCTCATGAAAGGCTGGCATATGCATAAGAAGTGCTCCTAAGTTTCACATGCTTTTGACTAAGAACCGATAGAAGAACGAATATTCCCAGATTCACGCTGCGTTTTAATCTTAAAACTGGACTCTGTGTTTCAAAGGGAGTGGTGTGATTGCTATTCCATAATATACGTTAATGGTTACTTATTATACCCTCTAACAATACTAGCAAAATAAGATTTGTACCATTTATACAATATACAATCATTTAAAAGTCGGTGCCGACTGTATAATACCCTACACCTACCCTATAAGTACAATGTGGGAGCTATATCCAATTCTGAATCAATTTTGATGGACCTCGGGGAGCAAATATGTTCAAACTGTAATAACTACGGTTGACAAATGACAACATTTTTGCAACTTACCCAAATGGTCGTCAGATACCATATATATGGGAGGTATATCTAATTCTGAAACGATTTCAAGCAAACTTCTCAGATAATGTGGTTGTCGTCGAGGAAGGCTTGGTGCACAATTTTGGCAAGATTGGTCAAACAATGCGCTTGCAGTGGCTCTTGGGGTGAAAATCTGGTGATATACATATATGAAAGCTATATGTAAATCTGGACCGATTTCTATGAAATTCGCCAGTAAAATCGAGAATCATAAGAAAATCATTCTTTCCGAATTTCGAGAGATTCGGTTGACCAAAGTATTGCAATATTACGGCAAATCGGACGAGCATATATATGGGAGCTATATCTTAATCTGAACCGATTTCGAGCAAACTTCTTAGATGACAATGGCTCTGGCAGTGAATGAAGATAAGACGAAATGGATGGTTTCAACTCCCAAAAAGCTTTGCACAACCAATCAGATAAAGAAAATGAAGAAAGTTGGGAATCACAACTTTGAGACTATCAGTTACTTTATCTACCGCGGCACCGCCGTAACCGAAACGAATGACACCAGTTTTGAGATTAAGCGAAGAATACTACTGGCAAACAGATGCTATTTTGGACTAAGTAAGCAGTTTAGAAATAAGGCCACCTCTTGACAGACGAAGATTACAATATACAAGACACTGATACTACCCGTGCTGTTATATGGTTCTGAAGCATGGGTACTTGTAAAAGCAGATGAGGCAGTGCTTGGAGTGGAATTGGAGCTTTGAGAGAAAAATACTTCGTAAAATATATGGACCAGTTAGCGCTAATGGAGAATATAAGCGGCGTATGAACCACGAGCTGTATGACGACGATAGTTACACGTATCAAAATACAATGGATGCGTTGGCTAGGTCATGTTGTCAGAACGGATGAAGAAGCTCCAGCAAAGAAGTCTTTTGAAGGCAAACTCGGTGGTACACGTAAACCGGGAAGTCCAAAAGCCCAAGGGAAAGATCAAGTGGTTGGAGACCCCTCGAAACTTGGTATCAGAGATTTTAGAATGAGTGCAGAAGATCGAGGCGCTTGGAACGCTATTCTACGTTCGGTTAGTGGAACAAATATTCGGTCATAGCCAATTAAAGATATGTAAGTAAGTACTGTGACAGTCGTCGAGGAAAGCGTTGTACGAAGTGGTGAGAAGATTGGGCGATATATGGACTTGAAGTGCTTCTAGGAGTGAAAATCGGGCAATATATATATATATATATATACATTTCAAGAGAATCGGTTAACAAATGACCATTTTATTGCATTATTACTGCAAATCGGACGAACTTATATATGAGAGCTATATCTTAATCTGAAACGATTGCGATCAAACTTCTCAGATACTGTGACAGTCGTGGAGGAAAGCGTTGTACGAAGTTGTGAGAAGAATTGGCGATAAATGGGCTTGCGGTGGCTCTAGGAGTAAGAATCGGGTTGTATATATATATGAGAGCTATATCTAAATCTGCGCCGATTTCTATGAAATTCGCCGGTAAAATCGAGAGTCATAAGAAAATTCTTCCTGCTAAATCGGAATTGGTTAACAAATGACCATTTTATTGCAGTATTACTGCAAATCGGACGAACATATATACAGGAGGTGTTTTCAAATCTGAACCGATTTCTATGACGTTCACCTGTAATATCTAGACTCATAATGAAGTCCTTCCTGCGGTTAACAAATGACCATTTTATTGCATTATTACTGCAAATCGGACGAACATATATATGAGAGTTATATCCAAATCTGAACCGATTTTTTCCAATTTTAATAGACTTCCACTATAGACCGAGAAACATTCCCATACCAAATTTGAAGACGATCGGATGAAAATGGCGACCTGTACTTTGTATACAAATTAACATGGACAGAGGGACAGACAGACAGACAGACGGGCATAGCTGAATCGAAACAGAAAGTGATTCTGAGCCGATCGGTATACTTATCAATGGGTATATCTCTCTTCCTGCTGTGTGCTACAAACAAATGCACTAAGTTATAAAACCCTGTACCACAGTAGTGGTGTAGGGTATAAATATTTTAGTTGGAAATTTTTTCATGAAATTCGTATTGAAATAATTGTAGCAGAAATCGTTAAAGCTTTTATCATAAATCGAAATAAATTAAGAGTATCATCAAATGCCACGTGCTTTGATCTATGTAAAGTCTGTGATTAAATTAAAATTTTTCTCAAATTAGGTTTTCAGAATTAGATGAGATATTGTAGAATAGGCTAAGATTTCATTAAATTTGTGTAGATTAGATGGAGTTTTGTTTCAATTTAGTCTTTGTCAAAAATTTTGTTCATTAAACACATTAGAATACATTTAATCTGGAGGGAGAAAATGGCAATAATGTTGCATATAAGTACATACACTCAAAGAAAAAGTTTATAATTTTCGTTTGAACAAATCTTAAGGGAACGACTTTTAATATTTTTTGTAATATTTTTCGAAAATCTACATGGACTTTTGTATAAGTAAAATTTTTTAGAATATTTTTTTTTGTTATTTAATTTTAAATTACAAATTAAATTTTTTTGCATTTGTTTTTCACTGGCAACATATTTTTGTTAAATGTTATAAACTTAAATTTTTTTTACAAAGTACATTTTATGCACTGATGTTGTAGAAATTTTATAAAATATTTACTTATACAAACTCGTCTAACTCATATACTTTTTCATAAAATTTTTTCTTTGAGTGTATCTTTAGTTTGGCTTGAATGTGTGTGTATGTGTGTGCTTGTATGTGTGTTGCTTATTTATCTCTCTATGGGGCTATGAGAACAATGTGAGTATGTGTTTTGCTTGAACAGCATTATGAATTGATCATAGAGAACTGAAACCAAAAAAACAAAAATTGAAACATTAATGAGATACAATGCAAAAATTCTCTCTATTAACTATTTATAGAATTCTACTTAAAGTTATAGACAAATTTTAAGTATATGTTTTGTTTATGTACGCTTGTATGCATATTTATATGTGTTTACGTTTATTTCTTCAACCATGCCACAAGACAATAATTCATTCAATCAATCAATCAATCACATACATATATCTCAATTGCGATTTTCTTACTTTTTTTTGTAAAAAGTAGGAGTTGTTAGTGTGGCATGGTTGTATGAGGGGTGGGGGAGGAGAAAGGGGCAGGCTGGTTGGCTGGACAGCAGTGTCTGACATTGAGTTCACATGGGATCTGTCTCTGGATTTCAAAGCTCATGAAAATGATCTTGTTGTTGTTGTTGTTACTCAGTTTGTAATGGCCAATATTGTGATCTGCGGTTGGCTTTTTGTTTAAACAATTTCATTTTTGATTGGTTAGTCTGAATGTAGTGGTGCCTATATGAGTTTGTGTATATATATATGTATGCTTGGTGTATTTTTGTCTGAGTGTGTATGTGTGCGTGTTACCTCACTGATATTCTGTCATCATTTCTGTTTTGATATTGGCTAAATGTTAGTACGTTGGAAATCCCATGGTGCCAGCACTGCTGTTATCTAAAGGTCACTGATGCATTTTGGTGGCATGGTGGCCCATGCTCAAACCCAAGCCCAAATGGTGATTGTTGTGATGCTGTTGCGGCGCTTGACTATGATTGTGATTGGAATTTGAACTGTTGTTGTTATTTTGCTGATTCGATTGGCGCTGGGAATTCTTTTTGTTCTTCATGCGACGATTCTGGAACCAAATCTTGACCTATTTTTGCAATACACAAAGAGATATATAAAATATTTTTGTAAAATTGGCTATTTGTTTCCATTGAAACTCACTTGTCTTTCGGTTAGATTGAGATTTCTAGCCAATTCCCAACGTTTCTGTTTCGACACATAGGCGTTGTACAAGAACTCCTTCTCCAATTCCAATGTCTGGAATTTTGAGTAGGGTTTACGCTTTTTCCTCACCGACACCTGGCCGGTCCATTCATGTAATGCATTGGTGGGCGTACAAGGACCAACGGCACCCACTGATAAACCTGCTGAGCCACCTGAAAAAAAAAATGTAATTAAGAGGAATGCATTTTAAGTATGTGAAAAATATTTCTTGGCAAAAATGTTTTGTAAATGAAAATAAATTTATTTCTTATTTTGGCCGCCAGCCAATGTCATAAATGTTTCCCCCCAATAGTTGTCGTTGGTTTTTATTTTACTTCTCTCAAGCGGAAATTTGTATTTATAATGATTTGGTCGTGTCATGGCCCAAAAAAAAATTTGGTTGAAAATCTTCATGTTTAATTAAATTTAAAAGCCATAATTTCACCATATACCAAATTTGTATATTTTCTCGTGGGTATTTCAAACGTTGAGATGATGTGAACGCATGAATATCTTAAGAAAATTTAAATAAGTGTCAGTGATTTCATGTTCTTTAATGTGCGAGTTTAAACGAAATGCTGTGTATATCAGGTGTTAATCTTTTAAAATACTTCAACGTTTTTGGCAAAAATTATGTTTATTTTTTTATTGCCAAAACTTTGAATATCCCTAGAAAAAATGGGTGCAACATTTTTGCAATACACACTGAGTTAAATTGAAAGAAAGAAATACGACCTGTACTTTGATAACAATAACACATGGACTCACAGACGGACATGGTTAAATCGAATCAGAAAGAGATTCTGAGTCGTTTGGTATTCAATGGGTTTAGCTCTTCTCCTTCTTAGCGTTGCAAACAAATGCACAAACTTATAATACCCTGTGCCACAGTAGTGGTGTAGGGTATATTATAATAAAGGCGTGATAAGTTCGGCCAGACGGAATCTTACATACCCTCCACCATGGATGGCATTTGTCGAGTTATTTTCCCGGTATCTCTTTTTAGGCAAACAAAGCATAAAAGAAAAGAATTGCTATGCTAATGGAGCTATATCAAGTTGTGCTCCAATTCGGTCCATAACAGAAATGCATTTAAGAGACCATAGAAGAAGTCATTGTGTAAAATTTTTAGCCAAATCGATTAGGAATTTGCGCCCTTCAGGGGCTCAAGAAGCAAAATAGGGAGTTTGGTTTATAGAGAAAATTTCAGCCAAATCAGAAAATAATTGCGCCCCCCAGAGGCTTAAATAGTCAAGATTTCAGATCGGTTTATATGGCAGATATATCAGGTTATGAACTGATTTAGACCATACTTGGCGCAGCTGATGGAAGTCGCAACAAAACACGTCGTGCAAAATTTCAGCTAAATCGGATAATAATTGCGCCTTCTAGAGGCTCCAGAAGTCAAGACCCCAGATCGGTTATATGACAGCTATACCAGGTTATGGACCAAAATTAGCACAGTGGTTGGAGGCCATACCTACACAATATGTGCAAAATTTCAGCTTAATCGGATAGAAATAGAGCCCTCTAGAAACTCAAGGAGTCAAGACCCAAGATCCTAAATATAAACTGATATGGCTCATTTAAAATCCCAACCGACCTCCACTAATAAGAAGTATTTGTGCAAAATTTCAAGCGCCTAGCTTTACTACTTCGAAAAATAGCGTACTTTCGACACACAGACGGTCGGACGGATAGACGAACGGACATGGCTAAATCGACTTAAAATATCAAGACAATCACGAATATATATTCCTCATGGGGTCTTAGAAGAATATTTCGAGGCGTTACAAACGGAATGACGAAATAAGTATACCACCATCCTATGGTGCGAGGATATAAAAAAAAACATGTTATTTTTAAAGTAAAGCAGAAAATGTGTTTGATGTAATACAATAGTATTTGAATGGTTGGCACTAGACCAAACCCATCGGTAGAATCTGTCAAAAGAGCAAGCCTTCCAGTCTACAACCATACTCTCAAGAGTATTTTCCTCTTGTAGCGCAGCAAGAAAGAAACCAATCAGCCCTTAATATACTTCAGCCCATAGAAAATATCCAACTATAATAACAAAACTTGTTGGTCCTCTTCTTTGGGTTTGTTTTCTTTCTCGAAGCGCTTCAAAAAGAAAATACTCTTAAGAGCACAGTTTTAGCTTAGAAGACATATCTTCTTGATAAATCCCACCAATGAGTTTGGTTAGTGCCATACGAAAACGCGATCTAGGAAACCAATCAAATGTTATTACAAAGAAAACCCATTTTCTCTGCCTAAATTTAAAAATAGTGTATCTTTTTTTTATACCCACCACCGAAGAATGTGGGTATATTCATTTTGTCATCGAAATATTCATTTCCGACCCTATAAAGTTTATATATTCTTCATCATCGTAAAAATCTAAGACGATCTAGACATGTCCGTCCATCTGTCTGTCTGTTGAAATCACACTACAGTCTTTAATAATGGAGATATTGAGCTGAAACTTTTCACAGATTCTTTTCTTATCCATAAGAAGGTTAAGTTCAAAGATGGGCTATATCGGACTATATCTTGATATAGCCCCCATATAGACCAATCCGCCGATTTAGGGTCTTAGGCTCATAAAAGCCACATTTATTATCTGATTTTTCTGAAAATTGGGACAGTGAGTTCTGTTATGCCCTTCGATGTCCTACTTAAAATTGGCCCAGATCGGTTCAGATGTGGATATAGCTGCCATATAGACCGATCTCTCGATTTAAGGTTTTGGACCCATAAAAGGCGCATTTGTTGTCCGATTTTGCCAAAATTTTAGACAGTCAGATGTGTTAGGCCAGTCGACATTCTTCTTGAATTAAGCCCAGATCGGTCCAGATTTGGACATAGCTGCCATATAGACCGATCTCTCGATTTTATGTCTGGGGCCTATAAAAGATGCGTTTATTATCCAATTTTGCCACAATTTGGGACAGTGGTTTGTGTTAGGCCCATCGATATCCGTCTTCAATTTGGCCCAGATCGGTTCAGACGTGGATATAGCTGCCATATAGACCGATCTCTCGATTTAAGGTTTTGGGCCCATAAAAGGCGCATTTAATGTACGATGTCGCCGAAATTTGGGACAGTGATTTGTGTTAGGCCCTTCCATATCCGTCTTCAATTTGGCCCAGATCAGTTCAGATGTGGATATTGCTGTCATATAGACCGATCTCTCGATTTAAAGTCTTCGCCCCATAAAAGGCACATTTATAATCCAATATTGCTGAAATTTGACAGTGACTTATGTTAGGCTTTTCGACATCCTTGTCGTGTATGGTTCAGTCTATATTTGGATATCGCTACCAAATATTTTGTTCTACAAAATTGAACAATGACTTGTACTTATTATTTGGTCCAAATCGGCCCTTTTTCGATAAAGCTGAGATGGGGCATAAATTTTACATTTTTCACTGGATTATGACAAAAGGTGGTTTACATATATACCCGAGGTGATGGGTATCGGCCCGGCCGAACTAAACACTTTTTTAGTGGTACTTTTTGTAATAGTAACCGAGACAATATCCCATTTTATAAAAGTAAATAAACTAAAATAAAATAATATAAAATAAAATAAACTGAAACAAAATAAAATTAAATTAAATAAAATGACATAAAATGAAATAAAATACAATAAAATAAAATAAAATAAAATAAAATAAAATAAAATAAAATAAAATAAAATAAAATAAAATAAAATAAAATAAAATAAAATAAAATAAAATAAAATAAAATAAAATAAAATAAAATAAAATAAAATAAAATAAAATAAAATAAAATAAAATAAAATAAAATAAAATAAAATAAAATAAAATAAAATAAAATAAAATGAAATAAAATAAACTAAAATAAAATAAAATTAAATAAAATAAAATAATATAAAATAAAATAAAATGAAAAAAATAAAATAAAGTAATATAAAATAAAATATAAGACAATAAAATAGACATTTGTCGAGTTCTTTCCCGGCATTTCTTTTTAGATAAGTAAAGGATTAACGAAAAAATTACTTTGGTAATTGAGTTTTTGGAGACCACAGTAGAATTATATTTGTAAAATTTCAGCCAAATCAAATAAGAATTGGGCCTTTTAGGGGCTCAAGACGTAAAATAGGGATATCGGTTTATAGGGGAGCTGTATCAGGTCAAAGACCGATTCAGACCATATTTGATACGTATGTTGAAGGTCGTAGAATAAGCCGTTGTACAAAATTTTAGCCAAATCGGATAATAGTTAGGCCCTCTTGAGGCTTAAGAAGTCAAGATCCCAGATCGGTTTATATGGCAACTATATCAGGTTATAGACCGATTTGAACCCTATTTGTCAAACTTGTTGGAAGTCATAACAAAACACCTCATGCAAAATTTCAGATAAAATTTATATGGCTGCTACATCAGGTTATGGACCGATTTAAACCATACTTGGCACAGTTGTTGGAAGTGATACAAAAACTCCACGTGCAAATTGGACGAGAATTGCACTCTCTAAAGACTCAAGAAGTCAAGACCCAAGATCGTTTTATATGGCAGCTATATCAAAAAATGAATCGATTTGAATCATACTTAGCGCAGTTGTTTAAAGTGATATAAAAACACTGCGTGCAAAATTTCAGTCAAATCTGATGAGAATTGCATCCTCTAGGGGCTCAAGAAGTCAAGACCCAAGATCGGTTTATATGGCAGCTATCAAAACATGGACCGACATGGCTGATCTACAACCTCAACCGACCTAGACTAAAAAAACTAAATTTGTGCAAAATTTCAAGCGACTAGCTGTACTACTTCGAAAGTTAGCGTGCTTTCGACGCACAGACGCTCGGACGGACATGGCTAGATCAATTTAAAATGTCATGACGATCAACAATATATTTCCTTTTGGGGTCTTAGACGAATATTTCGAGGAGTTATAAACAGAATGAGGAAATTAGTATACCCCCCATGAAGGGTATGAAAACAAAATTAAATAAAATAAAATGAATTTAAATGAAATAAAATAAAATACACAAGCGCAAATGTGCCCATGAACATTCCGTTAAGGAACAGTGCAAAACTTCTCACAGATCAATGAGTGTTGTCCGATTCAAATTTAAACTTTATAATAAGGGCCCTTCTTTTTTGGCGAGTCAGAATGGCGTGCCGCATAGCGACACCACTTGGAAGAGAAGTTTTAACATGGCAGAATACTTTAGAAATGAAGCCAGCATTAGAAAGGGAGAAACCACCACTAAAAGTTTTTCTGATGTACACGCCGGGATTTAAACCCAGGCGTTATAGGTGGATATGCTAAGCTCTGCGCCACGATGGCGGACATGCTATCCATGGCAAAATATTCAGTCACATAGGTCATAAGGGCTATATTTATTATCTGAATACTACATTTTTTAACAAAATCCTTGAAATTTTCAAATTTGCATATAAATATCTTGATATTCCACAAAGGCATTATTTTGCTATGTTAGTATGCTGCATAACTACTTTAACAAATTCAAATCCGCTTTGTTTTTGCGTGAACCAAAACTAAAAATCAGGATTTACTTAATTGTAACAAAACATTTAAAATCACGAAAGATGTGGTGTTCGTACAACATTACAAATTACATAAATCATAAAATATATGAAAAAAAAAATTTTTAATTAAATATAATTGCCATAAAAATGCTAATCGAATTGCACTGACGTCGCATATGTCACCGTTGTGAGTTGGTGTTGTGACTCGTGCAGTGGTTTTGTTGCGTTTTGCGGTGGTTGGCAACTGGCGCTTTTTTTGCAATTATATGTTTTATTGCCTATAAATCATGTTCAACATTTAACAAAATATATATGTATATATACAACACGAATATTTTTGTGCACGAACAATGGATTTTTCATTTTTGCTTTTTTTATTTTTTAATAAATCTTTATGCAACTTGGGCTGTCTACAAATTTGTATTACAAGGTTTAAGAGTTAATCTGGTTGCAAATACAGCGGTCAAAAAAAGTATTCATCATTAGCAAAATTGATAATAAATTCACTTATTTTGGGTAATTGAAGAAAATTTAAAGTAAACAAATAATGCAGTTTTATGCAATAGTTTATTTTTCGTAATATGTTTTAAAATAAATTCAAAAAATAAATTTAATTAGCGCAAAAAATGCAATTTTATATAATAACACCAAAAACAGAACAAAAAAAGTATTCATCATTGATGTGCTATCATCAAAGTCAAATTCAAATATTATTTGGGAATCCCCCTTTTCTGTTTTATTTAGTAAAGGAGGCTTTGCCCTTGACAGCAAATATTTAATTTCATTGAAAATATAGTTTTTGTCAAAATGGGTCGTAAGCAAAACGAGGTTTCTGATGAGGTAAAAGTTTTGATAATAAAACACCACAGGAATGGTTTAACTCAAAAAACTATCAGTGCAATATTAAATAGACCACGATCTACTATACAATCCATCATCAGAAAGTGGACAGAAACGAAAACTGTTGACAATAAACCAAGATCTGGTCGACCAAAAGCACTTTCAGTTGGAGATGTGCGTTGGCTAGTGCGGCAAGTTCAGAAAACTCCGAAGACAAATGCGACCATTCTTCGTAAAAACACTATGGAATATTTAGGGAAGGAAGTTACTACACAAACAATTCGAAATACACTCAAAAGGCATAGTTACAGAGGAAGAACTGCACGTAAGAAGCCCTTTATAAATAAAATAAACCGAGTGAAAAGGCTAAACTTCGCAAAAATGTATGTAAAACAGCCCGAATCATTTTGGAAAACAGTCATTTTTGCAGACGAGAGCAAGTTTAATCTTTTTGGGTGCGATGGAAAGGTCATAGTGTACAGAAAACCAAATACAGAGCTTGAAGAACGAAACACAGTTGCTACTGTAAAACATGGTGGAGGTGGTTTAATGGTTTGGGGGTGTATGGCGGCTTCAGGAGCGGGAAATCTTGAAATTATTAATGGAGTAATGGATCATAAGTATTACATTGACATTTTAAAGAGGAATTTAAAAGATAGTGCTGTAAAACTTGGGCTTGGTAATAACTTTCAATATTATCAAGATAATGACCCCAAACATTCTGCTTTAAATACCAAGATGTGGATGCTGTATAACTGCCCCAAAGTCATTAAAACTCCTCCTCAAAGTCCCGACTTGAACCCAATTGAACATCTTTGGGAACATCTCGAACGCAAATTGAGAACGCGCAATTTTTCGAGCAAGAGTCAAATGCAACAGGTGATAATGGAGGAATGGACTAATATAGACCAAAGTATAACCGCTAAATTAGTCCAATCGATGTCAAACCGTTTAAAAGAAGTTATAAGACGCGGTGGTCGAATAACAAAGTATTAATTTTTTTAAATTATGTTATTTATTTTTTTGCAATGATGAATACTTTTTTTGTTTAATTTTTTGTGTTCAGCTGTAAAATGGCCCTTTTTGTTCCAATAAATACTATTTTTTTCTTTAAAAACAATGAAATTGTGTACATATATATCACACAAGCACTACTGCATCATTAGTTTAATATGTTTTTGTTCCAATTGTCTTTTGTAGACTTATTAAAAAAAAAACATTGAATGATGAATACTTTTTTTGACCGCTGTAAACTGGTTTCATTCCAATTAGGAATTGCATGCAATGCAGAAAACCAACCTTTGTTATTGAAATTAATTGGATTAAAATAAAAAAAAACATACATTAAAATTTTTCGCCCATTTACGTGCATGCAGAGCCTAGCACTGCACTGGTATATTCAGAATGTATAGGTTAACATCATCATCAAGACCATTGAATAAGATATTAGTTGTAAAATTTTCCCTTGAACAATGCACTATATAAGAAGAGCGGATTGACTTTATTATATCCTCACCTCATTAGTCAGGAAGTTTCTCTGACTAATATCTTGTCGTAGAGAAGTTTTACATAGCAATCACTCAAACAATGAGTTAGGCTTTAATAAAGTTCAATATAACCTATTTTCGAACAATACACGTGTATCTTATATATAAAATTCGATTTGTGTTCGTTTGTTTGTTTGTCGGTTTCTTTGTTTGTTCCGTATAGACTCAAAAACAACTGAACAGTTTACCTTGAAATTGTCACAGATTGTGTACGTTGGTCTGGAAAGAAACATAGGCTATATAATTTTTTGATATCGGGAGGGGGGGAGGGGTTGGCGGACCCTCACCCTTACCCCAAAAGTACTACCCAAAAATAAAAGTGGATCGATCGAGATAATATGGGATTCAACTGAAAGGTATTCAAGAGTAGAGTACAAATTTTATAAAAGTTGGGTCCAAGTATCTGGGGGACCGTCCCAGCCCCAAAACCCCTTAAAATAAGTTTATTTGACGATCATGACAATATGGGACTCAAATGAAAAGTATTCGGGAGTAGATTACGAATAAGGTTAGGAAGTAGGAATAGGCTTTATAACTTATTGATAACGGAAGGGGCCGGACCCTCCAACGTTATCCCAAAAACACCACCAAAATCAAAAGTGGACCGATAAGTACAATATGGTTTCAATCAGGTTTCAAATGAAAAGCATGCGGGAAAAAATAACGAATCTGGCATACAAATTCATATCGAAGTATAGGGGGTCACCTCACCCCCACAAAAAAACCGAAAATGGGCACATGAGCCTATCACGGATATACGGAACTCGGTTTGTTTTTTCCGTATAGACTGAAAAACTGCAGAACCGATTTTCTCGAAATTTTCGCTTATTGTGTAGGTTGGTCTGGAAGGAAACATAGGGTATATAATCTTTCGGTATCGGAAGGGGACGGACCCTCCCCCTTATGCCAAAAACACAACTCAAAAGCAAAGGTGTACCGATCGGGACAATATAGATATCAAATGAAAGGTATTAGAGAGTAGAATACGAATATGGTATTAAAATTTGAGTCTAAGTACCCATCGGGCCGCCCCATCTCAAAAACTCCTCTAAACTGATATATTCGAAGTTTATGTCAATATGGGACTCAAATGAAAAGTATTAGGCAGTAGAATACAAATATGGCATAAAACATAAGGTCCAAGTAATGGGAGGTCGCCCACTCCCAAATACCCCCAAATGGGCATATTAGCCAACCATGGCTATATGAGACTCAAATGAAAGTTATTAGGGAGTAGATTATGAATATGACATTAAAATTTGCGTTCAAGTCTAGGTGGCGCTATACCTCCTAAAGATACGTCAAAAGGGGTTAGTTGACCCATTATGAAAATATGGGACTCAAATGAAAGGTATTTGAGAGTAGAAAACGAATTTGATATCCAACTTTGGAGCCAAGTGTTTTATTGTACGTTCTTAAGCACCCCTTAAACTGAACTTCATTTCCGTTCGACGAATGAATTTGATATCTAATTTCAGTGCTAATGCCGGTGGCCGCCCAACCCCAAAACACCCACCAATCGGTTCATATTTACCGGCCATGGCAATATGGGGCCCAAATTAAAGGGATTTGGAAGTGCAGAACGAATTTGATATTCATATTTGAGTCGAAATGTCTGAGGTCCAATCCCTCCTCTAATGAGAACATTACCCTAAGGAAGAACATTACCACCAGGAACCGAGAAGGGGCCAATTATCTATGTCTGGTTTCCGTTTCAGATTTAAATTCAATGATAAGGGATCTTTTTTTATAGCCGAGTCCGAACGGCGTCCCTCAGTGCGACACCTCTTTGCGGAAAATTTTTTTAATGACTATGCATGACATTGTACCTCGCATAAACACCGATTTGTTCGATGTTCTCGCCAGGATTCGAACGCGTTCAGCGTCATAGGCTACAATGGCACGAATTTGATATCCGCATTAAGGGCGAAGTGTCCCCACTCTAAAAAGATATTAGAGGGTTAAAGAAGGCGCAGTGAAGTGGGCCCTGTTCAGCTAGTGATCTATATTTATAACCGATCGTCAAACTGAACTAGACTAGGTCAAAAACAAAGTTGTCTCAAGTTTCAGTCGTTATTTTTAAAGTCATAAAAATTATTAGAAAAAACAAGTAAAAGCGTGCTAAGTTCGGCCGGGCCGAATCTTATATACCCTCCACCATGGATCGCATTTGTCGAGTTCTTTTCCCGGCATCTCTTCTTAGGCAAAAAAAAGGATATAAGAAAAGATTTGCTCTGCTATTAGACCGATATCAAGATATGGTCCGGTTTGGACCACAATTAAATTATATGTTGGAGACCTGTGTAAAATGTCAGCCAATTCGAATAAGAATTGCGCCCTTTGTGGGCTCAAGAAGTAAAATAGAGAGATCGATTTATATGGGAGCTGTAACGGGCTATATACCGATTCAGACCATAACAAAACACGTATGTTAATGGTCATGAGAGAATCCGTTGTACAAAATTTCAGGCAAATCGGATAATAATTGCGACCTCTAGAGGCTCAAGAAGTCAAGACACAAGATCGGTTTATATGGCAGCTATATCAGGTTATGAACCGATTTGAACCATACTTGGCACAGTTGTTGGATATAATAACAAAACACGTCGTGCGAAATTTCATTCCAATCGGATAAGAATTGCGCACTCTAGAGGCTCAAGAAGTCAAGACCCAAATTCGGTTTATATGGCAGCTATATCAGGTTATGAACCGATTTGAACCATACTTGGCACAGTTGTTGGATATAATAACAAAACACGTCGTGCGAAATTTCATTCCAATCGGATAAGAATTGCGCCCTCTAGAGGCTCAAGAAGTCAAGACCCAAAATCGGTTTATATGGCAGCTATATCAGGTTATGAACGGATTTGAACCATACTTGGCACAGTTGTTGGATATAATAACAAAACACGTCGTGCAAAATTTCATTCCAATCGGATAAGAATTGCGCACTCTAGAGGCTCAAGAAGTCAAGACCCCAGATCGGTTTATATGGCAGCTATATCAGGTTGTGAACCGATTTGAACCATATTTGGCACAGTTGTTGGATATCATAACAAAATATTACGTGCCAAAATTCATTCCAATCGGATAAGAATAGCGCACTCTAGAGGCTCAAGAAGTCAAGACCCAAGATCGGTTTATATGGCAGCTATATAAGGTTATGAACCGATTTGAACCATACTTGGCACAGTTGTTGGATATAATAACAAAACACGTCGTGCAAAATTCCATTCCTATCGGATAAGAATTGCGCACTCTAGAGGCTCAAGAAGTCAAGACCCCAGATAGGTTTATATGGCAGCTATATCAGGTTATGAACCGATTTGAACCATACTTGGCACAGTTGTTGAATATCATAACAAAACACGTCGTGCAAAATTTCATCCCAATCGGATAAGAATTGCGCACTCTAGAGGCTCAAGAAGTCAAGACCCAAGATCGGTTTATATGGCAGCTATATCAAAACATGGACCGATATGGCCCATTTACAATACCAACCGACCTACACTAATAAGAAGTATTTGTGCAAAATTTCAAGCGGCTAGCTTTACTCCTTCGGAAGTTAGCGTGCTTTCGACAGACAGACGGACGGACGGACGGACGGACGGACGGACGGACGGACGGACGGACAGACGGACGGACATGGCTAGATCGACATAAAATTTCACGACGATCAAGAATATATATACTTTATGGGGTCTCAGACGAATATTTCGAGTAGTTACAATCAGAATGACGAAATTAGTATACCCCCCATCTTATGGTGGAGGGTATAAAAATCTCATGAATATTTATTGGCACCAGTGTAGGCGTATAGATAGTATTTGTATTTTGGGTCTGGAATTTCCTTACCTGTACTTGAGTATGCTTCACTTGGATACGCCCGCAATCCACTGGGAGATGAATAGGTTGGCGTTTCATAACTTGACTGGGAAGTGCCTTCGACCGATTGTCTGGCGGCAGCAGCTGCACTTACACTGGCATGACGATCATCACTAGCACTCATATAGGCTGCAGCAGCAGCGGAAGAGGGTTGGTCACGGTAATTCCAATAAGGCTAAACGAAAACAAATTAAACAATTTAAAACAAGTAAAAAAACATTAAAAATAAATTTGACGAATATATATATATTTAAAATGAATTAAATAATAAAAATTATAAGCAAATTTTGAACGTTTTAGCTAATTAATATGACATTATGAATTATCCATTTTTCAAATAAATTAAGAAAAAAAAATATGATTTAAAAAAATATTTTAATAAACTGAACATTTTTTTGTTATTATGTCATGGGTTATGTGTTCTTGCTTTAATTTTTTGTTTCTGGACATTTCCTAAAATTACCTGAAATTGCGTTTCTGGATAACCATAAAATACAGGCTTACGATCTCTTTCTAAATAATATTGCGATGCATGATGGTATTGGGCCGAACTGAAGCCATCGCTTTCATACGGCCATGCCGGATGAGGATGCCGTTTAACGGCTGCACTGGCTGCATCAGCCTCAAAACCTGGCCTTATCGCGGGTATATGCAATGGAGCTAATGAGAGGGACATATCTATAAAACAACAAAGAGAAAAACAACAAAAGTTATTAACATTAATATTTGGCTAGTATTAATAAATTGCTTTACAATAATTAAAGAATGTTCAATCGAATTTATATTGTGGCGTATCTTAAATCCTTTTTTGTAAAATGATGAGGTTTGTGTATTAAATTCTATAAAATTTGTTATGTCCTTAATAGAATTACTGTTCATAGTTATGAGCAAAAATTATTTAAAATTGATTAAATGCAAGATAGTCTCTATTGTATAGCATGCAGAACAATTTTTCAAACTTCAAAGCTTTAAATTACAAGTTTTTCCCGGCACGGTATAGCCGTGAGCACCACACAGGTCTTGTACTTTGAGTTCCGATCTATGTGGCGTTCATCGTTGTCACGAGAAGCTTTGCTGCAAGCTACCGGGCATGCCCACAGGTTGCGGATAGAGGAATGCTCCATACGAAGTAGTTGCAACGGCAGTCGCGGTGGAAATTTAGCGGCATCGACCGGAGAGTCTTAGTGAGAGGCCGGTCGGCACCTTCGCTTGCATAAACACCGAGTGCCTGTGATGGTCGATATGACAAAACGAATTATTGGCGTCTTTAAATAACCAATGGCCATAGTGTTCCCGCGGAGCTGAACGAGCATGTTCACCTAAAGGAGCTTGACCAACTCCACATGCAAATGTGGCTCAAGGACGAACGCTATTGATTTCGATAAAAATCGGTTCAGATTTTGGTATAGCTCTCATATATATGTACGCCCGATTTGCACTTAAGTAGCCGTAGTAAGAACAATTTCCAACCGATTTGCACAAAACTTGCCACGGATTGTTTTGTTACCGATCTTAACATATCAGAACATTACGTGCACCATTTCCGAGAAATTGGACCAATATTGCGGCTTCCATGGGCTCAAGATGTAAAAGGTCAATCGGACAAGAATTGCTCCCCCCTAGAGGCTCAAGAAGTATAATCGGATGATCGGTTTATATTGCAGCTATATAAGATTGTGAACCGATTTGGGTCTTACTTGACGCAGTTATTGATGGTGAATTGCGCCATCTAGAGGCTTACGAAGTCAATATCCAAGACCGTATTATATTGAAGCTATATCAGGTTATGGGAGGCCACCGTAGCGCAGAGGTTAGCAAGTCCGCCTATGACGCTGAACGCCTGGGTTCCTACTGCTGGCAACATTTGTGATGTACTATGCCATGTAAAACTTTTCTCCAAAGAGGTGTCGCACTGCGGCACGCTGTTCGGACTCGGCTATAAAAAGGAGGCCCCTTATCATTGAGCTTCAACTTCAATCGGACAGTTTGCCCCTGTTCTTTAGTGGAATGTTCATGGACAAAAATGGCAAATTTGCATATGGGTTTCAGATCAATATATCAATGTGTTACAAACGTAATGACGAAATTAGTAGATTCACAGATGTAATTTTTTTTCTAAAACACGACAAATTTTCTGTTAAAAAAACTCTAAAATTTTATTAATATTTCAAAAATGCCATTTTATCTTTCAATTTATCAAACATATAATGTTAAATATTTTCCAATTTTCTAAAATTTTTTAATTTATATAACAGAAGACAATATAACTATTTTTTGCTTTAAAACAAAAAACTAACGCCTAACTGTGGCAATTTTTTTTAATATATACCAAATGCCTCTCCTGTTGTTTAGAAGTTCAAAACGTTTGTATAGATTAATTCAAAAATTTTAACTTTAATATTAACAAAATAAAATTAAAATTAATAATTAATTGAATCAATTATTTTTTAATTAAATCCGCATTTTTTTCAATTACGATCGTTATTAATGTTTAGGTAAATTTAAATTAAATAATAAATTGACTCAATCATTTCTTTAATATAATCTGAACTTTTTTTCAATTACGATCATGATTAACAACGTGATTCGGAGATTTGCAATTAAAAAATTAGTTGATTCAATCGTTTTTTTAATTAAATCTGAAATATATTATATATAAAATGTGAATTTTATATATTAATGTGTGATTGTGTGTATATTTTTCAATTAAACAATAACAGACTAGGCCACTATTTTTTATACCCTCCACCATGGAATGGGGGTATAATATTTTCGTCATTCTGTTTGTAACTTCTCAAAATATTCGTCTGAGACCCCATAAAGTATATATATTCTTGATCGTCGTGACATTTTATGTCGATATAGCCATGTCCGTTCGTCCGTCCGTCTGTCTGTCGAAAGCACGCTAACTTTCGAAGGAGTACAGCTAGCAGCTTGAAATTTTGCACAAATACTTTTTATCAGTGTAGGTCGGTTGGGATTGTAAATGGGCCATATCGGTCCATGTTTTGATATAGCTGCCATAAAAACCGATCTTGGGTCTTGACTTCTTGAGCCTCTAGAGGGCGAAATTCTTATCCAATTGGAATGAAATTCTGCACGACGTGTTTTGGTACGATGTCCAACAACTGTGCTAAGTATGGTTTAAATCAGTACATAACCTGATATAGCTGCCATATAAATCGATCTTGAGTCTTGACTTCTTGAGCCTCTAGTGGGCGCTATTCATACCCGATTGGAATGAAATTTTGCACGACGTGTTTCGCTATGACTTCCAATAACTGTGCTAATTATAGTTCAAATTGGCCAATAACCTGATATAGCTGCAATATAAACCGATCTTGGGTCTTGACTTCTTGCTCCTCTAGAGGGCGCAATTCTTATCCGATTGGAATGAAATTTTGAACGACGTGTTTTGTTATGGTATTCAACAACTGTGCCACATATGGTATAAATCGGTCCATAACTTGATATAGCTGTCATTTAAACCGATCTTGCGTCTTGACTTCTAGAGGGCGCAATGCTTATTCGAGTTGGCTGAAATTTTGCATGAAGTTTTTTATTATGACTTTCAACAACTGTGCCGAATAAGGTTCAAATCGGCCCATAATCTGCTATAGCTACCATATAAACCGATCTGGAATCTTGACTTCTTGAGCCTCTAGAGGGCGCAATTCTTATCCGATTTGCCTGAAATTTTGTACGGCGGATCCTCTCATGACCATCAACATACGTGTTTATTACGGTCTGAATTGGTCTATAGCCTGATACAGTTCCCATATAAATCGATTTCCCTATTTTACTTCTTGAGCCCCTAAGGGCGCAATTGGTCAGCAATTGGCTGACATTTTACACAGGTCTCCAACATATAATTAAATTGTGGTCCGTAGCGGACCATATCATGATATCGCTCCAATAGTAGACCAAATCTTTTCTTTTATCCTTCTTTTGCCTAAGAATTGATGCCGGGGAAAAAAACTCGACAAATGCGATCCATGGTGGAGGGTATATAAGATTCGGCCCGGCCGAACTTATCACCCTTTTACTTGTTCTTTTGTCATTCGATTCATCCAACAATTCATTGAAAACAACTGAATTCATAAAGGGAAAACAGTTGCTTTCATTTAATTGTAGAAAGAATCGCGCGACATAAAGAAAAAAATTTAAGTGAGAGCCAACCGCACTGTTACGACTCCGTTTTTGGAAAAGTCTAGCTGCGCAAAATTTTGATAAATTCCTTCTATATATAGAAGATAAAACTCCCCTAAAACAGTCTTTCGACTAAATTTTTAAATTTCTTCACGCACTTGTAATTCTATTTATGACCAAAAGATGCATATATTTGGCATTACGCCTTCTTTAGCATCGATCTAATTATAACATATTCTTGATAAATGTTTCTTTTTGTAGCTGATCTCGTAGTTACTATAAGTTAATATAATTTTCTATTAGCCCATTTCGGTATCTAGACCTTAACCCGCCTCCCTACTCCTTCTTTTATGATTCGGGAAACAATATTTTCAGCAGCATTTTTGGAAAGTTGCATGTTTCTAAGGAGTGATCATGGACCCAGACATAAACCAGAAATTCGTGTTCCAAGAGTTTTACATATGTGAAACATATTGCATCGAAATCAAGGGTGTGCTTTATACAGCGCTCTTTCCGCAAAAATTTAATATAACATTGGCATTTCTTCAACTGATCCAAGTTAATTGACCCAAATAAAAAATTGAACCGATATTTCGGAAATTTCAAACATTTGTATACCCTACAAAACTATTATGGTACACGGTACTATAACTTATTGCATTTGTTTGTAACACCCAGAAGGAAGAGAGCTAGACCAATTGATAAGCATATCAATCGACTCAGAATCACTTTCTGATTCGATTTAGCTATGTCCGTCTGTTTGTTCATGTTAATTTGTGAAAAAACTACAGATCCAAAATTTTCATCCACTCATTTTCAAATTTGGAACGGCAACTTTTTTGTCCTAGAGACAAAGCCTATTGAAATGGGAAAAATCGATTCAGACAAGGATATATCTCACATATATATGTTCGTCCTATTTGGACTAATAATGCAATAGTATAGACATTTGTGAACCAATTCTCACGAAGTTTGGCAAAGGAGTCTCTTATGATACGCGATTTTACTGGTGACTTTCAAAGAAATCGGTTCAGATATTCAGATATATATATATATATATATCGCCCGATTTCAACTTCTAGAGCCTTAGCAAGGCCATGTATCAACTAATCTTTTCAAAACTTTGCACCAAGCTTTCTGCTACGACTAACATAAAAGTGCCGATTTGGGTCGAAATCTGCTAAGATTTGGATATAGCTTTCCTATATACATTCGTCCGAATTTGGATTTGATCTGATTTGGGCAATTATTGCAATAACGTGGTCATTTGTTAACCGATTACCATGAAATTTGGTACAAAAGATTCCCTTTTGACTCCCCATAATGCTGTTGAATTTCATAGAAATCGGTTCATATTCAGATATAGCCCCATAAATATATATCAACCGATTTTCAGTTTTAGAATATTTCTTAACAGACAATCTCTTAATTTTGCACAATGTCTTTTTCTTTGATTTTAGTTATGTATGACGATTTTGGTTGACATCTGTTAAGATTTAGATATAGTTCATATATATATATATATTCGTCCGATTTGACTAATATTGAATTAATAAATAATCGGGTAACACCCGATCCTTACAAAATGTGTCACTGAGGTTTTAATTAAGATTTTACTGGTAAGAGTCGTTAATATCTCTTCAGATTTATATAAAGCTCCCATACATAACTCACAATTCCACGTTTAAGGTCTTTGCTAACGGATTTATCAACCGATATTCTCAATATTTTGCACTACAATTGTTGCTATAACTCCCATACTACATCCAGATTGTACAATAGCTGAAATTCTACATTAAATTTAACCAAATATTAGTTTCGACGACTTTACCTGAATACCCAATGTGGTGTAGCGTGTCAAAAGGCTAGCATCGGCCGACTTTAAAAATTTTCAAAAAATTTTTTTGTTGAATATGTAATTTGTTTAATTGAATTTTTTTGTTTCAACTACCTTTTCCAAAAACTGTGAACAATATTATTTTTCTCTTGATTTGAGCAGTTTCAATAAAAAAATTGATTGGATCAATTAATTTCGTGATTGAAACCGATTTTTATTTTTTCTGTGTAGTAACCTCTTTGTGATTATATTATTTGTGAATATTATTCTTCTCTTGATTTGAGCAGTTTCAATAAAAAAATTGATTGGATCAATTAATTTCGTGATTGAAACCGATTTTTATTTTTTCTGTGTAGTAACCTCTTTGTGAGTGATTAAAAAAACTGTATTTTTAAACAACAAGTAATAAAGGCCTAATGTCGGGTGAAGCCGACCTTTGGATACCCTACACCACATTGGGTAGGCAGGTTAAGCCATCAAAATTTGATATGTAGAGTTTCGACCAAAATCCGGACAAATTTTGGGGGAGTTATAGAAAAAATCGTACTGCAAAATTTTAATAAGAAAGGGTGATAAATACGTTAGAAAATCCTTAACAGTAAAAAATCGGGAAATACATATATATGGGAGCTATATCTATATCTAAACAGATTTCTATGAAATTAACCAATGATGAGAAATGATGTAAGACAAATTAGTGAAAAGTTTTGTGAGGATCGGTTAACAAATGACGAAATTATAGCAATATTAGTCAAATGAGAAACTTATAAGAGACTTCTTTGTGCCAAATTTCGTGAGAATCGGTTCACAAATGATGATACTATTGCAGTATTAGTCCAAATCGGACAAACATATATATGAGAGCTACATCCAAATTTCAATAGCCTTCGTTTCTAAGCCAAAAAAGATACCTGTGCCAAATTTGAAAACAATCGGATGAAAATTGCGACCTGTACTTTGTTCACAAATTGAGATAGACAGACAGACAGACGGAACTAGCTAAATCGAATCAGAAAATGATTCTCAATTGGTCGGTATACTTATCAATGGGTCTAGCTCACTTCTTTCTTGGTGTTACAAACAAATTCGTTAAGTTATAATACCCTGTACCACAGTAGTAATGTAGAGTATAAAAATCAAGTTTTCCTATATATTCATCAAAATTTATTCAACATTTCAGAAGAAATATCAGTCTCTCAAGTTAATAAATTGCAACCACATTTGTCTGCTGTCCACAGTAGACATATTTTAGTTACAGCAAAATATTAAGAAGTGTAGGAATATATTTTAGAGTCCGGATTCTTTTGCAAAATAAAGATGTTGCCATCTATTATTTGGAAAAGGCGATAATATTTTTGTAATAATATTTGGCTATTCGAAGTTCCCAATTCATTCAAAATTCAACTTGTTTGCAAAATACCACGGAATTTTCTAAATAATAGATCACAAATGTTCGGTCAGCTGTTGATAGCCAACTTATTTTTGATTGAAGTTTAACGCATTATCTTTTTTGTGAAAATTATTTTTTGAAGTTTTAGTTTTTTCTGAAAACTCAAAAAAAAAAAAATAATGAAAACTATTATTCACATCAAATTCAATCTTCACTATAAAAAATGTTGCAATTAAATATGTTAGGGTTAATTATGCTACTATTGAGTTGCCCAAAAAGTAATTGCGGATTTCTCATATAGTCGGCGTTGACAAATTTTTTCACAGCTTGTGACTCTGTAATTGCATTCTTTCTTCTGTCAGTTATCAGCTGTTACTTTTAGCTTGCTTTAGAAAAAAAGCGTAAAAAAGTATATTTGATTAAAGTTCATGATAAGTTTTATTAAAAATGCATTTACTTTCTTTTAAAAAATCCGCAATTACTTTTTGGGCAACCCAATACAACAAGTTTATTATACCAACAAAATATTTTATAACAAAAATTCGTAATTAATTGGAAAACAGCCAAACCAGGAAAACTTTACCACGAAATTAACCCATTAACCACGAAAAAAAATTATTTTAATGAAAAAAATATTTTCGGTTCATGTTCTTTTTTAATTTTTCTTTATTATTTCTAAAATTTTTAAATAAAAAAACAAATTAATAAAGTCGTATTAGAGGCTCAATCTAGAGATTTAGTTCTATAGAATTTTGAAACTCAAAACGTTAGAACAGTGAATATTTATGCAGAACATTTTAAACCAAAAAAGAATCCCTTTTCTAGCCACGGATCTTCTAGCCTTCCTACCATAGCTTCGTTTTATATTAAAATTTTTTAGCAAACTTACCTGGAGGTTGGGAACTAACACTGGATGGGGAAACACTCGCCGCTGTCGGCGCAACAATTTGTGTTTGGCCGGACGCCACTGCTGAGTTTTGCTGCTGTTGTTGTTGCTGCTGCTGCTGCTGCTGTTGAATACTTGTTGTAGCACTGGAGGGCAATGTATTTGACTGTGACTGTGGATGTTGCTGCTGTTGTTGTTGTTGCTGCTGCTGGTGATGGGGTGATGTTAAATGTTGCTGTGACTGTGACGCAGGACCCGAGGGTGTTTGTGTAGGACTTAGGCCACCAACTGGTGTTAAAGCAACGTTATTGCTATGAGATTGTTGTTGTTGGTTATCAGACTGCTGCTGCTGTTGTTGTTGTTGTTGGTTATGCGGGACTTGTAGGGATTGTTGCTGCTGTTGCTGCTGCTGCTGAACTATTGAAATAGGCGGGGGATCTTCATACATAACCGCATGGGTAGGCGTGGAATGTGTGGTGGGTTGTTGTTGTGAAGCAGATTGTTGTTGCAGTCCAGTTTCCGCACCCAACAGTGACGAGGCAGATGATGCATTCGAGGACGCAAGACCCGTTGTTGAGGAATTAAGTTGGGCATGCGACAATTGTTGGTGTTGTTGTTGCAGGTGTTGTTGATGTTGCAGGTGTTGTTGATGTTGCAGCGTATGCAAATGCGCATGGGCATGCGGATGATGTGGTGGCGGTGGTGGAGCGTGATGGGCCGGATGATGCAATTGTTGGTGGTGTGTGGTGATGGTCGGAGTGCCCGTTGCAAGCGTCGCCGTTTGATGAGGATGTGGATGATGTGGATGGTGATTGAGGGCGGCAGTGGCAGCAGTTGTCGAAGGATGTGGAGTAGCGTGATGATGTGGCCCCCACCAAGCCCCGGCAGCGGCGTGCGACCCGACTGCCGAGACATCGTGGGGGTCGTATAGAGCGCACGCCAGCGGGATGGTTGGGGTTTGGGGGAGGGGTGGAATATTTACGGTTATTTTGAACGCGATTTCAAATCAAACGTAGCGATTGAGGAAAAAAGCGCGCGCGTTTTTTTTTTATTAAAGACCAATAACACACACAATGGGTTTTCAAAGTGAGGTGAGGGGCAAAAGAAGTAAATGTTTGTTAATTAGGGAAATTTTTATGAATTTTCATAACCGTTTTAGTTTTGTGTGTTGTTTGTGGGTTTTTTTAAAGCCCCGTTAATTTAAAGAGTTTGTTGCCAACATTGAGAACACATAAATCCGTGCGTGTTTATGGACAATTTGGGTTTTGGTGTGAATGGTGGCAATAGTGGTGATGGTAGATGGTGGTGGTTGTTTTTGGTGTTTCCGTTTACGTATTTTGGTTATTGTTGTTGTTGTTGTTATTATTGTTTTAAGAGAACATCAAAAGAGCAGAGCACACATTTCAAATGCACATTTTGCCAAAGAGTAAATGCGTGTGTTGCGAATGTCGTTTAAGTGCGTCCACACAAATTGCGGAAATTGACATTTGATCAAATTAAGAGCACAACCATTTGTATGAAGCAAACACAGGGTGTTTGAAAATATTTATTTTTTTTTTCAAAAAATTTTGTTTAATTTAAAATTAGGTTTTTTATAGATTTGCAAAGTTTTAAATTTTTTGTATTCAGCAAAACCAAAATCATTAAAAATGTTGGCGATTGTTGCGGTTATATTGTTTGGTTGTTGTTCGGTGGTTGTGGTATTGTTGTTGTCGTTGTTGGCAATGACGATGATGGCGGTAATATTTAAGAGGGCCATAAAATTCCATTTTACGATCAAAACAAATAATAATTATTTTTTATATATTTTTCGTTTGGATTTGGCCCATGTTTTTGTTGGTGCAATGTTTGATGGTGTTTTGTTTTGATTTTCGTTATTTTTTTTTTTCGGGGAGCGATATAAATATTTTTTATTGATGCCGGTTGCACATGGGAAAAATGTTAAATAAAAACCGTAGAATAATCCATGATTAAATTAGCCCAATTATTATTGGTGTTGTCATTATGGTAGTTTTTGTTGCCACAGTTGGAAGTTGCAAGGTGGGGGGAGGGCAAAAAATGTGAAGAGAGAACACAGCAAATGATTTAGTTCCAATGTTTTGGCAAATTGTTTCAAATTTTCAGAATTTTATTCTGTTTTAACAATTTTGAGTAGGCTTCGAGTTTTTTAAAACTTTGTTTTTTTTTTAAGAGTATTGCACTTAGTCATAAGTTTATTGAAATGTTTTCAATATTTTTTAACAAACTTTGTTTTCATCCATTTGTAAGACAACTTTAATGTTATACACTTTCTATTTGATTATTTTTTTCTAATTGGAATTTTCAAGATTTTCTTATTTCCTTCAATTATGTTTGCGAAACGAGAGTTGGTGAGAGCAGCAGAGCGGTCTGCCTTTGATATACTTCTGGTATTCAAATTTTCAAAATAATATTTAGTTATTCTTTTCTATACGCTTGAGACACAGTTTACAATAAGACTTTTTTGGGATTGAGATATTTTTGCTTCTTCTTGTTCTTGCTTTTTTTGGGTCTTAGTTGTTTTTGTTGTCTGTCGTGGTCGCTTGAGCGAACTTGTGTGAATGATTTTGTATTTGTGTGCGGGTTGGCCGTTGTTGTTGTTATTTGTCTTCTTTCTTTGAATGATTCAAAATCTTTTTTCTTTCTTTTGCTGGGCAACAAAAAACAATTGACGACCGTGTTTGCTGTACCGTACGCAGCGGAGTACAAATCTACACTGACAACAGAGATTCTTTTGTCCGCATACACAAACTGAAAATGTCTTTATACACACGGACGAGAGGCGAGTGAGCAGCTCACACAGCAGAGCGGGCAATGGCACACAATGTTCAAGCGGCCCAAGAACTGCCGCGCCACTATTCCAAAACCCACTCACATACACACACACACACACACAGGCATGCACACATAAACTACTCTGAGCTCAGAAGAGCTCTATTCGAACTTGTCAAGCACCACAGCACACTTCCAACACTTTTGAGAATAAAGGAAAATTCGTCACGTTTGTTTTTCTCACAGTGACGACAATGATTACCATGGGAGGGAGAAAAGGGTGGCCGCCTGTGGCAGCCAAAGAACTCGAGAACTTGTCTATTTCTATAGAACGTACTCAGCGCTGTGCTATGCTCTTGAATGTAATAAGCAGAAACTACTCCACAGTCAAAAGCAAAGAAAAAACAAAACGAAACAAAACCAAAATACTGCTCTATTCTCCTCACAAGCTATGCACACGTATGCGTTGCTATACCATGGCTATGATTATGATAACGCCGCCAACTGTGTGTGTGTGTTTTTTTGTATGAGAGAGCGTGTTGATAATATTTTGTCCTAACTGAATAGTGGTGTGGTGGCGTATTGATAATGCCTGACTTCAACTCACATGCGCTCTTTTTCTCATGCTCCCCTTCTTACTATGGGTGCTTGACTGGGAGTGCATATGTACGTGTGTGTGTTATTTTGGGGTATGCATAAGGTGGATGAAGATAAGGCGTAAGGCCTGCTTCGCTCACTCACTCTCTGGCAAGTGTAGTTTACGTACATGCAGTATTCATATCACACGTATTCACCGACACTGTACGTGTGTATCCATCGTTCACATGTACACATCATCAAAAGCCAAACAAAAGAGAAACAAAATCAAGTGTCTATACATGTTGGGGAGAAAACAGACTAATGGATCCAAGGGAGACAACAACTACAAAAAGCAAAGCAATTCTCTTTAATTTGAAAATAAATAAAAGTCGTTTAATAAAAATCTTATGAAAAGAAATATTTTACTAAAAAACTCGTAATTAATGTAGCATTTTTATTTATTTTATATTCATAAATCCCTAAACCTAAACCCTCTAAAATAAAATCCTTTAACAAAAACTCTCTTTGCGCCTGCCTTTTGAGGCCCCCACGTCACATCGCTGCGATATGCTCTCTTTGCCCAACACACAAACACGCTTTCAACCATGGATTCATACGTATACCATGCCCATCATTATACATTGTGCCTTGCTTATCTTGGGTTTTTGGTCGTGCTCATATTTTTCGTGTAGACATCTCTTCCACTACTCCATCATGTTACCCTGAGCATGCATAGCCAGTGCTACATTCTTTGATTTGATTTCTTATTTGGTGTGCAATATTTTGGAGCAATCCTAGTGGCTCCATCTAGATGTGGCCAAGGTATACGTTACATTGTCTTTGTTTGCTTGTTGTTGTGGAGGGTTTTCTATGGCGGGGATTGGAGGAATTGTAACCAACTGAATGCGTAACATGGCGTTACATGATTATTGATTAAAATCAATAAAATTCTATAGACAATTGTTCAAGGCAAACCGAGAATAAGGAGTACAGCGTAGACTTGGTTTTGAGAAGGTTTTTTTCTTTCTTCCTTCACTTTTTGGGGTGGAAGGAAGAGATGGGCTGTATGGTAAAAGGAAATTGCCAAAATGATTTATCGCTGTCAGTTTGTTAACAGTGGGAAATGATACAATGATTTCGTAATCAAAACCAAAGATGTTGTATGAGATTTTTGATCAATAATTTGGTGAGACTTTCCAACAGAAAGACTTTAAGTGAGCAGAAAAAAAAACTGTGAGGAAATGCAAAAATCGCGCGGAGCCGACTATATACCCCTCACCACTTAGTGTACGTAGTACTTTTTATATGTAGAACTTATCTCGAAATCTAGTACGGCTTTAATTTGGATAACTATTGAAATATCAAATAGAGCCTTGTAAGGTTTTCCTAGGATAGGACAAAACATTTGTATTCCTACATCCTTTAAAGGCCATATCGGATAAACGAATATATGGGAGTTATATCTCAACCTGTACCAATTTTGACGGCATTTTTCACACAAACTTTTGATAAAAATTACTGTACCATTATTCCAGATAGAACCGATTGAAACAACAATATCCCTGGTAACAGAAGTTACATAGACTTCTATACGGATGGTTCCAAATTAAATGACCAGGTGGGCTTTGGGGTTTACTCTACGGATCTAGAACTCGTCATATCGAAAAAATCAACCCGACCACTGCAGTGTGTATCAAGAAGAGATCCTTGCAATTAAGGACGTGGTGGAATGGCTAAGATATAATGTCATTACGAGGATTGGCATAATTATCATCTCCGAAAGCCAGGCACCCATTAAATCCCTAGAGAACGTATATCTGAACACAAAAACCCCCTCGACCGTCGCAGAGATCTCAACGAGATGGCTGAACAGTTCAAAGTTCACCTGTTCTGGGTGACGGGCCACAGATATATCCCATGGAATTGTAAAGCGGATGAGCTTGCGATACTAGGAACTACCCTACATATTCCAGGGACACTGGAATCTGTGGGTATGTCTCTAGCGAAATGTAAGCTAAGTTTTCAGGACCAGCCCCAAGGACAACGAATGATAGATGGTCACAAAGAGGGGGCTGTGAGCATTCCAAAACTATGTGGCCCAATCTAGACTTGAATAGGTCTACTGCTTTGCTGTCATTGGCTAGAACAGACGTCTCAGTCACTGTTTCCGTCATGACAAGTCACTGTCTATTGGGAAACCATACTGACAGACTGAAGGTTGCCAGCAACGACTTTTGCAGAAGCTGTGAGGACATCGAAGAAGAAGAGACTATAGAACGCCTTCTGTGTGTGTAACCAGGCTCCCTTAGTTAAAGAAGTAGATTAAGTCATCATTAAAGGAGTTAAGGATGTAATCCGTCATTTCCCCTTTCTTGTCTTCTTTGTAGTTCCAAACACAATCGCGAAGTGTTGATTAGGTTAGGTTTAAGTGGCAGTCTACCATCAGACTCACTGTGACGTTTTCTTTCAGTGTGGTAACAAAGGAACAGGAGAAGGAAGATGACTTCTAGTTCCTACCGTTGAACCATCCAGATCGCTTTAAAAAGCCCAACAACTTGCGAATTTTCATATCTGCTAAATCAGACAAATTCTCAAAAAAAATGAGAAACTAAAGTGGAACTCCGTCTGATTGCCAATACGGGACACACACACAGCAAATGTTCTGTAGTCTCTTCTTCCTCGACTTCCTCACTGCTGCTCCAGAAGTCGTTACTTGCGACCTTTACTCTGTCAGCATGTTTCCCGATCATGACTAGCCAGCTACAGCAGAGCGGTACACCTTTTCAAGCCCAGATTAGGCCACATAAATTTGAAGTGTTCACCAACGACCCGTTTGTGACCATCTGTCATTCGTTGCCATTCGAGGCTGATCCTAAAGATTCGCAGTCTCGCAAGCTCGCCGGCTTTATAATTCTCTGGGGTATCCCTGTGGCCCGGCACCCAGATTAATATTAAACTCCTCAGCCATCTCTTTGAGAGATCTGCGGCAGTTGAGGGCGGTTTTGGAATTCATGAATATGTTCAGCAGAGATTTAATGGCGGCCTGGCTGTCTGAGAATATATATAAACATATATGCCAATCATGTTATGACATAACCTATTAGCCATTCCACCACTCATTTAATTGCTCTCTTGCAGGTGTATAGGGCAAAATTCCAAAATTTCCAAAATGTTGGACTTGACGTTAAATTTCCTATTCAGCAATACATCCAGGTATTTTGCCCTTTCAGTAAATTGAACATTCTCTCCTCCGAAGGATAAAGGTGCCACTGTATATAACTCGTATCTCCTGCTGAAATGAATAACTTCTCTCTTGCAAGGATATTTGCCTAAACCACTTTCGGAAGCCAACTTCGCTGTGGCACGTAGAGCTTCCTGAAGTATATCTCCAAGAGTGCTAGGAAACTTTCCCCCAACTGCAATTGCTACGTCATCAGCATACGCGACCACTTTTACACCATTTTCTTCCAGAGACAATAATATATTGTTAATGGCTATATTCCAAAGTAGAGGAGACTGAACACCTCCTTGAGAGGTGTGCGGTGTTTCGTCACTACACATTGTCCTTACATTCTCTGACTTCTGAATGTATCCTACCGGAATAGGTTCCGAGGATAGGAGTTTCTGAGCCTTGTTTAGTTATATCCTTTCTTCCATATCCTTTGCAGTTTCCCTATGTTTGACGAAACAGCAGTAATGTCTGCTTTCTCAATTTCAGCAGACAAAATCTGCTATTTTAGCAAACCTTTTTGCTGTTTTGAATAAGAAGTTTGATTGAGTATATATCTAAAAATTGTCCGATCTGAACCATACTTGTTCCGTATGTCCATAGGCGAAATAAAACTCACTGTTCTAAATTTCAATAAAATCGGGTTGTAAGCGAGCCTGTTATGGACCTATGATCCAAAATCGGTATCTCGGTCTATATGGCAACTATATCTAATTATGGGCCGATATGGTGCATTTATCGGGGGACCTAGCGCAACTTGCGGTCTCAAATTTCAGCGAAATTGGACAATAAAATCGGCTTTTTAAGCTTAAGACCTTAAAATAGGAGATCGGTGTACATGGCAGATATATCTAAACATAATTGTATATTTCTCAAAAAAATAACTTACGTCTAGACAAAATACGGATCTGAGCCAGAATTTTAGCTCAATATCTCAATTTTTGAATGTCATAGCCTGATTACAACAGACAGACACACGGACATCGTTAAATCGTCTTAGAATTTCACGATGATTCAGATCATACATACATACTTTTGGGGTCAGAAATGTGTTGCGTGTTGTTAAATCTGGATCGTCACAATGATCCAGAATATACATATATACTTTGTGGGGTCCAACGGAATGGTTAAATGAATATACCCCTAATCGTATGGTGTCGCGTATAAAAATCCATGGAGTTTGTTGCTTGATCCTTTTTATACCCACCACCAAAGGATGGGGGTATATTCATTTTGTCATTCCGTTCGCAACACATCGAAATATCCATTTCCGACCCAATAAAGAATATATATTCTAGACCAGCGTAAAAATCTAAGATGATCTAGCCATGTCCGCCCGTCTGTCTGTTGAAATCACGCTACGGTCTTTAAAAATAGAGACATTGAGCTGAAACTTTGCTCAGATTCTTTTTTTGTCCATAAGCAGGTTAAGTTCGAAGATAGGCTATATCGGACTATTGTATATCTTGATATAGCCCCCATATAGACCGATCCGCCGATTTAGGATCTTAGGCCCATAAAATCCACATATATATCCGATTTTGCTGAAATTTGAGACAGTGAGTTTTGTTAGGCCACTCAACATCCTTCTTGAATTTGGCCCAGATCGGTCTAGATTTGGATATGGCTGCCATATAGACCGATCTCCCGATTTAAGGTCTTGCGTCCATAAAAGGCGCATTTATTGTCCGATATCGCCAAAATTTGGGACAATGAGTTGTGTTAGGACCTTCAACATCCTTCTTCAATTTGGCTCAGATCGGTCCAGATGTGGATACAGACCGATCTCTCGATTTAAGGCTTTGGGCCCATAAAAGGCACATTTATTGTCCTATGTCGCCGAAATTTGGGACAGTGAGTTTTGTTTGGACCTTCGACATCGTTCTTCAATTTTACCCAGATCGGTCCAGATTTGAATATAGCTGCCATATAGACCAATCTCTCGATTTAGGGTTTTGGGCAGATAAAAGCCATATTTATTATCCGATCTTGCTGAAATTTTGGACGGAGAGTTGTGTTAGGCCCTTCAACATCCTTCTTTAATTTGGCCCAGACCGGTCCAGATTTTGTATATAGCTGCCTTATAGACCAATCTCTTGATTTAAGGTTTTGGGCCAATAAAAGGCGCATTTATTGTCCTATGTCGCTGAAAGTTGGGACAGTGAGCTGTGTTACGCCCTTCGACATACTTCTGTAATTTGGCTTAGATCGGCCTAGATTTGGATATAGCTGCCATATAGATTGATATCTGGATTTAAGGTTTTGGGACGCATTTATTTTCCGATTTCACCGAAATTTGAGATATTGAAATGTGTTAGGCTCTTCGAAATTTATCTGCAACTTTTCCCAAAACGGTCGAGATTTGGATATAACTGCCATATAGACCGATATCTCGATTTGAAGTCATGGCCCCATGAAAGGCGCATTTATAATCCGATTTCACTGAAATTTGACACAGTGACTTATGTTCGGCTTTTCGACATCCGTGTCATATATGGTTCAGATCGGTTTATTTTTAGATATAAAAGATCAATATTTTGTTGTACACATTTGAAAATATTTCGATATAGCTGCTATGGGGCATAAGATATGTAGTTTTCACCGGATTTTGACGAAAGTTGGTTTACATATAGAGAGAAACCGTGCAAAGATCTTTACAAATGCGATCAATGTTGGATGGTATACAAGGTTCGGCCCGACCGAATTTAGCTCTTTTTACTTGTTTTAACTTTAAGACGAAACCTTTTAAAATTGGTAGAAATCAGTTTTCTAATATGTTTTCGATCAGTCAGTGAGATAATTGGGCCCTATCACTGCGCCTTTAGACCAGGTAAATCCATCCTAAACCAGATATTCACACTGCGCCAAATCCTGGAAAAGACCCGAGAAGGACGAATCAACACCTACCACCTCTTTGTTGACTACAAAGCCGCCTTCGATACTCCTTTACGTTCAAAGGTATTTCAAGCCATGTCTGAGTTTGGTATCCCTGCAAAATTATTAAGACTCTGCAGGATGACACTTGCTGATACGCGTTCCTCAGTAAGACTAGGAAAGAATCTCTCCGAACCATTTAATACCAAACAAGGTTTCAGACAAGGAGACAGCCTATCGTGTGATCTCTTTAATATCCTGCTGGAGAAGATTATACGAGATGCATAAGTGAATAGATATGTCACACTAATCACAAGAGAGCACATGCTACTCGCCTATGCTGACAACATCGATATCATAGGTCGGTCACCGGAAGTAGTAACTGCAGCCTTTGAAAGAATCGAAAGAGAGTCAGTGAAAATGGGTCTGGCAGTAAATGGAGATAAGACGAAATGGATGGTTTCCACTCCCAAAAAGCCTTGCACAACCGAGCAGATAAAGAACATGGAGAAAGTTGGGAACCACAACTTTAAGATAGTCAGTAAATTTATCTACCTCGGCACCGCCAAAACGGAGACGAATGACACCAGTTTTGAGATAAAGTGAAGAATAATACTGGCAAACAGATGCTACTTTGGACTAAGTAAGCAGTTTAGAAACAAGGCCACCTCTCGACAGACGAAGAGAGCAGTGCTTGGAGTATTTGAGAGAAAGATTCTTCGTAAAATATATGGACCAGTTTGCGTTAACGGAGATATAGGCGACGTATGAACCACGAGGTGTATGAGCTGTATGACGACGATAGCATAGTTACATGCATCAAAATACAACGGCTGCGTTGGTTAGGTCATGTTGTCGGAATGAATGAAGAAGCTCCAGCGAAGAAGTCTTCTGAAGGCAAACACGGTGCTACACGCAAACCGGGAAGACCAAAAGCCCGATGGAAAGATCAAGTTGTGGGAGACACCTCGAAACTTCGTGTCAGAGATTTTGGAATGAGCGTAGAAGATCGAGGCGCTTGGAACGCTATTCTACGTTCGGCTAGTGGAAGACGTATTCTGTCATAGCCAATTAAAGTAAAGTAATATGTTTTCGATAAGGATTTTACGATTGTTAACTCTTAACTAATTGGTTATTGTGTGTACGTAAAAGGTTTTTATTCTGTCGGAGCGGAGCTGATTTTGATATTGGAAACCGCTCCGCTTCGGGTTCTAAAAATGACGATCCTGCTCCGGTTAAAATGGGACTGCTCCGCTCCGAATCCCTGTTTGGAACATATGCCATATGCGTCCTCATGGAGACAAATTTGAATATCGAAATTGGATGAAAAATTGGCATTCAAGGAAGTTACGAAATCAAATGTAACAAAATACACAACTGGGCCTTAGTGTAGCATACTTGGCACATTAGTAACGTTTTCTTAGACAGCTAATGATATACTTTTTTCACCTATATCTATCATCATACCTGTTTAAAAACATAGTTACAACATCAAAGAGTTGTAGTCAACACAAAAATCTTTACATTCTCTAAAGATCTATATTGAAATAGTTTCAAATCTTCTTAATATAGTTAGCTAATATCGTCCTTATAGACAATACAAATCCCATCCCATTTAATCTTTAAATTTTATAGCTTAAAATTGTTTAGGTCCCAAAGAAAAAAGGGCGGCAAGTAACATGAATAAATATGAAGTCTCAATTTGGAATAGGAGATATTTCGATAGGAATCTCTGAAAAATAGATTTATCATTTGTGTCAAAGAAAAAATATAAAGAAGCGGCAAAAAAACAGCATGGTCGGCATTTTAGTTTTTTATTCAAACAAAAACAAAAATAGAAAATTTTTACGACTTTTACTAATATTTGTCTACGCAGACAATATGAACAATTGGAATTAATGTCAAATGTCATTATTATCAGGGCATACACACACACACTCATACATTTGTAAATTATACGGATTACATACATTCATGTGATATGGACTCTACATATATAGGTCATAAATTCCATGTTGACAAATAATGGAAATTTCTAATAACTATGCCCTAAGCCCTAGTTCCGATTGTTACTGCTGTTGTTGTTGTTGCTGCCATTATTTCAACAAATTACATAAAACAGACATTAGAACATTTCATACAAATGCCAGGGATGACAAAAAGACATTCCAAACTAAAGACATTGTCAGCAGGAATTTTGTGTTAGGCGCCGTCAAGGGTTAAAAATTCCCAGAAAGCAGAATCCGTTTCTACTCCTTTCCTTTGGCATTGTGCAATCCTTAGGGTTTAATATTTTACTATGCCGTGAGACAATTTTGCATAAGGCTGCAAATGCCAATCGCAAGAGTGAATGTCACAATGCCAGGCAAAGAACATGATGGTATGAAGTCTCATTATGTTTATGACTTGATTTGTTTGATTTTCACACTTCCTATTCGACGGCTGGCATCATCATCATCCACATCACGAGGGCACAGGTAGTGGCCACGAAACGTAAAAGGGATCTCAAGACATCCCTAGTCGACAATTCGACAACTAATGCTTAGCGAGCAACACATGCAGAACATGAAGAAGGAAGGAAGTGCTCACTTAGCAGCACTCCAAGGTAAAGCGAGAGAAAATAAAACCAGAAACAGGAAAAGGAAATCTTACGAAACATCATGCCCGAAATACATTCATCTTAGGTAATAAAACATTTAAATTCCTTGTCCACATATATATATTTCGTTTTTGATGTCTTTGAGAGACAAGAGGACAATAGCCATGCTTAGACACCAAATGTCCTTTTAGGTATGTGTAGAGAAAATCACCGTATCACGAATATGTCTCTTGTACATACATACATAGATTAATACCTTCCTTGACATAGACAGTGACGTATGCATTTAAACGGTAGTTAAAGTATACATCGTAAATAATGACTTTTTTATAGGAAAATCGTTAACGCTATTCAGGGTCAAACATTTGTTCCTTTGGAGCAGCCCAAGAGAGAGAGAGAGAGCATATTCTGAGCAATCTAGCACATCTAATGCATTGCATTCATGCCAAGCGGCTATGCCGGAAAAAAGACTTTTGTCCCTCTGGTGGACATTATGTCTATTTTAGGTATTTGCATAACATGTTAAGCAAATATGTCTTTTATGTATATGTATGCATGTAGTTTGAGTAAATAGTTTCCATTTTATGAAGCAAATTATCAAATTACGTCAATGTCATTAATGGACTCCCTTTTTCACTGTTGACTGGACAAGAAAACAAAGGAAAACAAATCGTGAATAATTGTAAATGAATGAGGCTCTACATTAGACCATAAAATGATTCATAGCTTGAAAAAGAAATGCTTTGGAGTTTGGAGTAGTAGACTAAGATACAACAATTTTTCTTCGGATGTGCCAAGTTATGTTAAGGCACTTTCCTCTCTTCTATTACGGATCTCGTTTGGGTGATGTTGAGTAACTATCCGCATGGGCGAGTGCCTGAGGGCTTGGCACAAACCCCAGAAGTTAGAGCTGGTACTTTTCAGTAGGATTAGAAAGCTCGGTTTTTTAGGGGATCTGTTCTGGATGGGTAGAGATGCTGCTCTCTCCACAGACCAAGTAATTAACATGATTCTTGACCAGAAACTAAGATAGGAAAGGAACCTGGAGGTAAAGGTCAAAAAGGGAACTGTATACGCTTTATTCTTGTCGCAACTCGATTGAAACGCGTCAGATTATGTTCAAACCAAAGCTCGTTTGAGCAAACGACTCGTTTTTCTTTATAATGCTCTGAAAACGACTAGTTTTTCATTCACAGTTAATAAGACCAAAACGACTCGTTTGCCACAAAAACGAGTCATTTAAAGCAAAGTTTTCTTTATCGATTTATTTGTTTGTTCCGTATAGACTCAAAAACGGCTGAACCGATTACCTTGAAATTGTCACAGATTGTGTAGGTTGGTCTGGAAGGAAACATAGGCCATATAATTTTTTGGTATCGGAAGGAATTTTTTGGTATCAGAAATAGTGGGCCGTCCCTCTTACCCCAAAAGTACTACCCAAAAATAAAATTGAACCTATCGGGACAATATGGGATTCAAATGAAAGGTATTTAAGAGTAGAGTACGAATTTAATAAAAACAAGTAAAAGCGTGTAAGTTCGGCCGGGCCGAATCTTATATACCCTCCACCATGGATCGCATTTGTCGAGTTCTTTTCCCGGCATCTCTTCTTAGGCAAAAAAGGATATAAGAAAAGAGTTGCTCTGCTATTAAAGCGATATCAAGATATGGTCCGGTTCGGACCACAATTAAATTATATGTTGGAGACCTGTGTAAAATTTCAGCCAATTCGTATAAGAATTGCGCCCATTGGGGCTCACGAAATAAAATAGAGAGAACGATTTATATGGGATCTGTATCGGGCTATAGACCGATTCAGACCATAATAAACACGTTTGTTGATGGTCATGAGAGGATCCGTTGTACAAAATTTCAGGCATATCGGATAATAATTGCGACTTCTAGGGTTCAAGAAGTCAAGATCCCAGATCGGTTTATATGGCAGCTATATCAGGCTATGAACCGATTTGAACCTTATTTGACATAGTTGTTGAAAGTAAAAATAAAATACGTCATGCAAAATTTCAGCCAAATCGGATAGGAATTGCGCCCTCTAGAAGCTCAAGAAGTCAAATCCCCAGATCTGTTTATATAACAGCTATATCAGGTTATGGATTGATTTCAACCATACTTGGCACAGTTGTTGGATATCATAACGAAATACTTGGTGCAAAAATTCATTCAAATCGGATAAAAATTGTGCCCTCTAGATTCTCAAGAAGTCAAGGCCCAAGATCGGTTTATATGGCAGCTATATCAGGTTATGGACCGATTTAAACCATACTTGGCACAGTTATTGGGTATCATAACAAAACACGTCGTGCAAAATTTCATTCTGATCGGATAAGAATTTCGCACGCTAGAGGCTCAAGAAGTCAAGACCCAAGATCGGTTTATATGGCAGCTATATCAGGTTATGGACCGATTTAAACCATACTTGGCACAGTTATTGGGTATCATAACAAAACACGTCGTGCAAAATTTCATTCTGATCGGATAAGAATTGCGCACGCTAGAGGAAGAAGTCAAGACCCAAGATCGGTTTATATGGCAGCTATATCAGGTTATGGACCGATATGGCCCACTTACAATACCAACTGACCTACACCAATAAGAAGTATTTGTGCAAAATTTCAAGCGGCTAGCTTTACTCCTTCGGAAGTTAGCGTGCTTTCGACAGACAGACGGACGGACGGACGGACGGACGGACGGACAGACGGACGGACATGGCTAGATCGACACAAAATTTCACGACGATCAAGAATATATATACTTTATGGGGTCTCATACGAATATTTCGAGTAGTTACAAACAGAATGACGAAATTAGTATACCCCCCATCTTATGGTGGAGGGTATAAAAAAGTTGGGTCAAAAGTACATGGGGGGCCGCCCCAGCCCCAAACCCTCCTTAAATAGGTTTTTTGAACGATCATAACAATATGGGACTCGAATGAAAAGTATTCGTGAGAAGATTGCGAATATGGTCAGGAAGGAGAAATAGGCTTTAAAATTTGTTGATTTCGGAATGGAGCGGACCCTCCCCCCAAAAACACCATCCAAAATCAAAAGTGAACGATTAGAACAATATGGGCATCAAATGATAGGTATTGGAAAATAGAATCCGAATATGGTATTAAAATTTAGGTCCAAGTACCCACCGGGCCACCCAACCCCAAAATTCCCCCGAACAGACAAATTGGACTTTAATGTCAATGTGGGACTCAAATGAAAGGTATTCGGAAGTAGATTACGAATCTGGCATACAAATCAGTTTGAAGTATTGGGGGTCATCCTACCTGAAATGGGCATATGACCTGAAATGGGCATAAGACCCATCATGAATATACGGGACTAGAGTGTTTTGTTTGTTCCGTAGAACCAAAACTGGCTGAACCGATTTTCTTAACATTTTCACCGATTGTCTTAGTTTGTCTGGAAGGGAGTATAGGCTTTATAATGTTTAGATATCGGAGGCGATCCCTGCCCCCTACCCCAAAAACGCCACCCAAAACCAAAACTGGACCTACGGGCACGATATGGTTATCAAATCAAAGGTATTGGAGACTAGAAAACGAATATCGTATCAAAATATTGGTCCAAGTATCCAGCGGGCCGCCCCAACCCCAAAACTCCTCTAAATAGATATATTCGACGTTCCTATCAATATGGGACTCAAATGAAAAGTATTCGGCAGTAGATTACAAATATGGCATACAAAATTAGGTCACAGTAATAGGAGGTCGCCCCACCCCCAAATACCCTCTAATGGGCATAAAAGCCGACCATGGCTACATGAGACTCAAATGAAAGGTATTTGGGAGTAGATTACGAATATGCGTCCAAGTCCAGTTGGCGCTTTTCCTCCTAAAAATACGTCAAATAGGTTAATTGACCCATTATGACAATATGGGTATTTTGAGAGTACAAAACGAATTTGATATCCAATTTTGGAGCCAAGTGTTTAGGGGGATATGAAGTCCAGTGTAGGGGGTGCTTTAAGGCGTCACCTCCTAAACTGAACTTTATATCTGACTATGGCAAAGTGCAGTTCAAATTCAAGAATTTGATTTGAACGAATTTGATATATATATACAGGCCAAAGTACTGGTGGCCGCCGGGTTGGCGCAGTCCGGTTTAAGCGAACAACAAGTCGATTACTGGCTTAGGTGTATGTCTATAGTGGCATGGAGCAGATAAATATTTGCATCCTCTTTTCAACCTAATATAACGTAACCTACCGTCACCAAAAACAAAGCATGGTTTCTATTGTTTTAGTCTGGTGCCTCGGAGGCCACCTAAAACCCGCCAAATGGATATATAGACCAATCACGACAATTCAGCGTCATAGACGGACATATGCTACAATGACACGAATTCGATATTCACATTCAGGGTGAAGTGTCCCCACCCTAAAAAGATATTAGAGTTAAAGAAGGCGCAGTGAAGCGGTTGGGCTAGATATATTGGAGTATATTGGAGTGTGAAAAAATGCAATTGCCAAAACATCTCAACTAGTGTGAACGGTTCCCAATCTTGAAAAAGACAGACTTGCTCCCGTAGTGCACCATGCCTTTGGTCTTAGCCAAACTTGTCATGGGGACTTGATCAATGCCAACCACAAGTAGAGTTCCTCCTCCTTCTCCTCCCTGTGGAAGAACTCCCACTTCTCTGCGACCCAGCATTGGTTTTGCTTACCCAAGAATCCCAACATGCGTCCCGTTTCAAATTTATTGCCCCATCCCTTGATGAAGACCGTTGGCTGCGTGAGCTAGGGGATATCCATCTTTCTTACCAGTTCGAGCTATGCCCTCTCCCAGGAAGCGTGGATAACCCCGACGAGCTTCTTGACGTTATCAATACATTCTGCCGAGGCAAAATGCAGCGAAAAGATGTCCCCTCTGTACTATCAGCTCATCATTTGTATGGGTGGACCCACTACAGAGTTCCACACATATTCGAAACTCAGGGGCCCCCCACATTCCGACCTTTTCTCTCTCCACAGGACACTCTCTGGAGTCTCCATTGTTATAGGGCTGGCTTATATTTCCCAGATTACTTGAAAGCGGGAAGCTCTTTCCCTTCTTCAGCATTTTAGCGTTATTATGCACCTGGTTGTGCGCTTGAAGCGTTATTCTCGACTATTGGTGCCAAGGCACCCACACCTATAGCAGGGAAGAACAAAATGCTACGGTCTGACGCCACAACCGCAGTTGTTGGAACTTCGGAGTCTATTTTGAGAAAGGTTATACAATTTTTAGAAGTAGGTAGTACCAATTCCGAGAAACGGATTTTTTTTGAGGAGCGAAATATAAACACGTCCGCTCCACACAACGGCTATTTGTTGCGGCCCTTAGACACTTCGTCCCTAATATTATTTTCAGTTCCGTATTCCACTTTCAAGTACCTTTCATTTGAGACCCATATTGGTCTGGTTAACCCACATGTCCATTTTGGTTATTTCCTGGTGCGTTTCGCACTCTTGGTACCGGATTTAGAAACCAAACTTTTTCTTTACACCTGAATACCTTTCAAACTAGTACCATATTACACCGTCAGACTACTTTTCGGTTTGGGGTCTTTTATGGGATGGGAATTTTTAAGCGGCACCCTCTAATAGTTGTTGCCAAACTTTGACATCATATCAGAAAGATGTATGGAATCAGTAAGCCCAACCCCGTGCAGGTCTCTTGTAGGGTGGACCGAAATGATCGCTTGAATAAAGCATGGGCTGGTTCTGTGGGTGACAGTGTGGCAAAAGTCCTGTGAACTGAGACTAAGGAATCAAGGCTTCGGATTGATAATTAATTGAGTCCTGACTGATCACTAGAACATCAGGTCTTAGACTTCACATTGGATGCAGGGAGGGGGAGACTTCTGCAGAATTTGCGATTACAAGAAGGAGGAGGAGACGGTCGGGTATCTTTTGTTTCACTGTCCCACAATTGCGAGGAAAAGGCAGAATAATGAGTAAACACCTCTTTCTGTGCGTGGACTACCACCAAGTACTAAGTCCTTTAGCCACTCTAAAGTTCTATGATGGCAAATACCCAAAAGGTATTTATATAAACATGACCTTCTGATGTAAAAAAAATCGGAATTTAATTACATATAGCCGCTATATAGGGCCATCTTTAGGCTTAAAGTCTTGAGGCAATAAATTGGTAATTTTTCATCCGATTTCAATAAAATTTGACACAGTGAGTTCTGATAGACCCCTACCCATTCTTAGGGAGACATTGTAGCGTGACATTAAGCTGAGACTTTGCACAGATCCTTTTTTTGTCGACACAAGGTTAAGGTCGAAGATGGGCTATATCGGACTATATCTTGAAATAGCCCCCCATTGTTCAATTTTGGTTTAATATTGGTCTTTTTTGCAGCTTTATCCAAATATAGACCGATCTGAACCATATAGTACAAGAATATTGAAAAGCTTAACACAAGTCATTGTGTAAAATTTCAGCGAAATCGGATACTAAATGCACCTTTTATGGGGCTAAGACCTACCGGGGGGTGTATATAGTCCGAGGGACAGCTACATCTAAAATTGGACCGATCTAGAACAAATTGAAAAATGATGTCGAAAGGCAACTCACTGACCCAAATTTCAGCAAAATCGGATAATAAATCAGATCAGTAATCATAAAATTTATATATTTTAGTTGATTGTTCAGTTCATGTGTATCATTCATGTGTATCATTCACATATTAAAGCAAAAAACTTAAAAAAATATTTTTGTTTTTTTATACCCTCCACCATAAGATGGGGGGTATACTAATTTCGTCATTCTGTTTGTAACTACTCGAAATATTCGTCTGAGACCCCATAAAGTATATATATTCTTCATCGTCGTGACATTTTATGTCGATCTAGCCATGTCCGTCTGTCCGTCCGTCCGTCCGTCTGTCTGTCGAAAGCATGCTAACTTCCGAAGGAGTAAAGCTAGCCGCTTGAAATTTTGCACAAATACTTCTTGTTAGTGTAGGTCGGTTGGTATTGTAAATGGGCCATATCGGTCCATGTTTTGATATAGCTGCCATATAAACCGATCTTGGGTCTTGAATTCTTGAGCCTCTAGAGTGCGCAATTCTTATCCGATTGGAATGAAATTTTGCACGACGTGTTTTGTTATTATATCCAATAATTGTGCTAAGAAAGGTTCAAATCGGTCCATAACCTGATATAGCTGCCATATAAACCGATCTTGGGTCTTGAATTCTTGAGCCTCTAGAGTGCGCAATTCTTATCCGATTGAAATGAAATTTTGCACGACGTGTTTTGTTATGATATCCAACAACTGTGCCAAGTATGGTTCAAATCGGCCCATAACCTGATATAGCTGCCGTATAAACCGATCTTGGGTCTTGACTTCTTGAGCCTCTAGAGGGCGCAATTCTTATCCGAATGAAATGGAATTTTGCACGACGTGTTTTGTTATGATACCCAACAACTGTGTCAAGTATGGTTTAAATCGGTCCATAACCTGATATAGCTGCCATATAAACCGATCTAGGGTCTTGACTTTTTGAGCCTCTAGAGGGCACAGTTCTTATCCGATTTGAATGAATTTTTGCACCAAGTATTTCGTTATGATATCCAACAACTGTGCCAAGTATGGTTGAAATCGGTCCATAACCTGATATAGCTGTCATATAAACAGATCTGGGGATTTGACTTCTTGAGCTTTTAGAGGGCGCAATCCCTATCCGATTTGGCTGAAATTTTGCATGACGTATTTTATTTTTACTTTCAACAACTGTGTCAAATAAGGTTCAAATCGGTTCATAACCTGATATAGCTGCCATATAAACCGATCTGGGATCTTGACTTCTTGACCCCTAGAGGTCGCAATTATTATCCGATTTGCTTGAAATTTTGTACGACGGATCCTCTCATGACCATCAACAAACGTGTTTATTATGGTCTGAATCGGTCTATAGCCCGATACAGATCCCATATAAATCGTTCTCTCTATTTTATTTCGTGAGCCCCAATGGGCGCAATTCTTATACGAATTGGCTGATATTTTACACAGGTCTCCAACATATAATTTAATTGTGGTCCGAACCGGACCATATCTTGATATCGTTTTAATAGCAGAGCAACTCTTTTCTTATATCCTTTTTTGCCTAAGAAGAGATGCCGGGAAAAGAACTAGAAAAATGCGATCCATGGTGGAGGGTATATAAGATTCGGCCCGGCCGAAGTTACACGCTTTTACTTGTTTTTTTATAAGCTCAAGAAATCTTCTTTTTGCATTCCTATATCAAGAATTTTGTTAACTGTAACTATTTACTTAATCCTTAATAAGTTTGTCTTCCTTAATTTCCTTTTATTGCTGGCAATTTGTAAACTGCGACACTCGTTTAACCTTGCTTATTAAGTAGTCTCAAAAGGCCGTTTCCTCAAAGTCACAACTCGTCATTTAGAAGTCCCTTCCAGTAGGGCATATCAAAGCAAACTGACATTGCATGATAATAAAGTAAATTTTTATTATTTGTTTATATATCCCATATTATTGCAGACACACTCTGCTGAAGTGTAGCTAGTTTGGTGGTGATGGCATCTTCTCTCACCAAACCAATTCAATCATCCTTTCACAAGCCATAGAGTTGGGTAGCAATACATGTATACCTTCTCTATTATCCGCTGAGAATACCTTGGAGTCATTTTACTATTTTATTGACATATTACCATACCATTTCGTTCATAAAATTCGAAACAAGAACCTCAACGACAGAGACGATTATTTTGCTACTTGCACTTGGCTTGCTCCCTTGCGTCAGCCGAAAAATAGCAGAGTTTGTACTATGAACTCCTAGTAAGAAGCCAGTTACAGTAGCCATCAAGAATATGGCCAAGACGCCACTGTGAATGTGTACCTCAAAAAAACAAAAACCAAAGTGAGAAAAAATAACAACGTTCGAAATGTGGATTTGTTAATTTGTCTTTATGACCGACCGCCGGGTAATGTGTTAATTGCTGTTTATAAGGTGTTAATACGAGTAAAAAATGTTTATGATCTCTCGTTAAGTAGATCATATAAAGAAATCATTTCTGCCTGACTGCCTGCCTGCTAGTGGCAGTTGTAGTCAGTCACACTGGCAATCATTCATTCGTTGGTTTGTTCATTCATTCATCATTTCGGAAGCACCTGAGTGTCGTGTGTGGAGCTGAGCATTATTGTTTATTGCAGGGTGCTGCATTATTAAATCATTGTCTTCTTAGTTGTTGTCGGTCTTATAAAATCATTATTAAATAATTATTCCTGGTACGTATATTTCGCGCCAATGTGGATATTATATTGGTCTCTTCTCCCAAACACCTTTCATTGGAGCCTTATATTGCTATGGTCGGTAAATATGTCCGGTATGGGAGTGTTTTTGGGGGTGAGGCGGATCCCCATACATCAGCTAAGTGCTCTGGTCTCAAATACCTTCTATTTGTGTCCCATATTGTCATTATTGGTTTATATGTCATTTGACTGGTGGCTTTTGAGGTGGGTCGGCCCCTAGATATGCCACCCTAAATAAGGATACAAATTTCTGTATTTAAGTTATTATTAACCAACTAAATTTCGCTTAAATCGCCCCACCCATCTCCGAGATCTAAAGTTTTTGAAAGTAGGGTAAGGAGAGGGTCCGTCCATTAAATTTTGTATGTTAGATCTACTTTATTCTCTTGGATTTGGTGGTGGATTGGAGTAGCCCAAAAAGTAATTGCGGATTTTTCATATAGTCGACGTTGAAAAATTTTTCACAGCTTGTGACTCTGTAATTGCATTCTTTCTTCGGTCAGTTATCAGCTGTTACTTTTAGCTTGCTTTAGAAAAAAAGTGTAAAAAAGTATATTTGATTAAAGTTCATTCTAAGTTTTATTCAAAATGCATTTACTTTCTTTTAAAAAATCCGCAATTACTTTTTGGGCAACCCAATACTTTATTCTCTTGGATTTGGTGGTGGATTGGAGTAGCCCAACTCTTTGCCCCGAAAGTGGATATCAGGATCATACTCCCCTCCCAAAAACCACATTGGAGCTACATATAGCTATATTCGCTATATATATGTGTCTTTTAGGGTGCTTTTATCAGGTCATGAAACAGATACAGATTTGAGACCCTATTTGTGCCATAATCCACAAATATGTCCAGTTTGAAGGGTATGCAAGGTGAGTCGGCCACCCACGTACTTAGCCCTGAAAAAATATCATCATTGTGCTCTACTCTCAAATTTTTAATTTGAACCCCAATTGCCATTGGTTAAGGGGAAGATTATGGGGTGACACTACCTTTTAACATTTGGCCTCAAAATTGGATATCAAATTCATTTTCTACTATCAAATACCTATTATTTATCGCCATAGTAGGCAATCATGACCGGTTTGAAGGGAGTTTAGAGGCGGACCCAGCATCGTGCTAGAGCACGATTTTGTTTGAGCCCCATAATATCAGTCATTTTGAAGGGGGCTATCAAGATATTGAAGGCTACGGGTCTCGATCAGTTTTACACTAATTAATTTTTTTGTATTGGCTATCTACATTCAAAATGATAATTCAAAGCGACCACTTAGGATACCACTTTTTTAAAGATCCGCAGGTCCTCTTGTGTTCATTCCAATTCGAGGATAAAAAATATACTCTACTACCAAAGACCTTTTATTTCTGTCCTATTCTATGCTGATCGACCTTCATTGCTGGAGCTTCTTCATCCCATCTGACAACATGACCTATCCAACGCAGCCGTTGTATTTTGATGCGTGTAACTATGCTATCGTCGTCATACATCTCATACAGCTCGTGGTTCATACGTCGCCTATATTCTTCGTTAACGCAAACTGGTCCATATATTTTACGAAGAATATTTCTCTCAAATACTCCAAGCACTGCCTCATCTGCTTTCACAAGTACCCATGCTTCGAAGAAGCATGAATCTTTATCTCAAATACTCAAATACTGCACTCACTACATCATCTGCTTTCACAAGTACCCATGCTTCATATAACAGCACGGGTAGTATCAGTGTCTTGTATAGTGTAATCTTCGTCTGTCGAGAGGTGTCCTTGTTTCTAAACTGCTTACTTAGTCCAAAGTAGCATCTGTTTGCCAGTATTATTCTTCGCTTAATCTTAAAACTGGTGTCATTCGTTTCGGTAACAGCGGTGCCGAGGTAGATTAAGTTACTGGCTGTCTCAAAGTTGTGGTTCCCAACTTTCTCCATTTTCTTTATCTGCTCGATTGTGCAATGCCTTTTGGGAGTTGAAACCATCCATTTCGTCTTATCTCCATTTACTGCAAGACCCATTTTCATTGACTCTCTTTCGATTCTTTCAAAGGCTGCAGCTACTACTTCCGGTGACCGACCTATGATATCGATGTCGTCGGCATAGGCGAGTAGTATGTGCTCTCTTGTGATTAGTGTGCCATATCTATTCACATCTGCGTCTGGTATAGTCTTCTCCAGTAGGATATTAAAGAGATCACATTGTAGGCTGTCTCCTTGTCTGAAACCTCGTTTGGTACTAAATGGTTCGGAGAGATTATTTCCTATTTTTACTGGGGAACGCGTATCAGCAAGTGTCATCCACCAGAGTCTTATTAATTTTGCAGGGATAATAAACTCAGACATGAAATACATTTGAATGTAAAGAAGTATCGAATACGGCTTTGTAGTCTACAAAGAGATGATAGGTGTTAATTTGTCCTTCTCGGGTCTTTTCCAGGATTTGGCGCAGTGTGAATATCTGGTCTAGGGTGGATTTACCTGGTCTAAAGCCGCATTGATAGGGCCCAATTATCTCATTGACATTTTAGATTTTAATCTTTCACACAGTACGCTCGAGAGTATCTGGTATGCTATGGGGAGGTGACGTATTCCTCTGTAGTTGGCACATTCCGTCTTGTCTCCTTTCTTGTGTACGGGACATAGTATGCTCAGGTTCCAATAATCGGGTATGCGTTCTTCTAGCCAGATTGCGCAGATAAGCTGATGCATACGCCTTATCAGCGTGTCGCCTCCGGTCTTAAATAGTTCAGCGGGTAACCCGTCGGCTCCTGCTGCCTTGTTGTTCTTTAGTCGGGTTACTGCTACTTGAACCTCATTCTGACTAGGAGGTAAACATTCTATACCATCATCAGGGATTGGTTCTGCGGTATCCTCTTCGCCGCCCACATCGGACACTAGCAGTTGGGTAAGATGTTCTTTCAATATCCTCAGCATGTTGTCTGTGTCAGCTACCAGATTTCCTTCTTTGTCTCTGCAGGAGGATGTGCCTGCACCAAAGCCATCGGTTTGGTGTTTAATTCTTTGGCAGAATTTCCGGACTACATTCTGACTCCTGTACATCTCAATTCGCTCGCACTCACGTCTTTCCATTTCCTTTTTCTTTCTGCGGAATAGACGTTTCTCCTCTCTCCTTTTCTCCCGATACCTCTCCTTCATGTGGCGCGTTGCTACTGATTGCAGGGTTGCTCTATATGCCGCATTCTTGGCTTCAGTAGCAGCTCGACACTCTCGGTCGTACCATAAGTTTTTTGGAGGAGGCTTCCGGTACCCAAGTACGGATTTCGCGCATTTTCCATGGAGTGGGCAATAGTTTGCCACTGCGCCATTTTATTATCGGAACAATGAGTGCTTTCATCAAGCAGTCGAGTGGAGTATGCCGCTGCCATCAATTTCATTCCTCGTGTTTTGATCGGGTTACAGCCATATGGTTTTGTGAATATTTTTATGTTGAAATCTGGTGCTACTAACTACCATGTTTTTTGCCGCGGCGAAATCTATCAGCCTCAACCTATTACTGGACGTTATCTCGTGGAGGCTTAACTTTCCAACTGTTGAACCAAAAATGTCTTTCTTCCCTATTTTCGCATTAAAATCTCCCAGAACGGTTTTAATATCATGGGCGGGGCAGCGGTCATATTCTCTCTCTAGGCGCTCGTAGAATATATCCTTGGTCTGCTCGTCTTTGCACAAATAAAGCTGATGTTGAAGAATTTGGCTTTTATGCGGATTGTGGTTAGCATCTCATCCACAGGAGTAAAGCTGGAGACAAGGTGTTTCAGTCTCCGACTAACCACAAATCCGCAGCCAAATTCATGCCTCGTGTTATGGCAGCTATAGTATAGTTCGTCACCGTTTGGTGTTGTAGTGACGCCATTCGCAGTTCATCGCACTTCCTGTAAGGCTGTTATATCTGCCTTGTACTTCTCTAATACATCCGCCAGCGCGTATACTGCACCTTCTCTATAAAGAGTGCGGACATTCCAGGTGCAGATCCGTAAATCATGGTCCTTTTTTCGTTTGCGTGGGTCGTCAATGTTGGGGGGTTCGTTCTTACTATTTCTTTGTTTTTCATAGTATTTCTATGTTTTCCGGGGGCGGGTTACTGGCCCAGCGCCCCAACCGTATGGGTTTTGTGTGATTGCATGTATCCCTCGTTGTGGCTAGCCGCTTGCTCCAAGATCCGACACTCGCCGCCAGCCGCCCCTAACCTGGGAAAGACGCTGATGTTGGCCATTGGTTATTTGAAGGCACCAATAACTCGCCTTGTCATCTCGAGTATCATTGGCACTCAGTATTTAATTAAGAGCCAGTGCCACCTGACTCCTCACTCCTCACTGAGACTCTCCTCTCGAAAATCGGATAAGTATTTTACTTTTAAATACCTTTCATTTGATACCCATATTGCTCAAAGTGGGTAAAGTGTCCTGTTGGGTGGTGTTTTTGGGGGCCCCGACACTTAGGGTAACATTTTAAAACCAAGTTCGTACTCTACTCTTAAATACCTTTTATTTAATAACCATATTGACCGAAGCAGTGAAAGTGTCCTATTGGGGCTTTTTTGTGGGTGGGGGGACCCCCCGAAAATTAAGAGTGAAATTTGAATACCAAATTCGTATTCTACGTTTAAATACCTGTCATTTGACACCCATATTGTCCCAAACGGTACACATGTCCGTTCGGGTGGGTTTTGGGATGGGGCGTCCCCCCAGGTTACTTGACCCCCAAATTTTTTAATTAATTTCGTGTTTTTGGAATACCATACGGTGGCATAGAAAAATCGGTGAACGCATCTCCGAGATCTGGCGTTTTGAAAATTGGGGTATGGGGGAGGGTCCGCCCCTGCCCTCACACTACCATCTGTGCAAAATTTCATGAAAATTGGTTCAGCCGTTTTTGAGTCTATACGGAACAGACAAACAAATGAACAAAGCGCAAAAATTTCATTTTTATATAATAAGAAGAAGATTCTGTATCAAGTTTTTCCCCTTCTCCAACTCTAAAAACATATTATTCCCAGCATCTATTTTCTCAGAAATTAAACCATTATAATGAATTAGTCTTGCAAGTGGTATTCCACTATTAAACTCCATTTTCTTCTAAATTCTCCCTAGGGCCATCACCTTTTTGGTCTTTTCTTTAGGCCATGGCTAAATTAAAGTTTTGTACCAGCATGCATTCTTATCTTGACTTAATTGCGGCATTTTTTCTTTGATATTTTTTTTTTTCTTTAGGAACATTACCAGAACTGAACTCATTGGAAATGTAATTCGGGCAAACTCTCTTTGCCGTATTATCTGGCCATACATAAATACAAACGAATGCCATTTATTTATAAAGGGCACTGAAAAATTAACAAAAAAAAAAAACACACCATTTCAATGATCTGGTTGGCTGTCTCTTTGAAAGTGTGTTTTTTGATCGTCTTCTTGCGTGCGAATGAAAAAACGAAAAATAATACTCAAGAAAAAGATGCTGAAATTTGATAAAAAAAAAAATGGTGTGTGAACCAAGAACCAGATGAAATGAAATTAAAAAAAAAAAAAAACAACAAAAGAACCAAGAACATAAATCACTTTTCTTAGAAAATGTGAAAAAACAAGTTAAAGTTGCTCTTTGATGCGCTTAAGGTGGTGGAAGACTTGAGTTTCCATCACCACCTCCGGTTACGAAGGGTATTTGGAGCAATTTCGAAGATGACAAATAGGAAACGGATAAAAAAATGTTTCTTCCATGAAGCAATCATACAAATACCGCCGGATCAACAAACAAAGTGATGTCGATAAGTTTGAGACCAAACTTCATTGTAATCGTATAAAACATACGCCATTATTGGCTTAAGATCCTAAATCGAATCTTATATACCCTCCACCATGGATCGCATTTGTCGAGTTTTTTTCCCCACATCTCTTCTTAGGCAAAAAAAGGATATAAGAAAATATTTGCTCTGCTATTAGAGCGATATAAAAATATGGTCCGGTTTGGACCACAATTAAATTATATGTTGGAGACCTGTGTAAAATGTCAGCTAATTCGAATTAGGGCCCTTTGGGGGCTCAAGAAGTAAAATAGAGGAATCGATTTATATGGGAGCTGTGTCGGGCTATAGACCGATTCAGACCATAATAAACACGTATGTTGATGGTTATGAGAGAATCCGTCGTACAAAATTTCAGGCAAATCGGATAATAATTGCGTTCTCTAGAGGCTCAAGAAGTCAAGATCCAAGATCGGTTTATATGGCAGCTTAATCAGGTTATGAACCGATTTGAATCATACTTGGCACAGTTGTTGGATATCATAGCAAAACACGTCGTGCAAAACTTCATTCCAATCGGATAAGAATTGCGCCCTCTAGAAGCTCAAGAAGTCAAGACCCAAGATCGGTTTATATGGCAGCTATATCAAGTTATGAACCGATTTGGACCATACTTAGCACAGTTGTTGGATATCATAACGGTCGACGGATTGCGTGACGGCAGTTATCTGGCCTTCACTGCCAAATTGTCTGCTTTCTCATTCCCAGTTACTTCGCTATGGCCCGGCACCCAAACGATCGTGCCATCCTCAGAGAAGGCGTTCATCTCCTTCTTACAATCCAACACTTTGTGACCTGTTTACTGTCCGTAAAGATGTTCATACACGACTTCCTCGCGTTAACACCACACCACCTCACAAATTCCGTAATCACACGGATCTCTTCCTGCCGCGAGATCGGTTTATATGGGAGCTATATCAGGTTGTAGGCCGATTCGGACTGTATTCGGCACAGTTGTTGGAAGTAATTACAGAACACTTTATCCAAAATTTCAGCCAAAACGGACAACAATTCCGGGCACAAGAAATCAAATCGGGATATTGGTTTATATGGGAGCTATATCTAAATTTTAACCGATAGGGCCCATTTGCAACCCCCAATAACCTACATCTTCATTAAGTGTCTGTGCATAATTTCAGGTGGCTAGATTTACGCGTTCGACCGCTATTGTGATTTCGACAGACGGACGGACATGGCTATATCGACTCAGAACGTCGAAACGATCAAAAATATATATACATTATGGGGTCTTTAATCGAATATTTTGAGGTGTTACAAACGGAATGACTAGATTAGTATACCCCCATCCTATGGTGGTGGCTATAAAAAGTAACCTCGAAAAATAATATCTAAGTTAGGAATTGTAACTAGCAAGCTATTCCAAATTTAGATTTTCTTTTTAGTGGTTACTTTTTGATATTCAAAGCGCACAACAAGCCTATTACTGGGTTAGGTGTATGTCCATAGTGGTATGGGTCGGATTAATATCGGCAGCCTCTTTTCAAATCAATCTAACCTAGGTTCCAGATCAATACCTCGATGAGTTACAAACGTAATTTTTGTGTATAGATTGGAAAAAGGATTTCTTGAAATTGTAAGAGATTTGATAGATTGGTCTAGAAGGAGCTATAGGCTATATAATTTTTGATAAAGGAAGTGGGCGGACTCTTTCCCTTACCCCAACAACACCGCCCAAAATCTAAAAAGGGGAGCGAACGGGTCAATATGAGACTTAAATAAAAGGAATTCGGGAGTGGATTCCTAAAGGGCAGCCCCAGCCCAAAACCCGCCCCACCATCAAAAGTGGACCGATTGGAACAATGTGGGACGTAAATGAAAAGTATTCGGGAGGAGAGTACGAATATGATTTTAAACAAGTAAAAAGGCGTTAAGTTCGACCGGGCCTAACTTTGGATACCCACCACCTCATGTATATACGTAAAACAACTTTTGTCAAAATCCAGTGAAAAGTTCTTACCTAATGCCCCATAGCAGCTATATCGAAATATAGCTGCTATGGGTCCGATTTAGTCCAAATCAATTGTATATAACAAATTAATGATCCTTTTAGTAGCTATTTCTAAAAATAAACCGATCTGAACAATATACGACACGGATATTGAAAAGCCTTACATAAGTCACTGTGTCAAATTTTATATGGCGCCAATATCCAACTCTGGACCGATTTGGAACAAGTTGCAGAAAAATTTTGAGGAGCCTACCACAACTCACTGTTCCAAACGAAATCGGACAATAAATGCGCTTTTTATGACCCCAAAACCATAAATGAATAGATCGGTCTATATGGCAGCTATATCCAAATCTGGACCGATCTCAGCCAAATTGAAGAGGAATGTCGAAGAGCCCAACACAACCCAATTTCGGCGAAATTGGACAATAAACGCGCCGTTTATAGTCCCAAAACCTTAAATCGATATATCGGTCTATATGGCAGCCTTATGCAAAACTGGATTGATCTTGGCCAAATTGTAGAAATATGTCGAGGGACTTAACGTAACTTACTGTCCCAAGTTCCAGCGAGATCGGACAATAAGTGCGCCTTTTGTGGGCCCAAAACCTTAAATCGAAAGATCGGTCTATACGGCAGCTATATCCAAATCTGGACCGATCCGGACCAAATTGAAGAAGGATGCAGAAGGACCTAACACAACTCACTGTCCCAAATTTTGGCAAAATCGGACAATAAATGCGCCTTTATGGGCGCAAGACCTTAAATCGAAAGATCGGTCTATATAGCAGCTATATCCAAATCTGGACCGATCTGTGCCATATTACAGAAGTATTTCGAGGGGTTTCACCTAACTCATGTCTCAAATTTCGGCGACATCGGACAATAAATGCGCCTTTAATGGACCCAAAGCCTTAAATCGAGAGATCGGTCTACATCGCAGCTATATCCAAATCTAGACCCATCTGGGCAAAATTGAAGAAGGATGTCGAAAGACCTAACACAACTCACTGTCCCAAATTTTGGAAATATCGGACAATAAATGCGCCTTTAATGGGCCCAAAGCCTTATATCGCGAGATCGGTCTATATGGCAGCTATATCCAAATCTAGACCCATCTGGGCAAAATTGAAGAAAGATGTCGAGTGGCCTAACACAACTCACTGTCCCAAATTTCAGCAAAATCGGACAACAAATGTGGCTTTTATGGGTCTAAGACCCTAAATCGGGGGATCGGTCTATATGAGAGCTATATCAAGATACAGTCCGATATAGTCCATCTTCGAACTTAACCTGCTTATATAAAAAAAAATCTGTGCACAGTTTCAGCTCAATATCTCAATTTTTAAAGATTGTAGCATGATTTCAAAAGACAGACGGACGGACGGACGGACAAGGCTAGATCGACTTAGATTTTTACGCTGATCAAGAATATATATACTGAATAGGGTAGGAAATGGATATTTCGATGTGTTGCAAACGGAATGACAAAATGAAAATACCCCATCCTTCGGTGGTGGGTATAAAAATGGGTTCAGGCAGCCCCAAGCCCAAAACTGGGACTCAAACGACTCCACCCTCCTAAACCCCCACCAAAATGAGAATATAAGCCGACCATGGAAATATGGGGTTCAAATGAAAGGTAATTGGGAGTATATTACAAATTTTGCCCATAAACATTCCACTAAGGAACAGGGGCAAACTTCTCACATATCAATGAGCGCAGTCTGATTAAAGTTTAAGGCCATTATAAGAGGCCTCCTTTTTTATAGCCGGCACCTCTTTGGAGAGAAGCTTTATTTAGACATAGTACCTCACAAATGTTTCCAGTATTAGGAGGAGAAACCACCGCTGAAAAATTGTTCTGATGGTCCTGCCAGGAGTATATTGCGAATATGAAATTAAAATTTGTGTCCAATTATCTAGATGGTGATCGACCCCTAAAATCACCCGAAATAGGTTAATTGACCGATCATGAAATTGTGAGGATCAAGTGATAGATATTATTTAGTAGAGTTCAAATAACATTCAAATTTGTGCACATGTGCCAGGAGGGGTTGAACCACATACCCCCGCCACACAACTGGCACTTGGGAATTGTACATGATACACAATAAGTAAGAGACATATTTGTTGATATTTATATGTAAAGTAAATGAGCGGAAATCAAATACCTGGATGGCCGCTTTGGGCCCAAAAAGTACCACTAAAAATCAAAAGTAGACTGATCGGGACAATGTGGGACTCAAATAAAATGTATTGGGGTGTAGAGTATGAATATGAGTTAAAAAAATGAGGTTAAGAACCTATGTGCCAGCCCCAAGCCCAAAACTGCCCCAAATGGGCATACTGGACAACCATCCCAATAAGGGACTTAAGGGACTCCATCCTCCTAAGAACCCCCCCCCCCCACCAAAATGGGAATATAAGCCGAGCATGGTAATATGGGATTCAAATGAAAGGTACATTGGGGTAAATTACGAAATTGAAATTAAAATTTGTGTCCAATTATCTAGATGGCGATCGACCCCTAAAATCACCCCAAAAGTAGGTTAATTGAACAATCATGCAAATGTGAGGATCAAGTGATAGATGTTATTTAGTAGAGTGCGAACCTAACATTCGAATTTGAACACAAGTGATAGGGGAAGGGGGGAATGAATTACATACCCCTTTCTTACAATGGGCACTGGGGAATTATATTTGATATATAGTAGGTAAGATATATATTTTTTGAGTTGTGTTAATGAAGGCACAGCGAAGCAAACCGGGCTTAGCTAGTTTAAATATATAAAATTTTGTTCTATGTTCAAATTTACACGCTCTCATAAAAATTTGAATAGATTGTCATAAAATGGACTTTATAATTAATTCACTATTCAAAACTATGAATGAATATTTTGAATTTGTTTAAGATTGACAGCTATAAAAATAATTCTTCTTTCCACAAAAAAACAAAAAAAAAACAAATTAACGACTTTATTCAATAGAATTTAGTATAACCAAAAAAGAAAATATTGTAAAATCTTGAAAAACAAAAATCGAAAATAGGCACATACTTTTCAAGTTGTTATGGCTTTCCAATCTAAAGTTATGACTTTATGGACATTCACCACGCCTCCTCCATTATTGTAGCAATGGCCAATGTCAATGGCCTTTGTTCAACACTGGCCCAATGAGAGAGTATGCTAAATATGTCATTAATTTGCCGATTGTTGTGAAGCATTTTTTATTTTTACAACTTGAAGGTCGTTTAAATCAATCATAAATGAATGGAAGGCCTAGAGATGGACAGACACCTCAATGGTTGCATAGATGAATGGCTGGACAAGACGAGCGCACAAACAGACGGCAAGGTATAGACAGATTTATTTCACGTATCGCAATAAAGGTCTGTACATCGTCATTGTTCATTGTATTATGGATGATGTGTTGGACGTTTGCCGTTCCCCCTCGACCATAGACACCATCATCGTTCACCTTTTTTATGATTGTTATTATTGTTATTATTTTGAGCATAGGCCTGTTGGGAAGACCAAATGGTTGGCGGCCCGGCCGGCAATTCGATTCTGCCAGACAATTTGATTGTTCCTGCTAGGTATTTTCACTATGTCGTGGTATTTTTCTAATTCTTTCAATGTATGCACTAAACACCATATGCGTAAGTGTGAGTGTACTCCAAAGTCGGTGCTATTAATTTATTAGATCCAATAAAAAGTAATTATTGTGGTTTGCATTGTTGTTGTATTTTCACATATACACTTTTGCTTTCAATCAAAGTCTCAGTCATTCATTTACTATTGCTTCGACTCAATCCGTCCATCTCTCTTGCTGTCTGTCGTTCTGTCCTTTCGTATAATACTTATACTTTGGTATTTTTTGCCTTCTGTTCTGTTTTTAAGTTTAGCCCCATCGTCATAATCGTAATCGTAAATAGTTTTATTGGTACAACAAAATTGAGTTACGACTTGCGGCAAAAGTGAAAGTTATAGATTTTTTTTTAAGTGTGTAGCTGGTGGTGTTGCTCTCGGATTATTATGGTCGTTTAAAATTTCAATGTCATTTTAGCGAGCGCCACTTTAAATGAAATTAAATGAATTTGTTTTGTTTTCGTTTTTATTTTCCTCGCTGTTTTTTTTTTTATTTGAATGACCACTAATTGGAACATTGTAGAATGAGTGATTAATGCAAAGCCATTGAGTACTAAAATAACAAAATCTAATGACCAATTAATGGCTTGTTCGAATACCCATTATGTCAGACATTAATACGAATTGATTTTGTACACATTTTTGCTTATCTGTTTTTGCATTAAATGCAATTTTTTAACGTGATTATAATATTTTAATTGGTATAGTAGAATGGATGCATTTTTATACCCACCACCGAAAGATGGGGGAAATATTCATTTTGTCATTCCGTTTGTAACACATCGAAATATCCATTTCCGACCCTATAAAGTATATATATTCTGGATCAGCGTAAAAATCTAAGACGATCTATCCCTGTCCGTCCGTCTGTCTGTTGAAATCACGCTACAGTCCTTAAAACTTTGCACAGATTCCTTCTTTGCACATAAGCAGGTTGAGTTCGAAGATGGGCTATATCGCATTATATCTTGATATAGCCCCCATATAGACCGGTCCGCCGATTAAGGGTCTTAAGTCCATAAAAGCCACATTTATTGTCCGATTTTGCTGAAATTTCGAACGGAGAGTTGTGTTAATCCCCTCGTTATCCACCTTCGATTTGGCCCAGATCCGTCTAGATTTCGATATAGCTGCCATTTCGATTTAGGGTCTTAGGCCCATAAAAGGCGCATTTATTGTCCGATGTCGCCGAAATTTGGGACAATGAGTTGTGTTAGGCCCTTCGACGTCCGTCTTCAATTTGGCCCAGATCGGTACAAATTTGCATATAGCTGCCATATAGACCGATCTCTCGATTTAAGGTTGTGGGCCCATAAAAGGCGCATTTATTGTCCGATTTCGACGAAATTTGGGACAGTGAATTGTGTTAGGCCCTTCAACATTCTTCTTCAATTTGGCCCAGATCGGTCCCGATTTGAATATAGCTGCCAGACCGATCTCTCGATTTAAGGTTGTGGGCCCATAAAAGGCGCATTTATTGTCCGATTTCGACGAAATTTGGAAATTTTCCGTCTAGCACCGCGCTATGTTGTATCTCCATCTACTTGCAATCGAGGTTGCTAGTCATGCGCTCTCCATCTTAACCTAACCTTTCCATTAGCAAATGCTGACGTTTGTGATTCAGCCAAGTAAAACTGGCATGTGAGGTCTATTGAAGATCTCAAATACGGTTCAGATAGTTTTTGAGGGTATGTTCCCTTGTAAATCGACTATTTAACTTCTTAAATCCATCGAAGGATTTGCCAATGATTATTCAATTAAGAACCAGGGGCAAACTTCTTACATATCAATGAGTGCTGTCCTATTCAAGTTGAACCTGAGTGATAAGTGACTTGGTTTTTAGAGCCGAGTCCGATCGGAGTGCTGCAGAGCGACTCCTCTTTGGGGAGAAGTTTTTACCTGCTAAAGTACCTCAAAAATGTCGCCAGCATGAGGGGAAAATAACCACAGCTGATGTTCTCGCCAGGATTCGACCGCATGCGTTTAGCTTCATAGGCGTACCAGCTTACATCTGCGCTACAGAGGCCTCCGACTTCTTCATACTAATTAACTATACGTTATTGGAATATATTTTAATTCCAGATCTTACTTTTTTCTTGAAAACTAATTTGAGAAGGAATTCTAATTAACATAATCATTTTCTTATGTATGTGGTATTAATATAATCTTCCCTGTCGATGTCACCATAACCTGAAATTACTTTCACGAAGTTACAAATCTTTTATCCAAACAAAAAAATAAATGGAATATCCAACACCAACTTTTTATGAGTGTTCGTACTTTTGGGACAAGTTGATGAAAGAAAAGAACAAAAAAAAAAACTTTCAAAACTAGATTGAAATGAATACAACAACAAACCATGAAAATGAGCTCACTCAGACAACAAAAACTAAATGAAAAAAACAGGATTTCAAAAGAGACTTAAATAAGATTGTTGAAAAAAAAATTGAGGTTGCTGATAGGGCATAAAAACAACGAGTGGAGAAGAAAATATTTCAAAGTAGTTTCCAGGCCACCATCAGTGGCAGTAGCTGTGACTTTGGCTGTCTAGATAGTGAAAATCAACCCAAGCCAACGCAAATGCCAACAAGGAACGTTCACAGCACAGACACACATCACAGTTGGCCACATTGCCAAGCAGAGTGCCAACGACCCAACTGGGATCGATATTTTTTTCAAAAACGGCTGAGTGCCATACAACTTGAAGAGGTGGTTCAAACCAATGAACGAGGGTTGGATAAAAATAAGAAGAAAAAAAACTTAAATAGAAAAGTAGAAAAGGGCCGATTCGTTCGGTTTGTTTGTTTGTGCTCTTTTATTTTGATCTTTAAAATCTTTTCGTTATTTTGCGAACATATTCCAGCTCGAGTTCATATTCAATGTTTTCTTTGCAAAGCAAAGAACTTATAAAAGTTAGGCAAGTGTGTGCGGTGGTCAAAACACTTTGACTGGCATAGTGGATCATGATTTCTGATACGTAATAAGGCTTTCTTCACTCTGACTGCGCTAAGGAGATAAGGAGGACTTATTGAGCCCTGTTTCAAAACAAAAACGTACTCTACACCATACTCAATAGGCGTTGGGTATAGAGAGCACCTGAAACAATTTGATAAAGGTGTTGATGAAGTTACATGGCGTATCAGAAATCGCGATCCACCATGCCAGTCAAACATTATTCCAGTGCAACAGCACACACTTGCCTATATTTTATAATTTCTATGCTCTTCTTTGAGTAGAAAGCATTGAATAGGATGCCGAGCAAGAATACATTCTAAAAATCACGAAAAGAAGAACAATTAGATAAAAGGGCTTCAAAAATTTATAAAACTACAAATTTAAACTGAGAACCAAAGTTTAAGATTATTTTAAGGTTAAATGTTTATGCAAATCTTTTGCCGCCTTTTGGCGTTACTCTCGTATATTGTGCTTTTGAACACACAAATAGCAGCTTTCGTCTGTGGAAAAGATGTATAAAAGCAGATAGCAATAATACGATGAATTTCATACAGCGCTCAAGACCAAATTGTGATATGGATTTTCTAACAGACTTCAGAAGTTTGTATCCTCTTCCCCTCCCTGCCTTATTGCCGGCGGATTTTGTCTTCCTTTCTAACTTGGATATAACTAACAAAGATTTCTTTAAGAACAAACCAAAAAAAAAAAAAAACAAAAACAAAAATGTGAAATCGTTTATCGCATGTTGTGCAGACTTGAAAAATAGAATCCAATTTCTTTAACATTCATTTGTACGGACATGAAATAAATGCAGAGAAGCCAGAAAAGACAGAGGGAAATTGAAGACAGTGTTTCTTAAATTTATACGAGTACGAGTACGAATAGCGTGACGCAGAAAGACAAGAAATAGTTGTGCACTTTACATGGCTGAATTCCTCACAAATCTGTTAAAAATGGGGCCTATGGATAATAAATGAATTTTTGACCGTTTGGACCATATTTAGCAATGATTTTAAAAGTCGCAGCGAAAACTAAAACGAAATATATAGGCCAAATGGTGAAAAATTAAATTTTACGGTAGTACTAAACAATGGTGGGGGGTACATACAGTCTATACTATGGTGGAGGGTACATTCGGTGAAAAAAATCTGCTGATAATGGATTAAAAAAAAAATAAAACAATAAGCAAAAAAATAAAAAAATAAAAAATAAAAAATAATATAAAATATAGTAAAATAAAATAAAATAAAATAAAATAAAATAAAATAAAATAAAATAAAATAAAATAAAATAAAATAAAATAAAATAAAATAAAACAAGTGAAAGCGTGCTAAGTTCGGCCGGGCCGAATCTTATATACCCTCCACCATGGATCGCATTTGTCGAGTTCTTTTCCCGGCATCTCTTCTTAGGCAAAAAAAAGGATATAAGAAAAGATTTGCTCTGCTATTAGAGCGATATTAAGATATGGTCCGGTTCGGACCACAATTAAATTATATGTTGGAGACCTGTGTAAAATATCAGCCAATTCGAATAAAAATTGCGCCCTTTGTGGGCTCAAGAAGTAAAATAGAGAGATCGATTTATATGGGAGCTATATCAGGCTATAAACCGATTCAGACCATAATAAACACGTATGTTAATGGTCATGAGAGAATCCGTCGTACAAAATTTCAGGCAAATCGGATAATAATTGCGACCTCTAGAGGCTCAAGAAGTCAAGACCCAAAATCGGTTTATATAACAGCTATATCAGGTTATGAACCGATTTGAACCATACTTGGCACAGTTGTTGGATATCGTAACAAAACACGTCGTGCAAAATTTCATTCCAATCGGATAAGAATTGCGCACTCTAGAGGCTCAAGAAGTCAAGACCCAAGATCGGTTTATATGGCAGCTGTATCAGGTTATGGACCGATTTGAACCATACTTGGCACAGTTGTTGGATGTCATAAAAAAACACGTCGTGCAAAATTTCATTCCAATCGGATAAGAATTGCGCACTCTAGATGCTCAAGAAGTCAAGACCCAAGATCGGTTTATATGGCAGCTGTATCAGGTTATGGACCGATTTGAACCATACTTGGCACAGTTGTTGGATGTCATAACAAAACACGTCGTGCAAAATTTCGTTCCAATCGGATAAGAATTGCGCACTCTAGAGGCTCAAGAACTCAAGACCCAAGATCGGTTTATATGGCAGCTATATCAAAACATGGACCGATATGGCCCATTTACAATACCAACCGACCTACACTAATAAGAAGTATTTGTGCAAAATTTCAAGCGCCTAGCTTAACTCCTTCGGAAGTTAGCGTGCTTTCGACAGACAGACGGACGGACGGACGGACGGACGGACGGACGGACAGACGGACGGACATGGCTAGATCGACATAAAATTTCACGACGATCAAGAATATATATACTTTATGGGGTCTCAGACGAATATTTCGAGTAGTTACAAACAGAATGACGAAATTAGTATACCCCCCATCTTATGGTGGAGGGTATAATAAAATAAAATAAAATAAAATAAAATAAAATAAATTAAAACAAAATAAAATAAAATAAAATAAGATAAAATAAAATAAACTAAAATAAAAAAAATAAAATAAAATAAAAAAAATAAAATAAAATAAAATAAAATAATATAAAATAAAATAAAATATATTAAATAAAAGAAATAAAATTAGAAAAACCACATAAAATTTAACAATATAGAATAAAATGAACTTAAATCAAATTAAAAAACAAATAAGTATACGGCGTTAAATTCGGTCGGGCAGAACTTTGGATACCCGCCACCTCGGGTATATATGTAAACCAACTTTCATTAAAATCCGATGAAAACTACATATCTTATGTCCCATAGCAATTATATCGAAATATGTTCCGATTTGGACCAAATATCAATAAATTTCGGAAAAAAAATTGCAGAAAAATATCGAAGAGCCTAACGCAAAACACTGTCCCGAATTTCGGCGATATCGGACAATAAATGGGCCTTTTATGGGCCCAAAACCTTACATCGAGAGATCTGTCTATATGGCAGCTATATTCAAATCTGGACCGATATGGGCAAAATTGAAGAAGTACGTCGAAGAACCCAACACAACTCACTGTTTCAAATTTCAGCGACATTGGACAATAAATGCACCTTTTAAGGCCCCAAAACCTAAAACCGAGAGATCGGTCTATATGACAGCTATATCCAACTCTGGACCGATATGTGCCATATTGCAGAAGTATGTCAAGGGGCTTAACCTAACTCACTGTCCCAAATATCGGGACATCGGACTATAAATCCGCCTTTTATGGGCCCAAAACCTTATGTCGAGAAATCGGTTTATATGGCAGCTATATCCAAATCTGAACCGATTAGGGCCAAATTAAAGGAATATGTTGAAGGGCCTAAGACCTTCGCAAAATCGGATAATAAATGTGGCTTTTATGGGCTTAAGACCCTAAATCGGAGGATCGGTCTATATGGCAGCTATATCCAAATCTGGACCGATCTGGGCCAAATGGGAGAAGGACGTCGAAAAGCCTAACACAATTCACTGTTTCGAATTTCATCAAAATCGGATAATAAATATGGCTTTTGTGGGCCTAAGACCCGAAATCGGAGGATCGGTCTATATGGCAGCTATATCCAAATCTGTATCGATCTAGGCCAAATTGCAGAAATATGTCGATGGGCCTAACACAACTCACTGCCCCAAGTTTCAGCAAAATCGGATAACGGTTGTGGCTTTTATGGGCCTAAGACCCTAAATCGGAGGATCGGTCTATATGGCAGCTATATCGAAATCTGGACCGATGTCGTCCAAATTGACTTAATATATCGAAGGGCCTAACACAACTCCCTGTCCCAAATTTCAGCAAAATCAGATAATAAATGAGGCTTTTATGGGCCTAAGACCCCAAATATACGGTTCGGTCTATATGGGGGCTATATAAAGATATAGTCCGATATAGCCCATCTTCAAACTTAACATGATTATGGACAAAAAAAGAATCTGTGCAAAGTTTCAGCTCAATATCTCTATTTTTAAAGACTGTAGCGTGATTTTAATAGACAGAGGGGCAGACGGACGGACATGTCTAGATCGTCTTAGATTTTTACGCTAATCAAGAATGTATATACTTTATAGGGTCGGAAATGGATATTTCCATCCTTCGGCGGTGGGTTTAAAAATCAATTTGTGCTCATTTGTGTGCTTGTTTGTCTGTTCCGTATAGTCTCAAAAACTGCTCAACCCATTTTCTTGAAATTTTTACAGATGGTGCATTATGATTCCGTGGTGAAAATAGGGTCTACATTTTTTTTTAAATCTGAAGGGGGAGCTGAATCAAATGAAAGTTATTTAATAGTAAAAAACGTATTAAATCTGAGTGCACTCATTGATATGTGAAAAGTTTGCCCCTGTTTCTTAGTGGAATGTTCATGGCCAAAATTTTGGGGCTCAAATGAAAGATCATTGAGAGTAGAGGACGAGTCTGATATCAACATTCGAGAAAAAGTGTCTATGCGGCCACCCCACCCCATTGGGTTGGTCCCATCGGTTGGGATTATATATGGGCCAAATCGATCCATGTTTTGATATAGCTGCAATATAACTTCTTGATCCTCTAGAGGGCGCAATTCTTATCCGTGTTTGCTAAAACAGCAATGATATCTGCTTTCCCGTTTTCAGCAAACAAAAAGTGTTGTTAAAGCAAAACAGTGTTGCTATTTAGTGTTTTACACAACTTTAAATGCGAATTTAAGGCCTAAGCTGGATTTTAAACGAATTGAGTCTTCTCGAATCCTAAGCGGACGAACAGGTCTGCATAGGCTTAAATAGTCATTGCGATCAAGAATATATATAATTTATAGGATCTACTGTCAATCCTATGGTGGAGGTTATAATAAAGCACTAAAAAAAACAATGTTTGGGAATCACTGCCTCTTGGTTTCCATTCGCTTAATGCCTTGAGCTTAAATTGAAACTAAAATGGAAAAGTGGCAACAACAACAACTACAAAAACAACAAAGAAAGAAACATTTGGCTCGTTTTCGAGGGTGGTTTCTGTTCAAAATGAACAACATGGAACAAACAAAGCAAAAATGGTTTATGTAGGCAAAATACAAAATAACATGAAATGTTTGTATGTCAGCAAAGTGGGAATGTACGTTCATACATATGCACGGCATTGAAATATGTAAGCATATCACAGTGTTGTTGGGCAAAGGAAAAATTGAGGAGTGTGTTTGTGAGTATGTATCTCCTTGTGCTACTCATGATGTTTGCCAAAAATAATTCTCACACACACACACATGTACACAATCTCGAAAAGGGGGTGGTATTCTTGTGTGGGTTGCCAATGTTCTAAAATAGTACAAAAAGTAAAAACGAAGCGAAGAGCGACACGCAAAAAGAAGAAGAAGCAGAAATAATTCAACAACAACAACATCCAAGTGAAATTAACCTTAAGGGAGTAGCACGCCATTTGAATAAATATTGTGCTGACTTCAAATAAGCGCCTTGTTTGTGTTCAAGTTAAGGCAGGATGTGAATGAAGGGACAACGAACGTTCGGAAGGGGTGTTGTGGGGGATGGGAATGTATGAAAATCAACGACAGAAGGTATTGCTGGCACAACATTGAGCTTGGAGCACTCACTGAACGAACAGCTCTGTGTTACATTGAACTTTTTGCCCGCTTTTTTTTTGTGCTACTGACTAGAATTGCTTGGATGGATGGATGGATGTTTGGCTAAATGTGTGCGTGTGTCTGTACTTGTGTGCTTATGAATGTTTGCTTATATCCTGCCATATCAGACATACCCTTCCTTCCATTACTTTTTACTTTCTTCACTGTTTTGCTTTGTTTTGCGATATTCTTTTGAAAGTTTTTTTTTTCTGTTTCTGAGTTCTGTTGTTGTTGCTGTTTATCCTCAATTGTATCTTTTCTGCCTTCTTGGGTTGGTTTGTGCCCAAAACAAGGCTACGACCAACTGACGCAGCAACAAAACAACTCCCCTGACTGACTAACTAACTATGTGTGATGGTTATTCAGCGTGAGCAGCACCACCACTAGCACCACCCCTCTTCCCATTCTTCCACATCCACTGTCATCGACCCCTTGGGGTTTATATGTTTCTTATCAGATGAGTCTGTTTAGGAAGAGAATATAACTATGTGGAAATTATGCTGATGTAAAAAATGTAAATGTAAAAAAATGTGCTCAAAAAATGTATAATATTTATTCAACACACACACTCACATACACATAGATATCTAAGCAACGATATGTGTAAAACTTTACATATACAAGGTATACAACATTTTAAGTAGAAATTGTTAAATTCATATAATAAGAGTACACAAAAATGGCTGCATGTTATATGTGGCACAGATTGAAAGCAAATTCACTTGATGGTCTTATTAATTAGTTTAATTTAAAGTTTGAAGAAGATGAACTGCACTTAAGTACTACGTACTCAAAATGTCAATTCAAATTATCTATCCTATAGATATTTGGGAAATATGACCATGGCTACCTGCAGAAGTGTTATGGACATTTCTCGAGATAATGAACGGCATAGGCTTAATATAAGCCTGAACTTAAATTCTTTTACTAGTGAATTCCCCTATATACCTGCAAATGCGCTACTGGCTATTATTGTAGAATTAATATCGGTCTAAAGCCAAAATGGTATATACCAAAAACCCATCTACTTTTTTATACACCGCACAATGGAGTACTGAACCGTCATATTATAAGAGAAACTACCGTGTCGTTCCAAAGGTAAATTAAGTTAGGTTGGAGGATATACTGCGAATAGAAAGTGCTTCATGTCACTATGGATATCCTCGTACATCTCAGCCAGTAATGGGCTTGTTGTGCGCTCTAAATACTGAAAAGTAAGCCCGAAAAAATCTTTGTTAGGAATAACGTATTACTAACAAAGTCACTAATTATACACTCCACCATAGGATGGGGGTATACTAATTTCGTCATTCTGTTTGTAATACCTCAAAATATGCGTCAGAGACTCGATAAAGTATATATGTTCTCAATCGTTATGTCAATTTAAGTCGATCTAGCCATGTCCGTCCGACCATCTGTCTGTCGAAAGCACGCTATCTTTCGAAGGAGTAAAGCTAGCCGCTTGAAATTTTGCACAAGTACTTCTTATTAGTGTTAGTCAGTTGGGATTGTAAATAAGCCATATCGGTTCATGTTTTGATATAGCTGCCATATAAACCGATCTGGGATCTTGACTTCTTGAGCCACTAGAAGACGCAATTCTCTTTCGATTTTGATGAAATTTTGCACGAGGTGTTTTGTTATGATTTTCAACAACTGTGCCAATTATGGTTTAAATCGGTCCATAACCTGGTATAGCTGTCATATAAACCAATCTTGGGTCTTGACTTCTAGAGGGTGCAATTCTCGTCCGATTTGACCATAAATTTGCACGTAGTATTTTGGCATCACTTCCAACAACTGTGTTAAGTATGATTCGAATCGGTTCATAACCTGGTATAGCTGTCATATAAACCGATATAAACTGTCATATAAACCAATAAAATAAACCGATAAAAGCTGTCATATAAACCAATAGAGCTCGCAATTCTCATCGAATTTGACTGAAATTTTGCATGAGGTGTTTTATTATGACTTCCAATATCTGTGCTAAGTATGACTTGACTTCTTGAGCCTCTAGAGGGCGCAATTCTCATCCGATTTGGGACAAATTTTGTACAACGGCTTCTCTCATGACCTTCAACATACATAAGGTCTCAATCGGTCAATAGCTTGATACAGCTCCCATATAAACCTCTCTCCCGATTTTGCTTCTTGAGCCCCTACAAGGCGCAATTCTTATCCGAATGAACTGAAAAATTACACAATGACTTCCACAATATTCAGCATTCAATAATGGTCCGAATCGGACTATAACTTGATAAAGCTCCAATAGCATAACAGTTCTTATTAAATATTCTTTGTTTGCCTAAAAAGAGATACCGCGCATAGAACTCGACAAATGCGATCCATGGTGAAGGGTAAATAAGATTCGGCATGGCCGAACTTAGCACGCTCTTAGTTGTTATTCTCCTTTTATTGCCCCCAAGTAAGTTCAAATGCCAGAGGAACTCCATCTGATTGCTCTTTTCACAGCGAGCTAGAATTGAAATATTCTTCGAAAGCCTGGTGTGGTAATTATACCCAAGCATTGCAATGCAAGTTATGCGATACCAAGGGACTACAGACATATAAGCCCTTCATTCTTTCTACTCAAAACCATGGAACGTATTGTGGATACCATGATAATGAGTATTACATTTAGCGAATGGCACAAATATGAACAGCAAGCCTTTGTCAGGCGAAGGTCGGTGGAGACTTCCCTGCGCAAGGTTGTGCATAAAATCGAAGAATTTTTTAATGCCAATTCAAGCACATTGGCGGTATGCTTTGCTATCGACGATTTGTTAACAATGTGCGGTCCGATACTCAATATACAATCCTTAGACCAGTACCGGATTGGAAGGTTCTATAGAGACTGGATGAATCATAATATAAAGTTAAGAAAAAGTGGCGCAGAGGAGGAATTTGAATCCGTCTGCTACGCATACGCTGCTACACAGGCAGATCCCGGCCGGGATTCGAACCTGGGCACACGGAGCAACAGCGAGAGCCGTTGCTGTTGTCTAGCGTTCGAAGCCACCAATACAACTTCCAACACATGCACAGAGTCATGTGTACCATGGAAGCAGTGTAATTGTCGCGGAAAAAAGTCTGTCGTTACACGAAAACACATGCATTGGGAAAAAGTACAGCTAATAGGCAGGATTGTCGAGGGTGGTTAATGTATCACAATTGTATCACAGAGGCGTTGAAAAGTCTTCTGACCAAAGACGAAACACCTCCCGCAGTGGTTAGTGTTAGAGAAAACAACGAAAAAAGTTATACTACTGCAGGTCGAAAAGGCCGAAAAGGTCTTGGAGATGGCATACGGCTAGGCTGGTCTTAGGAGTCTCAATATTAACCCAGAGGGCGAATTTGACGAACCACGTTTTCTCAACAAAACAATTACGATATCTAACAAGGTGAAAAACTTAAGAGATATTTTGAACAGGAAACTGAATTGAAAGTATCACATTCAAGAGCTCACCGAGTAGGCTTACAGATGCTAGACACTAAGTACACGGGCAGTATGTTCGCAATGGGGCCTTAAAACGATGGAAGCATAAAGAGAGGATGGGAGCATAGGTCACACCAACACAGTTTAATCGAGGCGGCGATAGGAAGCCTGGAATGAATGGAAGAGGCTTCCGTTCGGATACCTGAAACAACACTCGAGGTCAAGCCGATGCATTGCTGCCAGCAGCACAGTCTTGAATTTTTAGAGCTCTGGTTTTACCATCCATGCTACACTGATAGATCAAAGGTAGAGTACAGAGGGGCCTGGTTGTCTACCTTGAGAACCCACTGAGATCTCTATTTGGGCGGTCACGGAATGCGTGAAGTGTTGCATTGTTAACTTAAGGACGTAGAGTGTGAACATCTTTGCAAATGCAAATTTGCTCAACAACATACGAGAAATTATGAACAGGAAACTGAATTGAAAGTAACACATTCAGGAGCGCACCGAGAAGGCTTACCGATGTTGGACACTAAGTACGGGGTCGTATGCTCGAAATGGGGCCTTAAAGCGGTGGGAGCATAAGTAGAGGATAGGAGGATAGTTCACACCAACACAGTTTAATCGAGCCGACGATAGAAAGCCAGGCATGAATGGAAGAGGTTTAAGTTCGGATACCTGAAACAACACTCAAGGTCAAGCCCGTGCAGCAGCACAGTTTTGAATTTGAAGAACCCTGGTTTTGCCATCAAGATGTACATGCTACACTGATGGATCAAAGGTAGATTACAGAGTGGGCCTGATTGTCTAGCTTGAGAACCCACTGAGATCTCTACTCGGGCGGTCACGCAATGCGTGAAGTGTTGCAGTGTTAACTTGAGGACGTCGGGTGTGAACATCTTTGCAAATGCAAATTTGCCCATGAACATTCCACTAAGGAATAGGGGCAAATAGGATAGGTCACACCAACACAGTTTAATCGAGGCGGCGATAGGAAGCCTGGAATGAATAGAAGAGATTTCCGTTCGGATACCTGAAACAACACTCGAGGTCAAGCCGATGCATTGCTGCCAGCGGCACAGTCTTGAATTTGTAGAGCTCTGGTTTTGCCATCCAGATGTACATGCTACACTGATGGATCAAAGGTAGAATACAGAGTGGGCCAGGTTGTCTACCTTGAGAACCCATTGAGCTCTCTACTCGGGTAGTCACGAAATGCGTGCATTGTTAACTTAAGGATGTCGGGTGTGAACATCTTTGCAAATGCAACTTTGCCCATGAACATTCCATTAAGGGACAGGGGCAAACTTCTCACATATCAATAAGTACTGGTACAGTAAACTGGTCATCAGGGTAACAACAAGCAGTATAGTAAGATTACGATCAGTCTTGGAGTGTAAGAATGATATCAACATCTTCTCTGGGGATGGCACGATCCGCATTGTTTGGGTGCCGGATCACATTGAAATAAGTCAATAACCCGAAACCTTTCGGGTCAACGAAGTCCGAGTAAAGGGCGTACGTTGAAGAACGCTCATGTAACATAAGCAACAGCGAAACGGACGGTAGGACGACAAAATCCTATGGGGAGCATATAGCTGATATTTTTTCAGGACTTAGTGTTTGAGGGACCACCACACTCCCCAAAACACCCCTAAATCGGGCAAATTTACCCCTTTCCCAAAATAGACCACAAACAGCAACTAAAGGTATTTGGGAGTTCAATACAAATATCCAACTGTGGACCATGTATTTCGGGCACCGCTCTTTTCCCAAACACCCCCCAAAGTTTAAAAATTTGCCGACCATGCCAATATGAGGCTCAAATGAAAGGTATTTGAGATTGGAAAACTAATTTCATAACCAATTTTGTGGCCAAGTGTTTGGGGGACGCCTCATCCTATAAACTCCACTTAAACCAATGTCAATATGGGGTCTAAATAAATGGTATTTGAGACAAGAGCACTATGCTGATATTTTTTTCAGGGCCAAGTGTCTAGGGGACCATCTCACCCCCGAAAACACTCCTAAATCGGACATCATGAGAATATCGAGCGGAAATAAAGTCTTTTTAGATTGACATTAAAGCCTCCGGGCGAATTCGTAATCCAACAATGATCATATGGAATTCAGATAAAGGCACTTTTATTATTATTCTGTTAGTCAAGCGATATGCATATACTTTTTTCGTAGCATGGCATTTCACTACAAGCTCTTTTTTTGTCGAAAATATGTAATCAAAAGAAAATTTTGTTCCATATAAAGTAAAAGAAGGCGCAGCGGTGTGGGCCCGGTTCAGCTAATGTCCTATATATTCGAAAAAGTTATTTTAAGAACTGTCAAATGCGATCTATGGTAGAAGGTACAAAATATTCGGCACGGCCGGCGAATTTACCCAACCTTTATGCCATCATACATATATTATGGACATGGTCCAATGTCATTCACTTTAACCCTCCGACGACTAAGTCATTCGTTGCCGTTGCCAAAGTGCAAGGTCCACAGGGACTTGTACTTTTTGTATAGAGTTTTATATAAAAATGATTTTTTTAATTTTCAGACACCAAAGAAAAAGGTCCCCAGGGATCTTGAAAAAAGTCCCCAGGGACCTTGAAAAAGTGCCCAGGGACCTTGAAAAAGTCTCCAGCGACCTTGAAAAAAGTCTACAGGGACCTTGAAAAATGTCTCCAAGGACCTTGAAAAAAGTCCCCTGAAACCTTCTCCCCCACCGGAGGGCTAAAGCACCCAATATCTTATGGATACTAATATGAAAATGCATTTTATAACTTTTAGACAGGGACCTTGAAAAAAGTTTCCAGCGACCTTGAAAAAAGTCTCCAGGGACCTTGAAAAAAGTCTCCAGGGACCTTGGAAAAGTCCCCAGGAAACTTCTCACCCACCGGAGGGCTAAAGCACCCAATAGCTTATAGATACTAATATGAAAATGCATTTTTTAACTTTTAGACATCAAAGAAAAAGGTCCCCAGGGTTCTTGGAAAAAGTCCCCAGGGACCTTGGAAAAAGTCTCTGGAGACCATGAAAAAAGTCCCCAGGGACCTTGAAAAAAGTCTCCAGGGACCTTGAAAAAAGTCACCAGGGACCTTGAAAAAAGTCTTTAGGGACCTTGAAAAAAGTCTCCAGGGACCTTGAAAAAAGTCTTCAGGGACCTTGAAAAATGTTCCCAAAGACCTTCTCACCCTACGGAGGGCTAAAACACCCAATAGCTTAAGGATACTAAGTTTTAACTAAAAAATCTTCCAAAAGAAGATTGTTGGGTGATTGGAAAAGACCGGGCAAGGCTAGGTTTGTGCTTTATACCCTCGCAATCTTAGTTACGGGTATAATAATTGGATCGATCTTCATAAGGAAATATTTTTAAATTCTTCTTATACACCTTAGACTAAATCCCACAGACTAGCTTTTGCCGCTATCGCCCTTAGTTGGGGGGATTAAAGGCTTTATGAGTTTTGAATATTTGATTTTCACACTTCATTTATATTCAGAAAAACGCACAAAACATAAAGTAATGCCCCAAGCCCTTAGCACAAAGAAACCCAAACACAAGCCCCGGAATACATGAACCAAATAAAGCAAAATGAAACGACGACGACGTCGAATACTTTACTAAATCCATAGTATATTTTAGGATTCTTTTATTCGTTTTTATTTTCTTTCTTTCTCTCCTCTTCATCCTCATTCTTTTGGGGTGAGGGAGCTTCCATTCTTGTTGGCCTGAGATTTGAATGGATGGTTGGTTGTTTGTATGGTTGGTTGAAAGCATTTGGTGTTTGTTTTCGTTACGTTGAAGGGATTAACTTTGATTTTTCACGGTTTATAGTATTTTTCCTGATTTCATGGGAGATTTCGTTTTATTTTAAATTGGAATTTGTTTTGCCCAGGGCCATTTTTTCTGTCTTGTTCGTATCTGATTTTGCTGAGGGTATTTTTTCGGAGATAGGAAAATTCAACTTTTTTTAATGCTAGTGCTGGAGGATATAGGAAATGAATTGGTTAGGCATTTTCATAATGTTATACCATGGAATAAATATATTTTGCAAATGGTAACAATTTGCTAAACTTGCTAGCAAAATGAAGGTAAAATATAAATTGGTATATGTTTGCGTTAAAAATAATCACAAATGAAGATATATTTGTACCAATTGATTTGATTTGGAATTCTTGCATAATAGGAGAAATATGCCAATGCAAGGAAGAATAAAAACCTATAAAAACATACAGTTAAAAATTTAAATAAATTCGTAAGTAAGCCGAGAACATTGTGTTTCTGAATTCAAGGCCAACTCGTCTTTGCCAAGGATATCTCAGGATAATGGGTGAAAAATTCCACAAAATCCTGTTCAAGCGGGCTAGTAACACAGATATTAGCAGAACAGGTGATCTAGCGTCGATTAAGGAAAACTGAACTTTGTCAGTTTGCTTCAGAAACATGCAAGCAGATTCTCTGAGTTTAGGCCCATAGGACAAAGTTGTGAGAGTAAAGGCTTCGGGTAGCGATTCATGCTGTAGCTGTTAGAAGAGCGTAAACAAGTAAAAAGGCGTTAAGTTCGGCCGGGCCGAACTTTGTAAACCCACCACCTCGGGTATTTTGTAAACCCCCTTTCGACACAATCCGATGAAAATTGGATACTTTATGTCCCATAGCAGTTATATCGAAATATGTTCCGATTTAGACCACATACTAATAAGTACAGTAGCTATATCTAAAAATAAACTGATCTGATCCAAATACGAAACGGATGTCGAAGAGCCTAACACAAAACACTGTCCCAAATTTCGGCGAAATCGGACAATAAATTCGCTTTTTATGGGCCCAAAACCTCAAATCGAGAGATCGGTCTATATGGCAGCTAAACTGAAATCTGGACCTATCTCTGCTAAATTGAAGAAGGAGGTCGAAGAGCCTAACTAAACTCACTGTATCAAATTTCGGCGAAATCGGACAACAAATGCGACTTTTATGGCCCCAAAACCAAAAACCGAGAGATCGGCCTATATGGCACCTATATCCAAATCTGGACCAATCTGGGCCAAATTGAAGAGGATGTCGAAAGGCCTAACACAACTCACTGTCCCAAATTTCAGCAAAATCGGATAATAAATGTGGTTTTTAGGGGCCTAAGACCCCAAATTGGCGGATCGGTCTATATGGCAGCTATATCCAAATCTGAACCGATCTGAGCCAAATTGAAGAAGTATGTCGAAGGGCCTAACACAACTCACTGTCCCAAATTTCAGCAAACTCAGATAATAAATGTGGCTTTTATTCGCCTAAGACCCTAAATCGGAGGATCGGTCTATATGGCAGCTATATCCAAATCTGCACCGATCTAAGTCAAATTGACGAAGGATGTCGAAGGGCCTAACACAACTCACCCAATCTAATGCTAAAGTGTGATGTGATGTATCGAATCAAATCGAAGTGTGTATCCAAAACGATTTTTTATTACCTCTTCTTTGATAACACCGTCACCTTCGCAAAGCCCTACGCCTACATTTGAGGTAAACCTTAATAAAAATGACTTGCGAAGGTGTTTCCGCGTAATCGAATTAGAAAATAATAATCTCAATAATTCGATAAGTGTTATATTTTAATTTTTTATATCCCACCGCTAGTTTGTCTAGGCTAGGTTTAGCTTATTAGCTAGTAAGCTAAGCCCTTAAATGATTATGTAAATCCCCCACATGTATTCCTATCAAAAAAAAAAAAAAAGATCCCATACTTTATAGGATATTCATGAAACACATTAAATTGCTTAATTTATGAAATAAAATAAAGTACCGACCATTTTGAATGGCTTCATTCGATATGGAGACAACATTTTTGTATTTTAACCTTTTTTGGGAGAAGCCCAAAGAAATGGTTAAGGTGTTGCCGCCATTAAGGAAAAAACCCAAGGGAAAAAACCGACACAGATATAAAACAATATGAAGTCTTTCAAATGAAGAAAAAAGCAAAATGCATTCTCATATTAATAAAACAAAAACCTTTACTAGCCAGGGCCTAAAACGAATTGAGAAAAACTCGATATTAAAAATAACGCCTTTTTACTAAAACTCTTGGTTGCTGTGCCTCTTTGTGCAGTGCGTTTGTTTTTTATACTCTCCACCATAGGATAGGGGTATACTAATTTCGTCATTTTGTTTGTAACACCTCGAAATATGCGTCTGAGACCCCATAAAGTAAAGGGTGATTTTTTTGAGGTTAGGATTTTCATGCATTAGTATTTGACAGATCACGTGGGATTTCAGACATGGTGTCAAAGAGAAAGATGCTCAGTATGCTTTGACATTTCATCATGAATAGACTTACTAACGAGCAACGCTTGCAAATCATTGAATTTTATTACCAAAATCAGTGTTCGGTTCGAAATGTGTTCAAATTTTGACAAATTTTGTTCAGCGATGAGGCTCATTTCTGGTTGAATGGCTACGTAAATAAGCAAAATTGCCGCATTTGGAGTGAAGAGCAACCAGAAGCCGTTCAAGAACTGCCCATGCATCCCGAAAAATGCACTGTTTGGTGTGGTTTGTACGCTGGTGGAATCATTGGACCGTATTTTTTCAAAGATGCTGTTGGACGCAACGTTACGGTGAATGAACACATTTCGAACCGAACACTGATTTTGGTAATAAAATTCAATGATTTGCAAGCGTTGCTCGTTAGTAAGTCTATTCATGATGAAATGTCAAAGCATACTGAGCATCTTTCTCTTTGACACCATGTCTGAAATCCCACGTGATCTGTCAAATACTAATGCATGAAAATCCTAACCTCAAAAAAATCACCCTTTATATACATTCTTGATCGACATGACATTCTATGTCGATCTAGGCATGACCGTCTGCCTGTACGTTCGTCCGTCCGTCCTTCCGTCTGTCTGTCGAAAGCTCGCTACATTTCGAAGGCGTAAAGCAAGCCGCTTGAAATTTTGCACAAATACTTCTTATTAGTGTAAGTCGGTTGGGATTATAAATGGGCCATTTCGGTCCATGTTTTGATATAGCTGCCATATAAACCGATCTTGGGTTTTGACTTCTGGAGCCGCTAGAGGACACAATTCTTATCCGATTTGGCTGAAATTTTGCATGAGGTGTTTTATTATGACTTCCAACAACTTTGCTGCGTATGGTTCAAATCAGTCCATAACACGATATAGCTGTCATATAAACCTATCTGGGGTCTTGACTTCTTGGGCGTCTAGAGTGCGCAATTCCCTTCCGATTTGGCTGAAATTTTGCACGACGTGTTTTGCTATAACTACCAACAACTGTGTTAAGAATAGTTCAAATCGGTCGTTAACCTGATATAGCTGCCATATAAACCGATCTGGGGTCTTGACTTCTTGAGCCTCTACAGGGAGCAATTCATATTCGATTTTGCTGAAATTTTGCATGACGTATTTTATTATGACTTTCAGCAACTGTGCCAAATAGGGTTCAAATCGGTTGATAACCTGATATAGCTGCCATATAAACCGATCTGGGATCTTGACATCGGTCGGTTGGGATTGTAAATGGGCCATATCGGTCCATGTTTTGATATAGCTACCATATAAACCGATCTTGGGTTTTGACTTCTTGAGCCACAAGGGGCGCAATTCTTATCCGATTCTAATGAAATTTTGCATGACGTGTTTCGCTACGACTTTCAACAACTGTGTTAAGTTATGTTCAAATCGGTCAATAACCTGATATAGCTGCCATATAAACCGATCTGGGGTCTTGACTTCTTGAGCTTCTAGAGGGCGCAATTCCTATCCGATTTGGCTGAAATTTCGCACGAGGTATTTTGCTAATATATCCAACAACTGTGCCAGGTATGGTTCAAATCAGTTTATAATCCGATATAGCTGTCATATAAACCGATCTGGGGTCTTGACTTCTTGAGCTTCTAGAGGGCGCAATTCCTATCCGATTTGGCTGAAATTTTGCATGACATATTTTATTATGAATTTCAACAACTGTGCCAAATAAGGTTCAAATCGGTTCTTAACCTGATAGAGCTGCCATATAAACCGATCTGGGATCTTGACTTCTTGAGTCTCTAGAGGTCGCAATTATTATCCGATTTGCCTGAAATTTTGAAAGACGGATCTCCTCTCATAAATCGGTCTATAGCCTGATACAGCTCCCGATGTCTACATCGATCTCTCTATTTTACTTCTTGAGCCCCCAAAGGGCGCAATTCTTATTTGAATTGGCTGACATTTTACACAGGTCTCCATATAACATAATTTCATTGTAGTCCGAACCGGACCATATCTTGACATCGCTCTAATAGTAGAGCAAATCTTTCCTTATATCCTTTTTTTGCCCAAGAGGAAATGCCGAGAAAAGAACTCGGCAAATGCGATCCATGGTGGAGGGTATATAAGATTCGGCCCGGCCGAACTTAGCACGCTCTTACTTGTTTTTTAATAAAACAGGTATCAACTCTTAGTGGCCATATTTTGTTTTCTTTTTTTTTTTTTGTTTTAGCCTTCTTTGGCCGTGTCTTGATAACAATGATGATGACCAACAGAAAGAAAAAAAAAAAAACAAAAGTAAAACAGCAACAAAATCCAAAGAAAATTATATTCCTTGGTTAAAATGCAGAAAGGAATGTCTGCCGGACCATCCAATCCCTCCATACGGCCATTTCTCTGTATGCCGTAGTCACTGTCACTGTCGCTGTCGCTTTTTTGTCGCTGACATTATTAATTGAAATATAAATTTAACATTTTATGAGTTTTTGTCTCTTCTACAGATTACGTGATATGCCTTGGAATTAATGTATTGTATTTTAGATTGGCTTTCGTGTCTTCTTAGACTGCGTGTATGTGTGCAGGTTTCTCTTCAGAGGGGTTTCTGGCCACTTTCAAAGGCATTGTCATGGCATAGAATGAATCGCGTTGGCTGTCTGGTTATTTCCATTCTTAATAGGTAGATTACATTAAGTAGATTGCTCGATGTTCGAATGGAGTAAGCAAAGCTCTTTGGCCAACCACCAGCGGTTAATTTACATTTATTGAAAAAACAAAAATGTATAAAAAACCTTTTTCAAGAGAAAAACAACAACGAATGACAATACAAAAAAAATTCATGAAAAGAAACTATGCTAATCAGCTTAAGATGGCCAACTCTTGGGTTGAAATTGTCAGAACAACATGAAATGGCTTCTCATAGGGCCAATATGGCTTGCAAGGAGCTAAGAAGAAAATGATTTAGCTTTGTTTAAATCTAGAGGCAATTTGTATGGCTTATATATCTAAGCAAATTGCATTTTTTATATTTTCAACTCGTTTTAATCCCTGCTTATATACAGGCAATACAATTCTCATCGCAGAATCATAAATCCATGATCTATTAGTCTACTGTCTTCTGAAGACTTCTGAACTTATTTTTAATATCATGATTCAGAGTTGGATATGAGGAAAATTGTTCAAAGACTAGCAGTAGCATGCCCATGTCAAAGCGCGCACCGGAGATACTTCCCTTTGCAAGGTAGTATACAATATAGAAGAGTCCATTGGTGGCTAGTTGTACAGTCTGGCGATATCCCTTGATGTCGAAGGAGTCTCTAAAAATGTGTGGACCGACATACATAGTCAATCTATAGACCAGTATCAGGTAAACAAATCAATCTCTTAAGAATTCACTGCTACCACTATGGAGCGCGTTTCGAAATTTGGTTTAGAATTACTCATCAGTTCGGATATTGTACTTGCACCATATTAGTTGCGACAAAGCCTCTATGATATAAATACCGCTTTAAACACGCCCGACAACCCTGTATGTTAGCTTTTACTTTTCGCAATGCATTTTTTTTTTTTGTATAATGACAGGTTTTTTGTCTACGCATTTACACTACTCCCATGGTATACAAAGGATTCTGTGCATCTGTTGGAAATTTCAATGATGACTTCGAACACCAGACAACAGCAAAGACTCTCGCTGTTGCTCAGTGTACCCAGGTTTTTGTTTTTTTTTATATACCCACCATCGAAGGATGGGGGTATATTTATTTTGTCATTCCGTTTGCAATACATCGAAATGTTCGTCTAAGACCCCATAAAGTACATATATTCTTGATCAGCGTAAAAATCTAAGACGATCTAGCCGTGTCCGTCCGTCTGTCTGTTGAAATCGCGCTACAGTCTTCAAAAAAGAGCTATTGAGCTGAAACTTTGCACAGATCCTTTTTTTTTATCCATAAGCAGGTTAAGTTCGAAGATGGGCTATAGCAGACTATATCTTGATATAGCCCCCATATAGACCAAAAGCCACAATTATTCTCCGATTTTGCTGACATTTGAAATGATTCAAATTCGGCCAAAGTTATAAATCGATATTTGTTGCCATCATGTATTCCACACAAAAATTTTTCACTGGGGACAGAAATGTTTTGGCCGAAACCGAAAATTTTGCTACAGGTGCATACCCAGCTTTAAAAAAAAAATGCTAAGTAGGGATATTTACAAATATCCCTAAGTAGGGATATTTGTAAAAATAGGAGATTTTTGTAAAATCCTATTATTCAGCAAACTTTTTTCTACACGCAAAAAATAATTCATTAGCCATAAACGAACTTTTTGACAAATAATCTCCTTGTATGAAAAACGTTGGTACATTGTTTTCGATAAAACTCCAAGAAATTGTGACAAATACAAATACAATCTAAGCACTGTAAAAATTCAAGTTGTCTCCACCCTGGGGCCGCTAGTTATGAGGTTTTTTTGTTTGTGGTATTGTAGGTTTGGTTGAAAAGATGGTGCGAGTATTAATCCAACCCATGCCACTATGGACATACACCTAAATTCACACCTGGTGGTACGTATCGGATTGACCCGTTGAAGTACTTTATTGGCAAGGGCTGCCGCCTCAGTGTACAACACACTGATACGACAACAACAACATGGACTTACACCTAAGCCAGTAATCGGCTTGTTGCGCGCTCCAAATACTAAAAAAGTAACTTCGAAAAAGAAAATCTAAGTTAGGAATTCCGTGCTACATACAAAATCCTTAATTTTTTTCCATGCCACGCCCCTAAGTTGGTTCATGTATGGTATTGTATTCCCACCTAAGTACAGGTATTTGTTGGATCTGAAAATGTTTCAACGTCTCATTTATCACTTGCCGCACCGATTTCACAAAGGGGAGCTCCTAGTCCTATGTGTCCCGTTATGATATCGAAAGCTATACTGCCTTACTTCTTACTTCCTTTCAGTAATAGCCTCATCTTCTCACGATCTGAGTCTCCCTATCTTTGCCGTACTGCCGACCGTTGCGCTGTTCCACAGGGTTGTATGCGCATTCGTCTCTCACGCCCTTAACTAGGACTGCGTCGACTCGAAAGGCTTCGGGTTAACCAAGTTTATTGACGGCAGTTCTCTAGTCTTCACTGCCAAATCATCCGCTTTCCCATTCCCAGTTACTCCGCTATGGCACGGCACCCAAACAATGCGGATCGTGCCATCCTCATAGAAGGCTTTAATTTCCTTCTTATATTCCAACACTGCTTGTGATCTTACCATCCTGGTTGTTATTGCCCTTATGGCTATTTTACCGTCCGTAACGACATTCACACTCGTTAATACCACACCATCTCACGCGTTCCTTGATTGCCCGGATCTCCACATGCAGAACCGAATTATGGTCATACAGTCTTAAACTGATCTCAGTCCCATTCTGTTCTCTAGCTTCTATCCATTCGTGTAACATGATCTTTCAGATGGCAATACTAGGGTTCCCTCAATCCAAGACTTTGCCGCTGGCAGCAGTGCGTCTCTCTCGACCTCAAGTGTCTTCTTAGGTATCCGATCGGAAACCTCTGCCATTTCTTTCAGGTTTAATATCGTCACCTCGATTATACCGCCATGGCATGACCTGTTCCAATCCACTATCCATTCTCCCATCGCTTTAAGTCTCATAACCACAATGGCTGCCCCACACTTAATCTGTATGTCTATGGGTCGGAAATCTATTGGGTTGCTCAAAAAGTAATTGCGGATTTTTTAAAAGAAAGTAAATGCATTTTTAATAAAACTTAGAATGAACTTTAATCAAATATACTTTTTTACAATTTTTTCCAAAGCAAGCTAAAAGTAACAGCTGATAACTGACAGAAGAAAGAATGCAACTGTGAAAAAATTTGTCAATGCCGACTATATGAAAAATCCGCAATTACTTTTTGGACAACCCAATAGAATGGTTTAGAATTGTCTTAGTAGTAGTGGTCCTCATCGCTCCGCCTCTGCCAAGACAATATGTTCTCTGAACTTTTTGCACTTTTTCTCCATCGCCGTTCACCAAACTACAGAGGCGTAAATAAGTTTTGCTTTAAACACTCCAGTAGAGCCAATGAGCTATCCTCGGCCTCAGGCCCCATTTCGATCCCATCTACATAGTGCCCAACATCTGTTAGCCTTCTCGGTATGCTCCTGAATGTGACACTTCAAATTCAGTTTCCTGTCCAAGATTATATTCAAGTATTTGACCTTGTCAGATATCGACATCGTTTTATTGACGAAACGTGGTGCGTCAAATTGGACCAAGTTCGTCTTCCTCGTGAACAGGCATATTTCAATCGTCTCCGGGTTAACAATGAGACCCCTGGGTCTAGCCCAGTCATATGCCATCTGCAAGACCACTTCGACCTTTTGCATAGTTGGTTCGGATTCTTAACTTTAGAGATATTTCAACATCGTCTGCGTAGCAGATGGGCTCAATTCATTATTCAGTTAGCAGTTGGTGGTCACCCATAGGAGTGGCGATCAAATAGCCCCCTGTGGTGTGCCTTATACCACTTTCACACAATTTATCCAATTGTTCCTTAACATTCGGTTCATCCAGTCTGTAAGCAGCTGGTTCACCCGGTACTGGTCTATGGATTGGATCAATATGTCGGTCCACACATTTTTAAAAACCCCCTCGATGTCATTGCATACTGCCAGTGTGTACGTTTTGGCATCGAACGATTCATCTATTTTATACACAACTTCATGCAGGGCAGACTCCATCGACCTTTCCTTGACATAGACGTGCCGTTTTGTATTTGAGCATTTCACTGGATGTCCTACTCTTTATCATGGTATCCCCAATACGTTCCGTAGTTTTGAATAGAAAGGACGTAAGGTTTCCAGGTCTATATGCCTTTGGTGTCGCATAACTCGTCTTGCCGGGCTTGGGTATAAATACCAACCTTGCCTCCTTTCAGGCTTTCGGCGCATATGCAAGTCCAAGGCACGCTGTCAAAATAGTGGCCAAATGCAGCGTCAGATAGTCGGCCGGAACGCCGGATATATATCACCTTCGGGTGACTTAAATGGTTTGAAGCTCCTCAGGGCTTCTTTTACCAAGAATTTCGTGTGAGTCCCGTAGTATCCTGTGAGTCCCGTCGTATCCTGTGAAAAATGGGTTTTCATCAAAAGCCTCAACATGTCCTCTGATGTCTCTGCTCTCACTCCCATGTCGTCTACTAACGTTTCAGTTGTGATATGGGATTTTTGAGAAACTTTCTATCCCATCTTTCGGTGGTGGGTACCACCGAAAGATGGTGGTGGGTACCACCGAAAGATGGGGGTGTTTTCATGTAGCCATTCCGTTTGCAACACATCGAAATATCCATTTCCGACCCTATAAAGAGCAGAGTAAAAAGCTAAGACGATCTAGCCATGTCCGTCCGTCTGTCTGTTGAAAACACGCTACAGTCTTTCAAAATAGAGATATTGAGCTCCAACTTTGCACAGATTCTTTTTTTGTTCATAAGCAGGTTAAGTTCGAAGATGGGCTATATCGGACTATATCTTGATATAGACCCTATACAGACCGATCCGCCGAATTTGGGTCTAAGGCCCATAAAAGCCACATTCATTATCCGATTTTTCTGAAATTTGGGACAGTGAGTTGTGTTAGATCCTTCAACTTCCTTCTTCAATTTGGCCCAGATCAGTTCAGATTTGGATATAACTGCTATAAAGACCTATCCGCCGATTTAGGGTCTAAGGCTCATAAATGCCACATTTATTATGCGATTTTGCTGAAATTTGGGACAATGAGTTGAGTTAGGCTTCTTGAAATTCTTCTTTAATATGGGCCAGATCGGTCTAATTTTGGATATAGATGCCATATAGACCGATCTCTCGATTTAAGGTTTTTGGGCCATAAAAGGCATATTTATTGTCCGGTTTCGCCGAAATTTGGGGCAGTGAGTTGTGATAGGCCTTTTGACATTCTTCTTCAATATGGCCCAGATCGGTGCAAATTTGGATATAGCTGCCATATAGACCGATCTCTCGATTTAAAGATTTTGGGCCATAAAAGACGCATTTATTGTCCGATTTCTCCGAAATTTGGGACAGTGACTTACGTTAGGCCTTTTGACATACGTGTCGTATATGGTTTAGATCGGTTTACTTTTAGGTATAGCTACTAGAAAGTCCAATATTTTGTTACACACAATTGAATAATGACTTGTACTTTTAAGTATTTGGTCGAAATCGGAACACATTTCGATATCGCTGCTATGGGGCACAAGGTATGCATTTTTTACCAGATTTTGACGAAAGGTAGTTGACATATATACCCGATGTGGTGGGTATCCAAAGTTCGGCCCTGCCGAAATTAACGCCTTTTTACTTGTTTGGGATTACTTTACTTTTACTTTACTTTTTTTTGGCTATGACAGAATATTTGTTCCACTAGCCGAAAATAGCGTTCCAAGCACCTCAATCTTCTGCGCTCATTCTAAAATCTCTGAAACCAAGTTTCGAGGTGTCTCCTACCTTCCCATCGGGCTTTTGGTTTTTCCTGTTTGCCTGTACTACCGTGTTTGCCTTCAAAAGACTTCTTTGCTAGAGCTTCTTCATCAATTCTGATAACATGACCTAGCCAAGCAGCCATTGTATTTTGATACGATTAACTTATGGAATCAAGAACCTAAATTATAAGATCGGTCTTTATGACAGCTATATCTATATAGTCTGATCTGAACCATATTAAGATCCAATATCGGGAGGATTTAAACAACTTAGTGTTTCAAATTTCAGCGAAATCAGACCCTTAATCTAAAGCTTTTATGGATTTCAGACCCTTTATCGGCAGATCGGTATATACGGCTGCTATATCTAAATATAGTCCGATAGGAACAATATTTGAATGGGATATCGGGAGACTTAAAACAACTTCCTGTTTTAAATTTAAGCGAAAGCTGGTATTAAATGCATCTTTTATTGGCCTTAGACCCTTAACTAGCAGATCGGTCTATATTGCAGCTATAGTCCAATCTGAATCTTATTTGGGTCAGATGTCGGGAGGCCTAATCGGATAAATGGGATAAAAAATAAAGCTATCGGAAATTGATATTTCGATGTGTTGCAAACGGAATGACTAAATGGTGGTGGGTATAAAAATTGGCAAGATCTAAATTTGGAAACTCGATTCTCATGAATAACCTTCGTGTAATACATTTTCCCAAAAATGTTTTGTATTTTTTCCAATTTTTCTTTCTCACCTTAAAGTTGCTCGCTTCTGTGTCTATGACAGAACCCACACAGTATTGAATCTGGTATTTGTATTTTTAACCAAGGTTGACACAAAGAAAACATATCAAACTTCATAGCACTCCTCCTGACCTTAATGAATACAAATTTCAACTGAGACAGCTCAAAATGTGCACGAGTATCCAAGTATCATGGTTACACAAACTAATAATATGGAAACTTGGAAAATCGACGTCAAGCAAACAACGCCTATGCACATATTTTATAGAATTTTATATGCGCGCCACAAACAACTGACAGCTCAGTTTTGAGTCATTTTTATTCTGTGGGTTCGTTTTTAGTTTTTTTTCCTTTATTCTTAGTAAGGGGGCCTTTTGGTTTTAGGGTAAGCCTCAACAAACACCGTATAAATGGAGGCAAGAACCAAAAAATACAAAAAACAAAATGTATAATTAATATTCAACAAAAAATTCTGTTCAGGTCATGAAATTCACAAAATTCACTTGATTGCCTGTTATTGGGTGAAGGGAAAATGAAACCCTAGCAGAGGAGATAGACAAAAGATTCATACAAGAAAAAGGTCACCCGCTGTCTTGTTGCATATTGAATGAAGACATCATCAAAATGGCCTCTATAGGGGACATACTCTTTTTTTTCTTAGACTTTTGTTCGGGCATTTCTTAAATCAACCGGTTTTATTTTTTAATGTCTTGCCTTGTTTTTTTTTTGTATTTTTTTGGGAAACTACTTGCCGCTTTTTGTCTTCTGTACAGAAATTTGAAACCCTCTTCACTTGGCATGTTGTCTACATTTTCTGTGCTTAGACCACTATACATGACTTTATACCAAAAAAAAAAATGGTGGTCGTCAGTATGACTAGAAAGGCAGGTCTTTTCTTCCATTTGAAATTTATATTTCTTGGTGAAAGCATGGGTTTCGTTTCTTTGAAATATAAGATTACATGGTTGTAATTGTTAATTTAAATTTTTATAAATTTTTGAATAAGAAACCTTGATTAATGTATTATATGGCAAACTAACTAGATCAACATATGCATGACATACATCTTTATATCGGCGCTTTTGAAAATGGCTATCTTTAATTTGCTCTGAAAGTGATCAAAGTAATTTTGCATCACAAAATTGAGGAATTAGTTCATTAATTTTTATACCCTCCACCATAGGATGGGGGTATACTTATTTCGCCATTCTGTTTGTAACACCTCGAAACATGCGTCTGAGACCCCATAAAGTATATATATTCTTGATGACGATCATTTGACGGTCATTTAAAGTCGATCTAGCCATGTCCGTCCGTCTGTCCGTCCGTCTGTCCGTCCGTCTATCTGTCCGTCCGTCTGCTTGTCGAAAGCACGCTAACTTTCGAAGGAGTAAAGCTAGCCGCTTGAAATTTTGCAGAAATACTTTTTATTTGTGTAGGTCGGTTGGGATTGTAAATGGGCCAAATCAGTCCATGTTTTGATATAGCTGCCATATAAACCGATCTTGGGTCTTGACCCCTTGAGCCTCTAGAGGGCGCAATTCTCGTCCGATTTGACTGAAATTTCGCATTAGGTGTTTTGTTATGACTTCCAACAACGGTGCTATGTATGGCGCAAATCGGTGCATAACCTGATATAGCTGCCATACAAACCGATCTGGGGTCTTGACTTCTTGAGCGTCTACAAGGAGTAATTCCATTCCGATTTGGCTGAAATATTGCATGACGTGTTTTGCTTTGACTTTCAACAACTGTATTAAGCATTGTTCAAATCGGTCCATAACCTGATTTAGTTGCCATATAAACCGGTATGAGATCTTGACTTCTTGAGCTTCTAAATGGCGCAAGTATTATCCGATTTGGCTGAAATTTTTTTCAACGGCTTCTCTCATGACCTTTAACATACGTGTCGAATATGGCATGAATCGGTGTATAGCCTAATACAGCTCCCCTATAAACCGATCTCCCGATTTGAATTTTTATGTATTGTGTTTTTAGCAGTATTCATGGTGGTGGGATCCCAAGATTCGACCCGGCCGAACTTAGCACGCTTTTACTTGTTTTTTTATAAATTCTTGTCGAAGTTTTAATTTCAGACCAATTTTTTTTTTTTTTTTTTTTTGATTTCAGAAGACATTCTAATGTCCATTTCTAGCGAGAAGTGTGACATTTAACACGAAGCTAATAACTCTTCGAAAGTAAATACCAGAGATACCATGATAAAGAGTAGGACATCCAGCGAACTGCTAAAAAACAAACAGCATGCCTATGACAAGGGAAGGTTGTCGGAGGAGACAGCACTGCACGAGTTTGTGCCTAAAATAGAAGAATCCTCCGAAGCCAACACGTACACATTGGCGGTTTGCATGGAAATCGAGGGGGCGTTTAATAATGTGCAGACCGACACATTAATCTAATCCTTAAACCAGTATCGGGTGGACCGATTCCATTCGGCATATAACTGGGCTTGACCCAGGGGTCTCAATGTTAGCCCAGAGAAGACTGGCATATCCCTGTTCTCGAGGAAGACGAAGGTGGGCCATTTTGACGCACTACATTTTCTCAATAAAACGATTTCCATATCTCACAAGGTCAATTACTTCGGAGTGATCTTGGATAGGAAACTTAATTGAAAGTGCCACATTTAGGAGCGTACTGAGAAGGATCACAGATTTTGGACACTATGTAGACGGACCGTAGGCTCGAAATGGGGCCTGAATCCGAGGATAGTCCAATGGCTCTACAGGAGCGTTATTAGACCAATACTTACTTACGCCTCAGTAATTTGGTGGAGTGCAATGTTACGACCAGTTAGGACCAACAATTTCAGAGGACATGTTGTCTTTGCATAGACTGAAGGATGAGGACCACGCCCACTAGGGCACTGGCGACTTTTCTAGATATCCGATCCATTGACATACAGAGTAAATGTGAGCTATGAGACTTAAGGCAATGGGGGAATGGATTCAGGATGGGAGCAACTCAACGCGCTATAATCGAGGCGTAGATAGGAAACCTGGAAGGAAGGGAAGTGGTTTCCGATCCGAATTGTGAGACGACACTTGAGGTCGAGTGCGAGGCAATGCTGCCAACGGGACAGTTTTGGACTGAAGGAACCCTAGTATTGCCGTCTGGAAGATCATGTTACACGGATGGATTAAAGCTAGGGAACAGAGTGGTCCAGGAGGTCTACATTGAGAACCCAGGGACTGAGATCTGTTTAATACTGCTTGACCATAATACGGTTCTGCAGGCGGGGATCCGGGCGATCACGGTTTGAGTGAGGTGATGTGGTACTAACTCGAGGACAGTAACTTGGCGATAAGGGCTATAACAGCCTGAAGGGAGTGCCACGAACAGTGTTGGAATGTAAGAAGGACATTAACACCTTCTCTAAGGATGGCAAAATCCACATCGTTTGGGTGCCGGGCCATAACGGAGTAAGGGGGAATGAAAGGATAGACGATTTGGCAGAGAATGACAGAGAACTGCCGTCAATAAACTTGGTTAACCCGAAGCCTTTCGGGTCGACGTAGTCCGAATTCAGGACGTGGGCGACAAACGCTCATGAAACTCTGTGGAACAGCGAAACAGTGGGTAGGACGGCGAAAATTCTATGGGGTGATACAGATCGTGAGAGGATGAGACTATTACTGAAAGGAACTAAGTAGGAGGTCAGTATAGCTTTGGTATCATAATGGGACACAAAGGACTTCGAGCTCACTTATGCAAAACCAGTAAGGCAAGTGATATCATGTGTAGGGCATGTGGGGAAGATGATGAGACGTTGGAGCATTTCCTATGTCATTGCCCGGCTTTCGCGGCTCACAGACACCGGTACTTATATAGGGACACGATTCCAGACATGAGCCAACTTAGGGGAGTGTTACGGAAAAAATTAAGGATTTTATGAGTAGTAGGGAATTTCTAACTTTAAATTTTCTTTTTAGAGGATATTTTATACCCACCACCGAAGGATGGGGGTATATTCATTTTGTCATTCCGTTTGCAACCCATCGAAATATCCATTTCCGTCCCTATTAAGTATATAAATTCTTGATCAGCGTAAAAATCTAAGACGATCTGGACATGTCCGTCCGTCTGTCCGTCTGTCTGTTGAAATCACGCTACAGTCTTTAAAAATAGAGATATTGAGCTGAAACTCTGCACAGATTTTTTTTTTTGTTCATAAACAGGTTAAGTTCGTAGATGGGCTATATCGGACAATATCTTCATATAGCCCCCATATAGACCGATCCGCCGATTAACGGTCTTTGGCCAATAAAAGCCACATTTATTATCCGATGATTCTGAAATTTGGGACAGTGAGTTGCGTTAGGCCCTTCGACATCCTTCGTCAATTTGGCCCAGATGGGTCCAGATTTGGATATAGCTGCCATATAGACCGATCCTCCGATTTAGTGTCTTAGGCCCATAAAAGCCACATTTATTATCCGAAATCGCAGAAATTTGGAACAATGGGTTGTGTTATGCCCTTCGACATCCTTCGTCAATTTAGCCTAGATCGGTCTAGAATTGGATATAGCTGCCATATAGACCGATCCTTCGATTTAGGGTCTATGGCCCATAAAAGTCACATTTATTATTCGATTTTGCTGAAATTTGGGACAGTGAGTTGTCTTAAGTCCTTCGACATATTTCTTCAATTTGGCCCTTATCGGTCCAGATTTCGATATAGCTGTCATATGGAATTATACTTCGATTTAAGAATCAGACATTCTTGTGTGGTGTAAGAAATAAGTTAACTTGTTTTAAAATTTATCTATTCCCTGATGAAGATTAACGGCGGTAATCGAAATATTGAAAAAAAAAACACCGGCATATGTTTTTAATAATTGTACATGACCTCAAGCCGAACTATCCACGAAATTATAATCAAAAAGGTCAATTATACACAATATAATACAATATTTTTGAGCTCTATCAAGCAAAACAGAAAATTGGACCACAAACAAAGATTTGGCAGTCCCAACAAATTTTCGAAATACTGTGGGGATCAACTTTAGGAGCCTCCAAAAAGGAACATTGCACACGTTCTCGATAGCACCTCCTCTCTAAGCATTCAAAATTTCAAAGATAAATATTTATCTATTCCCTCATGGCATATTTTTTATAAGTTTTTTTTTCGATTTTCTCCCACTGTGCATTGGTCACTTCTTTTAGTCGTTATGACAACTACTTTTTGATGGCACTTTTTCAGTCTCATGCTTTCGAAACATAGATTTTACTAAATATTTAACAAAATTTTTAATGTAATTTCTATGCACTTTTGTAATTTTGGGTTATCATTAAAGTATTGTTCTAGGCGCTGTGAAAAAATTGATTAAAAATAAATTGAAACCCAAATAGGGAAACATTTTCAGCGCAGTGTCGAGTGAAAAACGAAATACAATATGTGAATTGTGAACAAAAAAAAAAATGGGGAGCTGAAGAAAGATGTCTGTCACAGATAAACACAAAGCAAATTCCAGACAGCAGCCTTAAATGAAAATTAAGACATATTACGACAATGCATGTGAACCGACATGAGGGCTGGCAGTGGCGTATACAAGCCGTTGAATGATATTTCCAAGATCAACTCAAAATACCTCATGTGGAGGTGATAGCAACTAAGTGTTTAAAAATCTACTGGGCGATGTACAAGTGCAGGCTGACCAACCTAGAGAAGAAGAACAAACTATACATTTAATAACAACAACTAAATGCTAATCACCAATGGTTGTTATTGTAAAAAAGTCATAAAATTATAGATTCTTCATAAAGATTAGTAGGCTTAATTTTTTTTAGCGTTTTTCAAACATTTTTCATAAATTTCTTTGAAAGAACAAAGGAATAGTTTTCACATCAAAAAAAAAAAAATGTCAGCACTACATAAAATTAGAAATTTTCTTTTCGAAACAAGAAAGGGAAGACAAAACTCACCAAGTAATGGAATTTCTTATTTAGAAATTACAGGTTTGAAACTAAAAAAAAAAAAAAACAAAAGAGCACCTGACTTGATTACATCTTGGCATAACTAACGGATGAATAACTTCAAAAATGGCTTACATCAAAAGGTTGCAGCAACACACAGCAGCAGAAGCAGCTGCCTTACATGCCGCATTCAAAGATGCCTGGGGGTAGAGAAGCGCAACAAATTGCTTTTTATGACCCATGTGCAAGGCAGCCATTATTAATGGCTTAATAATTCTAAAGTCTACCATTGGCGATGGTAGATGATGGTTAATTTCTCTTTTTTTGTTGATTGTATTTTTGTGAATGCCTTACGGCATTTCATTGATATTATAATCATCTAACCTTTGGCACCTTTCTGATTGAGGCCATCATATGGCTGATGCGAATGTCTGTGCCTATGGCCTCTTGTGAGGCTGATGATGATGGTGATGGCGATGGCGATGACTCAGGCCGACAATATGTTGAATTTTTATGGCCTACCACCTTCCAATACAATTTTTATGGACTTATAATCATCTTAGTGCCACAAAGGTCTACCACACACTAAGCAAGAGCATTGAATTCGCTTTAACTCAGCTCGCCTGAACCGCCTCTTCGCTCTCTTTCTGTCTGTCTGCTTTCCCTCTGAAATCGGTTGAAATTTCTTCCTTTTTTGGCGATTGATTTAATGTGTCATTCATAGATTTTTTTATAGCGCCATTTTATTGCCTGTTTTAACTTCCGATTTACCACAATTGGCCAGTTTGCCCTTGTGCCGGCCTTGTTGGTCTCGCCAATACCCAGCCCTGCTAAGTGGTAGGCTGAAGGTGGGGAGTGAAGTACTAAAGTGAATTACTTCAAAGGACTTGTGTCCTTGATCCGGGTAGGGGTGATTGCAGATTTGACCAAACACATACGAGTATCACAACTTTGGTCTCTATGGTGAAATGTTGTGTTTGTTTTTTTTTTTTGGAGAACAAAAAACTTGAGCGAGACCACTTTAACAGGAAAATCATGTACTCAGCGCACTTTATTTTATTTATGACCATTTTTAATACCCCCATACTGGCTGTCGCTGTTAAAGCGTTTGCTGCGCTGGTCAACTCGAATGACTGAGAGCTGACTTAACTGGCTGAGGAGAAATGTGAGATGGTTCGTGTACAGCCATACAACAACAACAACAAGTTAACATGCAGTCCATTCCAAAATACACACATCCTTACACTTGTCCATGTGAGGAGTATAAAAACAATCTAGCCTTTAATGGTAAATGCAATGTTCCCCCGGGCGCAGCTCCCTAAATATCTCACACCCTTTTTACTTACTCACAGCGGGAGTTTTTGGATTATATTGTACTCTCTAGCACTAAGTACTCTCGCGTCTAAGCAATTTCTAAACTCGTTCATGACAGCCATCGAATTGTGCTTAGCGAATCATGGGGCCTTTTGACAGAGAGTAGAAAAAAAAACAATGGCGTACATTTGTTTCCTTTCCATTGCCGTTTCCCCCCTGCAATCTCTGAGAATTGTTTCGGCTATAAAATTAAAAAGGTATCACATAAAAAGTACACAAACATATTGTTAATCCTTTTAGACACTTGTTCTCCATTGTCATGCTCTTGAAATATGCAGGCAATGATTGCTTTATTCGTTTGTGGAAGGCTTAGAATTTTTTTGAAATATTCCCAAAATAACTAATCAATTCAATTCAATGCAAAAATGACTATCCGTCAAAGACCAACAAATTATGATATGGCCAATTAATAGTTATTTATACCCTCCACCATAGGATGGGAGTATACTAATTGCGTCATTCTGTTTGTAACACCTCAGTAAGGCGTCTAAGACCCTATAAAGTATATATCTCCTTGATCGTCATCTGTCCGTCCGTCCGTATGTCTGTCCGTCCATCTGTATAATCTGGTATAGCTGCCATCTGGTATAGCCGCCATATAAATCGATCTTGGATCTTAAGTTCTTGAGCCGCTAGAGGGCGCAGTTCTGGTCTTATTTGGCTGAAATTTTTTTTTCAGGCGTTTTGTTGTGACTTTAAACAACTGTGTTAAGTATGGTTCACATCGGTCCATAATCTGGTATAGCTGTCATATAAAACGATCTCGGGCCTTGACTTCTTCAGCTGTTAGAGGGCGCAATGTTTTTCCGATTTGGCTGTAGTTTTGCATGTAGTGTTTTGGTATTACTTTCAGCAACTGTGCCAAGCATGGTTCAAATCGGTTCATAACCTGGTATAGCTGCCGTATAAACCGATCTTGGATCTTGAGCCGCTAGAGGGCGCAGATCTCATCCGATTTGGCTGAAATTTTGCACGAGGTGTTTCAGTTCATAATCTGGTATAGCTGCCATATAAGCCGATCTTGGATCTTGAAATCTTGAGCCGCTAGAGGGCGCAGTTCTCTTCCGATTTGGCTGAAATTTTGCATGAGGTGTTTTGTTATGACTTCCAACAGCTGTGTTAAGTTTTGCGTAAATCGGTACATAACCTAATATAGCTGCCATATAAACCAATCTGGGATATTGACTTTTTGACCCTCTAGAGGGCAAAATTCTAATCCGATTTGGCATAAATTTTGTGCAAGGGCTTTCCCATGACCTTCAACATGCGTTTTCAATATGGTCTGAAACAATCTATAGCTTGATACAGCTCCCATATAAGCCGATCTCCCGATTTTGCTTCTTGAGCCCTTACTAGGCTAAATTCTTATCAGAATGCACCGAAATATTACACAATGACTTCTAAAATGTTCAGCATTGAATTCATTTATGGTCCGAATCGGATTATAATTTGATATAGCTCGAATAGCATAACAGTTCTTATTCATTATTCTTTATTTGCCTAAAAAGAGATACCACGCAAAAAACCGGACCATATCTTGACATCGCTCTAATAGCGGAGCGAATCTTTTCTTTTATCCTTTTTTTTTTGCCTAAGAAGAGATCCCGGGAAAAGAACTCGACGAATGCGATTCATTGTGGAGGGTATATAAGATTCGGCCCGACCGAACTTAGCACGCTCTTACTTGTTCTCAATTAATAACATTTGGTACTAATAATCCCAGAACTGGGAGAGTGTGCAGATTCTAGACGAGGTGTTAAACTTTGGAGAGGCTTTTTGTATATCATACGAGTATCGTGGCGATATCTTGTTGTTGCAGTACGCAAAAGCAGTTAATTGGTATCCCTAGGCTATTTGTTGAACTCCCTTGGAGGGCGCAAAACTCGATAAGGTCACAGCTCTCAATGGCTGCGTTCTTCATCAAAGAATAATACAGCTTATACGCGACGAATCAAATGCTGGAAGTCTCAGGCAAGCAAAACCAAGGCTAGTTCGTGAAGAAATGGTACGTATTCCACGGGGATGAGAATAACGAAGGAACTATTTTTCTGGTAGACCCTGAGCTAGTCTTTACGACAAATTTGGCTAAGACTACAGGCACGGCATTCTGCCAATTCAAGGCTCTCTTTAAGATTAAGAAGAGTATCATCGGCGAAGATAGCCATCTAGAAACACCAGGCAGTACAGTGCCAAACTGAAGATGACATCATCACAGACTCCCATGAACTCCATTTACTCGAGTCGCCCAGCAATTCATCCTTGTACATACGCTCTGATGGATAAAGCCGGCAAAGCTAAGAGCCATATTGCTTTCATACAGGGACCGTGAAGGTTCCGGAACAAGGTTAATGGGCTGAGATCAACTTACGTCAGCTATGACAAATGAGATTTGAAAATGGTATGAAATAAAAGTAAAAACAAAACACTTTTATTGCCAAAAAGTACCATTATTTCTACAGAATGGAAATCCACGCTAGAGGATTCTCTAAATTTATAGGTCTAGGGCTTCCGTTAAAAACGCAGCGTATTAAATATTTCCAATCTTTTAGGATCTAAATGAACAAATTATTATGTTCATCAATTTTATAATTTCATACTGTAATTGTATGCCATATTTAGAGCTCTAACGCAGTCCGTAAGGAAAGTACCAAAAGTATGACGGGTCTTCCCCTTTCCCACTCTAACTACGCGGGGACTGTCATTTATGCCAAATTTCAATCTGGGACTATTTTGTAAACTCCACTACAGTCAAACAGTAGATCTCTTAAATTTAAGACCTGACTATATAATCATGAAGAGTTTATAGCTTCCAATTTGTGATCATCATTCATGCGTTGCCTTAAACCTTACTTGTAAAAATTTACTTGCATGTCGTAATAGGTATACCAGGTGCATTTGATTGAGTTAGGTTAGGTTAGGTAGAGGGTGCAGATATTAATCCGCCCCATGCCACTATGAACATACACCTAAGCCAGTAATCGGCCAAATACTAAAACCGTAACCTCGAAAAAGAAAATTAATGTAAAGAATTTCGTGCTCTTGTTCTATTGAGGAAACGTGGTGCGTCACATTGGACAACACCCAGAGAAATTAGTCTGCTGTCTGTTATTACTAAATTGAAAATTTAAAATTTTTTGAATAAGTCCATACTAAATTTTTGTGTGTTCTACGCGAACAGTCAGATTTCAGTCTTCTCTGGGTTAACATTGATACCCCTAGGTCTAGCTCAGTCGCCTTTCTGCACAGCTTATTCGGCTCCTTACCCTTTAAAAGTACTCAAAACATCATCATATTTAAATCCCTCCTCAGTTATCATCCGTTATAGGTCATTTATGGTGGTCACCCATAGGAGTGGTGAAAAAATTCCTCCCTGTGGCGTGCCTTGTGCCACTTTCTATCTTATATTTTTGTTATGGGACCCGCAATTTATCCACCTGTTCATCAGCATACGGTTTATCAGTCTCTGAGGACCTGGTTGACCCGGTACTGGGCTAAGGATTGGATCAATGTGTCGGTCCGCACATTGTTAACAGCGTCCCCGGAGTCAATGCATAGCGCCAATGTGTACATCTTGGAATCGAAGGATTCTTCTATTTTAGGCACATCCTCGTGCAGGTCAGCCTCCACCCACACTTGACATAGGCATGATGTTTGTATTTGAAGATACCGGCCAGATATTCCGCCTCCTCTGTGGTAACACCGCACATATTCCATTTTGAACCGATCGAGACCAAATTGAAGAAGGACGTCGAAGTCCTAACTCGACTCACTATCCCAAATTTCGGCGAAATCGGATAATAAATGCGCTTTTAATGGCCCCAAAAACTTAAATCAAGAGATCGGTCTAAATTGCAGCTATATCCAAATCAGGACCGATCTGAGCCAAATTGAAGAAGGCTGTCGAAGGGCCTAACTCAACTCGCTGTCCCAAATTTCGGCGAAATCGGGAAATAAATGTGGCTTTTGTGGGCCTAAGACCCTCAATCAGCGGATCGGTCTATATGACAGCTATATCCAAACCTGGACCGATCTGGGCCAAAATGGAAGAAGGATGTTGAAGGGCCTAACACAATTCACTGTCCCAAATTTCAGCGAAATTGGAAAATAAATGTGGCTTTTGTGGGCCTAAGACCCTCAATCAGCGGATCGGTCTATATGACAGCTATATCCAAACTTGGACCGATCTGGGCCAAATTGAAGAAGGCTGTCGAAGGGCCTAACACAATTCACTGTCCCAAATGTCAGCGAAATCGGAAAATAAATGTGGCTTTTGTGGGCCTAAGACCCTAAATCGGCGAATCGGTTTATATGACAGCTATATCCAAACCTGGACCGATATGGGCCAAAATGGAAGAAGGATGTCGAAGGGCCTAACACAACTCAATGTTCCAAATTTTAGCACAATCAGATAATAAATGTTGCTTTTATGGGCCTAGACCCTAAATCGGCGGATCGGTCTATATGGAGGCTATATGAAGGTATAGTCCGATATGGCCCATCTTCGAACTTAACCTACAATAAAAGAATCTGTGCAAAATTCCAGCTCAATATCTCTATTTTTGAAGACTGTAGCCTGATTTCAACTGACAGACGGACGGACATGGCTAGATCGTCTTAGATGTTTACTCTGATCAAGAATATATATACTTTCCAGGGTCGGAAATGGATATTTCGATGTGTTGCAAACGGAATGACAAAATGAATATACCCCCATCCTTCGGTGGTGGGTATAAAAATACTTATTTTTTTTGGCTTTTCAGCATCAGAAGTATCATTTCTTCTTTCTGATGCTCTAAAGCAAATGTTATATTCAATTAGAATTCCGTCAAAAATGATAAATGTCGTAATAAAATCAATTTCCCCTGCTGGTATAAAATTATCTTTTTGAATAAAGTGAAGATGCTATGTGAAAATTATGTCCCTCTATTCCGACTAAACTGTATTCTTCAGCTATATTTTATGTGATATCTTGTTGAAGACTCGCAATTTTTCCATTATTTATTTATGTTTTTTTTTTTTTAATTTTCGATTTGGTTGGAATATAGAGTACACATATCCCTTTGTGATTGTTCATACTCGAAGCATACTCAAAATAGTTTTTAATTACTTTTTTCTTAAAATAATAATTAATTCGTATGGTACATACCGTATCTGTACTTTCTCCAACTATACAAGAAGCTTTATTCCCAGTATGTTTTTATTCCGCTTCTGAAAAGATAAAGAAAACATTTTTTTTTTTTTAATTTTTAATTGATATATTGTACATAATCACGTATTTGCACAGAACACATCAGATAAAAAAGTTTGTGTTTATTAGATATGCTACATGATCACCTTTACAATAAATTTTGTTTTCTCTATGATTACATGTAGCCTCATCACAAAAATGTTATTCTTTATAATGACTCTTATCAAATTACAACCTTCCATGCCATCATACTGAGTCTTCGCACCAACCATTACCTCTTCTTATTCTTTTCACACTATACGCATAAAGAAGCAAACATTTTTTAAATAAAACAAATTATGACATCTTCATCGCCAAGAAATTGACATTTATTGGTGTTATTATTAATTATGGGATCGCTCAGTCTTTCATAATTCGTTTTTCTGTTTTTAATATTTACACATTTCTCCATATAGAGATTCACAAATTTCCACATACATCCACACGAACATAGTGTCGCAGTCATAAAACCCGTACGCTCTCATATTAATCAGTAAAAATAATAAAGCGAAACCAGCGGAATTAAGGGGGAATGAAATTAATAAAAATAAATAAAATGAAACAATAACAAAAGCAAAAATAAAAATAAAAAAATCACGCGACGACACCGAGACCCATTTGTTATCTATGATTGAGAAGGCAAAAAAGAAGCATGGTATAAAACAACAATTGTGTGCTGGGTATTTTAAATAATAAACAAAGCAAACAAAATAAAAGTAAGCCATTATCTCTTTTGAAGAAGCAAAATTAACACAATATGTCAGAATTAATCATTTAATGGAAAATATGAAACAAATGATTGTAGTACCAGGAGACAACAATAAAATATAATTTATAAGAACTTAAACTACACAGAGGAAAAAAAACACCAAAAGTCGAAAAGCTTTAATTGCCTACTATATTGCCCATGAAATATATATTTTGAGCGTTTTGAATATAAAATGATAAGGGATAACGCAGAATTTCCCCATACACAACCTATACAAAATATTAATTTTGTTTTTAGCATATTAATTTATTTTTTTTTTCACTTTAACGCTTAATATAGATTCCCAGATTTTTGTCTCGACTTCAGGTGAAAAACAAAAATAGGAAAAAATATTTTCGTAGAAAAATGTATATTTCTCAAACAAATACAAAATATTTCCTACGAAATTTGTAACGTATGTGAATATAAATGTGTTTTAAGTAAATGGGAAAAAAGTGTGAGGTGCATTTAAATTTGAGGCATAGCTTAACAATTATTCTGATGGTATGCCAACACAATTTTAAACAAGTAAAAAGGCATTAAGTTCGGCCGGGCCGAACTTTGGATCCGCACCGCCTTGGGGATATATACAAACTACCTTTCGTAAAAATCAGGTGAAAAATGCATACCTTATGCCCCATAGCAGCTATATCGAAATATGATCGGATTTGGACCAAACACTAATAAGTACAAGTCATTGTTCAATTGTGTATAACTAAATAATGGTCTTTTATGTAGCTGTATCTAAAAATAAACCCAACTGAACCATATATGAAACGGATGTGGAGAAGCCTAACTAATGTCACTGTGACAAATTTCAGTGAATATAATGATTATAAATGGGTCTTTTATGAGTCCAAGACTTTATATAGATATATCAGTCTATATGACGGCTATATCCAAATCTGGACCGATTTGAGCCTAGTTTTAGAAAAATGTCGCAGAGCCTAATACAACTCACTGTTCCAAATTTCTGAGAAATCGGACAATAAATGCGCCTTTTATGGCCCCAAAACCTTAAATCGAGAGATCGGTCTATATGACAGCTATATCCAAATCTGAACCGATCTAAGTCAAATTGAAGAAGAACGCCGAAGGAGTTAACACAACTCACTGTCCCAAATTTCGGCGAAATCGGACAATAAGTGCGCCTTTTATGGCCCCAAAACCTAAAATCGAGAGATCGGTCTATATGAAAGCTATATTCAAATCTGGACCGATTTAGGCCAAATTGAAAAAAGAGGTCGAGAGGTCTAGCACAACTCACTGTCCCAAATTTCGGCGATATCGGACAATAAATGCCCCCTTTTTGGACCCAAAACTTTAAATCGAGAGATCGGTCTACATGGCAGCTATATCCAAATCTGGACCGATCAATGCCAAATTGAAGAAATATGTCGAGAGGCCTAACGCAACTCACTGACCCAAATTTCAGCAAAATCGGAAAATAAATGTGGATTTTATGTGCCGAAGACCCTAAATCGGCGGATCGTTCTATACGGCAGTTATATACAAATCTGGACCGATCTGGGCCAAATTAAGGAAGGATATCGAAGGGCCTACCAGAACTCACTGTCCCAAATTTCAGCGACATCGGACAATAAATTCAGCAAAATCGAATAAAAAATGAGGCTTTAATGGGCCTAAGACCCTAAATCGGCGGATTGGTCTGTATGGCAACTATATCCCAATCTGAATCGATCTGGGCCAAATTGAAGGAGGATGTCGAAGGTTCTAACACAACGCACTGTCCCAAATTTCAACAAAATCGGATAATAAATGTGGCGTTTAAGGGCTAAAGACTCTAAATCGGTGGATCGGTCTATATAGGGGCTATATCAAGATATAGTCCGATAAATCCCATCTTCGAACTTAACCTGCTTATGGACAAGAAAAGACTGCAGCATGATTTCAACAAACAGACGAATAGACGGATGGACATGGCTAGATGGTCTTAGATTTTTACGCTAATCAAGAATATATATGCTTTAAAGGGTCGGAAAAAGATATTTCGATGTGTTGCAAACGGAATGATAAAATGAATATATCCTTCGGTGGTGGATATAATAAAAAAAACACAAGTTACGAAGTTTGAATATTTCATACTAACATCATGGGCTGAAGAAATTCAGCAATATCTAAATAAGGTCGGAATTGGATCGTATACTGTTCCAATCTTAAGCAGTCTGTTTTACTTTACTTGAACAAGTAAATACGTGCTTAGCAAGCGAGTCTTGTTAACGCACTATCATGCATTCTACTAAAAAATTACTAAAATTAACATAGTTGAAGGGTATATGTGTTGATGTGTTATATATATCAAGAATGAAAGGTATTTTACAATAGTATCGTCAATTGTGAACCGCGTCTCACGAAATTTGGCAAAAAGAGGTCTCTTATGAATCGCGACATTGATTTGATAGAAATCGATTCAGATATATAAATAACTCAAGATTTTTAACTTCTAGAACCTTCAAAACTTTTCCCTGCAAAAACTCTCATTACCAAATAACCAGAAAGGTAAGCTCATCAAAAATTAATAACTACTTATTTTTAGGCATTTTTTTCTAATTACTTTTACATGGCGATGTCCTAGGAGGAAAGCATACAAGTTGTCAAAAAATAATGACATATTATCTTAGTTGAATGTTGCTAACAAATAACTACTAAGACTTAAATATGTTCACGCCTTTCCCCACCACCACGTTTTCAATGCTCAGTTTCTTTGAAGAAGACAAATTTTATGCGAATGATTCAAATTATAAACTTTACCTTTATCGCAGTCGAGAGTTGAACCAAGAACCTTCCTTTTTCAAAGCAGACGCTCTACGCATTCATCCACATTACTAATAATAATAATAACGCCACAGTATTTTCCTCCTAGTGCTACTAAGTGGTGTCGCTTTGCGGCAAGCAGTTAGGACTCGCCAATAATGTGGCGAGTCATTGAGCTTAACTTTGTAGCGGACAGCAAGCCATTAGGACTCGCCAAAAAATGGCGAGTCATTGAGCTTAACTTTGTAACGGACAGCACTCATGGGCATGAAATAATTCTGATGGCAGTTTCTTAATGTCATTTTTATCAATACCAAGGTTATAATAATGATTTTTGCTATTATTGCAAATAAGTGTTTATTCTTGAGCTTTATCGAATGTGGTATGTAATGACATTTGTACTACCGGTAACACAGATGGTATTCATGTTGATGACTCATTATATTTTAGCAGCTAGTAAATCTAAGAATAATGAGTTATCCATTATTTTACATGCCAAAAATAATGACGTGTAGTTACCAAGTTTTTGCTGAGTTTAGGCTACGACTACCGCAAAACTTGCATATTTTTCTTGTAATCTGCTCAGATTTGGATATAGCTTTCCTATATAAAATCGTCCTATTTGGACTAAAATACATAACGTGGTCATTTGTTAACCGATTCACATGAAATTTGGTAAAAAAGATTCCCTTGTGACTCTTGATATTGCTGTTTAATTTCATAGAAATTAGTTCATATTCAGATGTAGATGTAGATTTTCACTTTTAGATCCTTTTCAGAGTATTTCTTAACAGACGTTCTCTTAATTTTGCACAACTTCTTTTTCTTTGAATATAACAATGTATGAAGATTTTTGTTGAAATCTGTTAAGATTAAGATATAGTTCTCATTTCTATTTCAGTCCGATTTTGACTAATATATCAATAATTTGTTCATTTGTTAACCGGTCATAACAAAATTTTTCACTAAGGTTTCTCTTAAGACTTTTCTAATCGCTGGTAAGAGTCATTGAAATCTGCTCATATATATATATAGCTCTCATATTTTCACTTTTAAGGTATTTTATAACGCATTTATCAACCGATCTTCTCAATATTTTGCACTACGATTTTATATATAACTCCCATAATATGCCCGGATTTTGATCCTAATTCTACATTTCAAATTTAAACAAATATTAGTTTCGACAACTTTACCTGAATGCCAAATGTGGTGTAGGGTATCAAAACGTCGGCTTCGGCCGACTTTAGCCCGTCGTTACTTACTTATTTTTATAAACCCCAAAGATTCGATATGTATTTCATTATTTCAATTGGGGGTTTACTTCAGTTATGTTGGGGACTATTTCATTTCATTCTCGTCACGGGATTGCTGTGAGCACCACTCAGGACGGAATATTGAGTTCCAATTTGTGTGGTATACATTGCTGTCAATAGAAGCTAAGCTGAGAGCTACCCGAAGCGTCCACAGGTGGCAAATAGTGGAATGCTCCACACGGGGTAACTACAACGGCAGTCGAGGACAATCAGCGGTATCGAGCGGAGAGTCTCAGTGAGAGGTTGAGCAGCACCGGCTCTTGCACAAATACTGAGAGCCTATGATGCCCGATATGACAAGGCGAGTTATTGGCGCCTTTAAATAACCAATGGCCACCCTGTTCCCTCGACGATCGGTCCTTTGGACCGGAACGAGCTTGCTCACCTACAGTAGCTTGACGAGGATCGCCACCTCCACATGAATATGTGGCTACAACAACAACTATTTCATTAGAGGTTATTTAAATTTCGTTTTGGGGTTTATTTCATTGGGGTTATTTCTTAGCGCCAGACCGATCTCCCGGTTGAAGGTCTTTCCCCCAAAACTGGGCAATTTGTTATATGATTTTGATGAAATTTTGTACAGGGAGCCATGTTAAATCACTACACATCCTCTCCGCCTATCATATAGATAGGGTCATATTTGGATATAGCTGCCATTTATATATAAAATACCGATTTACGATCCGTCTTTTATCCGATTTCTCTGGAATTTTGAAGAGTGAATTGCTGCAAGTTTGGTTCAGAACAGATCAAATTTCGATAAAGCTATTTGGGTTCATAAGTTGAGCATATTTCACGGAATTTTGTCGTAATGTTGTTTATATTAATACTCGAGATGGTGGGAACCCAAAGTTCGGCCTGGCAGTACATAAACCTTTTTTACTTGTTTTTTTTAGCATTTTGAAATTTCTGTGGCCTTTATAAATGTTTGGTCCGATACTATTCTGTATACATACAGTATTTATAACCCCAATGTGATTTTTGGGCTAGAAAATCCGGTTACGGGCCGCATAGATATCCCAGGGAATTGTATAGTATAAGAACTTGCTACACTAGGAACTACCATACACACTCCAGGGGAACTGAAATCTGTAGTTATCCTTCTAGAGACGTGTAAGTATATTCTTTGGGATAAGGTCCGAAGTACTGCGGATGACAGCTCCGCACGAATTTATAGCTGATAAAGCTACAAGATTATGTGGGCTAATCTAAACTTCAAGAGCTATGCTGCTGCTGTAAGCTATTTAGAACAGAAGTCACACTATTTATGTCCGCCCGGGCAGACAGCTTTCTGTCTGATTGGAAAACTTGTTGATAGACTAGTTTTCCTCAAGGACGTTCGGAAATAAAGCAAGTAAAAAGGCATTAAGTTCGGCCGGGCCGAACATTGGACACCTACCACCTCAGGTATATACGAAAACCCCTTTCGGAACAATCCGGTGAAAATTCGACACGGATATTAAGTGAGCTAATAAATATTAGTCACTGTTGAATTTTGTATTGCAAATTTCAACAAAATCGGGTAATAAATAAAGCCTTCATGAGCTTTAAACCCTTAATCGGCACATCGGTCTATATGACAGCTATATCTAAATACAGTCCGATCTTTATAATATTTCGGTCGGATAGCGGGTGGCCTAAAACTACTTACTGTTTAAAATTTCAGCGAAATCAGATAAAAAAAACAAGTAAAAGCGTGCTAAGTTCGGCCGGGCCGAATCTTACATACCCTCCACCATGGATCGCATTTGCCGAGTTCTTCTCCCGGCATCTCTTCTTAGGCCAAAAAGGGTATAAGAGAAGATTTGCTCTGCTATTATTATTACATCTTGGAGACCTGTGTAAAATGTCAGCCAATTCGAATAAGAATTGCGCCCTTTGGGGGCTCAAGAAGTAAAATAGAGAGATCGATTTATATGGGAGCTATATCGAGCTATAGACCGATTCAGATCATAATAAACAAGTATGTTGATGGTCATGAGAGGATCCGTACTACAAAATTTCATTCCAATCGGATAAGAATTGCGCACTCTAGAGGCTCAAGGAGTCAAGACCCAAGATCGGTTTATATGGCAGCTATATCAAAACATGGACCGAAATGACCCATTTACAATACCAGCCGACCTACACTAATAAGAGATATTTGTGCAAAATTTCAAGCGACTAGCTTTACTCCTTCGGAAGTTAGCGTGCTTTCGACAGACAGACGGATGGACGGACGAACGGACGGACAGACGGACGGACATGGCTAGATCGACATAAAATGTCGCGACGATCAAGAATATATATACTTAATGGGGTCTCAGACAAATATTTCGAGTAGTTACAAACAGAATGACGAAATTAGTATACCCCCCATCTTATGGTGGAGGGTATAATAAAGCTTTTATTGGCTTCAGACCCTTTATCGGGATATCGGTCTATATGGCTGCTATATATAAATATAGTCCGATCCGAACCATATTTGGGATGTCGGGAGAACTAAGACTACTCACTGTTTCAAATTTCGACGAAATCGGGTAATAAGTAGAGTTTTTATCGGCAGATGGGTATATATGGGCAGCTATATCTAAATATAGTCCGATCTGAATCACGTTTGGGTCCTATGTTAGGAGGCGTAAAACTACTTAATGTTTCAAATTTCAGCGAAATCGGTTAAAAAATAAATCTTTTATGGGCTTTAGACCCTTTATCTGGAGATCGGTCTATATGGTAGCTATACCTAAATATAGTCCGATTTGATCCATATTTAGGTCGGATATCAGGGGGCTTAAGATAATCCTCTGTTTAAAATCTCAGATAAAACCCCAAGATCGATTTATGTGGCAGCTATATCAAAACATGGACCGATTTGGCCCATTTACAATCTCAACCGACATACACTAAGGAAAAGTATTTGTGCAAAATTTCAAGCGGCTAGCTTTACTCCTTCGAATTTGATATTAGTATACCTCAATCCTATGGTGGAGGGTATAAAAAGGACTGTTCACCCTTCAACTGCTTGCATGCAGCAACTGTGGGCCTATTCACAAAATATGAAGAAAGGCGACCAATTGAATCCATATGAAATGTTGAGAGGTTTTCTATATGTGCAGTGCAAAATGATTGAAAATGATTCTTCATTATTTTACTTTTTGTCAAAACTTCAGCATATTTACCACACCAAAACTGATTGAAATAGGTTCAGTAATAAACTGTTGCATTTATATAATTACTTTAACTTGTAATCGTTTAGTTCGATTAATAACATTCAGCAAAATGATGAATTTAATTTTTGTTTACTCTTCACAACTCACATTGCATGTCAAACTTCATAAATAATTTTCATAATTTTTTTTCTTTTAAGAGGTGTACAAAAATTTTATTTCGTTTTAATTTAAATGCAGCCATATGAATAGATTATCTTTAATGGCTTGTATTTCTCTTGGCTTGTGTTAATTTTAATTTAATATCAATTAATTTAATCTGTATTTTCATTTTAAGTGTGTGTCGTTATTTATCACTCTCCCCCATGTATGCGGCTTTGCGTTGCGGCGTATACGTAATGTGGCCTTGGGTCTCTGTATGGGTGTCACGAGAGGGGGATCTTTGTAATTTACACCATTTCATAAAATTACAGAACGTAAAAGCCAGGCAAAGTGTAATTTATAAGCCGCGACGCTACAACACTTTATGTAACCAGGCATTAACGCGTTTAAAGAAAAGAACACAAAAAAAAAATAAGAAATATTCGGAAAAATCACAAAAAACAAAGCGACGCGCGCATGCGATAACGACTCGAAAATTGTTAAATTGCTACTAACAAACAGTAAATAAAAAATTTAATTCAATATTTCTCTTTAGTCAAATGAACGACAAAATAAAACAGAAAGCCAAAACCAAAAAAACACAGACACAACAGAAATAATAAAAACAAAAACAAAAAAATAACCAACAGAAAAAAAAACAACTACATGGCACAGTACATATGGATGTATGTATGTATGGGCATTTGGATGGATGGTTGGATACGAAATCGTTGGGGAAAAAAGCTAAACGCATACGTATGGGTAGTAAACGTTTGCCTGTCTGAAATGAGCGATGAGTGGCACCAGCAGCTGAGACCGCTGACTGACTGGCGGCTTCTCTCACATAGATATGAATACATAGACAAGACACTATGACGGATGTAGGGACAAAGACGCAAGAGGCAGTAGACGCGACGATGATATTTTATTTTTACTACACCGCCAAACGGTATACCAAGCAGCCAGACCAGCAAGACTCGCCAAACAACCAGTCAGCCAACCATCCATCCATCCATCTCTCTGGCCATTCATCCATCCATTCAGTCAGCCACCAGTCATCATTGTACTGAAGCCAATACAAAACTCGAGCAGACCCACCGCAAATGGTGCCCGAATTGCTGAGATCCAAGAAATAGACGAAGGCAACAAAAAAAGAACAAGCTTTGTATTGCTTTTTGCCTCTACAACGCTTATGGATGACAGTGGGGCCATGATAGCGCCATTCATTCACGTGGGAACATTTCCACCTTTTTGGCTGCGACGAGAATTCTATTGGTCCACTGTAAAATATGGAAAAATTTTAAGGAAGGACAAAGGTTTGATAAAATTTTTGATGTTTATAAAAAAGGGGAGGGAGGCCGCCGTAGCGCAGAGGCTGGCATGTCCGCCTATGACGCTGAACGCCTGGGTTTGAATCCTGGCGCGACCATCAGGAAAAAAAATGTCAACGGTGGTTTTCCCCTCCTAATGGCAACATTTGTGAGGTACTATGCCATGTAAAACTTCTCTCCAAAGAGGTGTCGCATTGCGACACGCCGTTCGGACTCGGGAGGCCCCTTATGATTGAGCTTAACCTTGAATCGGACTGCACTCATTGATATGTGAGAAGTCTGCCACTGTTCCTTAGTGGAATATTCATGGGCAATATTTGCAATTTGTGTATAAAAAAGTGGCAAGACAAACAAGCAAAGGCGAATTTAGTTAGGCCAGGCCGTATCTTACACACCCTCCACCATGGATCGGATTTATCAAGTTCTTGGCCGATTTCTCTTTACCAAAGCATAATGGGATATCAAAACAAAAAAACCCATGGATTTTTATGAACCGAAAAAAAATTGTGCCCTGCAGAAGTTAAAAATGTCAAAGCGGAAGATTGGTTAACCGGGAGCTATATCTTAACATGGATAGATTTAGCCTACTTACAATCCCCAATGATCTCCATTGCTAAGAAGTATTATAGGTATAAGAAGCAAAGTTTCAAGCGAGTTTTTTTATTAGTTTAAACGCTCTTGTTCCAAAGACGGGCGGACAAAGGGTTGGACGGAAAGACTAGATCGACTCAGAACGTCAAAGCGATCAAGAATTAGATCTTCGATCATTAATTCATGGTGTTAAAAATAAGGCAGTTTATATGTGGATGATGTTAGGGAAATCAATTATGGGAGCTACAGATATCTACGGGCCCACAAGGGCCTCCTTTAGACTGGCTAGAATATAATTGGGCCACATATTCTCCCATAATCATGAAATTAAAACCACTTAAGTTCGGCCGTGTTGAACTTTGGCTACCCACCACAATGGATATATCTAATGGCCGTTTTACTTACAACTTCAGCTATAACGAGTAAACGCATGCTAAGTTCGGGCGGGCCGAATCTTGGGCACTCACCACCATGGTTTCTGCTAAAAATGTATACAAACTTAATTTATTTGAAGGGCATAATTTTATTCTACATACCAAACTTCTGTCAGACAAGCAAAAATTTAAGCTCTGGGAGCCTAAGAAGGATGATCAAAAGACCGGATTACATGGAAGCTATATCAGGTTATAGACTGATTTGAACCATATATGTCAAAGTTGTTGGAAGTCGTAACAGAGCACCGCAAATTTCAGCCAAATTTGAAAAAACTTGCGGCTTGTAAGGACTAAAGATGTCAAAGCGGAAGATCGGTTTATATGGGAGATATATTAGGTTATAGACTGATTTGAACTGTACTGAGCACAGTTGTTGGAAATCGTAACAGAGCGCCACATGCAAAATTTCAGCCAAATCGAACAAAAATTGCGGCTTGTAAGAGGTCAAGAATTCAAATCGGTAGATCGGTTATATGGGAGCTATATCTAAATCTGAACCGACATGGCCCATATGCAATCCCAAACGACCTACATCAATAGTAAGTATCTGTGCAGAATTTTAAGCAGCTGGCTTTACGCGTTCGACCGCTATCGTGATTTCGACAGAAGGACGGACGGACATGGATAGACCGACTCAGAATGTCGAGACGATCCAGAAAATATATAATACTTTATTTTTCTCGCTGGTTAATATTTCGAGGTGTTACAAAAGCAATAACACGATTAGTATACACCCATCCCATAGTGGTGGGTAAAAAAATTTATAATTTATCACAAAATTGAAAAAAAAAATAAATTCTCATAAAAATTAAAAAAAAATGTCTAACATTTTTAAACTTACATCAAAATATTCCCTAATTCATTACCTCTTTAACCCATAAAATAAATTTTGGAAAAGCCATACTTACATGAAGTCAAATTTATTAATCAGCGCAGCCCAACTTTCTCAATGTTCGACCGATTGTAATAACATCGTCATTTGTTTACCGATATTCACAAAATTTCGTACGAGGGATTCATGCTCCCGTATTAAGGTTAGGTTGACAAGGATTAACATCCGCACCCGGTTTGTTGTGCGCTCTAAATACTAAAAAGTAACCTCGAAAAAAATAATCTAAGTTAGAATTTTTGTGCTATTTACAAAATCCTTAAATTTTTCCATACCACGTCCATAAGTTAGTTCATGTCTGGTATTGTATCCCCACCTAAGTGAGGGTTTCTGTTAGCCGCGAAATCCGAGCAATAACATATTTAAAACTCCAACGTCTCATCTTCTTCCCCACATGCCCTACACATGCTATCACTTGCCGCATCGAATCGAATCGGTGATGGTCTCATCGTCTCCCTGCTCATAAGGCTGCATTGACTTTGCTGTCACTGCACTGTCTGATGTTTCAGTAGGTTCTTTGTCTATCCTAGTATTCCGAATCTTAAGTAAATGGACTTCTTGGGAGGAGGACATGGTCTCATCGTACGCTCTCAGTTTGTTAGGTGGCATTGAGTTTAGTGTCACTGCACTGCCTGATGGCTTAATATTAAGATCATTATCTAACCTAGTCTACCGAACATTGAGAAAGTCGTTGATGGTCGAATATTGAGAAAGTGGTTATGTTTTTGTAACAGGATATTTGCTTCTTCTAGTCTTCCCAATATTAAGAGAGTTGGTGATTGTCTTGTCGTAGGTCCCTTGTTCGTTAAGCGGTGTTGAGTGTTCTTCCACTGCAACGCCTGATGGCTCAATATGATATATGAGATATTTGCCTATCCTAGTCTTTCAATCTTAAAATAGAGGGCCTTGGTCCCATAGTACGCCATGCATTTAGTCTTAGTCAAACTTGTCTCAGAGACTTAATCAATGCCCACCACAAAGAAGGTTCCTTCCTCCTTCTCCTCCCTGTGGGAGACCTCCCACTTCTCCACAGCAAACTCAACTTGATGAAGAGCTTTGTGAGCTGGGGGATTTCGATCTTTATCACAAGGTCGAGCTTTGTGCCCCAGGTATAGTGGATACTTCCAACGAACTTTTTGACGGTATTAATAAATTCCGCTGACGCAAAGCGCAGCGTTAAGATGTCCCCTCTACTCGCAGCTCATAATCCGTATGGGTGGACCTCCTTCAGAGTTCAACACATAGTCGAAACCCCGTTCGTTTAATAAATGCTTAATATGGGAACGATGATCTGGTGGAATTCTATCAGATGCACTGCCGATATCGATGACTGCATAAGTCATTTCATTTATGTTGTGCTACCTTGCCACTCTGGTGTATGAGAAGGTCTCCTTACCTTTTTCAATTAATTGTAACATATTGGAACTACGAAAAATTTTAAACATTTTCTGTTTCTTCCCCGATCTTGGCCATCTTGCAGATGTGTCTCTGGGGAGTTTCCTCAGATACGTGGATAACAAGAGTTTGTTTCGACGAGAGACGCGATAAAATCCTAAATACGCGGTCATGTAAGTAAGTAAGTAAGTACAGCCGACGCTCTGGAGAAGCACTTGTGTCCTTCGTCCTTTTTATTCCAGGGTGAGACAATGGGCCGGACTAACATCCAAGTGAACTCAGATTTTCGGGGTAGGCTACCAATTCGAACTCAATTCAAACCTTGATATTTTTCATTCAAAATACACTGTACAACATCATTATTTCAATTTTGAATAATGCTCGGTTAGGTTTTTTTAATACTTTCGATTTAAACGTAAGCTCTTAAGCAAAAAATATGCACCAACTTTCTCATTTATTTTAACCTAAGATACAATTGCATTACTATTTAACAAAGCATTATAGATGAAAACGACCACCAACTTACTTGCGCCATGAATTGATCAAAATGTGGGGTGGTGACGAAAGATAAGTAGACAAAGCGAAAAAAAAAAAATAATAATATTTAATTTTTTTCTCTCTGTCTTTCTTAATTAATGTTGCAAGTCGTAAAATGTTTTAAATAGTGGCGCAAAACCCGCTGGCAATTATTTTTATTAAAACTCATTGTTAGCCTCATCATTATCAGCAACGTCGACTTTTTAGTCTATGTACAAAAATTGCAGGAAAAAATACACCATTGGCAAAAGGTAATGGGGCATTTTTGAAAAAGGCCATGTAGCTCATGCATGCAAATGCAAATTGTGCCCATGGAGATTCCACTAAGGAACGGCACATATCTTGTTAAAATTTGGGGTCTTTCAAACAAAATGTGTTTGCCAATTTCCAAGATATGTTCAGGTATAACAATTTTTGACAAAATTTTCTATGAAACTCAAATTTAGGTGACATTATCGCAAAACCAATCAAATTTGGCAAAAAAAAGTATCAAGTTTGAACGACATTATCAAGAGAAAAAGTTCATTCGAATTGTTAATGGCCCTAGCTCTGCTGTTCTTAACTCTGCTGGTCATAGCTCAGCTGTCCCTAGCTCTATTTCTATCAAAAGACAACAGTAGACAGCTGCAGAAGATTTGTAAAAGTATAGTAACCAAGTCTTCGATACCCAATTTGAGTCCATTTCCAATAGGAATTCCTACAACGATGTTATATGTCGAACCCAGGTTCTTCTTGAAGACTCCCAGACCCATTCTACCTTTGGTAGTATGTTGAAAGCTTCATTGTTCTATAAAAATGCGTGTGGAGTACTATTCCCTTTGCGTACATTTCCAGTATCCTGAGCACATTTCCAGTAAGTACTGGAGAGTCCTCAATCTTTCCCTTTTAAATATTTGCAAATGAAACCTAGCTTTTTTTATGTAAAAAAAAGTTTTCGATTTGCTGTACGCCAACTTTTTGTAAGCAGTGTACTGTCGTGATATATGGCTTTAGATATTTCATTTGTTTAGTTACAGTTTTTTTTTTTCATCCATACTGCAAGTAGTTATGTTATTATCGTTGCTGCTGTTGTTGTTGTTGTTGTCATTGTGATATATATTTACTTTTTTTGTCAGTTTACCCACTTTACTTGCCCGACTGGCCAACCGACCAGCCGCCACATCTCGCAAACATTCCGGCTTGTAGAAATAGCTGACTTTTTAATTACACAGTTGCGAACGCAATTTTTTTACGATTGCAAAACTTTTTAATTAAACTTGAATCTTTCTGCAAAGTCGGTTGTTGGCGTTTCTCATTTCTCTACATTTCCCCACAGTCTGTCCGCATGTCTGTCTGTTTGCATTTGTTCACTTATATCTGCTTAGTGTTTTTTGGTTTGTTTTTTCTTGAGGGAAATAAAGAAAACTAAACGAAAGAAAGAAGGTCATTAGCAAAGCGTTTTCCATAATTAAAGGTGGTTGGTATGCGCTGGGCTAGAATGGTGTGATGAAACTCAGTGAATTAAATGTAAAAGCCAACAACTTTTATCTCTTCATGAGTAGCTTGGATTGGAAACAGGAAATTAAGTGGAAGTCAGCGCTGAGAAGGGAAAGAGCAACGACTTCATATTTTTGGGAGGGAATAATTAGAAATGTTGAAAAAGTTTCTAGTATTGTAGTAATTTTTGTTGGAAACTTCAAGTGAACTCTAAATGGAAGCTCATTAGAACTTTGCAATACCAGACTGACCATTGATTCAAAACCTAAAGAGGATCAACAAAAAACTTTATCAAAATCTCTCCTTTATTATTTAAACTAGCTGGACAGGGCCCGCTTCGCTGCGCCTTCTTTAACTCTCTATCTATTTAGGGTGGGGACACTTCGCCCTGAATGTGGATATCGTGCTACTATGTCCACCTATGACGCTGAACGCCTGCGTTCGAATCCTGGCGAAACTTCGGACAAAATTTAAAGCAGTTGTTATCCCCTCTTAATGCTGGTGACATTTGCGAGGTACAATACCATGAGCATGATGTCGCACTGCGGCACACCATACGGACTCGGCTATAAAAAAAGGTCCCTTATCGTTGATAAACTCAACTTGAATCGGAAAGGGCAAATTTTTACTCTACTCCCAATTGTCTTTCTTTTGAGCCCCATATTACTGCATTGGTAAATATTTCGGGTTTAGGGGGTATTTCGGTGGTGGTCACTTGGCCATCAAAATAAATATAAGATTCGTGCTCTACTTTCAGAAAAATTTCGTATGAGTCCCGTAATGTCATGATCGGTAAATAAGTTGTGTTTGAAGGTGGGGTGGACCCCAAGGTCTTTGTCCCGAAAATTAATATAAATTTCTCGAAAATCAATAAATATCCACCCCAAACAGTTTTATATAATATGGAGGAATTTTGGGGTAGGGCGGCTCCCAAACCCTTGATTTGAGCTCCATATTGCTATAGTCGGAAATAAAGTTAAGTTTAAGGTCTGATTTAGAGCGTAGCCCCAAAATTGGATATCAAATTCGTTTTCTACCCTCAAATACCTTTTATTTGAGTCCCATATTGCCATAATGGGTCAAATAATCTATTCGAACGCAAATTTTAATGTCATATTTGTAGTCTCCTCCCAAATATCTTTCATTTGAATCCTATATCGCCTTGGTCGGCTGATATGCCCATTTGGGGGTATTTGGGGGTGAGGCGACCTCCCATTACTTGGACCTAATTTTTTGTGGCATATTTGTAATATACTGCCGGATACTTTTCATTTGAGTCCCATATTGATAGGAACGTCGAATATTTCTGTTAGAGGAGTTTTTGGGTTGGGGCAGCCCGCTGGGTACTTGGACCCAATTTTTAATACCATCTTTGTATTATACTCTTCAATACCTTTCATTAGATATCCATATTGTTATTATGGGTCCACTTGAGATTTTGGGAGATGTTTTTGGGTTAACGGGGAGGGTCCGCCCCCTTCCGATATCAAGAAATTATAAAGCATATTTCTTCTTCCTGCCCATATTCGCAATTTACTCCCGAATACCTTTCATTTGAGTCCCATATTGTCATGATCGTCAAATAAATCTTTTTTAAGGGGTTTTGGGGCTGGGGCGGCCCCCAGGTATGGGGACCCAACTTATATTAAAAAAATGTTTCTCTACTCTTGAATACCTTTCTATTGAATCCCATATTGTCCCGATCGCTCCACTTTTATTTTTGGGTAGTACTTTTGTCCTATATGGTTCAGATCGGTCTATATTTGGATATAACTGCCAGAAAGACCAATATTGAACCAAAATTGAACAGTGAGTTGTATTTATTATACCACTCAATGTCCGTTCCGAATTTGATCCAAGTCGGAACATATTTGGATATAGCTGCAATGGATAGATAAATAATGCATTTTTCACTGGATTATGATGAAAGATGGTTTACATATATACCCGAAGTGGTGGGTATCCAAAGTTTGGCCCGGCCAAACTTAATCCCTGTTTACTTGTGTTTTTGTTTCTGTATGAGGTTTTGTTACGGTATGGTGCTTGTATCATTCCCAAGATGATCAGTCATGAACTGTTTGGAGTTCAACTGGAAGTAGCTGCACCACGTGATCGGACCATAGTCCTCAATCTTAATGCCTTTTTTTTTTTGTTTCATGTTATCAACCTGGTGCCGTGAGCTATTGATCGGAAGTAGGCTTACAAGGTGCTCCGCTCCTATCCAAGGGGGAGATCACATCCAAACAATGTGGGATCGAATTGGTACACATTCTAGCTTCTAGCTATGCATGGGGCGCATTATATTCACCCGAGATTAAGAGCCCTGCAGGATTGAGCCAACACGGAAGGTGCCTCCATTAAACACATCAAACATTTTTGAAAGGACTAGAAAGGCAACTTTCGCCCTACACACCGGCTAGAGAGCCATTGGCAAAAGTTGGGAAATTAAGTAGCGTGTCATGCAGTGGGTGTATATTGCAGTTGTCAGACCTTTAGTGCTATATGGTGTTGTAGTCTGGTGGACGCCGCTTCAAATTCTACCTTCTCTTCATTACTCAGTCAGATCCAAAGCATGCCCTGTTGTACATCACAGTCGCACAGAGGACGACACCATCTAATGCACTGAATTAATGCTACACCTAATGCGTTGTGGCTAGACAAATTGCTGCGACCACTGCTGTGAGGCTAAAAGAACTTCCTCTTTGGTCATGCGGCAGCTATGGGTACTGTGTTATTCTTGATACAATGTCAAAAGTTCCATAAGTGTTGAAAGTACTGTACCACTATTTTTTATAGAACTGATTGGAACTGCAACATCCCTGGTAATATAAGTTGCATAGGACAGGTCATATCGAGAAGGTTACCTGTCCACTGTAGGGTATATCAAGCGAAAATCCTTGCAATTAAGAAGTGGTGGAATGGCTAAGATGCAATATCACAACGACGATTGTCATAAATATCTTCTCCGACAGGCAGCTATCATATCCCTGGAGAACGCATTTCTGATTTCAAAAACCGCTTCGACTGTCGCAGATCTCTTAACAAGATGGCTGAACAGTTCAAAATTCAGCTGTTCTGGGCCACAGAGATATCCCATGTAATTGTAGAGCAGACGAGCTTGCGAGACGAAGAACTACCTTATACATTCAAAAGGAACTAGAATCTATGGGTATGCCTCTTGTGATTTAGCGGATGTGAATATTCACAAGCTGTTAGGATTTAAAACGTTCTGGATGATGTCGTTGAACCAGAAAGAATGTTCCTGTGGTATCAAAATGGAAGAAAACGTCCAAGTGAGTCTGATGGCAGACTGACACTTGAACTTAACCTTACATTAGGAAAGGATACAAACCGCTTACATTTCTTTCTGATGTTCGGATTGGCGGATATGCTAACCTCTGGCTTCCATAAACGTTATAACATCCAAAACTATATATTGTATTTTTTCCACTTCCACAGTTCATGCGCCATATTTTTCTAAAGGATTCTAAAGGGAGTCATGGAGAAAATCCAAAAGTCATCATTGCTGTTAAACATGATCACTGTAATCACATCTAATCCCAAAGATTACAACAAATCAACGTTTCACACCTCTAGCAGGGGATTTGAACATATGTGTTCTACCCACACTTTCACACCATTGGTGGTGTAATAAAGCCATTAAGGGCAAACGAGATTGTACTTTATTGATTTGCACATTAATTTAATTAAATAAAACAAATAAATAATGGAAATGGTCATAATTATGGCTGTCATCAACTCAGACCTAAAAGAAGACATACACACACATCATGTGGGGGTGGGTGAGTAAATCAATAGGAAGAACAATAAATTTCTAAGCTAAAACAAATACCAATGAAATAAAAACTCATGAACAAATATCTCCCTTAGATCCTTCCATTCAAAATGTAAGTCGTACATATGCCCTTAATGCTCTTAATGGAACTTTACCCCATATGAACATAAATACATGAAATATTTTAGGCAAATTTCAAAAGTATTTCAAATATCCATGTTTTACAACATAAATGAATTAGTATTGGTAGATGGCTGCTTTCCGCCATAAATAATTTCTACAAAAGCCCTATGTAAAAATGCACCATGGACAAAGAGGCAAAGGAAATGCCAACCATGATAATCAATAATCACGAAGCACCAAAACATAACCATGCAGCAATAAGGTATTCTCTCTACCTCAGTGTCTATGGTAAATAAGGATCATATGATCTGTCTGTTATCTTTTGTGTTTGTTGTTTTTTTTTATGGAGTTGTCAGTGCATAGATCATAAATAATTTTAAGCGCCACAGCCGAAAGAAAAACTTTTCTGCTAGGCCCATTAACATATTTTCCATACTGTTGCGCTTTTTATGTTGCTTGGGCAACACAATGCAATTGGCCAAGGATGTTGATGGGCAACAATGAATGATTAGACATACTAGCTATGGTTCAAAACCCTACAGTCACAACTAGAAAAGTTGTATTTTTTTAAAGTATTGATGAGGTATATTGCTGCCAAACAAAAATTAAGATTTTGTACAGTTACGGAAAATGTGGGTCCTACAACTTTAAACCTAATTTTGGTCATATTGCATAGGTAATAGATACTTAAGAAGAAGACTGATTGATAGTATTATATAACCAATCAATTGATTATTTCAAAAGCTTATATGATTTTAATGGATGGGTGGCCAGACATCCATGCATTGCTAGACTAAAAGCAATGTGAGTTGACGGTGAACTTTACTGTTTTCCTTCATGAGACGGTATGAGTCTTAAGGCTTAGTGAAAACGAGCTAAGATCTGCCGGGTGGAGACTTGGCAATCTACCACCATGGTTTCAGCTAAATATGTCCACACATATATTTTACGTCTTAAATTTTTGACAAATCAAACAAATATTGTTTTTCTAGAAGATTCTGGACCGGGAAATCGGTCCATACTGGAGCTATATCAGGTTATAGGCCTTATCACCCGTACCTGGGGGAAGTCGTAACAGAACTCTAAGTGCAAAATTTCACCCAAATCGGATAACAATTCCAAGAGAGCATGATGCCAAATCGGAAGATAGGATTATATGGGAGCTACATAAACCTTACTTAGCACTTTAGTTGAAAATCGTAAATGAATACTACGTTTAATATTTCAACATATATTTTTTTGCGATCAAGTGTCTGGTTGGCCACCCCACCCCCAACACAACAAGCCGGACATATTAATCTATCTTGGCAATATGGGGCTCAAAAAAAGGTAGTTGGAAGTAGAACACGGATTTGGTATCCAATTCTGGTGCTAAAAGTCTATGAGCCCGCCCCACCCCATTTTTTCATGTTCGCTAAGTATGTCCTGTTTGGGGATGTTTTGAGAGTGTGGCGGATACCCACGCATATAGCCCTAGAAGCGGATACCAAATTTGTGTTCTACTTCCAAATATCTATCCTATTACCATGGTTCAAAAATTTCCTATCCGGGGATGGCTTTGGAGTGAGCGGCTTTTAGGGGAGGGATCGTCCCCTTCCGATATCAATAAATTATATAGCTCCTTAAATACCAACTTATACAATCTGTGGAAATTTCAAATTGTATAGATTTGTATGTTAGGTTAGCATTCTACTTAAAATATACATCACTTGATCCCCACATGATCATGACTTGTCAGTTAACCTCTTTGTGATGATTTTGGAGGTAAGAGTGCCACCCAAATACTTGGACACAAATTTCAGTTTCATATTCGTAATCTACTCAAATACCTTTCATTTGAACCCCATATAGTTATGATCAGGTAATATTACGATTTGGGGACTGGTTTAGGGGATTGGGGCGGTTCCCTATTTCTTGGACCTCATTTTTAATGTCCTATTCGAAGTCCACTCCCAAATACTTTTCATGTGAGTCCCATATTGGCATTATCGTCAAGAATTTGGGCCGGTTTTTGGTTTGGGACTGTTTTGGGCTTGGGCCTGGCAAAATATCGATGGCACTATCGATACTATCGATATTTAATTTCTCCACTAAATATCAATTGATATTTTTCCGATGGATACTATCGCAAAAGTTAATTTTTTTGTTTTCTAAATTAAACAAAAACAAGAAGCAAAATCGGGAGATCAGTTTATATGGGAGCTGTATCAAGCTATTGATCTATGCAGACCATATTAGACGCGTATGTTAAAGGTCATGTGAGAAGCCGTTTTGCAAAATTTCTTCCAATTCGTATGAGAATTGCGCCCACTAGAGGCGCAAGAAGTCCTGATCCCAGATATGTTTATATGGCAGCTATATCAAGTTATGTACCGATTTGCGCCATACTTAGCACAGTTATTGGAAGTCATAACAAAACCCCTCATGCAAAATTTCAGCCAAATTGAATGGGAATTGCGCGCTCTATTAGCTCAAGAAATCAAGATCCAAGATCGGTTTATATGGCAGCTATTTGCGTCATACTTAACACCAAACACTACGTGCAAAATTTCAGTGAAGTCAAGACCCAAGAAGTCAAGACCCAAGATCGTTTTATATGGCAGATATATCAAAACATGGACCGATTTAAACCATACTTAGCGCAGTTATTGGAAGTGATACCAAAACAAAATTTGGTATCACTTCAGTCAAATCGGAGAAGAATCGCGCCCTCTAGAGGCTCAAGAAGTCAAGACCCAAGATCGGTTTATATGGCAGCTATATCAAAACATGGACCAATTTGGCCCATAGATCACAAACCCAACCGACCTACACTAATAAAAAGAATTTTTGCAAAATTTCAAGCGGCCAGCTTAACACCTTCGAAAGGAAGTTAAGCTGGCCGCTGTCGACGGACAGACGGACGAACCTGGCTAGATCGACTTAAAATTACATGACGATCCAGCTTTATGGGTCTCAGACGTATATTTCGAGGTGTTACAAACAGAATGACGAAATTAGTACACCCCCATCCTATGGTGGAAGATATAATAAGAAATCCGGCACTAAATGCATTCCTTCAGATACATTGCTCCTATAGAGGGCGCAATTTTCATCCGATTAGGCTAATATTTTGTACAATAATATCTCTCATGACTTCCTACTGATTTTATTAATCTTGGTTTAATTTGGTCTGTGCATTGATATTGCTTCTATATAAATCGATGTGCTGATTATTATACCCACCACCATAGGATGGGTGTATACTATTCTAGTCAATCCGTTTGTAGCACCTCGAAATATTCGTCTTAAACCCCATAAAGTATATGTATTCTTTATCGTCTCGACGATCTAACTCGTTCTAACTATATCCGTCCGTCCGTCTGTCAAAATCACGATAGCGGTCGAACGCGTACAGATACTTTATATTGTTGTATGATGTTGGGGATTGCAAATGGGCCATATTGATTCAGATTTAGATATAGCTCCCAAAAAACCCGATCTCCCGATTTTAATTCTTTAGCACCTGGAAGCCGCAATTCGATTTGGCTGAAATATTGCATGTTATGACTTCCAACATCTGTGTCAAGTACGGTCCAAATCGGTCTATAACCTGGTATAGCTCCTATTTAAACCGCTCTCCCCATTTCACTTCTTGAACCCCTAAAAGCCCCGATTTGGTCCGATTTGGCTGAAATTTTGCAACTGTGCAAAGTACGGTCCAAATCGGTCTATAATAGCTCCCATATAAACCGATCTCCCGATTTGACTCCTTTGTCTGATTTTGTTAAAATTTTCCATGTAGTGATCTGTTATGGATTTTAAATACTCTGTCAAGTACGGTTGAAATCGGTCTATAACCTGATATAGCTTCCATAAAAACCGATCTCCCGATTTCACTTCTTGAGCCCTTACGAGCCTCCATTTGTATCCGATTTCGTTGAGAGTGAGCATGTGGTGTTGTATTAAAACTTCCAACAACTGTTCCAAATCAGTCTTTAACCTGATATATCTCCAATGTTAACTGGTCTCTCCATCATCCTTGTTCGGTTCCTAGAAGCTTTAATTTTTTCTGGTTTGACTGAAGTTTGGTATGTTGAATAGAATTATGCCCTTCAACTAAATTTATTTTGTTGATATTCCATTGCAGGATATTGTCCGGCATTAGACCATTGTTTTAAGCTTTCTATTCAAAGAATAGTATAGCAAAAAACATTTAAAAGCCAGCAAAGTGTGTGTTGTTGCCAGAAGCATTTGACTGATTTTCAGTATCGCGATTTCATTTTCGACCAAGAAAAATCATCAGCAGGAGTTGTTAAATGGACCATGGTGCTTTACAACCGTCCCAACTAGAGTAAGTTGTAAAGAACACATCTGAATTAGAACAAGTCTCTCTTAGTCGTCTTGATTTATAAGCGCAATAGAAAACAAATCAAATTTTACTTCCCTTATTCAAATCCAACTTATCCAACGATGCTTATAGCAACAAACACAAATATCATTTGCAAAATTTATTTTCTATAAATTTTTAGCAAAAACCATGGTGGTGGGTTCCCAAGATTTGGCCCGGCCGAACTTAGCTCACTTTTACTTGTTACTTATCATTTTTAGTTGAAATATAGGTGATGGGAAATTAGAGATAGTATCAATATTTATTATTTGAACTATCGAATGTTACGATTACCGTTAGTTTGCCACCTCTACTTGGGCTCGTTCTAAAGATATTTGGACACAAATTTTAACGTGATATTCTACGCTCATATACCTTGAATGTAAGTTCCATATTCTACCTATCGGTCGGCTGTTGAATTTCGACAGTGCTTTTTGGAATAATTGGGCTTTATTTTTTTCTAAAAGTTCTAACTCCATGTTTCGCACCACACCAAAATATCAACGAGTACTGAGCGAATGGTGCGAATCATCTCCTTTTTTAGTGTGTCCGCTTTCATTTTGTTGCTTGTGGTGTAACGGCAATTTAAAAATGCGTAGAAAAGCAATCAGCCAAAAATGAATGCATTTGAAAGCAACAGCATTACTTCCTATTGTTGAATGAAGACAAATCAATAGCAACGAAAACATGAATAGGTTGCTTAAGTAAAATCATTTGAAGGCTACATTGCAGATATTTTAAAAGAAGAGGCATAGGATCTCAAACCAAATTGTAATTCAAACATTTTTCAATTCATTTAAAATAATGATGGATTAAATTAATTTTTTGATTGAAACTTGAAAAATATCAATCACAATTTCAAATGTTCCATAGTTCCTCACAAGTGTTACCAGTATTAGGAGGCGGTAACCAATGTTGACAAGTTTTTCTAATGTTGACGCCAGGAATCGAACCCAGACTTTCAGTGTCATAGGCGTACCTGCTAACCTCTGCGCTACGGTGGCTTCTCTCCTACTATTACCTCCCTGGATATATAAAACAAGTTGCCATTAATAAGATTTCGATATTTTTGTGTATAAATCACATTAAATTAATCGATTCATTTATCGTTGGATATAATAATGCCAATTAAGAGGCATTAAAAATCAAACGAGCAAACATAAATTACGAAAATATAGCAATTTGTTTTTTAAAGCCCATAAAATAATAAGCATAGCAACAACAATTATCATAAGCCAAAAATGAAATTATAACAATTATCTAATATAAAAATTCCAAATCAAATACATACAGACATACTTTCATATTGCCAAGCAAAAACTATAAAAAATATTTAAACAAACTGCCTTTAAATAACAGCAAAACACCGACGGCAATTCCCTTTTTAAAAGATCTGAAGATTTAACAAAATATTTTCAGAAACCATTATTTGGTCGAGGATGTCGTCATTATGGCTGTACAAAACGTGATCATGGCATTGTTTTTGTTTCAGGCTTTGCCAAGGTACAACAATAACGTCGGCAACAACAACAATGCTGAATGGCTTGCTGTATACCCATATGCACACACACATACGCCTATACACATATAAACCTGCTTTTGGTTGTTCATAGCCACCGCATACATTTAGCCCAACACGTATAACGAATGACTGTGTCTCACCAAAAACGCCCAAGTGAGTGTCTGCCTTGAAGAGCATGACTTGTTAATGGGTATCTCAACATGATGGCTGCTTGCATGAGAGTAAACGAGAGGGAAGACTAATGGCTGCCCCTAACAGAGTTATGGCAGGCGATCAAAGGCATTATGGCAATGGCAACACTACGCACACAAGAGAACAACAACACTCGCTATGTTAGGAGGATCTTGATTCACTAGACCCAACCCATTAAAGACTTTGTGTAGTTACCAAAGAGAACACATCCATATACATCTCTCATCTCTCTTAATGAGAGAGCACAAGGTAATATCTATGCAAGTAGTACTGTACACATAAAATTTTATATCGCTGAGGATGACACATATTTTCATAATACTTCTAATTTTTCGTTAGTCTTTAGCTTGGGAAGGAATATAAAAATGTAAAAATGAGGGAAAACATCTCCTAAAAATCTGTTTTACGAGTAGTTGGCCTACAATTGATCTTTTTATTTGATTTTAAATGATCATTAAACAGAATTATGAGCCAGCAAGCCACCATCACTGCCACCACCAACAACACTCAAAACAATAACAGCCAATAAAAAAAGTGCCAAAAGTCCAATAAAAAACACCAACATATTGCGGTGAAGATGATGGCCAAAACAAACGGGCCAACATAATGGTACATATCGCAAAACAACAAAATCAAAGAAAAGAAAAAAACATCAACTTGAATGGTAAATGTCGTTATTTTTCAATGTTTCCTAGAGTCAAGAGATCTTCTACTGACAGTCCGCTCTGCCGTTGAGTAGACCAAATTCTCCGTATTGTGTTAGGTTCGATTTGGACTGTTCTGTTTTTGTTTTTTTTTACAACTGCACTGGTTTATTAGTGTTAAAGTGCGTAATATAGGTGAACTGTTTAAAAATATTATTGCTAATATAAATGTACATTCAGATGGATGAATGGCTGTATGGCTGGCTGGCTGCTTGACTAAATGGATGGATGTATGGCGTTTGTGTTGTTGGCTTTTGTAGCCTCATAAAATTAACAAAATAAAATATATCACCGTTTAACCGAAAGCAGCAACGGCAACAGCCACGGCTATAACAGAAAATAAACAGCCACTGCCACCGCCGCCGTCGCTCTGTATTTTGGTTTTTATTTAAGGCTTAATTTTGTTTGATGAGTTTTTAAACGATTGTAAAAATTCCTCCATTTCATGGCTATATATTCACACACTACTTGTGTGTAACAAAAACAAAATCCTATAAATGAACGAATATGTAGTAGGTACTTGGCATTACTGCTGGGTGCATCCATCAAACACTCTAGAGTTGGTTCGTCACTTCGCCATTCAGTCATAAATACAACAAACATTCAAATAATAAATTTTTATTAGCCCTCGTCTTTCAAATCACTGCAAAGTGTTTGTGATGAATGAATTTGGTTGTAATATACTCGATGCTTGGACGGACATGGCGTGGAGAATGTTTTTATTGGAAATTATTGGAAATGAGAACACATAGGTGGGTTTTCTTAATGCACTGAGATGTAGCAAAAATAGAAGTAAATAAAAGCAACAATTATTTGCTGCGGGAACATTTATTTGTTATAAATATAAAAAGCTTATAAAGCAAATCTTTTTCAAAACTTTTTTTACAAAAGTTTGGGAAATATTCGTTTAAATATAACTATATCTTTATAACCTGCAACATAGGTTTCTGGAATTAGATCAAATTTCGGTCAAACATCAAAAGATGATCAGTTCAAGCAACAATTACGAATATTTCAAATTTATGTAACTTCTTTATCAGATGCATACATACTCTGTGATTAAGGGAAAATGCGAAAGTTGGTATAAAAAAGGAAAAAACGAATGGAGCGGGTCACAATTTAAATTTTAACCAACTAAATTGATGTTTTAAAACTGTGCAGCCCAATGGAGATATAACAGGGGCGAATGATGGAAGTACAACTTCTTGATTCTCCTATTGATCCTGGTGGTTTTCTAAAGAAAACCATTTGAAAATGTGCAACTAAAATTTCAGGAAATTATTGTCTGTGGAGGAAAAGGTGTAAAAGTGGTCGCCTATGCTGATGACGTGGTAATTCCGGTTTGGGGAAGTTTCCCAGCCCTCTTAGAAATATACTTCAGGAAGCTCTACATGCAACAGAGATGTGGGCTATCGATAGTGGTCTAGGTGTAAATCCGTGCAAGACAGAAGTAGTTCTTTTCAGCAGGAGAAACAAGTTACCTACGGTGGCACTTGTCTCCTTGGTAGGAGAGAATGTTTCATTTACAGAAAACGTAAAATGCCTGGGGGTTTTGCTGGACAGGAAATTGAACTTCAAATCCAACATTTTGGAAAGAGCCTTATGCACCTGCAAGAGAGCCATTGGCAAAAGTTGGGAGTTTAGCCCGCGTCATGCATTGGGTATATACTGCATACTATAATGCTATATGGTGTTGTGGACTGGTGAACGGCGCTACAAAAGTCCACCTGCTGTTCAATAGTCAACCGTTTCCAAGGGATGGCTTGTTTGTGCATCACAGCCGCACTGAGGACGACATCATCTGATGCACTGAATTTAATTCTACGTCTAATACCTCTGGACATTGTGTAGTTGCTGCCACTGCCGTGAGGCTAAAGGAGCTTTCTCTTTGGGCATGTGGCGGCTATGGAAACTATGTTATCCTTTATACAATGTCCGATGTTCCAGGCAGTGTGGATTGCACCCTACCTGGACCGTTTTTTGATAAAAAAGTACTGTACCACTATTCCTGATATAACCGATTGGAACTACAATATCCCTGGTAATAGAAGTTGCATAGACTTCTTTACGGATGGTTCTAAGTCCAACAGCAAAACTTCAAGGAAAGGGCAGAGAAGAATCGTAAAGTCCGCAGAAAATAAGAAACAGATTAAGAAACATTTAACCAAAATAAACTCCAAAGATAAAAATACCAAGCTGCCTTCAACTCGTCCTATTTATGGATCGCTTTCTTCAAGTTCTCTCGACCTTTTATTCTCATGGGAAAGCAACAACAAGTAAAATTTAGGCTTCTTGTGGGTCAAGAAGTCAAATCCGGGGAACAAGAGGTTAGAATAGAAGTTATTGTGCGAAATTTCTTCCAAACCCGATGAAAATTGATGCTTATAATAGTTCAAGCAGTTAAATCTGAAAAATGGTTTATATAGGAGCTTTGTAAAGGGTAAGTTTTTAGCTATTTCGGATGGGGTACCGGGTGGGCCGCCCTACCCCAAAACCTACAAAATATATTTATGGACCCATCACGACAGTATGGGACTCAAATGAAAGATAGTTAATATTAGAAAACGTATCTGATATCCAATTGTCGGAACAAGTGTTTGGGGGATCACTATTTGATCAGCTATTTGAGTTTAAAATACGAATCTGACATTCAAATGTAGGACCAAGCATTTGGGGGGTCGCCCCTTCTCAAAAACATGCCCCAAAGAGGGTAAATTTACGACCATATCAATATGGGTCTCAAATGAAAGGTCTTTTGGAGTTAAACAGGAATCTGATATCAATATTCGCGAAAAAGTTTCCATGGGTCCACCCTATCTCCGTAACACCACACCATAAAACCCCCAAATAGGACGTAATTTCTACCCAAGACAATTTGGATCTTCAAGACAGTGGAGCTCAATATTGATAGTTTTTTGGGCCCCTACCCCAAACCGGACATATTTGCTGACTTTTGCAATAAAAGGCTTAAATGAAAGGTATTTGAGATTAGAAAACTAATTTGATATCTACTTTAGAAGTCAATGCCAATATGGGGGTTCAAATAAATGATATATATCGATACATGAGAATAGAGCACGTAGTTGATATTTTTTCCGGGTTTAGTGTTTGGGGGACCACCCCACTCTCCAAAACAGCCATAAATCGGGCATATTTACAGACCATGTCAATGTGGGGCTCATATGAAATTGATACCCACTTTCGGAACCAATTTTCTGGGGGTCTACCCCTTTCCCAAAATAGACCACAAACAGCAATTATTTACTCACCTCACCATCGCAATATGGGGCTCAACTAAAGATATTTGGAAGTTGAATACGAATATTCAACTGTGGGACCATGTATTTGGGGCACCACTCTTTGGAGGCCACCGTAGTGCAGAGGTAAACGTGTCCGCCTACGACGCTGAATGCTTGGGTTCGAATCCTGGCGAAAGCATCAGAAAAAATTTTTAGCGGTGGTTTTCCCCTCCTAATGCTGGCAACATTTGTGAGGTACTATGCCATGTAAAACTTCTCTCCAAAGAGGTGTTGCACTGCGGCACGCCGTTCAGACTCGGCTATAAAAAGGAGGCCACTTATCATTGAGCTTAAATATGAATCGGACTGCACTCATTGATATGTGAGAAATTAACCCCTGTTCCTTAGTGGAATGTTCATGGGCAAAATTTGCATTTGCTCTTTCCCCAAAAAGCCCTCAAAGTTAAGAATTTGCCAACCATGCCAATATGTGGCTTAAATGAAAGGTATTTGAGATTGGAAAACTAATTTGATAACCAATTTTGGGGCCAAGTGTTTGGGGGACGTCTCATCCTATAAACTCTACTTAAACTAATGGCAGTATGGGGTTTAAGTAAATGGTATTTGAGACAAGAGCACGATGCTGATATTTTTTTAGGGTCAAGTGTCTAGGAGACCATCACCCCCCCCGAAAATACTCCTAAATCGGACATCGTGAGAATATCTTTTTAGAATGGCATTAAACCCTCCGAGCGAATTCGTGGTCCAATAAAGACCGTATGGAATTCAGATAAAGGCACTTATATTGTTATACTGTTGGGCAAGCGATATGCATATACCATGGCTTACCATGGCATTTCACTAAAAGCTCTTTTTTGGTCGAAAATATATATTCAAAGGACAATTATGTTCCATATTAAGTAAAGGAAGGCGCAGCGGAGCGGGCCCAGTTCAGCTAGTTTTCTATAAAAATCTTTTTTGAGACTGTTTCTCGAATACTAATCATAGTTGAGAAAGGCACTTCCATACATAGTTGTAATAGAAAAGCCATTTCGGTGACTTCAATTAATTTTCAATAACAATTTAATTGTATTGTAATCAATCAAATGTATAAGGAATTATTAATATTCTCTTTGAGCCATAATTTTAATCATTGTATTTGGATTTCCTGTACATTCAAATGCCTCATTAAAGTTTCAAACACATATCGTAATTAAGAAATTCACACGAATACTTTACTCTTTTTTTATTATTAATGTTTACAATCAATTTTATGGCTGACTGTTATGTGCTGTTTTCTGTTTCATGCTATTCGATTTATTTGCACGAATTGAACGCATACTCGTATATGGGTGTTATAGCATATTAATGCCTCATAAAAAAAAATATACATATATTCATTGACAAAAAAAAATACAGTGTATAAACTACAATTAAACAATCAATTTATTTTATAGACATTAAGGTATCATAAAAAGATGAGTACATTGTATTCAAATGAACAAGTCTTGAGAAATACAAATTTCTTTTGCTTATAGAAGAAGAAATGATAATTGAAAATGTGTGCGAAAGATACTGGCTTCAGAACAAGATTTATACCAAAACTTATACTTTCTTAAATGGTTAAATAATTGATTTTTCTTAAATATTCAAATATTCAACGCATTGTGTATTCAAATAAGAATTCTTAGTAAAATGCAATCTGAATTATACCAGTAAATCAAAGATATATGTAAGTTATCTGAGTTCCTTAGTGAACTAAACTTCAAGTCTTAAAAACATGTTCCAATAATAAACAAGTAAGAGCGTGCTAAGTTCGGCCGGGCCGAATCTTATTACACTCCACCATGAATCGCATTTGTCGAGCTCTTGCCACGGTATCTCTTTTTAAGGCAATCAAAGGATAAAAGAAAATATTTGCTATGTTATTGGAACTATGTCAACTTATGGTTCATTTCGGACCATAATTGAACTGAATATTGGAGACCATAGTAGAAGTCATTATGTAAAATTTCAGACAAATCTAGTAAGAATTGCGCACTTTAGAGGCTGAAGAAGTAAAATAGGGGGATCGGCTTGTAGGGGAGCTGCATTAGGCTATAAACCGATTAATGCCATTTTCGACACGTATGTTTAAGGTCATGAGAGAATCCGTTGTACAAAATTTCAGGCAAATTGGATAATAATTGCGACCTCTAGAGGCTCAAGAAGTCAAGATCCCAGATCGGTTTATATGGCAGCTATATCAGGTTATGGACCGATTTGAACTATTCTTAGCAAAGTTGTTGAAAGTCATAACAAAACACCTCATGCAAAATGTCAGGCAAATCGGATAATACTTGCGTTCTCTAGAGGCTCAAGAAGTCAAGACCCCAGGTCGGTACATATGACAGCTATATCAGGTTAAGGACCGATTTGAACTATATTTAGCACAGTTGTTGAAAGTTATAACAAAACTCCTCATGCAAAATTTGGTGCCTTGAGTTGTTTTAGGCCTTTCAACATACTTCTTCAATTTGGCTCTGATCGGTCCAGATTTGGATATAGCTGCCATATAGACAGGGGCCCATAAAAGGCGAATTTATTATCCGATTTCTCCGAAATTTGGGACAGTGAATTGCGGTAAGCTCTTCGACAACTCCCTGCAATGTGGCCCAGATCGGTCTAGATTGGGATATAGCTGCCATATAAACCGATCTCTCGATTTAAGGTTTTAGGCCCATAAAAGGCGTATTTATTGTGTGATTGCGCCGAAATTTGAGACAGTGACTTATGTGAGGCTTTTCGACATCCGTGTCGTAAATGGTGCAGATCGATCTATATTTGGACATGGCTACGAAAAAGACCAATATTTTGTTCTACAAATTGAACAATGACTTGTACTTATTAGACCACTCAATATCCGTGTCGAATTTGGTCCTAATCGGACCATATTCCGATAAAGCTACTATGGGGGCATAAATTATGCATTTTTCATCGGATTATGATGAAAAGTGGTTTACACTATACCCGAGGTGGTGGGTATCCAAAGGTCGGCCCGGCCGAACTTAACGCCTTTTTACTTGTTATGATAAGACTTTAAGATGCACTGCTCAAATGGCTAAAATCTGGAAAAATTATTTTCTTAATTTTACCGAAGATTATCTACACTTTCTATACGTTTTAAATATTTTGATAATTAACATCGAATACCTTACCAATTTGTAAACCAAAAACACTATAATCGCATTTGAAGAGCAGAATATTTAATTCTTTCTTCCACTCAGAAAAAAAAGACAAACTGTATGTATATATTCCTACGATTATTTTTATGCTCAACATATTTTAGATTTAAATTATCATATCTTATGTGACATATTTACGACTGACGGACACCATTTGTTTGATTTTGAATTTATTCTTTCAAAAAGGGTGATGTCAAGACTATGAATAAAATCTACATATTTAACACTTTTTCCAATCGACCATATTAAATTTCATTTAAATAATGGTGACGATGGTGTCAAGCCTACCTTTTGGACCATTTATGTGAAAGCAGGTTATTCTAATACTACATAAGTAGGTAGTGAATGGAATGCTTTGAATTTTAACTCCATCGATTTAGATTAAAATATATGAGGCGATGCAAAAGAATAGAAGAACAAAAAGAACGGAAAAGGGAACAATGACAAGGCATATAAGCAATGCATTGAAACGGACAGGTATTTTTCTATGGGAGTTTTATAACTATTCTTAAGCGAAACAAAAGCGATCTTTAGGTACTTGGAGAATATTTAAGGTTTAATATTTTTGATGCATAAGTCAAATGAAATATTTTGAAAAATTCGTTGTAAAGCTTTCTGTGTTGAAGTAACTAACTTTTCACAAAAACAAAATCCTTTTATAATCCATATAACTCTTTATATAAAACCACAGATCAATTTGAAATCGTAAAAAACTCTTCATAATTTTAAATAAGACCCTAAGACTTCCGATTAACATTTTCAGCAATCCATTTGAGAAATATTTTTCAGTTTCCTGTTACTCACTTGTTTCAAAGAGAAGATTTCTAGAAATCAAAAGAAAGTGAAGCTATTAAAAAAGGTCAAACAATCATTACCATAATCATTACAATTACAATATACCTTTCTGTATGAATGGCGTCCTCAAAAACATCGTCTGCGTGGAAAAAAAGTTTTGAGCGGAACGCTCCTTCCCGCTCTTCAAACCCGCCCGAACTTATAAAACAAACAAAGCACTCTTGTAATATGTCTATAAGTATCATATTGACTTGGTATGGTCTACCATGCCAAAGATATAGAAAGAAAAAAGATACAAGGGTCGCCTTTTATATTTCAGGATAAGAGAACACAAAAACAAATTTAATCAAATTTTTTGTTTTGCAAAATATTCCCCATTAAGATCTATACACCATGCATTTGAAGGAATTGTCGAAGCACTTTTGCCACTCTGATTGAGGTATCTCCAAAATATGCATTCTGAACACATCAACCGCTTCTTCAGGTGTGACTCATCAATTCGATGTTTTGAGTGCTCAAAAATGCAGTGGTTTCGTGTTTTTGGATCATTTCTTTCGACCAATCGATACGAACCTTTTTTTTGAGCGATTGATAGATTGTGTTGGATCCAACGCGAATACATTTTTTTGATGGTCAAATGTTCATCTAATATTCAATGTATGCTGATCCCCCTAATGTCTAAGGTTGTCTCAATCTCATATTAGGCCAAATGACGATCTTGAAATATCAGTTGGCGCACACCATCAATGGTTTTTGGAACAACTGATTTTTGACGGTTTTCACGAAATTCGTCTTGGAGTGAACTACGACCTCGGTTGAACTTACCAAACCATTGATAAACACTGCTCCTTGATGGAGCTTCATCGTCAAACATTGAATTATGTTCATCGATGCACTTAATTGTTGAGTTTATCCACGTCGCAAATTCTAAAAAATAATCGCACGAAAATGTTTACGATTTAATTTCATTTTTTGGGCGAGATGAATCTTTAAATTACTGTAAAACACACAAATACCGCTCGTATGGTTCTGAGTACGTATAACGTCAAAAATGTCAAGCTTTACGATAGAACTTAATCGCCCTGGGACTAGGACGTTTTTGAATGACCACAGCTTCTCTAATCATCGTTATATTAGTTTCGGCCTTCTACGAAATCCTTTAGATGTAGTCCCTCGGCTTAACAGAATAAAAATAGATTGTGATAAGCACACACATTACTGCGAATCGGACGAACATATATATCGGAGCTACATCTAAATCTGAACCGATTGCGAGCAAACTTCTTAGATACTGTGACAGTCGTCGAGGAAAACGTTGTACGAAGTTTTGGGAATAATGGTCAATAAATGCGCTTGCAGTGGCTCTAGGAGTGAAAATTGGGCGATATGTATATATATATATATATATATATATAGAAGAGCTATATCTAAATCAGAACCGTGAATTTCCATGAAATTCACCAGTAATGTCGAGTCAAGAGAAAATATTTCCTAACAAATTTCAAGAGAATCGGTAAACAAATGACCGTTTTATTGCATTATTACGGCAAATCAGAGGAACATATATATGGGAGCTATTTCCAACTCTGAGCCGATTTCTATGAAATTCACCTGTAATATCGGGAGCCATAAGAAAATCCTTCCTGCCAAAGGAAAGAAAGAATCGGTTAACGAATGACCATTTTATTGCAGTATTACTGCAAATCGGACGAACATATATATGAGAGCTATATCCAAATCTGAACCGATTTTTTCCAATTTCAATAAGCTTCGTCTCTAGGCCGAAAAACATGCCCATACCAAATTCAAGACGATCGGATGAAAATTGCGACCTGTAGTTTGTACACAATTTAACATGGACAGACGGACAGAGAGATAGATGGACATAGTTAAATCGAATCAGATAGTGATTCTGAGTCGATCGGTTTACTTATCAACGGGTCTATATCTCTTCCTTCTGGGTGCTACAAACAAATGCACTAAGTTATAATACCCTGTACCACAGTAGTGGTGTAGGGTATGAATTTCAGCAGTTGTTAACTCCTCACTTGAACGTAGATAGGGATGCCAGTTGGTAGTCATAGCAAGAGCCTTAAATCCAAGATTTTGGAAACGAATTCGGCTGTCTATGAACCAAAAAGCAGTCAAATTTTAAGATCGGGAGGTATAGCAGATTTTGCTTAGGTCAAGAAGTGAGCCCAGAAGTTGCTCCAGTATTATGACTGAATTATATGGGAGCTACATCTCATTAAAGAGCGATTCAAACAATATGGGGCATGGATGTTGCAAGTCAGATGTAGTAGAAAGACTACATGTAAAATTTAACACAAGCTGGAATATTTGTGACCTCTAGGTGCTCATGGATTCAAAGTAGGAAATATTTTTGTAGGAGTACTAAATATTAGATCTCGTTTGAGCTTCCCTAGAGCCCTTTTGGTAAAACGATGTGAAATCGGAAAATCTATTTGTTTTGAATTCATATCAGAGAAAAGAGCTATTCCAAACAATACTTGGCTTGAACCCTGCAAAGCATAACCAAACCCCACATGTAAAATTTGAGCAAAATTGGTAAAGAAATGCCACCTTAAGTTAAGAAGGCATATAAGAGGATTCGATTGGTTGCTTCTAGGCACCCAAAATATCAAATCAAGGGATAGTAAATCGAAACATGGCCCCATTTGGCATATTTACAATCCTGTCTAACTCACATCAGTTCGACGCATTATTATATTTGCTCTTTATTTTTAACAAATAGCGAAAGAGATTTTTTCTTCCAAACCAGAATTTTCTTGTATTTATTAGATTTAAAGTAATGTCTTTTTCAGACATTCACCAAAATCAAAAATACTACTCCCTTTCATAAATTTGTGTATGCATGTATATTAACAAAAGATCTCAAAATACATACCAAACATATGAAAACAAATTAGAGCATCAACTGGCAGCAGACATCGGATTTTATTTACCATCGCTGCATGTGGCCAGTTATGCGACTATCAGACAAAATCAAAAAAAAGTATAACTCGAAACCCTTTCTTTAGTTGGCATACAATGAAAAGCAAATCTTGTCTGTCCTTCCGCCAAGACTACTTTATGATGTCATAGAAGGCTAATATTTGTATAGAGAGACAAATTCAAATTTGTCACTTAAGTAGATGTTGTTGTATGGCTTGCTAGCTGGCTGTTCAAGCGCCCGCTTGTTGTGCCTGCCTATCTATCTGCCCGCCTAAGCATTGAGTAACACTTTGTTTGCTTTGCCTCTGACCGTTTGGTCTATTTTTATGAAAATTTTTATGATTTTATTGTATTTACGCATAATTTCCTATTCATGCTGATTTATGACATGACAAACGAACGTACAAACGTATGAACCCTTTTGGGCATAGCATGCTCCTTTGGGTAATTTTTTGAATATTCATGGACCGATTTCAAATCTGATCGAATTTCAGTGAAAACCTTTTCATTGTTGCCTATTCTAGCGCACTGTCGGGCTGTTTAGCGTGAACAATGGATTTCAGTTTTGTTGTATTTCGTTAGAGGTTGTGCAAGAGCGGTTAAAGGGTAGCAACATCTTCATGGCATTGTTGGTGGGCCATTTCCAAATTTTCACAAATATTTGTTTAACTTTTCAACTGCTGCTGCTGTTGTTGTTACTGGTGCGTCGGAGACTGCTCTGATTTTTAGTCAAAATAGGCGTTAGTGTAACACATTTTTGTTTGCTGGCCATGTTGTTTTTGTTTATCGTTGCATATTTTTGTTTATGGTTATTATCGCCAAGAAAAGGCAACAACAAAACGGGCAGAAATTTTCGAATATTTAACCCGGGGTGTCTGTTTATTTTAAAGATAAATAAACATGCATCACTACGTACATTGGACCTTTGGCTTGAATTATTGTAAAAGCAGCATATCTTCGTTTCGGTCTGAAAAGGATTGAATTTTTGTTTATCAAATTTCTTTCTTCTTTTCATTTTGAGAAATTTTCATGGGTTCGTTGTTTTATTCAGTAATGCGTCGGCGTTTTTTCTACTTTTGGTTCGTTTTGCATTGGCAGCATTTTTCTTTTTGGTCGTGTGACTTTATTTTTGATATTTGCCAATGTAAACAAAAATGTTTCATGGCTCTGGTAATGACGTCACTGTGAAATTTCGATTTTATTATTTGTAACGGAATGAAATGTTTCTATTGATAGAAAACAAGTAAAAGCGCGCTAAGTTAGGCCAGGCCGAATGTTATATACCCTCCATCATGGAGACCACAGTAGATGTCTATGTGTAAAATTTCAGCCAAATCGAATTAGAATTTTGCCTTTAAGGGGCTCAAGAAGTAAAACAGCTATTTTATATAGGCTAAAGACCGATTCGGACCATATTTGACATATATGTTGGAGGTCATGGTAGAAGCAGTTGTACAAAATTTCAGCCAAATCAGATAATAATTACGCCCTCTTGAGGCTCAAGAAGTCAAGAATCAAGATCGGTTTATATGGCAGCTATATCAAGTTATGGGCCGATATAAACCATATTAGGCACAGTTGTTGGAAGTCATAATAAAACACCTCATGTAAAATTTCAGTCAAATCGGATAAAAATTGTGCCCTCTAGACGCTCAAGAAGTTAAGACCCCAGATCGGTTTATATGGCAGCTATATCAAAACGTGGACCGATATGCCCATTTACAATCCCAACCGACGTACACAAATAAGAAGTATTTGTGCAAAATTTCAAGCGGATAGCTTAACTCCTTCGAATGATAGAGTGCTTTCGATAGACGAACGGACGGACCTTCAATGGTTCTTCATTTTGATTAGTTAGGCAGTGAAATATTCAATAACGGATTTGTTATTACCACACTGGTTTTGGCATTAAAACCAATAACAATACCAATTAATTTAATGTTTGAAGATTATTTCATGCAAATGTTGATTGTGACTGTGCCTCAAATGGTCCATCCGCTTGGTAAAATTTTGGTATACTCTTTCCAATATCTCAGCCAGTATCTCACTAATAAATGCTTAAATTTTGTCTTCCAGTGCGTCAATTGAAGCGGACTTGTCTGTATAGACATGAGCTTGAATATAGCCCCACAAAATTATTCTAAAGGCGTTAAATCGCATGATCAATGCGGCCAATTGACCGGTCCCGAACGTGAAATAAAATGTGCACTGAACTTGCCTCTCAATAAGTTCATTGTTACGACTGCTGTGTGGCATGTGGCACCGTCTTGTTGGAACCACATGTCATGAAAGTCAAGCTCTTGCATTTTGTGCAAAAAAAAAAGTTGGATATCATTTCATGGTAGCGATCACCATTCACAGTTATGTTGCGATTCGCATCATAATTGAAGAAGGACTGTCCAATGATGCCACTACCCCATAAACCGTACCAAACTGTGACTTTTCTGGATGCATTGGTAGCTCTTGCAATGCTTCTGGCTGATCTTCACTCCATAATCGATAATTCTGCTTATTAATGTACCCATTTAGCCAAAAATGAGCTTCGTCGTAAAATGGAAGAAGCGCGCCATGAGCTTTCTTCACAGGGCACTTATTTTGATAATAAAATTCAATACTTTGCAAGCGTTGACGTAAGACGATTCATGGTTATATTATAGTCCAAACTGAAGACGTTTGACAATGAAACAAAACACGAAACGTGCTTGAGCTGTATAAAACAGTTTTGCAAAAGAGATAATATTTTAAAAATCACCCTTTATTTCACCCATACCATACGGAATTGTTTTGATTCCATACGGTGTTGCTGTACTATCAATACCGTATGGTACTGATATTGGTATCAACTTTTCTCTCTGGATGTACCATCCACCATGGATCGCATTTGACACGTTCTTTGAATGACTTTTTCAAATATATAGGAGTTATATACACAGACACAGACGAACCGTACTTGTCATGACTATTGGAAAAAAAAATGAGGCCTCTATGGGCTCAAGAAGTCAAATCGACATATTGAAGGTCATATTATAAAAAGGGCCAATGTCTACCATATTCGATGCATCATTTCTTGCTCAAGATGGCAAATTTTAAGATCAAATACTTATGTACATAGAAACATACACATACCTATTTTCCAATGAATATTCTCTCAAAGAACAGGGGATAATTTCCCATATCAATGAGTGCAGTACTATTCAATTTTCAGCTCCTAGTTAGAGAAGTTCTTACATGGCTAGATACCTTACAAATATGGCCAGCATTTTGCAAAAGAATAACGACCGCTGGAAAACATTTTTATACCAACCACCATAGGATGGGGGTATACTTATCTAGTCATTCCATTTGTAACACCTCCAAATATTCGTCTAAGACCCCATAATGTATATATATTCTTGATCGTCTCGCCGTTCTGAATCGATTTAGCCATTTCCGCCCGTCCGTCTGTAAAAAACATGATAGAGGTCGAACGCGTAAAGCTAGCCATTTAAAATTTCGCACAGATACTTAATATCGATCGTTGGGGATTGCAAATGGGCTATATCGGTTCAGATTTAGATATAGCTCCCATATAAACCGATCTCACGTTTTGACTTCTTGAACCCCTGAAAGCCGCAATTTTTATCCGATCTTTGCATGTAGTGTTTAGTTTTGAATTCCAAGAACTGTGCCAAGTACGGCCAAAATCAGTCTAACCTGATATAGCTCCCATGTAAACCGGTCTCTCGATCATCCTTGTTCGGTTCCTAGAAGTTTTAATTTTGCTGGTTTGTCAGAAGTTTGGTATATAGAATAAAATGATGGCCTACTACTTAATTTATTTTGTATAACTTTTTAGCAGAATGCATGGTGGTGAGTGCCCAAGATTCGGCCCGGGCGAACTTAACACGTTTTTACTTATTTTTACTTATGTTCACGCTGGGATTTAAACCAATGCATTCGGCGTCATAGGCGAACATGGTAGCTTCATCGCCACTATGGCCTCCATTCCATATTTGGGATGGACCAGAAATAGCAAACCCGACGACGGAATTAATGTTACTTTAAAGATTTGGTTATGGTGGCTGAATTAACATTAGAAAAGTTTTTTTCTGTCCTCAGAAACTTAAACCTTTAAGAAGTTGAAAACTTGTAAATTTTTATTCCAAAAAATATTATATGGATGGAAATGACTTCAATGACCACGAGGTGGACGACACCTCATTTTTCGAATATCCCTTTAAACACTTTACAAAATTATCCCCCATGAATTTACAAAAAATTATCATATCATAGTCATTTGTTGTATCTGGCTTTTGTAATGGGCTTTCTTCATTCCATTTCAAATATCTTCTTTCATATCAATTGGAATTTCATTTTATGAAATCAAGTCACATGTGTTGCATTAATCGTCCATGCTTATTTAGATGGTTGGTATGGTGCGGCATTGGTTGTCTCCTCTATTGTATGGTTGGCAGCATTCATTGCTACGTTCTTCATCGATACGTTCCAATTTTTAATGAACGACAAAAGAAAACGTCGAATGTTGCGAGTTTTTGTTGAACAAGAAAAAAGGGTCCATATTTTTGTTTCAGTTGCCTGTAGTTGTTTTTGTTGTTGCGTTTTCTATATGGTGTGCAGAGACATTAAAAAAACAACATGTACGTCAATAAATTCATCGAAATAATGGTTAATATAAGGGGATCAACATACGCACACACACACACACACACACAGATACTTGCACACAAGCCAAAAAGAGCCGAAAAGCGGATACACCACCAACTCACAGTACAACATCGGCCAGTCACAAAGACAGTTCATGGCATCAGTTTCTATCTTAACCTCCCCGATATATACACAGCATCAGCAGCACAAGCACTTTGAAGTCAGCCATCGTCATCAACATCTATTTCAGTGCCATCATACCCAGAACGTTCAAAAAACCAAATTCAGTTCAGCCAGACAATAAGTGGAGGGACAGACAGACATATGGACAATCTGTAATGACGTTGATGCTGTTGATGGCAAACGCGAGCATCAGCAACCCAACAAGCAAGACCTCTTGATTGCGTGTTGTATTTCGACATGTTTTCATACGATAAATACGTGGTTACTTTTCGACTAAGACTTTTTTCAACATTCATATTAGGGTGGATGATAATGGTAAGGAGGAACAACAAGGAGGTAATATAAAAAAATAAAAAAGTAAAGAAATGCAAAGTTCGGCCTGGGTGAATCTTGGGAACCCACCACTATGGATTTGCTAAAAACTTATATAAATTAACTTAGTTCTAGGTTTCGTAGAAGGCTAACTAACGGGAGCTGGGTTTCTAAAGGAGCATGGATATTGGAAGTCCTAACTAAATAATAGAGCAAAATTTCAGATAAATCAGGAAACAATTCCCGCTTCCAGGGGCACAAGATATCAAACCGAGGGATGGGTTTACATGGGAGCTATATCAGGTTATACACTGATTTTGGACCGTACTTAGCGCTGATGTTGTAGTAGTCGTAACTGAACACTGCGTGCGAAATTTCAGACTGATCGGATAACAATTGCAGCTTCTAGGGGCCCAAGATGCAATATCGGAATATGGGATCTATATCGACTTATATACCAATTTGGACAATACTTGGCGTGTTCATTGAAAGTCTTAACTGACCGCTACTTGAACAATTTCATCCCAACAGCCCGAAAAGTATGACCCATTCGCATTCCCCAACAATCTACATCAAGAAATAACTGTGCAAAATTTCAGGCGCCTAGATTTACGCGTTCGAACGCTGTCAAGATTTCAACAGACGGACGGACGGACGTTGCCAGATCGACTTAAAATTTCAAGACGATCAAGAATACATATATTTAATTAGGTCTCAGATCAATATTTCGAGATGTTACAAACGAAATGACTAGATTAGTATACTCCCCATCCTATGGAGGTGGGTAAAAAATCATGTTAAGATTGGCCGGACTGTATCTTTTATACGCTTAACCACGAATTCAAGATTCTGATTTGGATCATTTGTGAAAATTGGAAGCTATAACAGAACCACAGGCATAGAGTTTTATCCAAATTGTTCTCTTTCCAAGGATTTTGGTAACGATTTAAAGCCAAAGAAGTAAGAGAGTGCTAAGCGCGGTATCTCTTTGCGCGGTATCTCTTTTTAGGCATACAAACAAAAATGAATAAGAACTGTTATGCTATTAGAGCTATATCAAGTTATAGTCCGATTCGGGCCATAAATGAACATGGTAGAAGTCATTGCGAATATTTCAGTCCATTCGGATAAGATTTGCGCCTTGTAGGGGCTCAAGAAGCATAATCGGGAGATCAGTTTATATGGGAGCTGTATCAGGCTATAGATAGATTAAGACCATATTGAAAATGTATGTTGAAGGTCATGGGAAAAGCCGTTGTACAAAATTTTTGCAATATCGAATAAGAATTGCGCCCTCAGTGGCTCAAGAAGTTACGATCCAAGATCGTTTATATGACAGCTATCAGGTTATGGACCGATTTAAACTATACTTAGCACAGTTGTTGGAAGTCGTATCAAACAACTTCATGCAAAATTTCAGCCAAATCGGATAAGAATTGCGCCTTCTAGATGCTCAGGAAGTCAAGACCCAAGATCGGTTTATATGGCAGCTATATCAAAGTATTGACCGCTTTAGCCCATTTACAATCTCAACCGACCTACACTGAAAAGATATATTTATGCAAAATTTCAAGCGTCTAGCTGTACTCCTTCGAAAGTTAGCGTTATTTCGACAGACGAATGGACGGACGGATGAATGGACGGACGGATGGACGGACGGACGGATGGATGGACGGACGGATGGATGGACGGACGGACGGACGGATGGACGGATGGATGGATGGACGGACATGGCTTGAACTACTTAAAATGATCAAGAATGAATATATAAAATGATCAAGAATGAATATATGATGATCAAGAATATATATATATTTTATGGGGTCTTATATTACATTTCGAGGTGTTACAAATGTAATGACGAAATTGGTATACTCCCAATTCTATGGTAGAGGGTATAAAAATGAATAATTCAATACAGCATCTGGATAGCACGAACTTTGTTATATGTTGTAAAGATTTGACGAAACAAGTAAACACATGATAAGTTCGGGCTGGTCGAGTCTTGGGAACTCACCATGGATTCAACTAAAAATTTAAATAATTGAACTTAGTTGAAGGGCATATGTGTAATTTGCGTACAACCTTTTTACCAAAAAAAATTGCAAATTTTGCCCATGAACATTCCATTAAGGAACAGAGGCAAACTTCTCACATATCAATGAGTGCAGTCCGATTCAAGTTTAAGCTCAATGATAAAGGGCCTCCTTTTTATAGCCGAGTCCGAACGGCGTGCCGCAGTGTGACACCTCTTTGGAGAAAAGTTTTACATGGCATAGTACTTCGCAAATGTAGCCAGCATTAGGAGGGGAAAACCACCGCTGAAAATATTTTTCTGATGGTCTCGCCAGGATTCGAACCCAGGCGTTCAGCGTCATAGGCGGACATGCTAACCTCGCTACGGTGGCCTCCTACAACTTTTTTACCAAATCAACTAAAACATTAATTCTTAGGACCATAGAAGACTAAACGCGAGAAACTCATAACAGAATACCACGTGCTTATTCAGCACAATTTAAAAAAAATTGCCATTTTCAAGGTCTGAAGAAGGGAAATTGGGGAATTGTTTGAATGGGAGCTATGTCATTTTTCGGAAGGATTTGGACCATACTTACCACAGTTATTGAAACGTAATTGCAAATTTTTAGACAAATCAGATAGTAATTGCGGCTTCTAGGAGCCCACGAATTTAAGTCTAAGGATCATTTCATATGGGAGCTATAACCAAATCTGAACCGATATTTTTCATTTGCAATCTCCAACGACGTACATTTATGTGAAGTGTCTATGCAAAATATTCGTTCTACCCTTTATTCTATGGTGGTGGGTTTAAAAACCCGGAGGAGCACCGGCCCCGAACTATATAACTACCAACCTCGTATATGTGCATCTCAAACCCTGTGCATTTAGAAACAATGTCGGTGCGTTGAGCTCTATGCTGTCGTCCATCGGAATCATCCCAGACTGTCGAAGTATATCAGGAGAAACGTTGCATGATCACCCAGATTGGAGTAGAATTGCCCTAAGATAAATAACCTATGTCACTGCAGATGTTAAAAAAGGCAAATGCTTGATCTTCCGTATCAAGATGGCCTCTACAGTAATCATTATGCAGAACTCCCATGCATGCTGGCCTAGGGCCTAGAGTACTTGGAGATCTCTTGCCGAAAGCAAGCAGTCTATCTGTCTTTTTCTGGCTAAAACCAGTTCACAGAGTCATGGTAATCTGGCTGTGGTAATCCCACCAAGACCCTGCTACAATACTGGCCATCCCTATGTTCAGTATCTGGCCAAATGACACGCATACGACATTGACTACTGTTTCACTCATCGAGGACGAGTCCTTTCTCACATTTTAGTATGAGATAATGTTGATATGAGTTTTTGACCCTACTGGAGAAAATTTAGGGTTCTAAACATACCATTGCGCACATAAACCTAACTATTCTGAAATTCAAGGCCATGAGCATACTATCCACATATGTCTTGAGTTCAGAGAACGGAAGATTCTATTCCATCATTTCTATTTAATAATGGCAACGATATGCATTGGAATCCTATTATAGAGACCATTTGAGTGGCATCCGTGAAGATAGAGGTCCACCACGTTGAAAATACATTTCCATAAAATCTTGTTTTGAGCCGGACTCGGTGCCAGGTAACCCATCCCAACATTTCCCTGACTATCTGACGTATCAACAAGTAAGGAACAGGGGCAAACTTCTCACAATGAGTGCAGTCCGATACAAATTTAAGCTCAAAAATAAAGGGCCTCCTTTTAATAGCCGAGTCCGAACCGCGTGACGCAGTGCGACACCTCTTTGGAGAGAAGTTTTACATGGCATAGTACCTCACAAATGTTGCCAGCATTAGGAGAGGAAAACCACCGCTGAAAATTTTTTCTGATCAACAAGTATCAACAAGTAAAAAAGTATAAAGTTCGGCCAGGCCGAACTTTGGATTCCCACCACCTCGGGCATATATGTTAACCAGCTTTCGTCATAGTCTGGGAGAAAATGAATAATTTATGAACCCATTGCACCTATATTCAAATATGGTCCTATTTGGAATAAACTCGGCACGGACGTCGAATGGTCTAACAAATTCAATTCACCGTTTAAGTTGTTAAAACAGAATATTGATCAATATGGCAGCTTTATCAAAATATTGACCAATTTGAACTATATAGGGCACGGATGTTATAAAGCCTTACATAGGTTCTAGTGCCAGAGAACTCGGTTAATAAATGCGACTTTATGGGTCCAAGACCTTAAAACGGAAAATCGCTCTATGTGGCAGCTGTCCAAATATAGACCGATGGGGGTCATATTGAATACGGATGTCATAGGGCGTAACACAGACTACTATGTCCCATTTCAGTGAAATCGGGCAATAAACACAGCTTTTATGGGCCCAAGGACTAAAATCAGAAGATCGTCATTTATGGCAGCTATATCCAACTATAGACCGATCTGAAACATATAGGGAACGGATGGCGAAAAACCTAACATAGACCCTTGTGCCAAATTTCAGCAAAATTGGGTAATAAATGCGTCTTTTATGGGCCCAAAAACCCTAAATAGGGAGATCAGTCTATATGGCAGTTATACACAAATATAGCCCGATCTCAAACTATGCGCAATCCCAGCTCATTTCTTAATTTGCAACTTAATAGTCCATATATTCACTTTTAATCCAGCCTGCAATGGATCCTGCAACGACCCAGTTATTCCCATTCTTTGGATATTTTCAAACACTCAAACAAAATTCTTATTATACACAGCTTTCTACAAGCCCTCTGTTTGGAAAGATGCTACAATGGCTGTGTACATCTAGCAGATCATTTTTTGACTAATTCATCCCCCCCTCCTACCGAAAATCCTCATGCAGGAGTAGAAGGCGCAAAGTGTATTACGGCTTCCTCCTTCCGTATCCAAACCCATGACTAGGCCTGGATATTCTGTCTCTACTTCTCTCATATCAATGAATGTTGTCCGATTTGAAGGGTCTTGTTTTTATTGCCGAGTCTGAATGGAGTGCCGCAGGGTGACCAAAGTCGCCAGCATTAGTGAGAATTTAACCCAGGGATGCGGAATCGACCGGAGTCACTGTTTTGAGACCGAAGTCGTAGTCTAATTTTTTAGCCGAAGTTCGGTTGGGAGTTCAGAAAGCTTTCCCCGACTCCAAGCCACACTCCGACACCGGCTTAATACACCGCCTTCGACTCTGGTCTGAGGTCGTAGTCGAAGGTCAGACTCCGCAGCCCTGGTTTAACCACCGCTAAAAACTATTTCGCCAGGATTCAAACCCATTGTATAAGTTAACACATTTTGATTGATTTGATTTTGAATTATTAGCAATACCGTCCTTACAGTGACTTATTTCGCTCCCTCACTTTGAAGACTACGATCGGGCAGAGGATAGCATGTCCGCCTATGACGCTGAACGCCTGGGTTCGAATCCTGGGATGAATATCAGAAAAGTTTTCAGCGGTGGTATCCTCTCCTAATGCTGGCGACATTTGTGAGGTACTTTGCCATATAAAAACATCTCCCCAAAGAGGTGTCGCTCTGCGACACGCCGTTTGGACTCGGTTATAAAAAGGAAGTCCCTTATCATTGAGCTTAAAATTGAATTGGACAGCACTCATTGATTTGTGAGGAATGGAATATTTATGGGCATATTTGTATTTTGAAGACCTATTAGGGTTTCTTTGTATGAAGTACCAAATAAAAAAGAGATCATGCCTCCTTAAGGCGTTCCTGTTGTCATCCGCCTTACGACCACACCATCTTCAAAGTTCAGTCTTTCTCTCACAGTCAGGTTAAAATGTTATTTCTCTCTCCTTCTAGCCTTATAGGTATCATTTGAATTTTTTCATCTCGATAGCAATTTATATCGAGGCCAATCCAAGTCACCCAAAAAATTTTTGTTTCCCACCCTAATATCCAAATGGTAGATAAATGCGAGTGTGTGTCAAGTGTTTCGAAAATCAAGCACACAAGAAAACCCAATCACATATGCACAGATTTTCAATGGTTTCAAAATATCACAGACCAAAAAAGAACAAACGTTGGAAAGAAATCCAACCAAAACGACGAAGGTAAAAAACCTCACAAAAATGATAGCGATAAAGAAGGACAAATGCAAAAAAGGCTTTGCCATTCGATTTGGTCGCAACACAATGCACCCAATAATGGAAGATGTGCGAATTGAATTAACATTAAATTGCACTCTGCTGGATGAATGGCAACTCGCCATGCCACAGACGTAAGGGTAAAGGAAATGCGTAGCCAATGTTGCGAACTCTATGCCACCACGCATTTGTGGCACGTCGCCATTTTAAGCCGCTTCTTTTGAATATACGTTTTTTTTGTGCAATCACATCCTGAGGCTTTGGGTTTGATGTGATGCGAATACTTTTGTCATGGATTATAATTAAAACCTGTGCCACATATTTGATCAGAATTTATTCCACTGGCTGAGTTCGTTTTCGCTTTTGTTTCGTTTCATATATGCCGCCAGATCTAATCAAAAATTCTGCGAGCGTTTCAAAATTTCATTTGTTAGTATAACGACTGCTAGGGGAGTGGAATAAATAAATCGACTTATCGTTTGGAATACATACAAATAGGAGGAGAAGGTTCAAAAAAATATATGTGTGAGTTGGATTGTATATACCAAGCATAGATTCTAAATGCTAAGGGAAGCTTAAAGAGGAAACTGGGCATAGAAGTTATCTGATGAGCTTTGTATGCATTGTATTCGGTATAGTGTAGATATGTTGCCAATACTAAAACTCTTTAAATAAGGACAACCTAAACTTTATATAAGATTTTTCCTTAACTTTATTATAGGACTACGTGTCACAGAGGTTTGTATAGGCAGACATAACGCTAAACGCCATGGTTCAAAATCTTTTTTTCTAAAGCAAGCTAAAAGTAACAGCTGATAACTGACAGAAGAAAGAATGCAATTACAGAGTCACAAGCTGTGAAAAAAATTTGTTAACGCCGATCCGCAATTACTTTTTGGGCGACCCAATATATCAGGTTATGTACCGATTTGCGCCATACTTGGCACTGTTATTGGAACAAAACACCTCACGCAAAGTTTTAGCCAAATTGAAAGAACATTGCCCCCTCCAGCTGCTCAAGAAGTCAAGAGCCAAGATCGGTTTATATGACAGCTATACCAGATTATGAACCGATTTAAATCATACTTAACACAGTTGTTGGAAGTGATACCAAAACACAACGTGCAAAATTTCAGTCAAATCGGACGAGAATTACGCCCTCTAGAGGATCAAGTAGTCAAGACACAAGATCGGTTTATATGGCAGCTATATCAAAACATGGACCGATTTGGCCCTACGCTTATTAAAAGTATTTGTGCGGCTGACGATCAAGAATATATATATACTTTATGGGGTCTCAGACGCATTATTCGAGGTGTTACAAACAGAATGACGAAATTAGTATACCCCCATCCTATGGTGGAGGGTATACAAATTATTGCCACACCAATGCTGCCGACATTTATGAGGTCTTCAGCCGTGAGAAACTATTCTAAAAATTTGCGTCTCTTATAACTAAGCTGATACTTGAATCGGGCAGCACGGATTGAGAAGGGAGAAATATCCCCGATGTTACCTTGATCGTCTCGATGTTCTGGGTTGATCTAGCCATGTCCGTCTGGCCGACCGTCGAAATGTCAGTCGCATGAAATTTTGCACAAATATTTAATATTGATGAAAAACGTTGGGGATTGCAAATAAACCATATCGGTTCAGATTTAGGTATAGCTCCCATACCGACCTCCCGATTTGACTTCTTGAGCCCTTACAAGCCGCAATTTTTTATCCGATTTGGCTGAAATTTTGCATGTGGTGTTCTGTTACGACTTCCAACAACTGTACCAAGTACTGTATAAATCGGTCTATAATCTGATACAGCTCCTATTAAAACCGATTTTCCGATTTGACTTCTTACACACCGCAATTTTTGTCCGATTTGGCTGAAATTTTGCATGTGGTGTTCTGTTACGACTTCCCACAACTGTACCAAGTACTGTATAAATCGGTCTATAATCTGATATAGCTCCTATTAAAACCGATTTTCCGATTTGACTTCTTACAAGCCGCAATTTTTGTCCGATTTGGCTGAAATATGGCACGTAGTGTTCTGTTAGGACTTCCAACAACTATGTTAGGTACGGTCCGAATCGGTCTATAACCTGACACAACTCCCATATAAACCGAGCCTCCGATTTTATTTCTTGAGCCCTTACAAGCCCACAATTGACTGAAATTGAGCATGTGGTATTTTTATATGACTATCAACAACGGTGCCAAGTACAGGCCAAATCGGTCTATTACCTGATATAGCTCCCATATAAACCGACCTCGCTATTTGACTTCTTGTGTACAATCAAATCAAAAGACTATAACCTTAGTCTATATCTTTGTTCTAGGAACCGAACAGCTTCAATTTTTGCTGGTTTGACAGAAGTTTGGTATGTAGAATAAAATTATGCTCTTCAACTAAATGTATTTTGTATAAATTTGTAGCAGAATCCATGGTGGTGGGTTTCCAAAATTCGGCCCGGCCGATCTTAGCACACTTTTACTTGTTCGTACATATCGTTAACATTTGTATACCCTCCACCATAGGATGGGGGTGTACTAATTTCACCATTCCGTTTGTAACAACTCGAAATATTCGTCTAAGACACCATAAAGTATATAAATTCTTGATAGTCATGACATTTTAAATCGATCTAGCAATGTCCGTCCGTCTGTCTAAAGCAAGAAGGAGTAATGCTCGGCGATTGAAATTTTGAACAAATACTTCTTGTTAGTGTAGATCAGTTGGGATTCTAAATGGCCATATAAACCGATCTTCGGTTTTGACTTCTTGAGCCACTAGAGGGCGCAATTTTTATCTGATTCGGATGAAATTTTACATGAGGTGTTTTGTTATGACTTCCAACTTCTGTGATAAGTAAGGTTCAAATAGGTTCATAACCTGATATAGCTGCCATATATACCTATCTGGGATCTTGATTTCTTAAGCCACTTGAAGGAGCAGTTGCTATACGATTTGGCTGAAGATTTAAGTTAAGTGTTTTGTTTTGTCTTGCAACAAATAAGCCAAGTATGGTCTAAATCGGTTCATAATCTGATATAGCTCCCATTTAAACCAGGAGATCGGTTTAATAATTATACTTCTTAAGCCTCTAGGGGGCGCAATTCTTATCCGATTTGGCTGAAATTTGGTACAACGGCTTCTTCTATGACCTTCAACATACGTGTCTAATATATAGTCTGAAACAGACTATTACCTGATACAGCTCCCATATTAACCAATCTCCCGATTTCACTTTTTGAGCTCTTAAAGAGCACAATTATTATACGACAATGACTTCTACTAAGGTATCCAACTTTCAGTTTAATTATGGTCCGAATCAACTTCATATAGCTCCAATAGCATAGCAATTCTTATACATTTTCATTTATTTGCCTAAAAAGAGATACCAGGCAAAGAACTTGACAAATGTGATCCATGGTGGAGGGTATATAAGATGCAGCCCGGCCCAAATTAGCACTCTTTTACTTGTTTAATAATATGATTGGCTTCTTAATTCGGATAAATTTTTAGCATATTAAATAGTTTTCCTTAAAATCGTTTGTCACCATAGACTTAGAGAAAATCCTTCATATATTCCATTTTTCATAGAATATAATAAGTTTCCCTTTAATGGACTAACGATTTTTAAACTTTCATAAGAAACGTATCTAAAATTTACCTTTTTCAAACTTGTTTGTAATGCAAAAATCCATTAACTTTTGTTTTAGAAGTTTAGTCTGAAATTAAAGAGAGAAAAATATTTTTATGGTTATTGCAATTTTTTTTTGGACTCAAAGATATTTTATTTGTTTCAAATTGTTGAAATCCATTTTCATAATTTTTTTTCCAAATAAACCCTACCTCTTATCCTGTTTATTTTCAGAAATTTAGCACAATCTTCTTTACCCACACGAACGGACATGTGTTAAAACCAGTGATCCATACAATTGATATTTGGAGGAGATTTAATTTGCATATTTCTCCATTTTCAGAAAATAATCCCATTTTAGACCACTGTCCCTCAATGTGGAGCCTGTAAGATGCTTTCTGTTCCGAGAAATCGTGTTTGGAAAAATGATAGGACAAACACTATATTTAATACCAAAAATAAAATAGAAAAGAAATACGCTTAAAATATCACCAAAGTGAATAAGTGAATAAGTGAAATAAATTTTCAGTTAAGCGATTCAAGTATAAGTTAAAGCGAATTTTAACGCCAAAAAACTAATTATGTATGAAATGGTTTGAGTTGAAAAAGAGCAACACTCGGTACTGTTTAAAATTTCGAACCAATTATTAGCGTTATTTCAAAATATTTTTTAGCGAATTTTATTGAGGACACGAATTTTTATCCTTTGCCATCGATTTGATGCCATTGTCGAATTCTCCGGATTAGACTGCTAATTTTTGTATACTTGCAATGCCAGGCCTGATCCATCGCAGCTTTTTATTTATATTCTGAAATATTTTTTATTTGAGTCCCATAGGGTCCCGATAGGTCTATATGACAATTTGAAGCGATTTTTGGTGATGAAGTCCCATAGACACATAGTCCCCAATTTTAATATCATATTTATACTTACCTCTTAAATAGCTTTTGTTGGAGACCCATATTGTCCCAATCTATATACATATCCGCTTTAGAGGTTTCTTTGGCGTAGATGGGCCTTCTTGACTCTTGACCCCAAATTTTGATATCAAAGTCCAATTCTCCATACTACTCTCTACTCTTCATATGAATTTCATGTTGTTCTACAGTTTTTTGACAACCAATTTTAGCATTCGATTACCATTCTACTCTTTTGAAAAGCGTGTTAGATGGTATCAAAACAATAGCGCCGGCTATGGATAAAATAAAGAAAGATAGGTACCGTTTGGTATTACGTTTATCACCTAACAGGTATTGCCAATATTACTAAACAGTTATTGGCTAAATAACAAATCGAGATTATTTTAATGCTATTCTCGTTACTACTTGATCATTCCACTCCCTTATGAATCGTAGGTGGTTTGAAGTTTGGCCCAGGAAATTACACCCTAATCCAAAATATGCCCCAAGCAGGTTTATAGAGTACAACAACAAAACTTTTGGGGCCCATTTTCACTTTTTTGGGCCTTTTTCATGCATTGGCGCCAATTGGACCTCAAATAAATCTGAACATTTCCAATTAAATTGGACGTCAATACTAATAGGTAGAGATGGGTTTCCTCCGGGTAAATACCCAACGCTTGGGTATTTATGGGTTAAATATTCAATAAATACCTCTTTTATACCCACCACCGAAGGATGGGGGTATATTCATTTTGTCATTCCGTTTGCAACACATCGAAATATCCATCTCCAACCCCATAAAGTATATATATTCTTGATAAGCGTAAAAATCTAAGACGATCTAGCCATGTCTGTCCGTCTATCCGTCCGTCTGTCTATTGAAATCACTCTACAGTCTTTAAAAATAAAGATATTGAGCTGAAACTTTGCACAAATTCTTTTTTTATCCATAAGCAGATTAAGTTCGAAGATGGGCTATATCGGACCATAACTTGACATAGCCCCCATATAGACCGACCCGCCGATTTGGGCTCTTAGGCTCATAAAAGCCACATTTATTACCCGATTTTGCTGAAATTTGGGACAGTGAGTTGTGTTAGGCCCTTCGACATCTTTCTACAATTTGGCCTTGAACGGTTCAGATTTGGATATAGCTGCCATATTGACCGATCTCTCGATTTAAGGTACTGGGCCCACAAAAGGTGCATTTATTGTCATATGTCACCGAAATTTGGGACATTGAGTTAAGTTCAGCCCCTCGACATATTTCTGCCATTTGGCCTAGATCGATCAAGATTTGCATATAGGTGTCATATTGACCCATCTCTCGATTTAAGGTTTTGGGCTTCTAAAAAGCTCATTTATTGTTCGATGTCGCCGAAATTTGTGATAGTGAGTTGTGTTGAACCCTTCGACATTCTTCTTCAATTTGGCTCAGATCGTTCCAGTCTATGGTCCCATAAAAGGCGCATTTATTGTTGGAATTCGCCGAAATTTGGGACAGTAGGTTGTGTTAGGCTCTTCGACATTTTTCTGCAACTTGGCCCAAATCGGTCCAGACTTGAATATAGCTGCCATATAGACCCATTTCTCGATTTAAAGTCTTGGCCCCATAAAAGGCGCATTTATAATCCGATTTCACTGAAATTTGACACAGTGACTTAGGCTTTTCGACATCCGTGTTAGGCTTTTCGACATCCGTATCGTTTATGGTTCAGATCGGTTTATTTTTAAATATAGCTACTAAAAAGACCATTATTTTGTTATACACAATTGAACAATGGCTTGTACTTATTAGTATTTGGTCCAAATCGGAACATATTTCGATATAGCTGCTATGGGGGTATAAGGTATGCATTTTTTCAACGGATGTTGACGAAAGGTTGTTTACATATATACAAGAGGTGGTAGGTATCAAAAGTTCGTTTGTTTTTCGAAAACATAGAAAAATATTTTCAAAAATTCGCCCGATTTGTCGCTTACGACGCTTTTTGTCTAAAAACAAACTACTTTGAACGTTTATTAATGAAAAAAGTACCCATCTTCCAATATTGTTTTAACTGATTTGTGAAATTACACCCCGAATTGTTTTCAACATTTACACCCACAAATATACAATGTAAACAATAACAAATATTTGGGGTCAATTCGCATCTTTGTGTTTGGGATGAAATTGCGTTATAAAAATAAATCGAAATTTCCCCCTTATTTAATATTGGTGCGTAAATTGCACATATATTGAAGTGCATTTGCATACTTTGCAGTGAATTTTCTTTTGTGTAATTTTTCATAACCGAACTTTGGGGGCTTTTTCATTTTTAATTTGGGGCGCACTATCATGGCGCCGAATGATATGAACTATATTTTTTTTTTTGTTACACATACGAGGGTTGCCTTTTATATTTCGGGATAAGAAAACAAAAAAAACAAATATTAATTATCGAAAATCGCTTTATTGTTTTTCAAAATATTCTCGATTAAGATCTATACACTTTTGCACGCGTTTGAACCAATTGTCGAAGCACTTCTGCCACTCTCATTGAGGTATCTCCAAAAGATGCATTCTGAACGCATCAACCACTTCTTCAGGTGTCGAAAAACGTTGATCTCAAATTAAATTTTTTACGTACGGGAATAAAAAGAAGTGATTCGGGCCAAGTCATGACTCATCAAATCGATGTTTTGAGTACTCAAAAATTCAGTAGTTTAGTATTTTTGGACCATTTTTTCGACCAATCGACACGAGCTTTGTTGAACAATTGCCAAATTGTGTGGGATCCAATGCGAACAATTTTTCTTGACGGTCAAATGAATGTATCCCCTTTGCCTAAGGTTGTCTCAATCTCACGATAGGTCACATGACGATCTTGCAATATTAGTTGCCGCACTGCATCAATGGTTTTTGGAAAAACAACAATTGATTTAGGACGAGCTTCACGAAATTCGTCTTGGAGTGACCTACGACCTCGGTTGAATTCACCATACCATTCATCACTGGTCCTGGATGGAGCTTCATCACAAAATATTGAGTTAAGTTCATCGATGCACTGTTGTTGAGTTAATCCACGTCGAAAGTTATAAAAAATAATCGGAGAAAAAAGTTCACGATTTATTTCCATTTTTTTGGGCGAAATGAATCTTTTAAGTTACTGTAAACAACATAAATAGCGCTCGAATGTCAAAACGTTCTGAGTACCAGTAACCTCAAAAATTTCAAGCTTTACAATAGAGCTGTCAGTTGGCAGACTGCAATACAAGGGTTGTCCAATCCCGAAATATAAAAGGCAACCCTCGTATCTACACGTAATCCAACTTAGACCATATTTGACATGGATCTTGGTAGTTATCACAAAACACTGTGAGAAAAATTTCGGAGAAATTTGAAAAAAAAATTCAGTTGTGGGGTCGGGGAGTTTTGCTTTCCCTAAGATATTGACTTTTGACGTTTATGTACAAGAAACACATGTGCATATATTCAAATGTAGTTTTATTTGCATCCTATAAGAAAAGTCCTTAAAACTTATAGTCCGATGAGATTTCTTACATAATGAGATGGGTTTTGGATGTCTTACCAGCACAAAAAGCATGTATTTATATTTTTGATGTGAGCCATGTCCGTTTATGTTCTCATCATGTGGAATGATTTGAAAATCATTTTGAAATGTTATTTTAAACTATGTTTTAAAACTTCACTTTTAAAATAATCATGGCAATTAATTTCAAATTATTAAAAGTGTTGCAACTACAAATGCGTAAATAGCGTTCATTTTATTATAGTTATTAATTAAATATAATTGCACTCTACTGAAATTTAAAATTCCAAAACAAACGTTATGTAATTAAACGCAAGCTCACGACAAAAGTTTGCATTCATACATAAATTTGTATATTTTATGGACGATATTAAAAAAAATGCAAATTTCCATTTATGCAAGTCAGGCGGCCAGGCCAGGCCGTAAAAGCCAATTAATGGCTCATATGTACAAAGGGGCGTACATCGACCAGCGATGCAACCAACACAAGGACAGACACGACAATCGTCATTCATTACAGTTGCAACAAAGTCAAATGGCTTTTCCAATGACAGCAAAGCGAATGGAGAAGACAAGGTATAGTGGAAAAAATGCAAATGAAAAATCAATTTTCATATTGGGATTTAATTGCCGAGCATTCAATAAAAAAAAAAGAAGGAGGGGTAGTAGAAGAATCGCATTTGTAGTTGTGCCCATGTCCAAGGCATCATGTATGCTATGGAGACGCGCCTTAATTGGTTTAATAACAATTGTGGCCAATTTAAGCCATGCCAGTGAGTTGGGTATGGCTTCCGATATCTATCCACATTGCCATCGAAATGATTTGCCAATGTAAACGACTTCCCTAGGCAGCGTCAGGGTTTGTTGATGCCTTATAAAAAACGCTTGTAATAATATTGCCTTGTCATGTCCGATTGGCTTTTGCAGAATTTCTGTTGTGGTGCTCACATTTTATGGTCCATTGAGTTCATTCGCTTGTTCATCCTCCTCTTTTCGTTACTTTTGTTTTGCGAATTTATCTGTTATTGCAATTTTTGCTTGTTTGTTTGCCTTTTTTTGCCTGAATTTATTTTAACAATCCTAAAAACAAGAAAGAAATACATAATGCTCTCGTATTTGTATTCACAAGAACCAACCAAACAAACGAAAATAAAACAAAAATCATGATAATAAGCCATCGCAGCAGGCTGGTTTAGACTGATATGAAGGTACATTTGCTGTTGCTGTTTTTTGGGTGGGTAGGGGAACAAAATATATGTAAATTGCTCTTTGCTCCATACGTACCGGTTTTATTTAGATTTATTTCTTGCGATAAGCAGAAACAAGAAACAAAAATGAAGAACTTCACGAACAAAAAGTAATCTAAATAAAAAGCACGATGTTCCTATTGTGGGGCTTGGTTAGCAATTTTTAAGAACAAGGGAAAAACGCATGCTGCTACAGGCTTAATGGGTCGAATTCTATTAAAAACTCCAGCATAGAAATCGATTATTTAAATCAGTTGCAAATGAGAAACAAGGTAGTTCAAGATACATTTAAAGAGCCGTCCCTACCATTTACCATAACTTTCGAAAATGCTATATCTTGGAGTTGGAAAATATATCAAACTTTCAAAGTAATATGACTGTCAAGTCATAGGAATTTTGGGAAAAGAAGACAAATAAAAGCGTGGTAAGTTCGGTCGGTTCGAATCTTATATACCCTCCACCATGGATCGCATTTGTCGAGTTCATTGCGCATTACAGAACTTTATGCTATTGGAGCTTCATCAAGTTATATTCTGATTCGGAAATTAATTGAATGCTGGACATTGCAGAAATCATTGTGTAATATTTCAGTTCATTCGGATAAGAATTGCGCCTTGAATGGGCTCAAGAAGCAAAATCGGGAGATCGGTTTATACGGGAGCTGTATCAAGCCATAGATCGATTCAGACCATATTAGACACGTATGTTGATGGTCATGGGAAAAGACGTTGTACAAAATTTCGACGAGAATTGCGCCCTCTAGAGGCTCAAGAAGTCAAGATCCCAGATCAGTTTATATGGCAGCTATATCAGGTTATGTACCGATTTGCGCCATACTTAGCACAGTTGTTTGAAGTCATAACAAAACACGTTGTGTGAAATTTCAGCCTAATCGGATGAGAATTGCGCCCTCTAGAGGTTCAAAAATCAAGATCCCAGATCGGTTTATATGGCAGCTGTATCAGGTTATGTACCGATTTGCGCCATACTTAGCACAGTTATTGAAAGTCATAACAAAACATCTCATACAAAATTTCAGTCAAATCGGATGAGAATTTCGCCCTCTAGATGCTTAAGAAGTGAAGATCCAAGATCGGTTTATAAAGCCGCAACACCAGGTTATGAACCGATTTGAATCATATTCAACACAGTCGTTGAAAGTGAAGCCAAAATACTACGTGCAAAACTATTGTCAAATCAGATTAGAATTGCGCCCTCTAGAGGCTCAAGAAGTCAAGACCCCAGATCGGTTTATATGAAAGCTATATCAAAACATAAACCGATTTAAACCATACTTAGCACAGCTGTTGGAAGTGATACCGGAACACCATGTGCAAATTTTCAATCAAATCGGATGAGAATTGCGCCCTCTAGAGGCTCAAGAAGTCAAGACCCCAGATCGGTTTATATGGCAGCAATACCATGTTATAAACCGATTTGAATCATACTTAACACATTTATTAAAAGTGATAAAAGACACCACGTGCAAAATTACAGTCAAATCGGATAAGAATTGCGATCTCTAAAAGCTGAAGAAGTCAAAACCACAGATAGGTTTATGGGGCAGCTATAGCAAGTTATGAATCGATTTAAAGCATACTCGGCACTGTTGTTGAAGGTGACACCAAAACACCACGCGCAAATTGTCAGCTAAATCGGACGAGAGTTGCGCCCTCTAAAAGCTGAAGAAGTCAAGACCCTAGATAGATTTATATGGCAGCTATAGCAAGTTATGAACCGATTTAAACCATACTCAGCACAGTTGTTGAAAGTGATACCAAAACACCACGTGCAAATTTTCATCCAAATCGGACGAGAATTGCGCACTTTAGAGGCTCAAGAAATCAAGACCCGAGATCGGTTTATATGGCAGCTATATCAAAACATAGACAGTTTTAGCCCATATACAATCCCAACCGACCTACGCTAATAAAAAGTATTTGTGCATAATTTCATGCGCCTAGCTTAACTCCTTCTAAAGTGAGCGTGCTTTCGACAGACAGACGGACGGACATAGCTACATCGACTTAAAATGACATGACGATCAAGAATATATATACTTTTAGGGGTCTTAGACGTGTATTTCGAAGTGTATCAAACAGAATGACAAATTAGTATACCCCCATCCTATGGTGGAAGGTATACTAAGTCTAACATTCAATTTTGAGGCCAAGTATTTGGGGACCACCCAAACCAAAAAGCCCATAATGCAGACAGGTAAACCAATCGATTCAATTTGATATTAAAACGGAAAATTTTTGGGGAAAGTACGAATCGTATATTCCTAGTTCAAAGTCTGAGAGACACACCACCACCCAACCGATGAAATCCCTATGTCATTCGGGTGAATATGAGGCTAAAAGGAAATACATTTTTATACCCTCCACGATTTTATACTTACCCCCATATACAAATTTCGTCATTCTGTTTGTAACTCCTCGAAATATTCGTTTAAGAACCCATAAAGTATATATATATATTCTTGATCTTTGTGATATTTTAAGTCGTCCGTCCGTCTGTCTGTCGAAAGCACGCTTACTTTCGAAGGAGTAAAGCTAGCCGCTCGAAATTTTGCACAAATACTTCTTATTAGTGTAGGTCGGTTGGGTTTGTAGATGGGGTATATCGTTCCACGTCATATAAACCGATCGGGGATCTTGACTTCTTGAGCCGTTAGAGGGAACAATTCTTTTAGCTGATGTGCTAAGTATGGTTTAAATCGTTCCATATCCGGGTATAACTGCCATATAAACCGATCTGCGGTCTTCTTGAGGCTCTGCTGGGAGCAATTCCTATTCGATTTGATTGAAATTTTGTACAATGGCTTCTCTCATGACCTTTAACATACGTGTCGAGTATGGCATGAATCGGTTTATAGCCTAATACATCTCCCCTATAAACCGATCTCCTATTTTACTTCTTCAGCCCCTAAAGTGTGCAATTCTTACTAGATTTGGCTGACATTTTACACAATGACTTCTACTATGGTCACCAATATTCAGTTCAATTATGGTCCGAAATAAACCATAACTTGATATTGTTCCAGTTTTTTTCTTTTATCCTTTGTTTGCCTTAAAAGAGATACCGTGGCCAGAGCTCGACAGAAGCGATTCATGGTGGAGGTTATATAAGATTCGGTCCCTCCGAACTTAGCACGCTTTTACTTGTTTTGTCTATAAGATTTGCTATATCGGACTATATCATGTTATAGCCCCCATATAGACCGATCCGCCGATTTAGGGTCTTAGGCCCATAAAACCACATTTACTATCCGATTTTGCTGAAAATTGGGACAGTGACTTGAGTTAGTCCCTTCGCAATCTTTCTTCAATTTGGCTCAGATCGGTCTAGATTTGGATATAGCTGCCATATAGACCGATCTCGCGATTTAAGGTCAAGAATATACCGATTTTGCCAAAATTTGGGACAGTGAGTTGTGTTATGCTTTTCGGCATCCTTCTTCAATTTGGCCCATATCGGTTCAGATTTAGATATAGCTGCCATATAGACCGATCTCTCTATGTAAGGTTTTGGGCCCATAAAAGGCACATTTATTGTCCAATGTCGGCGAAATTTGAGACAGTGAGTTGTGTTATGCCCCTGGACATATTTTTGCAATTTGGCCTAGATCGATCAAAATTTGCATATAGCTGCCATATAGACCGATCTCTCGGTTTAAGGTTTTGGGCCCATAAAAGGCGCATTTATGGTCCGATGTCGCAGAAATTTGGGACAGTGAGTTGTGTTAAGCCCTTCAACATTCTTCTTCAATTTTGCTCATATCGGTACAGATTTGGATATAGCTGCCATATAGACCGATCTCTCTATTTAAGGTTTTGGGCCCATAAAAGGCGACAGTGAGTTGTGTTAGACTCGTCAACATTTTTCTGAAACTTGGCTCAAATCGGTCCAGGTTTGGATAAAGCTGCCATATAGACCGATACCTCGATCCGATTTCACTGAAATTTTTCACAGTCCCTAATGAAAGGCTTTTCAACATCCGTGTTTTATATGGTTCGGAGCGGTTTATTTTTAGATATGGCTACTAAAAAGACCAATATTTTGTTATACACAATTGAACAATGAATTGTACTTATAATTATTTGGTCCAAATCGGAACATATTTCGATATAGCTGCTATTAGGCATAAGGAGTGAGTTTTTCACCGGATTTTGACGAATGGTGGTTTACATATATACCCGAGGTAGTGGGTATCCCGGCCGAACTTAACGCCTTTTTACTTGTTTAATTTAATATAAGCAGACAATGTTTGCTGATATCAGCAGAGTAATTTCTCTGGGTGTATGGTGTTTGAGAGAAAGTTTTTTTATATATAAGGTTTAAGGATAAACCTGCATCGATGAAGTATATCATCGTCGTAAAGAAGAAAAAATGGAAATAAATCTGTTGATCTGAGCGGTACAAAATATTCTAGATATATGAAGGGGAGGACATAGGCTTAATTTAGAGAAGCTAGTACGTTTTTTGCAGAAAGTGTCGAGTGTATGACACTCATGTCCTTAATGCCAACTATAAATCAGACAGACAGACGGACAATTGTTTGCTTAACTGCAGCAGAAAGGATTTTAAGGAATAATTGGAAAATCGGTGAAGTATTTTTCAACTTTGTATATGTCGATGAGTTGTAGCTCTAGCCTTTTGGGCAAAATATAGAATTATTTGAAACGTATAAAACAAACATTTTTTATCACAAATTTTTCTTAGCTTATTCTGGATATTCAGATTTTCTGCGCCATGCATTCTTGTAATTTATGTGACTTTTTTGCGAAACATACTTCCACCTTTATAATAATTCAGCGTTTAGATTTCCCATTTCAATATATATATATATTTTTTTTTTTGTCACGAACCATTTTCTACACCTAACTGGTTATGGCGTTAATTTTTTCATACATTGAGTACTTCGGTCACTTTGTTTTCTGTATTCACTTTTTGAAATGCCGCCGCTTTGCACTCTTCTTTATCAAAATAACGAAAAGAAAAAAAGGCGGCAGACAAAGGTACAGCAAAGCTTGAAGCAAAAATAAGTTTAACCGAAATTCAAGTTAATTTCATGTTTTTGTTCTTTGTGTTTTTTTTTTGTTTGTTTTATTTAAGGAAATGTTTCGTGTAATGAAGTTATTACGAATTTTAATGTTCCCGAAATTTATGCATGACCATTAAAATGCGAAGAAGAGAAGAAACACGTTTTTTGAATATTTGAATACAAAAACACTATATAAGTTAATGCCAAGGTATGTGTGTGTGTATATATGAATTTATTCATTTATATCACATATCAAACTAAGTTTATAAATTTTGTTGTTTTTAAGCTTTTATTTGCAAACCCCTACAGTTTAAGCCAGAATTATAAGTTCATGAGACCTCCTAATGTTTGAGCATTGAGAGTGTCTGTCTAAAGAAACCACTTATCCAAGGGCAGGGATGAGAAAGTTTTAAATTCACATTTCTTTAAAAAGTAATCCAGTTTTTTTTTCATTTGTATAAAATTATAAATCTTTTGTGACAAATATTTTAAAAACGTATGTTTGTTTTTGACCAACAGTAAACCAATTACTTTTGAGTAGTTATTGGAAATTTTGCTCCACCACGATATTGTAAGTTTGAAGATATATGTAATATAAAAAAATTAATCATCCTAGATTGAATAACTAGTAAATTAAATCGTATCTCTGCTGAGAGTTTTTTCGTTTTCATATTATATAATTATACCCACCACCGAAGGATGGGGGTATATTCATTTTGTCATTCCGTTTGCAACACATCGAAATATCCATTTCCGACCCTATAAAGTATATATATACTTGATCAGCGTGAAAATCTAAGACGATCTAAACATGTCCGTCCGTCTGTCCGTCTGTCTGTTGAAATCACGCTACAGTCTTCAAAAATAGAGATATTGAGCTGAAACTTTGCACATATTATTTTTTTGTCCATAAGCAGGTTAAGTTCGAAGATGGGCTATATCGGACTATATCTTAATATAGCCCCATATAGACCGATCCGCCGATTTAGGGGCTTAGGCCCATAATAGCCACATTTATTATCCGATTTTGCTGAAATTTGGGACAGTGAGTTGCGTTGGCCCTTCGACATCCTTCGTCAATTTGGCTCAGATCGGTCCAAATTTGGATATAGCTGCCATATAGACCGTTCCTCCGATTTAGGTTCTTAGGCCCATTAAAGCCACATTTATTACTCGATTTTGCTGAAATTTGGGACAGTGAGTTGTGCTAGGCCCTTCGATATCCTTTGTCAATTTGGCTCAGATCGGTCCAGATTTGGATATAGCTGCCATATATACCGATCTCTCGATTGAAGGTTTTGGGCCCATAAAAGGCGCATTTATTGTCCGATGCGGCCGAAATTGGGAATAGTGGGTTAAATTAAGCACCTCGACATACTTCTGCAATATGGCACAGATCGGTTCAGATTTAGATATAAATTGCCATATAGCCCGATCTCTCGATCTCTCGATCTAAGGTTTTGGGGTCCTAAAAGGCGCGTTTATTGTCCGATGACGCCGAAATTTGGGACGGTGAGTTGTGTTAGGCCCTTCGACATTCTTTTCAAATTTGACCCAGATCCGTCCAGAACCGCCATATAGACCGATATCTCGATTTATAGTCTTGATCCCATAAAAGTCGCATTAATAATACGATTTTGCTCAAATTTTACTCAGTGACTTATGCTAAGCGTTTCGACATCCGTGTAGTACATGATTCAAATCGGTTTATTTTTAGATATAGCTACTTAAAAGACCAATATTTTATTATACACAATTAAACAATGACTTGTACTTATTAGTATTTGGTCCAAATCGGAACATATTTCGATATAGCTGCTATGGGGCATAAGGTTTGCATTTTTCACCGGATTTTGACGAAAGGTGGTTTACATATATACCCGAGGTGGTGGGTATCCAAAGTTCGGCCCGGCCGAACTTAACGCCTTTTTACTTGTTTTAATTTTATTTGGAAAGTTTTTGTATATAAAGTTATTTTATGTAAATTTTTTTTATTCTTTACTGATTTTTCGTTCTGTTTTGGCTTATTAATTATGTTTATATATTTTTTTACTTTCATGTTACTGTATTTTATTTATTAACTAGCTGACCCGGGCCCGCTCCGCTGCGCCTTCTTTTACTTTATATGGAACAAAAGTTTTCTTTGAATATTTATTTTCGTCAATTAAAGAGCTTTTAGTGAAATACCATGCTACGAATATAGTATATCGCTTGACGTATTGTTTAACAATATAAGTGCTTTTGTCCGAATCCCATATGATCTTTATTGGTCTACGAATTTAAGTTTGGATGTAAGGTGTACTCCATTCTTAAAATACTTTATTTCAGCCCGCTACTCTCATGATATCTGATTTAGGGGTGTTTTCGGGATTGAGGTGGTCCCCCAGACACTTGGCCCTGAAAAAATATCAGCATCGTGCACTGCTTTCAAAAACTATTTATTTAAACCCCACATTGTCATTGGTTTAGGGGAGTTTACACGATGAGGCGATCCCCAAACACATGGCCCAAAATAAGTGGGTATCAATTCTTGCTCTGGGGGGTAGAGCACACATTGATATGTTCGTGAATATGGCCGATTGAGGGTTGTTTTGAGGATTGGGGTGGTCGCCCAAACACAAAGCCCGGACAACATATCAGCAATGTGCTCTATTCTCATATATCTATATATCATTTATTTGAACCCCCATATTGCCATTGCCCTCAAAATTGGATATCAAATTCGTTTTCAAAGCTCATTTAAATTTCTTATTGCAAAAGTCAGCAAATATGTCCGGTTTAGGGTATTGGCCCTAAAAACTATAAATATTTAGTTCCACTTTCTTTACGACCCAAATTGTCTTGGTGAGCAAATACGTTCTATTTGGGGGTTGTTATGGTGGTGGGACATCCCCTAGACAGTTGGTCCCAAATACCTTTAATTTAAACCCCATATTTCCATAGTCGGCAAACATGACCGGCTTGGGGGGTGTTTTGGGGGATGGGCGGCCACTCTATGAGTTGACCTTCAAAATATATATCGGTTTCGTGTTCCACTCTAAAAACCCTCTTATTTCAGCCTCATATTGCAAAAGTCAGCAAATACTTACTATTTGGGTTGTGTTGTGGGGGTGGGGTGGTCCCATAGACACTTTTCCCAAATATTGATATCAGATTCGCGCTTTACTCCCAAAGACCTTTCATTTGAGCCCCATATTGCTATGGTCGTAAATTTGTCCCCTTTGGGGGATGTTTTTGGGGAGAGGCGGTCCCCCAAACATTGGTCCCACCTTTACCTTTTATTTAAGCCCCATATTCCCATGGTCAGTAAATACGTCCTGTTTGGGGGGTGTTTTCGGGAAGGGGTCCACCCCCTAGAAACCTGGTCCCACATTTGGATGTCAGATTCGTATTCTACTCGCAAATACCTTTCATTTGAGTACCATATTGCCATGGTCGGTAAATATGTCAGATTTAGGGGTGTTTTGGGGTTGGGGTGGTCCCCCCAGCACTTGGTTCGACAATTGGATATCAGATACGTTTTCTTATCCTAAATACCTTTCATTTGAGTCCCATATTGTCATGATTGGTCTAAATATATGTTTGGTAGGTTTTAGGGTGGGGCAGCCCCCCTAGGTAAACCATCCGAAATTGGGACACCAAAATTTTTATTTTTAGGGTACTATATGATAGCACACAAAATTTCGCTTAAATCGCACCACCCATCTCCGAGATCTGGCGTTGCTGAAAATTAGGGTAAGGGGGAGGGTCCGCCTCCCCCTTCAGATATCAAAAAATTTAGTACCCTATTTCACCACGGGATCATTATGCACCATCTGTGAAAATTTCCAGAAAATCGGTTCAGCCGTTTCTGAGTCTATAAAAAACAAGCAAACATACAAACAAACCTACAAACAAACACAAATTGATTTTTATATATAAGATTTATTTCATTTTATGTCATTTTATTTAGTTTTATTTTATTTTAATTTCTTTTATTTTTTTCATTCCATTCCATTATTTTATTTAATTTTATTTTATTATATTTTTTTATTTTATTTTATTTTATTTTATTTTATTTTATATTATTTTATTTTATTTTATTTTATTTTATTTTATTTTATTTTATTTTATCTTATTTTATTTCATGGGATTTTATTTTTTATTTATATATTTTTATACCCTCCACCATAGGATGGGTGTACACTATTTTCGTCATTCTGTTTGTAACTCCTCGAAACATTCGTCTAAGACCCCATAAAGTATATATATTCTTGATCGCCATGACATTTTAAGTCGATCTAGCAATGTCCGTCCGTCCGGAAATACAATTCGGTCCGGCCGACCTAGCACGCTTTTACTTGTTTTATTTCCTTTTTATACACACCACCGTAGGATAGGGAGTATATTCATTTAGTCATTCCGTTTACATAAACATCGAAATATCAATTTCCAACCCTACAAAGTATATATATTTCGGATCGTCGTAAAATTCTAAAACGATTTTACGATGTCCGTGTGTCTGTCTGTCCGTCTGTTGTAATCACTCTACAGGCTTCAAAAATTTAGATATTGAGCTGAAATTTGCCATAGATACGTCTTTTTGATGCACGCTGGTTAAGTTGTTGAACGGGCCAGATCGGACCATATTTGGATATAGCTGCTATATAGACCGATTTTCCGATAAGGGTCTAATGCCCATAAAAACTTAACAGTGGGTTATTTTAAACCTCCCGACATCTGACCTATGTATGGCTCAGATCGGACTATATTTTGCAGAAATTTGAAACAATGAATAGTTTCAGGCCTCTCAACTTCGAACCTAAATATGGTTCAGATCGGACTATATTTAGATATAGCTGCCATATAGACCGATCTCTCGATAAAGGGTCTGAAGCCCATAAAAACTTAATCTTTTAACCGACTTTGCTGAAATTTCAAACAATGAGTAGTTTCAGACCTCCAAACTTCGAAACTAAATATGGTTCAGATCGGACTATATTTAGATATAGCTGCTATATAGACCGATCTGCCGATAAAGGGTCTGAAGCCCATAAAAGTTTTATTTTTTAACCAATTTTGCTGAAATTTGAAACAGTGGGTTATTTTAAACCTGCCGACATCTGAACTAAGTATGGTTCAGATAGGACTATATTTAGATATAGCTGCCATAAGGACCAATCTGCCGATAAAGGGTCTGAAGCCCATAAAAGCTTTATTTTTTTACCGACTTTGCTGAAATTTTAAACAGTGAGTAGTTTCAGGCCTCTCAACTTCGAACCTAAATATGATTTGGATCTGACTATATTAAGATATAGTTGCCATATAGACCGATCCCCCGATAAAGGGTCTGAAGCCCATAAAACCCTATTTATTACCCGATTTCGCTGAAATTTGACACAGTGGGTAGTTTTAGGTCTCCGGACATCCGCCTTAAATATGGTTTGGATCAGACTATATGTAGGTATAGTTGCTATATAGACCGATCTCCCGATAAAGGGTCTGAAGTTCATTAAAACATTTATCCAATTTCACTAAAATTTGAAACAGTGAGTAATTTTAGGCCACCCGCCATTCGATCCAAATATGGTAAATATAGGACTATATTTAGATATAGCTGTCATATAGACCGATATGCCGGTTAAGGGTCTGAAGCTCATAAAAGCTTTATTTACTACGAGATTTTGTTGAAATTTGAAATATAAAATTCAACAGGGACTTATATTTATAATACCACTCAATGTCAGTGCCGAATTTGGGCGCATAAGTAATCCAATTTTCATCGGATTGTGACAAATGGGGGTTTACATGTATACCCGAGATGGTGGGTATCCAAAGTTCGGCCCGGCCGAACATTAGTCGCATTTAATATGTTTTATCCCATACTAACTTAGGAAAACTCCATTGCATTACTTAACTTTCTAACTTTCTTTCTTAGCAAGGTGCTGTGACAAATTTTTACGTGCAGTTCCACTCTATATACAAAAATTATTTTACCTCTGCAGTGAGACTATGCATCCGAATATAATTTTTCTTAGGTCAAGACTACAAAAATTAATTTTTTCTCCTATAAAATACATAGTTCATGGTCTAAAAATATTTTCTCCATTGAATCTCACAATGGGTTCTTCAGCAATAAAGATGTCAACATAAATTATATAAATAGATATAAAACATATTAAATGTAGTTTTATTGTAAAGCAAGACGCCATTCCAACTGTGGTCTCACATATGAAATTATAAAAGCAGAACAAGACATCATTCAAATGGAATTTGAGGAACTTTAAAAATAGAGCAAATTTGCTGACATATAACATCGAGGGCCTTACATTGAAGTCTTCGTAAACACAGCATCATTTGAGTTATATGACGTTATGTAGAAGGAAACTGGAATTTGGGATACCGAAAGTAAATTTAAATACCGGAAGATCTCTGCTGCCGCTATTCCTAGGAAATTGTGCAAAGAAATTTCTCCCCAACCATCCATTCATTCACACACCCACCCACCCTTTTATAGCTTACATTTTGGTGCAAAGATTTCTTTTCTCTGTTTTCTATTCCAAGTTTTTCTCCGCATTTTCTATTTAGATTGATTTTCAAGATCTGGCCTACCCTTTGGGCCAGAATGTATAAATGCTACAATACGATACATCCAACCAGCCCTTGTTAGAAAGTATTGGAGGAAAAAGTTTTTCTTGTTTTGTTTGGTTTTGTTATTTTCAGTTTTTCCTTTTTGTGTTATATGCTCCGCTTGACGTTGAAGATGAACATAAAATATATTTGGCACAATAGACAAATGTACAATGGTATTATGTATGTACATCTGTGCCTGAGACAGCGCATAGTAACAGGGAAGGAATGCGGGTATGTAGGGTGAAGAAAAGCACACATTGGAGGGGCCTTATAAAGAAATTTAATATGAAAAACTTATGAATTCCAGCGAAATCGTGTAAAGAATTCGGTTTTAATGAGCTCAGAAAATTATATTATGCGATTTGAATATATGGCGGTAATAGCCCAAAATGGATCTATTTGTCCAGCGTATTAGACGCACGGTAACCCGCGAAGATTGAGACACTGATAGAAAAATTACGGTACTTTGCCAATACCACGTGGTATTGAATTGATACCATTTGGTATCAATTCAAGACCAGACAAAGTAGACTATTAATAATTGACGGCGTCACATTTATCTTCTTGTCATAGCGCCAGAAGTGTTGTTGAGCTTTATACTTAAAATATTGTCGCCATTATAAAATATTTGTAAAACAAATATATAACATGTTTTAATACAATTTGAGTGCAAAAAAATCTGCTCAAATACTCGAATGTGGTAAAAATGGAAATTCTACAAATTCTAAAGGCATCCTACATCCTACATGTGTGGGTGTATTCATATGAAAATCATTATGATCATCATAACTATTAACATGAATAATCGAAATTAAATTAGATTAAAATTATTTTCAATGTCCAATAATTATTTTCAATAAAACCAATAACAGATTGGTATTAAAACCAATACCAGTTCAGTAATAAGGCTAGTGTTGCTTTATTTTCAATACCGTATGGTACTGAAATGAGCACGTTTGGTATCAACTTTTCTCTGGATGGATCTACCTTTTCACGAGAAAGACAAAAGGGTTCCAATTTCACATTTACTCAACAGAACGATTCCGATATCCGACAAGGTCAAATACTTGCGATTGATCTTGGATAGGAAATTGAACTGGAAGTACCACAACCAGGAGAATAGTAAGAAGGCTTACAGATGTTAGGCACTATGTAGACGGCCAATAAGCTTGAAATGGGGCTTGGCTCCCAGGATAGTCCACTGGTTCTACAGAAGCGTTATTAGGCCAATACTTACGCCTCAAGTTTGATGGACTGCGATGGAGAAGAAGTGTAACATTAGGTAATACAATAAGTTGCGAAAACATATTGTCGTGCCATAGGCGGGGCGATGAAGAACACGCCCATTAGGCCATTAGGGACTGTTGTAGAAATACAGATTAAGTATGAAGAACGTGAGCACGTTGTTGTTGTTGTAGCAGTGTATTGTACACTGAGGCGGCAGCCCTTGCAGATGAAGGACTCCATCGAGTCAATCTGGAACCACGGCATGAAATTGAAGCATGTGCGCATCTTTACGGACAATAAACTGACAATCACGGCTATAACAACCAGGACGATAAAATCACGTCCTGGTTGTTATAGCCCGTGATACTTTTTGGATTTATAGCGCACAGCAAGCCGATTTCAGACTTAGGTGTATGTCTATAGTTACATGGGAGGATAAGAATCGGCATCCCCTTTTCTACTAAACCTAACCTAGACGCATGGCTACCAGACGTGACGCTTTTATGTCATTTTGACGATTTTTTAGCCACGCATTTTGATAATAAAATTTAATAATACATTGTTCGTTTGTAAGACGATTCATGGTTAAATTGTAGACCAAACTGAAGTTGTTTAACAGTGAAACAAAACAAGAAACGTGCGTGATCTGTATAAACCAGTGTTGTCAAAAAGATAATTTATATGGGAGCTATATCTTGATCTAGACCGATTTTGATGAAATTATGCACACCTATTGGGATATCAAATAAAACATCTCATGCAAAATCTTGTAAAGATCGGGCCAAAATTGTAGCTACTACGGTCTTAAAAGGCCATCTTAGATTAAACTTAAATATGAGAGCTATATCTAAATCTGATCTGATTTAAGTTCAAAGCAAAAGCGTTCGTCCTTGGACTAAAGTAGTGACTTGTGCAAAATTTCTTGAGAATGGGACAACAAATGCGACCTTTACCTTGATTACAAGAATACATGGACGGACGGACAGTCAGACAATCGGATATAGCGAAATTGAATCACAAAGTGATTCTAAGTCGATCGGTTTACTTATTAATGGGTCTAGCTCTTGCGCTTCTTAGCGTTGCAAACAAATACACAAAGTTATAAAGCCGGTACCACAGTGGTGGCGTATGGTATACAAAGTCGAATTTTGGGTGTTATGATTTCATGACATTTTTCGAAAAAAATGTACTATTTTTATACCCTCCACCATAAGATGGGGGGTATACTAATTTCGTCATTCTGTTTGTAACTACTCGAAATATTCGTCTGAGACCCCATAAAGTATATATATTCTTGATCGTCGTGACATTTTATTTCGATCTAGCCATGTCCGTCCGTCTGTCCGTCCGTCTGTCCGTCCGTCCGTCCGTCTGTCTGTCGAAAGCACGCTAACTTCCGAAGGAGTAAAGCTAGCTGCTTGAAATTTTGCACAAATACTTCTTATTAGTGTAGGTCGGTTGGTATTGTAAATGGGCCATATCGGTCCATGTTTTGATATAGCTGCCATATAAACCGACCTTGGGTCTTGACTTCTTGAGCCTCTAGAGTGCGCAATTCTTATCCGATTGGAATGAAATTTTGCACGACGTGTTTTGCTATGATATCCAATAACTGTGCCAAGTATAGTTCAAATCGGTCCATAACCTGATATAGCTGCCATATAAACCGATCTTGGGTCTTGAATTCTTGAGCCTCTAGAGAGCGCAATTCTTATCCGATTGGAATGAAATTTTGCACGACGTGTTTTGTTATTATATCCAACAACTAGCCCAAGTATGGTTTAAATCGGTCCATAACCTGATATAGCTGCCATATAAACCGATCTTGGGTCTTGACTTCTTGAGCCTCTAGAGGGCACAATTCTTATCCGCTTTGAATGAATTTTTGCACGAAGTATTTCGTTATGATATCCAACAACTGTGCCAAGTATGGTTGAAATCGGTCCTTAACCTGATATAGCTGTGATATAAACAGATCTGGGGATTTGACTTCTTGAGCTTCTAGAGGGCGCAATTCCTATCCGATTTGGCTGAAATTTTGCATGACGTATTTTATTTTTACTTTCAACAACTGTGTCAAATAAGGTTCAAATCGGTTTATAACCTGATATAGCTGCCATATAAACCGATCTGGGATCTTGACTTCTTGACCCCTAGAAGTCGCAATTATTATCCGATATGCCTGAAATTTTGTACGACGGATCCTCTCATGACCATCAACAAAAGTGTTTATTATGGTCTGAATCGGTCTATAGCCCGATACAGATCCCATATAAATCGTTCTCTCTATTTTACTTCGTGAGCCCCAATGGGCGCAATTCTTATACGAATTGGCTGAAATTTTACACAGGTCTCAAACATATAATTTAATTGTGGTCCGAACCGGACCATATCTTGATATCGTTTTAATAGCAGAGCAACTCTTTTCTTATATCCTTTTTTGCCTAAGAAGAGATGCCGGGAAAAGAACTCGACAAATGCGATCGATTGTGGAGGGTATATAAGATTCGGCCCGGCCGAACTTAGCACGCTTTTACTTGTTTTAATTACTTTGACGTTTCTAATGGAAAAGATTTGGCGGCACTACCTATAAGTGTGATTAGTCTCAGAGTGAACACCCATTCGGAACAGTGTAGCGAAAAACATACGATGTGGCATTGCCAGGAAAGGCCGTCTAAAATATTCAAGTACAACAAAATGATCCACTCAACTGACCCAATTAAGAGAAAGAAGACTTGTTACGACCAGCAGTGTCATCATGCTACTGAAGCTAAGAATGCAGCAGGCTCGTAAATATCAACACTACTGTCAGTAGCAAAGCGAAAGGCGAAGAAAAAGTGGTATCTCGAGAAAAGGAGAGTAGAAAATACTACTCCGCAGCAAGGAGGAAAAAATGTAAAGCCGTTAGTGTGATCGCATCGAGATGTTCAGGAGTCAGAATGATGTCCGAAAATTCTAACAAAGAATTGAATATTCAATATTAAACCGATGGGTATTAGTACTAGAGCTGGCAAACAATCGATAATCGCAACATTCGACATTTTCGATATTTCTAATAATAAATGTCGATACTATCGTAGTTTCACATCATTAAAACGACATATGTGAAACGAAAATGAGATAAGTAAAAAGATCGATGTATATAGGAACAATATCAATGCACAGACCGAATACAACAAAATTAAATACGTCAGTTGGAAGTCAAGAGCGAAATCATTGTACAAAATTGTAGCCCGAAATCGGATGAAAAAAGCGCCATCTATAGGCGCTATGTATCTTATAGGATACATTCAATGTCGGGACGCTTATTTTCGTTAAATTTTGCAAAAAAAATTAACTTTGCCGATAGTATCGATAGGGAAAATATTAATCGATTTTTAGACAAAAAAAAAATAAATATCGGCAGTGCCATCGATATTTTGTCAGCTCTATTTAATACAGGCACAGGCTCCTGCAGAGCAACTAAAGGTTACAGATACAGATAATGTACTTACAATATGAATGGACCACTTTGCTAGCTATTGATATTTGATGGTGACGGGGACGCGCCACACCACCGATGCCTATTGATAGTCCATATATAATCCATATATATACCTTCAACAACCATCGATTGTGTGAAGCCGCCTCTATCACCTATTAACAGCTAAGAAAATGCTATTACCATATTTTAAGCACATATCTGTATATGTAACTTTTATTTCTCTGCAGGAGCATGTGCTTATTCTAAAGCCATCGGTTTGTTGTTGAATGTTCAACTCTTTGGCATCGGTTTGATGTTGAATGTTCAACTCTTTGGCAGATTTTACTGACTTGGCTGTAGAACAAAGCAGCAGCAGCCGATGGGTTGTCTACTGAACTAAGTGGAAAAATAGGCTAAACGATAAAGAGGAGCATACATCAACTCCTCTGTGCGATTTGGCTTCAAAGGCGTATATCCGATGGTTGAAACCACAGCATATTAAGTCACGTGCATAAGAACGGAGAGAAGAGATACTTTTTAACGAAACATGCGAGATAGTTTTTAACGAAACATGTGAAAGATTAAAATCTAAATTCGATGGATAATTGGCCTTTAGACCAAAAGAATACACCATAGACCAGATATTCACACTGCACCAGATTCAGAAAAGGGCCGAAGAGCGACAGTACGACTTTTAAAATCTTTTCGCCGCTGACTGCAGCCCTATACGTTTAAAGGTATTTCCAAATATATTTGATCAGAAGATTAATTCATGTGATAGTTGTAAAATCTTTTATAAGTCTTAATAGTATGTCACAAGCAAAATTTGCACCAAACTGGATGGTAAATGTTCTAGAACTCAAATTAGGCAATCTATTAACATGGGAACTATATGTAGTTATACAACGATCCTTATAAAGGGAGATTTTTTCGCTATTATCTTTTTGGCAACACTGGTTAAAACAGCTCAGGCACGTTTCGTGTTTTGTTTCGTTGTCAAAAATCTTCAGTTTTGTCTATAATTTAAACATAAATCGTCTTGCAAACGACCAACGCTTGCAAATTATTGAATTTTATTATCAAAATGTGTACACTGTTAAGAAAGATCATCGCACGCTTCTTCCATTTTATGGAGGAAGCCCATTTTTGCATCAATGGATACGTAAATAAGCTGAATTGTCGATTTTGGAGTGACGATCGGCACGAAGCATTGTAAGAGCTACCAATGCATTCAGAAAAAGTCATAGTTTGGTGCAGTTCATGGGCTGGTGGCATCATTGGACCGTACTTCTTCAAAGATGATGTGAATTGTTACATAACTGTGAATGGTGAGCGCTACCGTAAGATGATATCCAACTTTATTTTTGCCGGAAATGCAAGAGCTTGACATGTGGTTTCAACAAGACGGTGCCACATGCCACACAGCACGCGTAACAATGGACTTATTGAGAGGCGAGTTCGGGGAACATTTTATTTCACATTCGGGCCAGTCAAGATCGTGAGATTTAACGCCAAAAATAACAAATAGTCTATTTTTGTGGGGATATGTTAAAGTTCATGTCTATGAGACGAGGCCTTGAGATATGGCCTTTCTCAAGATATGGGCCGAAATGCCAAAATTGGACTAAGGGGATGGACCATTTGAGGCCAAGTTACTGTTAACATTTGCATGAAATAATCTGCAAACATTAAATTTTATGGACCATACTATCGATCCAAATAAAGATTTCAAGCATTTTTCTGAATTTTTGTATGTTTTTTCCGATAGCTCTTAAAAAATCACCCTTTAGATGTTGGAACTTGTGCATAGCTGCCACTAATACGTTCATTTTGAAATTAAAGCAGGGCGCCTCTTAAACTCCTTACCCCCAACTGGTCGAAAACACATACATACATATACGCTTTCAACGACATGGCAGACATCATCCGCACAACAGCAACAGAAGATACCAAGTGCCTGTGCTCATGTTGTGTTCAGAGTTCTGTGTATTTCAACTCTCGTCGTATATTTACAGCAATTTCCAAAAGATTGTCGACATGGTCCCAAAGGGCATTTTCATCATTGACAACAACGACATCATTGATAATTTAAACGACAACAAGAAGGAGGTTCGTCTGTAATCTAGAAGAAGAAAAAACGACCTACACAGCCATACATATGCTCATGCTCATGGTATGTGTGCATAAAGACAGGCATCCAGCAAACAATTGTATTGTAGTACATCTGTATATCTGTTTGTGTGAGAGTACGGGTGTCACTGATGTTGTCTTTCTTATTTATTTTGCAGATTGTTATAATAACAACAACATCAAATGGAAAAACTTATTTGGATATTTGCCATCTGATATGGAACGAATACGGAGATGGGTACACTAAGTTCGTCATGCTGTTGGAACAATAAGAAGGAAGTTATACTTATTTTGTTCTGATGTTTAGAAGACCTCAAACTATTGGTCCAAGACTATATAGAGTAATATTAGTATATTCGTGGTTGTCATGACGTTCCAAGTTGATTTAGCCCTGTAAAATTGCAAATTTTGCCCATGAACATTCCACTAAAGAACAGGGCAAACTTCTTATATATCAATGAGTGCAGTCCGATTCAAGTTTTTAAAGCTCAATGATAAGGGGCCTCCTTTTTATAGCCGAGTCCGAACGGCGTGCCGCAGTGCGACACCTCTTTGGAGAGAAGTTTTACATGGTATAGTACCTCACAAACGTTGCCAGCATTAAATGCTGGCATGCTAAACTCTGCGCTACGGAGGCCTCCGTGTTTAGCCCTGTGCTTCTTATTATTGAAAGTCGTTTGAGATTGTAAATGGCTTGAATCGTTCCATGATGTAGTTTCCATATATACTAATCACCCGATTTTACATCATCTCCCTATAGAGGTTATTATTAGATTTGGCTAATATGTTGTATGATGAGTTTTGTATGACTTCCACTATTAATGCCAAGTACGATCGAAATCGGTATATTACTCGATGTCCATGTCAGTCTACAGCCTTATATAACTCCCACATAAATCGATCTGTCGAAATAATGAAAATATTGGAGCGAATATAGCTGTTCTACATGAACTTTTTGCACAAATACTCCTCATTGATATTGGTCGTAAGTACTTACAAGTGAGCTATATTGTTTAATGATGATAATACAAAGTCTCATGTTTATCCCTGTTCCTCAATGGAATGTTCATGGGTTGGGCAAATTTGTATTTGGATGTACTTAATAATGTAATCACGTGAGGTAACATTGGCCTCGCCTGTGTCGTCCTTTATAAATGTCTTAAGTTCTTTGCATATAACTGAACTCTGTTCTCAACATGAACAGGCATACCAAAATGTGACATATGTACCCTCTTTAGAAAATGATACTTTTTTTCTATTACCATATACAACAACCTGCAGATAGCATTACATACAAAAACTTCGCATTTGTTTAATAAGCTCCTTTAAGGATATATGTATGTATGTATGTGTGATGTTGCTGATATGGCCAAAGTGTGTTTTCACAAAGATATGCTTTCATCCCTAGATTAAAGTTAAATTTTCTCCAAACATGGGGGGTGATTTTCGTTTTTCATCCCACATACTCGTACATTCATTGCCAGCATGTTTGTTATTCAGTACATGTGGTGTGCGGTGTCCTTTGCCGGATTTGAATCATTATCACCTGTCACATGTGCCAGCAATGGCTCTGTAAATATTTTATGTGAATTTTATACGAATTTAAGCTTTTCGAATAATATTCACAATTACATTATCTGTAAGGTTTGAAATTCTGCACCGGAAAAGTCAAATACATTGTGAGGTGCTAAAGCAGGTAAAATAATGCGATTAAAGATTTTTTGACTTTTTGAGTGTGCCTCAACTTTGGGACTTTTTTTTGAATGGCGGGTCTATCTGGCGCGACAGGACAAGCATAACAAGTTACCCTAACAAGTTACACTAAGATGTGACAGGAAACAAAAGGTAAGATTTGCGAATCATTCCCTATTCTCGATAGCTGCTATTTACTCCCCCCCCTTAAATATCTATTTGAGACTCCGACTATCGGGGTTTAACTGATGTAACTCAACATTAGGATGTTGTCATACTACACAACTATGGGACGAACGCTTGAAGCGAATCATTAATGTCCTGTAATGAGTGGTGAAAATACTTTTGACATCGCACTGTGGGATAGAAACGAAAATAAAACTGGTAAAAAACTGCTGTTGAGAGCGGGTACAGATATGTCTTCAAAATTTTAAATGGCTAGAGCTGAGGTGATGACGACATAATTTTCATAGACCATAAGGCCTTAGGGGGTCCGAGCAACTTTCGGCAGCCCCCTAAAGTTGGTCATATCGACAGTACGAAAACTTGTTCGGTCCGCCAAATCTTCATTTATGATCCGATATCCAAAATTCTTTCATTGTTGGATTGTGCTCTAAAATCGATACAAATTTTTACAAAAACCCCCAAAATACCCATAAAAAAATAAAATAAAAACATAAAGCCAAATGGGGTCTGGGCCTTCCGTATTGAGAACTCCAATTTTTTGACAAAAAAATTGCCTATTTTGTAGTACATATAACACTCGCTTAGGTTGATATATGTTATTCCAACTATATATTGTAGTTAAAACACATATTCAACATGTTCTCTGAACAAAATAAAAAGAACAAGTAAAAGCGTACCAAGTTTTGCATTGCCGAATCTTGGGAACCCACCACCAAGGATTCTGCTAAAAATGTATACAAAATAAATTTAGTTGAATGGCATAAATTTATTCTAAATACCGAACTTCTGTCAAACCAGCAAAAAATAAAGCTTCTAGGAAGCGAACAAGGCTGATCGAAGGACCTGTTTACATTGGAGCCATATCAGTTTATTGACCGATTTGGACCGTTTTTAACACAGTTGTTGGAAGTCATAACGGAACACTACATGCAAATTTTCAGCCAAATCGGACAAAAATTGCGGCTTGTAAGGGCTCAAGAATACAAATCAGGAGATTAGTTTAAATGGGAGCTATATCAGGTTATAGACCGAATTGGAGCGTTCTCAACACAGTTGTTGGAAGTCTTGAGAGAACACCACATGCAAAATTTCAGCCAAATCACACAAAAATTGGGGCTTGTAGGGGTTCAAGAAGTCAAATCGGGAGATCAGTTTATGTGGGAGCTATATCAGGTTATAAACCGATTCGGACGGTACTAGGCACAGTTGTTAAAAGTCTTGACAGAATACTACATGCAAAATTTCAGCCAAATTACACAAAAATTGCGGCTTGTAAGGGCTCAAGAAGTCAAATCGGGAGATCGGTTTGTATGGGAGCTATATCAGGTTATAGACCGATTTGAACCGTACTAGGCACAGTTGTTGGAAGTCATAACAAAACACTATGTCCAAAATTGTAGCCAAATCAGACAAAAATTGCAGTTTCCAGGGGCTCAAGAAATCAAATCGGCTATATCTGAATCTGAACCGATGTGGCCCATTTGCAATTCCCAATGACCTACATCAAATTCAAGTATCAGTGCAAAATTTCAAGCGGCTAGCTTTACGCGATCGACTGCTATCGTGATTTCGACAGACAGACGGACATGGCCAGATGGACTCAGAACGTCGGGACGATCAAGAATATATATACTTTATGGAGTCTTAGATGAATATTTGGGGGTGTTACAAACGGAATGACTAGATTAGTATACACCCTATGGTAGTAGGTATAAAAAGTTAATAGAGACTAAACATTGTTTACCAAAAAATGCAAAAATCCATCTTTTTATGTCAAATACAATACCATTTGAGAACATCATTACTCTACGACTCTCACATGCTGTCGACGTTCTTCCAATTTCCATGTAGCGACTGAAGATTTGGAGGCGGTGTTCTTCAAATATGCCCCAAATCGGTGAGGAAGACGTTTAACCATTAGTAGATATTATCAATGGGGGATCTAACCATGATCGTCCTTATATGATAAGATTTAGATACAGTCTGGAGAATGATAGGTGGAGTTAAAACAGTGCCGGAGATATTATTCGACCTTGGGGAATTCCATGTTTCACTCTACGGGGCTTCGACTTCTTATCTCTAAATTTCACAAGGGGCTGACGACACACAGATAATTTGTGATTAAACGTTTTGCCCAGCTGATGGGACATGTTAACGGTGTTCTCAAAAATACCATGACTGACCTTCCTATCGCATGGGCTGTGTCAAAAAATGCACTTGCGGAGACTCTATGAGTGAAAATCGGGGTATATATATATATATATATATATATATATATATATATATATATATATATATATATATATATATATATCGCCCGATTTTCACTATACATATATATATATATACATATATATATATATATATATATATATATATATATATATATATATATATATATATATATATATATATATATATATATATATATATATATATATATATATATTAGAGCTATATCTTAATCTAAACCGATTTCTATGAAATTCAAAAGTGATATTGAGAGTCAGGAGAAAATTCTCTCTGCCAAATTTCGATAGAATCGGTTAACAAATGACTACATTATTGCAATATTAGTCGGAATCGGAATAACATACATGTGACAGCTATATCTAAACCTGAACTGATTTTTTCCAATTTCAATAGGCTTCGTTTCTACGTCAAAAAAATATATGTCCCAAATTTCAAGACGATCGGATGATAATTGCGACCTGTAATTTGTACACAAATTATCATGGACAGACAAACGGACATAGCTAAATCGAATCAAAAAGTGATTCTGAGTCGATCGCATCGAATCAAAAGAGTGATGATATGTCTATATCCCTTCCTTCTGGGTGTTACAAACAAATGCACTAAGTTATAATACCCTGTACCAAAATGGCGGTGTGGGGTATAAAAAACATGCGCACAAATGCTGGATCTAGCCTTTGCAATTTGAGAACTTGAGGGGTTTTTCCAATTACCTATTTTGAAGTACATAAAGTATCTACAAAAAAGTCCTCTTCACAAAGAAAAAAGAACAAAAAAGGTTTTGCAATAAAGACTTATCAATGAAAATACTTTTTTATACCCACCACCGAAGGATGGGGGTATATTAATTTTGTCATTCCGTTTGCAACACATCGAAATATCCATTTCCGACCCTATAAAGTATATATATTCTTGATCAGCGTAAAAATCTAAGACGATCTAGACATGTCCGTCCGTCTGTCCGTCTGTCTGTTGAAATCACGGTACAGTCTTTAAAAATTGAGATATTGAGCTGAAATTTTGCACAGATTCTTTTTTTGTCCATAAGCAGGTTAAGTTCGAAGATGGGCTATATCGGACTATATCTTGATATAGCCCCCATATAGACCGATCCGCCGATTTATGGTCTTAGGCCCATAAAAGCCACATTTATTATCCGATTTTGCTGAAATTTGGGACAGTGAGTTGCGTTGGGCCCTTCGACATCCTTCGTCAATTTGGCTCAGATCGGTCCAAATTGGGATATAGCTGCCATATAGACCGATCCTCAGATTTAGGGTCTTAGGCCCATAACAGCCACATTTTATATCCGATTTGGATTAAATTTAGCACAGTGAGTTGTGTTAGGCCCTTCAACATTCTTCGTCAATTTGGCCCAGATCGGTCCAGATTTGGATATAGCTGCCATATTGACCGATCCTCCGATTTATGGTCTTAGGCCCATAAAAGCCACATTTATTATCCGATTTTGCTGAAATGTGGGACAGTGAGTTGCGTTGAGCCCTTCGACATCCTTCGTCAATTTGGCCTAGATCGGTTCAAATTTGGGTATAGCTGCCATATAGACTGATCCTCCGATTTAGGGTCTTAGGCCCATAAAAGCCACATTTATTATCCGATTTTGCTGAAATTTGGGACAGTGAGTTGTGTTGAGCCCTTCGACATCCTTCGTCAATTTGGTCCAGATCGGTCCAAATTTGGATATAGCTGCCATATAGACCGATCCTCCGATTTAGGGTCTTAGGCCCATAAAAGCCACATTTATTATCCGATTTTGCTGAAATTTGGGACAGTGAGTTGCGTTGAGCCCTTCGACATACTTCGTCAATTTGGCCCAGATCGGTTCAAATTTGGATATAGCTGCCATATAGACCGATCCTCCGATTTATGGTCTTAGGCCCATAAAAGCCACATTTATTATCCGATTTTGCTGAAATTTGGGACAGTGATTTGCCTTAGGCCCTTCGACATCTTTCTTCTATTTGGCCCTGATCGGTTCAGATTTGGATATAGTTGCCATATAGACCGATCTCTCGATTTAAGGTTTTGGGGCCATAAAAAGCGCATTTATTGTCCGATGTCGCCGAAATTTGGGAAAATGACTTGTGTTGGGCCCTTCGATATTTGTCTTCAATGTGGCTCAGATCGGTCCGGATTTGGATATAGCTGCTATATAGACCGATCTCTCGGTTGAACAATGACTTGTACTTATAAGCATTTGGTCTAAATCGGATGATATCTATAGAGCTGCTATGGGGCATTAGGTATGCATTTTTCACTAGAGTTTGACGAAATGTGGTTCACATATATACCCGAGGTGGTGGGTATCCAAAGTTCGGCCCGGCCGAACTTAACGCCTTCTTACTTGTTGATCTTACAAATGCAAATTTTGCCCATGAACATTCCACTAAGGAACAGGGGCAAACTTCTCACATATCAATGAGTGCAGTCCGATTCAAGTTTAAGCTCAATGATAAGGGGCCTTCTTTTTATAGCTGAGTCCGAACGGCGTGCAGGAGTGCGACACCTCTTTGGAGAGAAGTTTTACATAGCATAGTACCTCACAAATGTTGCCAGCATTAGGACGGGGAAACCACCGCTGAAAATTTTTTTTGATGGTCTCGCCAGGATTCGAACCCAAGCGTTCAGCGTCATAGTCGACATGCTAACCTCTGCGCTACGGTGGCCTCCATCTTTTTTGATATTAAAATGCTTAACCAAAGAGATGTTGGATTTAAGAACAAATCAATAGAGCCAACTTTCAAGGAGCACAGTTGATGTTTTACACGAAAAAGGATCGTAACTAGGGCTAAAAACTGGAGAAGAAGCGCACAAGGCCAAAGAACCTTAAGAAATTTAATTTGTTAGGTACTGGTATCACAGATCCTGTACTGGACAACTAAGAAAGCATTCTTCCAAAAGTAAAAAACTCAACTTCAATCATTTAATGTTTAAAATGAATATTTATTCCTAACTTATTTATAATCCCAAGCATACTCTCATTTTATGGAGAACTCGTACCCTCAAATCATTCCCCTAGCTATCGTTCAGTACATGTCTCTAGAATTTCTACAACATTTTTCTAAGAAATCCTTTCTGCTTAACTCTTTTCCTTTATATGACATCATCATTCACACACGCCCTCACAGAGTGATTTCATTTCCCTTTTCAATCTCGCCTTGAAAGTTTTACCTTATAGCTGGCTTGGTGTGTGTGTGGTAAAGATGGTAATCCTTTTAGCAAAACTAATGTGAAAACTTGGTTCATTTTGAACAACCAAACAAAATGACGCCAGGAAATATGAAAAGCCCATAGTCTTCACTTTTCAACTTATTAAAATATTTCCCCAAAACACAAACGACTTATAGTTGGCGGCAAAGAGGCCACAAGCAAACCTAACACAAAGCTAAAAAGGGTCTTCAATCCTTGTTGGCAACAGTAAAAGGATATTAAATTTATGTAATCAATTTTTAAAGTAAATAAAAGAAAATGGGAAAAAATCACAACAAACGCAAAAATGGCAAAGGCAAAAGGGACCGCCGTCATACGTAACGTAATTGGAGAATGAAAGGAAATGGAAAATGGTAGAGCATAAGCGAAAGCCAACAACTGCCTTGCTGTTGAAATAAACTTACAAAGGTCCTTGTGCACATTTACTGGCATAGAAATATGTGTGTATGTTTGTAGGTTTGTAGGCAGATTCTTTCACCACCATCGGGCGAGAGAGTGAACACCACCGAAACAGCCACACTACCAAAGTGACAAAGCCCTGTTAAAAGGCGCGCGTGATGCTCATTTTAAAATTGCGTGTTTTGAATGATGCCAACCTTACCAAGTTAACGAAGACCGAAAAGTACAAAGTAACCCTAAATACAACAACGTACAAACAAAGCCCATTTCATTTTGCCCCCGCTTCCCCCTGGGGTGGTGCAGGCATTGAAGGTTTCCAGCCTAGTGGAAGGGGCTGTTCATTAGTTTCGTTCGTAACAACTCAACAAAATGTGAATTGAAGCTTGGAGAACTCTCCTTGGGTTGCGTGCAGAAATCATTACATTAAAAATCTAAACACAAGATACGAACTAAAAGCATTACATTTTCCCTCCCATCCCCGCATAACCTTCTCTTCCCCCCTAGGCAGGGATAGCTTCGAGTTTTCCATTTACGCTACTAGTCCTCAATGTTTCCCCTTCGCTTTTGGACCATGCCTTGGTCCTTCTATACGGCTGTAAGGGACTTTGAAGGCAGCAGCAGGATTTTGTTTAAAAATAAATGAGAAATATTTTAAAATTAACTTTAGAAAAGTGTTCTTTCATTCATGGTGGAAAGGGAGATAGCAATGTATTCGGCACAGTAGGGGGAAATGAATAAAATGAAAATTTATTGAGTTGGAAAATGGTACATTTTAACAGCCTGTCTCTGTTGAGGACCGACTCACAGATCCAATTCTTAAACCAATACCGGATGGACCGGGTACCTAGAGACTGAATAAGTCATATGCTAAAAAGCAGATGGACAAATTGTGCGTTCTCTGATACAGGGAAAAAGTGGCATAGGGAATCCAACACGATGGAACTTTATCGCCACTCCTATGGTTGACCACAATTAATGTCCGTTTCAAATTTAAGCTCAACGATAAGGGACCTCCTTTTAATAGCCGAGTCCAAACGGCGTGCCGCAGAGCGACACCTCTTTGGGGAGAAGTTTTTACATGACAAAGTACCTCATAAATGTCATCAGCCTTGGGAGGGGATAACCACCGCTGAACATTTTTCTGATGGTCCTGCCAGGATACGAACCCAGGCGCTCAGCGTAATAGGCGGACATGCTAACCTCTACGCTATAGTGGCCATCCATTTTTATATCCAAAAGGTCAAACCTTTGGGAGTGATCAGTAAAGAAAACTGAACTGGAATGTGACTGGATGTGACATTCAGTAGCATACTGAGAAGGACAACAGATGCTGCTCACTTTGTTTTCTGGGTTGTTAGCTTAAAATTCGATCTGACTCCGAAGATAGTCCACTGTCCCTACAGCAGAGTGATTAGGCCAATAATAATGTATGCTTCGATTGTATGGAGGGCGTGGATAAAGAGGAAGAGTAACATACATCCAAAGTTTGCTGATATCAGCAAACACTGTCTGCTGATTTTAAATTGAAAATTTTTAACATTGGAAAGAAGCCGTTACAAATTTTTATACCCTCCACCATAGGATGGGGGTATACTATTTTCGTCATTCTGTTTGTAACACATCGAAATATGAGTCTAAGTATGGGTAAATATATTCTTGATCGTCGTGACATTTTAAGTCTAACTACCCATGTCCGTCCGTCCGTCTGTCGGACAAATCGGTCCATGTTTTGATATAGCTGCGATACTATCCGATCTTGGGTCTAGACTTCTTGAGCCTCTAGAGTGCGCAATTCTCGTCCGATTGGACTGAAATTTCGCGCATAGTATTGATATTACTTCCAACAACTGTGCTAAGTATGGATTAAATCGGTCTATAACCTGATATAGCTGCCATATAAACCGATCTTGGGTCTTGACTTCTTGAGCCTTCTTCCACGTGGTGTTTTGATATCACTTCCAACAACTAAGCGAAGTATGGTTCAAATCGGTCTATAACCTGATATAGCTGCCATATAAACCGATCTTGGGTCTTGACTTCTTGAGCCTCTAGAGGACGCATTTCTCGTTCGATTTGACTGAAATTTTGCACAAAGTGTTTTGATATCACTTCCAACAACTATGCGAAGTATGGTCTTAATCGTTCCATAACCTGATGTAGCTGCCATATAAACCGATCTTGGGTCTTGACTTCTTGAGCCTCTAGAGAGCGCAATTTTCATCCGATTTGGCACAAATTTTGTACAACGGCTCCTCCCATGGCCTTCAACATACGTGTGCAATATGGTCAGAATCGATCTATAGCTTGATACAGCTCCCATGTAAACCGATCCCCAGATCTCTGTCCATAGGAACGTAAAGTTCGAAGATGTGCTATATCGAACTATATCTTGATATATAGACCTCCATATACACCGATCTACCGATATAAGGTCTTTGGAACATTAAAGCCATATGTATTCTCCGATTTCACTGAAGTTTGGCACAGCGAATTGTGCTAGGCCGAGATTGGATATAGCTGCCATATATAGTGATCTCTCTATATTTAAGATTTTGGTCCCATAATAGACGCATTTGTTGTCCGATTTTCCGCTTTAAGGTTTTAAGCCCCTTAAAGGTGAATTTATTAACATATTTCGCTAAAGTTTAGCACAATGAATGACGCAAATTTGGACATAGCCGATTTCCGGATATATAGTCTTGCATCTGAAATTTGACAAAATGAGCTATTTCAGGCTATACAACATCATTGCCTTATATGGTTCAGACTGTCATATATATCGATCTCTCGATTTAAGTTCTTGGACCTATAAAAGGTGCTTTTTTTAATCGATTTCTCTGAAATTTGGTGCAATGAGTTGAATTGAATTATAGCTGCCATATAGCCTAATATTCTGTTTTACCGTATTGAATAGTAAACTGTATTGGAGCCCTCGACGCCCGTGTCGAGTATGGTCCAAATTGGAACATATTTCGATACAGCGATACTGCTATGACGAAAGGTGATTAATGTATATATCAAAGATGGTGGATATCCAAAGTTTTTACTTGTTTTTGCCATATGATAATAGCAGAAATGTTCGCTGATTTAGCAGAAAATTAGTCCTGTCCCAGGTGGGAGAGTAGTCTGAGTGTAGAAATAGGTCATACCAACGCACAGTGGGAGAAAAGAAGAATAAAACTAGTAAAAAATCTCCACTGAAATTTTAAATGGTTCGAGCTGAGGTATTAGCGAGATTGTGAGCCTATTTTTAAGGCCCAAGGTTGTCCGGGTAAGTGCTGAGGTGTTATCGAGAGGCCAAAGTTGGCCAAATCTTATTTTTTGGGCCGATTTTCAAAATTCCTTTTTCTTTCTGGATAGTGCTCAAATATGCCAACAAAATAATCCGTTTGAGTTGTACAAATTGGAGGATTTTCGAGCACTATCCAGCAAAAGAGGAATTTGGAAAATCGAAATATCGAGGTGACCAACTTTACGGGCCTGCCGAAAGGCGCCCGGGCAACCTAGGGTCTCTCGATAGCACCTCAGCTCTTACCATTTCAAATTTCAAAGAGATATCTCTACCCGTTCTCACACAGCATATTTTTATACCCACCACCGAAGGATGGGGTATATTCATTTTGTCATTCTGTTTGTAACTCCTCGATATATGCGTCTAAGACCCCATAAAGTATACAATATATATTCTTGATCGTCATGACATTTTAAGTCGAACTAGCCATGTCCGTCCGCCCGTCTGTCTGTCGAAAGCATGCTAACTTCGAAGGAGTAAAGCTAGCCGCTTGAAATTTTCACAGATACTTCTTATCAGTGTAGGTCGGTTGGGATTTTAATCGGCTATATCGGTCCACGTTTTGATATAGCTGCCATATGAACCGATCTGGGATCTTGACTTCTTGAAATTTTGCATGAGGAGTTTTATTAAGACCTCCAACAACTGTGCTTAGTATGGTTGAAATCGGTCTATAACCTGATATAGCTGTCATATAAACCTATCTGGGGTATTGAATTCCTGAGCGGCTAGAGGGCACAATTGTTATCCGATTTGGCTGAAATGTTGCACGAGATGTTTCATTATGACTTCCAACAACTGTGCAGAGTATGGTTGAAATCGGTCCATAACCTGATATGCTCAATTTCAGCCAAATCGGACAAAAATTGCGGCTTGTAAGGACTCAAGTAGTCAAATTGGGAGATCGGTTTACATGGGAGCTATATCAGGTTATGAATTGTTTTGGATCACACATGACACAGTTGTTGAAAGTCATAGCAAAACACTATGTGCTCAATTTCAACCAAATCGGACAAAAATTGCAGTTTGTAAGGGCTCAAGAAGTCAAATCGGGATACCGGTTTATATGGGAGCTATATCAGATTATAGACTGATTCAAACCGTACTTGGCACAATTATTGAAAGTCATAACAAAACACTACATGCAAAATTTCAGCAAAATCGGATCAAAATTGCGGCTTCCAGGGGTTCAAGAAGCCAAATAGGGAGATCGGTTTATATGGAAGCTATATCAGGTTATAGACCGATTTGGACCGTACATGGCACAGTTGTTGGAAGTTGTTGAAGGAATACCACATGCAAAATTTTAGCCAAATCAGAAAAAAATGCTGCTTCCAGAGGCTTAAGAAATCAAATCGGGAGATTGATTTATACGGGAGCTATATCTAAATCTGAACCGATAGGGCCCAATTGCAATCTGCAAGACTTACATCAATATTAAGTATCTTTGCGAAATTTAAAGCAGCTAGCTTTGTGCGTTCGATCGCTATCGTGACGACCGGGCGGACGGACATGGCTAGAACGACTCAGAATGCCAGGCGATCAAGATTATATTTACTTTATGGGGTCTTAGACGAATATTTCGAGGTGTTACAAACGGAATGACTAGCTTAGTATACTCCCATCCTATGATGGTAGGTGTAAAAAGACTTTTCACTTTCCTGAGAGCAAAAGTAACCGCACTACCTACTAAATACTAAATTTCCCATTAACATTCCATAGGGAATAGTGGATACTTCTCTCATATCAATAAGTGCAGTCCGGTTAACGTTTAAGCTCAATGATAAATTCAAACGACTTGCCGTATAGCGACACCACTTGGAAGAAAAGATATAACATGGCAGGATACCTCACGAATCTAATCAGCGTTAGTAAGCGGATAACCACCGCTGAAAATATCTCTTTTCTTCACTCCGGGATTTGAACCCAGGCGTCATAGCCGAACATGCTAACCTCTGTTCGATTATATGGAAACTATTGCTTGAATGACCCCATGGATTCTGATGCAATTTTTTTGTTTTTTTCTTTTTTTATGGTCAATTCGTCAAACCAAAGTACCACTTTGTATGGAAGCGATTTGGCTCGTTTGAAATCCTCATTGACTTACATCTATATCAAGTATTTGTGCGAAATTCTAAGCAGATTTCTTTATTCATTCAAAGGATATTGAGTAATTGTTTTGAAAATTTCCAAAAAAGCAATATTTCACCCATTGTCTTAGGTTCTTGTTTTGGTCTAAATGGGTTGCTGATATCGTTGTTGCTACGAAATTAAACATTATGTAATTTATTGTTTTCAACCAGCCGTCCTGCTATGAGCCACCATTCCATCCATCCATCTAAGTGTCCTTCGTAACAAACAACCAACCATTCAGTTAGACTATGAACCTTTTCTTGCCACCATCCCCCATCTAATCATTGTCGGTGGCACCATGAACAGCTAGCAGCAACAATAACAACAACAACAACTAGAGGCACTGACTGGCCTTCAGAGTTTTATTATCGATGTCCTGTATTTTAGATGGAGCCACTAAAGCCTTTTGTTGCCATGGTTGAAATGTTTGTTTGTCTGCTCAAAACGTCCTTCCATTCATTCATTTGTTGGGCCACTTGCCAAAGTATGTGTAGCAGTATTTGTTGGATACACACACTCTGTATATACAAACACGCATTAGTATGTCCGTGTGTGTGTGGGAGTTTGTATTTTTCGTATAACTAACATTAAATGTAATTAAAATTTTTCGAAATGAAATTTGTTCTCCTTCTCACTTTTGCGTTTTTAATTTCCCTCAATCGTCCTTTTTGTTGTTGTTGTTCTTGGAGTTCGTCTTTGTCGTCCTTGTTTAACTCTTTTTAGTTTCATTTGCAATTTTGTCGGTTTTTGTGTTTTATTTGAAATTTTATTACTTGGGAATTTATAATTAGTTTCTAACGATTTGTAATTAGAAAATTTCTTGAGAGCGTTAACGCCTTAGTATGAGAGACCATATTGGAATAGAAATGGATGTATATATGTGCTGAAATTTATTGTAAGTCTTTTGACAATGACATTTAAGGGGAAGATATTATTAAAGCTATGCTTTAAGATTAAAGAAATTTAACCATACTAACTCTGCCCTAGATAAAACAAGTAAGAGCGTGCTAAGTTCGGCCGGGCCGAATCTTATATACCCTCCACCATGGATCGCATTTGTCGAGTTCTTTGCGCGGTAGCTCTTCTTAGGCAAACAAAGAGTATTGAAAAAGAACGGTTATGCTATTGGAGCTATATCAAGTTATAGTCCGATTCGGACCATAAATGAATGCTGAACATTGTAGAAGTCATTGTGTAATATTTCACTTCATTCGGATAAGAATTGCGCGTTGAAGGGGCTCAAGAAGCAAAATCGGGAGATAAGTTTATATGGGAGCTGTATGAAGCTATTGATCGATTCAGACCATAATATATGTTGAAGGTCATGAGACAAGCCGTTGTACAAAATTTCTGCCAAATCGGATGAAAATTGCGCCCTCTAGAGACTCAAGAAGTCAAGATCCCAGATCGGTTTATATGGCATGTATCGATTTGCATCATACTTAGCTCAGTTATTGAAATTGATACCAAAACACCACGTGCAAAATTTCAGTCAAATCGGACGAGAATTGCGCCTTCTAGAGGCTCAGAAAATCAAGACCCAAGATCGGTTTATATGGCAGCTATATCAAAACATGGACCGATTGGAACCATTTGCAATCCCAACCGACCTACACTAATAAAAAATATTTGTGCAAAGTTTCAAGCGGCTAGCTTTACTCCTTCGAAAGTTTGCGTGCTTTCGACAGACAGACGGACAGACGGACGCACATGGCGACGCATATTTCGAGGTGTTACAAACAAATTGACGAAATATGTATACCCATATTCTATGGTGGAGGGTTTTAAAAGATGAAAAGAACGTTATAAATAATTACGTCCTCAAAATCAGTTGAAATCAGATACTGATGTTCAGTCCGAAAATAAACAAGTAAAAGCGTGCTAAGTTCGGCCGGGCCGAATCTTATATACCCTCCACCATGGATCGCATTTGTCGAGTTCTTTTCCCGTCATCTCTTCTTAGGCAAAAAAGGATATAAGAAAAGATTTGCTCTGCTATTAGAGCAATATCAAGATATGGTCCGGTTTCTATCACAATTAAATTATATGTTGGAGACCTGTCTAAAATATCAGCCAATTCGAATAAGAATTGCGCCCTTTGGCGCTCAAGAAGTGAAATAGAGAGATTGATTTATATAGGAGCTGTATCAGGCTAGACCGGTTCAGACCTTATTAAACACGTATGTTGATCCGTCGTACAAAATTTCAGGCAAATGGGATAATAATTGGGACCTCTAGACCTCAAGAAGTCAAGATCACAGATCGGTTTGTATGGCAGCTATATCAGATTATTAACCGATTTGAACCTTATTTGACACAGGTGTTTAAAGAAAGAATAAAATACGTCATGCAAAATTTCAGCCAAATCGGATAGGAATTGTGCCCTCTAGAAGCTCAAGAGTCAAGTCCCCAGATCTGTTTATATGACAGCTATATCAGGTTATGAATCGATTTGAACCATACTTGGCACAGTTGTTGGATATTATAACAAAATACTTCGTGCAAAAATTCATTCACATTGTATAAGAATTGCGCCCTCTAGAGGCTCAAGAAGTCAAGACCCAAGATCGGTTTATATGACAGCTATATCAGGTTATAAACCGATTTGAACCATATTTGGCACAGTTGTTGGATATCATAACAAAACACGTCGTGCAAAATTTCATTCCAATCGGATAAGAATTGCGCACTCTAGACGCTCAAAACTCAATATCGGTTTATATGGCAGCTATATCAGGTTATAAACCGATTTGAACCATACTTGGCACAGTTGTTGGATATCATAACAAAACACGTCGTGCAAAATTTCATTCCAATCGGATAAGAATTGCGCACTCTAGAGGCTCAAGAAGTCTAGACCAAAGATCGGTTTATATGGCAGCGTGGACCGATATGGCCACGGGCCGAATCTTTTATACCCTCCATCAAGGATCGCATTTGTCAAGTTCTTTGGCCCATATCACTTTATAGGCAAATAAAGGATAATGAATAAGAATTGCTGTGCTATTTCAGCTATACCAAGATATGAACCGATTGTGCCATACTTGGTTTACCTATTGGAGACCAATACTTTGTGCAAAATTTTAGCCAGATCGGATAAGAATTTCACCTTATAGAGCACCAAGAAATGAAGTCGGGTGATGTGTTTATATGGGAGCAATATCAGTTTATAAACCAATTCGGACCTTATTTAACACATATGTTAAAGGTCATACAAGAAGGTAAAAATTGGTACCTCTAAAGGCTCAAGAAGTATAATCGATTTATATAAAAGCTATATCAGAACCGATTTTGACCATACTTGGAACAGTAATTGGAAGTCAAAACAAACTACTCGTAAAAATTTTCAGCCAAATAGGTTAATAATTGCGCCCTCTTGCGGCTTAAGAAGTGAAGACCCGAGATCGGTTTATATGGGAGCTATATCATGTAATGAACCGATTTAGACCATACTTGGCACAGATGTTGGAAGTCAAAACAAACCACTTCATGCAAATTTTCAACGAATTTGGTTAATAATCGCCACTTTTAGCTCCTCAAGAAATGTACACCGAAATCGGTTTATATGAGGGCTATATCAGGTTATTAATCGGTTTAGACCATACTTGGGACAGTTGTTGATGGTCGAATCAAAACACTTCATGCTAAATTTAAGGTAAATCTGACATTAATTGCACTCTCTAGAGGCTAACGAAGTCAAGATCCGGGATCGGATTATATGGGAGCTATATCAGGTTATAAACCGATTTGCGTTTTACTTGGCTCAGTTGTTGCTGGTCAAACCAAAATACTTCATACAAAATTTCAGCAAAATCGGATAAGAATTGCTCCCTCTAGCGGCTCAAGAAGTCAAATTCAGTTATCTATTTATAAGGAAACTATATCAGGTTATAAACCAATTTGAACCATACTTGGCATAGTTGTTGAAAATTAAAACAAAAAACTTGGTGCAAAATTTTAGCGAAAGCGAATAAGAATTACGCCCTCTGAAGGGGCAAAAAGTCAACATCCTGTATCGGTTTATATGGCAGCGATATCAAAACATGTACCGATATAGCCCATTCACAATCCCAACCGACTCACACAAATAAGAAGTAATCGTTCAAGCGCCTAGTTTTATTCCTACGAAAGTTAGCGTGCTTTCGACAGAAGGATGGACAGAAGGACGGATCAAGACGATTAAGAATATATATAGTTTGTTGGATCTCAGATCAATATTTAGATGTGTTGCAAATGGAATGACGAATTTAGATTGTCCCCCCGTCCGTCCGTCTGTCTGTGGAAGCACGCTAATTTTTGGAAGGATCAAGACGATGAAGAATATCTCAGATCAATATTTCGATGATTTCGGAATGACGAATTCAATATACCCCTTATTCTATGGTGACATTTTAAGTCGATCTTGGCATGTCCGTCCGTCTGTCTGTCTGTGGAAAGCACGCAAACTTTCGAGGAAGTAAAACCAGGTACTTGAAATTTTGCGAAAATACTTCATAATGGTGTAGGTCAGTTGGGATTGTAAATGAGCCATATCGGCTCATATTTAGATATAACTCCCATATAAACCCAATCTAAATATTTTGTATCTTGAGACTCTAGAGGGCGCAATTCTAATTCGATTTTGCTGAAATGTTGGCTCCTCCAATGATCTCCAACGTACATGCCAAGTGTGGTTCAAATCAGATCAAATCATGATATAGCTCCCATAAAAACTGACCTCCCGATATGACTTTTTGAGTCTCTAGAGGGCGCCATTCTTATCGGTCAATAGCCTGATATAGCTCCCATGCAAACCGATCTCCGATCTCCCTCTAGGACCCAATTCTTTCTGATTTGGTTGAAGTTCAGCACAATGGGGATTATCTTAAACATCCCATTGAAGTATTGCCCGAATCTGTTTATAACCTGACATAGCTCCAATAGCATAGCGATTCTTATCCCTTATCCTTTGTTTGCCTATAAAGATATACCGGGCAAAGAGCTTGACAAATGTGATCCATTGTGGTTTGTATATAATATTCGGCCCGGCCGAACTTAGCACACTTTTACTTGTTATATATGATTTTAACAACTGACCGTTTATGCTAACTCTCTTTCAATGTCCATGGTTCTAAAACTCTCTATGTTTATTTATTTCCGATTTCCGTTGAAAATGAATACACTGATATGCATTTCAAAAATGAGTTCAATTCTACATTCAAATTTTTAAACAGTTAATTAACTGCAATAATACCGCCTCTGTTTTCATTCGGTTAGCCTACTGAACACAGCTAATGGCGCATATCAAAGTCATCAACCGATTACACAATAATACGCAGCACCACCAAGCGTAAAATGTGTGAAACATAATTGAAGGCAAAGCAAAACACCATTTATGTCGTAGGACATTTATGATTCTAGTTGGATTTTAAGGGTTGATTCAATCGTTACCTGTGAAATTGGAATTGCGATTAACATTAGGGCACTTAAATCCAATTAGTAATTAAAACACTGTTATACAGGTATAACAGTATAACACTTATAAATCAATTCACTTCTTAGTAGTAGTTCTATCTCTCTCTCACTAAAAACTTTCCCTTTCACTTTAGTATGGCCATAACTGAGTAGCCGCCATGCGTGATATAATAAAAAAATAAATAGAATGGCTGCCTACCTAAACAACCACCACCAGCAAATCACCGGTGGCCATGCGGCGGACATTCAGTCATTCCTTAGCAATGGGCCAAGTAAATAAAATAGATTACATTCTTACATACATATTTTCTCGGTCTTTTTAGTTGAATTCATTTTTTTTGCTACTCAGTCTTGGCGCAAACTCCAATGCCTGTTAATAAATTACAATTATAAATAACACCAAAATTGAAATGATTCATAAATCACTTCCTAATTACCCACATTTGACAATAAAACGTAAGCAAAATTTATGACGCCATCAATTTTCGTAACAACGAACCAAAGCTGCGCTGCTAATAAATTGTTTGTGGCCACCTTGCGGAAAAATATCCACAAACACACTCATATAAATGCTTGCTTACACGGAGAGGGGGCTTGGACCCTAGTAAAAGAGTATTCTGCAAGAGTGCTCTTCTGTCTGTCGACAAGTAAAGTATTACAAAGAATTTATGAAATTATAATTATACATTTTTATGATTATTAGTCGGTTTTTAGTTCACTCAATACTAGAACTTACCAACACATAAACACACTTGGCTGCTCATCATCACTGAGAGAGTAAATAAAGAATATTTTGTTGTTTATGTGGTGATACCCAGCAAAACATTTGATTCATTGATATTTCTTATAACAATGATGGATACCAATTTTTTCGTAAACTTTAATGTTGCTATATTTTCCATGTTTGATACTCGAGATTTATACTTCAGAGATTATATCGATAATGAGATAAAGTAGCCAACACCGATAGAGCGCTTCTTGTTGTTGGCGATAGCTTCTCTGAGGACAGAACGATCGTTTTGGTTTAGAGAAAAATTTGAGTAAGGGGAACAAAAGGACCGACGAATTGGCCCGTGGGCCAGAATACTACCATCAGTAAAATTGATACATGCGAAAATTTTTACAGTGCAACGTAGTCCGAGTTAGGGGCGTGGGCGACGAAGGCACATATAACACAGTGGAACAGTGAAAAGGGCAAGAAGGGCAACGAAAACCTTATGGCAGGATTCGTATAGTGAGAAGGACGAGGACATTACTGAGAGGAAGTAGGAAAGAGGTCAGTATGGCTTTGGGTATCATTACGTGACACATAGAACTACGTGTACCCTTAGGCAGAATATGTGCGGACAGCGCACCATATGAGAACGGTTAGAGATATCTCTTTGGAATTTGAAATGGTTAGAGCTGAGGTGTTAGCGAGTTCGTGTGGTCCTTGGTTGTCCGGACTCCTCCTGGCAGGCCCCTAAAGTAAGTAACCTCGATATTTCGAAAAAATTTTCAGGCTGCTTTATTTATGGTCTGATTACAAATTTTTTTACTGGATAGTGCTCGAAAATCCGTACAAAAATCCGCCTAAGGTCCATAATATCTCCACTGGTTTGAGAGATATTCGACTTTAATTTTTTGTTTGTCCAATTTTGACCGAGATATGCTTCGTATTTTGCAATTTTGTAATAAAATTTACAACGACTTTGCCGGGACCAGTGTCCATATCTGATTATTCAGTTAAAAGTTATACAGTTTGAAAGCCAAAAAGAGGGGAAAAGTGTATTTTTTGCATTTTTGGCCAAAAAAGTATTTTCATTGAATAGTCGCCTCAGTTCTAACCATTTCAATGTGATATCCTACCCGTTCTCACACGGCATATTTTTTACTATTTTTTTTTTTTTTTTCAATTTTCTCCAACTGTGCAGCGTTTGTAGAGAATGTGAGGTAGATGATAAGTAGTTGGAACATTTTCTATGTCAATACGATGATGAGATGATCCAGCCAGAATTTTGCCACTGATTAGTGTTACCTATGCTGCGGAATCAATGCCGGTGCGAATTTTTAAATAGGCAACTCTCTTTGTAGAATTGCAACTCGAATAAGGTGTGGGCCGATACTAAGCGTTGCGTGGTGCCAAAAATCACTATGTATACAGTGGAACAGAAAAGTCGACATACTCCACTGAAAAAACATGTCTTACAAAACGAACTTTTTGAACAAAAAAGTTCTTCAGACAAATATCTATTGTTCGTAAAACTGTTAACCATGGTTCCCAGTAGGTATTATAATCAGTAAAAAATTTTGCGATAAAATCTTACCCTTACTCCTTTACTGTCATTTACGCAACTGCTATTTATGAAAATGTATGCAGACATAATTGTGGCATTACATCCTGTGAATGAGGACACATGACCTCAGGCTACTGATAGTGGCCATTTCAATGTTAAATCGCTGACATCAAGATGATGGTAGAGACGGATTATACATAATGTATGTACATGAGATGGGGAATTTGAATGTGTGTACATGAGATGGGGAATTTACACCACGTGTAAAATTTCGTATAAGAATTGCGCACTCTAGAAGCTCAAAAAGTTCTCCCATAAGACTTGTTGAGCTTCTAGAGGGCGCAATCGGTTTTTATGGCAGCTATATTAGGTTGTGAACCAAACTTAGCACAGTTGTTAGAAGTGATACCAGAACACCACGTGCAAAATATCAACCAAATCAGATAGGAATTGCGCCCTCTAGAAGCTCAAGAAGTTAAGACCCAAGATCAGTTTATATGGCAGCTATATCAAAACCTGGACCGATTTGGCCCATTTACAATCATAACTGACCTACGTTAATAAGAAGCATTTGTCCAAAATTTCAAGCGTCTAGATTTACTCATTCGAAAGTTAGCGTGCTTCCGACAAACAAACGGACGGACAGACGAACGGACATGGCTGGATTGATTTTAAATGTCATGACGATCAAGATTATATATACTTTATGGGTTCTTAGACGTATATTTCGAGGTGTTACAAAAGGTATGACGAATTTAGTATACCCCAATATTATGGGGGAGGATGTAATAATCATTGAACCAGCCACCACCACATGTGGTTTGCTGCACAGCTTTGGTTAGGTGGTGTTTTTATACCCTCCACCATAGGATGGGGGTATACTAATTTCGTCATTCTGTTTGTAACTACTCGAAATATTCCTCTGAGACCCCATAAAGTATATATATTCTTGATCGTCACGACATTTTATGTCGATCTAGCCATGTCCGTCCGTCTGTCTTTTCATCCGTCCGTCCGTCTGTCTGTCGAAAGCACGCTAACTTTCGAAGGAGTAAAGCCTCTAGAGTACGTAATTCTCATCCGATTAGAATGAAATTTTGCACGACGTGTTTTGTTATGATATTCAACAACTGTGCCAAGTGTGGTTTAAATCGGTTAATAACCTGATATAGCTGCCATATAAACCGTATAGCCCGATACAGCTCCCATATAAATCGATCTCTTTATTTTTCTTCTTGAGCCCCCAAAGGGCGCAATTCTTATTTTCTTACATTTTACTCCAGTCTCCAACATATAATTTAATTGTGGTCCAAGCCGGACCATATCTTGATATCGCTCTAATTGCAGAGGAAATCTTTTCTTAAATCCTTTTTTGCCTAAGAAGAGATGCCGGGAAAAGAACTCGACAAATGCGATCCATGGTGGAGGGTATATAAGATTCGGCCCGGTCGAACTTCGCACGCTTTTACTTGTTTTTAATTTTTTTTTGTTCGGCTAGCTCTCGGTTTTTTTCTCTGTCACTCTCTCTACTATTACCCTAAAATCCAAATTTATTAATTTTGATGCCGGGTTATTTGAACTCATGATCTCATGATTGGTAGTCTTGCACGATTCCTCCAGCCTACCGACATCATTTTATTCATGATGACATAACTCAATAAGCATTATTGCACAGTAAGAAGTGTCTCAATCAAATTCAATTTTAAACAAGTAAAAATGCATTGTCCAGCTTGGACGATCTTTAGATATCCACCACCTTGGGTATATATGTAAACCACCTTTCGTCATTATCCGGTGAAAAATGGATTGATTATGTACCCATACATCCAAATATGGTTCGATTTAGACAAAATTCGTCACGGATATTGAGTGGTCTAATAAATACAATAAATTTGGCAGCTATATCCATATATAGTCCGATCTGAACCATATAGGACACGGATGACGAAAAGCCTAACATAAGTCACTGTTTCGAATTTCAGCGAAATCGGATAATAAATGCGCCATTTATGGGACCATATCTTAAATCGAGCGATCGGTCTATATGGCAAATCTATACAAATCTAGAACGATCTGGGCCAAATTGAAAAAAGATGTCGAAGGATCCAACATAACTCCCTGTCTCAAATTTCGGCAAAATCAGAAGATAAATGTGCCTTTCATGGGTCCAGCCGTAATATCAAGAGATCGATTTAAATGGCAGCTATATCTAAATCTGGACCGATCTGGGCCAAATTGAAGAAAGATGTCGAGTGACCTAAAACGATTCACTGTCTCAAATTTCAGAGAAATCACATAAGGATTGTGGCTTTTATGGGCCTAAGACCTTATATCGAGAGATTTGTCTATATGACAGCTATGGTCCGATCTTGTCCGTATTGACCGATTTGGTCCATATTAAACAAAGATGTCGGGAGGCCTAATACAACTCACTGTTTCAAATTTCAGCGAAATCAGATATATGGGCCTAAAACCTTAAATAGGCTGATAGGTCTATATGGGGGCTATATCAAGATGCAAACCGATATAGCCAATTTTCGGGCTTAACCTGCATATAGACAAAAAAAGAATCTGTGCAAAGTTTTAGAGATATTGATCTAAATAATTTGAATGACTGTATCGTAATTTTAACAGACGGACGTGGATTAGATTAGATTAGACCGTCTTCGATTTTTACGACGGTCAAGATTATATACTTTATAGGGTCAGAAATATTGGGTTGCCCAAAAAGTAATTGCGGATTTTTTAAAAGGAAGTAAATGCAATCAAATATACTTTTTTTACACTTTTTTTCTAAAGCAAGCTAAAAATAACAGCAGATAACTGACAGAAGAAAGAATGCAATTACAGAGTCACAAGCTGTGAAAAAATTTGTCAACGCCGACTATATGAAAAATCCGCAATTACTTTTTGGGCAACCCAATATATACTTCGATCCATAACTTGAGGTAACTTCCATTAAAACAGATCACCCATTTTGACTTCATGCGAATCTCGGAAGCGTAATTTCTACCAGATTTAACAGAATTGTTTCATGTAGGATTTCGTTATAATTCGATTCACACCCCGATATATCGCCTTAAGCACATTAAATGGGGGTGTTTTCCAATTTTGTTGAGTTCTGCAATGATTTCCAGGTTATAAATTAGCTTGCAGCCTTTTATAGCAGTTAGCTCCCATAGAAACCGAACATCCGATCATACATTTTGAATCTCTAGAGAGCACAATTTTTATCCGATTTGGCTGAAGTTTTACATGTGATGTCATTTTCAATATGTTTCATAAGTAAATAATGTTAGTATATAATTTTCAATTAAAGCATTTTTAAATTAATCTTTAAAATAATATTTCTATTCAATTGAATCTACTTAAAGCCTTATCTGTAATCCGCCTCTAAGTTTCCAATAGAAGTGGGATGAGACAACTTTAAATGCCTATTAAAACCCTCGTAAAATCTCTCAAGAGACCATAGAAAAAGGTTATCACATCAAAAAGGAAATGGTTTTTAACATATATGGAATTGCTAAAGTCAGTAGCTGATAAGAAGACCATAATTATAAAATCAGTCCCATTAGATAAGGCATTCAGAAGCTAAAAGCCACTTTTAACAACATCCTGTTTATTTTCAGTAACTTTAATTAACACATCGTTTTAATATGGACATTTGGTGATAGCATGATGGACAAATAAAAACATTTTAATGGAAGAAATCATTGATTTATATTATTGAATATATTGTAATTGAAAAATAAATTATGTTGTGCAACTCAAGTTTAAAATGACTTTTAATGGTAAACTAAATGTCGTTAAATGAATTATTGGATTTTTGATATACTACAAGTTTTGGCTATTTTCAAAGATCATTAGATTATTATACATTAAAGCATATCGCTTCACATAATTATCTCTTAATTAAATCGGTTTTAGTTTGATATAGTTTCTCTATAAATGCATCATCTGATATCTATTTAGGTTAGGTTAGGTTTAAAAGAGGGTGCAGATATTAATCTGTCCCATGGGAGCTATGGAAATACACCTAAGCCAGTAATCGGCTTGTTGTGCGCTCTTAAAACTAAAAAGTAACCTTGAACAAGCAAAAAGGCGTTAAGTTCGGCCGGGCCGAACTTTGAATACCCACCACCTCGGGTATATATTGGGTTGCCCAAAAAGTAATTGCGTATTTTTTAAAAGAAAGTAAATGCATTTTTAATAAAACTTGGAATGAACTTGAATCAAATATACTTTTTTTACACTTTTTTCCTAAAGCAAGCTAAAAGTAACAGCTAATAACTGACAGAAGAAATAATGCAATTACAGAGTCACAAGCTGTGAAGAAATTTGTCAACGCCGACTATATGAAAAATCCGCAATTACCCAATATTTAAACCACCTTTCATCAAAATTCGGTGAAAATTTCATACATTATGTCCCATAGCAGTTATATCAAAATATGTTCCGATTTGGACCAAATACTAAAAAGAACAGTAGCTATATCTAAAAATAAACCGATTTGAACCATAAACGACACGGATGTCGAAAAATCTAACATAAGTCACTGTGTCAAATTTCAGTGAAATCGGATTATAAATGCGCCTTTTATGGGGCCAAGACTTTAAATCGAGATATCGGTCTATATGCCAGCTATACCCAAATCTGGACCGCATTGGGTCAATTTGCAGAAAAATGTCGAAGAGCCTTACACAAAGCACTGTGCCAAATTTCGGCGAAATCGGACAATAAATGCCCCTTTTATGGGCCCAAAACCTAAAACCTAGATATCGGTCTATATGGCAGCTATAGCCAAAACTGGACCGATCTAGGCAAAATTGAAGAAGGACGTCGAAGAGCCTAACTAAACTAACTGTTTCAAATTTCAGCGACATCGGGCAATAAATGCGTCTTTTAAGGCCCCAAAACCTTAAACCTAGATATCGGTCTATATGGCAGCTATATCCAAATCTAGACCGATCTATGCGATATTGCAGAAGTATGTAAAGGGGCTTAACATAACTCACTGTCCCAAATTTCGGCGACATCGGACAATAAATGCGCATTTAAATCATGAAATCGGTCTATCTGGCAGCTTTATCCAAATCTAAACCGATCTAGGCCAAATTGAAGAAAGATGTCGAAGGGCCTAATACAACTCACTGTCTCAAACTTCAGCAAAATCGGATAACAAATGTGGCTTTTATGGGCCTAAGACCCTGTATCGGCTAATCGGTCTATATGGCAGCTATATCCAAAACTGAACCGATCTTGGCCAAATCGACGAAGGATGTCGAAGGACCTAACACAATTCACTGTCCCAAATTTCAGCGAAATCGGATAATAAATGTGGCTTCTATGGGCCTTAGACCCTAAATCGGAGGATCGGTCTATTAAAGAAGGGTATCGAAGGGCCTAACACAACTCACTGTCCCAAATTTCAGCAAAATCGGATAATAAATGTGGCTTTTATGGGCCTAAGACCCTAAATCGGCGGATTGGTCTATATGGGGGCTATATCAAGATATAGTCCGATATAGCCCATCTTGGAACTTAACCTGCTTATGGATAAAAAAAGAATCTGTGCAAAATTTCAGCTCAATATCTCTATTTTTAAAGACTGTAGCGTGATTTCAACTACTGCTACTTACACAAACCTAAATTATTTTCCATGCCACTCTCCTAAGTTGGTTCATATCTGGTATAGTGTCCCCACCTAAGGGTATCTGTTACACAATGTTGCATGCGCATTCGTCGCCCACTCAATTAACTCGGACTGCGTTGACCCGAAAGACTTCGGGTTAACCAAGTTTTTTGACGGCATTCCTCTGACCTTCACCGCCAAATAGTCTGCCCTTTCATTCCCCATTGCTCCGTTATGGCCCGGCACCCAAACGATGCGGATTTTGCCATCCCCAGAGAAGTCGTTAATCTCCTTCTTACACTGCAAGACTGTTCGTGACCTTACCGTTCTGGTTGTTATTGCCCTTATGGCCATTTTACTGTCCGTAAAGATGTTCACACTCGACGCCCACGCGTTAGCACCATACCACCTCACTCATGCCGTGATCGCCCGGATCTTCGCCTGCAAGACCATATTATGGTCAGACAATCTAAAACAGATCTCAGTCTTTGGGTTCTCAATGTAGACCCCAGGCCCACTCTGTCGCCTAGCTTTGAGCCATTCGTGTAACATGATCTTTCCGATGACAATACTAGGGTTCCGTCAATCCAAGACTGTGCCGACCTCAAGGTTCATCTCAGCTTCCCGATTGGAAACCTTTTCCATTTCTTCTAGGTTTCCTATCGTCGCCTCGCTTATACCGCTGTGGTATGAGCTGCTCCCATCCTCAATCCATTCTCGCCTTAAGTCTCTTAGCTGCAGTGGCTGCCTCACACTTAATCTGTATGTCAATGGGTCAGATATCTAGAATAGTCTCCAGTGCCCTAGTGGGCGTGGTCCTCATCGCTCCGCCTATGCCAAGAGAACATGTTCTCTGAACCTCTTGTATGGTTCTTATTTAAAATGCAAATAAAATCATTGAGATTCCATATTCTATGGAATATCGATACAGATTTCACTGAAATCTGTGTCTAGAACTGATGATGCACCGGTAAGGACCATTGAATTTATCATGGAAAATTTCATTGGAAAAAAGGTTTAATTGGAATTGTAATGGAACAAAAATACGTTTTCCAGATATTTAATGTTATTTGTGAAAATATAAAAACCACCAGTTGTTAACATATTATATCTCCAACAAGTGCCTTCAGCTAGACCTGAATGAATTATCTGTGTGATCGCCAGTCATTTGTGAAATTTAGGGATAAGAAATCGAAACAGCGTAGAGTGAAACAGGGAATTCCCCAAGGCGGAGTGATATCTCCGGCACTGTTTAACCTCTACCTATCCTCGATTCTACCCCTTCGTATCATATGCGGACGATTTTACGATGTATGCGGACGATTTACCATAAAGTCGGGTTTTAAATTATTAAAGGCACCCTCAGTGTTGAGAAATACTACCATTTTCTACTGCTTGGGACCAACAGAGCCATCTACATGAATGAATGAGACAGGCGACCTTCAGAAATATTCAACCTTAGATGCATATGTATCATGGAACGGTGGAGCACTCTCACCGACAAAAAAAAGAAGAAACGTTTCATCGCCCAAAGAATTCTAGACTTTGATACAATTTTCCTAACAAATCCCTACAAACAATTATCAGTGACATATCTTCCAGCCCAACATTGCACAGTGGGGCAAATGGCGAAGTCCACAACTTTTGATCTGTTTATCTGAGCGGCAAAGTATTTTCTAGACATTTGTAGAAGTGTTCATAGGCATAGGCATAGACCAATCTTCAAATTAAACATCTTAAGCTTTTAAATGTGCATTGCACGTAGTGTTCTGTTATGTCTTCCAAAGTCAGTGATAAGTATGGTCCAAATCTTTCAATAACCTGATATAGATCCTATAAAAACCGATCTGATGATAAGTCGTCTATGGCATTATGCTCTTCTACTAAGTTCAATCCATTGTGGTGGACTCCCAAGAATCAGGCCGGCCGAATTAAACACATTTTTACTTGTTTCTGTTTATTTGTTTGTTTATCTTTAACGAAAAAGTGTGCTGCGATTACCCTCTAATTTCGCCTGTCAATATTTCTAGAAGTAAGAGTCATTTCGAAGACAATGCCAATCCTTAACCACAAAATAGTTTACAGCGAATAACCGGTCAATTCTTTTTTTCTTTTTCTGTTTCTGTTTATTTGTTTGTTTATCTTTAACGAAAAAGTTTGCTGGGATTACCCCATAATTTCGACTGTCAATATTTCTCTAACTAAGAGTCATTTTGAAGACAATGCCAATCCTTAACCACAAAATAGGTTACAGCGAATAACCGGTCAATACTTTTTTCTTTTTTGGTTTCCTTTTTAAACAATATACGAATGATAATTAATTTAGTGAGACTCATAAAATCATTTAGCGGTCTCACAATACAGTTTTACATAAAAAGAGGCAAAACCACAAAGGTGCTAACTAAACACATTTTCAATGGATCACTGGAGGACCCAAACATTGCCAGGTGCAAACTACTTTAAATTATAACAACCATATTAGGATAGTTTATACTCTGCTTACCAAATGCTGACAATGCTAACATCAGTTTGAAGATGCATTCCTTTTGGTATTGTACCCCGCTTTTACTGTTTTACTGTCATTTATCTTTATATCCTTTAATTTTATTGGGTTATTTAAGTGTGATATAGCCACTCACACTTCGCTTCCATTTTCATTTCGCTGTAATGCGATTTCAGTTGGATTTTTTTTATATATGTATAACAACTCGAAAGGATTCATCCCTGCTACTGCAGCTACTACAAAATGATCATAAAAAGCAAATAACTTTCAATTTAATCAATAAAGTGATAAATGTATATGCATAAGTACAATAGCTGGGAAATCTGTATAAAGTATATGACGTTAAATAAAAACAAGTAAAAAGGCGTTGAATTCGGCCGGGCCGAACCTTGGATACCACTACCTCGCATATATATGTAAACCACCTTTCGTCAAAATCCGGCGTAAAATGCATACCTTATGCCCCATAGCAGCTATATCGAATTAAGTTCCAATTTGGACCAAATACTAATAAGTACAAGTCATTGATCAATTGTGTATAACAAAATATTGGTATCTTTAGTAGATATATCTAAAAATAAACCAATCTGAACCATATACAACACGATTAGGCTTTTCGACGGCTAACATAAGCTACTGTGTCAAATTTCGGTGAAATCGGATTATAAATGCGCCTTTTATGGGGCCAAGACTTTAAATCGAAATATCGGTCTATATGGCAGCTATATCCAAATCTGGACCGATTTGGGTCAAGTTGCAGAAAAATGTCGAAGAGCCAGACATAGCAAAATCGGGCAATAATTGCGCTTTTTTTGCCGCCAAAACCTTAAATCGAGAGATCGGTCTATATGGCAGCTACATCCAAATGTTGACCGATCTGAAATTGAAGAAGAATTTCGAAGAGCCTAACACAACTCACTGTCCCAAATTTTGGCGAAATCGGACAATAAATGAACCTTTTACGGGCGCAAGACCTTAAATAGAGAGATCGGTCTATATGGCAGCTATATCCAAATCTCAACCGATCTATGCCAAATTGAGGAAAGATGTCGAGTTGCCTAATACAACTCACTGTCCCAAATTTCAGCAAAATCGGATAATAAATGTGGCTTTTATTGGCCTTAGACCCTAAATCGGAGGATCGGTCTATATGGCAGCTATATCCAAATCTGAACCGATCTGGGCCAAATTGCATAAGATTGTCGAAGGGCCCAACACACCTAACTGTTCCGAATTTCAGCCATATCGGATAATAAATGTGGCTTTTATGGGCCTTAGACCCTAAATCGGAGGATCGGTCTATATGGCAGCTATATCCAAATCTGAACCAATCTGAACCAAATTGAGGAATAATGTTGAAGGGCCTAGCACAATTCATTGTTCCGAATTTCATCAACATCGGATAATAAATGTGGCTTTTGTGGGCCTAAAACCCTAAATCGGCGGATCGGTCTATATGGCAGCTATATCCAAATCTGAACCGATGTGGTCCAAATTGACGAAGGATGTCATAGGCCCTAACACACCTACCTGTCCTAAATTTCAGCAAAATCGGATAATAAATGTGGCTTTTATGGTCCTTAGACCCTAAATCGGAGGATCGGTCTATATGGCAGCTATATCCAAATCTGGACCGATCTGAGCCAAATTGAAGAAAGATGTCGAGTGGCCTAATACAACTCACTGTCCCAAATTTCGGCGACATCGGACCATAAATGCGTCTTTTATGGCCCCAAAACTTTAAATCGAGAGATCGGTCTATATGGCAGCTATATCCAAATCTGAACCGATCTAGGCCAAATGAAGAATGATGTCGAGTGGCCTAACGCAACTAACTGTCCCAAATTTCAGCAAAATCGGATAATAAATGTGGCTTTTATGGGCCTAAAACTCTAAATCGGCGGATCGGTCTATATGGGGGCTATATCAAGATATAGTCCGATATAGCCCATCTTCGAACTTAACCTGCCTATGGACAAAAAAAAAAGAAACTGTGCAAAGTTTCAGCTCAATATCTCTATTTCTAAAGACTGTAGCGTGATTTCAACAGACAGACGGGCGGACATGGCTAGATCGTCTTAGATTTTTACTCTGGTATATACTTTATAGGGTCGGAATTGGATATTTCGATATGTTGCAAACGGAATGACAAAATGAATTTATCCCCATCCTTCGTTGGTGGGTATAACAATAAGATTTATATCCAAGTCAGAAAGGCGCACACAGGGATAGAACCGAAAAATCTAGTACAAAATATGTCGCGTGAGAACGGGCATTGATATCTCTTTGAAATTTGGAGTGGTTAAAAGCGAGAGCGATATCGTGGTCAAAGCATCAAGGAACTAGCTTGTTCGGGCGATTTTTGGCATGACCCCTAATGTTGGTCACATAGGTGTTTGGAAAACTTGGTGAGGCTGCTAAATCTTTGTTTGTGGCCCGATTTTCAAAACTTTAACTGGATAGTGCTCAAAAATTGCCGTTTAATTTGACATATCTTGTTCAACCTGTACTTAAAACGCATCTACAATATGTCTTCTTCAAAAAAAGAAAATAAACAAGTAAAAGCGTGATATGTTCGGCCGGGCCGAATCTTGGGAACCCGCCACCATTGAATCTGCTAAAAATTTATACCAAGTAAATTTAGTTGAGGGGCATAATTTTATTCTACATTCCAAAGCTTCCAGGAACCGAACATCGATGATCCAGACACCGGTTTACATGGGAGCTAATCAGGACCGTATTTGGCACAGTTGTTGAAAGTCGTAACAGAACGCAGCCAAATCGGACAAAAGATGCCTTGTAAGGACTCAAGAAGTCAAATTGGGAGATCGGTTTATATGGGAGCTATATCAGGTTATTAATCCATTTGGACCGTATTTAGCACAGTTGTTTAAAGTTATAAAAAAACACCGTGTGCTCGATTCAGCCAAATTGGACAAAAATTGCGGCTTGCAAGGGCTCAAGTAGTCAAATCAGGAGATTTGAAACAGTTGTTGGAAATCATATTAAAACACTATGTGCAAAATTTTAGCCAAACCGGACAACAATTGCGGCTTGTAAGGGGTCAAAAAGTAAAATCGGGTGATCGGTTCATATGGGAGCTATATTAGGTTATAGACCGATTCGGACCGTATTTGGCACAGTTGTTAGAAGTCATAACAAAACATTTTGTGCAAAATTTGAGTCAAATGGGACAAAAATTGCGGCTTGTAAGGGCTCATGAAGTCAAATCGGGAGATCGGTTCATTGGGGAGCTATATCAGGTTAAAGACCGATTAGAACCATACTTAACGGAATTAATAAAAAAGCTTTATGTGCAAAATTTGAGCCAAATGGGACAAATGATTTCGACAGACGGACGGACGGACATGGCTAGATCGACTCAGAACGCCGAGAGAATATGTATACTTTATGGGGTCTCGACGAAAATTTCGAGGTGTTATAAACGGAATGACTGGATTAGTATACCCCCATCCTATGGTGGTGGGTATAAAAATTAAGATATTTGAGCAAATTTTTCAATAAAAACTAACCAATAAAAATATTTTTTTTTTTTTGAAAAAAAAAAAAAAAATCGCAAAATACACTTTCGCAAACTTTTAAATTTCCACACTGTATAAGTTTTAACTGAATAATCAGATGCGGACACTTTTTGCGGCAAAGTCAATGCAAATTTTGTTACCAATCCAAACCATGCATAAAAATTACAATCGAATCGAAATGCTATTGGAACTATATCAAGTTATAGTCCGATTCGGACCATAAAAGAATTGAATGTTGATGACCATAGTAGAAGTCATTCGGTAACATTTCAGTCCATTCGGATAAGAATTGCGCCTTGTAGGGGCTCAAGAAGAATAATCGGCAGATCGATGTATATGGGAGCTGTATCAGGCTATACATCGATTCAGATCATATTGGACACGGACGTTGAAGATCATGGAGGAAGCCGTTGTACAAAATTTCAGCCAAATCGAATATGAATTGCGCCCGCTAGAGGCTCAAGAAGTCAAAATCACAGATCGGTTTATATGTCAAAATATGGACCGATATGGCCCATTTGCAATCCCAACCGACCTACACTGATAAGAAGTATTTGTGCAAAATTTCAAGACCCTAGCTTTACTCCTTCGAGAGTTAGCGTGATTTCGACAGGTGGTCGGACGGACAGACAGACGGACATGGATAGATCGACTTAAAATGTGATGATGATCAAGAATATACATACTCTATGGGGTCTTAGACGAATATTTTGAGGTGTTACCAACGGAGTGACCCCCATCCTATGGTGGAGGGTATAAAAATTGGTCAAAAAAAAGTGAAAAACGATTCATTTCTTGATATAAGTTACAGCGACACATTTGGTTTTATAAAGATTATTTTAAATATACATACATACAATTATCTTAGAAAAACTGTACATTTTATATAATTCACATTATTAATTCTTTCCTACAAAACGCTCTCAATCTTTTATGCATTCTGCTCCTTTCGCTAGGTACACTAAAACTTTTTGTCCATGACCATTGACCGTGAAACTTCGTTACCGCCAATGAACCATGGCAGGCTATAAACACCACTGCCTGCATCTACATTACCCTCCAAGAACATTGCATAACCATCTATTTGAGTTATCGTCTCAAGCCTTTGGTAATTTTTCACAATGACATTAAAATTAATGTCCATACAACAATAGGTCACATTTTCAAGATGTGACCTTAACTAACAACGAAGCTAATGCAAATGCAAAACGAAACGAAACAAAACAAACATCGAACATAAACAATCATCGGCGATAATGTGGCATAGTTAACCAAAGTTATGGAAATTACCGACCCATTGGCAATGAAAAGTTACTGTAGAAATATGAATGGCTAAGTAACTGACGAGTGGCAAGTCCAAAATCTTATGAGAGATGGAGATAAAGACAATGAGGATTTAATGGAAGCAAATGCAAATTTACCCACAAACATTCCATAAGGGAGCGAAGGGAAGACTTCTCTCATATCAAGGAGTGCTGTCCAATTCCAATTTGGGAGTTATGATATTCATCTTTATAGAAAAGAGGCAACTTAGTTAAAAAAAACCAAGTTCTTTGCGCGGTATCTCTCTTGTGCTGTTTCAGGCTATAGACCGACGCCGTTTCAGGCTACAGATTTAGACCATATTTGACACGTATGTTGAAGGCCATGGGAGAAACCGTTGTAATTTAATCCAATCGGATAATAATTGCGACCTCTAGAGGCTCAAGAAGTCAAGTTCCCAGATCCATTTATATGACAGCTATATTAGGTTATGGACCGATTTGAACCATACTTAGTACAGTTGTTGGATGTCATAACAAAACACGTCATGCCAAATGTCAGCTAAATCAGATGGGAATTATGCCCTCTAGAGGCTCAAGAAGTCAAGATCCAAGATCGGTTTATATGGGAGCTGTATCAGGCTAACGACCGATTCGGACCATATTTGATAAGTAAGTTGAAGGTAATGGGAAAAGCCGTTATTCCAAATTGCAGTCAAATTGGATAATAATTACGCCTTCTAGAGGCACAGGAAGTCAAGATCCCAGATCGGTTTATATGGAAGCTATATCAGGTTATGAATCGATTTGAACCTAACTAAACACAGTTGTTAAAAGTCATAGCGAAACACGTCATGCAAAATTTCAGCCAAATCGGATAGGAATTGTGCCCTCTAGAAGCTCAAGAAGTCAAGTCCCCAGATCGGTTTATATGGCAGCTATATCAGGTTATGGACCGATTTGAACCATACTTGACACAGTTGTTCTACATGAAAACGAGACACTACCTGCAAAATTTCATTCAAATCGGATAAGATTTGCGCCCTCTAGTGGCTCAAGAAGTCAAGACCCAACATCGGTTTATATGACAGCTATATCAGGTTATGGACCGATTTGAACCATACATGGCACAGTTGTTGGATATTATAACAAAACACGTCGTGCAAAATTTCATTCCAATCGGATAAGATTTGCGCCCTCTAGTGGCTCAAGAAATCAAGACCCAAGATCGGTTTATATGGCAGCTATATCAAAACATGGACAAATATGGCCCATTTACAATACCAACCGGCCTGCACTAATAAGAATTATTTGTGCAAAAATTTCAAGCGGCTAGCTTTACTTCTTCGATAGTTAGCGTGCTTTCGACAGACAGATGGACGGACGGACGGAAAGACGGACGGACATGGCTAGATCGACATAAAATGTCGCGACGAACAAGAATATATATACTTTATGGGGTCTCAGACGAATATTTCGAGTAGTTGCAAACAGAATGACGAAATTAGTATACCTCCATCCTATGGTGGTGGGTATAAGAAGTAAAAATGCATTAAATACGGCCGGGCCGAACTTTGGACCGAACTTTTGGACCCACCAACTTGGATATACAATATATATATATTAACTAACTTTCCTCATAAAACGATGAAATGATGCATCATTTATGAACTGGTAGCTATATCGAAATATGACCCCATTTGAACCAAACTCGGCACCGACGTCGAGGGGTCTAACACAATTCAGTTGTCAAGACGGAAAAACAGAATATTGGTCTATTAAACAGCTATAATTGACTAAAGTTCGATTTCCACTATATTCAGTAAAGATCTGTTAGAGTGAAATTCAATTTATTGTACCGAATTTCAGCGGTTAAAAAACGCACTTTTTATAGACCCAAGAACTTATATCGAGAGATCGGTATGTATATGTATTATATGGAAGCTATATCCAAATACAAACCGATCTGAACTATATAGGACAACGAACTTACGTTGATTACAGTGCCAAATTTTAACGAAATCTGACAGATTTACTTTGCCTTATTGAGTCCAAGACCATAAATCGGGAAATCGGTTGATATGGCAGCTATATCCAAATATGGAACGATCTGGGCCATATTAAACATGGATATCGAAGAGCCCAATACATCTCACTTTGCCGCATTTCAGCGAAATCTGATAACAATCACTGCTTTTATGGGCCCAAGAACTTAAATTGTGAGATTGGTATATATGGAATCTATATCGATATATATCCCGATTTTGATCATACTCGGCACGAATGTCGGCATAACACAACTGATTGTTCCAAATTTCAGCGAAATCGGTTAATATATTCACCTTAAATGGGCCTAAAACCTGAAATCGGAAGATCGATATATAAGCAGATATGTCCTAATCTGGAAAGTAAATGCGCGGTCTCCAAGTTCAGGAGATCGGTCTATATCGCTAGGCCATATTAAACACGGGTATCGAAAAGCCCAACACAGCTCGCTGTGCTAAATTTCAGCGAAATCGGGTAATAACCATTGCTTTAAAAGGCCCAAAAACTTAAATCTTGGGATCAGCTATATCCAAATTGACCGATCCCGAATGTAAAATAAAATGTTCACCGTACTCGTCACTGAATAAGTCCATTGTTACGCTTGTTGTGTGGTATGTGGCACCGTTTTGTTGAAGCCACATGTCACGCCGGTCAAGCTCGTACATTTTGGGCAAAAAAAAAATGATATCCAATCACACGGTGGAGCTCCCCATTCACAGATTCGCACCATTTTTTGAGAAGTACGGTCCACTGATGCCACCAGCCCATAAAACGCAACAAACTGCAACATTTTCTGGATGCATTGGTAGCTCTTGCAATGCTTCTGACTGATCTTCATTCCAAAATCGACTTTTCTGCTTATTTACGTACCCATTGAGACAAAAATGAGCTCAATGGAAGAAACGCGATGAACTTTCTTAACAGAGCATGCATTTTGATTATTAAATACATCAATTTTTGAAATTTTGTCTTTAGAAAAAATTTCATTAAAAATTTTTTACAAAAAAATTTCATTAAAAATTTTTTAGAAAAAAATTTCATTAAAAATTGAACTTAAGAAATTTGAGGTGGACCTGGTCTGCTCAAAATTTTCTCTCTATAAAATATAATAAATATTAAGTTTTTTTATTTTAAAAAATTTTACTAAGATTTTGTGTTTAGCATATATTTTATTTAATTCATTTTGGGGCTCGGGCCGGAACACCCCCCCCCCTGGCTACGTCCCTGGCTCCCACATATATGTTCGTCCGATTTTGACTAATGTTGCAATAGGTTAGGTTGAACAGAGGGTGCAGATATTAATCCGCCCCATGCCACTATGGACATACACCCAAGCCAGTAATCGGCTTGTTGTGCGCTTTGAAAACTATAAAGTAATCTCTAAAAAGAAAAATTTAAGTTAGGAATTCCGTGCTACTTACAAAATCCTTGATTGTTTTCAATACCACTCCCCAAAGTTGGTTCATGTCTGGTATTGTGTCTCCACCTAAGTGCCGGCATCTGTTAGACGCAAAAGCCGGGCAATGACAAAGAAAATGCTCCAACGTCTCATCATCTTCCCCGAATGGCCTACACATGCTATCACTTGCCGCACCGATTTTACAGAAGTGAACTCCTAGTACTATATTTCCCGTTATAATACCAATAGCTATACTGACCTCCTTCTTGCTTCCCTTCAGTAATAGTCTCGTCTTCTCACGATCTGGATCCCCCCATAGGACTTTCGCCGTCCTATCGCCCGTTTCGCTGTTCCACAATGTACATCTCTATATATCCTCCTTAGATTCTAATATAGCAGTAATATTGAAATTACTCTATTGAAACCTTAAAACCTCAATAACTGGAATTAATTCATTGAGTAAATTGAGTTTTGACCCAATTAAGCGGGTATTTATCGTCCAAAATTAATAAGCACTAAAAAATTCCAAGGACATAAAATTATTCTGAGAGGGGCTTAGCACGCCCCGCTTCAAGACTATGTGATTGGTGCAGCGGTAAGAAATAGAAGGCATCTTCCTTCCTCTCTTCCAGTGGTGTCACAAAGGAATAAATCGTCTAAGGCGGGTTTGTCGTAGAAAAAATAAAGCTCGTGTAAGCTAGATTAGTTAAGGTAAGGTTGAAAAGAGGGTGCAGATATTAATCCGCCCCATGCCACAATGGACATATATATACCTAAGCCAGTAATCGGCATGTTGTGGGCTCTAAAAACTATAAAGTAACCTCTAAAAAGAAAATTTAAAGTTGGGAATTCCGTGCTTCTTACAAAATCCTTAGTTGTTTTCAATACCACTCCCCTAGGTTGGTTCATGTCTGGTATTGTATATCCACCTAAGTGCCGGCATCTGTTAGACGCAAAAACCGGGTAATGACAAAGGAAATGCTTCAACGTCTCATCATCTTCCCCGCATGCCCTACACATGCTATCACTTGCCGCACCGATTTTACATAAGTGAGCTCGTAGTCCAATGTGTCCCGTTATGATACCAATAGCTATACTGAACACCTTCTTGCTTCCTTTCAGTAATAGCATCGTCTTCTCATGATCTGGAACCATGCGGATTTTGCTATCATCAGAGAAGGCGTTAATCTCCTTCTTATACTGCAAGATTGTTCGTGACCTTACCGTCCTGGTTGTTATTGCCCTTACGACAATTTTACTGTCGATAAAGATGTCCACAGTGGACGTCCTCGCGTTAGCACCACACCACTTCACGCATTCCGTGATCGCCCGGATCTCCGCCTGCAGTACCGTATTATGGTCACGCAGTCTAAAACAGATCTCAGTCCCTGGGTTCTCAATATGAACCCCCAGGCCCACAGTGCCTCGCACTCGACTTCAAGGTTCATCTAAGGTATACGATCGGAAATCTCTCCTTCCTTTCAGGTTTCCTATCGTCCCCTCGCTTATACCGTGATATTATGAGCTGCCGCCATCCTCAATCCTTTCTCCCATCGCCTTAAGCCTCATAGCCGCAGTGGCTGCCTCACACTTAATCTGTATGTCAAAGGGTCGGATGTCTAGAATAGTCTCCAGTGCCCTAGTGGGCGTGGTCCACTTCGCTTCGCCTATTCCAAGACATCATGTTCTTTGAACCTATTGTATGGTCCTTATGTTGCACTTTTTCTCCATAGCAGTGTACCAAACTACTGAGGCGTATGTAAGTATTGGTCTAATCACGCTCCTGTAGAGCCATTGGACTATTCTAGGATTCAGGCCCCATTTCGAGCCAACGGCCGGTCTACATAGTGCCCAACATCTGCGAGCCTTCTCAGTACGCTCCTGAATGTTACACTTCCAATTCAGTTTCCTGTCCAATATCACACCTAAGTATTTGACCTTGTCAGATATCGAAATTGTCTTCTTCCTCGTGAACAGGCATATTTTAGTCTTCTCTGGGTTAACATTGAGACCTCTGGGTCTAGCCCAGTTATATGCCAGATGCATGACCCTTTCGGCCCTTTTGCATAGTTCGTTCGGATCCTTACCCCTTAGAAGTATTATAACATCGTCTGCAATAACGTGGTCATTTGCTAACCGATTCTGAAATTTTGCAGGAAGGGTTTTCTGTTGATCCTCGACATTACTGGCGAATTTCGGTTCAGCTTTTATATATATATATATATATATATATATATATATATATATATATATATATATATATATATATATATATATATATATATATATAAAAGCTGAACCGAATAAGTTCTAAAGTCACTGCAACGCATTTGTTGACAAATCTTGCCGGTTAAGATTTAGATATAGCTGATATATATATATATATATATCACCCGGTTTTCATTCTGGAGCCACTGCAAGCGCATTTATTGACCAATCTTGCCAAAACTTTGTGCAACTCTTTCCTCGACAACTACCACAATATCTGAGAAGTTTGCTCCAAATCGGTTCAGATTTAGATTTAACTCGCATATGTATGTTCATCCTATTTTGGTTAATTTGCAATAATGTTGTAATTTGTCAAGCGAAGTTATTACAGTGTGAACATATTTTCTCGAATTTGACCTTGATACAGATTGTTTAATTTTTATTTAATCAAAGTTGATCCATAATTGGATATAGCTCCCACATTGCACTTATAAGGAAGGTGTAGGATATTATACAGTCGGCACCGCCCGACTATAATGTACATAGGTAAAAATATTTTCTTTGGGAATTTTAAACTGTCACAAAAACTTAGAACGGTACTGTGGATGAAGTTGAAGCCAAGAATTGGTTATGGAATGGAAAAGTTTTGAGGGTAGTGACCATTTGTCCTTTAATTGTTATTCAATTACTGGTCTCAATTAGATGGAAAACAACAAAATTTTTTTTTGCACATATAAATATTAATACGTGTTAGTCTCCTTTCATATTGCATATAAAAGTATACTTTGCGGAAAATATTCCATTGTTCTTCTTTGTTTAGAATTTAGGCTCTTTTGTCACTAGATTTTCACCTCTCATCAAAAAAAAAAAATTGACATGTCTTAAACAGAAAAATAAATAAAAAAAAAAAACTTACCACCAAAATTGTAACAATGCGATATAAATAAGCATGTAGTTTAAAATAGTCAAATAAATTTTTAAAAGCCTCTTAATAAGCTGCTTCTTTTTAAGATATTTATAAAGAAAACTTTCCAACATCAGTTACAACTGATTTCACTTCATGGCAAATAACACAGTAAAATTATTATTATATAATTTTTTTTTTATAAACGAAAACAATTATATTTTAATTTCACATACATTGTTCCACTAATTTTATGCCACGTTTGTTTTTATTATTTGTTTTTTTTTATATTTTTGTAATTGTTTTTTCACACAGTCAGAAAAAAATTACAATTAATGATGGTATCAAATTATTATCATTAGTTTATTTTCACAAATACACGCACACACACCGATTCATTTAATCATTTTGATTTGCATCTATTTTCGCCATTGCAAAAACACACAAGTAATCCAATCGAAGGGGGGAGATGGATGTTGATGGCGATGATGGATTTGCAAGGTTTATGGTTTGTTGTTGTTGCTGCTGCTGGATGTGTGTGGTTGGAGCTTTATTTAATTTTATTATTTATTTATTTTTACAACTACCATGAACTACTACAATTATTGTTTGTGCTGGTTGTGTGGTGCTTATTGCTGCTGCTGTTGTTTTGTTTTTGTTTTTGCAGTTGTATAGTGGCGTAGTGGTAATAATAACAATTATTGCTATATTGGCGTTTTGCTATTTGCTGATTAATGTTAAAATTCACACGGAGTAGCGCACCGTCGTCGCACTCTATGCCAACAAGAAGTTTACGACCAAATGCCATAAAAATTTGTTGTAAAACTCATTGAGGTTGGAAAAGAAAAGCAAGCATACACACAAAGGCAAAATATGGCGCGACGCGACGCGGCGCAACATCACACAACTGGCATATTTGAACGCACTCTCTCGTACCCGTTGCTATTCTCGTATCCGCACTCGGACTCGGCCTCACTCACACTCGTTCTCTTTTTTTCCTTCTGGCACACAAATGCTCTGCCTAGCCGACGACACAGACTTCATTCGTTCGTTCGGTGGGTATATAAAAATTGTTTGTCTTGCAAACGCCTCTGACAGGAATGGACTAAAATATGTCTGAAATGCTGTGCCGCCGCCAAGCTCTGAATTGTAGCCAGCAAGCGAAAGTCGAGCGGTGGTGGTGGTGGTGCGAGAATTCCATCGACGACCACCAGTCAGTCTGTCAGTAAGTGAAGCTACCAAACAACAACAGCACCAGCCATTGTATATACCATACATCCTTATGTGTTTATGTATATATACAACCATAATTGGGAGCGTAAATATGTATTATGCCTAAAAATTCATTGGAACATGCTTAGTCTTTCACTGCCTCTCTCTCGGCGTATTTTGAACTGGTTCCTGTTGTGCCCAATGTGACGCACATATGGGTATCCAATAAGCACAAATATCTACAGCGGTCAAAAAAAGTATTCATCATTCAATGTTTTTTTTTTTAATAAGTCTACAAAAGACAATTGGAATAAAAACATATTAAACTAATGATGCAGTAGTGCTTGTGTGATATATATGTACACAATTTCATTGTTTTTAAAGAAAAAAATAGTATTTATTGGAACAAAAAGGGCCATTTTACAGCTGAACACAAAAAATTAAACAAAAAAAGTATTCATCATTGCAAAAAAACAAAAAAATAAATAACATAATTTAAAAAAAATAATACTTTGTTATTCGACCACCGCGTCTTATAACTTCTTTTAAACGGTTTGACATCGATTGGACTAATTTAGCGGTTATATTTTGGTCTATATTAGTCCATTCCTCCATTATCACCTGTTGTATTTGACTCTTGCTCGAAAAATTGCGCGTTCTCAATTTGCGTTCGAGATGTTCCCAAAGATGTTCAATTGGGTTCAAGTCGGGACTTTGAGGAGGAGTTTTAATGACTTTGGGGCAGTTATACAGCATCCACATCTTGGTATTTAAAGCAGAATGTTTGGGGTCATTATCTTGATAATATTGAAAGTTATTACCAAGCCCAAGTTTTACAGCACTATCTTTTAAATTCCTCTTTAAAATGTCAATGTAATACTTATGATCCATTACTCCATTAATAATTTCAAGATTTCCCGCTCCTGAAGCCGCCATACACCCCCAAACCATTAAACCACCTCCACCATGTTTTACAGTAGCAACTGTGTTTCGTTCTTCAAGCTCTGTATTTGGTTTTCTGTACACTATGACCTTTCCATCGCACCCAAAAAGATTAAACTTGCTCTCGTCTGCAAAAATTACTGTTTTCCAAAATGATTCGGGCTGTTTTACATACATTTTTGCGAAGTTTAGCCTTTTCACTCGGTTTATTTTATTTATAAAGGGCTTCTTACGTGCAGTTCTTCCTCTGTAACTATGCCTTTTGAGTGTATTTCGAATTGTTTGTGTAGTAACTTCCTTCCCTAAATATTCCATAGTGTTTTTACGAAGAATGGTCGCATTTGTCTTCGGAGTTTTCTGAACTTGCCGCACTAGCCAACGCACATCTCCAACTGAAAGTGCTTTTGGTCGACCAGATCTTGATTTATTGTCAACAGTTTTCGTTTCTGTCCACTTTCTGATGATGGATTGTATAGTAGATCGTGGTCTATTTAATATTTCACTGATAGTTTTTTGAGTTAAACCATTCCTGTGGTGTTTTATTATCAAAACTTTTACCTCATCAGAAACCTCGTTTTGCTTACGACCCATTTTGACAAAAACTATATTTTCAATGAAATTAAATATTTGCTGTCAAGGGCAAAGCCTCCTTTACTAAATAAAACAGAAAAGGGGGATTCCCAAATAATATTTGAATTTGACTTTGATGATAGCACATCAATGATGAATACTTTTTTATACCCTCCACCATAAGATGGGGGGTATACTAATTTCGTCATTCTGTTTGTAACTACTCGAAATATTCGTCTGAGACCCCATAAAGTATATATATTCTTGATCGTCGTGACATTTTATGTCGATCTAGCCATGTCCGTCCGTCTGTCCGTCCGTCCGTCCGTCCGTCCGTCCGTCCGTCCGTCCGTCCGTCCGTCCGTCTGTCTGTCGAAAGCACGCTAACTTCCGAAGGAGTAAAGCTAGCCGCTTGAAATTTTGCACAAATACTTCTTATTAGTGTAGGTCGGTTGGTATTGTAAATGGGCCATATCGGTCCATGTTTTGATATAGCTGCCATATAAACCGATCTTGGGTCTTGACTTCTTGAGTCTCTAGAGTGCGCAATTCTTATCCGATTGGAATGAAATTTTGCACGACGTGTTTTGTTATAATATCCAACAACTGAGCCAAGTATGGTTCAAATCGGTCCATAACCTGATATAGCTGCCATATAAACCGATCTTGGGTCTTGACTTCTTGAGCCTCTAGCGTGCGCAATTCTTATCCGATTAGAATGAAATTTTGCACGACGTGCTTTGTTATTATATCCAACTACTGTGCCAAGTATGGTTCAATTCGGTCCATAACCTGATATAGCTGCCATATAAACCGATCTTGGGTCTTGATTTCTTGAGCCTCTAGAGTGCGCATTTCTTATCCGATTGAAATGAAATTTTGCACGACGTGTTTTGTTATTATATTCAACAACTGTGCCAAATATGGTTCAAATCGGTTTATAACCTGATATAGCTGCCATATAAACCGATCTTGGGTCTTGACTTCTTGAGTCTCTAGAGGGCGCAATTCCTATCCGATTTGGCTGAAATTTTGCATGACGTATTTTATTTTTACTTTCAACCACTATTTCAAATAAAATACAAGTCGGTTCATAACCTGATATAGCTGCCACATAAACCGATCTTGGGTCTTGACTTCTTGAGCCTCTAGAGGGCGCAATTCTTATCCGAACGGAATGAATTTTTGCACGAAGTATTTCGTTATGATATCCAAACACTGTGTCAAATAAGGTTCAAATCGGTTCATAACCTGATATAGCTGCCATATTAACCGATCTGAGATCTTGACTTCTTGACCCCTAGAGGTCGCAATTATTATCCGATATGCCTGAAATTTTGTACGACGGATCCTCTCATGACCATCAACAAACGTGTTCATTATGGTCTGAATTGGTCTATAGCCCGATACAGATCCCATATAAATCGTTCTCTCTATTTTACTTCGTGAGCGCCAATGGGCGCAATTCTTATTCGAATTGGCTGAAATTTTACACAGGTCTCCAACATATAATTTATTTGTGGTCCGAACCGGACCATATCTTGATATCGTTTTAATAGCAGAGCAACTCTTTTCTTATATCCTTTTTTGCCTAAGAAGAGATGCCGGGAAAAGAACTCGACAAATGCGATCCATGGTGGAGGGTATATAAGATTCGGCCCGGCCGAACTTAGCACGCTTTTACTTGTTTGTTCTGTTTTTGGTGTTATTATATAAAATTGCATTTTTTGCGCTAATTAAATTTATTTTTTGAATTTATTTTAAAACATATTACGAAAAATAAACTATTGCATAAAACTGCATTATTTGTTTGCTTTAAATTTTCTTCAATTACCCAAAATAAGTGAATTTATTATCAATTTTGCTAATGATGAATACTTTTTTTGACCGCTGTACTTGGAATTATTTATGTACCTTAGGTTGGACAGCTAAATAAATATAACCTAAGAAATTCCAAAGCCAATGAACCTCATCAAAAGCGAATGCGTGCATTTTCCTTTCATACTAGGTATACAACGTCATTTAGTTAGATATTAATCCAAAACCCTTGGAGATGGCATACGACTGGGCTAGGCACAGAAATCTCAATGGGCACCCAGAGAAGACTGAAATATGCCTGTTCACAAGAAAGACAAAGTTGGGCCAATTTGACGCACCACATTTCCTCAATACACAAAAAAAAATAAAAATCAGTTTCAATCACAAAATTAAATGATCCAATTAACTTTTTAATTGAAACTGCTTCAATCACGAATTTCAATCACGGTTTTTAAACCAGTTAGAAAACGCAAATGTTGGGCGGCGCCGACTTTATAGTACCCAACACCTACCCTATAAGTACAAAGTGGGAGCTATATCTAATTCTGAACCAATTTTGATGGACCTCGGCGGATGTTTTCAGATGGGTTATTAAATAACCCGTATCAAATTTCGGCCAAAGCAAGTATGTTCAAACTGTAATAACATATGACAACATCTGACGGAAATATATATGGGAGCTACATCTTAATCTGAACCGATTTTGGCCAAACTTCTTAGATATTGTTGTAGGCGTCGATGAAAGAGTTGTGCACAATTTTGACTACATTTATCGAAATATGAGCTTGCAGTGGCTCTAGAAGTGAAAATAGGGCGATATACAGCTATATCTAAATCTGAACCGATCTTCATAAAATTCTCCACTAATATTAGAAGACAAAAGGCAGCTATATCTAAATCTGAACCGATTTTCATAAAATTCACCACTAATATTAGGAGTCAAAAGAAAATTCGTCCTGGCAAATTTCGAGAGATTCGGTTAACAAATGTGCACTTTATTGCAATATTTCACAAAATCGGATGAACATATTGTATAAATGGGAGCTATATATAAATCTTAACCGATTTCATGCAAACTTCTTAGTTATTGTGGTAGTAGTTGATGAAGGGCTTGTAAATAATTTTGGCAATTTTGGTCAATAAATGCGCTCGCAGTGGGTCTATAAGTGAATATATATATATATATATATATATATATATATATATATATATATATATATATATATATATATATATATATATATATATATATATATATATATATATATATATATATATATATATATATATATATATATATATATATATATATATATATATATATATATATATATATATATATATATATACATATATATATATATGGCAGCTTTATATAAATCTGGACCGATTTTTATGAAATTCACCAATAATGTCGAGAGTCATAAACAATTCGAGAGAATCCGTTAACAAATGAGCACTTTATTGCAATTTTTCTCAAAATCGGACGAATATATATATTGGAGCTATTTCTAAATCTGAACCGATTTTGACCAATCTTTATAGATATTGTGGTAGTCGTCGAGGACACCGTTGTAAAAATGTTGGGAAAATTTGTCAATAAATACGATTGCAGTGGCTCTAGGAGTAAAATTCGGGAGTTATATTTATGAGAGCTATATCTAAATCTGAACTGCTTTCTACGAAATTCATCGGTAATGTCGGGAGTCAAAAGAAAATCCTTCCAGCCAAATTTCGAGATCATCGGTTGGAAAATGACCATTTTATTACATTATTACTGCAAATCGGACGAACATATATATGGGAGCTACATCCAAATCTGAACCATTTTTTTCCAATTTCATAAGGCTTTGTCTCTACGACAAAAAAAAAAATTATGTGCCAAATTTGAAGATGATCGGTTGAAAATTGCGACCTTTAGTATGTACATAAATTAACATAGACAGGTAGACAGACGGACATAACTAAATCGAATCAGAAAGTGATTCTGAGTTGATCGGTATACTTATCAGTGGTTGTTAGAAACAATTGCACTAAGTTATAATACACTGTACCGCAGTAGTGGTGTAGGGTATAAAAAGGTGATTGAAAAAATGTACAATTGAAAAATTGCATATTCAATTAAAAAAATTTTCTGTTATTTTTTTTTATTGATCTAATTAAAAAAATGATTGAAATTTCCGAAATATCCAATTAATTTTTCAATTGGATCAATTAAAAATTTATTTCAAAGTATGCAAATGTTATATTAAAATTTTTGGCGAAAAGAGCGCTGTATAGGACGCACCCTCATTTTCGATCCAACATGGTTCACTTGTGTGAAACTCCTGGAATACGAATTTGAGGTTAATGTTTGGATCCATGATCAGTCCTTAAAACGCAACAGAAAATATTATTTCTCGAATTATAAAATAAAGTAGTGCGAGGCGGGCTTAGGGAAGTAAACTAAACAGAAACACATTTATATAGAATATGTCATAATTAGATCGATGCTAAAGGAGCCTTTATGCCATTAATATGCACATTTTGGTCATACAAAAGATTAACAGTTCGTCTGCAAATGTGAAACAGTCCACTGACAGTTTGTGGGGAAGCTTTATTTCCCATATATAGAAAGTATTTATCAAAATTGCGAGTGGCTAGACATTTTAAAAACGGACAGTCATAACAGTGCTGTTGAATCTAAAAACGTTTCCAATTCATTTAAATAAAAAGTGTGTTCGTGTCAAGACCCAACTTCGGTTTTTAATGGCAGCTATATCAAAACATGTGTTGATATTGCCCATTTACAATTCCAACCGACCTTAGTGTAGGTACGAAGTATTTGTGTAAAATTTCAAGCGCCTAGCTTTACTACTTCGAAAATTAGCGTGCTTTCGACAGACAGACGGACGGACATGGCAAGATCGACATAAAATGTCATGACAATGAAGACCACATATACTTTATGGGGTCTTAGACGCATATTTCGGGTGTTACGAACGGAATGGCGGAATTAGTATACCCACATCCCATGGTGGAGGGTATAAAAAAGTTTATGGTTTAGGCCGTTGTTGTTTAATTGAAAAAGATAAAATTTTCAAGTACATTTACATATACATTTTTTAATATTCATTTGAAAAAATGATTCAATCAATTAATTTTTTAATTGAAAATTTCAGTCATAATCGCAATTGAAAAAAAATTGCGATTTACATAAAAAAAGTTATTGAATCAATTAATTTTTTAATTAAAAATGTTTTAAATATTTCAATTTCTAGCATATGATTGGTCTAGACTTGTCGATATCTGACAAGGACAAATACTCTTGGACAGGAAACTAAATTGGAAGTGTCACATTCAGGAGCGTACTAAGAAGGCTCACAGATGTTGGGCACTATGTAGGCGGGCCGTAGGCTCGAAATGGGGTCTGAGTCCGAGAATAGTCCACTGGCTCTACAGAAGCGTGCTTAAATCAATACTTACGTACGCCTCATTGGTTTGGTGGACTGCTATGGAGAAAAAATGCGACATAAGGACCAAGTAACAGGTTCATAGAACATGTTGTCTTATCATAGGCGGAGCGATGACGACCACGCCCACTATGGCACTGGAGACTATTCTATATATCCGACCCATTGACATACAGATTAAATGTGAGGCAGCCACTGCGGCTATGAGACTAAATGCGATGGGAGAATGGATTGAGGATGAAAGCAGCTCATACCATCGCGGTATAATCGAGGCGACGATAGGAAACCTGGAAGGAAGGGAAGAGGTTTCCGATCGGATACCTAAGATGAACCTTGAAGTCGAGTGGGAGGCACTGCTGCCATCGGCACAGTCTTGAATTGACAGAACCCTAATATTGTCATCGGAAAGATCATGTCACATGAATGGCTCAAAGCTAGGGGAAAGAGTGGACCTGGGGGTTTACATTGAGAACCCTGGGACTGAGATCTGTTTAAGACTGCCTGACCATAATACGGTCTTGCAGGCGGAGATCCGGACAATCACGGAATGCGTGAAGTGGTGTTGTGCTAACGAGAGTACGTCGAGTGTGAACATATTTATCGACAGTAAAATTGCCATAAGGGCAATAACAACCAGGACGGTAAGGTCACGAACAGTCTTGGAGTGTAAGATGGAGATTAACGCCTTCTCTGAGGATGGCACAATCTGCATCGTTAGGGTGCCGGGTCATAGAGCGAGATGGAATGAAAGAGTAGACGATTTCGCAGTGAAGCTCAGAGGACTGCTATCAATAAACACTGTTAACCTGAAACGTTTCGAGTTGACGCGATCCAAGTTAAGGGTGTGGTAAGGCTGTGGCACAGCCAAACGTTCAGTAGGACGACGAAAGTCATATGGGGAGAATCGGATCCTGAGAAGACAAGGCTATTACTGTAAGAAAGTAAAAAGGAGGTCAGTATAGCTTTCGGTATCATAACGGGACACATAAGACAACGAGCTCGCTTATTGAAAATTGGTCGGCATGTGATAGCATGTGTAGGGCATGTGGGGAAGATGATGAAACATTGGAGCATTTTCTAAGCCATTGCCTGGCTGTCGCGGCTAACAGACACCGGTATTTAGGTGGGCACACAATACCAGACAAGAACAAACTTAGGGGCGTGTTATGGAAATAATATAAGTATTTTGTAAGTAGTACGGAATTCCTAACTTAGATTTTCTTTTTCGAGGTTACTTTATAGTATTTAGAGCGCACAACAAGTCGATGACTGGCTTAGTGTATGCCCATTGTGACATGGGGTGGATTAATATCCGCACCCTCTTTTCAACCTATTTAAAATAAAATATGGTTAGAAATGAACCATTAGTAAGAAAGCTGTTATTAATGGCAAAACACCAATTGATAAAAAATCTGATAAATGACAATTTTTAAGAAATTGATAAGAATATTCAGCTCAAAAACCCGAAAACCGGGTTTCACAAGCCAAGCTGGTGATCCTAGTCAATATCAACCTCTCTAAAGACTTCAGTATAAAGGATATTTTACTGTAGTGTGGTACGGTTTCCTGTTTGGTATGAAAATTGCCTTTGTCTCACTACACCCCTCTGTAAAATTCGACATGTCGACATACATTATCAGGCCCTAGCGATTAAAAGGAGTCGAAATTTTTAAACGTCCAAAGAATTCTAAGCTTAGACACAATCTACTAAACAATCTCGGCAGAACATGTGTCCCGTGACAATCTCTTTCAGCGCCACGTTGTTCATTGTAGAGTTTCCAAAAGATGTGTTTTAGAAGTAGTTCTAGCGTTTCCTCTCTTAATATGCTATTAAATGTACCGTACCGTTTAATATGTAAAGGATAGGATTGCCCTCGCCTAGAGGTGTCGTGCATATCTTCCACTGAGGTGCCTTATACAGTTCAGCTTTGTTATATCCACCACCATAGGATCGGGGTATACTAATCTAGTCATTCCGTTTGTAACACCTCGAAATATTGATCTAGGACCACATAAAGTATATATATATTGTTGATAGTCTCGAAATTCTCTATCGAACTGGCCATGTCCGTCCGTTCGTCTGTCGAAATCACGATAACGGTCGAACACCAGAGCCAGCCGCTTGAAATTTTGCACAGATACTTTACATTGATGTAGGTCATTGGGGATTGCAAATGGTCCATATCGGTTCACATTTAGATATAGCTTCCATATACCCATACCGATCTCCCGATTTGACTTCTTGAGCCCATGGAAGCCACAATGTTTATCCGATTTGTCTGAAATTTTGCACATAGTGTTCTGTTCTGACTCCCAACAACAGAGACAAGTACCATATAAACCGACCTCCCGATTTGACTTGCTGAGCCCTTGGAAGCCGCATGGTGTTCTATTATGACTCCAGCCTTATAGATCTCCCATACAATGATGGGCTCTTTCATTTCTAACAGATACCGGCACTTAGGTGGGGACACTGTACCAGATATGAACCAACTTAGGGGAGTGGCATAGAAAACAACAAAGGATTTTGTAAGTAGTACGGAATTCCTAACTTAGATTTTCTTTTTCGAGGTTCCTTTTGTTTGTTGTAATTAGAGCGCACAACAAGCCGATTACTGGCTAAGATGTATGTCCATAGTGGCATGGGCCGATTAGATTTTTGCACCCTCTTTTCAACCTAACCTAAAATTCTCACAGCGCCCAGTCTCAAAAACGCTATAGCAAGTATACGGGGCGAATCGTACTAGAAGTATGAGAAAATGCCCATTTAGTGCCAACACTGGTACCATTTGAATTTTCACGCATTGTTATACTTTAAAATGCGAACACTTTCACCAGTATATTAATTCAGGAGCTAAACGTCATGAACGGATATGATAAATTATGCGCTACGATGAACCACAAAATGAATTTTAATACAAATGCTACAGACAAGTTTATCCACCTATATATGAAACACTAAATTTTACAAACTTACGAAAAGTAACCAAGCCTTTGCAACCTTCATACAAGAAACCTTATTAAATTATTTTTGTACACGTGTCGTGTGGAAAATCAGTTAATCCTAATTATCCAAAAACCTCACATCCAATCACCTGTTTACCAATCCCCCGCTCACACACCATCACCCATCACAATCAAAAAGGTAAAAGCAGTGGGCTGTGGAAACTTTAATAAATTCTAGTTGTGCTGATAACATAAACTTTTGTTTTTATTACACCAAATTCACGTGGGCCCTTCTGTTGTGCCAGTAGCGCTTGCCGGCCATAACTACTGCAGATTGCTGAAGTCATAAAATTCGACTCCTTTTTTCTTTTGTTAATCAAACAACCCTAAGTGAAATTCTAATATGCGTAAACTTTTGTTTGGTATACGAGCAAATTTACTGAGAGTCAACAGAGAGCAGGAATGGCCAAATTTGTGGCCAAAGTTTTTGGAGAAAATACTGAACTGCATTATCTGATAGAGCTGATAGAAAATACAATATCCTTGATATCAAAAGGAGGGTAGACTTCTATACGAATGGTTCCAGACTAAATGAATTTTGGGTGGACTTTAAAGAACTGTGACTAGGCATATGAAGAACAAGTAAAAGCGTGCTAAGTTCGGCCGGGCCGAATCTTATATACCCTCCACCATGGATCGCATTTGTCAAGTTCTTTTCCCGGCATCTCTTCTTAGGCAAAAAAGGATATAAGAAAAGAGTTACTCTGCTATTAAAACGATATCAAGATATGGTCCGGTTCGGACCAAAATTAAATTATATGTTGCGTTAAGAATTGCGCCCATTGGGGCTCCCGAAGTAAAATAGAGAGAACGATTTATATGGGATCTGTATCGGGCTATAGACCGATTCAGACCATAATAAACACGTTTGTTGATGGTCATGAGAGGATCCAACGTACAAAATTTCAGGCATATCGGATAATAATTGCGACCTCTAGGGGTCAAGAAGTCAAGATCCCAGATCGGTTTATATTTCAGCTATATCAGGTTATGAACCGATTTGAACCTTATTTGATCCAGTTGTTGAAAGTAAAAATAAAATACGTCATGCAAAATTTCAGCCAAATCGGATAGGAATTGCGCCCTCTAGAAGCTCAAGAAATCAAATCCCCAAATCTGTTTATTTGACAGCTATATCAGTTTATGAACCGATTTGAACCATACTTGGCACAGTTGTTGGATATCATAACGAAATACTTCGTGCAAAAATTCATTCAAATCGGATAAGAATTGTGCCCTCTAGAGGGTCAAGAAGTCAAGACCCAAGATCGGTTTATATGGTAGCTATATCAGGTTATGGACCGATTAGAACCATACTTGGCACAGTTGTTGGGTATCATAACAAAACACGTCGTGCGAAATTCCATTCCAATCGGATAAGAATTGCGCACTCTAGAGGCTCAAGAAGTCAAGACCCAAGATCGGTTTATATGGTAGCTATATCAGGTTATGGACCGATTTGAACCATACTTGGCACTGTTGTTGGATATAATAAGAAAACACGTCGTGCAAAATTTCATTTCAATCGGATAAGAATTGCGCACTCTAGAGGCTCAAGAAGTCAAGACCCAAGATCGGTTTATATGGCAGCTATATCAGGTTATGGACCGATTTGAACCATACTTGGCACAGTTGTTGGATATCATAACAAAACACGTTGTGCAAAATTTCATTCTGATCGGATAAGAATTGCGCACGCTAGAGGCTCAAGAAGTCAAGACCCAAGATCGGTTTATATGGCAGCTATATCAGGTTATAGACCGATTTGAACCATACTTGGCACAGTTGTTGGATATCATAGCAAAACACGTCATGCAAAATTTCGTTCCAATCGGATAAGAATTGCGCACTCTGCAGGCTCAAGAAGTCAAGACCCAAGATCGGTTTATATGGCAGCTATATCAAAACATGGACCGATATGGCCCATTTACAATACCAACCGACCTACACTAATAAGAAGTATTTGTGCAAAATTTCAAGCGGCTAGCTTTACTCCTTCGGAAGTTAGCGTGCTTTCGACAGACAGACGGACGGACGGACGGACGGACGGACGGACGGACGGACGGACGGACAGACGGACGGACATGGCTAGATCGACATAAAATGTCACGACGATCGAGAATATATATACTTTATGGGGTCTCAGACGAATATTTCGAGTAGTTACAAACAGAATGACGAAATTAGTATACCCCCCATCTTATGGTGGTGGGTATAAAAAGCTATTCAAGTCAGCTACAGAGGTAGTACCCTGGAAGGTGTTGGTGGTATGCATCTGCGTTCAATGGAATGGCAGTTCTGAACACCTAGAGTAAGCTGTGGTAGTGTTATCAGGCTCATCATGTTGTTTTCTGCTTTAACCTCGCCACGCGGAGTGGCTGCACCATGCTCCATTAGCATGACAGGCGACTGATCCGGTATAGGCTTCTGACGAAGACACCTTATTCGGATCTTGAAAACAAAACATGTCCCAAATCGTCTTCGCATATCTACCATCTCTCTAGGTCACCATCCTTCTCCGGCAACAACATAAACCTCTTGAAAAGGTAGAAGAATAAAAAGCACATTGCTCGCATGTTTATTGAGATGCTCGGTTTGATTGATTCGACTCTCAGACTCTTATCAATGCGCCAAGTATCAGACCCGATGGATGGTCCCAAAAGGGGACTGTGAGCATTCCAAAATTATGTGGCCTAATCTAGACTTGAAGAGGTCTACCGCTTTGCTGTCACTGGCAACAACAGACGACCCAGTCATTGTGTCCGTCAGGACAAGTCACTGTCTGATCGGAAAAATGCGGGCAGCCTGAAGGTTGCCAGTAACATCTTTTGACGAAGCTGTGAGAATGTCCAGGAAGGCCACTAGCCTTCTCTGACAAAAACGCAGACCCCTTAAAAAAAGGCAGAAGAGTAAAAGACATCCTGCTCGCTGATAGAGAGGCTCGGATTCGACTCTCACCAATAAGCAAAGAAATTCCCTTAATTTGGCTCGATGAATAGTTACAGGTCATATTCTAATTCGGCAACGGTATAACAGTTAGCTATAAGACTGCGGTCATCCCCAAGAAAACAAAGGCGATTTATAGTATTGTGGGTCCAAGTATGTCGTTTAAGACAATTTGAAGACTGCCGTTAAGAACAAATGAAAAAAGAAGGCTCCATACCGAGTAACAAGTGAATGTGATAGATAGATGGAATTTCATCGATACAATTTCAATCATCGACTGGAAGATTGGTGGTTGGATAAGGCTGATGCGAACCGGAGTAATACAGTTTTCGCACTAAACCCCCGAACTCTTCAATAAGATTGAATGAGTTTTATCCCTCGGATTGAGCAAGGTGAAGCTGAGTTAGGTTGGGCTTAAGTGGCAGTCCCCCTTCAGACTCACTTTGACATTTTCGTCCATTGTGATATCACAGATAGGGGAAAAGGTAGAAGTCTCCTAGTTCCTACCGTTGACCCCTCCAGATCAATTTTAAAAGTCCAACAACTTACGAATGTTCACATCCCCTTTAATCACATAGGTTCTCAAAGAAATGAGAACCTTAAGTGGAACTCTTTCTGACTGCCAGTGTATGAGACACATAGCAGATGTTCTATACTTTCTTCTTCCTCAACATCCTCACAGCTTCCGCTAAAGTCGTTACTTGCAACCTTCAATCTGTCAGCATGTTTTCCAATCAGAAAATGGCCTCTCATGACGGACACAATGATTGCAACGTCTGTCCTATCCAGTGACAGTAAAGCAGTTGATCTTTTCGAGTCTAGAACAGGCCATATAACTTTGGAGTGTTCACAACCCTTCTTTGTGACCATCTACCATTTTTCGTTCTTCGGTCCTGATCCTGAAAACCTAGTTTACATCTCGCTAGAGGAGATTCCAGCTTTACAATTCCCTGGGATATCTCTGTGGCCCAACACCCAGAACAGGTGAATTTTGAACTGTTCAGCTATCTTGTTGAGAGATTTGTGGTTTTTGAATTCATAAATACGTTCGTCAGGAATTCGATGGCTGCCTGACTGTGTGAGAAGATATTACTGCCAATCGTCGTTATGACATTATATCTAGTCATTCCACAATTTCCTCCCTATATGATCAATCCAGAGTCCATTTTGGAACCATCCGTATAGAATTAAAGGTTAGTATAAGTTAGGTTGCCGTTAGAGACATACGCCTAAGCCATTAATCGTCATGCAGTGCTCTCTAAATACTAAAAAGTAACCTCGAAAAAGAAACTTTTAAGTTAGGAATTCCGTGCTACTTACAAAATCTTTAATTGTTTTCTATAACATGCCCGTAAGTTGGTTCATGTCTGGTATTGTGTCCTCACCTATGTACCGGTGTCTGTTAGCGGCGAAAACCGGGCAATGACATAGGAAATGCTCCAACGTCTCATCATCTTCCCCACATATGCTTTCACTTGCCGCACCGATTTTGTATAAGTAAGCCCGTAATTCTATGGGTCCCGTTATGATACCGAAAGCAATACTGACTTCCTTCTGACTTTCTTTCAGTAATAGCCTCTTCTTCTCAAACTCGGATCTCCACATAGGATTTTCGTCGTCCTACCGACCGTTTCGCTGTTCCACAAACCTGAAAGGCTTGGGGTTAACCAAGTTTATTGATGACAGTCCTCCAGCCTTCATCGCCAAATCGTCCGTTCTTTCATTCCCCCCTACTCCGCTATGATCTGGCACCCTAACGATGCGGATTGTGCCATCCTCAGAGAAGGCGTTAATCTCCTTCTTATACTCCAAGACTGTTCCTGACCTCTCCGTCCTGGTTGTTATTGCCCTGATGGCCAGTTTATTGTCCATAAAGATGTTCACACTCCACATCCGCGCGCACCTTACCACCTCACGCCTACAGTGCTCGCCTGGATCACTGCCTGCAGTGTCGTATTATGGTCATGCAAATTTACAAATTTTGCCCATGAACATTCCACTTAGGAACAAGGGCAAACTTCTCACATATCTCACAGGATTCGAACCCAGGCGTTCAGCTTCATAGGAGGACATGCTAACCTATGCGCTACGGTGGCTCCCGTCGTATTATGGTCAGGCAGTCTAAAACAGATCTCATCCCCTGGATTCTCAATGGGACCCCCAGGCCCACTCTGTCCTCTAGCTTTGATCCACCTGTACAGCATAATCTCCCAGTTGGCAATGCCAAGGTTTCATCAATCCAAGACCGTGCCGATGCCAACAGTGTCTCAAACATCCGATCGGAAACCTCTTCTAAGCCATCCGCGTTTGCTATGCTCGCCTTGAATATAACGCGATGGGATGACCTGTTCCTATCCTCTGGTATGTAAAGGGTGATTTTTTTGAGGTTAGGATTTTCATGCATTAGTATTTGACAGATCACGTGGGATTTCAGACATGATGTCAAAGAGAAAGATGCTCAGTATGCTTTGACATTTCATCATGAATAGACTTACTAACGAGCAACGCTTGCAAATCATTGAATTTTATTACCAAAATCAGTGTTCGGTTCGAAATGTGTTCAAATTTTGACAAATTTTGTTCAGCGATGAGGCTCATTTCTGGTTGAATGGCTATCCATTCAATATCCATTCCCGCAAAACACCCAAGTATTTTGCGCTTTCAAATAAATAAACATTCTCTCCTCCCAAGGAGACAGGTGCCACTGTGATTACTTGTATCTCCTGCTGAATATATCTAATTCAGTCTTGCAGAAATTTACGCCTACACCACCTTCGGTAGCCCACTTCTCTGTCGCAGGTAGAGCTTCCAAGCTAAAGATGTAGAGAGGCTTTGGAGTTGTGACTCAGAACAACTATAGTCTACATCGCTGAAACCCTACGGATTGGTGGAAACGGGAAATCCTCCTACCTCGGCCGCACTCCAAGTATCCAGCGCCCTGCGGAAGAGTGGTATCACTGCTTGCTCAGCGGCGCTTGGATGTGTGAGGAAGCTCATCATGAGAATATCGAACAAATCTTGTGAGGATAAACTCCTGTCGGACAAAGTCTGATATGCTAATGAATCAGGGTTAGGATACTTGAACCCTGGCCATGGTCCAGAAAAATAAACTTCAAACCTAACGAAAAGGGCAGATCTTTCGCTTTGCTGTCGTAGATCAGACGTGAGGTCTCACTCATGACGTCCGTTAGACAGAGGACGTCGAGGAAGAGGAAACAGTAGAACATCTGCCACGCACTAGTCCTGCACTGACAAGAAGAAGACAACAAACAGTTTGAACATTTTCAAGTTTCTAGGCGTTTAAAGCGATCTGTTTGGTTCTACGATTAGAACTATTTAGAAGATATCTTTCTTCTCCTGTCCCTGTGGTTAATTGAGTCAGATTGCAAATGAACATCCATCGAGCAATACCTCGAATCCAATGTCCTTGGTCATAACAGGGTCCGATTTGGGCCGGTAAATAATTTATTTTGGACAAAATATCGATATGTGCAACATTTTAGCTTAATATTGTTAATTTTATATACTGTTGCATGCATACAACTAACAGACGGCCAGTCTACTTATCGATAACAATCGGGTAAATCAATATGAAAAAATTCACAATTTTCACACACATACCCCCTAGTGCAGTCATATTTACTTGCACTATATGAATCCTTTTTGGAGTCTTAACAAACCTACCCTCATTCCCTGTGGACCCTGTTCTTTTTCCATTCTATCCAACAAATGCGGACAATAAATAAATATTTCCCACATCTGCATGACACAAAAGTATTTCCTGATTTCGTTCGATGAATAGAGCGCAAGAGAAATTATTTCGCCACCACAGTTGGCTGGGGGTTGTTGTTGTTGTTTGATACACTGGAGATTAAACTTTCGCAAATGGAATTGGGAAAACAGGATGAAAATGGGGTTTTTATGTCTGTTTGCCCAAACGGTAGAAAAGCTAAAACACACACACACAGACCACACCAGACTAAAACCCAACGCCACAACAGTAACACAATACGCCATAAATAAACAACATACTCGTATGAACGTAAGGATGCGGGTATGCGGATACGGATACTGTCAGGCCAAAATGGCGGGCTTACTTACTCTGGCTCACAACAAGGGCGCACCATTCGGTGAGTTTGGCCATTTGATAAGAAAGAAATTTGGCTCGTAAATTTTGCTGCCTGTTTGCCCAAAAAGGAAAAATTTTATATTTTAATGGAAGTTTTTCGTTTGGCGTTAAGCAAAAAAACAGAAAGGCACAGCCAGCCAGAATAATGGAGGTGGTGTGGTCGGCCTTATACTGCTGGGGGTGTGGAGACCACAATCTATGCCAGAGAAAGTAGCAAAAGAATTATGCCATAAAACGACAGCAGTGACGAAACGCCATCAAAATCTCCCGAGGCTTAGCAATATTCATTCCAGTTATTCCTTACACATGGTGTCGCATGAAAACTGAAACATGTTGGGGTTGCTTTCTGGCGCAATGCCTACTTCGGAAGCGTGTAGCCATCGATAGAGTGTAGGGAAGAAATTAAGTTGCCATTGTTTGACTCACAATTAAAGGGTGTGAAAATAAAAGCAAACATTTGTTTCTCTTTTTGTCTTTTTTTCTTTTAAGGTTTGGGAAATAAATGAATTTAAATAAAGAGAACATTTTATGGTTGAACAAGCCTCAATATTTGAAAATTCAATACTTTCAAGTTTACTTTAACAGGAGTTGTAGAATTTGTAGTTATTAGACATTTTGCTAATTTCATGACAAGATGCAGGAAATTTATTGCAAACATAAAATTTTCCAATAAAAATTGATGAAAAACGGCTATAAACCCAAAGTAATTTTTTAGAGTGTTACTCATATTTCTAAAATTAAAATTTTATTCATATATTTATGCAAGGCACTCCTTTTAAAAAATAAAGGTAAAATCATAATATCTTGCATATTTTAAAATAACAATTTGCAAACAATCTAGATGAGTGCTTTGGAAAAGCCATATTGATATCTATTATTCTAAAAATAAAATAAAATACAAAAAAGTTTGTGTGTAGTCCCTAAATTAAGGCAGATAATTATAAACTAATTAATTTCAGAGTTTGACCTTGATATATAGAATAGAATATGGATATTCTGGAATATGGGGTGTACAGTGGGATCAGACCGAAAATTTTTGAATAGTTAGAGTTGAAGTGGTAACAACATAATGTGCAGAATTTCAAGGCCACAGGTCCAGGGAACTCTTGGCAAATCGGGATGTCAAATCTCCATTTGTGGTCTGATAGTGCTAAAAATCCCTACAAAAGAGACCGCTTTGATCAACAACATTTCTTCTGGTTTCGCAGATATTCGAATTATAATTATTTTTTGTTTGGAATTATGGTCGGCCATCTTCGTATGATTTTCATTCTTATTCGTGATTTGAGTTCCTGATAAAATTTTGAACAAGCATACCACACCGATTATTCATTCAAAAGTTATACCATTTAGAAGTCAAAAAATTAAAATTTTTGGTCACAAAACGTATTTTCATTGAATAATCTTTCTTGAATAACTTGCTCAAAGGTCTTTGTTTGAACCGTTGAGTGAAACGGACGTTTTGTTATTTCGCTCTGCAAGAATTTTCCAGTAACTCGTAATAGGTCATTATTTTTGGAAAAAAAAAATTTAAAGTCACTCGAGGATAGCTACGATAGGGTTATCCATTAGGGGGTTGATGATCTGCGTCTGTTTCCAGTGGAGCGGCAGATGCGGTGGTGGTAACAGGCAGTAGAACGTTGTCTGATACTGAAACCTAGACTGATATAGCGGCTGCTCCAGGCTCCATTAGCCGACTGACGACTGGTCAGCAGGGGTTTTTGACGAAGATACCTGGTGCGAGACTTAAGGACAAGGCCGAACCTATTCTATATTCGCAAGGCTATAATTTGCATAGGCCATTGGCCTTCCAACACGCTCTTTAAGAAGTTGGAATAATAGAAGGCGCATCGGTCTCAGTTTTATTGAGAGGCTTGTTGCGAATGATCCTTAACTCTCACTAATAGAGAGAGAGAGACTTCCTAAATTGGGCACGGGAAATCTCTGCACAGGCTACCCTAAAGACTTCACGCCTAGATTCGCTTAATTGCACCGCAGTCAGCCAAAAGGCTGCGGTCACATATAGGGGATCCCATGCCTAAAAGAACTAGGGCGAACAATAGTAAGATGGGTCCAAGAATATTTTCAAATGTTGCTAGGGACAGTTTGGGACAGTTTGAAAATCCGCCTGCCACGATCTAGTCAGGAAGGAAAGGCCTCGAAACGGGAGCCCGTGTGGGTGGGTCATCGGGTTAGACCGGGCTCAAGGTGTGCTTCAGCGTGGAAGGACGAAACTCAAAACATACTTCGACAGCAGCAACTAGTGAAGCATCTAAGGAGGAAGGAGTTCACACCGCAAATGACCAGTGTCCTGAAGAAGAGTCGTTCCACTGATTTCTCACCTGCCTCTGTATGCATACGGAAGCTCATCATGACATGATCTAACGAGTCTTTTGATGATGAATGCAACAGTAGTGGATGTTCTGAACCCTGCCTATGGTCCGGTCTGAAGATAAATCTCCACTATCGTAAGGCCGCTTCGGCGGCACGAAAGGTCCTGGCAGCAATCTGGCGGATTGCAGGAGACTGAAAATCTCCATACCACAATCGATACAGGAGGGGATGGCATCGAAACGGAACCCGACAAGCCCTGTGTGGGTGGGTCACAAAGTTGGACTGGGCTCAAAGTGCACGCAAGCGGGGAAGCACGGAACTCAGAAAGTATTTCGGCAGCAGCAGTTAGTGAAAAATCTAAGGATTAATCGTCCACAGCGCAAATGCTCAGTGTCCTGAGGAAGAGTGGTTCCACAGCTTTTTCTCCTGCCGCTGGATGTGTACAGAAGCTCATCATAACAAAATCTAAAGAATCTTGTTAGGATGAACACCTGGCGGAACCAGAAGAGTAGGCTAACGCAACAATGGTGGAAGTTCTGAATCCTGACTACGGTCCGGTTTCTGCATATAAATTTCCACCAATTTAAGGCCGCTACGGCGGCACTAATATTTCTGCTGATGGCTGGGGGATTTGACGTGGTTTTTACCCAGGAACCATGGGTGTGTGGAGGAATGGTACGTGGACTAAGAATTCCGGGATTTAAACTTCACAAGGGTACGGAGAATGGGAGACACAGAGCCTGTATTCTTGCAAAGGGTAGTCTAAATGTTTTTCTTCTTCCGTCCCTAAGCACTGAAGATTTAGAAGTAGCCAGCCTTGAAATAAACAAGTCTCATTACTGGCTGGCTTCCCTATATACGGCACATGATTCAGAGATGCGGCCTTCAAACATCAAGTCGCTGATTGAAGCTGCTTCTGTAGGGAAGAAAAGCATAATTGTAAGAAGTGATGCTAATGCACATCACCAGATATGGGGAAGTTCGGATGTCAACCAAAGGGATGAGCTGCTTATTAAATATATTATAAGCTGCAATATGGCCCTTTATTACAAATAAAGGGCATACACCGACCTTTATTACCAGGAACAGGCAGGAGGTACAAGATATTACCTTTGTATCGGAAGATATAAGTGGAAGAAAGTGCGACTGGGAAGTGTTGGATGACCACAGTTTCTCTGATCATCGTTATATTAGTTTTAGCCTTGGAGAAAACGCTGAAGTAATGGTCCCTCGGCTAAACATAGGAAAGGCGGATTGGGATAAATTTCGTCACAAATTCTGCACCACTATCGCTTCTAGACTAGAAAAGGAAATGGAAACTACGGAGGATATAGACATAGTGGTCAAGCGGATCACGAAGGTCCTGAATGATTCGCTTGTGTCAGCATGTCCTAGTGTCAAGCCAAGGGGTAAACAGCGACCGCATTGGTGGAGCAAGAGCTGGTTGGTGTAAGGAAGGACAGCAGAAAACTCTTCAACAGAGCAAAAGCCACAAGAGCACCACACGATTGGGGCATCTATAAGGCTGAGCCAAGAAAATATAAGGACGTGCTTAGAAAGGCTCGGCACAAATCCTATGTAGAATTCTGCAGCTCCGTGGAGGATACATCTGAGGCCTCTAGGCTAAGGAAGATTCTGTCATCGAAACCTATTGCTACTCGTTGATACACATTTCCCGGGAAATTTTCCAACGGTCAACGTGGCGCCAGAAGAGGTTGTCACTGATATGAATTCGTCGGAGGACATTAGGGAAATTGTGTCTGAGCCGATAATTCTTTGGACGATAAGAAACTTCAACTCCTTTAAATCGCCAAGCCTTGATGATGTATCATCGGTTGAATTACAAACTGTGTCTGATAGACTGGTTCCTTGGCTTAAAGAGATATACTCTGCTTGTATCAGCATGTCATAAATACCTGTGGGATGAAGGGACACAAAGGCCATTTTCATTCCGAAAGCTGGAAAACCTTACCACACGAAGCTGAAGGATTTTCGCCCACTTAGTCCGTCATCCTTTATGCTGAAGACTCTTGAGAGGTTGTTAGAAACATATCTTAGGGCAAAAATCCCTGGAGATCCCCTATCTCGGCAGCAGCATGCTAAAACAGCCCGTTACGACAAGGAATATTCAATGGGAGCATTTCTTGACATTGACTGTGCTTTCAAAATTGTAAAGCCGACGTCAATCAAGAAGGAGTTTCTAGGCATCAACTCTACCGTAAGAAAGTTTATTAATAACGTACTTACTAAAACATGCATTACGGTAGGCTTGGGATCTGTGGATCTAAAAAGATGGGTCAGCAGAGGAACACCTCTAGGAGGTGTACTGTCTCTTCTACTTTGAAATATAGCCATTAATAATACATTACTATCTCTGGTAGAAAAGGGATTAAAAGTGGTCGCGTATGCTGATGATGTGAAAATTGCAGTTAGGGGAAAGCACTCTAAGAGATATACTTTAGAAAGCTCGACGTGCTACAGCGAAGTGGGCTACCGAAAGTAGTCTAGTGCAAGGCAGAAGTAGTTCTTTTTAGCAGGATATACAAGTTACCTGCAGTGGCACCTGCCTCCTTAGGAAGAGAGAATGCTCCATTTCCAGAAAGCCCAAAATTCCTAATGTTTGCTGAAAGGAAATTGAGCTTCAAATCCAAATTTTTGAAAAGGGCAAGAAAGGCAACTCTTGCCCCATACACCTGCAAGAGAGCCATCGGGAAAAGTTGAGGGTTTAGACTGCGCTTCATGCGCTGGGTATAAACTGCAGTTGTCAGACCCATAATGCTATATGGTGTTGTAGTCTGGTGGACGGCGCTTCAAAAGTCATCCTACTGTGCAATAGTCAACAGGATCTAAAGGATGGCTTCTTTGTGCATCACAGCCGCACTGAGGACGACACCACTTGATGCACTGATTTAATGCTACATCTAATGCCTTGGGACATTGTGGGACATATTGCTGCGACCACTGCCATGAGGCTAAGGGAGCTTTCTCTTAGGTCACGTGGCGGCTAGGGACAATGTGATTCTTTGATAGTCAGTACTGTACCACTATTCCTGATAGAATTGAAACTACGAAAATAAATCTCAAGCTGAGATTCTTGCAATTAAGGAAGTGGTGGAATGGCTAAGATATAAGTCAACGGCTATATCCATAAATATCTTCTCTGAAAGCGTGGCAGCCATTAAATACTTGGATAACATATTTCTGAACACAAAAACCGCCCTCGACTGTAGCAGATCTCTCAACGAAATGGCTGGACAGTTCAAAATTCACCTGTTCTGGGTGCCGGACCACAGAGATATCCCAGAGAATTGTAATGTGGGCGAGCTTGCGATACTAGGAACTACCTTACACACGCCAGGGACACTGGAATCTATGTATATCTCTAGCGACATGTAAGCTAAGTTTTCAGGACATGGCCCGAAGGGTAACGAATGATAGATGGTCACAAAGAGGGAGCTGTGAGCATTCCAAAACTATGTGGCCTCATTGTGGTCATTGTGTCCGTCATGACTGGTCACTGTCTAATCGGAAAGCAGGATGACAGACTGAAGGTTGTCAGCAACGACTTTTGAAAATGCTGTGAGGACATGGAGGAAGAAGAAACTATAGAAAACCTTTTGTGTGTGTGTTCCGCACTAGCAGTTAGAAGGAGTTCCACTTTAGGTTCTCATTTCTTTGAGAACCTGTCTGATTTAGCGGATGTGAACATTCGCAAATTTTTGAGCTTTGTAAAGCGATCTGGATAGTTCAACGGTCGGAACTAGAAGGCATCTACTTCTTCTGTTCCTATGATATCGCAATCGACGAAAACGCCTAAGTGAGTCTGATGGCAGACCGCCACTTAAACCTAGTATTACCTAACTTGTTCAATTATTTAAGTTTTTTTTTTTGTTTTGTAAAGAAGACATAGTATATTTGTCTATAAACAGATCTGAACCATATAAAGGTCGGATATCGGGAGGCTCAGAACAACTCACTGTTTCAAATTTCAGCGATATCGGGAAATAAATAAAGCTGTTATCGTCTTCAGACCCTTCATCGGGAGATCGGTCCATATGGCAGCTACATCTAAATATATTCCGATCTGAACCATATTTGGGTCAATCGTCGGGAAGCCTAAAACTTCTCACTGTTTCAAATTTCAGTGAAATCGTATGAAAAATAAAGCATTTATGGGCATAAGACCCTTTATCTGCAGATCGGTCTATATAGCAGCTATACCCAAATATGGTCCGATTTGGCCCATTCAAGAACTTAACCAGCGTGTGTCAAAAAGACGTATCTGTGCCAAATTTCAGCTCAATATCTCTATTTATGAAGGCTGTAGAGTGATTACAACAGACGGACGGACAGACGGATAGACACGGACATCGTTAAATCGTCTTAGAATTTTACGACAATACAAAATATATATATACTTTGTAGGGTCGGAAATTGATATTTTGATGTGTTGCAAAAGGAATGACTAAATGAATATTCCCCCTATCCTACGGTGGTGGGTATATAAATAAAATAGAATGATGAATATATCCATAGTAGTGGATATCCAAAGTTCGGCACACCCAAATACATTTTTATTCGTTTTTCCTTAGAAACCACTATCCAAAAAGCCCTCTTTATAAGCCCCGCTAAATATCAGTCCAATATAGGTCACATTAATAGTGCCAGTTTTTCATATAGCCATCATATAACCCCTGTCCGGTCCTTCACTGAGCTAACAATTAGATACATTTTACCGTTACTAATACACAATGATCCAAATAGAATATATTGCAAAATTATTAAAATAAAAAATGCCAGTAATTTCGCTCCTTCAAAATCTCAGCAAACGCCTTGCAAACATTGTAATAAATTTGCAATATTTATGTCTAGCAATGATTGGTTCCTTACCCTTCGCAGGATACACTTTTTCCAGTACTCTTTGCACTGTTTTTACAAAACTTCACACTAACATTCCTTCAACTGCGCCATAATTGCTGCCGCAAACATTTTAAATTGTTAGTTTCATTTCACTGCAATACACATTTATGATTGCGGCCATTAAGTTTTTATTTGTAACCATAAAGTTGTCGGTTGTGAGTGGCAATAAGGCAACAAACCATTGGGTAAAACACTTGCAGGTCACTCACACTTTTAGCACTCCACACTATTCACTCGCCAATTGCCACTTAACTCCTTCGCATTGGTGATGATGCTATAGCGTTGTCTGTCTGGCAGAGCGTCAATCAGAATAGAAGTCGAAACCAATCAAAATCACATAATTTTACACTAAAAACGCGCTTCATTGCTCTGGCAATTTATGATTAATTCGAGGAAATGAAACTAAGCATAAATCTTTGATTTCATTTCAATTGTCCAGACACTTAGAAAGGCTCGTCTCGAACCTCAAGGTAATGTTGTATTATGGACACACGCTTCTCGTGGTACTGCTTTGTTGGCATCACGAGCACCTATAGAGATAATTTGTAACTTTTATTGTCTGCAATCCACAATTTCAATTGTGACTTTATTTTACGATGATAACGATGTGCATGGATGACGACAATGACAATGTGAGGACAATTTTAAGACTGAGTAACCTCGCTTAAAATGTATCTCATTCGTTGGCCATCACCCACTAAGGCCACCGTAGCATTTTGTGAGTTGCTTCTTCTTCCTCAATATAACGGAGGAAGAGAAGAAATGTGCCTTAACCATATGCAGATACTCCTGGGAAGGAGTACAAAAAATTGTGTAGGTTCCATCCCGAGAGCGGGAGGGAAGCGAGAGGGAAACAGCATAGAAGGACCATTCGCTTTTAAGCGCACTTTTTGTGGGTGTTGTTTTTTTGTGTGAGATTTTTTTGTTACTTGGCAACTTGACTATACAACCGGCTGACAGTACTTATCTGGTCATTCCGAAAAGAGTCTCCGAAAGTAAGTACATACGTCAACCATAAATACTGACAAACGCTCCAAACCCCAGCATGGCAATTTCAAAGCGAACGTGCACGAGTGTATCCATAAAATGAACATTTTAAAACATTTTCTGTATTCGCTGTTTTGCCCACAAAACACACCCGTTTTTTGTTTGGGTAGTTGTGTGCATTTACTTTTTGGTAAATATATATTCATGTATGTTTATTTGGGGCAGGTTAAAATATAAACCTAATACGTTTGTACACACAGAGAAATAAATGACGTGAAATTTACTACACGGCGTTGTTTCCATTGGACAGTTAGTGCGAAATTTTTCGGCATTAGGATTTAAGAAAATAATACTTTTTGGACTGCAAACACAATAAAACATTTGAAATCCCATGACCTTATGCTCTTCACCATTGAATAGGGCATTTACTACTAATATCTCGTCATTTCGTTTTTAGTACATAGATATATCAATCTGCCACCAAATTATACATATGTATTTCCTTCGATCATTTTAGGCCGATCTGCCCCTTTTTATGTTAAAATCAGAATATTCAGAACATTCTTTGTGCTCTCCCAGTTTCTCTGTGTATAGTGTGCTATTGATATTCTTCCTCCATTGAATTTTCTTTCATTTTCAAATCAGGCCAAACAAACAACCAACCATAAGAGGTTAGTCGACAAGGCAAAACCAATCCATACTCGTTATAGCCTATACCACCACTGTGGTACAGGGTATTTTAAGTTTGTGCATTTGTTTGCAACGCTAAGAAGGAGACGAGCTAGACACATTGATAAGTATACCGATCGACTCCGAATCACTTTCTGATTCGAGTTAGACATGTACGTCTGTCCGTCCGTCCGTCTGTGAGTCCATGTATTCTTGTCATCAAACTGCAGGTCGTATTTGTTGTCCAATCATCACGAAATTTTGCACATTTCACTTTTTTGGCCCAAGGACGGACGCTATTGATTTTGGTAAAAATCGATTCAGATTTAGATTTAACTCCCATATATATATCGCCCGATTTGCACTTAAATGACCGTAGTAGCTACAATTTTCGAACGGTCTACTCAAAATTTGGCATGGATTGTTTTGTTGCTAATATTAGCATATTTGCAGAATTTTATCAATATTGGTTCAGATTTAGATATAGCTCCCATATATATGTATCGCGCGATTTGCACTTAAATATCCGTATTAACTACAATTTTTAACCGATCTGCACAAAATTTGGCACGAATTGTTTTATTACTTATCTTAACATGTATGCAGAATTTCATCAAAATCGGCTTAGATTTAAATATAGCTCCCATATATATATATCGCCCGATTTGCACTTAAATGGCCGCAGTAGCAACAATTTTCAACCGATCTGCACAAAATTTGGCATGGATTGTTTTGTTACTGATCCAGAATGCAGAATTTCATCAAAATATTGGTTCAGATTTAGATATAACTTCCATATATATGTATAGCAAGATTTACACTTAACTGACCGTAGTAGCTAAAATTTTCAACCGATCTGCACAAAATTCTGATTTTAATATGTATGCAGAATTTCATCAAAATCGGCTCAGATTTAGATATAGCTCCCATATATATGTATCGCCCGATTTGCACTTAAATGACCATAGTAGCTAGAATTTTCAAACGATCTAGACAAAATTTGGCACGAATTGTTTCATTACTGATCTTAACATATATGCAGATATTCATCAAAATCGGCTCAGATTAAGATATAGCTCCCATATATATGTATCGCCCGATTTGCACTTAAATGGCCGTAGTAGCTACAATTTTTAACCGATCTGCACAAAATTTGGCACGAGTTGTTTTATTACTGATCTTAACATGTATGCAGAATTTCATCAAAATCGGCTCAGATTTAGATATAGCTCCCATATATAAGTATCGCCCGATTTGCACTTAAATGGCCGCAGTAGCAACAATTTTCAACCGATCTGTACAAAATTCGGCATGGATTGTTTTATTACTGATCTTAACATGTGTGCAGAATTTCATCAAAATCGGCTCAGATTTAGATATAGCTCCCATATATATGTATCGCCCGATTTGCACTTAAATGGCCATAGTAGCTACAATTTTCAACCGATCTGCACAAAATTTGGCATGGATTGTTTTGTTACTGATATGATATATGATGCAGAATTTCATCAAAATCGGTTCAAATTTAGACATCGCTCTCATATACATATATATTTATATATTGTCCGAATTTATAATTGTAGGGTAGGTGTGGGGTATTACATAGTCGGCCTCGCCCCACTTTTGCCTTTCCTTACTGGTTTTATTTTGGTTTTCGGTAAAATCGATAAAGGCAACAACAAGAAATTCTTAACACTCAACACAATGGGTGTGAAAGATAGTAAATAAATGAATAAAAATTTGGAGTCCATAAAAGTTATGTGTATGTCGAAAGAAAATTGATTTTAATCGAAAACAACACGAAATATATGGGCTTATACCTGCATTTATTTGTTAACAATGAGGCATTCCGTTTTCTATCTACTACACTGATAGCCAAACTAACGAGGGGTTTAATTGATTGGCGTTTATTGACATTTACGATCGCGTGGAATGATGTCAGCGGGCAGACATGGATGGTATTCAGGTTGAACAAACTAGAAAATTAGAAAAGATGAACTGAAAGCATTAAGTAATAAAGTATATAGAAAGGATTGCTCAACAAAGTAAAGCTACATTCGACCGACCCATATCATACAAAAGAAAATATTTTTTGCGAATACAGAAACGCATACCCCCCATTTTCTTCCTTTTGATCCTAATAAACAAAATACGAAAAATGTTGGGGATCGGTAAACGATAATCTGAGGTGCCACGCCGTCCAAAGTTGGATGTTGTGCTTTCTTAGGAATCCAGTTGAATATTTTAAGTCCTAGCCTAAAATTGATAACCTAAGTACACATTTATATAGAATCCACTCCAAAACAACAAAGTGTACCCTGCTCCACTACTGTAGTTGTGATAAAATGTATAGTTCGACTCAAAAATTCCTGTTGATTCACGTTAGCCATGTCTGTCCATCCGCATATCCTTTCTGTGCTGATAGTCCATCTGTCGTTTTTTTGTAATTATTGTGGAGATCGCATTTGTCACTCAATCATCGCGAAAATTTTAATATATTACTTTTATTGCCCAAAAACAAACCCCATCAATTTTGGTAAAAATCGGTTCAGATGTATATATAACTCTCATATTTTTATTTTGTCTCTTTCAATAAGAGCAATACAATAGTTTTTTAATAAAACAAAAACGGTTTTGGATATCAAAGCTATTCTTTATTCCTGTGAAGTATTTTCAACGGCTTTCAAGCAATTTCACGTTCGGTATTCATACGAAGTTTGTCAATCGTAGCATAGACCATAGACTTTACGTAGCCCGACAGGAAATAGTCTTATGGCGTCAAATCGCACCACCTATGCGATCAATCGACTGGACCATTTCGTGAGATAACACGTTTTCCAAACTTTGTTTCCAGTAAATTGATTGTGACATTCGCTGTGTGGCTTGTGGCGCTATCCTGTTGGAACCACATGTCCTCCTTTTTCAGCTGCTGGTATCCGATGATGGTCACCATGAGTATACCACAGAATCAATCAATGATGATGGTATAAAATGTATACCACCTAGTCAGAACGAGGTCCACGTAGTTGTAACCTGAAAGACAAAAAGGCAGCAGATGCCGATGGGTTGCAGGCTAAACTGCTTAAGACTGGAGGCGAAATATTGGTAAGGCGTATGCATCAGCTTGTCTGCGCGATCTGGCTAGAAGAACGCATACCCGATGATTGCAACCTCAGCATCCTTTGTCCCGTTCACAGAAAAGGGGACAAGACGGTATGCGCCAACTACAGAGGAATATATCTCCTCCACATTCCATACAAGATACTATCGAGCATACTGTGTGAAAGATGAAAGTCTTAAGTTAACGAAATAATTGAGTCCTATCAGTGTGATGTTGGACCTGGAAAATCCACTTTAGACCAGATATTCACACTACTCCAAATCTTAGAAAAGACCCGAGAAGGACAAATCAACACCTACCATATTTTCGTAAACTACAAAGCCGCCTTCGACAGCCTTATACGATCAAAGGTATTTCAAGTCACGTCTGAGTTTGGTATTCCTGATACGACTTTGAAGGATGACGCTTGCTGATACACGCTCATCAGTTAAAATAGGAAAGAACCTCTCCGAATCGTTCAATACCAAAATAGGTTTTAAATAAGGAGACAGCCAATCGGGTGATCTCTTACATAACCTGCTGGAGAAGAAGCAGATAAGAATATCCATGGCACACTACTCCCAAGAGAACATATGCTACTCCCCCTATGCCGATGACATCCATATTGTGAGTCGGTCACCGAAAGAAGCACTTGCAGCCATTGAAAGTATCAAAAGAATATCAAGGAAAGTGGGTAAGGCAGTAAATGGAGATAAGACAAAGTGGATGATATCATCTACGAAACCCTGTAAACCTCGGGGTTGGAGAAAGTTGGCAATTATAATTCTGAAATAGTCAACGGCGGTACCACCGTAATCAAAACAAATGACACCAGTTTTGAAATAAAACAAAGGATAATATTAGCTAACAAATGGTACTTTGGATTAAGCAAGCAGATGACGAGCAGAGCCACCACTCGACAGAAGAATATTACAATATACAAGACTATAATACTACCCGTGCTGTGGTATGACTCAGACGCATGGGTATCGCGAAATCAGATGAGGCGGTACTTGAGAGAAAAATCATTTGTAAAAAATAAGAATCAGTGTGCGTTAATGGAGAATATAGGCGTCAATGAACCACGAGCTGTATGACGACGATAGCAAAGTTAAACGCATCAAAATATAATGGAGGCGTTAGCTAGGTCATGTTGTCCAGCAATGAAGTCTTTTGAAGGCAACGATAACAGAAAACGCAAAAGGGGAAGACCAAAACTCCGACGGAGTGACCAAATGGAAAGCGACCTTTCGAAACTGTGTGTCAGAGATTGAAGAAAAAGCGCAGAAGATAGTAGGCCTTTTAAATCGACAGATCGGTCTATATGGCAGCAATATTCAAATCTGGACCGATCTGATCCAAATTAAAGAAGAATGTCTAAGGCCCTAACACAACTCACTGTCCCAAATTTCGGAGACGTCGAACAATGAATGCGCCTTTGCTGGGTCCAAAACCTTAAATCGAGAGATCGATGTATATGACAGCTATATCCAAATCTGTACCGCTCTGAGTCAAATTGCAGGAAAATTTTGAGGCGCCTAACACAACTCATTGTCACTAATTTCGGCAATATCGGACAGTAAATGCGCTTTTTATGGGCTTAAGACCCTAAATCGAGTGATCGATCTATATGGCAGATAGATCTAAATCTAAACCGATCTGAGCCAAAGTAAAGAAACATGTCGAAGGGCCAAACACAACTCACTGTCCCAAATTTCGGCGAAATCGGACAATAAATGCGACTTTTATGGCCCTAAGACCTTAAATCGGCGGATCGGTCTATCTTGAATATATCAAGATATAGTCCAATATAGCCCATCTCCGAACTTAACCTGCTTATAAACAAAAAAAGCTGTGCAAAGTTTTAGCTTAATATCTTTTTTTTTAAGACTATAGCGTGATTTCAACAGACAGACGGACGGAAGGACATGGCTAGATCGTCTTAGATTTTTACGACGATCAAGAATATGTACACTTTATGAGGTCGGAAATGGATATTTCGATGTGTTGCAAACGGAATGACAAAATGAATATTCTCCTACCCTTCGGTGGTGGGTATAAAAACAGAGTATACCTCCCTATGCCCGGAAACAAGTCTATTGGACACAGCTTGTGTTTAACCGGTGATGTAAAATCAGAACCTGATCGAAAAAAATGTTTGAAACGGACATAATTTTCTGAACAATCCCATATTTATCATAATCTCTCGTTTTCGTTAAGATTTTCCCGAAAATTCCCGAATTGTTCTGGTGATTCCTCGCCAGATATTGTCCCTACGTTGTCTGACTTATGAATGGCCCCATTGAAATAGGTTGGAGAATAGATACATACATCCGTAGCCTAGAGGCATCAGGTATAGGTTTTACATTAGCCTCAAAGTCTGTGTCTGACAGGAGTTCGAACTCATAAGATTCATTTGATCCTGTCACGATGGGTTTCCTTACGCACATTCTGAGTTTCATCTTTTCCTGTTAGGGTACATCTTGTTCCTACTTCTTCGATCGAGGTATGGTACAGAAACGAAAGATCTTTGAGAGTGCACCTGTTAGGTGTTTCAAAATATGAACTGGTGAAGGACCTATGGGTCCCAGACTATTTTGTATTTTTCACCCCAAACCCAGGAATATTGTGTGCTGTTCAATACAATAAAGTACTAGAGAGTACATTATAAATAGAGGTTGGTATCGTCAGTACCGGAAAATTGTCAGCTTCATATATTTTAAATCCCCCACTGCATTTTTAATGGTTTTAATCAGGACAATCCTACTGTGCCCTTGTCCCCCTGGGATTGTCCGGGTTCTGGCAACAAAATTATTTGCTTTTCGAATATAAATAAATTTTCAACGTCTTTCAAGGCTGATTGGAAATAGTTTTGGGAAGACGAGCTATGTGGCAACATTAAAATAGTTAGGCATATAACCTTAAAACGATTGATCTTATCGTACTTAATCACTGCGAGATATATATATTATCTTAAAGATTTTACAAAAATAATCAAAATCCTAAATTTCCTTTTCGACTCAAGTTTCCTTGGTCCAAAAAATAATCTCCAATGAGCACTTTAAGATTCTCTCTATGGTATTTGGTATTGGTAATTTGACCTTCGTATATATAGCATTTATAATGGCTTCTACACATATCGATCTACTATTCCATACAAATTTGATACGAGTTTTGTTTGTGTGAGTGTTGAACTCCCTTGAGTTTCTGTTTCTTTTCATTTCAAATTCCATTCTTGGAGACATTTTATGGCTTATAAATTATCGGGCATACGAGTAGTATGTAGTTTTGTTTCTTTTGTGTGAGTTTTTATTTCTTTTCGTTTTTTTTTTTTTCAATTGCTTGTTTCGACGAAGGACAAGCGGCCACCATTACCAAAAAAAAACAGCAATCCAAGCCATATTCTTCACATCGTCACAAGCTGACTTACCCTGTCCAAGAAAGTATCAACAACAACGTGTGCGACGAACAACAAAAAATACAGGCATTGCGGCTATGGCTTAACCAGAACGAAATGAAGAAAGCCAGTCAAGTTCGATGCCATACATTCATTTAGTCAGTTGTATTTTGGTACATATTCAACGACATGTATGCTGGAAATATATTTGATACATACACACATTCGTATGTACATCCGTAAGATTGTATCCACTAATGCACACCCCATTTCTCTCCGGCTGTGCTTGTTTTCTTGCATCTGTATATCTGCGGCATAATAGGGAGGCTCAGACACTGCTGGTTTTGGCATAAATTTAGGGCTGTTCCATTAAAACTGTGACAGGCAAAATGAAATTTATGGCCATGTGTTTTTGCCATCATCATGGCTACATGGCGAGTGTTCCAACTGCGATATGTATGGGAGAAGGCACATACACACAAGAGTTATCATACGCATGTATATGCATGTATTTTCACATATTCGTCCAAGTGAATAATTTCTTAAACAAATGCTTAAAAGCTTTTTTGAAACAGGCTTGTATTTGTTAAAAAAAAGTCTCCTTTATAATAAATTGGGGTAATTTAAAAAATCCACAGTTTTTTAATCATGAAGTTAAACGGTTTTAACATCAGATGAAAACCAGAAAACAACGGCTGAGAAAAACTGAAAACAATGTTCAAACCAATCGATGCAGTTTGTCCCGACCTATAGTGTCAAGACAATATTTATACTTTGTAATGTCTTAGATCAAAATATCTATGAGTTAAAATCGGAATGACGTTATAAGTTTACCTCACCATAGAATAGGTGAAAGGTTAGAAAGGGTATTCATCACCTAATTTCGGCACATTTTGAATAAGTGAGTTCTATTTGGGGAGGCCACCGTAGCGCAGAGGCTAGCTAGAGACGTCTATGTTAATTTGTGTACAAAGTATAAACGCATTATTGATCAGTTTTACTTGAAATTTTGAACAAATGACTTTTTGGACATAGAGGCGAAGCCATCGTGATACATAGGTTAGCATGTCCGACTATCGTGCCCAAATGCCCCGATTGAAATCCCGGTTATCCAAGGTTAGGTTAAGTTGAAAAGATGGTGCAGATATGGTGCATGTGGTGGATAACCTCATGCCACTGTGGACATACACCTAAGCGACATGTAAGTTAAGTCTTCAGGATCAGGGCCGAAGAGCAACGAATCATATATGGTCACAAGTGGGTTGATAACATTCCAAAATTATGTGGCCCAATCTGGACTCGAAGAGGTCTACCGCTCTGCTGTCGCTTGCTAGAACAGACTTCTCAGTCATGACAGGTCACTGTCTGATCGAAAAACATGCTGATAGACTGAAGGTTGCAAGTAACGACTTCTGCGGAAGTTGGGAGGATGTCAAGAAAGAAGACACTATAGAACATCTGCTGTGTGTGTGTCCCACATTGGCAATTAAGGTTCTAATTTCTTTGAGAACTTTTCTGATTAAGTGGATGTGAACATTCGTAAGGATGTCTAGTGACCTTACATAACTCACTGTCTCAAATTTCAGCAAAATCGGATAATAAGTGTAGCTTTTATGGGCCTAAGACCTTAAATAGTCAGATCGGTATATATGGGGTCTATATCAAGATATAGTCCGTGCAAAGTTTCAACTCAATATCTCTATTTTTGAGAACTGTAGCGTGATTTCAACAGACAGACGGATATGGCTAGATCGACTAAGATTTTTACGACGATCAGTATATAAGAATCTGCCAACTATCGTAAAGCTTGACATTTTTTGAGAGTAAACGTAATAAGAACGTGTTGACATACGAGCGTTATTTGTGTTGTTTGCAGTAACTTAAAAGATTCATCTCACCCAAAAAATGGAATTACATCGTGAACATTTTCGTGCGATTATTTTTTTTTTTTGCAACTTTCTACGTGAATTTACTCAGCAACAGTGCATCGATGAACTTAATTAAATTTTTGGCGATGAAGGTCCATCAAGGACAGTGTTTATCGATGGTATGGTGAATTCAACCGAAGTCGTGCATCGATGAACTTAATTCAATTTTGGCGATGAAGGTCCATCAAGGACAAGTGTTTATCGATGGTATGGTGAATTCACTCGAAAACGAATTTCGTGAAGGTCGTGCAAAATCAGTTATTGTTCCAAAAACCATTGCCGCTGTGCGCTAACTGATATTGCAAGATCATCATGTGATCTATCGTGAGATTGATTGAGACAATATAAGGCATTTGTGGGACCAGAATATATTCAATTTTGCATGAAAATTTGATTGTCAAAAAAATTTATTCGCATTGGATCCCACACAATTTGTCAATCGCTCAAAAAAGGCTCATGTCGATTAGTCGAAAGAAATGCTCCAAAAATACTATCGCGGTGCTTCGAAACTCGTCTATGGCATCGTGGCAGGTTATAAAGATTTAAGCGTATGAGCCCGAAAGTAAACAGCAATCGACTGTATGGTTGTTTCCAGATAAGCCAAATCCAACAAAAGTTGCACGCGAACGAAGCACTTCCAAACAAATGATCGCCTGTTTTTTCGGAAAAACTGCACATCTCGCAATAGTACTACTAGATCAACGCAGATCAATCAATTCTGAGTGGTATACAACCATTTGATTGCCAGTTGTCTTCCAAGAAATCAGGGAAACAAACAGCCGAAAACGGATCACTCTTCACCATGACACTGCGAGTTCTCACACATTGGCCCAAATAACTGCATTTTTCAGCACTCAAAACATCGATTTGAACAGTCATCCGCCGTATAGTCCTGACTTGACTTCTTTTTATTCCCGTATGTAAAAAATAAAATGAGAGGTCAACGTTTTTCGACACCTGAAGAAGCGGCTGATGCATTTAGAATGCATGTTTTGCAGATACCTCAATTAGAGTGGCAAATGTACTTCGACAATTGGTTCAAACGCATGCAAAAATGTATAGAACTTAATGGCGAATGTTTTGAAAAACAATAAATCGATTTTCGATGATTTATATTTGTTTTTGTTCTCTAATCCTAAAATATAAAAGGCAACCCTCGTACTACGCCATCTTTAAACTTCTTCCCAAGATGGTGTCGCACTGCGGCACGCCGTTCGAACTAGGCTATAAAAAGGAGGCCCCTTATCATTGACCTTCAACTTGAATCTGACAGCACTCATTGTTATGTAAGAAATTTGCCCCTTCATGGAATGTTCATGGCCAAATCTGCATTTGCAGTTCTATTTGAACCCTCGATATATGTGAAATATGGCCCAGATCGAATCACATCAGTCTATATGCTTATAGCTATCATATAGACTGATCTCACTGTTTAATGTTTTGACCCAATTAACCGGGTATTTATCATCCAAAATTAATAAGCACTAAACAAATTCAAACAAGTAAAAGCGTGCTAAGTTCGGCCGGGCCGAATCTTATATACCCATCTTATATACCATGGATCCCATTTGTCGAGTTCTTTTCCCGGCATCTCTTCTTAGGCAAAACAGGATATAAGAAAAGATTTGCTCTGCTATTAGAGCGATATCAAGATATGGTCCGGTTTGGACCACAATTAAATTATATGTTGGAGACCTGAGTAAAATGTCAGCCAATTCGAATTAGAATTGCGCTCTTTGGGGGCTCAAGAAGTGAAATAGAGAGATCGATTTATATTATAGCTGTATTGGCCTATAGACCGATTCAGACCATAATAAACACGTATGTTGATAGTCACGAGAGAATCCGACGTACAAAATTTCATTCAAATCGGATAAGAATTGCTCCCTCTAGAGGCTCATGAAGTCAAGATCCCAGATCGGTTTATATGGCAGCTATATCAGGTTATGAACCGATTTGAAACATACTTGGCACATTTGTTGGATATCATAACAAAACACTTCGTGCAAAATTTCATTCCAATCGGATAAGAATTGCGCCCTCTAGAGGCTCAAGAAGTCACGACCCAAGATCGGTTTATATGGCAGCTATATCAAAACATGGACCGATATGGACCATTTACAATACCAACCACCCTACACTAATAAAAAGTATTTGTGCAAAATTTTAAACGGCTAGCTTTACTCCTTCGAAAGTTAGCGGACAGAGGGGCGGACATGGCTAGATCGACATAAAATGTCACGACGATCAAGAATATATATACTTTATGGGGTCTCAGACGAATATTTCGAGTAGTTACAAACAGAATGACAATAGTATATTACAATAGTATACTCCCCATCCTGTGGTTGAGGGTATAAAAATTATTCTGAAAGGGGATTAGCACGCCCCGCTTCAATATTATATGATTGGTGCAGCGGTAAGAAATAGAAGGTATCTTCCTTTCTCTTTTCCAGTGGTGTCGCAAAGGAATAAATCGTCTAAGAGCGGGATTCTCGTGGAAAAAATAAAGCTCGTGTAAACTAGGTAAGGTAAGGTTGAAAAGAGGGTGCAGATATTAATCCGGCCCCATGTCACTATGGACATACACCTAAGCCAGTAATCGGCTTGTTGTGCGCTCTAAAAACTATAAAGTAACCTATAAGTTGGTTCATGTCTGGTATTGTGTCTTCACCTTAGTGCCGGTATCTGTTAGACGCGAAAGCCGGGCAATGACAAAGGAAATGCTCCAACGTCTCATCCTCTTCCCCGCATGCCCTACACATGCTATTACTTGCCGCACCGATTTTACATAAGTGAGCTCGTAGTCCTCTGTTTCCCGTTATGATACCAATAGCTAAACTGACCTCCTTCTTGCTTCCTTTCAGTAATAGCATCGTCTTCTCACGATCTGGATCCCCCCATAGGATTTTCGCCGTCCTACCGACCGTTTCGCTGTTCCACAATGTTGCATGCGTATTCGTCGCCCACTCCCTTAACTCGACTGCGTCGACCCGAAAGGCTTCGGGTTAACCAAGTTTATTGACGGCAGTCCTCTGGCCTTCACCTCCAAATCGTCTGCACATTCATTACCCCTTACTCGTTAATCTCCTTCTTATACTGCAAGGCTGTTCCTGACCTTACCGTCCTGATTGTTATTGCCCTTTTGGGAATTTTACTGTCGGTTAAGATGTTCACACTCGACCTCCTCGCGTTAGCACCACACCATCTCACGCATTCTGTTATCGACCGGATCTTCGCCTGTAGGACCGCATTATGGTCAGGCAGTCTAAAACAGATCTCAGTCCCTGGATTCTCAATGTAGACCACCAAGCCCTCTCTGTCCTCTAGCTTTAATCCATCCGTGTAACATGATCTCTCAGATGGCAAAACTAGGTTTCCGTCAATCCAAGCAGTGCCTCGCACTCGACTTCAAGGTTCATCCCAGGTATCCGATCGGAAATCTCTTCCCTTCCTTCCAGGTTTCCTATTGTCGCCTCGATTATACCGCGATGGTATGAGATGTTCCCCTACTCAATCCATTCTCCCATGGCATTAAGTCTCATAGCCGCAGTGGCTGCCTCACACTTAATCTGTATGTCAATGGGTCGGATATCTAGAATAGTCTCCAGTGCCCTAGTGGGCGTGTTCCTCATCGCTCCGCCTATGCCAAGACAACATGTTCTCTGAACCTGTTGTATGGTCCGTATACCGTACTTTTTCTCCATTGCATTCCAGCAAACTACTGAGGCGTAAGTTAATATTGGTCTAACCACGTTCCTGTAGAGCCAGTGGACTATCCTCGGATTCAGGCCCACTTCGAGCCAGCAGCCCGTCTACATAGTGCTCAACATCTGTGAGGCTTCTCAGTACGCTCCTGAATGTGGCACTTAAAATTCAGTTCCCTGTCCAAGATCACACCTTAGAATTTGACCATGTCAGATATCGAAATCGTCTTATTGAGGAAACGTGGTGCGTTAAATTGGCTCACCTTCGTCTTCCTCGTGAACAGGCATATTTCAGTCTTCTCTGGGTTAACATTGAGACCTCTGGGTCTAGCGCCGTCACATGCCATATGCAAGACCCTTTCGACCCTTCTGCATAGTTCGTTCGGATCCTTACCCCTTTGAAGTATTATAGCATCGTTTGCGTAGCAGACGGGCTCAAATCCCTCCTCCGTCAGCATCCGTAATAGGTCATTTATGGTGGTCATCCCTAGGAGTTGCGATAAAATGCCCACCTGTGGCGTGCCTTGTGCCACTTTTTCCCATATGTTTATGCCATGGGACATACAATTCATCCACCTGTTCCTTAGCATATTATTTATCCAGTCTCTAAGGACAGGGTCCACCCGGTACTGGTTTAATGATTGTATTAGTGTTCCGCACATTGTTAAAATCCCCCTTGATGTCAATGCATACCACCAGGGTGTACGTTTTGGCATCGAACTATTCTTCTATTTTATGCACAACCTCGTGCAGGGCAGTCTCCACCGACCTTCCCTTGACATAGGCAGGCTATTTGTATTTGAGCAGTTCGCTGGATGTCATACTCTTTATCATGGTGTCCACAATACGTCTGTAGATCTTGGGTGTCGCATAACTTCGCTTGCCGGTCCTGGGTATAAACACCACTCATGCCTTCTGCCGGACTTTCGGTGTATATGCAAGTCCTAGGCACTCTGTGAAAATATTGGCCAGATGAGGCACTAGATAGTCTGCCTCTTTCTGTAGTAACGTCGTAAATATTCCATCAGTTCCAGGTGACTTAAATGGTTTGAAGCTCTCAAGGATTCCTTCACCATAAATTGCGTAATTATAAACCTTCGATCAACGTCATTATTCCAAGATTCCGGTGTCTCCGTGAGTCCCGTCGTATCATGTGGAAAATGGGTTTTCATCAAAAGCCATAACACGTCCTCCGTTGTATCTGCTCTCACTCCCATGTCGTCTACAAAAGTTTCAGTTTGGACATGGGTTTTTGAGACAAACTTTTTATCTTGGCGGCGTCATTATCGCTATCTGCCTGTTCGCAGAAAAGCTAACCGGAACATTAATTTATCGTGGGGATTCTCGTACACTTTCTAAGTTATTTAAAAAATATGGCAACATTACACAGGTATCAGCAATTAGAGTGTTCGCGTACTTAAAAATTTGCACAAACTTTTTCGGAAGGCCGTTCGTTTTTTCGTAAAAGGGAGTGTGAGAGCGAAAAACATTTGGAGAGTTTTGTAAATGAAAGGTTGCAAATTTCTTCTGGTTGTTTTTTCCACCGCAGAATTTTCTTACTCTTTTGCGAATTTTTATTGACAAATTGTTACTGGATAAGTACGCGAACACATTGTTATATTATGCAGCAATCGGTAAACAAAACAAAGATGTATTTATCGGGACGATAAGTTGCTGACCGGCACCCATCTGCCAGTTAAGGTTTATCGTTGGGATAAGCAATAAGCATATATTCAGAAAACAAAATTCTTTTAAATTAAACCCGGCCTATATGACTGTGATTGGAGATCGCCGCTAAAACCTATTGTTACCTAAGCAACCCCCTCAGATCTTTCTACACTTAAAGATATAGCCGCTTATAAAACGATCTCGCGATTTCATTTCTTTCGTTCATAAAAACGTTAACATGGACAGAGTTCAATGACTTATATGGTTTACTATGGTGTTTATTATGAAAAATTGCAAAACGACATCAAGCTATTTAAATGCCTTCACCCCTTTGAGGCATTTAAAAGCAAAAAAAGGCATTAAACCAAGCGCGTCTCCATTCTACAGCATGTGAATGAGAGACGAGTGTATTTCAAAGAATATTTCGTCGTCATGCATTTAAGTTGTGGCACGTTTCCGTCTCAGCACTATACACATAAATTCCACGAAATCTAATTTTCAATGCCACCAAACGTGACTTGGTTAAGTTTGAGGCAAACGAAAAATCCCAGCAATTTTAAAGACATCTACCCACTTCATGCCATCGCTATTCGCACATGATGTTCTAAACTTAAGTGTTTGAGATACATATTTCAAACATGCAAGTAGAATGGGTAGATGAAATGAAAATAAGAAAATATAAAAATAAGTACATTCAAGTTTTTAAGTGAAAATTTTCCAAAATGAACGAACGAAATTGCAAATTGTTGGTTTTGGTTAGTTTAAGTTTTGATTTTTCTCAAAATTTATGCTGATCTCTCCGTAGGTTGGGTTAGGTTAGGTTTCTATGGCGGCCTGCCATCAGACTCACTTGGAGGTATTGCGATACTACAGGTAAAGGAATATGCCTTCTAGTTCCTACCGTTAAAGATGACTTTAGAAAGCCCAACAAGTTTCAAATACCCACATCCGCTAAATCAGTTCTTAAAGAAATGAAAGCCGCTAGTGCAGGACACACACACAACAGATGTTCTATAGTTTCTTCTTCCTCGACGTTCTTACAGCTTCTGTAGAGGTCTTTACTGACAACCTTCAGTCTGTCAGCATATTTTCCAATCAGACAGTGACCTGTCATGACGGACATATTGACTGAAACATCTGTTCACAACACCACTTTGTGAATATCTATCATTCGTTGCACTTAGATCCTAATCCTGAAAACTTAGCTGGCATGTAGCTAGAGACATAGCCACAGTTTCCAGTTCCCTGGGAACGTGATATCCCTGTGGCCTGGCACCCAGAACAGGTGAATTTTAAACAGTTCCATCTCGTTGTGAGATCTGCTATAGTCGAGGGCGGTTTTCGAATTTAGAAATACGTTCTCCAGAGACGTTCATAACCAACACGCAGGAGATGTCCCCAATATATGCAGTGCATTGCGTTGGGAATAAGGAAAGTTAATGTTGGAGGGGGGAATTTTCTCTCTTAAATTTCTGAACATTAATGTCGGTGGGTAAGACATTAGGCGGAAGTCGATTCCACATACGAATGGTTCGGGCGAAAAATAAATTTTCACGGTAATGCATGGTTCGGTCAACTGGCCAATCAATAACAAACGAGTGTGTTTCCTGGCAAGTATTGTATTCCTGGTAAACATCCTAACGTCAGGGATAAAGAGACGAATATCCCTGGAACACACGCCATGAAAATAACGATAGAGCAATACAACGTTCAAGAGAACACCATCGCTCTTCGTTTAACTCGATTAATTAGCTCCAAGGATGATTTTGGAGCTCCTGCCCATATATGAGAGTTATATTCCATCCTCGGCCTGATGTAGGTAGTATAGATATTGATAAATCAGAAGAGATGAAATATTTCTTGCACCGCTTAAGAAAGCCAAAACACATGTTTTGACCAACGGACATCACATTGCATCTTCATGCCCAGAACATCAAGACCATCTGACTGTTCAATATCTATACCGTCGATAGATATCGACGATTGTAGTGGGTCAGTGAATGGCTTGTGAGGCAAGAAGCAGCACTGCGTCTTCTGTGCGTTAAAGTTTACTCTGTTCATTCTACCCCACTCAGAAATGGCCAACAAATGTTCGGAGAGCGTCTCATCCATAATGCGCCTCCCGTCCACAATTTCTTGAGGACTGGGTCTATGGTCGAATGAACATGAATGACACAGACTACTGCCATTGGCAAATGAGTAGACTGGATTCCAAGTCTGACCCAATAGATCGTCAATGAAAAAGAAAAGGGGAAAGAGAAATTATAGAGCCTTGTGGCACACCTGCGGTCAATGTATACTCATCTGATGAGAACCCTTCTAAAACAACTCGTATAGTGCGATCTCTGAGAAAGCTCGATATAAATCGAACGAAGTTATTACAGACTCCAAAAGCGACAAGCTTTGATAAAAGTGCACCGTGTCAGACCCTATCAAATGCCTTGAAGATATCCAGAGCCACGTTCTTTCGCTCACCAAACTGGTGGATAGAGCGACTCCATCATTCCGACAAAAATGCCATTAGGTCTCCCGTTGAGAAGATATTTATGCCAATCTTCATTATGCGATACATCTTTGTCATTTCACCATTTCTTTGATTGCAAAGATCTTCGCTTGATACAAACTATAGTGGACAGGTAACCTTCTCGATATGACCAGTTCTAGATCCTCAGAGTACACACCAAAGTCCATATGGTCGTTTAGTTTAGTATCATCCGTATAGAAGTCTATGTAACTTCTATTACCATGGATATCGTAGTTCTAATGGTTTCTTTCAGGCATAGTGGTACAGTACTTTTTATCAGAAAGCGGTACGGGCACTGTGTAATCAACACTCCCTGGAAAATCGCATAACGATAGAGAAAGCTCCCTTAACCTCACAGCAGTTGTCGCAGCTATTTATCTAGCCACAATGTCTAGAGCCATAAGTTGAAGCATTAATTTCAGTGCATCAGATGGTGTTGTCCTCAGTGCAGCTGTGATGCACAAAAAAGCCATCTTTGAATCGCGATGAGTATTGAACATTAGATTGACTTAGAGCAGACCACAACACCATCCATGCGCCCACCTTTGTGGGCGCAATTCTTATACGATTTGGCTGAAATTTTGCACGTGGTGTTTTGATATCGGTTAATAACGTGATAGCTGCCATATAAATTGCTCTCCGATTAGATTAGATTAGATTAGATAGAGGGCGCATTCTTCGCTTTTCTTTGACTTCTAACAGCCACGACAAGTACGGTCCATTTCGGTTAATAACTTGATGTAGATCATGTATATACATATATTGAAAGAGCCATTCAAAGAAATTGACAAGTCCAGCTCCCTCATGATTGACGTCGGTTTTACGTTATGGAAAGCACCCTCATTGTCAAGAAATTCTATCATTGTATATTTCTTTTGTATATTCTTTGACAGCGAAAGAACACTCTCTATGTAGAAGACTAGGTTGTGAATGGCAATTTCGGTGGACTTGCCTCTCTATATGCACGAAGTTGCCGAGACAAGCGATTTCCAGGGATCTCTGCCCGAAAATATGTTTCTATCAACCTCTCTACAGTCTTAAGCAATAAGGATGACAAACTAATGGGACGAAAATCTTTCACCTTCCTGTGGTAAGATTTTCCTGCTGTTGGAATGAAAATTACCTTTCTTTTTCTCCATTTCGCAGGTAAGTTATATGTTGAGCAGAGTATATCTCCCTCAGCCAAGGAGCCAGACGATCGAACACAGCTTGTAATTCAAGCGGCGATTTATCATTAGGACCTGCCGAAATCAAGAAGTCAAAACTTTTTATCACCCAAAGGATTTTCGACTCAGATACAGTTTCCTCAATAACCTCCGATGAATACATATCAGTGATATATTCTCCGTAGTTTCCACTCCCTTTTTACGTCTTGAGGGGGTCATCGTGCAGAATGTGTGCCAAAACTTATCCCAATTCGACTTTCTTCTGTTTAGCAGAGGGCAGATGTGGTCCCTCTGCTAAACAGAAGAGTATTTTCTCTAAGTCTGCCGCAGAATGTTTTCACAAGGCTGACACTAGTATAACGATGATAAAAGAAGATGTGGTCATTCAACACTTCCCACATATCCTTCAGCTTATTTCCTACGATACAAAGGTAACATTTAGTACCTCTTGCCTGTTTCTGGCAACGATAAACTGCTCACCCCTTTAATTGATATCCGAACTTCCGTATATCATGAGGCTCTTTTTCACTGCAGAAGCGGCTTCATCCAGTAACTTAAGGCTTGAAGGTAGCATCTATAAATCTGGTGTCATGTATATATTTATTTCAAGTCTGGTTTCTACTGAATATTCAGTGCTTAGCGACGGAAGAAAAAAAACCTTAAGACTACTATTTTCAAGAATACAGACTCTGTGTCTCCCATTTCCAGTACCCTTGAGTTGTTTAAATCCAGAAATTCTTACTCCACACACCCATGTCCGCCAGGAGTTCACCCTCACAAGAATCTTTCGATCTTGTCATGAGGAGTTTCCTACACACTCAGGGCAGTTAGGGAATCATTGGAACCACTCTTCTTCAGGACACTGCCCACTTGCGGTGTGGACGACTCCTCTTGAGATGCTTTATTTGCTACTGCTGTCGAAGTACCTTTTGAGTTCCGTCCTTCCCCGCTGGCGCACACATTGAGCCCAATCCCACCGTCCCCCAATTCCGTCCGTCGACGCCTACCCCTCCTTATAGATCCTCAGAAAAGTGTTTAGGAACGACTGCTGAGTTGTTTCCTGATTCCCCAATCCCTCCGCTTCTATACACCTTCAGTTTCAACTCGTTGAATCCGTAGGATACAACACTTTCAGACTTGTTGAAGGCTACGAGACAGTCGGAGTTTTGTACGAATAATGCATGTCTCCGGTCGACTTTAGCCACATCCAATCTCCCATTTGGTGGTTGAAAGATTGGGAATACAATCCCTTGGTCTCCCAAGTATGGATTCAGAATCTGAGAGAATCTTTGGTATCAAAGCGTGTGCCAATGGTAAAGAAGGAATATCTCCCTTCTTGACTTAATCCAGTGCTGCGACTGGCCAAATCTCACCAATTTTTTTTTTTTTAGGGTGCAACAATACATCGATATAATTGAACGTTGATCTCCGAAAGCAATTAATTTGTATCGGCCTAGCCTGCATCGTCACAAACTGGAGTAGGCCCAGGCAATTACGCAAGGACGTCGGAGTATACACAGTGCATTGACTCTCCCACTCTCATTGTACCTTCAACAAGCAGTCTCTTGCAATATTAGTAAAGGTTCTTGAACCCATATTACTATTGTTCGCTTAAGCTCTTTTCGGTATGGGATGCCCTCCAGGTGACCGCAGCCTTTTAACCAGGTGCTGTACCGTTTCCGAATCTGGACGTGTTGCTTTTGGGGTAGCCTGTGAATTTACAAGCTAATTTAATTTAGCCTCTCTTCTTATCGATGAGAGTTTTAGGATCACTCGCACCAAGCCACTCAATAAACCGAAGAGAGATGAGCCTTTTATTATTAACAGCCTTCATAGAGCGTAGTGGTTTGTTCTCAAGACGTGAACCAGGTTTGTTTCTCAAACTCGAACCTATTTTAGTTCTCAGGACTCGTACCAGGTGTCTTCGTCAACAGCCCTTGCAGACCAGTCGTTTGTCGGCTAGTGGAGTCTGGCGCGGCCGCTCCTTTAGTCTCTCCCCATAGAACTCAAATGAAATTTTAAATTTATTATCTAATTTCAACAGAAGATTGTCTTCTGGTAGCTTGTTTCCATTCAGTAAGAATCGAAATAGAAACCTACTACATTTATAGTATAACACGCATATCCCAGATGACACATTTTTTGATTTATTTATTTTTTGAAAACAAAACTTACTCACCTTGTCAACAGCAACATGCAAGAATATTCTGTAAAATAATAGTAATAATTAAAATATTAAATATTTACAAAATCTTATAAAAATTACAAAAAATCCATGGCGGTATAAATGTTCGACCTTAAAAAATTGTATCCCGTTAACTTATATCAGAAATAAATGTTTTAGCTGACAAAATATCCTTACGTTAATACATCCACTAGCATATTTGTAAAAGATTTTGCCTACTCCTTCAAACACTCATTTCCAAAATGTCACCTATCTAAATACAAGCTTATCCTTTCGGTGGATTTTTACACAGACCTGGGAGTATATAGCGCGTAAAACTCCTCAAACAAAGAACAAAAAATAAAATCAAAGGTATTTTTCATTACATTGCTGACCATAAAAGCATCTTTGTCACATCCTCATAATGCTTTTAACCGAGTTTTCCTTTTTATTTACTCTCACTGTCATTTTTTTACTCTCCACCGCTATGGAGGGAGTTGGGACAACAAATCCGAAATCATCAATCCATTCAGGGACTTCATTTAAGAGAATTTATATGCAAATTGCATTATACTTTTTGATGACTCATAAAAACGAGAGACAGAGAAGAAAAAAGCAACGAGTAATTTATGTACCGATTCTATTAAAAATCCAAACAACAGACGCAGATACAGATACAAGAAAAATGTTTCAACATAAAATTCCAAAAACCAAACCAAAAAAAATTGTAAAACAAATTTCACTCACATTACTTGCACACAAGGATGGCTAGCAGGAGGAGCAAGAAGACAAGAAGGATTTGATGGATCCAACCGACAAATGTCGTAATGGTAGTTGGGGGACCAACAAGAATTGCCATGGATGACTTGGATGGTTGATAATGATGGCGCTTGAACCTCAGTTGATGCCAACGATAATGGATAATGGACTAAAAATGAAAACATTTTTCTTTTTCATTTTTATGTTGTAGAAAAAATGTAATTTCCTTGCAACTTTATGACCTCAAATTCCAATAAAAAAACGTATTCATCCCAAAAAGAAATCTTGCGGAAAAATCTTTGGCACTATGTTGCAGCGCCAAAAAGAAAATCCATTCATTATTTATTTAAACCCAACCAAATTCAAGATGATGCCAGCCAATCAACCAACCGTGCAGTCATTACGCCCCTGCATTCATCATTTCTTATGAATGAGGGATGATGGCTACGAATTGTCATGTTAAATGGGGTGTATGTTTCCATCCAGCCATCTTTTTTGGTATATGTCTGTCCATCTATGGCATGTGGGTCAAAACCATTACGCTTTGAAAATTTAATTGATTCGGCAAAACCTCCAACTGGGGGTAGTAGAATGCATGTGTCCCATTGTCTTAGAAATAAAATAAATATTTTATTGTTTAACGTTAATCAAAATCGCTGCGAGCATTTTTCCTTCTTACAATTGTAATTATTTCTTACTGATGTGATATTAGCCTTTAATTAATATAATAAGGGTGTATGGAAAGCTACCAGAAAATTTAGATAATTTTCAATTAACGAATATAAAGAAGGCTGTGTTTTACTGAAATCAAAGATACAATACAAAACAAGTGAGAACGTACTAAGTTCGGCCAAGCCGAATCTTATATACACAGATAAAAATAATTTTGAAGAACAACAACTTTGGTCGCAAAAACAACTACGAACGTTGTAAATTTTAATGCAACAATTTATTTTGAATCTCAACGACCCAAGGTACAAATTTGTTATTGAAAGGCACTCTTTGCAAGCCAACATATAACAACAACAATAATATATCCATAAGCAAGGCAAAAACCCATCTAACCAGCCAACGCATGTGCTTTGCTTCGAGTGGTGTTGTTTTTGTTTTCTTTGTTCGGCTCGCGCTGCTTTGTCTCGTTCGTTTTACTGCTGCTCTCTGGTTTTCCTCTGTTACTCTCTACTATTGCACTTAAAAACAACTTTTAATATTTTTGGTGCCGCAGAGTATTGAACTCATGATCTCATGTTTGGTAGTCTTGCACACATCCTCTAGCCTACCGACATCATCTTATTTATGATGAAATAAATCAATTAGTACAGCTACACAGTAATAAGTAGTTCAATTAATTAAGCTAAAAAAAGGTAAAAACCACAATACGAAATTCATATTTTTTATGCCGAATTTTCTTAAATAAGTTTAATGAAAAAAAAATTTGTTTTTGGCCGACCGAGGGACTCGAACCTGGGCTTGCAAGTGATGAATGGCATGGGAGTTTTGTACTCTACATGGTAGTACGCCTATTTTAACAACTACCTCAACTAAAGAATTTGTTGAAATTCCAAATAATTTCAATAATTTTGTTTGTCAAGACTCTTGTAGAGTCTTACTTACGTACTTCAACAAATAGTGTATTCGATTCGATGTTTAAATTCGTTGAGAATTTAAATTTTCACATAAAAATTTGGTAGTTGGTTTTTTTAAGAGTTATTTTTTCTGTGTACCATCCACCATGTATCGCATTTATCAAATTCTTTGCAATGCATCTCATTATAGGTAAAACAAGTTATTTGCCCGGCATCTCTTTATAGGCAAACAGAGGATAATGATAAGAATTGCGTCCTATATGGGCTCAAGAAATCAAATCAAGAGATGAAGATTATATGGGAGCTATATCAGGTTATAAACCGATTTTGACCATACCTAGCACAATTAAAGTCATAAGAAAACACCCCACACAAAAGTGTGGATAAGAATTGCGCCGTCTAGAGGCTCAAGAAGTCAAAACCCAAAAATCGCTTTATATGGCAGCTATATAAGGTTATAAACCGATTTGAACCAGCACAGTTGTTGAAAGTCATAACAAAACACCTCATACAGAATTTCAGCAAAATCAGATAAGAATTGCGCCGTCTAGAGACTACTTGAGTCTCAAGATCCAAGATCGGTTTATATGACATCTACAATATATCAAAACATGGATCAATTTGGCCCATTTACAACCCCAACCAGCCTACACTAATAGGCACCTAGCTTTACTGCTTCAAAAGTTAGCGCCCTTTCCACAGACTGACAGACGGACGGACATTGCTAGATCGACTTAAAATATATATCAGTATTTCAAGGAGGTATAAAAAGCAACAATGATATAAATAGTTATAGGATATAATAAAATCCTAACAATAACACGATGTTATTATATTAGTTCCGTGCGTAGTTTCCATGCTACTACTCCCATCGGACGCCTCCCCAGGTGGTGGATAGGGGAAAACTAATCAAATACGATGGTAACCGCAAAAATAAAATATGCGGGGCGAACCAACAAGTTAGCACAAGCAGGGGGAGTCCCGTATGCACGAATGCGAACATGAACACGATGGGTCCGTGGCAGGTCGGCAGCGAATGTGCCAAAGGTATGGCCAACGGTGTCGTTTGCAGATCTTCATAAAAGTTACCATTACCGGCCCCAGTACTAGATTTTCGATGCGATGGCCCAATCCGTCTTCCATCTAAATACAAACACGATTTTAAATAAACATCAACAAGAAATTATGAAACTTACAACCCCTCGGTAGGCCACCGTAGCGCAGAAGTTAGCATATCCGCCTATGACGCTAAACGCCTGGGTTTGAAACCTGGCGAGAACATCATGAAAATTTTCAGCGGTGGTTATCCCCTCCTAATTCTAACGATAATTGGGAGGTACTGTACCATTTGGTATGGCAGCCATGTAAAAACTTCTCCACAAAGAGGTGTCGCAATGCGGCACGCCGTTCGGACTCGGCTATAAAATGGATGTCCCTTATCATTGAGCTTAAAACTTGAATCGGACAGCACTCATTGATATGTGAAAAGTTTTCCCCTGTTCCTTAATGGAATATTCATGGGAAATTTTTCATTTACAACCCCCCGATGATGAGCTATGGCTTCAAAACTCGGTTTATGATTAGAACATGGAACCTTAGAATTCTCTCAGAATCATCGAGACTTACCAAGTCCAGAACAAAATGTCAAACTAGACATTCTCGGTTTAACTGAAGTATGATGGCCGAAGTCCGGAACTATGGATCTCCAAGGTGGCTACCACTTCATCTTTTCAGGCAATCAAAGCTGCAGAATAAATTGGGTCGGTCTTTTATTGTCGCCAAAAGCAAAGCCAGTTCATCTATTATACCATGTTATATCTGAACGCATCATGACGGCAAAATTAAATTCAAAATTCCGCAAAATATCTATGGCACAATACCACGCGCCAACCGAACCCGATGACGACGAAGCAAAAGCTCAACTATATTCCTAACTCGAGTCAGTGACACTCTACCAAAAGGAGTCATTAAACTTGTTATGGGCAATTTCAATGCCAAGGTGGGCAAGAACAACTTAAATCTACAATCAATCATGGGAATGCAAGGACTTTGCGATACCAGGAATGAGTGGTTGATTTATTCGCAAGAAACCGTCTCATTATTGCAGACACAAAATTCCCCATAAAAATATACACAAATATTCATGTAAATCACCAGATGGAAACACCCGTTATCAAATCAACCTCGTTCTTATCAGCAAACTCTTTCTGGGTTCGCTGATGGATGTAAAATTTAGACGAGGAGCCAACATCGATAGTAACCATATGCTCTTAGTGGCCACATTATGTCTACGCGCAGCCGTCGTGAAAAGGACTCAAACGAAAAACACAAAGTTCAACCTCTTAAACCTAAAAAACCCCGAAACTGTGCGCGAATACAAGGCAGAATAAGCAGAGAAGCTTCGAAATAACACCAATAAATGGGCCGACATAACAGCAGCATGTACGGAGACGGCCACCTCTGTCATAGGTATTGCTATTGCTATTGACAATCCCCAAAACTATGGATAAGCAATGAAACCATAGAGGAAATAAAACACCGGAAACGTCTACGCAACGCTCTGCTACGGGCAATGTCCAGTGAAACAAAACGGCTGCCAGGACTGAATATTGCGCATCTGCATCGCTGCAGATAATATTGGAAACATGTGTGGTGTTTGCGAATCAATAAAGCAAATGAGCGATAGAAATTAGAACAATGGCGCGGATTTTTCAACTCCGAAGGACCACCAAACTCCTTTGGTAGAAGTAAGCTCCGATCCTCTTCACCCATAGAAAAATCAAGCACGGCGTTCATAAAAGTGAATCAAAACACAGATTTTATCAGATCAATCACAAATGTTCATAAACCAACAACAGATGTTTACAAAATCATCCACGTTTGTTAACAATATTTTCAACGACTTTTTTCTATCAGTGATAATCACCCAATACGCAGAAACCCACGTAAGGACATATCTTCAGGCCCACTTACCTGTGACGAAATTGAGGCCGTTCTGGTCTCTCTCAAAAATGTTAAATCAGCCGGTCCTAACAACGTACCCGCCAAACTGTTGCAGTATGGAGCACATCCCATTGCTCAATCGATTACCCCAATCATCAGAGAGGGCTGGAATACAAAAGTTATGCCCTCAGATTGAAATAAGGGAATCATGATCACGACTCCAAAGAAGGGTGATCTCACCCAGTATAAAAACTGGAGCGGGATAACTCTACCAATCGCAATATATAAGGTAATGGCAAGCCTTTTGCTGCATCGTATTTCGCCTGCACTTGACAGCATTTTGCGGAAAGAACGGACGGGTTTCCGGCCAGGACGTTCTTGTGCCGACCAAATCAACTCTTGGTAACATCATTGAAAAGTCTGCAGAACTCAAAACACACTTACACCTTTTATTCATCGACTTCAAGCGTGATTTTGACACGGTTCCGCAAAGCTCTATGTGGAGTACGCTGTTGAATAAGTATATCCCAAGTACAAGTACTTAAAAGCAAAATTGGAACGATGTAATGAAAACGCAGCCGCTTTCTATTAACGGCCATGTCATTGAAGATATTGATAACTTTTTCTATCTTGGCAATAAAAATTACAAAAAACAGAGAATCAAATTTTCTAGCCAATTTCAAATGAAGAATTGCAAATAAGAACAAACGCTTCCTCTGTCGATGTAGAAATCAGGAAGAGGAAATGAACTTGGTTGGGTAAAATCCTACACTGACCGCGTGATAATATAGCTAGAAATGTTCTAAACTGGAACCCCCAATGACTGAGAAAGAGGGGACGGCCGAGAAATACATGGATCCGCTGTATGAAAAGAGAGTTCGAATCAACCAAAATATTGTGGAATGTTGAAGTTCCGTTTCAATGGAAAATAGAACCGTCCTTTCGGGATCGATAAAGGAGTGAAGCAGGGGTGCATCTTATCGGTGACGCTATTTTTGATTCTACTCTATTTCGTCTCAGAGTTGACAAATGCTGAGGCTTCCTATAGAATTCGCTGGGGTATGAATGATTTACTTGGCTTAGCACATAAAAACAAAATTGGAAAGCTTCAATGAAAATGCACCCAAAATAGGCCAGAAGATAAACATAACTAAGAGCAAATTGATAACTATAAAAAAATTTGATAAATTTTTCTATCTTGACAGCAAAATTACAAAAGACGGAGAATCGGAAGCAGACATCCGCGAACGCACCAACAGGACTAGAATCTCCTTTTTTAAAATCAATAAAGTTTGGAGATGCAGTGACATCTCACATAATACAAAATTCAGAATCTTCACCAGGATTGTGAAATCTATTTTATTGCATTGCTGTAGAACTTGGAGCTTGATACAAGCGACTATCAACAAAATCCAATCGCTGCCTATGACAATTACTTTGAATTTATTGACCAAACTGTATTTTAAATGAACAATTGCAAATAAGAACAAACACCTCCCCTGTCAATGTAGAAATACGGATGAGAAAATGGACTTGGTTGGGTAATATCCTACGCTGACCGCGCGATGATATAGCGAGAAATGTTCTAGACTGGAACCCGCATGGACAGCAGAGAAAGAGGGGACGCCGGAGAAACACATGGATCCTCTGTACGAAAAGAGAGTTGGAATCAACCAATATATCGTGGAATCACGCCAAGGCTTTGGCCAATGTTAGAGCTAGATGGAGAGAGCTAGTTGATGCCCTTTGTTCACACAGAACTTATAACTATTGGTATATTTTGTTGTAATATATTTAATATACTTCAATTCGAAATAAAAGATATATATACTACATTAGCAAAAATCGGGCGAACATATATACTAGCACTGTATTCACAAAACTTATTCCGGCCTTGAAGTAGGTTAATTTGAAAGATTTTCTTTATAGAACCGGAGTAGATCTATACCTAAATCTGAAATATGGAGATAATAATATATTAACGAAAAGAGTGAATTAATAAACGAATATATAATAAGTTACCATCTAACGATTTTCTCTACAAAATCGTTTAAAATAGCTTTAAATGTTTGCCCAAATATCGCGCAATCATTTCTTACTGTTCATATACATTCACAAATGACAAAAAGCTGTAATTTCCCTGCCACACACATCCTTCCAAAAGTCATGCAGTTTTTTATGGACGAGCATAACTGTAATTATCAGTTCCAGCAACTGATATACCGTTCGTTGAATTATTTCCAGCAGAATGAAAACTATTGTCAGTCAGCAATGCACTAAAACATAAAACTCCCATCACTCCCATTTGACCAGCACTGAACGTGATTGGTAACTTCCACTTGTGTTTGTCGTACCATTAAATCATCTTTTAAGTACCATAGCCTGTTGTAATATATCTATGCCGTTGTGTGTAACTAGTTATGGCCATAATAATTCATTATTATAGTCTGGAAATTATGACAGTCATTCACTGGTCCATCAGAGCAACGGACAAATTGTAAGACAAAAAGTGTGCTGTCGCTGTCTATTTGAGTGAATTGTAACAAAATGTATGATAAACTTCGGAGCTCTTGACTACTTAGAGCTTTTTTATGGCCAGATTTTTGTTTGCATCTTCCATACGATAAACACTTTTATTGACACTCTGCGGTAGGTAGGTAAATAAGTTCGATATGGCGTTTTGCTGCTGTAGTCATTGCCATTATTTGTTTAATTGACTGTAGAAGATTTTTACGGCAAAGCTTAGTGAGGTCATGTCCACTTTTTTAATGGCGCTGAGAAAAAATTGTCGTCACCAGTGTCGATATCACTAATTTTATTATTCTTGGTTTATTAATGGAAGCAATTTAAAAATTTCATTTCATATACAAACATGTATGGGCATTAGTGAAATGTATGTTAACCAAGGAGTTTCAAAAGTTGGGTGGTTTCAGAAATCTTGCAAAAGGATTCAAAAGTAGGAATATATATCATATTACTAATGCCGAACCTTCTATATGCATAAAAAGGATATTCAGCAGTTTTTCTGGAATCTTAAGAATACGAGAGGAGGATAAAATAGGATTCATACAATTTGTTGAGAGTCTAGCAAGCACAACAATATTTCAATAACAGTCATATCTGTGCCACAGACCCAGGATAGGTTCAAGTGAAAGTCTGCAATCGAACTCGCTTTTAAATTTTAGTCTATTGGAGATGGATAACGTTGAACCAGCCATATCGCATTAAAAAGCCCAAACGCTCAAGCAAATATTCTCCAATAGAAACTCCATCTTCAGCTTTCCATAGAGTATATTTGATATGAAATTGACGCTGGCTTTTCAATATGTGCAATTTGATAAGATTTGGTCTGTTCTTAAAGGATGCTAAATTTTAAATGTCTAGTAACGTCCTCATAAGCTGTATAGCACGAAATGCGATTTACAGTAGATTTGTTAATAAGTTTGGTTAGGTTAAAAAGAGGGTGCGGATATTAATCCACCCCACATCATTATGGATATACACCTAGCCAGTAATCGGCTTCTTATGCGCTATAAATACTAAAAAAATAGCCTCGAAAAAGAAAATCTAAGTCGGGAATTCCGTACTACTTACAAAAACCCTAATTGTTTTCCATACCAAACCCCACAGTGTCCCAACCTTTGGCCCAAAAAGGCAAAAGTCAATATATTCGAAATGCAAATTTTTTGAATGCAATTTGATAGTCAACATTCCAACAACAACATTCCAATATGTCAAATAGTTTTGCGTATAAAGGGGTTAAAATTCAATATTTGTATACCCTCCACCATGGGTTGGGGTTGGGTCGGTTGGGATTCCGATTAGAGTTTTTGAGCTTCTAGAGGGCGCAATTCTTATCGAATTTGGTTGACATTTTGCATATGTCGTTTTGGTATGACTATCAAATCAATAACCTGATACAGCTGCCATATAAACCGATCCGCCAATTTAACACACTGAGCCACTGGAGGGCGCAATGTTTACTCAATTTGCCAGAAATGTTGGAGGTAGTATTTTTCTATGACTTCTTGGAGCCATGACAAGTACGGCCCATATCGGTCAATAACTTGATGTAGCTCATATATATATATATTGAAAAAGTCATTCAAAGATCTTGACCAATGCGATCAATGGTGGAGGGTATGTAAGATTCGGCCTGGCCGAACTTAGCACGCTTTTTAATGACAAAAATTTAAAACTGCATCCGATTTCATAAATTTTAATATTTGTAGTAAAGGCCCCTATTAAAATGAGTCAGTTGGTTAATTTGGAATGAAAATAATGTGGCAATATGTTTTCTTGAATATAAATATTGATGAGATGAATTTTACAGTAACCCAAAACTAAATCACTTAGTAAGACGAGCTCGTGGAAGTGAATCCCAACATAAGTGGGTTAGGAAAAAAATGTCCTAAAACGTTCGTCCTATTGGTTGCCCAAAAAGTAATTGCGGATTTTTCATATAGTCGGCGTTGACAAATCTTTTCACAGCTTGTGACTCTGTAATTGCATTCTTTCTTCTGTCAGTTATCCGCTGCTACTTTTAGCTTGCTTTAGAAAAAAAGTGTAAAAAAAGTATATTTGATTAAAGTTCATTCTAAGTTTTATTAAAAATGCATTTACTTTATTTTAAAAAATCCGCAATTACTTTTTGGGCAATCCAATAGTTTTAGGTTATTTAAGTCTTGAAAAGTATGTTCTTAAACCTATAAAATCATCAGCTACACTTTCCTGTCTTTACAAAAGTTATTGATATTTTTATACCCACCATTATAGGATGCGATTGAATAACTCCCATACAAACTGGTACTTCGATTTGGTTTCTTGAGCCACTAGTCTGATTTGGCTGAAACTTTGCACGAACAACAAGTGCGGTATAAATCCGTACATAATCTAATAAAAATATAAAACTATCTCCCGGTCGGTTATTTTGATTTCCATCAACCATAGTAGGTATTGTCCAAGAAGAAAATAAATAAAAGGGAAATGAAAATATGACAAATATGTTTTTTGTGGTCCCGAAACTCAAAATCTAAAGATCGGTCCATATGTTATGTAACTCAGTCATAAGCTATTGTGTTTAAGTAGGTTTACGACGTTTTCGATGTATGTATTTTACGTCGGAAATATATGTGAGTAGCTTAAGTCCGAAGTCAAGTTATTGTGGAGTCCTGTAGAGGTCTGAATCGGCTAACTGGACTATACCCTCGTTGGTGAATTTTTTCTAGGTTTGTTTCGATTTTCTGTCCTTATTTACTGCCTTGTATGGTTCTGTGGTGTATATTGATCTAAAGATTTTCCTCTTTTCTTTCTCTAGGGTCTCCGTGTAAAGCGACTCGTAACAGAGGTTGGTAGTCGTGTACCAAAACTAAGCGAGTCGTTAAAGGTGCCCATGATTCATCGAACATCATTTTTCCCATAGTTTCTACTTCCTTTTCAAGTCTGCAAGGACTAGCGCTTTCGAATGAGTTTATCCAAATTCACCTTCTCCTTACTTCTAAATGTTCAATAGGAAAAAAATTATCCAAAAAAAAGACCTCCACTTATCCGAGTTATACAGATTTATAAAAACTATAAACATGAAATACCCTACAGAAGAGCAAGGTAGTCATTTTTGATGAACATGCTATCCATTACATAGAAAAATAGGTGCCAATTGATTAACAAATTTCATCACGCAGTTCAATTCAATGACGTACGATTCCTCAATGTAAATGACTTTAAAAATTGATTCAACGACTCCACCATCCGATTTCTGGGGATCTGGTCTAACGCTCCTCGCAGCTTCGCAAATAATAGTAGAGAAAACATGGCAGACTGTACTGAAATATCCTCCACCTCGCGTTAGTTAAGTTCCGTTAACGTTTTCTTTTTGCATGCATAAAGGAAAATGAGATCATTGGAAATTTTGGCAAAAGTCCATTTGTATTTTTATAGTACACTAATTGCAATTGTATGTACGGTAAAATCAAATCGAAAGATAGGCTTAAATGGGGCCTTACTTAGAACGAATGTCGAAAGTCTTGATACAACTCAACATGCAGGTGAGTTTATGTAATATTCGATATGGCTTAATGAGGTTTTACATCTTAAATTTAATAAAAATTTTAAGCCCCCATACATTTTTTAGCCAGGGATAATTTTAAAAGTTTTCTGTTTACCCTTTATAATGAACCATGGAATGATTGCCTCCCAGATTTCACATAATAACAATGACCACCATTATCATTTGTTCTAAACAAGCATAAAAATCATAAAAAATGACCTGAAGTAAATAAAGAAAATCTCTGATATATTCGATAGTTAAATAAAACAAAAGTGTTCAAAGTAAATAAAATTAACAGTGGAGAAATCTCACCAAAATCCAATTAAAATTCAATGTCTGTCAAAAGAAAATTTATGACCATGTCCCTGAGCTGAGAAAGAAGAGAAAAAAAAAACCAAATACAAAGCATCTTCAGATACAGTCGGAATACAAAAGAAGAAAAAAAATTATTTTAATGGATTTCGACAATTGTGTCCACCACTCAAACACAGACGCACACACACACACACACACAAATTGAGAGGAATTCAAACCCAAAGACATTTCATTCAATCAAAACGTAGCCATACAAAGTATGTATTTTGTCGTTATCCCATAAATGATGATGACGACTTCAGGAGACGGCCATGATGGCGATTGTGATGGCGGCATTGCTGCCACCAAATTCTTCCCACAACATCCCAATGGCGGTGGTCCTGAACTTTTGTTTCATTTTTATTGCCTCCGAGGAGCATCTTACGTTTCATGTATTGTTGGTTTTGAATTTCTTTGTCGTCACAATACATTTTATTTTCATTTCACTCTCTGCCTCTCTCTCCAAAGGTTTGAAATATCAATTTCAAAGATAAAATCCTACGCAGTCGCATTTCGTTAGAAACTGAAGGACATGCACCATTTTATATGTGCACTGCAAACGAATATTTATTCATGCTTAACAGTAATGTGAGATTATTTTTGAAATAAAAAATGCTAAGATGGTTTTTTTTTTTTGATTTCATGTCTGGCATTGGGGACTATTGTCCATTTTTCCCCTTAATGTCCATTGCGGCCCTGCACTTAATTTGTTCCGTCTAATCTTCTTAATATATCACAGAGAGGGGATTTAATTTATGTAAATTTACTTCCAAGTTAATGTTCTTCTATGGAGATTTGTTTCAACGCTTAGACAGTGTGAACAATGTCCATGAACCGCGGGTCATTGAATGCTTGAAGCCACACAAAGCCGGACCAATGTCATAGAGTTATTGAATAATGATCACATTGTTGAAATTTAATATACGAAGAAACAAAAATTATAGGATAACATATCCAAGCTTTGCATAGCTATAAGAAAATTGGGGTGGTGAGATTTTTAAGAAATTTCAGCTAATTTATAATTTAAAGATTTTATATTTCTATTAGACCAAATTGTCTGAGGTTCAAGATTAAAATTCATGCTGCTAGTGATACAAAAACTTTAAATAAAAAAAAAACCTTTGCTAACATTATTTAATATTTTATTTACTTTAATTAAGAAAACACATGCGGTGGAAAAGAACAGCAAGTGTGAAAGGAGTCAAACATGCGTTCGTGTCGTGCTAACATCGTACCCACGTTTTCGCGGCATATTCGCTATAAGTACGACCTACTAATGTATGGCCCTTCAAGCCTTATATTGTTCATACGTCTTCTAACCAAATGACGAAACGCGTCTTATGGTGGTTGGTGTGTGTTGTGATCTCTGACTCGTCAGGAAAGAGAAAGAAATGCAAATTTTAGCCATGAACATTCCACTAAGGAACAGAGGCAAACTTCTCACATATCAATGAGTGCAGTCCGATTCAAGTTTTAAGCTCAATGATAAGGGGCCTCCTTTTTATAGCCCAGTCCGAACGGCGTGCCGCAGTGCGACTCCTCTTTGGAGAGAAGTTTTACATGGCATAGTAACACACAAATGTTGCCAGCATTAGAAGGGGGAAAACCACCGCTGAAAATTTTTTCTGATGGTCTCGCCAGGATTCGAACCCAAGCGTTCAGCGTCATAGGCGGACATGCTATGTGATTTATCCCAAGTATGGTTTGAATCGGTCCATATCCTGACATAGCTGCCAATAACTATAATCTGAAGACAGGGTTCTTCAGATTATAGTTATTGAGCCTCTAGAGGAAGGAATTGTTATCCTATGTGGCGAATTTTTTTTTTTCCGTTACCACAACCCTGCTCCCGACCGAGGGGGCGCACACACCAAATTCCGGAATGCGGCGGGATAATCGTGGTTCTATAGTACCGGCTGCAGACAGTAATGTGAGTTATACATACCTACAAAAAAACAACAAACACATATATATATAGTGATTTCCAAAAACAAAACATAACAGTGAGGTAAACATAGGTAAACAAGAAAGCCGATCATTAGCAGTGTTCTACTGGTCCGCAGATGGAGTTGTAGAACAGGTCCCAGGGGATCAATAGGCCTATTCAGTAGGCAAAGTTCTACTGGACCGCAGAGAGAGTTGAAGATTAAGTGCCAGCGCCCAGGGGTAAATAAAGATTCCTTAAAAATTGGCAGGAGCCCAGATTCTACAGTTCTGCGGAGGGAGTTGTAGTATACAATGCCATAAATATTGAGCCTAGAAAGATGAAACAAATAAGCAATTAACTACAAAGTGACTGGGCTAGACCCAGGGGTCTCAATGTTAACACAGAGTAGACTGAAATATGAGTGTTCGCGAAGCAGACGAAGGTGTGCCAATTTGACGCACCACGTTTCCTCAATAAAACAATTTCGATATCTGACAAGGTCAAATACTAAGGAGTGATCTTGGACAGGAAACATAATTGGAAGTGTCACATGCAGGAGCGTACTGAGAAGGCTCGCAAATATTGGACACTATGTAGACGAGCCGTAGGCTCGAAATGGGTTCCGAATCCGAGTATAATCCACTGGCCCTACTGGAGAGTGATTTGACCAATACTTACTTACGTCTCAGTAGTTTGGTAGAATGCTATGGAGAAAAAGTACAACACAAGGACCATACAACAGGTTGTGAGAACATGTTGTCTTGGCATAGGCGGAGCGATAAGGATCACGCTCACTAGGACACTGGAGACTATTCCTAGACCCATTGACATACAGATTAAGTCTGAGGCAGCCACTGCGTCCATGAGAATTAAGGCGATGGGAGAATGGATTGAGAATGGGAGCATCTCATAACATCGCGGTACAATCGAGGCGACTACAGGAAACCTGAATGGAAGAGAAGAGGTTTCCGATCGGATACCTGAGATGAACCTTGAGGTCAAGTGCGAAGCACTACTGCCAGCGGCACACTCTTGTATTTACGGAACCCTAGTATTGCCATCTGGAAGATCATGTTACACGAACGGATCATAGCTAGAAGACGGAGTAGGCATTGGGGTCTACCGCCAACTACAGGCTGTGATACGGGCGATCACTGAATGCGTGTAATGATATCGTGCTTACGCGAGGACGTCGAGTATGAAATTTTTTACGGACAGTAAACAGGCCATAAGGGCAATATTAACCAGGACGGTTAGATATTGTCAGTAAGTCTTGGAATGTAAAAAGGAGATTAACTCCTTCTCTGAGTATGCCACGATCCGCGTCGTTTGGGTGCCGGGCCATAATGGAATAAGAAAGCAGGCTAATTGGCAGTGAAGACCAGAGAACTGCCGTCAATAAACTGGGTTACCGCGAGGCCTTTCGGATCGACGCAGTCCAATATAAGGGCGTGGACGACGAATGCGCATGTAACCGTGGGGAACAGTAAAACGGTCAAATTCGATGCGGCAAGTGCTGACGTCCCGTAACCGCCAAAAAGATGTAAGTGCCAAAATCAAAACTTTAAAGGAGAATGTTTTTATTTAATAAATCATAGCATAGCTTAGATTGAAAATGATTTGTTCATACGTATCACTTCTTTGGGTGATGCATATAGTGGTAACAAAATTTTGTGCATTTGAATAAAAATTACGGTATTTTTGCCACTTCCATCTTTTTCGCTGTGACAAAAATTATCTCGTTTAAAGCTATTTAGAGGCAAATGAAATGAATACCATTGTTTGTAATTCAGCTGGATGTCTCAATTTAAATCCTATTTTAATGCAATGCGGAACAGAGAGTCACCTACACATTTATGTCAACTTTCGTCCATAACCGACCATATTTGGATATAGCTGTCGTATAGACCGGTCTCGCGATTTAGAGTTTGAAGCTCATAAAAGCCCCATTTATTATACGATTCCTCTGAACTTTGGGATAGTGAATTGTATAAAACATCGTAAAATCAGGACCGAATATGGTCCAGATCAGACCATATTTGGATATAGCTACCATATACCGATCTCTCAATATATTGTCTTGGGCCAGTAATGGACCCATTTGTTATCTGATTTCGCTGAAATTTAGAACAGAAATTTTGTGTTAGGGTCCTCGACACACTTTCTGAATATGGTCCAGATCGGACTTTTTTATAGCTGCCGTATAGACTGATCTGCGATTAAAAGTACAAAGAGTGGGTCCACATTGTTCTTAGTTGTTTTTGACTCCTCAATACCCTTGCCCGATAGAGTCTGGATCGGAACATAATATGATATAGATGTATAAAAGTATAAAGATTCCTCGAATAAAATTCTTGCCTCATAAGTTTTGCTTTTTTTATCGAATTTTAGCCTGGTCGATCTTAACATGGCCGAAAATGGGCCGCTTCGCATCCTTCGTCCCAAATATATCCCCTCAGACACTACTTTTAAACAACCGATTTATACTCTACTTCCAAATATAAAACGTTTTATTATGATAACTTACATATTTTTATACCCACCACCGAAGGATGGGGACAATGATTTGCGTTAGGCCCCTTGACATCTCTCTGCAATCTGGCTCAGATCGGTCCAGATTTGGATATTGCTGCTATATAGACCGATCCGCCGATTTAGCGTCTTAGGCCAATAAAGCCACATTTATTATCCAATTTACTGAAATTTGGGACAGTGCGTTGTGCTAAGCCCCTCGACTTACTTCTGCAATGCAATGACACAAATCGATCCAGATTTGAATATAGCTGCCATATAGACCGCTCTCTCGATTTAAGGTTTTCGGCCCATAAAAGGCGCATTTATGGTCCGTTGTCACCGAAATATGGGACAGTGAGTTATGTTAGGCCCTTCGACATCCTTCTTCAATTTGGCCAAGATCGGTCCAGATTTGAATACAGCTACCATATAGACTGATCGCTCCATTTAAGGTTTTGGGCCCATAAAAGGAGCATTTATTGTCCGATATCGTCGAAATTTGGGACAGTGAGTTGCGTTAAGCCCTTTGACATTTTTCTTCAATTTGACTCAGATCGATCCAGATTTGAATATAGCTGCCATATAGACCGATCTCTCGATTTAAGGTTTTCGGCCCATAAAAGGCGCATTTATTGTCCGATGTCGTCGAAATTTGGGACAGTGAGTTATGTTAGGCCCTTCGACATCCTTCTTCAATTCGACCAAGATCGGTCAAGATTTGAATACAGCTGCCATATAGACCGATCTCTCCATTTAAGGTCTTGGGCCCATAAAAGGCGCATTTATTGTCCGATGTCGTCGAAATTTGGGACAGTGAGTTGCGTTAAGCCCTTTGACATTCTTCTTCAATTTGACTCAGATCGATCCAGATTTGAATATAGCTGCCATATAGACCGATCTCTCCATTTAAGGTCTTGGGCTCATAAAAGACGTATTTATTGCCCGATTTCGCTGAAATTTGGGACAGTGAGTTGTGTTAGGCTTTTCGATATTTTCTGAAACTAGGCCCAAATCGGTCCAGATTTCGATATAGTTTCCATATAGACCGATATCTCGGTCTATATGAAAAAAGACGCATTTACTATCCGATTTCACTGAAATTTGACACAGTGACTTATGTTAGGCTTTTCGACTTCCGTGTCGTATATGGTTCAGATCGCTTTATTTTTAGATATAGCTACTAAAAAGACGAATATTTTGTTATACACAATTGAACAATGACTTGTACTTATTAGTATTTGGCCAAATCGGAACAAATTCGGATATAGCTGTTACCCGAGGTGGTGGGTATTCAAAGTTCGGCCTGGCCGAACTTAACGCCTTTTTACCTATTTGCAATTATTGCTTACTTTGTTTGAGGTGCTTGTGTCTGGCGAAAATAATGTAAGTGTCATAGAATTTATCTACCAAAATTAAAATGGCACTAATTTTGAAATATTTTTTGTTGTAAAATCATAACGGCTTGGATTATCGACACAAAATTTTAACAGCAGGTGGAAACAGTCGTCAGTTATCTATTCCTATTAAAAACTGAAAATTCCAAAATTTGGCACTTACATCTTTTTGGCCATAAGGGGACGATGAGATGTTGGAGCATTTCCTATGATATTGCCCGGCTTTCGCTGCTAAAAGACTCCGTTACTTAGGTGGGGACACAATACCAGACATGAACCAACTGAGGGGAGTGGTAGGGAAAACAATTAAGGAATTTGTAACTAGCACGGAATTCCTAATTTAAAAATTTTTTTTTTTTTTTCAATGTTAATATTTTAGTTTTTAGAGCGCACAACAAGCCGATTACCGGCTTAGGTGTATGTCCATAGTGGCATGGGGCAGATTAATGTCCGCACCCCTGAAGAATTTAGCCTTTATATGGATTGTGGCTAGCTTCTCATCTACCGAAGTTAACCCGGAAACAAGTTGTTTCAGTCTCCGACTAACCACAAATCCACAGCCAAATTCATGCCTCGTTTCATGGGCGCTATGTTACCTCTAGGTATTTTTGTGGAGTCTATTCCGAGCCATCGCACTTCCTGTATGGCGGTTATGTTTGCCCTGTACTTCTAAAATACATCCGCCAGTGCGTAAACTGCACCCTCTCTATAAAGAGTTCAGACATTTCAGGTGCAGATACGCAAGCTATGGTCCTTAAAATGATTGCACGTTATCAACATAGGGGGGACCGTTTTTAAACTTCTTCGTTTTAACTAACTTTGCTATAAATGCTTAATGAAAATGGCTAGAGAAACCCTCAACTCTCCATAGAACTGTCACAGTACTTTATTTCGCAAATGGCTGACTGGTGAGCAATCGCTTTAAAGTCCAACGTCATTAAAATTCCAAAGAGATACAGACGAAGAAGACTACAATAGAAAAGGAATCCGTTTAGCTCTACATTTTTATTGCAAACGTTTTTCCATTTCTTTTCCTTTGCATTTTACGATGATTTTTGCAACCCTTGCATCGTTAAGGTTTGCTTCTGCACAGTGTTTCGTGGAAGAAGAACTTTAAACTTTTGTAACTTCCTAAACATAAAAAACAAATTGGTTTGGCGGCAGACGTATAGCCGGTACCTTACATTTTGGTATAATTTTCAAAAGAATAGTTGAGTGAAGAGTTTTCTACATGAATTCAATAACGTAAATTAGGAAGTAATATTTATATTCGATGGAATCTTATGTTAACGTCAAATCTTAAGCTTGGTTTATATGACTACTATATCAATAGGTTGATCGCTATATCTACTAAAGGTCTTATTCCCAAATTTTTGCGAAGCCTTAAAATAGGTTTATTTGAAAGTTCTGTTAAGAAAATATGTCAATTAAAACTATTTAAAATCTGCATTATATTTTGTAAATAAGGCCGTAAGAATGTAAAGCTACCTAAATCTACATATTTTTTCTGTTCTAAGAACAAAATTTCAATTAAATTCCAAATTTATTTATAAAGCACGAAAAAGTTTATATTCCTTATCATGGTGGCGGATGTACTAAATACAATTGCGAAAACATGACACTGTACATTGTACTAAGTGAAACAGATAATTTAATGTTCCCTTAATTTAGTTTATGTGCCTTTTTGTCATGCGTGTACTTCATGTGAAGTTTTGGGTGGAGGTGGTTTGAAATAAAATTAGTTTTCAGTTCTTGCTCATCAAAAATTTTACGACTGTGGTGGACTATCTTAGAAATGTATACTTCAATCGGAAATGAAGAGATTGTATCAAAGGTTTAAAAACTAATAAATACCTTTCGTTGATGGAATAAAAAATGAAAGCGATCTAAGCATTTATCTGATATTTGCTCCATGTTCAAAAGATTATGTAGATATTAAGAAATAAATTGACATTTTTATAGCCGCCACTATAAGATATAGTTATACTAGTCTTTTCATTCCGTTTGTAACTCACTATAATATTGATCGGCGACCAAATAGGGAACATACATATATTCTAGATCATCATGACATTTAAGTTGATGTAGCCATATCCGTCCGTCCGTCTGTCTGTCGAAAGCACGCTCTCTATTGAAGGAGTAAAGCAAGACGCTTAAAATTTTTGGTCAAATACTTCATATTAGTGTAGGACGGTCCATGTCTTGATATAGCAGCCATATAAACCGATATTGGGTCTTGATTTCTTGAGCTTCTAGAGGGCACAATTCTTATCCAAGTGACAGAAATTTTGCACATATTGTTTTGATATGACTTCCAACAATTATGGCATGTACGGCCCTAATCAATCCATAACTTGACATAGCTGCCACATAAACCGATCTCGGATCTTGACTTCTTGAACCTCAAAATATTATTTCCATAGTTTCTCCTTAGAGGCAAAAGCTATACAAAGATAATGGGAGGACACAAAAAGAGATCCTCATGGATTTCTATATATTTTGATAATAATTTGTAGGCGCTCAAGATTTCAAATGGAGATATCGTTTTATATGAGAGCTGTATTTTGCTATGGACCAATTAGGATCATACGTGGGTCATAAATCTTGACGGTCATAAGAAAAGTCATCGTGAAAAATTTCAGCCAATTCGCATAAGAACTGCGCCCTCTAGAGGCTCAAGAAATATAATCGGGATATTGGGCAATATAGAAGCAATATTGAAACATGGACCGATTAGGCCCATTTTCAATCCCAAACAACCTTCACCAATGAGGGTTTGTGACAAATCAGCCAAAAATGTAAGCTTCTTGTGGCCGTAGAAGGCAAATCAGTAGATCGGTTTATATGGGAGCTGCATCACGTTAAATACCGATTTTGGCGTGTTTGAAGTCATAATGGAAAACCACGTGCAAATTTCAGCCAAATCTGAAAACAATTGCGGCTTGCAGGAGGTGAATATGACAAATCAGGAGATCAGTTTATATAGGAGCTTTAACAGCTTATAAGCGGATTTGGACCATACCATTGTTGGAAGATTAAACAGAACACAATGTGCAAAGTTAGAGCCAAATCAGATAACAACACTAGCGGCTTCCATGGCCCGAAGATTTTATATCAGAATATCGGTTTATATGCACCCAGGGAAAAGTTGATACCAAAAGTGCTCATTTCAACACCAGCACCGTATGGCATCGAAACAATACAATATTGGTTTTAATGCCAATCTGTTACTGGCTTAGTACCAAACTGTATTGGTTTTAGTTCAAACCGTTATTCATTTATTAATACAAAGTCAAAAAAATATTCCACCTCCTTATTAACCAAAATAAAAAATAATCAAAATAATTCAAAATTACTTAATAAAAAAAAATTTAATATTACACCGTGACGAACTTAAACTCTAAACTCTTTTCAGATACTAAGCTCCTTCTTTAGAAGGGACAAGTTTCCTACCACTTCTAGATCGGACAATATTAATTTGTCATAGAGGTATTTAAGTGTTTGCTTCCAAATGATTTTATGTAAGAACATTAGAATTGATACCCATTTTCGGGACCAATTTTCTCGGGGTATCTACCCCTTTCCCAAAATTCCCCACAAATAGCAATTTTTTAGTGGCCATCGCAATATGTGGCTCAAATAAAGGTATTGGGGAGTAGAATACGAATTTTATATCCAAATTTAGGACCATGTATTAAGGGCATCACCCCTTTCCCAAAACACCCCCAAAGGGAAAACAATTTTCGACCATGCCAATATGTGGCTCAAATGAAAGGTATTTGAGAGTAGAAAACGAATTTGATGGCCTATTGTGGGGCCATGTATTTGGGGGACGACCATCCTGTAAACTCCCTTTAAGCCAATGGCAATATGGGGTTTAAATAAATGAAATTTGAGAGAAGAGCGCGATGCTGATATTTTTTCAGGGCCAAGTATCTGGGGGACCACCTCTTCCCCGAAAACACCACTAAATCAGACATCATGAGAATATCGGGCTGAAATGAAGTATTTTAAGAATGGAGTACACCTTACACCTTACTGCTTTTGGTGATATATCAAGTCCGATTCGGACCATAAATGGATAGAATATTGAAGACCTTAATAGAGGTCATTGTTCAATGTTTCAATCCATTCATATAAGAATTGCGCCGTGTTGGGGCACAAGAAGCAAAATCGGAAGATCGTTTTGAATGGGAGCTGTATCAGGATAAAGATCGATTAAGACCATATGTTGAAGGTCATAGGAGAAGCCGTTGTACAAAATACCAGCAAAATCGGATAAGAAATGCGCCCTCTAGAGGCTTAAGAAGAGGAAGAAGTCATTATTAACAACTTCATAAATAATTTCATTTGGTTCAATTTCTATTGGTTCAAGAAGTCAAGATCCCAGATAGGTATATATGGCAGCTATATCCAAACATTATCCAGCTATATCCAAACATTGAGCCATACTTAGCACAGTTGTTGGAAATCATAACAGAACAATTCATTTAAATCGCGAAATCGGATAAGAATTGCGCCCTCTAGTGGCTCAAGAAGTCAAAACCCAAGATCGGTTTATATAGCAGCTATATCATGTTATAGACCGTTTTCAACCATACTCTGCACAGTTCTTGGAAGTGATATCAAAATACTACGTGCAGAATTGCAGCCAAATCGGATAAGAATTGCACCCTTTAGATGTTCAAGAAGAAGATCGGTTTATATGGCAGCTATATCAAAACATGAAACGATTTGGCCTATTTACAATCCCAAACGACCTACACTACTTAGAAGTATTTGTGAAAAATTTCTAACTTTACTTCTTCGAAAGTTAGCGCGCTTTCGACAAACGGTCTTAAAATGTCATGACGATCAAGAATATATATACTTGATGGAGTCTTAGACGAATATTTCGAGGGGTCACAAACAGAATGACGAAATTAGTATTCCCCCATCCTATGGTGGAGAGTATAAAAAGGAGCTGACCAATTATTGAGCCATGTGGAACTCCCTTAGGCACTAGAATTGGAACTGATATTGAATCACCTATGTACACTGACTATTGCCGATTACTAAGATATGATTGAACCAATTTGATAGAAGGATCGCTAAAATTGAAAAATCGTCTGAGCTTCGTGTATAAGTTATGATGGTCAACCGAGTCGAAAGTCTTTTAATGATCTAGTAGGACGAGAAAAGTAATATTGTCATCATCAATTTCACTTCTAATTTATTCCGCAACTTCAACGGAAACCCGGATTGTCTATCGGACAACAATGGTTCATGATGGAAATATTCGAACATTTGTTTATGCAAAATCTTCTCCAAAACTTTCGAGAGGTAACATAATATAGAAATCGGACGGAAATCATTATTCGATTTAGGGATTGGAATTATCTTTGAACACGTTTTTAGTCACACACATCGTATATATATATATATATATATATATATATATATATATATATATATATATATATATATATATATATATATATATATATATATATATATATATATATATATATATATATATTCTTCATCGTCTTGTCATCCATGTCGAATCCGTCGTTGAAATCACGATAGCGGTCGAACGAATAAAGATATCCGCTTGAAATTTTGCACACATACTTCTTACTTATGTAGGTCGTTGAGAATTGCAAATGGGCAATATCGGTTCAGATATAAATATATAGCTCCACATTGATAGAAAGGACGTTATTTTGCCAATACCGACTGGTATTATTTTATTCGCCTTATTGGCTAATATTTTTAATACCATTTGGTATCAATTTAATACCAGGCGAAGGAGGCTAATAAGAATTGACGTTTTCATATTTGTATTCGTGTCACCGCTGAAAAATTGTTGTTTAGCTTTGTACTTAAAGTATTGACGCTATTAAAAATATATCTTTTAATTTAACAAAATACTTTAATACGATGTGTGTGACTAAAAACGTGTTCAAAGATAATTCCAATCCCTAAATCGAATAATGATTTCCGTCCGATTTCTATATTATGTTACCTCTCGAAAGTTTTGGAGAAGATTTTGCATAAACAAATGTCCGAATATTTCCATCATGAATCATTGTTGTCCGATAGACAATCCGGGTTTCCGTTGAAGTTGCGGAATAAATTAGAAGTGAAATTGATGATGACAATGTTACTTTTCTCGTCCTACTAGATCATTAAAAGACTTTCGACTCGGTTGACCATCATAACTTATACACGAAGCTCAGACGATTTTTCAATTTTAGCGATCCTTCTATCAAATTGGTTCAATCATATCTTAGTAATCGGCAATAGTCAGTGTACATAGGTGATTCAATATCAGTTCCAATTCTAGTGCCTAAGGGAGTTCCACATGGCTCAATAATTGGTCAGCTCCTTTTTATACTCTCCACCATAGGATGGGGGAATACTAATTTCGTCATTCTGTTTGTGACCCCTCGAAATATTCGTCTAAGACTCCATCAAGTATATATATTCTTGATCGTCATACATTTTAAGACCGTTTGTCGAAAGCGCGCTAACTTTCGAAGAAGTAAAGTTAGAAATTTTTCACAAATACTTCTAAGTAGTGTAGGTCGTTTGGGATTGTAAATGGGCCAAATCGTTTCATGTTTAGATATAGCTGCCATATAAACCGATCTTCTTCTTGAACATCTAAAGGGTGCAATTCTTATCCGATTTGGCTGCAATTCTGCACGTAGTATTTTGATATCACTTCCAAGAACTGTGCAGAGTATGGTTGAAAACGGTCTATAACATGATATAGCTGCTATATAAACCGATCTTGGGTTTTGACTTCTTGAGCCACTAGAGGGCGCAATTCTTATCCGATTTCGCGATTTAAATGAATTGTTCTGTTATGATTTCCAACAACTGTGCTAAGTATGGCTCAATGTTTGGATATAGCTGGATAATGTTTGGATATAGCTGCCATATATACCTATCTGGGATCTTGACTTCTTGAACCAATAGAAATTGAACCAAATGAAATTATTTATGAAGTTGTTAATAATGACTTCTTCCTCTTCTTAAGCCTCTAGAGGGCGCATTTCTTATCCGATTTTGCTGGTATTTTGTACAACGGCTTCTCCTATGACCTTCAACATATGGTCTTAATCGATCTTTATCCTGATACAGCTCCCATTCAAAACGATCTTCCGATTTTGCTTCTTGTGCCCCAACACGGCGCAATTCTTATATGAATGGATTGAAACATTGAACAATGACCTCTATTAAGGTCTTCAATATTCTATCCATTTATGGTCCGAATCGGACTTGATATATCACCAAAAGCAGTAAGGTGTAAGGTGTACTCCATTCTTAAAATACTTCATTTCAGCCCGATATTCTCATGATGTCTGATTTAGTGGTGTTTTCGGGGAAGAGGTGGTCCCCCAGATACTTGGCCCTGAAAAAATATCAGCATCGCGCTCTTCTCTCAAATTTCATTTATTTAAACCCCATATTGCCATTGGCTTAAAGGGAGTTTACAGGATGGTCGTCCCCCAAATACATGGCCCCACAATAGGCCATCAAATTCGTTTTCTACTCTCAAATACCTTTCATTTGAGCCACATATTGGCATGGTCGAAAATTGTTTTCCCTTTGGGGGTGTTTTGGGAAAGGGGTGATGCCCTTAATACATGGTCCTAAATTTGGATATAAAATTCGTATTCTACTCCCCAATACCTTTATTTGAGCCACATATTGCGATGGCCACTAAAAAATTGCTATTTGTGGGGAATTTTGGGAAAGGGGTAGATACCCCGAGAAAATTGGTCCCGAAAATGGGTATCAATTCTAATGTTCTTACATAAAATCATTTGGAAGCAAACACTTAAATACCTCTATGACAAATTAATATTGTCCGATCTAGAAGTGGTAGGAAACTTGTCCCTTCTAAAGAAGGAGCTTAGTATCTGAAAAGAGTTTAGAGTTTAAGTTCGTCACGGTGTAATATTAAATTTTTTTTTATTAAGTAATTTTTGTAATTATTTAATTGCAATTTTGAATTATTTTGATTATTTTTTATTTTGGTTAATAAGGTACTAGGTGGAATATTTTTTTGACTTTGTATTAATAAATGAATAACGGTATTTATATCTGAACCGATATTGCCCATTTGCAATTCTCAACGACCTACATAAGTAAGAAGTATGTGTGCAAAATTTCAAGCGGATATCTTTATTCGTTCGACCGCTATCGTGATTTCAACGACGGATTCGACATGGATGACAAGACGATGAAGAATATATATATATTTTATAGGGTCGCAGATTTCAAGGTGTTACAAACGGAATGACTCCATCCTATGGTAATGGGAATAGTAAATACGCACTAAATTCGACTCAGATAGGAATATATATATATATATATATATATATATAGATCCCATATAAACCAATTCCCCAATTTTATGTACTGTGTGCCGATTTAGAGTCTTCAAAGTAATCTACATATAAACTGAACTCATTTTGGACAGAATATTTGGCTTCTTGATACTAATAGCAAACAAAGTTCATACCCAATCCCATGGCAACCGGTTGTACGTACCGGAATGTCTCGATAAAGTCCTTTATCGTCAACGGCTGCATCTTCAATGTACAACACACTAATACAACAACAACAGTCCATATTGACAATTACATGAATGCAGTTTTCTTCTAAATCAGTTTCCCAATTTTGGTAAAAAGTCGTCTTGGACGAACTTAGTACGATTAGGAGTATTATTCCCTCCTCATGTCGTATTTTGAGTTAGATATTTAAACGCATTTATTCAATATTTCTGTTTTTAAGGTCCGTTCTTTCCTTTACTCTTTTTGTTCACAAATTGTATACAAATTTAATTTACAAAAATTCCGAATATTCCGTTTCACATTAATGAAATCTGATACGCACACATGTTGCGACATGCTTTGGCATTTGCAATTTGCATTATTATTTCCCAGTATATCTACCCAAATGCGTTTTCAGCACTTTAAATTGGTCCAAGGTCTTGTCACTTACATTATTACAGCAATTGACCCTGATATTTCTTGAAATGGAACAAACAAAAAAATTAAGCAAATATTTCCTTACTCTTTGTCCCATCTTCCATATCCCTTGTTATTTTATTAACTCTTTTTATGGTCCCATTAACCGGAATATGTAATAATCATCTTTGGGTAAGAAAAGGAAAGATCGCACTTCACACTTTGCCTTCTGCTGCAACATTAGCCTTGTCTCCTCGCACCATTTATGGCCAAACTAATGGGCTCAAGGTCAGATCAGCTAACAGCAGTGCAAGCAGGAGAATCCTTTCATTTCGATCTTCTAATGTTGCGTAAGTTGTATAGGGCTAACAGACGACTATGGGTGGGAAAAAGCCACACACAAACACAAATTGGAAATGTGCTGAAGCAATTGTGAGCCACATTTTTTTGTGCTTGACGCTTGCCACAGAAAATAGTGCCTAAGAAAATAGTCCATACTGTTTTAAGAAGTTTTATGATAATGTCGGCAATAATCGTAAAACCGTAAATTTTATTGGCAGATCGACAAAGCATAAAACTTCTCCCTTATTGTTTCTTTGCTGGCTACAAGGACTTTAAAATACTTTTTTTGCTTCTAATTCCATTTGCCACCACAGCTGACACTTGCTGTCATTTCGTTAGGTGTGCATTTGGGAATGATTTTGAGGTAAGAGCAATGACATACAATCCTAAATCATTTCGATGTTTTGTTTTTATTTGAATAACTTTTGGGTGTCCTAACGTCTATGATAAATAAAATGATCTCCCTGATACACTTTTCCCCTTTTGATGTTCTTGGGCAGTAGATCATCAACGATCTAGAGCATTGCTTGAATTTATTTACAACACATCGTAAGAATAACAAGTAGGGGTACATCAGCGATACAACCTCATTGAAGACTTTTGTAGGTCAATAAAATGTAAAAAAAAACAAGTAAGAGCGTGCTATGTACGGCCGGGCCGAATCTTATATACCCTCCACCATTGATCGCATTTGTCGAGTTCTATGCGCGGTATCTCTTTTTAGACAAACTTAGAATATTGAATAAGAACAGTTATGCAATTGGAGCTATATCAAATTGTTGTCCGACTCGGACCATAAATGAATGCTGAACATTGTAGAAGTCATTGTGTAATATTTCAGTTCATTCGGATAAAAATTGCGCCTTGCAGGGGCTCAAAAAGCAAAATCGAGAGATAATTTTATATGGAAGCTGTATCAAGCTATTGATCGATTCCGGCCATATTAGACACGTATTACGAAAGTCATGAGAGAAGCCGTTTTAAAAAATTTCTGCCAAATCGGGTGAGAATTCCGCCCTCTGGAGGCTCAAGAAGTCAAAATTCCAGATCGGTTTATATGGCAGCTATATCAGGTTCTATTCCAATTTACGCCGTACTTAGCACAGTTATTGGAAGTCATAACAAAACACCTCATGCAAAATTTCAGCCAAATCGGATGAGAATTGCGCGTTCTATTGGCTCACGAAGTCCAGATCCAAGATCGGTTTGTATAACAGCTATACCAGATTATGAACCGATTTGAATCATACTTAACACAGTTGTTGGAAGTGCTACCAGAACACTACGTGCAAAAAAAGTTAAATCGGACGAGAATTGCGCCCTCTAGAGGCTCAAGAAGTCAAGACCCAAGATCCGTTTATATGGCAGCTATATCAAAACATGGACCGATTTAAATCATACTAAGCGTAGTTGTTGGAAGTGCTAACAAAATACTACGTGCAAAATTTCAATAAAATCGGATAAGAATTGCGTCCTCTAGAGGCTCAAAAAGTCAAGACCCAAGATCGGTTTATATGGCAGCTATATCAAAACATGGATCGATTTGGCCCATTTACAATAACAACCGACCTACTCTAATAAAAAGTATTTGTGAAAAATTTCAAATGGCTAGCCTTACTCCTTCGAAAGTTAGCGTGCTTTCGGCAGACAGACGGACGGACAGACTGACCGACATGGCTAGATCGACTTAAAATGACATGACGATCAAGAATATAGAAGTGTTACAAACAGAATGACGAAATTAGTATACCCCCATCCTATGGGGGAGGGTATAACAAGTAAAATCGTGCTAAGTTCGGCCGGGCCGAATCTTGTGAACCCACCACCATGGATTTTGCAAAATATTTATACAAAATAAATTTAGTTGAAAGGCGTAATTTTATTCTACATACCAAACTTCTGTCAAACCAGCAAAAATTAAAGCTTCTAGGAACCGAACAAGGATGATCGAGAGCCCGGTTGACATGAGAGGTATATCAGGTTTTAGACTGATTTGGACCGTACTTTGTATAGTTGTTAAAAGTCATAAGAGAAAACCGCATGCAAAATTTGAGCCAAATAGAACAAAAATTGCTGCTTGTAAAGACTCAAGAAGTCAAATCGGGAGATCAGTTTATATGGGAGTTATATCAGGTTATAGACTGATTTGAACAGAACTTGGCACAGATGTTAAAAGTCATAACAGAACACCGCATGCAAAATTTCAGCCAAATCGGAAATACTGCGGCTTTCGAGTGCGCAAGAAGTCAAATCGGTTTATATGGAGCTATATCAGGTTATAGACGATTTAGATCGTAATTTGCTGAGTTGTCGAAAGTCATAACAAAACATCGCATGCAAAATTTCAACCAAATCGGATAAAAATTACGGCCTCTAGGGGCTCAGGAAGTCAAATCGGGAGATACGTTTATTTGGGAGCCATATCTAAATGGGGCATTTTCAATCCCCAATGACCTACATTAATAAGAAGTATTTGTGCAAAATTGCAAGAGGCAAGCTTTACACTTTCGATCGCTATCCCGATTTCGACAGACGGACGGACATTGCTGATCGACTCAGAACGTAGAGACGATCATATACATCATGGGGTTTTAGACGTTGGTATGACTTCCAACAACTGTGCCAAGTATGGTCTAAATCAGTCAATGGCTTAATATAGCTCCCATATAAACCGTTCTCCCGATTAGACTTTTTAAGCCTCTATGGGGCGCAATTCTTATTCAATATGGCTGAAATTTTGCATATGTCGTTTTGATAAGACTTCGAACAACATGAAAAGTACGGCCCATATCGGTCAATAACTTGATATAGCTCATATATATTTTGAAAAGTCATTCAAATAATTTGACAAATTGGAAGTCTTAAGAGAACACAACATGCAAAACTTCAACGGGAGATCGGTTTATATGGGAGCTATAACTAAATCTGAACTGATATGGCCCATTTGCAATCCCCAAAGACCTACATTAATATTAAGTACGTGTCCAAATTTCAAGGGGCTAGCTTTACGCGTTCGACCGCTATCGTAATTTCAACAGACGGACGGAAGGACGAACGGACTTTGCTAGATCGACTCAGAGTGTGGAGACGATCAAGAATATATATGCTTTATGGGGTTTTAGATCAATATTTCGAGTTGTTACAAACAGTATGACTAGATAAGTATACCCCCATAGGGAGTATAACAACAGATAACAATTGCTATGCTATTGGAGCTATATCAGGATATGGAAGGATTCGGAAAGTGCAAACGGGAGATCGGTATATATGGGAGCTATATCAGGTCATACACGAATTCAGCCCATACTTGGCACATATATAAGAGGTCGTATAGGAGAAGTCATTGCGTAAAAGTTCAGCTAAATCAGATAATAATTGCGCCTTTTTATAAGCTCAAGAAGTCAAATCGGCCGATTGGTTAAAATTAGATGTATATACCTTAGAGGTATACCTATAATTTTAACCAATCGGCCGATTTGACTTCTTGAGGTTATAAAAAGGCGCAATTATTATCCGATTTAGCTGAAATTTTATACGACCTCTTATATATGTGCCAAGTATGGGCTGAATTCGTCTATGACCTGATATAGCTCCCGTATAAACCGATCTCCCGTTTGCACTTTCCGAATCCTCCGATTTGACTTCTTGAGCCCCTAGAAGCCACAATCTTGCCCGATTTGGCTGAAATTTTGCGCATAGTGTTATGTTATGACTTTAGTGTTAAGTTTAAATCGGTCAAGTACCTGATATAGCTCCCATATAAACCGATCTCCCGATTGGACTTCTTGATCCCTTACAAGCCGCGATTTTTATCTGATTTGGCTGAAATTTGTACGTTGTGTTCTGTTATGATTTTCAACAGATCGGTCCTGATATAGCTCCCATATAAACCGATCTTCCGATTTGACTTTTTGATCCCTTACAAGCCGCGAATTTTATTCGATTTGGCTGAAATTTTGCTTATAGTGTTCTGTAATGACTCTCAACAACTGGCCAAAGTACGGTCCAATTCGGTCTATAACTAGATATAGCTCCCATATTTTAGCAGAATCCGCGGTGTGGGTTCGCGAAGTTCGCCCCGGCCGAACTTAGCACGCTGTTCATTACCTTTCAAGACTTAAAGTTTTACGAAGAATTAAAGTTACAGCTTTAAAGTTTTACTAAAGTTTCTTTTTAGAAGATGTAAATAAACACATGTTTCGTCTTGCAATTTTCGGGTTTCTGACGCAAACTTGTGGTTTGGGCATCCATTTCACAGCATTTCCGTTCAGAATTTTCACAACTGTACGTAATTTAGCCACTTTCCTATAGAAATTTCCCAATAACTTTTGCATATTTTTCATGAAACAGAGTCATAGTGCCTCGATCTGCCTAGATTACAAGCAGAAAAACTTATATAAAATTAAATTTTGAGCTAAATTCTCATTTTAACATTTCTCGAACAAATGTCTACGTTTTTATATTCATGATAGTCTTAAGCTTCTATGTCGATTAAGCTACGTCCATCTGACAGACTAAAGGTAGGGATTTTTTTATATAGTTCCCATAAAAACACAAATTTAAATCCTTAAACATCTGAAAGGAGTAATTTTTAACAAATTTGTCAAACGTTTTGAATGTGGTGTTTTGTGATGCCTTTCAATATTTGTACCTAGGTTTGAGACGTTCCATAATCCTATTTGGCTTCTTGAGTGCCTTTAAGGCACAATTCTACTTTAATTTAAAAACTAAGTTACATGTGCCCTAGTTTTAATATCTGTCCGTAAAAAAACAAAGAAATAAATAAATGCGATTTTGTCATTTTAAACTTAACTAAAACTTTGCAGTTTTTTGGTTTGACTACTACTAAATAGGTAGATGTTGAAAAAATATTTTTAGATAATTCAAACAATAAATTTTATTAAACAGTATTGTTTTGTTGTCTCCCTTTCAAATAATAATCTCCAATGACAATAATATAAATAACAAACTCAAAAATACATTTCTAGAAGGACTTTTTTCATTCATTCAAAAACACTTTTCTAAAATTTCATGACATATGGTCATAAATTCAAGCTACGGTAACATATTTTTTATGTATTTTGTCACCCACATTTTTGTATCTCTTTCTTAGTATTGCGGCATTAATATAAGCATCACTTTCACTCCATAACATATGCAATAAATTTGAAAGAAGTCACATTTGTCCATTAATAAATAAATATTTAAAATAGAATAAAAGCACGCATAAGCGACGGCCAAAAACTCCTTTAATTGCTTGTGAATTTTTCATTCAGGTAGGTATTGAGAGCTGAATACATTGCTGCTCTCTTCATGAATTTATGCAGTCCGATTCAATCTGGTAGCATGCTGGTATTCGGTAATCTGGTAACTTTACTTGATAGCTGGCTACCCAATGGAGATTGATTTTTACCCTTGTGGCTATGGTTATGTGATGAATCTATATCTCTCTCTTTCTATCTAATGTACCTTATTTAGCTTAACCATTATGGCAGCTTGGCAGCCATTATGATTTTGGGTAAGCTCCGCCCTCACATTTCCAATCGTAGAGACATCTGCTGGCAAGTGAGAAAACTATTTGTTTTCCTTAGGTTACTTGAATATACGCTAGATGGCAATAATAGCTTTCGACAAAAGTAATACGACTGATAATATTACATATAAGTACGAAAATAAATAAGACAAGAAAATACAAAAATAAAATAAACAAAAGATTTCGAATTAATTATATTATAATATGAGCATAATTCAAATTTAAAATGTAGAGGTATTAACCATTTGAAAACTGTTATACTGACATATTGTTATTCCAGACAACAACCATAATGTGCTGCCCACCAACTAAGTGTTGCCAAGAAGTAGGTTTTATATCCTGGCGATAGGACTGAAGAGACACATTTCAAATGTACAGGGTACGCCAGAGAAACTTACTTATTTGAAAAAATTCCAGAGGGGTGAGTTGATTGGGCAGGGGGTTGAGAGTAGGCCCATCTAGGGGGAAAAGTCCCAAATTGTTTCTCTCTCCAGCCAGTTTCCTTCATGCTCTGATTGCTCTTAATGGGGTTATTTGAAATCGCTGGTTTATGGCGGTGTGAATGTTTTCCTTAAGGTGCTATGGTCGCATAGAACAAGAACAACATTATCGATGCCACTGCAAACATACCGATTGATATGCTGCAAAGATTGTATACAAATTACAAAAATCAACTTAATCAGGCGAGGAATGCGCATGCAACATTGTGGAACAGCGAAACGGTCGGTAGAACGGCGAAAATCCTATGGGGGGGGGGGGGTCCAGATCGTGAGAAGACGAGGCTATTACTGAAAAGAAGTAAGAAGGAGGTCAGTATAGCTATTGGTATCATAACGGGATACATAGGACTACGAGCTCACTTATGTAAAATCGGTGCGGCAATTAATACCATGTGACGTTGGAGCATTTCCTTTGTAATTTCCTGGCTTTCGCGTCTAACAGATACCGGCACTTAGGTGGAGACACAATACCAGACATGAATCAACTTAGAATTTATAAGTAGCACGGAATTCCTTACTTAAACTTTTCTTTTTGGAGGTTACTTTATAGTTTTTAGAGCGCACAACAAACCGATTAATGGCTTAGGTGTATGTCCATAGTGGCTTGGGGCGGATTAAGATCTGCACCCTCTTTTTAACCTTACCTTACCTGATTAGTGTATGCGCGATGGGAGTCGCCATAAACCCAATGTCATTTTCGAGACTTAAAAAAAACAAGTAAGAGCGTGCTTAGTTCGGCCGCACCGAATGTTATATACCCTCCACCATCGATCGCATTTGTCAAGTTCTTTGTCCGGCATCTCTTTATATGCAAACAAAGGACAAGGGACAAAACTTGCTATGCTATTAAAGCTATATCAGGTTATGGACTGATTCCGGCCATACTTAGTTTGGATGTTGGAGACCATAGTGGAAGTCATTGAACAAAATTTCAACCGAATCGAATAAGACCCGATTCTTATCGGTTTATACGGAAGTTGTATCAGGTTATAAACCGATGTAGACCATACTTAGCATAGTTGATGGAAAACGAAGCAAAACACTTCATGCAAAATTTCAGCTTAATCAGATAATAATTGCGCACTCTAAAGGCTCAAGTAGTCAAAATCCCAGATCGGTTTATATGGCAGCTATATCAGGTTATGAACCGATTTGGACCATTCAAGTCAAGATCCAAGATCAGTTTTTATGGCAGGTATACAAAAACATGCACCGATTTGGTCCGTTTACAAACCCAACTGACCAGTACTAATAAGAAGTATTTGTGCAAAATTTCAAGCGCTTAGCTTTAATCCTTCGAAAGTTAGCGTAATTTTGACGGACGGACATGGCTAAATCGATTAAGAACGTCAAAATGATCAAGAAAAGGATGTGTATGCTTTGTTAGATCTCAGATCAATATTTCGATGAGTTACAAACGGAATGACGAAACTAGTTTACCACCATCCTATGGTGGAGGGTATAAAAATAGGCAAATTGTATTTTCAAATAAAAACAATTAAAAAGGCATTAAGTTCGACCGGGCCGATTCGCATACCCGCCACCTCATGTTTATACGTAAACCCCCTTTCGTCGCAATCCGATGAAAGTTGGATAACTTATGCACCCAAATTCGGCACGGGCATTGAGTGGTCTTAAAAATATAAGTCACTGTTGAATTTTTTATTTCAAATTTCAACAAAATCGGGTAATAAATAAAGCTTTTATGGGCTTCAGACCCTTAACCGGCATATAGGTCTATATGACAGCTACATCTAAATACAGTCCTATTTTTACCATATTTGGGTCGGATTTCGGGTGCCCTAAAACTAATCACTGTTTCAAATTTCTGTGAAATTGGATAAAAAATAAAGCTTTTATGGGCATCAGACCCTTTATCGGGAGATCAGTCTATATGGCAGTTATATCTTAATATAGTCCGATCTGAACCATATTTTGGTCATATGTTGGCAGTCCTAAAACTACTCGCTGTTTCAAATTTCATCAAAATTGGGTAAAAAATAAAGCTTTTATGGGCTTCAGAATTTTTATCGTCAGATCGGTCTATATGGCAGCTATATCTAAATATAGTCCGATCTGAACCATATTTGGGTCAGATGTCGGGAGGAAGTTTTGAAGTTGAAGTTTTTATGGGCATTAAACTCTGAAATTTGAATCAGTGAGTTGGCTTAATCCTACCAATATCCGACCTTAAAATGGTTCAGATCGGACTATATTTAGATATAGCTGCCATATAGACTGATCAACCGATAAGGAGTCTGAAGACAATAAAAGCTTTATTTGTTACCCGATTTCGCTGAAATTTAACGCAGTGAGTTGGTTTAGGCCTCCCGTCATCCGCCCCAAATATGCTTCAGATCAAACTATATTTAGATAAAACTGCCATGTAGACCGAAGTGTCATTAAAGGGTCTGGAACCCATAAAAGCTGCTTTATTACCCAATTTCTCTGAAATTTTAATCAGTGAGTTGTTTAAAGCTACCCGCCATCTGACCCAAATATGTTAAAGTTCGGAATGTATTAACATATAGCTGTCATATATATACCGATATGCCGATTAAGGGTCTGAAGCCCATAAAAGCTTTATTTTTTCCGATTTCGATGAAATTTTAAACAGTGAGTTGTTTTAAGCCTCCCGACATATGACCCAAATATGGGTCTGATCAGACTGTATAGACCATATAGGCCGATCCTTCAATTTGGGGCATTTATTATCCGATTTTGTTGAAATTGGACGCAGTGACTTTGACGCAGTGACTTAGGCTTTTCGACATCCGTGTCCTGTATGGTTCAGATCGGTTCATATTTGGATATAGCTGCCAAAAAGACCAATATTTTGTTCTATAAAATTGAACAGTCACTTATATTTATTAGACCACTCAATGTCCGTGCCGATTTTGAGTGCATAAGTCCAGTTTTCACCAAATTGTGGCAAAATGGCTTTACATATATATACCCGAGGTGGTGGGTATCCAAACTTCGGCCCGGACGAACTTTATGCCTTTTTACTTGTTTATTTTTTATATTTGAAAGTTATTTTATTTTGTATTTGAGGACACTGATTGGAATGTGTTTATTAAGCACAGTTCTTGATTGGGGTTCACTTACTTGGAAATATAGTAAGACTCTTATGAGTAATACTATTCGTAGCGTGTCATTTTCATTACATTATAAAATAAATTTGGTCTGAACACCTTATTATTATCAGACGACATCTACAGTTTAAGTATTAAAAATGTCATTCAAAGGACAAAACATCCCTGATATGTATGCTGTTGTTGTTACCAGCTTTAGAACGCACTATCCTTGACAACACCCTTATAAGCGTTGCCAGAGTTTTGTTTTAATGTGTATGCCTGTTTGGATTTAGTACAATACAGTAAGTATCGCATTTTATCCATACATATCAAGTCCATGAATTACACTGAGTAGTGCTAAAATGAATAGGGTCTTCAGAAAAAGAATTTGATATAAGATGGCAAATTTTGGCAATAGAGAGGGAACTTTTATTAAATGATCGAATGCAAGTTAATTTTTCAAATAATATAAAAATAAAAATTTCCCCATTAACAATCCATTTGGAAAGAGAGGGGATAGTTCTACCACATCAATGAGAGCTGTCCGATACAAGTTCAAGCTGAATGACAAGGGACTTCTTTTTTATGCCGAGTCAGAAAGGGTTGCCGCCAGAGATGGTCCGTTGGACGATTTTTCAGATTTTCGACTGTCAAAAAGTTGTAAATGTCGAAAACGTCATATAGCCCTGCTACTTGTTTAGTTTTGAAATCATATCGTTTAAGATTTGTTCTTGTTGCTTATTTTAATATCTCAAAATTTTAATTATAAAAAAAGTTTTTTGCTTTGATTTTTTTAATGTCACCGCTATTTGAAGCACGCTAAGATATTCAAAAATGCCACTAGCATTAATGAGGGGTAGGGAACAACGCCAGGATACGAACTCAGCCACTTTCTGTTATAGACGCACCATCTTAAGCCTAGCACTGACTTAATTTGCAGCGAAAATACCGATTAAATTATTGCGAAATTCGATGGACTCTATTCTTTGCCGGAACACAAATAAAAACACACAACAAAGACAACATCATTGAAATAGAGTTGATTGATGCCCATTACGAGAGCATATATTTACATTGGCAATTAATTGAAGCGAAATTTGTTTTGGCTGAGCGGTATGTCGCTACTATTTTGTTTATGAACTCAGTACCACTTCTACGGACTGTGTTCGCATTTTCTTCGTCACCATTTTTATACCCTCCACCATAGGGTGGGGGTATACTAATTTCGTCATTCTGTTTGTAACTCCTCGAAATATTCTTCCCACCCATAAAGTATATATATTCTTGATCGTCATATCATTTTAAGTCGATCTAGCCATGTCCGCCCAACTGTCCGTCCATCCATCCATCCGTCCGTCCGTTTGTCTGTCGAAAGTACGCAAACTTTCGGAGAAGTAAAGCTAGCCACTTGAAATTTTGCACGAATACTTCTTATAAGTGTAGGTCAGTTGGGATAGTTAATGGGCCATATCGGTCCATGTTTTGATAAAGCTACCATATAAACCGATCTTGGATCTTGACGTCTTGTGCCACTAGATTGCTCAATTCCTATCCGATTTGGCTAAAATTTTGCACGAGGTGTTTTGTTGCGACTTCCAACAACTATGCCAAGTATGGTTCAATACATGAGATCAAAAGATTTTCGTTTTATTATACTGCCATCCTTTATGCCAAAAACTTTAAAGCTGTAATTTTTGTTTGAACTGTTGAGTGCAGCGAATGATTTGTTATTTCGATTAATTTGATGATCTGCGTCTGTTTCCAGTGGAGCGGCAGATCTAGAGCCAGGGATTAGGCTTAGAATGGACGTGAAAAACCCAACAGCTACGGTCTTGATATCAGACCGTAGCTTGTTGTCTGCTACTGAGACATCAATTGTTAAAGCGGCTGCACTATGCTTCACGGTCGCGGTCGCCTAGAGGGCGACAGCTTGATAGTTATCGACAATAGAAAAGAATAGGGCTGCATTACTAGGATCAATTGGAGTGGGATAAACAATGTAGTGTCTTCTGTATACTCCGACGTCCTTGCGGAAATGCCTGTTGGTATCGGGGCCGATACAAACGAATTGCTTTCGGAGATCAACGTTCAATTGAAATGTACGCCCAGCACTGGATTAAGTCAAGAATGAAGATATTCCTTCTCTACTAATGCCACACGTATGGATACCAAAGTTACCGTCAGGTCTTGAATCCATACTTGGAAGACTTGGCGACTGCATTCCTAATCTTTCAACCACCAACTGGAAGATTGGATAAGGATGATGACGACCGTAGACATGCAGTATTCGTACAAAACTCCGACTGTCTCGCAGACTTCAACAAATCTGAAGGAGTTCTATCCTACGGATACAACAAAATGGAACTAAAAGTGTAGAGAATCGGTGGAATTATCAACCTCATATCTACAGTATGTTGGGTCAAAACAGGAGGGGTAGGGGTCGAAACGGGACCCGACAAGCCCAATGCGAGGTGATCATCCGGTGGGATCGCGCTTAAAGTGTTTGCCAGCAGGGAAGGACGGAACTCAAAAAATACTTCGACAGCAGCAGCTAGTGAAGCATGTAAAGAGGAATCGTACACATCGCAAGTGTCCAGTGTCCTGAGGAAGTGTATTTCCAATGCTCTCTCAAATGCCCCGGATGCATAAGGAAACTCATCATGGCAAGATCGAACGAATCTTGTGAGGATGAACTCCTGGCGGACTCAGAAGACGACACTAATGCAATAGTGGTGGAAATCTGAATCTTGACTATGATCCGGTTTCTGCAGATAAATCTGGTTTCTGCCGCTCCGACGGCATTGGTGAGAAGTGATGGTAATGCACAACACCAGATTTGGGGAAGTTCGGATATCAACCAAAGAGGTGAGCTGCTAATCGAATATATTATATGTTGCAATCTGGCAATCAGTATTGAAGATAATAAAGCGATCTTTATTGTCAGAAGAAGGCAGAAGGTGTTGGATGATCATCGTTTTATTAGTTTCAATTTTGGAGAAAAAGAAAAAAGGTTCCCCTGCTTTAAAAGACGTGTTCCCTCGAATAAACAGAACTATCCCCTCTAGACTTAAAATACAAACTAGCCCATAAACATTTTAATAAGGAACGGGGGAAAACTTCTTAAATATCAATGATTGCTGTCCGATTCAAGTTTAAGCTCAATGATAAGGGTCCTCCTTTGTATAACCAAGTCCGAACGGCGTGCCGCAGTGAGAAACCTCTTTGGGGGGAAGTTTTTATATAGCAAAGACTCCACAAAGTACTACACAATTATCGCCAACATTAGGGGATATCCATGATGTCGCCAAGATTCGAACCCAGGAAGGAAGGAAGGAAATGGAAACTGCGAAGGATATAGACAAAGGGGTAAAGCGGACCTCGAAGGCAATGGAGGACCATAGAACTGGTTGCACTAGGGTAGGGTTGCAGAAAACTCTCCAACAGGGCGAAAGCGGGAAACTGAACTTTATAGGGCGAGTCCCCGATTTATTTCATTTTCCGATTTATTTCATTTCCCTAAATTTGACACAAATCTTATGTCCGTTTTTGGTGCAAAGACTCCTGGATCCCCCTATGGGCCAAAAACCCCTGCTTGGGGGCAAGTGATCCAACCCAGGCAATATAGGTATCAAATGATAGATATTGTTGGCCAAAAAACACAAATATGTAAAAACATACCTAACCAGTAAGAAAAGGCAAAAGTCGTGCTGAGCCGACTATACAATACCCAACACCACCGAGTCAATTTACATACTATTTTCCATATATGAAACCTATGTGGAAATCTAGTTAGACTTTTATTTTGCATACCTACTGAATGGAGCCTTGTAAAAGTTTTTTTTTTCTCGATAGGACTTAAATGGTCGATACTACAGCTTGGACCGATGTTCATAAAATTTTCCACACGTATTAAGACGTCAAATAAACCGTGCAAAATTGTGCTAAATTGTCTAAAGATTGGACCAAAACTGTAGCTTTTCAGACTCAAAAGGCCATATTGGCTGAAAGATATATATGATAGCTATACTTAAATCTGACCCGAATTCTGGCTACTATAGCATTAAAACAGAAAATCGGATGAAAGGTATATATGGGAGCTATATCTAAACTTGATGCGATTCTGATGAAATATTGCACACATATTGGGACGTCAAAAAAATACTTCATGCCAAATTTGGTAAAGATCAGACCAAAAGTGTGGCTTCTTCAGTTTTAAAAGACATATCAGATAAAAGATATATATGGCAGCTATATCTAAATCTGATCCGATTTTGATGAAATTTTGCACAAATATTAGGATGTAAAAAAACACTTCATCCAATTTTGGTAAAGATACGACCAACATAAAATCAAGAGCGTTGTCCTTGGAGCAAAAAAGTGACTTGTGCAAAACTTTATGAAAATCGGACAAAAAACGCAACATGATTACAAGAATACATGGACAGACAGACAGACGAATATAGCTTAATTGAATCAGGAAGTGATTCTAAGCCGATCGGTATAATTATCGCAGGGCCTAGCTCTTCTCCTTCTTAGCGCTGCAAACAAATGCACAAAGTTATAATACCCTATACAACGGTGGTGGTGTAGGGTATAAAAATTGGAGCTGGGAAGAACCTAAGGGTTTGAGAATTTTTAACCCAGGTAACATAGGCAATAAGAGTGTCATATGAAAGGTAGATACTAAAAAATTATTTTCTTTCGTGCGATTTTTCTGAAAAATATTCTTTCCTTTTAGAGCTTAATTTATTTATGTTTTTGCATATCTATCGTAATGTACTCCTGGTACCTTTCATTTGATACCTATATTGCCTATGTTAACAAGGTTCAAATTCTGAAGACCCCATATGTCCTTCCCGGGTCCTTATTCGTAATGTACATTGTCGAGTAGATTTCATTTGATACCCAATATTGCCTACAAATCCTGGGTGGAATTCTTCAGCTTTGTGGACGATTCCTCTGAGGCCTCTAGGCTACCGAAATCCTATCTCTGAAACCTATTAATGTAGGATATATTCAATGTATAGTGAGGAAACACTAGAGGTCCGTAATGCTACACCTAATGCCTTTGGACATTGTGTCTAAACAAATTGTTGCGACGCCTGCTGTGAGGCTAAGGGAGCTTTCTCTTCTGTCACGCGACCGCAACGGGCACTGTATTATCCCTTATGCAATGCCCGGTGTTCCAGGCAGTGTGAATTACATATTGCCTGCGCCGCTTTTTGATAAAAAGAACTGTACTACTATTCCTAATGGGACCGATTGGAACCACAACAACCCTGGTATTAGAAGTTACATAGACATCTATACGGGTGATTTCAAACTGGATGACCATGTGAGCTTTGGGGGCACTCTGAACTAGGACTGTCAATACAAGAAGGTAAGTGGTCCACTGAAGTGTGTATCAAGTGGAGTTCCTTGCAATTAAAGCAGTGATGGAATGGCTAAGATATAACTTCATAACGACAATTAACACAAATATCTTCTCAGACTGCCAGGCAGTAATTAAATCTCTGGGGAACATATTTGTGAATTCAAAAACAGCCCTCGACTGATGCATATCTCTCAACGAGATGGTTGAACAGTTCAAAATTCAACTATTCTCGGTGCCTGGCCACAGAGATATCGGAGGAGGAGAGAAAAATATAACATTTGCAGGCCTTATTAAAAGGCCTTCCAGAATGTACTTCAATACCATAGGATATGAGAGGCACCGTAAAAGAACGTGATAGGTTAAGCTAGGTTTATCCGCTAAATCAAACCTTCTGACTGCTAGTGCGGGACACACACAGAAGGTGTTCTATAGTCTCTTGTTCTTCGATGTCCATACAGCTTCTGCAAAAGTCGTTGCTGGCAAACTTCAGTCTGTCAGCATGCCACTGGCTTCAGTTCTAGCCAGTGGCAGCAAAGTGGTAGACTCTTCAAGCCTAGATTAGGCCACATAGTTTTGGAATGCTCACAAACTCTCTTTGCGACCATTATCGTGATAGCAACTTACGTATATAATTTTCATACATAATTTGTCACACAAAATTTTGATTAGGTGACACTTCGTACCAGCTACCCCTAAGAAATCGGCCAAATTTTCCACAACCTTAGACATAATTCTAAACACATGTATATCAATGTTATTATTAGGTTCTTTAACTCTAAAAATCCATTTTACTTGTCCCTGCTATACTTGTATTGACTTCATGGTTAGATATATTTGCTTTACCAATTTCTATTGTAGGCTTCAATCATAGTTTAGTGGACTTGCCTGAACTTTTTGCCAAATATTCGGTAGGTCATCAGACGATGGCATCAAAAAATAAACGCTGGCAACTTTATAGGTGGACGCCATTTCCTTTGAACTCGTTAACCTATAGCAACAACACAGCAAGACAAAATGCTTACACACACTTACACATATATCTACACGGCGAAACCACGCCTGAAAGATTCGAAATGTCAACAGTCACTACTTTATAGCATGCCATGCCGAAATACATTGGAGGCAAGCCATTATGGCGTTTAAAAAGTCTGTGACGTTTTCCTGTGGGAGAAAAAGATCTTCATTCCTTTTTGCCAAGTATACAACAACGTATTTGCCTTATTGCTACCACTTGACAGAGTGAACGTGAGGTACATTTTATGAATTTCCCTTAAGTACCGCATTTTGTTTTTAGTAGAGCTTCGTGATGTCAATTAAAGATGACGATAAACTTTAAAATGGGAAATGAAACTGTTGCAAATGGGAATTGGTACACAGATGTCCATATGGTCTAATCGAGAAGTTGTAATAAAAATTCTTCAAACAATTGTAAAAGCTGTAATTTACAAATATACAATATATAACCTTTAATAAGATCAAAGTAAGTCAAGTTGACAAGCTTTTGTCTGTGAGGAAACTAGCCAAAAGTATATATTTTAAAAAGTTTCGGAAGTATCTTCCAAACAAATGAGTCTCATAAAAAAAGTTTAAAATTTTTAAAAAAAATTATGTGTATCGGCCTGGTAGCAATATCGCTGGCGTTTTCAGCGATTCAATTCTCTTCCAATATTTAATTCTCCACCACGAAATATTGGTGTAAGACCCCATAACGTAAATATATATATATATATATTCTTGGTAGCCATGACATTTTAAGTAGAGCTGGCAAAATATCGATGGCACTATCGATATTTTAGTTTTTGGCTGAATATCGATTGAATTTTTTCCTATCAATACTATGGCCAAAGTTACACTATTAGTAAAATTAAATTAAAACTGAACGATCCGATCGTGTTTGTATCCCAATCATGCATTTTTCCATCGTCCTTCGTATTGAGTATTTCAAGTATCGTTCGAATCGGTCCAGTTCAATTAACAAAGAAAGTACCAAATTGTACCCATTGCTGTACTAAAATGCGGTACGATTTTTCAATTTTTTTTTTCATTTAACCCTATTTTTCGAGACTCTCTTTAATTTGAGCCCAAGAATATAGTTCTTGCCCTTTCCTTTCGCCCTGGGCAAATATGTACCATTTCGTAATGTTTGGTACTTTTTAGTACCTAAACGTACGAATATCACCAAATCCCGCCTTATCCCGTGCCTAAGACCCAAGACCAACATTCGTGCAAAATTTCACGATTCTAGCTTTAGCCGTTGTGCTAAGCGATTATCAGTCCGTCAGCCACTCTGCTCTTTTATGTATTTAGAATTCCTGATTTTTACTTCTCATTTTCGTTTTATATATAGGTGATAGGAAACAAACGATAGTATCGATACCATCGATATTTATTACAAGAAATATCGAATGTTGCGAATATCGATAGTTTGCCGGCTCTAATTTTAAGTCGATCTAGCCATGTCCGTCCAACTGTCGAAGGCACGCTCTTTCGAAGTAGTAAAGCTAGGCTCCTGAAATTTTGCACAAATACTTGTTATCAATGTAGGTTAGGTAAGGATTGGTTGAAAAGAGAGTGCAGATATTAATCCACCCCATGTCACTATGGTCGTACACCTAAGCCAGTAGTCAGGTTGTTGTGCGCTCTAAAAACTATAAAGTAACCTCTAAAAAGTAAATTTTGATTCAGGAATTCCGTGCTACTTACAAAACTCTTAATTGTTTTCAATACCACCCCCGAAGTTGATTCATGTCGTGTATTGTGTCTCCACCTAAGTGCCGGTATCAGTTAGACGCGAAAGCCGGGCAATGACAAAGGAAATGCTCCAACGTCTCATCATCTTCCCCGCATGCCCTACACATGCTGTCACTTGCCGCCCCGATTTTACATAAGTGAGCTCGTAGTCCTATGTGTCCTGTTATGATAGCAAGAGCTATACTGATCTCCTTCTTACTTCCTTTTAGTAATAGCCTCGTAACTCACGATCAGCATCCCCCCATAGGATTTTCGCCGTCCTAACGACCGTTTCGAATTTTGCCCATGAATATTCCACTAAGGAACAGGGGCAAACTTCTCACATATCAATGAGTGCATTCCGATTCAAGTTTAAGCTCAATGATAAGCCTCCTTTTTATAGCCGAGACCGAACGGCGTGCCACAGTGCGACACCTCTCTGGAGAGAAGTTTTACATGGCATAGTACCTCACAAATGTTGCCAGCATTAGGAGGAAAAACCACCGCTGAAAATTTTTTTTCTGATGGTTTCGCCAGGATTCGAACCCAGTCGTCCAGCGTCATAGGCGGACATGCTAACCTCTGCACTACGGTGGCCTCCGTAAAAAGCACGGCGTTTAAAAAGTGACCACAGTTGTTCATAGAAATGAATCATCATACAGATTTTATTAGATCAGCCATAAATGTTTATAAACCAACAATAATTATGTTGAACAAAACTTCGACGGCCTTTCACATTCTATCAACCCCTAGGGCACCATTTTTTAAATGATTGCGAAAAGTTTTTGGTTGCCTTACCCCCATTGGACCAAGGGCTCCTATACACACACAACTTTTAAGAGTCATTTAAACTTAAGGTTGGTATACAATGTATGACTTCTTTACAATCTCATATCCCAGTATCATATTTTGATGAGATTAGATAAAAACTTACATTTAAGGTGCTTCGATAAAAAAAACATTACTCACAAAATGATCTAAATTTTTTTATTTTGGCATTTTGCGCATTTGACTTATATAATTGAACACAAGCTTTAGAGCCACATATGCACGTATATTTAACATTACATAGGATCATCAAACACACTAGGACCTTAGATATTGACGTTGTTATTGGAGAGGATGAATCTTAGTGGGAGGTTGTCTTTTTTGCGGCAGGAGTTGTATAAGTCTAACATAACTTTGATAACTCGCTCACGGCACTGGTTGTTTCGGGCGCCCCTGCCCAGCCGCCCAGACTCATGCTTGGTAACCAAGACTTAGGGAATGGAATCCAAATCTTTCAACCACCGACTGGAAGATTGGATGAGGCCGAAGGTGACCGGAGACCTGCAGTGTTCGTATTTAACTCCAGCAGTCTCGCAGACCTCAACAAGACTGAATGAGTTGTATCCTATGGATACAACAAGTTGAAACTGAAGTTCTATAGAAGCGGTGTGGTTGGGGAATAAGGAGACAACTCAGCAGTTGATGCTGAACACTTGCCTGAGGAACTATCGACCACATCGGTAAAGTCTGGCTGATTGCAGGAGACTGAAAATCCACCTGTCTATCATGACAAGGTCTAATGAATCTTGAGGGGGTGAACTCTTGGCGGAATTAGAAGACGAGGTTAACGCAACAGTGGTCGAAGTTCTGAATCCTGACTATGGTGCGGTTTCTACAGATAAATCTCTACCATTGTAAGGCCGCTTCGACGGCACTAAGAGTCCTCCTGATGGCATGAGAATTGACGTTGTTCTTATCCAGAACCATGGAGGAATGGTGCGTGGACTTAGAATTCCTGGATTTAATTACTCAGAGATTCGGGAAGTGGGAGCTACAAAGCTTGTATTCTTGCAAAGAGTATTCAAAATTTTGTTCTTCTTCCGTCGCTAAGCCCTGAAAATTCAGTAGTAGCCAGCCTTAAAATAAATAAGTCTCATTACTGGCTGGCCTCCCTATATATGGCACACGATTCTGAGATGCAGCCATCAGACCTTAAGCTGCTGGTTGAAGCCGCTTCTGCAGGGAAGAAGAGCCTCATTGTAGGAAGTGATTCTAATGCACATCACCAGATATTAGGAAGTTCGGATGTAAACGAAAAGGGTGAGCTGCTTATCAAATATATATTATAAGTTGCAATCTGGCGATTTGTAATAAAGGGCATAAACTGACCTTAATTACCTGGAACAGGCTGGAGGCACTAGATATTACCGTTGTATCGAAAGATATATGCGCATGAAGCAACTTCTATGATCATCGTTATATTAGTTTCAGCCTTGGATGAGATGCTGCAGAAGTGGTCCCTCGGCTAAACAGAAGAAAGACGGATTGGGATTAATGTCGGCACATATATCCCTTCTAGACCGGAAAAGGAAGTGGAAACTGCGGAATATATAGACATAATGGTCAAGCGATCACTAATGAAGGACTGCAGAAAAATCTTCAACAGAGCGAAAGCCATAAGAGCACCACACGATTGGGACATCTATAAGTCTGAGCTAAGGAAATATAAGGGCGAGCTGAGAAAGGAAGAAGAGGATACATCTGAGGCCTCTAGGCTAAGGAAAATTCTGTCCTCTAGACCTTGCACGGTGGGGTATATTCAGAAGTCTGAGAATGTATGGACAATGTCTAGAGAGGAAAAATTAGAACTACTCTTTGACACACCTTTCCTGGGAAACTCTCCAGCGAACAACGTGGCTCCAGAAGAGGCTGTCACTGGTTTGCATTCGTCGGAGATTATTAAAGAAATTGTGATCAGATTAGAAGTTTCGACTCTTATAAGTCGCCAGGCTCTGATGATGTATCACCGCTTGAATTACAAGCTGCGTCCAACAGACCGGTTTTTGGCTTAGAGAGATATACTCTGCTTGTATCAGAATATCATATATACCTGTGGAATGGAGGGACGAGAAGGTCATTTTTATGCCGAAAGGAGGAAGACCTTACCACACGAAGGCGAGAGATTTGCGTTTTATTAGTCTGTCAATCCTTATGCTGAAGACTCTAGAGCGGTTGATAGAAGCATACTTTAGGTTAAAGATTCCTGGAGATCGCCTGTCTCGGCAGCAGCATGCATATGACAAATCCACCGAAACAGCCCTTCACGACCTAGTCGAATACATAATATGTTGTCTTACTGTCAAGGAATATCCAATGGTAGACTTTCTTGACATTGAACGTGTTTTCAACAATGTAAAACCGACGGTAATCATGAGGTAGTCGGAGTTTCTAGGCATCAACTGTACCGTAAGAAAGCTTATTAATAACTTACTTAACCGGTCCAGGGAAACCGGAATCTGCAGGTATGCCTCTAGCGACATGTAAGCTTAGTTTTCAGGATCAGGCCCGAAGGGCAACGAATGATAGATGGTCAGAAAGAGGAGGCTGTGAGCATATCAAAACTATGTCGCCTGATCTAGATATGAAGAGGTGTACTGCTGTGACCCGTAATGACGGACACAACGTCATGACTGGTCACTGTCTTATCGAAAAATATGCTGACAGAATGAAGGGCTTTTTAAATCGATCTTGATGGTTCAACGGTAGGAACTAAAAGGCATCTTCCTTCTTCCTGTGATATCACAATAGAGGAAAACGTCTTTGTGAATCTGATAGCAGACTGCCACTTAAACCTAACTTAACCTAACCTAAGCCAATAAGTCAGTCTATCGGACACAGCTTATAATTAATCCGTTGATACTCCATCAGGACCAGGCGGTTTAAAGAAGTCAACATTTTTTATCGGCTAAAGCATTTTCGACTCAGATACAATTTTCCCAACAGCCTCCGACGAGTACTACATTTTCCGTGAAAGATTTTCCTGACAAATGTGTGTCAACGAGTAGTTCCAGTGTTTCCTAATTAGACATTGTCAATATATTCTCTGACATCTGAATATATCCTACCGTAATAGGTTTGAAGGATAGGATCTTTTTCAACCTAGAAGCCTCAGATGTATCCTCCACGGAGCTGTAGAATTCCGCCTTGGATTTGTTCTGAGCCTTTTACAGCTCGCCCTTGTGTTTTCTTAGCTCAGCCTTACAGACGTCCCAGTCGTCGTGTTGTTCCCTTGTGGCTTTCACCCTGTTGAAGAGTGTTCTGCAACCCTTCCTTATGCCAACAGGTTTTGGGGCCCAACAAGCGGCTTCAACAGGAACTTATAGCTTTATAAGCCAGTAATGAGACTTATTTATTTCAAGGCTGTCTACTACTGAATCTTAGCGACAGTAGAAGAAAAACGTTGAGACTACTCTTTGCAAAAAAACTGGCTATGTGTCTCCCATTCTCTCTACAATTAGATGGGGATGTACATACTTCGACATTCCCTTTGTCACACATCGAAATATTGGTCTGAGACCCCATAGAGTATTGAATATAAGAATGTTCTTCATCGTCATGATATTTTAAATTGTTTTAGCCATGTCCGTCCGCCTGTCGAAAACATGCTTACTTCCGAAAGATTAAAGCTCGCCGCTCGAAATTTTGCACAAATACTTCTTATTGGTGAAGGTCGGTGGTGTAGCATTATTTGACCCACAGCGACAAATGTATCAGGTGTATCACTCCAGAAGCTGAAGAAGTCAAGACCCAAGATCGGTTTATATGACAGCTATATCAGGTAATCAACCGATTTGAACCATACTTAGAACAGTTGTTGGAAGTAATACCAAAACACCACGCGCAAAATTTCTGCCAATCGGATAAGAATTGCGCCCTCTAGAGACTCAAGAAGTCAAGAGCAAAGATAGGTTTATATGGCATCTATATCAAAACATGTACCGATTTGGCCAATTACCAATACCAACCGACATATACTAATAAAATACATTTGTGCAAAATTTCACGCGTCTAGCTTTACTCCTTCGAAAGTTAGCGTGCTTTCGACAGACGCACGGGCGGACTGACATGGCTAGATCAACTTAAAATGCCATGACGGTCGAGAATATATACACTTTATGGGGTCTTCGATGAATATTTCGAGGTGATACAAACGGAATGACGAAAGACAAACGGTATAAAAACTCGAGCTCAGAAATGCATACTTTATAGAATGTTCGTGAACTTTTTGAGTACCTCGGAAATTCCAAACGTATTCCACATATGTTCGGAATGGATAATCCCTGAAAAATTTTTCGCCTACGCCTCTTTTGGGGCGTAGGTTGGGAGTATACTAATCTCGTCATTCCGCTAGTCACACCTCGAAATAGTCGTCTAACACCCCATAAAGTATATATATTCTTGATTGTCTCGTCGTTTTGAATCGATCTAGTCATGTCCGTCCGTCCGTCTGTCGAAATAACGATAGGGATCGAACGCGTCAAGCTAGCCGCTTGAAATGTAGCATAGATACTTAATATCAATGTAGGTTGTTGGGGATTGCAAATGGGCCATATCGCTTCTGATTTAGATATAGCTCCCATATAAACCGATCTCCCGATTTGATTTTTGAGCCCCTGGAAGCCGCAATTTTTGTCCGATTTGGCTGAAATTTTGCACGTATTGTTCTTCTTTTACTTCATACATCTGTGCCAAGTACGGTTGAAATCGGTCTATAACCTGATATAGCTCCCATATAAACCAATTTCTCTATTTGATTTCTTGAGTCCTTAAAAGGCGGAATTTTTGTCCGATTTGACTGAAATTTTGCGTGTGGTGTTCCTTATGACTTCCAACAACTATGTCAAGTACGGTTCAAATCGGTCTATAACCTGATATAGCTCCTATATAAACCGATGTCCCGATTTGACTTCTTGAGCCCTTACAAGCCGCAATTTTTGCCCGATTTAGCTGAAATTTTGCATGCAGTGATTTGTTATGACTTCCAACAACTGTGCCAAGTACGGCCAAAATCGATGCATAACCTGAAATAGCTTACATGTATACAGGTCTCTCGATCATAATTGTTCGGTTTCTAGAAGCTTTAATTTTTGCTGGTTTGACAGAAGTTTGGTATGTAGAATAAAATTATGCTCTACAACTTCATTTATTTTGTATAAATTTTTAGCAGAATCCATGGTAGTGGGTTCCCAAGATTCGGCCCGCCCGAACTTAGCACGCTTTTAAATATTATTAGATTTAAAAGCTCCGGAGTCCAACATAACACTAAATTTAAGCCAATTGAACGAAAGTTCTTTCCTTAAAAGATAAATATCCAGAAACGGCGGAGTAGTGAATTTTGGGTCGGTTGGGGTTGTAAATGGGTCAAATTGGTCCATGTTTATATATAGCTTCCACTTGAACCGGTTTGCAGATTGTACTTTTTGAGCCTCCGATTTGATGGAAAATTTGCACGTAGTGTTTTGTTTTGACTTCCAAGATCGATGCTTTATATGATCCAAATCTGTTTATAACTTGATACAACTTCCATGTTAAGCCTCTAGAGGGCGCAATTATCATCCGATTTGACTGAAATTTCGAATGTGATACTTTTTTATGACTTTCAACAGTCGCGCCACGTACGATCCATATTTGTCCATGACATGATATTCCTCCCATAAACATGAACAACTCATTCAAAGAACTTTTCAAATGCGATTCCTTATTGAGGGTATATATTGGGTTGCCTAGAGTAATTGCGGATTTTTTAAAAGAAAGTAAATGCATTTTTAATAAAACTTAGAATGAACTTTAATCAAATATATAATTGCCAGTTTGTTCGATAACCTTTTGCCATCTTCCTGGCAAATTTAGTATTCCACGCTCATAGAACTTCTGGCCTTTATCAACCATGTGCGATTTTATAGCCTCATCATTGCCGAAAGTTTTACCATTTAAGGAGTTCTGCAAAGATCGAAATAAATGGTAGTCTGATGGTGCAAGGTCAGGGCTATATGGTGGATGCATCAAAAGTTCCCAGCCAAGCTCACTCAGTTTTTGGCGAGTGACCAAAGATGTGTGCGGTCTAGCGTTGTCCTGGTGGAATATGACACATTTACGATTGACCAATTCTGGTCGCTTCTCCTTGATGTCTGTATGCAATTTGTTCAATTGTTCACAGTAAACATCCGAATTAATCGTTTGATTCCTTGGAAGCAGCTCAAAATATACCACACCCTTCCAATCCCACCAAACAGACAGCATAACCTTCTTTTGGTGGATATCAGCCTTTGAAGTGGTTTGAGCTGGTTCACCATGCTCCATTTTTCATCTCCAGTTATGATTCGTTTTAAAAACGGATCGAATTCATTGCGTTTAAGGTGCATATCACAAGCGTTGATTCGATTTGTTAAATGAATTTCTTTCAATACATGTGGTACCCATATTAAAATTGACGCCAAACAAACAAATGTAAACAAAATTTCGCGCACTTTTTTTCTAAAGCAAGCTAAAAGTAATAGCTGATAACTGACAGAAGAAAGAATGCAACTACAGAGTCACAAGCCGTTGAAAAAATTTGTCAACGCTGACTATATTACTACTATATTACCGACAATTACTTTTTGGGCAACCCAATAATATTTGGCCTGGTCGAACGTAACGAGCAATTACTTGTTATACCCACCACCGAATTATGGGGGTATATTCATTTTGTCATTCCGTTTGCGACACATCGAAATATCCATTTCCGACCCTCTAAGGTATATATATTCTTGATCAGCGTAAAAATCTAAGTCGATTTAGCCATGTCCATCCGTCTGTCTGTTGAAATCACGCTACAGTCTTTAAAAATAGAGATATTGAGCTGAAATTTTGCACAGATTAATTTTTTTTGTCCATAAGGAGGTTAATTTAAAAGATGGGCTATATCTGACTATTCCTTGATATAGCCCCCATAAGACCGATCCGCCCATTTAGGGTCTTAGGCCAATAAAAGCCACATTTATTATCCGATTTCGCTGAAATTTGGAACAGTGAATTGTGTTAGGCCCTTCGACATTCTTCCTTATTTTGACCCAGATCGGTCCAGATTTGGATATAGCTGCCATATAGACCGATCCGCCGATTTAGGGTCTTAGGCCCATAAAAGCGACATTTATTATCCGATTTTGCTGAAATTTGAGATAGTGAGTTATGTTAGGTCACTCGACATGCTTCTATAATTTGGCCCAGATTGGTTCAGATTTGGATATAGCTGCCATATAGACCGATCTCTAGATTTATGGTTTTGGGCCTATAAAAAGCGCATTTATTGTCCGATTTCGCCGAAATTTGGGACAGTGAGGTGTGGTAAGACTTCCGACATTCTTATTCAATTTGGCCCAGATCGGTCCAGATTTGAATATAGCTGCCATATAGACCGATCTCTAGATTTAAGTCTTTGGGCCCATAAAAGGCGCATTTATTGTCCAATGCCGTCGAAATTTGGGACAGTGAGTTAAGTTAAACCCCCCAACATACTTCTGCAATATGGCACAGATCGGTCCAGATTTGAATATAGCTGCCATATAGACCGATCTATAGATTTAAGGTTTTTGGGTAATAAAAGGCGCATTTATTGTCCGATTATGTCGAAATTTGGGACAGTGAGTTGCATTAAGCTCTTCGACATTTTTCTGCCACTTGGCCTAAATCGGTCCAGATTTGAATATAGCTGCCATATAGACCCATATCTCGATTTAAAGTCTTGGCCCCATAACAGGCACATTTATAATCCGATTTCACTGAAATTTGATACAGTGACTTATGATAGGCTTTTCTACCGTATCGTATATGGTTCAGATCGATTTATTTTTAGATATAGCTACTAAAAAGATCAATATTTTGTTATACACAGTTGAACAATGACTTGTACTTATTAGTATTTGGTCCAAATCGGAACATATTTCGATACAGCTGCTATGGGGCATTTTCCACCGGCTATATACAGAGGTGGTGGGTATCCAAAGTTCTGCCTGGCCGAATTTAACGCCTTTTTACTTGTTTTATTTTAATTTTTTTTTTTTTTTGTTTGTTAGGGAGAAGCAAACTGTAGTTTGTTTTTATTAATCTGTGCCTTAAACTGGCGCAAGTATTTTTTCGCCACAACCTCAGAAAGCAATTATTGAAAAACACAATACTTACCTATTGAAAATTTATAAATTCCTGTTGAATTGTCATTCTATTTTCTTCTAGTTGTATGAATCAAGTTTAAAATTTTGTTCACAAATATTTATTATTAAATCAGAAATTTAATTTATTTCTAGCATTTGCCTGTAATTACTGTATTATCAAAGTAAATAACCACAAATAGTGTATCCACTCTATATGAAGTATTTATTCAAGTTTACAACTGCACTAAACATTTTTAATGATCAACACACAAACACACATTTGACGAGCTCTTAAAAAAATCAACAAACCAACAAAATCGCGTTAATAGCCACCACCTGCTACCGGTCATTGATTGGGCCAGCGCATATTTTAGTATTTATTCAAAGAGCACCTTTATGTCTGCATTCACAGACCCAGTTCACACGTAGTAAACTATAAATTTGTTATGGCCACCGCAAACCTGCTAACCAAATCTTTGGGTATATGCAAAAAAAAAAAAAAAAACAACGAAAGAGGCAAGCAGCAGGCTGACAGACAGACAGCCAACTCGCGTTTATTAAAAATTGCTTATTACACGAAATTATGGCTCATTTATGAGTGGCTGGATGCTAAACGTCGAAATGACTAACGAAAGTGTTAATAAAAATTGAGCGACTGATTGTGTCTGATGTTTGTCAACAGTTTTAGCCGAAAGGAGTTTCTCGTTTTATGGCCCAGTTCAAATAAAAACAACACACTAAATTTTATTTATTTATTTTATTTGGTTTTTTTGTTACTATTTTGAATTTTTTTTATAGGCTGCGATTGATGTTTTTGCTGGGTTTTTCTTTTTTGTTTTTGGGCGTGGGAGTATTCTTTTTTTATTTTATTTAGAATTTTTATTTTTACACAATTTTGCGCGTTACGAAAAATAAAAGTGTTCGTCGTTATTGGAAAACGCACGGATTGTGAATGAAGTGCGATTTTTCATTTGGGTGTGAATTGGTGTTAGATTCCTGGAACTGATTCACTCGCTCACAACTCACGCCGCGATATCACACACATTCGTCACTTTGCCGACTTTGCACAGACAGACAGACGGAAAGACAACCACGCCAACATCATCGTCACCATCACACAAAACACCACCTCCAACGGATATCAGCACCGTCAGATGGCTGTGCGCCAATCGAGAGAGGAAATAAATAAAGAAAAAAAAACTACACAAACATGTCAAACCGCACCAAAAGCGCCTGCAAGCAATGCCAATCTTACGTAACAAACTGAAATAGAAACAGTCAACATGACAAGCCTTCAACGGAATAACATTGGAGTTAACAACGCAACGAGCAATTCATAGGGAAAGTCCTTTTAAAGGGCCTTGTTTTGCATCGTCACATTGGGAAATAGGCAATACCCCCAACAGGTACTTTTTAAGTCAAATTTAAAGATCGGTGTATGTGGAAGCAGCGTCAGATTGGATGTTAGAAGCCATAACAAAACACTTAAGGGAAATTTCCAAAAAAAATCGGAGAGTAATTGCTTCTCTACTGAGTCACAAAGTCAAGTCAGGGATCACAATATTTGAACATGCCCTGATTTGAGTTATTTTGAGTCTAGACCGACATCAATTAGAAGTATTTGTGCAATATTTCGAGATCAGGCAATGGAGGCGATTCAGCTCCATTTGGAAGATGAATTGGAAGATGAAATAAAATCTATATCAGATAATGAACCGGTTTGAACCACAGTTCCCACGGATATTGTATGTTAAAATATTTCCGCCTCCATTTAGAAATAGGGATAAACTTCGAATATATCAATGAGTGCTGCCCAATTCATGTTAAAGCTCAATGACAAGGGAGCTCCTTTTAAAGCCGAGTACAAACGGTACGCCGCAGTGCGATAAAGATAAGTTTTTACTTGGCATAGTACCTTACAATAACTCCCCACGACTATAAGGTCGCTCCAGCGGCCTCTAAGGGCCCTTCTGATGACAGAAGGATTTGACGTTGTTTTTATCCAGTAACCATGGTTGTGTAGAGGAATGGTTCGGGGACTAAGAATTCCTGGATTTAAACTACTCAAGAGTAAGGGGAATAGGAGTCACGGAACCTGTATTCCTGCAAAAAGTAGTCTAAATGTTTTTTTTCTTTCGTCGCTTTGAATTGAAGATTCAGTTGTTGCCAGCCTTGGACTTTATAAGTCTCATTACTAGCTGGCTTCACTATATATGACACATGATTCAGTGATGCCGTCTCTAAGCTTTAATTTGCTGATTGAACCCGCTTTTGCAGTGAAAAAGACCTTCATTGTAGGAAGTGATGCACATCACCAAATATTGGGAAGTTCGGATATCAACGAAAGGGGTGAGCTGCTGCTGGAAGGTCCATACGGTTGAACTAAGAAAATACAAGGCGAGCTAAGAAAGGCTCAGAAAAAATACCGGGTGGAATTCTGCAATTCCGTGAAGGAAACATCTGAAGCCTCTAGACTAAAGAAGATCCTTTCCTCGAGACCCATTAGACAGGGATATATTCAGAAGACAGAGAATGTATGGACAATATCTAGTGAGGTAACACTACGACTACTCGTTGATACACATTTCGCTAGAAACTCTCCAACGGACAACGTGGTGCCAGAAGAGGTTGTCACAAGTATGCATTCGTCTGAGGTTATTTGGGAAATTGTTTCTGAGTCGAAAATATTTTAGGCGATAAAAATCGCCAGGCCTTTCGGGGCGACGCAGTCGACGAACGCTCCTGTAATGTTGTGGTACAGAGAGATGGCCGGTATAAGTATGAAAATCCTATATGGAGATCCGTATCGTGAAAAGACGAGGCTATTACTAAAAAGGAGTTAGAAGGAGGTCAGTATAGCTTTCGGTATCATAACAGGACACATAGGACTGCGAGCTCACTTAGGCAAAATCGGTGCGGCAAGAGATATCATATGTAGGGCATGCATGAATGATGATGAGACGTTGGAGCATTTCCTATGTCATTGCCTGGCTTTCGCGGCTAGACATGAACCAACTTAGGGGCGTGGTATGGAAAACAATCAAGGATTTTGTAAGTAGCTTAGATTTTCTCTTTCGCGGTTACTTTTTAGTATTAAAAGCGCACAACAAACCGATTCCTGGATTAGGTGTATGTCCATAGTGGCATGGGGTGAATTAATATCCGCATCCTCTTTTCACCTAACCGTACCTAACCTAACCTTAGTCTCCAGGTCCTGATGATGTATCACCACTTGAATTACAAGCTGTGTCCAACAGACCGCCTTTTTGGCTTAGGGAAATGTACTCTGCTTTTATCAGAATTTCTTATATACCTATGGGATGGAGGGTCACAAAGGTCATTTTCATTCCAAAAACAGGACAAACTTGCCATACGAAGGCCAAATATCCCCGGAGATCGCCTGTCTCGCCAACAGCCTGTATATAGCAAGGGCAAGTTCACTGAAACAGCACTTCACGACCTAATCGGCTACATAGAGGGTTCTTTCGCTGTCAAGAAATATACAATGGTAACATTGACATTGAAGGTGCTTTCTATAATGTAAAATCGACGTCGATCATGAAGGAGTTAGAGATTTTAGGCATCAACTCCACCGTAAGAAAGTTGATTAATAAGTTACTAAAAGATGCATTGCACCAAGCTTGGGATTTGTGGATGGGTCAGCAGAGGAACACCTCAAGGAGGTGTGCTGTCTTCTCTACTTTGGAACATTACCATAAACAATATATTATTGTCCCTGGAAGGAAAAGCTGTTAAAGAGGTCATGTATGCTCATCACGTGGCCCTACCTGAGCCGCTTTCTGGTAAAAAGTACTGTACCACTATTTCTGATAGAACCGCTTGGAACTAACATATCCCTGGCAAAAAAAGTGACATACGGATGGTTCCAAACTAGATGACCAGGTGGCCTTTGGGGAGTACTCTGAACAACTAGAACTGGTCATGTCGAGAAGGTTACCCGACCACTGCAATTCAAAAACCGATCTCGACTGTCACAGATCTCTCAACGAGATGGCTGAACAGTTCAATATTCACCTGTTCTGGGTGCCGGGCCACAGCGATATTCCAGGGAAATATAAAGCAGACGAGCTTCCGAGACTAGAAACTACCTACACATTCTAGGGGAACTGGAATCTGTATGTATACCTCTAGCCAAATTTAAGCTAAGTCTTCAGGATCTGGCCGGAAGGGCAACAAATGAGGGATGGTCACAAGGGGGGCTGAGAGCATTCCAAAATTGTGTGGTCTAATCTAAACTTGAAGAGGTCTACTGCTTTACTGTCACTGGCTAGAGCAGTCGTCTCAGTCATTGTGTCCGTCGTGACAGGTCACTGCCTGATCGGAAAACATCCTGACAGACTGAAGATTGCCAGTAATGAATTTGCCGAAGCTGTGAGGACGTCAAGGAAAAAGAGACTATAGAACAACTGCTATGTGTGTCACGCATTGGCGGTCAGAATGAGTTCTACTTTAGGTTCCCATTTCCTTGAGCATCTGTATGATTTAGCGGATGTGAACATTCGCAAGTTGTTGGGCTTTTTATTGTAAAGCGATCTGGATGGTTCAACTGCAGGAACTTCCTTCTTCTCTTCCTGTGGTATCCCAATGGACAAAAACGTCTAAGTGAGACTGATGGCAGACTGCCACTTTAACTTAACCTAGCAATTATTCATATTGGAAGCGCTTTCTATAATTTTAAACTAACGTTAATTATGAAGGAGCTGGAGTTTCTTGGCATCAATTTTACCATTAGAAAATGTATTAATAATTTACTAAACGTTGCACTACGGCAGGCTAGGGATGGCTCAGAAGTGGAACACCTCAAGAAAGCGTAATGTCTCCTTTGCATTTGTCCAGAGACAATAACCCTCTGGAAGAAAAAGGTATAAAAGTGCTATGCTGATAACTTGGTTATTGCGGTTAGGGAAAAGTTTATATTCCATGGTAACTGGAATCTGTGGGTATGTCTCTAGCGACATATAAGCAATGTCTTCAAGATCTGGCCCGAAGGTCAACTTCAAAATTTTCTATTTGCTGCCACTACCGCTTTGCTGTCATTGGCTAGAACAGACGTATCATTCATTGTGTCCGTCATGACAGATCACTGTCTAATCGGTAAGGAAGATTCAAGGTCCAAAGGGTCTAACCACCGCTGACCATTTTTTTATGTTCCTGCCAGGATTTGAGCCCAGGCGCATAGCGTCATAGGCGAACATGCAAACCTCTGCGCTATAGTGGCCTCCTCCAAAGGTTCAAAAATGTTTCGCTTTAGATTTAGAAATAATGGCTAAGCCACAAATAAGATGAGTTCAGCTAAAGTTGATGTTCGGACAATAGTGTCGCACAAAGAAAAAACAACATATTGAAAAAAGAAAGAAAGGTGGCCAGCCCCAGATCATATGAAGGGTGATTTTTTAAGCTTTTCTTATATAACAAAACACTCAAATACAAGATATAAACTGCACACCCAATTCATCTTTCATTTGTCCATTGTTTCACGAGCAGTGTGGCATAAGGAACCGTCTTGTCGAAACCATATATAAACCAAGCCCAACTCAACCATTTATGGTAATCAAAATCTTATATTATTGCTCAATATTGTTGGCCGTTGATGGATACTTTTCATCAATGGTCGTCGGGCCGATGATGCCATCAACACATTAACCACACCCAACTTACGTTTTCTGGGGATGCAGAGATAACTCTGCTGTTTTTCCCCCCATATGCGACAGTTTGCTTGTTTACGTATCCATTTAGAGAGAAATGAATTTCATCACTGAACACAATTTTTCAATAAAACAGTGGATTTATGTCTATTCCAGTCGTTTGTGAGTTTCTCCGTAATGAAATGACAGAGTTCACTGAACAGTTTTCACTTCCACAAACAGTTTTTCAGGAAATCTTATCAACAAGTTCTGCCAAACCGAAAATCTCATAAAATAGCATCTAGTAATGGTGCCTCAAAGAGGCCTTGGACCCTCTCAACCGTCAATGTCTTAGTACAAACTCAGTAAACAAATGGATACAAGTAACTGACAAACATAACCCAGCAACGACAACTTTTCCTCACAGTTGTCTACTATTGACGTTTGGTTGTATATCACATTGTTAGGCCTACAGAACACAATGTTATTCGATATTTTAGAATAAATCAACATAGAATGTAGGATGGTTAATTTATGATACCAATATCACGCACAGGCCCATAAGAGCATAACACATGTGCATTGAATTGTATAGAGTTCTGTTAGTGTGTGTGAACTTCTTTTACCAATACGCACTAAAAGTTTTATGGCTGCACGGATACATGTAGCCATATTTGCTTCTTATACATTGTGTGACAGTTGTTTCTGTCTACGTCCGTTTCCCTTTTGCATTTCTTTTCGGTTGTTCAATGTCCCAGTTACTTGTTTCCCCCCGGGATTTTTGCCAACGTTCTTTGGCGGTGCTATGAACATTTGGATGAATTCCATCTTATTTTGATTAACTTCGTGCCAGACGGGCGTTTTTTGTTCCATGGTTTTTATTTTGCAAAGCGCATGCTCATTTTTTGTTTTGAAAATACATTGCAGACACTGAAAATATACTTAATATATAAAGAAAAGAAATATGTAACCAAAATTTAAAGTCGGATAAATCTTGGATGCCCACAACTATGCGTTTTGACTTTGATGGTGCAATGTTCTATTCAAAACCAGTATCACTTTGGGCGTAATTAGCCAGGGTTTCCCCGTAAATCCAACATAAAATTGCAAATTTTGACTGTGAATATTCTTTTTATAGCCGAGTGCGAAAGGAGTACCGCTTTGCGACACCTCTGTGCAGAAAAATTTTTACATATCAGAGTACCTCACAAATGTTGCTAGCATTAGGAGGGAAAACCACTGGTAATTTTTTTATGGTCTCGACAGGTTTCGAACCCTGTCGTTCAGCGTCACAGGCGAACCTCTGCGCTGCGGCGGTCTCCACGCCAACATAATTAGATTAAATTGGTATTTTTTGAAGCTGTAGTGCATAGTACACTATGGACATACACCTAAGCCAGTAATCGGCTTGTTGTGCGCTTTTACCCCTTTAAAGTAACCTCGAAAAAGAAAATTTTAAGTTAGGAATTCCATGCTACTTAAAAAATCCTCAATTGTTTTCCATACCACTCCCCTAAGTTGGTACGTGTCTGGTAATCTGTCCCAACCTAAGTACCGGGGTCTTTTAGCCGCGAAAGCTGGGCAATGAGATGGGAAATGCTCCAACATCTCGTCGTCTTCCTCACATGCTATCACTTGCCGCACCGATTTTGCATAAGTGAGCTCGTTGTCCTATGTGTTCCATTATGACACCGAAAGCTATATTGACGTCCTTCTTACTTCCTTACAGTGAGAGTCTAGTCCTCACACGATCCGGATCACTCCATAGAATTTTCGTCGTCCTACCGACTGTTTCGCTGTTCCACAGTGTTACATGCGCATTCATCGCCCACGCCCTTAAATTGGACTACGTCGACCCGAAAGTTTTCGGGTTAACCAAGTTTATTGACGGCAGTTCTCTGGCCTTTACTGCCAAATCGTCTCCCTTTCATAACCCCTTACTCCCTTATGGCCCTGCTCCCAAAAGGTGCGGATTGTACCATCCTCACAGAATCCGTTAATCTCCTTCTAACACTCCAAGACTGTTCGCAACCTTACCTTCCTACTTGTTACTGTCTTATAGCCTTTTTACTGTCCGTAAAGATGTACACACTCAACGTTCTCGAGCTAGTACCACACCACCTTACTCATTCCGTGATCGCCCGTATCTCCACCTCCAGGACGGTATTGTGGTCAGGCAATCTAAAGCAGATCTCAGTCCCTTGGTTCCCAATGTAGGCGCCAAGCCCACTCTGTTCTCTAGCTTGGATCCATCCGTATACTATGATCTTCCAGATGGCAATACTAGGGTTCCGTCAGTCCAGGACTGTGCCGCTGGCAGCAGTGCCTCGCACTCGACCTCAAGTGTTGTCACAGGTATCCCATCGGAAACCTCCCTTTCTTCCAGGTTTCCTGTCGTTGCCTCGATTATACCGCAATGGAATGAGCTGCTCCCATCGCTTTAAGTCTCATAGACGCATTGGCTGTCTCACACTTTCTCTGTATGCCAATGGGTCGGATACCTAGAATAGTCTCCAGTATCCTAGTGGGCGTGGTCCTCATCGCTCCGCCTATGACAAAACAACATGTTCTTTGAACCCATTGTATGGTCCTTATGTTGCACTTTTTCTCCATAGCAGTCCACCAAACTACTGAGGCGTAAGTGAGTGTTGGTCTAATCACGCGCCTGTAGAGCCAGTGGACTATCCTAGGATTCAGGCCCCATTTCGAGCATACGGCCCGTCTACATAGTTCCCAACATCTGTGAGCCTTCTCTGTACGCTCCTGAATGTGACACTTCCAATTTAGTTTCCTGTCCAAGATTACACCAAAGTATTTGACCTTATCAAATATCGAAATCGTCTTATTGAGGAAACGTGGTGCGTTAAATTGGCCCACCTTCGTCTTCGTTATGAACAGCCATATTTCAATCTTTTCTGGGCTAACATTGAGACCCCTGGGCCTTTCCCAATCATATGCCATATGCAAGACCCTTTCGCCTCTTCTGCATAGCTGGTTCGGATCCTTACACCTTAGAAGCACTATTACATCGTCTGCATAGCAGACGGATTCAAATCCCTCCTCAGTCAGCATCCGTAATAGTTTACTTATGGTTGTCACCCATAGGCGATAAAATGTCCCTCCCACCCCCCTTTGGCGTGACCTGTACCACTTTCTCCCCTATATTTATGTCATGGGACCCGCAATTTACTCCATCTTTCTCCTTATCATGGTATCCACTATACGTTCCATGGTTTTGAGTGGAAAGGACGTAAGGCTTATGAGCTGCCAATGCATCGAAAAAAAGTCACATACTTTGAAGAAGTTCGGTCCAATGATGCCACCAACACATAAACCGCACCAAATTGTGGCTTTTTCTCGATGCATTGGTAGCTCTAGCAAGACCCATAAGCCTCCTTTCTACTCAAAACCATGGAACGTATCGTGGTTACCATGATAAGGAGTAAGACATCTAGCGAACTGCTCAAATATAAACACCATGCCTTTATCTAGGAATGGTTGGTGGAGAATGCCATGCACGAAGTTTTGCATAAAATAGAAGAATCCTTCGATACCAAGACGTTCATATGCTAAGGAACAGATAGATAAATAGTGGATCCCATGACATAAATATAAGGTAGAACCAGATATCTGACCCATAGACATATGGATTTAGTGTGAGGCAGCCACTGCGATTATGAGACTTAAGGCGAATGGATAGGAGCAGTATGAAGGGGCAGATCACACCATACCTGGGAGGAATGGAAGAGGTTTCCGATCGTATACCTGGAACGACACTTGAGGACGATTGCGACGCACTGCTGCCAACGGAACTCTGGTACTGCCATCTGCAAGTTCATGCTAAAGGGATGGATCAAAGCTAGAGGTCAGGGGGGTCATCAGGGCAATAACAACCAGGACGGTAAGGTTACGACCAACCTTGGAGCGTAAAAAGGTGATTGACTCCCTCTCTGAGGATGGATGGATGGAGTGAGGGTAATGAAAGAGCAGATGATTTGGCATTGCCGCCAATAGACTTGATTAATCTGAAGTCTATCGGGGCGGCGCAGACCTAATTATGGGGAGATCCGGATGGTGAGAAATTCCCACAAATTCAGTGGGACGTCTCATTGTTATTAAGGATGAAATAATTATTTTAACTTCAATATTATTTTAAAGGTTACTTAGATTTTCTCGGTGAAACTCGAATATTGCCTTTCTACTGTAACAGTTTCCCAATGCGGCTGTCTTTGCTCGTACATAATAAGGCTTGGTAAAAGCTCTGATTTATAGATCCCATCTCTAAAAAGTTTTGCTGAGACAAAGTTTTCATTTGTGGCTACCGTTTTGGGGCCCCCCGTACGGCCGAGGCTAAAATGTCCGACTAAAAATAAAATGTCAGCAGTGGTTTTCCCCTGTTCCTTAATGGAATGTTCATCGGCATAATTTTTGGCTAACATTTTCTGGTTATTTTTGTTCAGTGTACAATATATGTGGCAAAATTAAACCTTGCGCAATGAAAATATTTTACGTGCAAAAGGAAAACAGCCCCTAAACATCAACCACCAATAGTTAACGAGAAAACAAAGTTGCAGAGGCCATTGCTGACGAAGATATTTGATGAAATACTCCCATAAATATGGGGGTGAATACTCAGTGGCAAAATTTTGCCATAAGAAGGCTATAAAAAAAAGCCAGCAAAATAAACAGCCGGGGGATGAAAAATCATGAAGCGAATGTAGGAAAATGTCGGCAATATTTTCTGAAATTATGACCAACACCTACAATGCACATCAGCAACTGCAAAGTGCTCTTAAACTTTAATTGAAAATACTCCACATTGTAATCTGCTAAAATGGAATAGAAGGATGGGGCCGGGAGAGATTAAAAAATTTCTCTTCGACTGATTCAATTAAATTCTTGTTAAGCCATACAGAAAATTGGCTTATTTCATGAGTTTCATAAAAGAAGCTCTCATGAATATGGTCACGTTCGTATTTATTCCTAAAAAATCTTTTTTTATTTGCCCTTATGCATCTTAATTTGAAAGCGAAATTAACTTCATTTGAAGTTATCTACGAACTTGCAAAATGTTAAGTGATAATAGTGGAATGTTGTTGAAATGCCTTTAATCGTGTGCAGTTCTTTACACAACTGAATGCCGCAATTGATAGTCATTACAAAAGTGTGCCTCTGAATTAGGGAATGGAAGAGCTAGCGACATTCTAATGGCATTGGTAAATACAAAATAATTGCGAATGTTAACAAAGGTATGTTATTTAACATTTTAACACCTTCAATCGATTGCAAATATTTTGCCGCCATTCGTACCACACAATAACGGAAAAATGAGGACTGATATTTTAAGTTAATGTTCAAACATTGGGATAGGAGCCCAACATTAGGACAGTGTATAAAACTTCCTGTGAATGTGATAATGAAGAGCTGAAAATTAAAACTGAATATTTCAGATAATTGGTTTTGTATTATTACTAAATCGTTTTATGTGAATTCGAATTGTTCCTCAATCCAAGAATTTTCATCATTTTGTTGTCGCATAAAAGTTTAGATCACTGTGCCCCTTCCAGCCTTTAAAATCATTAGCCGCAACCAACGTTGTGACTGCACTGAAATTGTGAATAGTGGATGGCGAGCGAACGTTATGTTTATCCAACAAATGCATATTTCCTTGTTAGTCTTTCATACGCAAGTGTTAAAATGTACTTAGCGACGGAAATACAATGATTGAATATTGGGTAGTGTGACAAAATCTATGCAACTTGTGGCCAACAAGTTAATATTGAACAACAAATTTTCAAGAGAAAAAAAAATTAAAGAAATAAGTCGATAACATATCCTATAACATTGGAAATCAAAAATAACATTAACCATTAAAAGCGAAACATAAAAGCTAAACGTTGCAAATTTGCCCATTAACATTCCATTAAGGAATAATGGCAAACTACTAATATATCAATGAGTGCTGTACGATTCAAGTTTTAAGTTCAATCATAAGGAACCCTCTTTTATAGCAGAGTACTAACGGCATGCCAAAGTGTGACACCTCTTTGGGGAGAATTTTTACATGACATAATCACTGCTGAAATTTTTCTACTATTCTAGCCAATATTAGAACCCAGGCATTCAATATCTAGGCGGACAAGCTAACCTCTGCCCTAAATATTAAAAGTAACAATTGTCGGCGAACGCAGGGTTTACCCGCCATCTTGAACTAAGATATCAAGAACTTGAACTTTCCATTAATAGGCAAGGGCAAACATCTCTCAATGTGTACCGTCCGATTCAAGTTTTAAGGTTAATGACCCTCTTTTTACAGCCGAGTCCGAAAGGCGTGGCGCTGTGCGACAAATTTTGGGAAGAAGTTTTTACATGACATAACCACCGCTGAATATTTTCTGATCTTCTCGCCAGTATTCGAAACCAGGCATTCATTGCCATAGGCGGACATGCTAACCTCTGCGCTAAATGTTAAAAGTAATAAATTTCAGCGAACACTGGGTTTGCATGCCATCTTGAACTGTGATATTAACAACATAGTACAAAATCCGACGAATCTATACGACTTTAGGTTTCATTCTCTCTTATATTGAGCATTTGAACATTCTGAATATTTAACCATTTAAACCATGGACACCCATCAGCTCCTGTTGCCTTGTTATTCAATCTATTGACCGTTATTACACCCTCTTCAATAGGAGACCTTCAGAAACCGTTCGTTTTGGCAAAATTCTCTAATATTAATCTAATGCTATTCTTGGCCGGCCACAATTCTTCTTCGAATTGACTGACATTTTAAGCATTGAGATTCTTTGTGACTTTTAAAATCTATTCTGTTTCTCTTTTCATTCAGAAATCAATATAATCAAGTAAAATAAATACCCGGGCCCGGATGGCATATCGACACTTGTCTTGCTCATGTGTTCTTCGACACTTGCGCGTCCATTACACAATCTTTTCAACCTTGCCTACTGTGCGGGAGTTTCCCCGGTGCATTGGAAGGTTGCGAACGTTCAGCCAAGACCCAAGAAATGGGAGGCGAACAACCCTGCGAATTATCGACCAATTGCAATATGCTCCGTTCTCTCCAAGGTTATGGAGAGAATGGGCAATCACCATCTTGTGAGGTATTTAGAGTCTAATGGCCTTCTTAGCAACCAACAGTATGGATTCCGCAGAAATCGCTCTACGGGCGACCTCATGGCATTTTTGTCGAAAAGTTGGGGTCGCTCAATCCACCAGTTTGGTGAGATTGATTTTGATATCTCCAAGCCATTTGATAGGGTCTGGCACGGTTCACTACGGTTTGCATTTGGTGTCGATAATGGCTTCGTTCTATTTATTTCCAGCTTTCTCAGAGATCGCACAATACGAGCCATTATAGATGGGTTCTCATCTCTTTTTCTTATTTTCATCAACGATCTGTTGAGTCAGACATCGAATCCGATCTACTCATTTGCGGATGACAGTAATCACTGCCATTCGTACTCATGCGACCATAGGCCAAGTCTTCGAGAGATTGAAAACAAGAGGCGGGCTACGGACGATACTTTCCAGGATTAACTAGCCATTACTTAGTGGGGTCGAATGAATCGAGTAGATTTTAAAGCACGGAAGACTCAGTGCTGTTTGTTTAGATGTTGAGCAATTAGAAGCTCTTGATGTTCTGGGAATAAAAATACAAATTGATGTCCGTTGGGCTTAATATGTATTAGAAGTGTCTAAAGAAGCACTAAGTGCTTAGACTTCCTTAAACGGTGTAGGAATTACTTCACTTCTTCTGATCTTCTTAACATTTATACCACTTTCATAAGGGCGAAAATAGAGTACAACTCATATGCATGCCTGGAGCTTATCAATCAATCATCCCTGGAGCTACTAGGCCGTGTACAGAGGATAACGATGGCGTTGATTGGGGACAGTAGGGTATCCAACTCTATGCCTTTTTTGAAAATCGTCCTAATGTGGGTTGTTTGGAGCTGTTCTATCGATACTTTCATGGTGTGTGTTCGTCTGCTATTCGTCTTCTTATTCCTAATATAAGGATATTTTTTAGAGATACTAGACAGCGGACCGGAGAATGCATTATAAAGAGAATTCTTATTTTGCCCGAACCGTTCGTATGTGGAATCGACTTCCGGCTAATGTTTTTCCCACCCACTATGACATCCAGAGATTTAAGACAAATGTTAATAAACACTACATCCTTTCCTCCTCTCCAATTCCTAATTTCCAGTCGCTAACGCAATGCACTGCATTCAAAGAGGGCATCCTCTGCGTGTTGATTGATAGAGAAAAAACAAGCATGCTCAGTTCGTCCGGGCCGAATTTTATATACCCTCTACCATGGATCGCATTTGTCATGTTCTTTGAATGAAGTTTTTCAAAATTTCATGCAAAGCGAGTAAAAATTTCGCCCTCCAGTGGCTCAGAGTTTCAAATTGGGAGACGAGTTTAAATGGCAGCTACATCAGGTTATCAACCGATTTAGAGCATAATTGGCACAGTTGTTGGAAGTCATACCAAAACGACATAAGCAAAAAAAGCCATATTGGATTAGAATTGCGCCCTCTAGAAGCTGAAGAAGTCCAATCGCGAGATCGGTTTAAATGCGGCTATATAAGATTATTGGCCAAATCGGATAAGAATTGCGCCCTCAAGAGACTCAAGAAGTCAAGATCCCAGATCGGTTTATATGGCAGCTATATCAAAACATGGACCAACCGACCTACACTAATAAGAAGTATTTGTGTAAAATTTCAAGCGTCTAGCTTTACTCTTTCGAAAGTTAGAGTGCTATCGACAGACGGACGGACATGACTAGATCGGACATGCATTCAATAAACTAGATTAAACCGAAGCCTTTCGAGGCGATGCAGTCAGAGTTAAGGGTGTGGGCCACGAATATTGTGGAACATCGTAACGGTCGGTAGGACGACAAAAATCCTATGGGGAAATCCGGATCGTATGAAGAAGAGGCTATTAGTGAAATGAAGTAAGATGGAGGTCAGTATAGCAAAGGACTACGAGCTCACTTATTCAAAATCGGTGCGGCAAGTGATAGTATGTGGAGTGCATATGGGGAGGATGATGACACGTTGGAGCATTTCCTATGTCATTGCCCGGCTTTCGTGGCCAACAGACACTGGCATTTAGATGGGCACACAATACCAGACATGAAACAACTTAGGGGCGTGGTATAGAAAACAATTAATTTTTTATAAATGGCACAGAATTCCTGACTTAGAGTCTGTTTTTCGAAGTTACTTTTTAGTATTTTGAGCGCACAACAAGTTTAGTTTTCAGTAAAAACGACGCACAGTGGGAGAAAATCAAAAAAATTCAAAAATCTGCCGCGTGAGAACGGGTTGAGATATCTCTTTGAAATTTGGAATGGTTACAGCTGAGGTGTTAGCTAGGCTTCATGTTTCCGGGCACCTTTTGATGGACCCCTAAAGTTGGCCACCTTGGTATTTCGAAAATTTTTTCGGGCTGCCAAATCTTTATTTGTGGTCTGATTTTCAAAATTTTTGCTGAATAGTGCTAAAAAATCCCTATGAAAAAGTCCCTTGTAGTCAAGTATATCTCCCTGGTTTCACAAATATACGAGTTTTAATTTTTATTTGTTGAAATTTTAGCCGAGATCGGCTTCGAAAGAGATTTATGGTGTCATGAATGCATTTGTGATTCAATTTTCACTTTTGTGCATGATTTGAATTTGCGACAAAATTTACAATAGCTTTGCCGCAACAAGTGACCACTTCTGATTATCCAGTTACAAGTTATACAGTTTGGAAATCAAAACATGGAAAAAATGTCAATTTTGAAACCATCTTTGCCCACAAGGGGTATTTTGGGGATTTTTTTCAAGCTAATTTTTTTTTTTTTGGGCTGATTTCCTTACTCGATGTAGACAACTATCTTTGAAAGACCTTACCAACGCAACAATTCTTCGACATTGATACTAATGTAGGCATATAAAAGCCGAGATCAATTGGAATACTTTACCACGCAAGGAAATTTATGATATTAATAACCACAGTTCTCCATCTTTTAGCCAATTTTATGATAAAAGATTATGTTCCCATTAACTATTGGGTTGTTCACTAAGTATTTTAGTTTTCAGTGCAATTTAATTACGTTTTATTATTGTGTAAAACATTATATTTTGATGCTAAACCTGATGCTATCTTTTGGGCAAGAGATTAATTTTACGCTGAAGCTTCGAAATCATTCGAAGGCGTTCGATGTAGATGTCCAACGGTCGTCTTAGACAAAATAAAATTTCAACAATTTCTCGAGTTGTTGTTGACCAATGACTTTATTTTTTTATCCATATTTCCCTCAAGAGCCCTACCAGGATGTTACCATTCTCAAGAACGAAATTTTCCAAACCAATTTTTTTCGTTAACAAATCTTCTTTTTCACATCACATAATTTTCGCCTTGCTTCATTTGCATTTTTATTATTTTGATAGTAAAACAATAAAAATGCCGAAATTGCTGGTTTCGATCTTCCATTTTCGGACGCTAAACAAAACTATTCCAAATAATTGAAATGAAATGAAAAAACGTAAACACCAGTTGTTACACATCGATCGAAAGAGATTTATGGTGTCATAAACTTTCGATTTCCACTTATCCTTATTTCCAAAAAAAAATCGGAAGATATCAAAAAGGCGTAGCGAACATTCAACTTAAATATTTTGACTTGTGAAAAGGTAACCGACATGTAAACATCGTCAAAGTCTACACAACCTACCTTTGGCTTAGAAAGGACTTACCTATGGAAAGAAAAATATCACACTTTATGCTTGATTTGCATATGGTGCACACTGTCATCTCTTCTACACCTTTGATCTCGTCCCCATGCTGTTTTATTTGTTTTTTCAGGTAAATGTGCTTTGTAAGGTGTTATCTGTGGCTAGCTGCATTGCGGTTGTTCAAGGCAATTGACACTGACAGTTGACCAAGTTTCTTAGCCACATTCACCTTGAAGCACGGTGTGTATATAAAACCAGTAGAACATTACATAAATAGTAGTGCTATCTGTAATATAGATTTGTTTATAATAATAATGACAGTGATCTCAAGAGACATAAGAGAAGCGTTCATGCCAAATTTCGTGAGTATCGATTAACAAATGACCATATTTTATTGCAGTTGTAGTCAAATTCGGACGAAAATATATACTATGGGAGCTATATCTTAATCTGAATCGGTTTTCACCAAAATTGATACACATAATGGAAGTCGAAAACGAAAATATAGTATAAAATTTAGAAAAAATTTTTAAGAAATATGATGATACACACGCACAGAAAAAATATGGTTGACGTAACCATATTTAGGCAGCATAATATATATATATATATATATATATATATATATATATATATATATATATATATATATATATATAAAATCAAATATTTTCGCTGCGTGCATATATGTGTATATATTTATTTATTTCTCTGCGTAGCAGGCAGCCGGTATTAATTCTTAAAAACCAAATTTTCTTGTTAAGGTGTAGGTAAATAAAAGGTATATAATAGAAAGGTAGCAAGCATACACAATTAATTTGTAATAAAAACGTGTTAAGTTCGGCCGTGCCGAACTTTGGATACCCACCACCAAGGATATTATAATCATCCTATTTTATTATAACTCCACGACTATATCCAAAGTTATATCTTTATAGGGGCTGGTCTCGATCATATTTTATTCAGGTCCCGAAAACTCATACAAAAGTAATAGTTTCAGCGATTTCAGGCAAGAAATCCGATTGGATTAAGACCCTTAATTAGAAGATAGGTCTAAATGACAGCTATATCTGTATAGTATGATCTTATTCATATTCGGATGGGATGTCGAGAAGCTTAAATAACTCACTATTTCAAATTTCAACGAAATCGGGTAATAAATAAAGACACCTAATCGCCATATCGGCCTATATGACAGCTTTAGCTAAATATCGTTCGATCTTTATAATATCTGGGTCAGATAGCGGGAGGCTTAAAACAACTCATTGATTCACATTTCAGTGAAATCGGGTAATAATTTAAGCTTTTATGGGTGTCAGACCCTAAATCGACATATCGGTCTATATGGGAGATATATCTAAATATAGTCCCATCTGAACCTTATTCAGGTCGGATGTCGGGAGGCTTAAAATAACTCACTGTTTCAAATTTCAGCGATATCGGGTAGAAAACGCTGCTTTTATGGGTTCCGATCCATAATCCGATCTGAATCATATTTGGTTTGGATAAGGAGAGGCTTAAGACAACTCAATGTTTTAAATTTCAGCGAAATCGGGTAATAAATGCAGCTTTTATGGGTTCCAGACCCTTAATTGGTAGTTCGGTCTATATGGTAGCTATATCTAAATATAGTCCAATCTGAACCATACTAAGGTCGGGTGTCGGGAGGCTTAAGGCAACTCACTGTTTCAAATTTCAGCGAAATCGGATAATAAATAAAACTTTTATGGGCTTCAGGTCCATTATGGGCAGATCGGTTTATATGGCAACTATATCTGAATATAGTCCGAACTGACCCATTTTTGGGTCAGATGTTGGGAGGCTTAAAATAACTCACTGTCAGGTAATAAATGCAGCTTTTATGGGCCTTGGACCCTTAATCGGCAGATCAGTCTATATCGCTGCTATATCTAAATATAGTCCGATCTGAACCATATTAAGGTCGGATGTCGGAAGGCTTAAAACAACTCACTGTTTCAAATTTCAGCGAAATCGAATAGTAAGTAAAGCTTTTATGGCCTTCAGATCCTTTGATCTGCGACCGTATAAAGTATATATATTCTTGAACGTTTGATCATTTGAGTCGATCTAACCATGTCCGTCCGTCCGTCTGACGAAATCACGATAGCGGTCGAACACATTAATCAATAATGGCGTCAAAACGCTGCAAAGTGACAGATACCGAAAAAAAACGGGTGATTTAAATTAACACCTCTTTTTGGAAACCCCTTTATTTATTCTTAATCTCCTTAACATGCTGAGTCGTTATAGGAATGTTTTAAAGGAATAAAGATAACTGCTTGAAATTATGCCCCTATACTTCTTGTCGATGTAGGTAATTGGGGATTACAAATGGTCCGTATCGGTTCAAATGTAGATAACTCCTGCATATAAAACGATGGTTTGACGTTTTCAGCCCCTATAAGCTTAATTGTTCATTCGAATTGCCCGAAATTTGCACAAAGGCTTCTGTTATGACTTCTAACATTTGTGTCAAGTATGGTCTGAGTCAGTCAATAACCTGATATGGTTAGGTTAGGTTAGGTTAAAAAGAGGGTGCAGATATTAATCCGCTCCATGCCACTATGAAAATATACCTAAGCCAGTAATCGGCTTGTTGTGCGCTCTAAAAACTATTAAGTACTATAAAAAGAAAATTTTAAGTTAGGAATTCCGTACTACTTACATAATCCGGGAAAGCCGGGCAATGACAAAGGAAATGCTTCAACGTCCCATCATCTTCCCCGCATGCCCTACACATTTTATCACTTGGCGCACCGATTTTACATAAGTGAGCTCGTAGTCCTATGTGTCCCGTTATGATACCAATAGCTATACTGACCTCCTTCTTGCTTCCTTTCAGTAATAGCCTCGTCTTCTCACGATCTGGATCACCGCCATAGGATTTTCGCCGTCCTACCGACCATTTCGCTGTTACATACGTCGCGCATCGCGAATGCGCATACGTCGCCCACTCCCTTAACTCGGACTGCGTCGACCCGAAAGGTTTCGGGTTAACCAAGTTTATTGACGGCAGTCCTCTGGCCTTCACCTCCAAATCGTCTGCCCTTTCATTTCCCCTTACTCCGTTATGGCCTGGCACCCTAACGATGCGTATTTTCCCATCCTCAAAGAAGGCGTTAATCTCCATCTTACACTGCAAGACTGTTCGTGACCTTACCGTCCTGGTTGTTATTGCCCTTATGTCAATTTTACTGTCGGTAAAGATGTTCACATTCGACGTCCTTGCGTTAGCACCACATCACTTCACGCATTCCGTAATCGCCCGGATCGCCGCCTGCAGGACCGTATTATGGTCAGGCAGTCTAAAACAGATGTCAGTCTCTGAGTTTTCAATGTAAACCCCCAGGCCCACTCTGTCCTCTAACTTTGATCCATCCGTGTAATATGATCTTCCATATGGCAATACTAGGGTTCCGTCAATCCAAGACTGTGCCGATGGCAGCAGTGCCTCGCACTCTACTTCAAGGTTAATCTCAAGTATCCGATCGGAAATCTCTCCCCTTCCTTCCAGGTTTCCTATCGTCGCCTCGATTGTACCGCGATAGTATGAACTGCTTCCATCCTCAATCCTTTCTCCCATCGCCTTAAGTCTCATAGCCGCAGTGGCTGCCTCACACTTAATTTGTATGTCAATGGGTGGGATATCTAGAATAGTCTCCAGTGCCCCAGTGGGCGTGGTCCTCATCGCTCCGTCTATGCCAAGACAACATGTTCTCTGAACCTGTTGTATGGTCCTTATGTTGCACTTTTTCTCCATAGCAGTCCACCAAACTACTGAGGCGTAAGTAAGCATTGGTCTAATCACGCTCCTGTAGAGCCAGTGGACTATCCTAGGATTCAGACCCCATTTCGAGCCCGTCTACATAGTTCCCAACATCTGTGAGCCTTCTAAGTACGCTCCTGAATGTGACACTTCCAATTCAGTTTCCTGTCCAAGATCACACCTAAGTATTTGACCTTGTCAGATATCGAAATCGTGGTGCGTTAAATTGGCCCACCTTCGTCTTCCTCGTGAACAGGCATATTTCAGTCTTCTCTGGGTTAACATTGAGACCTCTGGGTCTTGCCCAGTCATATGCCATATATAAGACCCTATCGGCCCTCCTGCATAGCTCGTTCGGATCTTTACCTCTTGAAAGTAGTATTACATCGTCTGCGTAGCAGACGTGTTCAAATCCCTCCTCAGTCAGCATCCGTAATAGGTCATTTGTGGTGGTAACTCATAGAAGTGGCGATAAAATGCCCCCCTGTGGCGGGCCCTATGCCACTATCTCCCTTATATTTATGCCATTGGACACACAATTTATCCACCTTTTCCTTAAAATATGGTTTATCCAGTCTCTAGGGACCGGGTCCACCCGGTACTGGTCTAAGGATTGGATCAGTGTGTCGCTCCGCACATTGTTTAAAGCCCCCTCGATGTCAATGCATTCCGCCAGTCTGTACGTTTTGGCATCGAAGGATTCTTCTATTTTATGCACAATCTCGTGCAGGGCAACCTCCACCAACCTTCCATGGTACGTTCCATGGTTTTGAGTAGAAAGGACGTAAGGCTAAAGGGTCTGTAGGCCCTTGGTGTCGAATAACTTGCCTTGCCGGGCTTGGGTATAAATATCCCTGCCTCCTGCCTGGCTTTCGGGGTATATGAAAGTCCTAGGCACACTGTGAAAATGTTGGCCAGACGAGGCGCCAGATCTGCCTCTTTCTGCAGTAACGCCGGAAATATTCCATCAGGTCCGGGTGACTTAAATGGTTTGAAGCTTCTCAAGGATTCCTTCACCATAAATTCCGTTATTATAAACCTTCGATCAACGTCATTATTCCATGATTCCGGTGTCTCCGTGAGTGCCGTCGTATCCTGTGGAAAATGGGTTTTCATCAAAAGCCTCAACATGTCCTCCGTTGTCTCTGCTTTCACTCTCATCTCGTCTACTAAAGTTTCAGTTTGTACATGGGTTTTTATCTTGGCGGCGTCATTAACGCTATCGACCTCTTCGCAGAAAAGCTTCCAGGAGGCACGTTTTGCCGCTCTGGTAATCTTATTGTATTCCTTGAGCCGTGTGTAATACACATCCCATTAAACATCCGCTTTTTTACGACGTGCTCTGTTAAAAAATCTGCGGACCTCTTTCCCAATATCTCCGCGGTCATCCAGGGTTTTTCTTGGGCTGATTTCTTTTCCCGAAGAGAACAACTATCTTCGAAGGATCCCACCAGTGCAGTCGTAATCCTGTTGACATTCTCCTCAATCTCTTCTATGCTTGTACAATCTAAACTATCTTGCCCAAGTCTTCTTCTGGTTAGTCTTCCGAATTTTGTCCAGTTGGTCTTCAACTTATTCCGGAAGCTTATCGAATTCGGCGCTGGCCATGCTATTCTAAACCTAATGTAGCGATGGTCAGAGAAAGAGTGTTCCATGGAGACCCTCCAATCCCGAACCTGATATAGCCCCCATATAAACTGATCCGCAAATTTAAATACTTGAGCAATAGATTCCTTAATTTTTGACGATTTTGGCTGAAATTTGGTATGTGAAAGTCACTTGAACTCCCTAACTCTCCTATATTTGATCGCAAACCGATCCACGGCCTCGACTTCTTGAGCCCCTGAAGGCTCAATTGCATCCGATTTGATTGTAGCAAAATGATTTAAATACAAAATGAGTAAATAAGGATTAATTTTTAGTGGTATCTATGGAGTTGGGTACAATTGTCCTCCTACGATGACACCAAATTTTACTCAGGTAGGTCCATAAATGGATGTAGACCGTATATAAACCCATTCCCGATATGAGTTGTTGAGCCTCTAAAAGCTTCAATTATTCGAAAGCTTCAATTATTCGAAAAGCTTCGATTTCTGCGAAATAATTCAAATGAAAACTGAGTTATTCGTATTAATTGTTAGCATAAGCCGTGACATTGGTTATCTGAGAATCATCGGCCTGGCTGAATTTCCAGGGTTTCTTCTAATATGTTATATACTTTTGGTATACTTAACAAGGTTGCCACCAGTCCTAAACAATTCGGGCTTAGTTTCTGTTCTGTTACGTAACAATAAGGAGATGAGACCAGAGAGAGAATACGTTCTTGACTGAGCGCAAAATGTTTCGGGCAGGTACACACCATATAAAAATCATATCTTGCCTTATAATGATACATAAATGACGAAACATTTATATCTACATATATTAAATATTTTTCTGAAATTACAAAAAACCAGACTCATATTTAAAATATCAGACTAAAATCACTTTACCTTCTCGGTTTCATATAAGGTTGGGCTTTTCTTAAAATTTATATCTGACTGTTTTCTAGTCCCATTCAAATCAGTTTCACTCAACTTACCTTTCCAGTAATTTTCATAAAGTTCGCTCCATACATTTATTAAATTTTTGCTGTGGATGGCGGAATACTTTAACCATATTACACATTTTGTTTTGAATTTCACAAACTCTAACTGAATCGAGGCGCCAACATTAGTCTATATCTCCCTTCCTCTACCGTATCATTATTTGTTACGATTTTTTTCTTTAGGCCATTTTTGGGGGTTGAGGCCAAATGTTAACCATGGTAATGGCGCGCCAACAACGCCGTATCGTTAGTATTGCTGATGACAGCGGTGTTGGTTGGCATGATGTGAAATGGTGGAAATGTGGTGGTGGATATTATTTATTTTTATGGCAAATAATACTGCAACACATGCCACTTCGAAATGAAAATGGAAAAACTCTCATTTTATTTCGCCATAAACATTTATGGCTGCCTCAAGATGAGAAGTGAACTCCATTAGTTATGATGATAGCATAACCATCCTAACCCCCAAACCCCCTGACACACACTCAGAATCCTATGAGATATGTGAAAAGGAGCACCGCCTTATTTTCCACCATTATGGAATGCTTGCCAGCATTTCCGAACATTAAATGTATCCCTTAACTTTTCTTTTTCATTACTACAGCATCCTGTATTTTCCATGAGATTGCACTGAAAGAAATCGTATTGAGAATGGCGAAAACTGGAATATTAACTGTGTTGAACGCTGTTCAACAAACCATTTTCTTCAATATTAAACAGTCAAAATGTTTGGTCAGGCTGAATCTTTGGAACCCACCACCATGGATTCTGCAAAAAAAAATCCACAAATGAACTTAGTTAAAGACATATGGTGTTACAAAATGAAGCTTTTTGGGGCTGTAGATGACTAAATAGGAGATTGGTTTACATGGAAGCTAAATCAGGTTATAGACCGATGTAGGCCATACTTGGTATAATTGTTGAAAGTCGTAACAAACACTCCGTGTAAAGTTTCAGCCAAGTTAGATAACAATAGGGGCTTCCAGGGGCTCAAGATATCAAATAGGGAAATCGGTTTATATGGGAGCTATGTTAGGATATTGACCAATTTAAACCGTGCTTCGCATGAGATATATAAAGTTATAAACCGATATGGACCATACTTGGCACAATTGTTGGAAGTCATAACAAAACACTATGTGCAAAATTTCGCTGTGCGGTTTCTAGGGGCTTAAGAAGTAAAATCATTAGATCAGTTTATATGAGAGCAATATCGAAATCTAAATCGATATGGCCCATTTGCAATCTTCAAGACCTACACCAATACGAAGTCTCTATGCAAAATGTCAAGCTTATATATATATTCGCTGTGCCGCTATCGTGATTTCGACAGACGGAGGTACTGACTGACATGGCTAGATGGACTTCAAATGTCAAGACGATCCATAATATATATACAATGTGGGTCTCAGATCAATATTTCAAAGTATTACAAATGCAATGACCAGGTTAGTATACTCATTCATTTTCTTATAGATATATTTATATACATTTTTCACTTCCACGGTTTCAGACTGCTGATTGCCATTTCATCATCGAGAAAAAAAGCGTTCAGTATATAAAGGATATAAGCACATCTTATATAAGAAAAAAACGTTTTTAAGAAAATTTTTCAAAACAACATGTCATTTTTCTTTTCTTAGATCTTTCATTGCAAAATGATTAAATATAAGAAACAACTCTCAAAAGAAACAAACACATACAAGAAATATTTTTAAAGCTGAACACTCCACTTCGAAAAATTTTCTCTATGAACTTTTTAATTGTGAGAAATCGGTGTGAATTCCTCTGGACTATCAACAACTCCATCGAAAAATACATATGCGGACCAAAAGTAAGTTGTCATGCGGATAATCGTAGCAAAGAACTTAAGAAATAGAAGAACCTCCATCTGCAAAGATCTCCATTTTACCAATGGTCAACATACGATAAGCAATCCACATGAATTGTGGCAATTGGAATTCTTTGCAATTATTTGCAATATCTTGAAAAAACTCCAAAAAATCCATGGAAATCAAAATAAATCGAAAAGAAAAAAATAATTGCGGATTTTTTAAAAGAAAGTAAATGCATTTTTAATTAAACTTAGAATGAACTTTAATCAAATATTCTTTTTTTACACTTTTTTTCTAAAGCAAGCTAAAAGTAACAGCTGATAACTGACAGAAGAAAGAATGCAATTACAGAGTCACAAGCTGTGAAAAAATTTGTCAACACCGACTATATGAAAAATCCGCAATTACTTTTTGTGGAACCCAATATATAACTATAATTTCACCAAATTGGAGTATATTTTTACATCTTAGGCTCACAAATTGCAAAACAAAGTTTGGGCTTGGGACTTAAGGCGATGGGAGAGTGGATAGACGACAGGAGCAGGTCATACCATCGCGATATAATCGAGGCGATGATTGGAAACCTGAAAGGAATGGCAGAGGTTTCCAGTAGGATTACTGGGACGACACTTGAGGTCGAGTGGCACTGTTGCAAGCGGCACAGTCTTGGATGACGGAAACCTAGTGTTGCCATCTGGAAGATCATGTTACACGGATGGATGGCCTGGGAGTCTACATTGAGAACCCAGGGACTAAGATCTGTTTTGGACTGCCTGACCATAATAGGTTCCTGCAGGTGGAGATCCGAGCGATCACGGAATGCGTGAGGTGGTGTGGTGCTAAAGCGAGGACGTCGAGTGTGAACATCTTTACGGACAATAAACTGGCCATAAGGGCAATAACAACGAGGACGGTTAAGTCACAAACAGTCTTGGAGTGTTAGCAGCCAACCTTCCGCAGCCAGCGGAAGGGGGTGGGGGATGGCGGGTGATGGCCCGGACACAACCCCGAAATATATTTTTTAATGACAAAATTTCCTAGATACATTTTTCAAAGGAATTTTTTCTTAAATTTCACAAAAGTACATTTTTTTAAAAACAAAATTACAAAACAAGTAAGAGCGTGGTAAATTCGGCCGGGCCGAATCTTATATACCCTCCACCATGGTCGCATCTGTCGAGTTCTTTGCGTTGTATCTGATCTTAGGCAAACAAAGCATAATGAATAAGGACGGAGGAGCAGCTACAGACAAGAATTGCGCACTCCTTCGGAAGTTAGCGGGCTTTCGACAGACAGACGGACGAACATGGCTAGATCGACATAAAATGTCGCGACGATCAAGAATATGTATATTTTATGGGGTCTCAGACGAATGTTTCGAGTAGTTACAAACAGAATGACGAAATTAGTATACCCCCCATCCTATGGTGGAGGGTATAAAAAAATGTCTGCCGTCACAACTTGAATAAAAATACTTTCTAAATAAAATGTGAATGTTTTCTTAAGTCACAACTTCTATGAGAAATTATCCTAACACAGAATTTTGCTCAGGCCCTGGTTTTCACTAAATTATTTTTTCTAATGACAAAGTTGTAATGAATTTTTTTCTGAAGCCAAATTTCAGTGAAAATTTCTCTTGACAAAATGTTTCTAAATATAAAAATTTCAAAAAAAAGAATTTCACTAACGACAAAACTAAAAAAACAGGGCTTCAGTCCGATCCAAACCATATTTGAGGCGGATGTCGGGAGACCTAAAACTACCCACTGTTTCGAATTTCACCGAAATCGGGTAATAAATAGGGTTGTTATGGGCTTCAGACCCTTTGTCGGCAGATCGGTCTGTATGGCAGCTATATCTAAATATAGTCCGATCTGAACGATATTTGGGTCCAATATGGGGAAATCGGTTAAAAAATAAAGCATTTATGGGCTTCATACCCTTTATCGAGAGATCGATCTATATGGCAGCTATATCTAAGTATAGTCCGATCTGAACCATACTTAAGTCAGATGTCGGAAGGTTTAAAATAACCCACTGTATCAAATTTATGGGCTTCCGACATTTGGATATTTAGATATTAAGTCAGATGTAGGGAGACCTTAAACTACTCACTGTTTAAAATTTCAGCAAAATCAGATAAAAAATGAAGTTTTTATGGGCATTAAACCCTTTATCGGAAAATCGGTCTATATAGCACATATATCTAAATATGCTCCGAATTGGCCCGTTCAAGAACTTGACCAGCGTGCATTAAAAAGACGTATATGTGCCAAATTTCAGCTCAATATCTCAATTTTTGAAGCCTGTAGAGTGATTATAACAGACGGCCAGGCACACGGACATCGTTAAATCGTCTTAGAATTTTACTACGATCCGAAATATATATACTTTGTATGGTCGGAAATTTATATTTCGATGTGTTGCAAAAGGAATGACTAAATGAATATACCCCCTATCGTACGGTGGTGGCTATAAAAATGTGGATTTCTACATCCTTAAAAGGCCATGTCAAGTAAAAGATTATATGAGAGTTATATCTATACCTGTGCCAATTTTGATGAAATTTTGCACACATACTAGGATGTCAAATAGAATATCTCACGCCCAATATTGCAGAGATGTGACCAAAATAGTGCCTTTTAAGTCCATATCGGATGAAATATATATATGGGAGCTATATCTAAAACAGGAAACTTTGAGCTAATCGCTCCAAATGTTGCACAAACAAGGTCCAAATTGGAACTTATTTAGATATAGTTCCTATATGAACCAATCTTATGATTTTACTTCTTGAGAACCAAGAGAGATTAATTATTTTCTGAATTTTTAACAAAAGTCTAGGGTGAAGGACGTTAGTCGTACTTAACGCACCTTAACTTGTTTTATTAACTCGATATATTGTAACCGAAAGGCTTCCTACTCAAGCCTTTTCGAAAATTTTAAATGTTTTTTGGCAAAAGATTTTCGAAATTTTTTAAGTGTAAGCGTAAAACTCATGCAAAATAAAGTTGATTTTGCGCTTAGTCAAGATGGAAATTAAAATTTACTGTTATCTGCTTCCATGCTTCGTCCGGCGTTTGCCGGAGGGAATTAAGGATTCGTGTCGTTGATGTTGTCGACGCCACATTTTTATTTTCTGCCATACGGATTCGGTTTTATTGGCGAATGTATCTTTTTCCATTCTCCATCAAATGCAATGCGAGCAGACATCCTATTTATGATCCTTGCTGCTCTGCTCCAGTGCTCCTCTTGTTCAAATGATAAAACTTGTGAAATTTTTTGAGCATAATAAAATTTTATGAATTTATGACAGTTGCACAATAAAAACAAAATCATTCGAATCGCTGTGGCATCATGCACAGATGGAGAATGTGGAGAGTTGAAAGAAGGGAAGAACATTTGATTCACGAATGGAATATTGCCAAGAGTCAAAAGATTTTTCATGATTTTCACAAAAACCCAAGGTCTGGGAGATACAGAAACTATCATGCGTTGAATTATGGAAAACCTTAACATGAAAACCGTGATTTTTTAAAGCATATCTTGTCAGTTTTAGGCAGATGTTTCATTTCTCAAAAATGTTGAAATTTAGCTCTAAAAGACATCCTAACTTTTAATGTTAATAATAAACTACAATACGTAGATTGAAAATCTGCAGGGTTTGTTGTTTTGAAGCAAATAAATTTTGCGTCGTTATTTTGAAACGACGCATAGTCTCGGTTTGATTTTGTTCGTTGCAAAAAATCATATCAAAAATCTAATAATTTAAACGGCATATCATAGATAAGTGCTACGCTTATGAAAGGCTGCTCCACCTTAAAAGTGTTAAGTTACACCCATGGAATAAATCAAGCACGGCGTTAACAAAATGACCACATTCGTTCATAAAAGTGAATCAACACACAGATGTTATCAGATCAACCATAAATGTTCATCAACCAACAGCAGAAAGGTCCACGCCGGTTCACATTCTGACGACGTCTAGTGCACATTTTTTTTTTTTTGAGTACCGAACCTGTGAGTTCCATTCATTCCATTGAATGTTTACAAACGCCTTACCACATTGCATCACAGCCGCCCATGTTCAAAAATGTATTAAGATTAATTTGAGCTTAAAGTTGGTATACATACACATTTTATAGGGAGGGACCCAGCGGCGGCGTCCTCATGACGTCTTAAAAGAAAAGTGCATGACCTAGTTAAATTGTTGAATACATATAGCCGACAGGCCATTCTAATCGTCGATGACATTTTCATATAGTTGTCGCGAAAATCAAGCGTGGCATTTTAAGCGACATTGTGAACGAACATGTCTTCAATGAATATGTAGATGACAGTATCCCTCACATATTCGTCAATGACAATATACCAAAATTTCTGCAAGTTTGTCTTCGATGGAACAAAAAGAGAAAATGGCCCACAAAATTTTTACTGACGAATTCATTTAATATTAAAATTATATTTAGACACAAAAAATGTAATCCTTTAAAGATGTTGTTTAATTTCGTTCTCTTTTGTTTCATAAAAGTTTGTTTACGATTTGGTGATGAAGGCCAGAGGACTGCCGTCAATAAACTTGATCGATTTTACATAAGTGAGCTCGTAGTCCTGTGTCCCGTTATGATACCAATATCTATACCGACCTTCTTCTTGCTTCCTTTCAGTAATAACCTCGTCTTCCATGGATCTGGATCCCCCCATAGGATATTCGCAGTCCTACCGACCGTTTCGCTGTTCCACAATGTTACATGCCTTAACTCGGACTGCGTCGACCCGAAAGGTTTCGGGTTAACCAAGTTAATTGTCGGCAGTCCTCTGGCCTTCACCGCCAAATCGTCTGCCCTTTCATTTCCCCTTACTCCGTTATGGCCTGGCACCCTAACGATGCGTATTTTCCCATCCTCAAAGAAGGCGTTAATCTCTTTCTTACACTGCGAGACTATTCGTGACCTTACACTCCTGGTTGTTATTGCCATTACGGCAAATTTAACTGCCCATAAAGATGGTCACACTCGACATTCTCGCGTTAGCACCACACTACTTCACGCATTCCGTGATCGCAGGGATCTCCGCTTGCAGGACCGTATTATGGTCAGGCAGTCTAAAACAGATCTCAGTCCCTGGGTTCTCAATGTAGACCCCCAAGCTCACTCTGTCCTCCAGCTTTGATCCATCCGTGTAACATGAACCTCCAGATGGCAATACTAGGGTTCCGTCAATCCAAGACTGTGCCGATGGTAGCAGTGTCTCGTACTCGACTTCAAGGTTCATCTCAGGTATCCAATCGGAAACATCTTCCATTCCTTCCAGGTTTCCTGTCGTCGCCTCGAATATACCGCGATGGTATGAGCTGCTCCCATCCTCAATCCATTCTCCCATCTCCTTAAGTCTCATAGCCGCAGTGGCTGCCTCACACTTAATCTGGATGTCAATGGGTCGGATATTTAGAATAGTCTCCAGTGCCCTAGTGGACGTGGTCCTCATCGCTCCGCCTATGCCAAGACAACATGTTCTCTGAACCTGTTGCATGGTCCTTATGTTGTACTTTTTTTCCATAGCAGTCCACCAAACTACTGAGGTGTAAGTAAGCATTGGTCTTATCACGCTCCTGTAGAGCCTGTGGACTATCCTAGGATTCAGGCCCCATTTCAAGCCTACGGTCCGTCTACTTAGCGCCCAACATCTGTGAGCCTTCTCAGTACGCTCCTGAGTGTGACACTTCGAATTCAGTTTCCAGTCCAGCTCACACCTAAGTATTTGACCTTGTCAGATATCGAAATCGTCTTATTGAGGAAACGTGGTGAGTTTAACTCGCCCACCTTCGTCTTCCTCGTGTACAGGCATATTTCAGTCTTCTCGGGGTAACATTGAGACCTTTGGGTCTAGCCCAGTCATATGCCATATGCAAGACCCTTTCAGCACTTCTGCATAGCTGGTTCGAATCCTCCTTTGAAGTATTATAACATCGTCTGTGTAGCAGACTGGTTCAAATCCCTCCTCAGTCAGCATCCTTAATAGGTCTTTTATAGAGTTCACCTATGGAAGTGGCAATAAAATACCTTCCTGTGGCGTGGGGACTAAAAGACTTATTTGTCATTTGATTTGGATGAGCGTTAGTGTGTTAGGCACCTTGACATCCGCGCTGAGTCTAGGAAGGATAAGGCCATATTTGGGATTAGTTAGTCTTCATATTCAGTTAGGCCATATTTGGGTTTAGTTAGTTTATTTAGTCTTAGTCTTGAGCCGAAAAAGGGCACATTTTTCATACGTTTTCGCTGAGCAGTGAATTGTACTAGACCCCGCGACATATATGCCGAAGATTGTTCAGATCCGCCCATAATTAAATATGGCTACACTTCAAAGTACCTCAAAATTCGACATGCTCGAGGTGACAAAATTTCACGCCTCATGGGTCACCGCTGGACCCATAGGGTCCCCAAATTTTTTAAACTAATTTAAAAATATCTGCATTGACAATGGTGAGGTTCATAAAGCTATCTCTACCCGTTCAAAAGGTCTAGAATTATACCCAAGATTTTTAACTACAGGACATGCCCTTCATACAATTACCTCACCTCACTGTGATCGAAAATCAAAAAGCGAAAAAGTAGAGAGGAGCGGAGCAAAAAAAATTGCCGAAGCGGAAAAATTTTTGCCGGAGCGGGAGTGGAGCGGAAAAGACGTACCCGCTTCGGATCCCAGGTTTAAACCGCGTGCTATGCACTGGGCATATACTGCAGTTGTCAGTCCTATGATGCTATATGGTGTTTTGGTCTGGTGGGCGGATCATTAAAAGTCCTCCTGGATTTTGCGTTAATCTTAATTTGTCTCAAATTGGTTTTCAACAGCATATTGTCCCGATTTAAATTCTATTTCTTTTCATAAAATACCAAGCAAACAAAACGAAAACATAAAGAAAATTTAATTTCTAAATATTTGAAGAAAATAATTTTTTATAGTTTTTATAAGAAAACAAGTAAAAGCGTGCTAAGTTCGGCCGGGCCGAATCTTATATACCCTCCACCATGAATCGCATTTGTCGAGTTCTTTTCCCGGCATCTCTTCTTAGGCAAAAAAGGATATAAGAAAAGAGTTGCTCTTCTATTAAAACGATATCAAGATATGGTCCGGTTCGGACCACAATTAAATTATATGTTGGAGACCTGTGTAAAATTTCAGCCAATTCGTATAAGAATTGCGCCCATTGGGGCTCACGAAGTAAAATAGAGAGAACGATTTATATGGGATTTGTATCGGGCTATAGAACGATTCAGACCATTATAAACACGTTTGTTGATGGTCATGAGAGGATCCGTCGTACAAAATTTCAGGCATATCGGATAATAATTGCGACCTCTATTGGTCAAGAAGTCAAGATCCCAGATCGGTTTATATGGCAGCTATATCAGGTTATGAACCGATTTGAACCTTATTTGACACAGTTGTTGAAAGTAAAAATAAAATACGTCATGCAAAATTTCAGCCAAATCGGATAGGAATTGCGCCCTCTAAAAGCTCAAGAAGTCAAGACCCAAGATCGGTTTATATGACAGCTATATCAGGTTATGGACCGATTTCAACCATACTTGGCACAGTTGTTGGGTATCATAACAAAACACGTCGTGCGAAATTCCATTCCATTCGGATAAGAATTGCGCCCTCTAGAGGCTTAAGACGTCAAGACCCAAGATCGGTTTATATGGCAACTATATCAGGTTATGGGCCGATTTGAACCATACTTGGCACAGTTGTTGGATATCATAACAAAACACGTCGTGCAAAATTTCATTCTGATCGGATAAGAATTGTGCACGCTAGAGGCTCAAGAAGTCAAGACCCAAGATCGGTTTATATGGCAGCTATATCAGGTTATGGACCGATTTGAACCATACTTGGCACAGTTGTTGGATATCATAACAAAACGCGTTGTGCAAAATTTCATTCTGATCGGATAAGAATTGCGCACGCTAGAGGCTCAAGAAGTCAAGACCCAAGATCGGTTTATATGGCAGCTATATCAGGTTATGGACCGATTTGAACCATACATCACACAGTTGTTGGATATCACAGCAGAACACGTCATGCAAAATTTCATTCCAATCGGATAAGAAAAGCGCACTCTACAGGCTCAAGAAGTCAAGACCCAAGATCGGTTTATATGGCAGCTATATCAAAACATGGACCGATATGGCCCATTTACAATACCAACCGACCTACACTAATAAGAAGTATTTGTGCAAAATTTCAAGCGGCTAGCTTTACTCCTTCGGAAGTTAGCGTGCTTTCGACAGACAGACGGACGGACGGACGGACGGACGGACGGACGGACAGACGGACGGACATGGCTAGATCGACATAAAATTTCACGACGATCAAGAATATATATACTTTATGGGGTCTCAGACGAATATTTCGAGTAGTTACAAACAGAATGACGAAATTAGTATACCCCCCATCTTATGGTGGAGGGTATAAAAAAACACTTACATTCTGCACAACTGACGTTGTCAAATTCTCTTTCATTTACTTAACCTAAATCTAACAAAAATTCATGTTTGATGGGTAGCATTTTTTTTCTAAATATCCTTCAATTATTGCCCAATATTATAAATCCTATGCTAAGAAATAGATGGATAAATTGTGGGTTCCATGACATAAATATAAGGGATAAACGGGCATAGGGCACGCCACAAGGGTAATTTTATCGGTCCTCCTAAATACCCTATTATGAATGGGATTATAGCCGAGTCCGAACGACGAGCCGTAGTGCGACACCTCCTTGGGGAAAAGTTTTTAAAATGGCATAGTACCTCAAAAATATTGCGACCATTAGGAGGGGATAACTACCGCACAGATGTCTGAAATCAGCCTGTTTACGACGAAGACGAAGGTGGGCTAATTTTACACACCAAGATTCCTCATCAGAAGGACAAGGTAAAATACTTAGGAGTGATCTTGGACAGGAAACTGAACTGGAAATGTCGCATTAGGGAGCATACCGAGAAGGATCACAGATGTTGGACATTATGTAGACGGGCTGTAGGTTCGAAATTGGACCTGAATTCGAGCCTGAGACTTACCTTGAGAACCCAGGGACTGATATCTATTTCCGATTGTCTGACCATAATACTTTCCTGCAAGCGGAGATGCGGGCGATTACTGAATGCGTGAGGCGGTATGGTGTTGACACGAGGACCTCGAGTATGAACATCTTTAGGGACGGTAAACCGGCCATCAGGACTATAACAACCAGGACGGTAACGTCACGAACAGTCTTGGAATGTAAGAAGAGATTAAAAACTTCTCTGATAATGATTTGAATGTAAGTGGGAGTGAAGGAGCAGTAAGTTTGGTGAATTCTAAGACTTTCGGGGCGACGAAGTCCACGTTAAGGGAGTGGGCGACGAATGCGCATATACCACTATGGAACAGTGAAAGGGTCGGTAGATTAATGGAAATCCTATGGGGAGGTTCGGATGTTGACAAGACGAGGTTGATACTGAAGGGAAGGAGAACAGTATATTTTTCGGTAGGGACACACAGGACTATGAGCACACTTATGCAGAATAGGTGCGGCAAGTGATAGCAGGTAAAGGGCATGTGGGGAAGATGTCTTTGCCCGGCTTTCGCGTCTAGGACACACCGGTACTTAAGTGGGGAAACAATACCAGACATGAACCGACTTAGGGTCGTAGAAGCGAGAACAACTAGGGATTTTGTTGGTAGTATGGAATCCTTTGTTTAGATTTTTTGAGATTAAAAAAATTTCTAAATATTGTCTTTAGAAAAAATGTCATTAAAATTTTGTTTATAAAAAAATCATTACAATTTCATCTGTAAAAGTAAAATTATTGAAGTTTTGTCTTAAAAATATTTCAAGGGGGCTTGTGCCAAATTTTTTATTAGAAAAATTTACACTAAAATTTGTTCTTTTGAGAACATTTTATTGAAATTTTATCTTAAGAGAAAATTTCTTTGAAAATTTGTCTTAAGAGGAAATTTCCTTTAAAATTTGTCCTTAGAGAAGAGTTCATCAAAATTTTGTTTTTAATGAATATTTATTGAATTTTGCCTTAAAGAAAATTTCGTAACAATGTTGTCAGCAAAATTTAATAAAGTTTTTCTCTTAAGAGATAATTTAATTTAAACTTTTTCATTTATTAAGCATTCTTTAGAATATGATTTATGGCTACGTCGGTGGTCACCGGACTACGTTTTTGGTATGGTCCCTGAAGCCTAACCAGTCCACTTGGATTGGTTGCCGTATGTTCGGTCGTCAGAAACTACGAAGCGTTCGGTCGATAGAGCTCTATGATTATAGGAAGGTTGTTTAGATGTAGGTGACAGTCGTTCGCCATGTCGTGAAGTTTATCAGACTTGTGCCGACTGTCTTGATGTCCGGCGATCTAGAGAAATCTCCCATTATCTTTGCTGCGCTCTCTTCATTTAATGTACAGCAAAAGAAGTCATCAATTTATTCTGCAAGTTTGGCGCCTCTCTGCTTGTCCCTAAGACCCAAGTGCCAGAGGCCCTTTATTACTAGGGCTTGCTTGGTGTGATATGTAAAACAAAAATTTCTGGCGACATCTTTAACCAAGTGGTTTAAAAAATTTTCGTTTGGTGCTTCGCAATAGCCCTCTAGCGGTCAATAGCGACGGTGCCGTTGACGTTTATCATTGACACAAACCATATTATAATTCTCAAATACAGGGCAACATAAATTAGTTAAATTAATTAATTTTGAAAGAAAATGTCGCTGGCCGAACATATGACGACAAAAAATATATAAAGAGACACACTCATTCTGGAGTTGGCCTTTTTGAGAGCTACCAGTTATTTTGTGCGCAGTTTGGTTTGCCACTTCATAATGAATAAACGTACAACTGGCAAACGGCTGAATGCGATGCACAGTGGGATATAATCGAAAAAAAAACTAGTAAAAAATATGCTAATGAGAACAGATAGAGCTAATTGAAGTTTGAAATGGTTAGAGCTAAGGTGTTATCGAGATTTCAAGGCCCTAGGTGATTCGGTCAACTCTTGGCAGAGCCCTAAAGTTGGTCACCTCGGCATTTCGAAAAATTGTTCGGACTGCCACATTTTCATTTGCTGTCAAATTTTCAACATTTTTTTGCTGGATTGCAAATTTCAAATAGTTGTCTCTATCCGTTCTCAAATTACATAATTTTACTAATATTTTCGATTCTTTCCCACTGTGTGACCATTTGTTTGGTTGGTCTGTTAGCGCATTCTGTTTTGGTCTTCAAAATCTTCTTACGATTCCACGCAGGAAATTTGCAAGGCAAACCAATGCACTAAGCTCAAAGGTCTGGGCTACAGTAGCGGTGTAAGATATAACTGAAGCCAACTAGAGCCACCCTTTACCACAGACGAAGTTTCTCAAAAGTTTTACCATAAACAAGGTGACACTAACATCAAAAAGTAGAAATTTACGACCAATGTTAAACATTGCAAGAAAAATATTATTCGCCCCATTATTCGCTCCACCATAGTTCATTCCTTGTGCAACACATCTAAATATACATCTCCGGTCCTATAAAGTGTATATATTACTGATGGTCGAAAAAATCTAATACCATTTATCAACAAAGTCCGTTCATTCGACCACGATTGTTGGCATCCAAATTTCGGACCAGTCGAAATCATATAAATACTGGGTTATTTAAACTTTTGATGACAATTTAGGGAAATTTTTATTTTGTTTTTCTAGTATCCACCTGGGAATTGTTGTCTACAACTTTTTCTCAAAGTAAAATACAAATAAGGTAATTATTCAAATTTAAATCATAAGAATACTGATTAAAATAATTTGTGAATGTAATAAGCATAACAATAATACGTTTAAGGAAATTAATTGCATACATATACTAATATCTATAGTAATTTGGCTTGAATGGACCAGATCTGTTAAGACCCAAATATTTGGCTTGTTCATCGGACAGCTCCGTTAGATGGGCATCAAAGGTGGGCAAATGTAAACTGGCCACATATTCGTCTATTAGAGAAAGACAACAATGGTTAGCATTCATATATGTACATATGTATATTTTTGATTATGACCTACCCATTTTCTTTGGTAGCAGATAAACATCAGATTTATAACGTCCCTGGACGGCATTATAGAGCTCAATTAGAGCAAGGGCTTGTGTGGCAGCAGCCACAGATACCACAAACGATGGAACTGTTGAGCAAGACATATTGACCAACCTTCCCTCGGCCAGGAGGATAATCATGCGGCCATCTGGCCAGATAATGTGATCGACCTGCGACCTAACAGTTTCCCACCTCAATTCAGGGGTATGTATGCTATTCTAAAAAATAAAAGAATCACATTGGTTAAAATATTTGCAAAACAAAAAAATATTTGCCAGAAAATATATATAAAATATTATTAATAAAAAAATAATTAAAGGATTAAAATTAAACTACAGCCAATTAATTTTTTTATTTATGTGTTATTATTAAATAAATCTTAAAATGTTAGGGAAATAAGCAAACAGTTCGAAATTCATCAGTTTGCTCAATATATGATCACTTTTAAATTTACTAAAGTGTCAAAAGGACAATTGATCCTAGGACTCACTTTTGCCAATAGAATATCACAACTAAACCAATCTTATCATTTTAGAGCTTAGATACTCGAACTATAGAACTATATTTGGTGTTTGACATAATTGCTAAATAACTTACCACATCGATTTCTGAATTGGAATGTCCCATATTGCAGACAATACATCCATTTTTCATGCGATCCATATGCTCTCGAGTGACAACATTTTTATTTCCAGTTGCTGTAACAACAACATCAACACTACGAATCACTTCATTTAATGTTACAACGCGATGACCATCCATGCTGTAAAAATATAAAATGTTTATATACAGTACAAAGGCAACAATTGAAAATTTAATTGAATTGTAGCTTAACAAATGCATCTAAATTGATGTTTCATTACAAAATACAATTCATTGTAAGTACAAAACTGAAGCAGGTGACCACCACAGCATTTGATGCCCAAACATACATAAGTTCAAATGTGTAACTTCACTTTGTTTATGATAAACCCTTTAAGAACTTCGTCTGCGATAAAGGGTGAGAGAGCGTCTTTCAAGTGAAAATTCAAAACTTCTTCTAAACCAAATATGATTCATTTACAGCAAAAGATGCTATGTTACACGAAATAATGATTCGTTTGATTGGTTTATCCTCGAAATATTCCTCTTAGACCCCATAAAGTATATAAATTCTTGATCGTCTCGACGTTCTGACTCTAGCCATGTCCGTTCGTCCGTCTGTCCAAATCACGATAGTGGTCGAACGCGTAAAGCAAGCCGCTTGAAATTTTGCACAGATACTTAATATTAATATAGGTCGTTGGGGATTGCAAATGGGCCATATCGGTTCAGATATATATATAGCTCCCATATAAACCGATCTCCCGATTTGACTTCTTAAGTCCTTACAAACCGCAATTTTTGTCCAATTTGGCTGAAATTCAGCATGTAATGTTCCGTTATGACTTCCAATAACTGTGCTAAGTATGGTCAAAATCGGTCTATAACCTAATATAGCCTCCATTTAAATCGAATTACCGATTTGACTTCATGAGTCCTTCCAAGCCGCAATTTTTGTCCGATTTCGTTAAAATTTTGCATATAGCGTTCTGTTATGACTTCCAATAACTCTGCCAAGTACGGTCTTAATCGGTCTATAACCCATTGCCCGATTTGACACCTTGAGCCTTTACAAGCCGCAAGTTTTGTTCGATTTGGCTGAACTTTTGCATGTGATTTTCTGTTAACACTTCCAACAACTGTGTCAAGTAAAGTTTAAATCGGTTCATAACCTGATGTAGGTCTCATATAAACAGAGTTCCCGATTTGACTTCATGAGTCCTTACAGGCCGCAATTTTTGTCCAATTTGGCTGAAATTTAGCATGTAGGGTTCTATTATGACTTCCAACAACTGCGCTAAGTACAGTCCAAATCGGTTTATAACCTGATGTAGCTCCCATATAAACTGAGTTCTCAATTTGACTTCATGAGTCCTCACAAGCAGCAATTTTTATCCAATTTGACTGAAATTTAGCATTTAGTGTTCTGTTATGACCTCCAACATCTGTGCCAAGTACGGTCCAAATCAGTTTACAACCTGATATAGCTCCCATATAAACCTCTCTTTCTCGATCATCCTTGTTCGGTTCCTAGAAGCTTTATGTTTTTCTGGTTTGACAGAAGTTTGGTATGAGAATTAAATTATGCCCTTCAACTAAATTTATTTTCATTTTCAAGATAGCAACACACACCAACCACTATGGGACGCGCTTCGTCTTTGACTAGAAGACTTTTCAACCATATTAGGTGTAATGGCTTCAAGGGCCGTGCATTGGTATGTTGTATTTGAATCGTATTAATAGCGAAAACGCATTTATGATACAATTATCACATTAACCACGTTCGATAACCCTGTATATTAGCTGTACTTTTTCCCAACTTCAAACAGATGCACAAAATCATGTGTAGTACGGAAGAAGTGTAATTTGCCACAGACAGAATGTCTGTCATTACACAAAAATACATGCATTGGGAAAAAGTACAGCTAATAGACAGCGTTGTCGAGCGTGGTTAATGTGGTAATTGTATCATAGTTGCGTTTTTGTTATTAATACGATTCAAATCCAACATACCCACGCACGGCCCTTAAAACCTTCACACCTAATATGGTTGAAAAGTCTTCTAACTGAAGACTATTCTAGACATCCAACCTTTAGTATGAGGCACCCACTGCGGTATGAGACTCAAGGTGGTGGGAAAATGGACAGAAGAATGGAGCAATTCATACCATCACGGTATAATCGAGCCCACGATAGGAAATCTGGATGGATTGGAAGAGGTTTCAGATCGGACACCTATGACGACACTTGAGACCGAATGCGAAACACTGCTACCAGCGTCTCGGTCTTGGATTGACAGAATTCCAGTGTTGTCATTTGGTAAATCAAAGCTAGGTAGCAGAATGGGTCTGGGGCTCAGGGGAACCCAGGAACTGAGATCTGTATTCGCCTGCCTGACCATAACACGGCACTGGCATTTAAGCGAGCATGTCGAGTGTGAACATCATTTCGGAGAGTTAGGCTATCAGGGCTATAAGAACCAGGACGGTGAGGTCACGGACGGACTTGGATGTTAGAAGGAGATTAACGCCTTCTCTAAGGATGGCACAATCTGCATGGATTGCCGGGATATAGCGGTGTTAAGGGGAATAAATGGACCATTTAGTTATGAGTCTAGGGGACTGCCAACAGCAAACTTGGGGAATACGTAGCCTTTCGTAGCGACGAAGTCCGAGTTAAGGCCGTGGGAAACGAACGCTACATGCGCACTGTGGAAGAATGAAACGGTCGGTAAAGACAAAGCTAATTCTAAAAGAAAGTAAAAATGAGATCACTATAACTTTCGATATAATTACGGTACATATAGGACAAGGGGTGCACTTATACAAAATAGGAGCGAATAGTGAAAGCGTGTGTAGCAGGAACGTAGCCAGGATTTTATTTTGGAGGCCCATATATGAACTACAAAGCAATAAGTACGTGGTGCGATTTGAATATCATAAGGCGCCCTTCGCGTTTCTGTTCTTGGGATTGTACTGAGCAAAAAAGTCCCCTACACCAGACGTTTACGGTGAAAATCGAGTCTCCAGATTTTAACTTGCAGTTTTTTCTCAGACTTTTGTCTCATGTTTTTGGGTATTTTGCAAAGCAAAGATGCAAAAAAATGCCCACCTTTTATAAAAAAATCCTCATACCATATATTTTAAAGGCCTTATTCACAAAACTTTATGTAGCCTTAAAATAAGTTTATTTGTCAGTTCTATAAAGGAAATATGTCAAATAAACCTATTTCAAATCTACATTAAGTTTTCTGAATAAGGCCATAAAAGTGTAAATCGCAATCCAATATATTAGTTTCTTACCTTGCTTGCAGTGCGCAAATTGGATCAATCTCTGTAACATATACAATGCATCCTTGGGCCTTAAGACTTTTGGCGCAACCCTTTCCCACATCACCATAGCCACAAACAACTACTTGTTTGCCTCCAAACATAATGTCCGTAGTACGTTTAAGGCTGCAACAAATAAAAACCAATATAAGCCCAAAATAAAAAAAAAATCAAAAGAAAATTAACTCTTACCTATCTAATATAGCATCCTGCATACTGTAAAAGTTATCGAATTTCATTTTTGTCACCGAGTCATTTACGTTTATGGCTGGCACAGTCAATTTGCCATTTTTTGACATATGGTAAAGGCGATGAACTCCAGTCAGACTTTCTTCCACAATGCCTTTGATTTCCTTAAATAGTTCAGGATATTTTTTCCACATCAAGTGAGTGGCATCACCTCCATCATCGAGTATCAAATTGGGTTGCCAATTATTGGCACTGATACACTTATCCAAACACCACCAGAAATCTTCTTCGGTTTCACCGCGCCAAGCATAAATGGGTATGCCAGCTTCGGCCAAGGCAGCAGCCACAGCATTCTGAAAAATTTAAGACTGCATATGACATTTTACCTATCGAAATATAGGATTGTTTTATTACCTGTGTCGAGTAAATATTGCAAGCTGCCCAGCGCACTGATGCTCCCAATTCTACAAGCGTTTCAATGAGTACCGCAGTCTGGGCATTGATATGGGTGCAACCAACAATTTTCGCATTCCTCAAAGGTTTATCCTCGCGTGCCCTCTTTCTCAAAGTCATAATTCCTGGCATTTCCTGTTCGGCTATATCGATTTCCCTACGGCCAAATGCATATTGAGCGTTAATATTTTTAACGCAGAAATCGGTGAAACCCGTAGTGCTACGCTGTGTCTTGTCACGCGGCGAAATTTCCTCCTCATCAGAACTTCCAGTGAAACAAGCTAAAGGGTACACAGAAGAGGATATTAAAATGTTTTTTTTTTTATAAGTCACTTTATTTTTATTGTTACCTGAACTAAATGAGCATGTTGATGCTGCTGAGGAACGTCTTCGGGTATGTACAGCTTTCTTCAGAGCCTCCGGCTGGGCTGATTCTTGCTGCAATGATGTATAAACAAAATACGTAAATATGTATATGCAAATTTTTTTACAAACTTTTATTCATTTATTGACTTAAATGGTACATAGTGTGACTTTTCCTAACTCAAGTTTTGTAAAACGGTCAAAGCATAATATTTTCAATCTATTTTCATTAAGCGCAGATATTAAAAAAATAATTAAAATACGATGGAGGCCACCGTAGCGCAGCGGTTAGCATGTCCGCCTATGACACTTAGCGCCAGGGTTCGAATCCTGGCGAGACCATCAGAAAAAATTTTCAGCGGTGGTTTCCCCTCCTAATGCTGGCTACATTTGTGAGGTACTATGACATGTAAAACTTCTCTCACTGCGGCACGCCGTTCGGACTCGGCTATAAAAGCTTTAACTTGAATCGGACTGCAATCATTGATATGTGAGAAGTTTGCCCTTGTTCCTTAGTGAAATGTGTATGGGCAAAATTAGCAATTTTTGTTTAAACAAGTAAAAGTTCGGTCAGGCAGAATCTTGGGAACGGTTTCTATCAGAGCAACCACCCAACCACCTACATCTATAAGAAGTATCAGTGCAAAATTTCCATCACCTAGCTTTTTTGTAAATTGAACAGACGGGCGGACAAGGCTAGATCAACTTAGATTGTCAAGACGATCAAGAATATATATTTACTTTATGAGGTCGCAGATCAATATTTCGTTGTGTTACAAACTGAATGACGGGATTCAATGGTAGTTGATCCGTCCTTCTGGGGAAATCAAGATAGCATATAAGTGAACAAAACCAACTCACTTTATCGTTGGGGATTGTTAATGGGCAAAGTCGGTTGATAATTAGATATGGCTCACATATGCGGATATTGCGTTTATGATATCAAATCGAAGTACCGCTTTATATGGAAGCTAAATGAACCTATATGGCCCATATTCAGTCCCCAACGGCATTCATCATTAAGAAGTATTTGTGCAAATTTCAATTGGTATCTTTATTCGTCCTAACGCTATCATAATTTCTACAGACGGAGAGACTGACTGAATGGCTAGACCGACTAAGAATGGCAAGGCGATCAAGAATATGGAGACTTTATGGGGTCGCAGATCAATATTTCGAGGTGTTACAAACGGAATGACTTTATTAGTATATCGTCCTATGGCAGTGGGCATAAAACCGGATTTCAATTTATAAATATACATCCACCAGATGCAAATGCATTGATCACAAATGATTTAATGTTGTTGTTGTCCTTACTATCAGCAGTGGATAGTAAGCAAAATAATGTTGTTGCAGTCAGTGCGTTGTACACATACATATATATGTAGCCTATAAAAAGGAAAAAATGATGGCATAAGCAGATTTAAGGAAATTTTATGAATAAAACATTGATCAGAAGTCAAACGAAGATATATATTCCAGTGAATATTGCAGTCAATGCAATGCTCATATAGTCCGAAAAAGAATAAATTTTGGCAAAGGTAAATTATATGGAGTTTCATGACTGAGATATTGACCAGTAGGCAAATGAAGACATGGGTCCCAATGGATGTTTACACTCCAATTGTTTTTATATCCACCACCGAAGAATTGTTGAATATTCATTTTGCTATTCCGTTTGCCACACATCGAAATATCCATTCCCCACCATATAAAAAATATATATTCTTGATCGTCTTAAAAATCTAAGATGCCCTTCCGTCCGCTGAAATCACGCTATAGTCTTAAAAAAAACTAAGATATGGAGCTGAAACTTTGTACAGATCCTTTTTTTCATAGGCACATTAGATTCGAAGATGGACTATATTTCGATATGGCACCCATATTTACCGATCTTAGGTCTTAGGCAAATAGAAGGTACATTTGTTACTCGATTTCGTTGAAATTTTGAATAGTGAGTTGTGTTGGGCCCCTCGACATCCCTGTTCATTACGGTCTGTATTTGGATATAGCTGCCACATAGACCGATCTCCCGATTTATGGCATTAAGGCCAAAAAAGGCATTAATTATGCGACTTCGCTAAAATATGGCACGATGAGTTGCGTCAGGCCTCTCAATTTTCGCACCGAGTATAGTAAAGATGTTATATATACCGGTCTTCCCATTTAAGGTCTTAGGCGCATAAAAAATGCATTTATTATCTGATTTCGCTGAAATTTAGCATTATGAGTTGTGTTTGGCGCCTCGACATTCGTACCGAGTATGGTCTCGGTCGGGTTATATTTTGATATATCTGCCATAAATACCGATCTCCTTATCTAATTACTTGAGCCCATTAAAGTAGGGTTTATTATTTCGTTGAAAGTGTGCTCTACTAGCCTCTTCGACATCACTGGTCTAGATTGGTCTATATTTGGATCTAGCTCCCATATAGACGAGTTGGGCCCACAAAAGGCGCATTTATTAACTAATTTTGCTGTAATTAGAAACTATGAAATGTATAGGACCCTTGCATAACCTTCCCGAATACGGAGGAGATCGGACTATATTTAGATAAAGTTGCATTATAGACAAATATTCTGTTTTGCCGTATTCTACCCTCGACATCCGTGCCGAGTTTTTTCCAAATGTGATCAAATTTTGATAAATGTTATGGGTTCATAAATAATGCATTTTTTACCGGATTATGACGAAAGGTGGTTAATATTTATTTATCCGAGGTGGTGGGTATTCCAAGTTCGGCCCTGCCGATCTAAATGCCTTTTTACTTATTTTCTTATAACATAAAGCGTGACTTTTTAGCTATTATCTTTTTGGCAACACTGGTTTAAACATCTCACGCACGTTTCGTGTTTTGTTTCACTATCAAACATCTTCTGTTTGGTCTACAATTTAACCATGAATCATCTTACAATCGTACAACGCTTGCAAATTAATGAATTTTATCATCAAATTGCGCGATCTGTTAAGAAAGTTCATCGGGCGCTTCTTCCATTGAGCAACGAAGCTCATATTTGACTCAATAGGTAAGTAAATAAGCACAATTGTCGATTTTGGAGTGAAGGTCAGCCAGAAGCATTGCAAGAGCAATCAATGCATCCAGAAAAAGTCATAGTTTATGGGCTGGAGGCATCTTTGGACCGTACTTCTTCAAAGTTTGTCCGAATCGTAACATAACTGTGAATGGTGAGCGCAACAGTGAGATGATATCCAACTTCATTTCCAAAATGCAAGAGCTTGCATTACATGTGGTTTCAACAAGAGGGTGCCACATGCCTCATAGCTCGAGTAACAATGGACTTATTGAGAGGCGAGTTCGGTGAACATTTTATTTCACGTTCGGGGCCGCCTAGATTGTGCGATTTAACACCTTTAGACTATTTTCGGTGGGGCTATGTTAAATCCATGTCTATACAGATAAGCTAGCTTCAATTAACGCATTGGAAGACAACAATGATGCATTTATTCGTGAGATCTCAACCGAAATGTTGGAAAGAGTATGCCCAAATTGGACTAAGCGGATAGATCATTTGACGCGCAGTCACGGTCAACATTTTCACGAAATAGTCATCAAACATTAAATTATATGGACAATACTATCGATTTAAATAAAGATTTCATGCATTTTTCTGAATTCTATGCCTTTTTTTTCTATTGAAAAACTTTCCTATAACTCTTTAAAAATCACCCTTCAAAAAAAATTACAATAAAAATGAGCCCCAAAAGTGATAGTCATGACAGTAATTAGGATATTAGCAGAGCAATAAAACTGACGAGAGAGTTAAGCCACCTTTCGAAATGTATACCAACCCAGCGTAAAACTCGAGGGGGACTCACATTTGGAATCCTTCCATAAGACCTATAATTCAACTTCAAACAAAGAGAAACAAACTGTAAACGGCCTTCCAAATGTTGCCATTATTTAAGACCTTTGCATTCAATCTTTTCCAGTTTCCAAATTCAAATCTTTTGAATTATGGTCCGATTCGGATAAAAATTGCCCCCAAATCGGATAAGAATGGCCCCCTCTGGTGGCTCAAGAAGTCAAAATCCATGATCGGTTTTTATGGCAGCTATATCCAAACATAAACCGATATGGTCCATTTACAATTCCAACGGACCTACACTGATAAGAAGTATTTGTGGAAAATTTCGAGAGGCTAATTTTACTCCTTCGAAAGTTAGCGTGCTTTCGACAGACAGACGGACGGGCATGGCTAGATCGACTTAAAATGATGATCAAGAATATATATACTTTATGGGATCTTAGACATATATTTCGAGGAGTTACAAACAGAATGACGAAAATAGTATACCCCCATCTTATGGTGGAGAGTATAAAAAAGAATTGTCAGTTTAGCTGTAATACGTCTTCAGATTTTTTAATTTAAAACATTTTGTTAGTTGAAATTGCACACAAAAACGTATACTAAAGGAGTAGCCCTATATTTACTGAAACAGCAGTCATAGTTGTTTATTCTATGCTATTCTGCATTACTTCTCAAGATGTAGGAAAAGAACAAACTTTGTCGCTTTGTACAGAAAATTCTGTTCTTTTAGAATTCCTATTTAGTTTGCTGGGATGATAATTGACTATGTGACGAGATATACTTTAGACTGTTGGGATCATTTCAAACTTTTATTTTAAGTAAAATCGACGTAGAACTTTTTTGTTAGTGTGAAACTTAATAAAAATAATCACTATATTGGTCTTAAGATAATGGGGTGTTTTGATATCGTTGATATCGAAATGAGTCAATTTCGCATTGAAAACTTTGCTTAATACCTCCGCTTTATGAAAATGAAAGCGAAAAATCACAACTCACGAAAAAAATCACGACCCACGAGAAAAATCACGATTAACGAAAAACTTGAGGATCACAGTTGAAAAAATATTTTTCCATGAGGAGAATAATAATTTTTTGTGCAAACGTCGGCGAAAAGTAGGAGAAAAATAAGCGAAAAAGTTGTACTCACTCATAGTTAGGAAAGTGGCATAAAAAAAAATTATATTAGCAACCCTTAAAATCATTATGGCTACCATTGCCGGCATAATTTTTTTATTTTATTGGTTTCCGAAACAGAATAGAATTTTTTTGTGAGTCGTGAAATCTCGTGGTTCGTGATTTTCTAGAGAGTCGCGATTAGCGTTGTGAGTCGTCATTCACACAGGAAAAATTTTAATTTAATCACGCTCACGCACGATCACGTGATTAGATCTGAATTTCACTCACGAATCACGTGACTCACGCGTGAATCCCACGGCTACTCACGTGCGCACCTCTAATGTTACCGCTATTATATCCAAAGATTAGAAACCCTTCAGGGAAAAAGGAGTATATTTAATGGAAAACTTTGCCAATTTTGAAGTTGGCTCGAAATTTAAGATTTTTCCTGGAGTTTTGCAATAATTACTAGCCAAAGAACCAAAACTTTAAAATAAAAATGCTATCTTAAAATTTCAGTTGCCATGTACTTACGGACACAATTGTACACTTCGAATTTCGATAGCTCATTGATTATCATTTTACTTCACAGATGACTTCCAATTATTAATTTAAAAAAAACATGTTTTATATTTATTGAAAAACAACATTTAAGGACGTTCTTGTTTGTAAAGCAATTCCCCGTTTTTAACTAAGGTACCTCGTCGCTTTTCCCAAAGTTCATTTCCAAACCTTCAACGCATTCTTATCTTCATAGAAGGATTTGTGTCTTTAATAACAAGGCGAAAAGGTTAAGATCTATTAATCTAAAATTTGAAATAAAAAATTCTTAATATCAATATCAATTAATATCCTTAAAAATTGGAAAATTGGTATTCAAATATAGTTCTTAAACTTTGGCTCAAATTTATTTATTTTTATTTATTTATGGATCACGTGTTTAGATTTGGATCTCACTCACGAATCATGTGATTCACGCGTGAATCACACGTCTACTCATGACTCACGTGGGCACCTTTAATGATTACGCTTTGATAGCCAAAGGTTAGGGAAAAAGGAGTATCTTTCATGGAAAACTTAGCCGATTTTGAAGTTGGCTCGAAATATAAGATTTTTCCTTACTCGAAAGATTTTTGCAATAATTACTAGTTGGCATATACATACGGACACAATCATCCATTTAGTATTTCGATAGCTCATTGATTATCATTTTACTTCACAGATGACTTCCAATTATTAATTAAAAAAATACATGTTTTAAACTTACTATATTTACTAAAAAAACACAACATTTAAGGATGCTCCTATTTGTAAAGCAATTCTATGTTTTTAACTAAGGTACCACGTCGCCTTATGTTTCCTTAAAAAACTGGAAAATTGGTGTTCAAATTAAGTTCTTGATCTTTGACTCAGAACTTTAGAATTAAGCCAAATATTTTTGTCAGTGCACGCTTCAATTACTTCATTCTTCAACAACACATTGTTCAATCATAACAAAACAATTTATTTTTGATTTAACAATTTTGTCTCCACTCTACATTCTCATCAGAGAAGGATATCCATTATTGTGATATTCACACCCTTGTGTTATTTCCACCATGCCGCATTTAGGAAAATTTCGCTGGGTATTTATGGATAAATAGCAAAACAAATTTACATAAAGCATGACAATAAAAAATCTAGTTTAAATCTAGTTTTCACAAATTGTACATATCTAACATTTTGCAATTAGCCGATGTGCTATAAATTAATTAACATTGATCTGCTAATGGTCGTATTTGATGACAAACAAAAACCAATTCGAACAATGTGGCAGTATTTTGTTCGTACATGAATTGAATCACCATTGTTCAATATCTGATTAATAAATACTTTAGCATTGATTCTTAACACAGAAAATTTCCGATTTGCATTGAGGATTAATCACGTGCCTGTATCTTTAACTGACACTGTCATACACACTTAAGTTGTTATCTCTACATGTTAGAAGAAGTAAAAAAAAAAACTGAAAACAATATTTTAGGTGGTAAAAAATATTGTCGTCATTACTTTGGTTTTGTTATTACTATGTATAATTCCAAGTACTTTTTAGATTTGTATGTCTAGATTTGAAATTTTGTTTTTTTTTTGAGCGAAAGAGCTTCAATTTACAGTGACACATTTGTGCTACGCTGAGGTTCTACATTGTACTTCAAATCTATAAATTTAGGAGCATGTAAAGTGATAACTTGATTCCAGGAAATGCTCAAATGAACATACTTAGACATACTTATAGTAAGATACAAGGTGTACGAGTATTATTAATAATTCTCACGTGATAGTTGTATTACAATTGTACTCTGCCAAGTGATTCCCTTTTGTGCAGTATTGCCTAACCACAATTCATTTTGCATTTTGTTAACTAACATTTCGTCGATGTTCTGCAGCAATTTTAAAGTAAAGGGTGATTTTTTAACTATTATTTTTTGGCAAGACTGGTTTAAACAACTCGCGCATGTTTCGTGTTTTGTTTCAATGTCAAACAACTTAAGTTTGGTCTATAATTTAACTATGAATCGTCTTACAAACGAAAAACGCTTGCAGATTTGAATTTTATTATCAAAATGCGTGCTCTGCTAAGAATGTTCATCAGGCGCTTCATTCATTTTTTGGACGAAGCTCATTGTTGGCTTAATGGGTACTTGAATGAGCAGAATAATCGATTTTGGAGTGAAGATCAGCCAGAAGCATTGCAAGAGCTACCAATGCATCCAGAAAAAATCACAGTTTGGTGCTGTTTATGGGCTGGTGATATCGTTGGACCGTTCTTCTTCAAAGATGATGCGAATCGAAAGGTAACTATGAATGATGAGCGCTACCGTGAGGTGATATCCAACTTTTTTTGCCCAATATGCATGTCATATGGTTTCAACAAGACGGTGCAACATGTCACATAGCACGCGTAACAATGGACTTATAGAGAGGCGAGTTCGGTGAACATTTTATTTCACGTTCGGGACCGGTCAATTGACCTCCTAGATCGTGCGATTTAACGTCTTTAGACTATTTTTTGTGGGACTACGTTAAAGCTTATGTCTATGCAGACAATCCCGCCTTAATGTACGCATTAGAAGTCAACATTGAAGCATTTATTTATTTTTATGCCAAAATTGGACTGTAAAAAAATTACTATTCAAGATGTATAAAATGGTATAACATCCATTAAAAACAAGATGAAATTTCATTCGAAACGAAAGCGTACTCGATCTCATATGCGGTAATTCGGCCCTTGGAAATAGATTTTGAGAAAAGCCAAGGCTCCCACACAACCATAATGCAATCAACTACAGATATATGGTTTATAACCGCGACTTAAATTCATTTCCTATAGTTTACTGGAGTTTTAACTAGAACGAGGGTTGCTGGAGTCCAACAATAAAATTCACCCTGAAAATCAAAATATATTTTCACATGCCCAAACTTAGTTTTCAATCTTCGAAGAAATGCTTAGCTCGGTGAGATAGAATTGGAAAAACTAACTCGAAAAAAATTCGCTGTTTGTGATAACTCGTTGAACTGTTGAATGTTTAAAAGGTGTAAACGAGGTCATATGCAAATGGGCCTGGTGCCCCTTGGCAGAATGCCTTCATTTGTGGTCCGATTCAATCAGTTGATTGCGGTTTTTGAGGTCTCAAAAAGTCGTATCGGTTAAGCAATATTTAAGGGGCCTATATGTGTATGAAGACCGAGCCGGAAAAAGTCCATTTGAGGTCTACAATACATCTACCGGTTTCGGGAATATTGTACTTTTAACTTTGAGTTAAGTTTCATATTTTGCAATTTACGAAGGCATTTGTAGTTTGATTTTCATGTTGATGCATGATTTGGATTAGTGAAAAAATTTACAACGACTTTGCCACAAAAAAATGTGCACATCCGATTACTCAGTTAAAAGCTATACAGTTTGAAAATTAAAAATTTAAAATGAGGTCGGGACCCAAAATATTAACTTCAACCCTGGTATGTGAACAATATTGAGTCATATTAATTCATACAATTTCAGCATCAAACAAATGGCCACGAAATTGCCCAGTAACATATTGAAGGGCATGAGACGAATTTCTTACCGCCAAGTCAAGAAGTTTAATAAGATTTGGTTTACCCTTAATTTCCTCTCGATATTTTAGTGTACATCTAATAGTTACCTTAACACCAAATCCCAAGTCACAGATTGGCGTTTCTGAATTTTTCATCATATTTGTTTTCCAGAGTTAGCGACCTAGAATGATAAAAGATAATTGGCAAATTTTAATAACATTTTTTATGTTAATAAATTCATTTGAAAAAATTGGAAGTTTAAACCGCGGTCAGACATATAATGCTATATGGTGTCGTGGTCTGGTGGACGGCGCTTCAAAAGTCCAACTACTGTTCAATACTCAGCCGGATTCAAAAGATGACCTGTTTGTGCATCACAGCTGAACTAAAGACGACACCATCTGATGCACTGATTTGAAACAATGCCCGATGTTCCATGCAGTGTGCCGTCTTCATATTTCCCAATATTCCTATTGCAACTGATTGGAACTATAACAGTCATGGCAATTAAATGTACGTAGGCTTCCAAACTAGACAACCATGTGGGCTAAAATATAATATCATACCGTCGATTGACATAAATATCTTCTCAGACAGTCATTGAATCTCTAGGGAATGTATTTCTGAATTCAGAAACTGTCGGAGATCTATCAAGGAAAAGGCTGAACAGTTTAAAATGCACCTATTCTGGGTGCCGGGCCACAGAGATATACCAGGGAATTATATAGGAGACAAGCTCGCGAGAATAGGAACTTACTAACATACTTAAATTGGCTAGGACGGAACATTTGTCCCATTAGCCGAACGGTGAATAGCGCTCCAATCGCCTCGATCTTCTGCGCTCCTTCTAAAGTCTATGACACCAATTAACACATGCAGTTTTTCTGTTTCAGTCAAATTGGATAAAAGTAGCGCCCTTCAACTATATAAAAACATGGATTGATATTGTCCATTCGATCTATCCCAATAAGAAGAATTTGTGCAATATTTCAAGCGCTTAACTTTATTATTTTAAAAGTTTGGGTGCTTTTGATAAACAGAATGGCGGACGGGCAAGGCTAAATCGACTTAGAATGTCAACTTGTTGGATCTCAGATCAATATTTCTATGAGTTACACAAAAAAAGGACCAACTACCAAATTTTGTAAGTGAAACAGTTAATTCTCTACGAATTTTAGCATTGAATATAAGGCATTAATTGTTGAAGTGGGTTTGTAGAGTAGGGTTTCAACATCGCGCCATTCATGATTCGCAAAGCCAGCTTCAAATCCCCCGGTCGGTCACAACATTTATTATTCTTTTGACTTATTTTAGAGAATTCGGCTAAAAAAATTGTGCATTTGTATTAAAAGATGTTTTTAAATGTGGCTTTAATTTTTTTTTATAGTTGAATTTAATTGAGAAATTTATTACCGTCGAGTAATTCTTATTGAGTTATTTCATCATCAACAAAGTTATCATGAGTTAAAATCTCTGAGTCCAAATCTGAACCGTTTTTGATGAAGTTCAGCTTTAAGGTAGGCATTTAAACAATCCAAATCAAATTTTGTACAAATCGATTGAAAATTGTAGAAATTACGCCCTTATAAGCGTAAATTGGGCGATCTTTATATATAGCAGCTATTATAAAACTGAACTGATTTTTACCGTTTGTCTTTGGACAAAAAAAGTGATAAGTGCAAATTTCGTGATGATTGGGTAACAAATGTGATCTCTACCTCAATTTCACAAAAACGACAGACGGACTATCAGCACAGAAAAGATACGCTAACAGACGGACATAGATCAGCCTAATCAAAAGAAATTTTTGAGTCAAACTAAACATTTTACCACAGCCAGAGTAGTGGTGGAAGGCACAGATTGTATTTTTATAATGCACTAGCCGAATCGGGTTCGCTCCGCAGTCCTTTCTTTCATCCTCACCTTTTACTTGAGCCCTATATTGTAATGGTCGATACATAAGTCCTTTAGTAGAATTTTAAAATGGTTCAAAAAATCGAATGTGGATATCGAATTCGTGTTATTGAAGCGCAGAGTAAGCAATGATGCTAAGCGCGTGAATTCAAATCCTGGCGACAACATTGGACACATTTTAAGTAGTGGTTATCCCTTCCTAATGTTGGCGACGTGAAAACTTCTCTCCATAGAGGTGTCGCACTGCGGGAAGCCGTTGGGACTCGGCTATAAAAGGGAGATCCTTTATCATTGAGATTAAATTTAAATCGGACAGCATTCATTGACATGTTTGCCCCCGTTCTTTAATGAAATGTTCATGGGCAAATTTTTGCTCTACTCCCTTATACCTTTCTTTGGACTCCTATATGGTAGTGGTTAAATACGTCCGGTTTGGGCTGTATTTTGGGAGTGAGGTGACCACCCAGACACTAGGCCTTAAAGTAAATATAAGCTTCGTACTATACTCTTAAATACTTTTTATATCAGCCCCATATAAGCATAGTCGGTAAATAAGTCCTGTTTCATTTGAACCCTATATTGTCATTAAAGGTCGTTATATCCATTTGACGGGGAGTGATTTTTGGGGGTGGAATGGTACCTCAAACATTTCTTCTATATATATATATATATATATATATATATATATATATATATATATATATATATATATATATATATATATATATATGTCAAATTCGTGCTCTACTCCCAAACACCTTTCATTTAGTTCCATAATTGGCATGGTCGAGAAATATGTACGGTTTGGAGGGCGTTTTGAGTATTAGGCTACCACTCCGTCACTTTGCCCTAAAAATAGGTATCAAAATCGTTCTTTACTCCAAACACCTTCTATATGAGCCCCACATTGATATGTTTGGGATATAAGTGCAAATTAGGTGGTGCTTTGGGGCTTACCCACAAACACTTGGCCCCAAAACTGGATTCCTGTTCTACTCTCAAATGCCATTCATTTGAGTCCCGTATTGTCATGATGGGTCATATAACCTATTTGAGGTGTTTTAAGAAGGTTAAACACCATCTTGGTTCTTTGACACACATTTAAATGTTATTTTCCGAATCTACTACCAAATTGCTTTCATTTGAGTCCTATGTAGCCATGGCCGGCTAATATGCCCACTTGGGCGGTTTTGGTGGTGCGAACACCTCCCATTACATGGACTCTATTTTTTTTTTTTTTGCCATATTCGTAATCTACTCCCGAATACCTTTCATTTGAGTCCCATATTGACATGAACGACCAATATGCCTGTTTGGGGGAGTTTTGGGGTTAGGCGGCCCGCTGGGTATTTAGACACAAATTTTAATACCATATTCGTATTCTACTCTCCAATACCTTACATTTAATACCCATATTATTCCGATCGGTTCACTTTCGATTTTGGGCGGCGTTTTTTGGGTATGGGGAAGGGTGCTCCCCCTTTATTATATTAAATTATATAGCCTATGTTGCTTTCCAGACCAACCTACACAATCTGTGAAAATTTTAAAAAGTCGGTTCTGTCGTTTTTGATTCTGTACGAATCAAACAAACGAACCGAATTCCATACAGTGATTATGATGATGCACATTTGGGGCGTTTGTTGGTGGGGTGGGGTGACCGCCTATACTTCGACCTGATTTTGAATGCCAAATGCGAAATCTACTAAAGAATAACTTTCGTTTGAGTCCCATATTGACATGAACGTCCAATATGCCTGTTTTTGGGGAAGTATTGGGCTTGGGCGGCCCGCTGGATATTAGGACTCAAATGTTAATACCATATTCCTATTCAATTCTCCAATACATTTCATTTGATACCCATATTGTTCCGAGTGGTCCACTTTTGATTTTGGGTGGTGTTTTTTGTGTAAAGGGAAGGGTGCTTCCCCTTCCGATATCAAAAAATTATATAGCCTATGTTTATTTCCAGACCAGCCTACACAATCTGTGAAAATTTCGAAAAATCGGTTCAGCCGATTTTTAATCTATACGAAACAAACAAACAAACAATACACCCTACACCACCACTGTGGTGCAGGGTATAATAAGTTTGTGCATTTGTTTGCAACGCTTAGAAGGAGGAGAGCTAGACCCACTGATAAGTATACCGATCGACTTAGAATCACTTTCTGATTCGATAGGATGAACGCTATTGATTTTGGTAAAAATCGGTTCAGATTTAGATATAGCTGCCAAATATATGTATGGCCCGATTTCCACTTAAATGACCATTGCAGCTACAATTTTCAACATATCCGCGGGATTTCATAAAAATCGGTTCAGATTTGGATATAGCTCCAATATATATGTATCGCCCGTTTTGCACTTACATGACCATAGTAGCTACAATTTTCAAACGATCTACACAAAATTTGGCATGAATCCTAATATATCTGCTGAATTTCATCAAAATCGGTTCAGATTTAGATATAGCTCTCATATATTGCCCGAATTTATAATTGTGGGGTAGGTGTAGGTTATTATAGTATAGTATATAGTCAGCTCCGCCCGAATTTTGAGCTTCCTTACCGGTTATATATAAGATTTCATGTAACTTAGTAGTCCGTTTGTAAATTTCATGCTAGTACCTAAAATACTCAACTGGATAGCTAAGAAATCACTACATACAACTTTGGAGGTCGTGGCGACACGGACTACGTTAACAGATCTCCATAATATTTCGTATTTTATTTATCGGGATCAAAAGGAATAAAAAATGGAGGATATGCTTTCAAGAAAATACTTTTTGTCAAGTAATGCTTGTAAGTAATGCTTGTTGACTGATAAGGATAAGACAGGTGTCAAATGAAAGGTTATTGGGAGTATAGTGTGTGTCTGACAGCCCAAAAATAGATATGTGTCGTGTAACCCTATCGGAGGGATTCTGACAATTCAAATTTGGTGTCAAGGCATGTACGGGTTAAAAATAAAAGTCATTGGTAGGTTTTTCCAATATATAAAAACCAAGATAATTACTGAAAAAATCGGCGGATATATCCGAAAATTATTTCACTTCTTGTCGTTTCTGTGTATTCGGTAACGTTAATTCCCTTTTATAATACTTTCAAATCCCATTTATCATCCCTGATAGAGAAACCAAATTCACCACGACGACTGAAAGAAATGCTTAAAGAAATTATTTCGCTCTTTTGGTTTTTGAAGACTTCCTGAATTGTCAAACCAAATGATTTATATCGCCACGACATAAGATAAAAAGACAACTTATAGTCCGATTCGGACCATAAATGAATGCTGGACATTGTTGAGGTCATTGTGTAATATTTCAGTTCATTCGGTTTGGAATTGCGCCTTGTAGGGGCTCTAGAAACAAAATCGGGAGATCGGTTTATATGGGAGCTGTATCAAGCTATTGATCGATTCAGACCACATTAGACACATATGTTAAAGGTCATGAAAGAAGCCGTTGTACGAAATTAGTATACCCCCATCCTATGGTAGAGGGTATAATAATTAAATTTCTTGCCCAAAAAATCATTGCTTCGTAAGTTGTGTGACAATCGGCACTACGCTGTCGGAACAATATATCATTCATGATCATATCCTTATTTCAAGTAATCATCAGACAAAAACTGTTTTTTTTTAATAACTTTTTTGCTATTTTCAAAAACGTATTCGTTAAGTGTAGTTAATTCGTCTTTGTACATCGGAACAATCAATGACTAATATACATTTTAGAATCTTAGACCAATATTTGGATGAGTTACAAATCAAATGATGCAGATGGTGAACACCACATCCTAAGATGAAGGGTAGGTACACAAATTTTCATATTTATAAGACAAATATGCAGTCCACTGATCCACTTTGATAATAGCCAAAGAATGACGGAAACGTTTAGCACTAATTTGATTTAAACTTGGAAAATTACATATCTCTTGTTTTACGCTCAATGTGGCAGACTGTAGAACTTTGCCAATTACATTGACATGCCATTACTGCCGTTTAAATCACTAGATTTCCTATTTAAACTTTTCATTCGTTATTCAGTAAGAGATTTTGGCGCCAAGTTTAATAAATTTAACTGACTTTCGGGGAAGTATGTCACCATTGACAAAAAAAAACATGCAGTCAATGTGATAACCAGTTTCTGAAAGCCGGACCTGTTCCAGCGCCAGATATTTATAAAAGTGTTTACATCAAAATAAAAGCCATAAAACATTACACCAGGATTTGCGCAATCGAATAATGTTCAGTTCAAAGACCTGTCTTAACGCTGACAGATGTTGGAAAACAATGATTTACAATGGGCAGCTAGCCATATGGGGATTGCCTTTATCCACTGATTGGTTATGAGAACAAAGCACTCCGGCCACAAAGTCACTTGTTGAGAGTTACATTTCCCTTCAAATGTGCACACGTACTACAAAAACCTTGATGATAAAGGTTTTTTTTTATCAGGATCAGCAATAAAAGGTGACGCGATTCCACGTACAAAGTGTGTATTACGTCAAAATTAATTTTTATTTTAAGAATATTTTGATATGGACGTCTTAAAAGCAATCAGTTGAACGAATAAATGCTGTGTTTATTTTTTACTCATGTTGATCATGTGAGAGAATCACAATCTTCTTTAGCCGCTCATAAGAAGACACAATTCACATAATGTTCATTTAATGAATAATTCACTTAAGTTATTGTTCTTTCAGAAATAATAAACAAAAAACGAAATCAGCAACTACAAAAAATTATTCAAGATTAATAGGCGACAATTGTTTGCTACGTTTGGAAAGCTAAATCAATACAGATAAGATGAAATTTTTTGTGACTTGCGTGGGTTTGCGAGGGGGCATAATTAAATTCCACTCTTCTGGCATTTAAAAGTACATTTGCAACATTGATGGAAGATTAATAACAAATTTATTGCCAAAAAAGGGTTATGCCACAAGCAATCAAAATTTAATTTACCCTGGTTTCAATATCTCTGCAGTCAACTTAGCAATATTGCGCGTGGTACGGTACTAATACTTTTAACATTTCCAAAATGGTATGCACAACCACCATAGATTAATGAAATGTGAATTAAGTAGCTATACAATTATACTTTATTATATAATTTTAGGCTATTGAAAACACCTTTAAACCTTCGTTTTCCACTCCCATGTAAACTGAAAAAAATGTTTTCATAGCCAATCCCATAAAAACGATGTTAAATATAAACTTTCGGACAAAATAAAATGCGATTGTGTACCCTTCTTCAATAATCCTCAATATTTGTATACCCACCACCGAAAGATGGGGGTACATCCATTTTGTCATTCCGTTTGCAACATATCGAAATATCCATTTCCGACCCTATGAAGTATATATAATCTTGAACCGCGTAAGAATCTAAGACGATTTAGCCATGTCCGTCCGTCGGTCCGCTTGTCTGTTGAAATCACGCTACAGTCTTTGAAAATAGAGATACTAAACTGCAACTTTGCACAGATTCTTTTTTTGTCCACAATCAGGTTAAGTTCGAAGATGGGCTATATCGGACTATATCTTGATATAGCCCCCATATAGACCGATCCGCCGAATAAGGGTCTTAGGCCCTTAAAAGCCACATTTATTATCCACATTATTTTGCTGAAATTTGGGACAGTGAGTTGTGTTAGGCCCTTCAACATCTTTCTTCAATTTGGCCTAGATCGGTCCAGATTTGGATATAGCTGCCATATAGACCGATCTCTCAATTTAAGGTTTTAGGCCCATAAAAGGCGCATTTATTGTCCAATGTCGCAGAAATTTGGGACAGTGGGTTGTGTTTGGCCCTTCGACATTTTTTTTGCAACTTGGCCCAAATTGATCCAGATTTGGATATAGCTGCTATATAGACCGATATCTCGATTTAAAGACTTGGCCCCATAAAAGACAGATTTATAATCCAATTTCACTGAAATTTGACACAATGACTTATGTTAAGCTTTTCGACATCCATGTCGTATATGGTTCAAATGAAATATAGCTACTAAAAACACCAATATTTTGTTATACACAATTTGGTTCGGTATAGCTGCTATGGGGCATAAGGTATGCATTTCTCACGTGATTTTGACGAAAGGTGGATTATATATACCGAGGAGGTGGGTATTCAAAGTTCGGCCCGGACAAACTTATCGTCTTTTCACTTCTTATAATATTTATTAGAGAAGTGTTACTTTATTTTGTCACTTGAAATTCCGTAGTTTGTATTATAAATAGAAAACAACAAATATATGTTTCAATAAAAAAAATTCAAAATATTTAAAACCGCATTTTTTTGTCCGACAGCAGACAAGTGGAACCACCGTAGCCGGGAAAGCGATGATGAACCCCTGCTAGTGTTGGCGACACATTTGATCTATTTGCCTTAGGTAATCCGCCTTGTAAACATCAATACAAAATGGTGTCGCTCTGCGGCACGCCGTTCGGACTCGGCAATAAAAAGGAGGTACCTTTCATTGAGTGTAAGCTGGCATCGGAAAAAATACATTAATGTTCAAGAAGCATGCCCGCTGTTCCGAAATGAAATGATCATGGGCAAATTTGCAATTTTTAGACAATGAAGTGTAATAAACAAGAGATGAATGCTATCTGCCAAATAATTTGTCGGATGTTTGTTTTTTTAGTACGGGGTCTCATCTGAAAACCTATGATTATTGAAACTAATAAAATTCGAAATAGAAACAAGTAAAGGCATGCTAAGTTCAGCCGGGCCATTGAATCGCAAATGTCAAGTTCTTTGAATGGCTTTTTAAAATATATATGAGCTATATCCAATTATTGACCCTATATCGATATGGACAATAAAATTAGAAGATCGGTCTATAAGACAGCTATATCTATATAGTCTGATCTGATTCATATTTGAGTCGGATGTCAAGAGGGTTAAAACAACTCACCATTTCAAATTTCAACGAAATCGGGTAATAAATAAAGCTTTTATGGGCTTCAGATCCTTAATCTGCATATCGGCCTATATGACAGGTATATCTAAATATCGTCTGATATTAACAATATCTGGGTCAGATGGCGGGAGGCTTAAAAAAAATCACTGGCTCAAATTTCAGTGAAATCGGGTAATTATTAAAGCTTTTATGGGCGTCAGGCCCTTAATCGGCATATCGGTCTATATGACAGCTATATCTAAATATCTGTACCATATTCAGGTCGGATGACGGGAGGCTTAAAACAATTCACTGATTCACATTTCAGTGAAATCGAGTAATAAATTAAGCTTTTATGGGCTTCAGACACTTTATCGGCAGATCGGTCTATATGGCAGCTATATCTAAATATAGTCCGATCTGAACCATATTAAGGTCAGATGTCGGGAGGCTTAAAATAATTCACTGTTTGAAATATCAGCGAAATTCGGAAATAAATGAAGCGTTTATGGACTTTAGACACTTTATCGGCAGATCGGTCTATATGGCAGCTATATCTAAATATATTCCGATCTGAACCATATTTGGGTCAGATGTCAAGAGGCCTAAGACTACACACTGCTTCAGCGAAATCGGATAAAAAATAAAGCTTTTATTGGCTACAGACGCTTTATCAGCAGATCGGTCTATATAGCAGCTATATTCAAATATAGTCCGTGTTGGCCTGTTCAAGAACTTAAACTATGTGCAGCAAAAAGACGTATCTGGCAAAATTCCAGCTCAATATCTCAATTTTTGAAGGCTGTGGAGACACACGGACATGGTTAAATCGTCTTGGAATTGTACGACCATCCGAAAATTGATATTCGATGTGTTGCAAACGGAATGACAAAATGAATATACCCCCTATCCTATGGTGGTGGGTATTCAAATAATGAGTAGGTGGAAGCATGTAATCTTTCGTTGACATCGCAATATCATGAGCCCCCTGGCAAAGGGCGAAATCGTGATCATTGCAGCCCGCTCCTTATACAATTAACACACCACAATTGCTTGGACTCTAAAGTGTTTTTGTTGTTTTTTTTTTGAAACAGAAGCAAGAAATAAAAACAAATTGGTCGAAGCTGGTTAATCCAACAACAATAAGAAGTATTTGTACAAAATTTCAAGCGGTTAGCTTTACTCCTTCGAAAGTTAGAAAGTTTCTACAGACGGTAGGACATGGCTAGATCGTTTTAAAATGTCATGACGATCAAGAATATATTGGGTTGCCCAAAAAGTAATTGTCGGTATTGTAGTCGGCGTTGACAAATGTTTTCAACGGCTTGTGACTTTGTAATTGCATTCTTTCTTCTGTCAGTTATCAGCCGTCACTTTTAGCTTGCTTTAGAAAAAAAGTGCGCGAAATTTTGTTTATATATGTTTGTTTGGCGTCAATTTTAATATGGGTACCACATGTATTGAAAGAAATTCATTTAACAAACCGAATCAACGCTTGTGATATCCATCTTAAACGCAATGAATTCGATTCGTTTTCAAAACGAATCATAACTGGAGATGAAAAATGGATTGTTTACAACAACGTTAGTCGAAAACGATCATGGTCCAAGCATGGTGAACCAGCTCAAACCACTTCAAAGGCTGATGTCCACCAAAAGAAGGTTATGCTGTCTGTTTGGTGGGATTGGAAGGGTGTGGTATATTTTGAGCTGCTTCCAAGGAACCAAACGATTAATTGGGATGTTTACTGTCAACAATTGGACAAATTGAATACAGCCATCAAGGAGAAGCGACCAGAATTGGTCAATCGTAAAGGTGTCATATTCCACCAGGACAACGCTAGACCGCACACATCTTTGGTCACTCGCCAAAAACTGAGTGAGCTTGGCTGGGAACTTTTGATGCATCCACCATATAGCCCTGACCTTGCAACATCAGACTACCATTTATTTCGATCTTTGCAGAACTCCTTAAATGGTAAAACTTTCGGCAATGATGAGGCTATAAAATCGCACTTGGTTCAGTTTTTTGTAGATAAAGGCCAGAAGTTCTATGAGCGTGGAATACTAAATTTGCCAGGAAGATGGCAAAAGGTTATCGAACAAAATGGCAATTATATATTTGATTAAAGTTCATTCTAAGTTTTATTAAAAATGCATTTACTTTCTTTTAAAAAATCCGCAATTACTTTTTGAGCAACCCGATATATATGTATATATTTTATGGGGTTTTCGATGAATATTTCGAGGAGTTACAAATAGGATGGCGAAATTAGTATACCCCCATCCTATGGTGGAGGGTATAATAATGGCACGTCGCCACCGAATGCACTTGTTTTGATCGTTCAGATGTTGATTTGGTTAACCAATAAAAACGCCTAGGTTCAAATCCCGGGTAGAGCTTCAGAAAAAATTGTCAGCGGACAATGTTTTGGACATTAACAATGACAAACGACCATTTGTTTGAAAGGTTCACATTTTAAAGACACGCCAATTTGTTATATCAAACCGTTAAAATTGAATAGTGAAAATAAAGAGTGATTTTTTTAGCTATTATCTTTTTGGCAACACTGGTTTAAACAGCTCGCGCACGTTTCGAGGTTTGTTTCACTGTCAAACATCTTCAGTTTGGTCTATAATTTAACCATGAATCGTCTTACAAACGAACAACGCCAGCAGATTATTTATGGGCTGGTGACATCATGGAACCGTACTTCTTCAAAGATGATGCGAACCGTAACATAACTGTGAATGGTGAGCGCCACCGTGAGATGATCTCAACCTTTTTGTTGTCCAAAATGCAAGAGCTTGACTTGCATTACATGTGGTTTCAACAAAAGGTGTCACATGCCACACAGCACGCGTAACAATGGACTTATTGAGAGACGAATTCGGTGAACATTTTATTTCACGTTCACGACCGGTCAATTGGCCGCCAAGATCGTGCGGTTTAACGCGTTTAGACTATTTTTAGGTGTTATGTTAAAGCTCGTGTCTATACAGACAAGCCCGCTTCAATAGACGCACTGGCAAACCACATTGAAGCATTTATTCGTGAGAAACCGGCCGAAATGTGCCAAAATTGAACCAAGTGGATGGACCAATTGGGGCGCAGTCACAATCATCATTTGCATGATATAATCTTCAAACTTTTTCTTTCTTTAATTGGCTATGACAGAATATTTGTTCCACTAGCCGAACGTAGAATAGCGTTCCAAGCGCCTCGATCTTCTGCGCTCATTCTAAAACCTCTGACAACAAGTTTCGAGGTGTCTTCCACAAAATAATCTTCAAACATTATAATATATTCACTGTACTGTCATTTCAAACAAAGATTTCATGCCTTTTTCTGAATTTTATGTTCTTAAAAAATCATCCTTTATTATAAAAACCCATCAAAATTTTTACGTTACCATATGGCTACACCAGGGCAAACTGGTTTAATGCTTGCAACATTTATGGTGTTATCAGCCATTTATGACTTTTCTACGGAGAGGTGTGGTTAAGCCGTTCGGACTCATAAGAAGTGATCCATGATCATTGGCCTGTTGATATGGACGACCAATTTGTCTGCTTTTCGATATTTTGGGGTTCTGGGTACTTGAACACAATTTTTAATATCATATCCGTATTCTACTCTTCAATACTGTTCATTTGATATCCATATTGTCTTTATCGGTCCAGTGATTTTGGGCGGTATTTTTGGGGTAACGGGGAGGGTCCGCCCCTTCCAATATCAACAATTTAAAAAGCATTTTTCTTCTTCCTGACCATATTCGTAATATACTCCCGAATACCTTTCATTTGAGTGCCATATTATCATGCTCGTCCAAGGAACCTATTTTGGAGTTGGGGCGGGCCCCCAGTTTTTTGGACCCAATTTTTAATATGAAATTCGTATTCTACTCCTGAATACCTTACATTTGAATCCCATATTGTTCCGATCGGTACACTTTTATTTTTGGGTGGTACTTTAGGGGTATGAGGGATGGTCCCAACCCTTCCGATATCAAAAAATTATAAAGACTAAGTTTCCTTCCAGACCAACCTACACAATCTGTGAAAATTTCAAGATAATCGATTCAGACGTTTTTGAGTCTATATGGAACAAACATACAAACTGACAAACAAATCGACAAACAAACACAGACAAATTAATTATTATGCATAAGATAAAATGTTTCCACAGTGGAACTTTACTGTAAATATTTATTTTAATATTCCCTTGACGTTTGCCATTAGATTAACGGAATTATCAATATGGGACTACTTAATAACAATGTTTTTTTTTTTTAATTTGAAAGTTTTGGAAAAGAACATTTTAGTTTACTCCTAAAATATTCAATTGAATGAATTGTGAAGGACAAAGCTTGAACAATAAGTTATTGAAAACTTCTAAAAACGCACTTTATTTGACCCGGCGGAATGTTATACACCATCTATCACGAATCAGAATTTTATTTACAGTTCAGTATGTTCAATTCATATGCTTTAGACCGATAGCAATAGCAATCAGGTTAAAGGCCGAATCGGACCATGCTTGGCATAATATTAAATTCATTGAAAGGTTCCTGTATATTTCCATACTTTTTATGTTTTGTTTTTGAACCACTATATGATTACGGGTAAACAACTTGAAAAAATTCCACGTGACACACTTTTTTTAAATGTTTCTTACAATACATTGAAATGGGCTCTCCAAATTATATTTTTTTTAATTATTCTATTGATATTGACGAGCAAAGGTGCTCCAATTGAAATTGTGTTCAATATACTCCAAGATAATATTTGTCACATAAGCCATAACCTGCTTCAAATATGAAATTAAAAATATAGATTGGCTGATTCAAATAGTTCAATTGAAAAACGTGTATAAAATGCACACAAAGTATCTATGAACATTAATGTGGGTCTGACGTAATACAACAAGCCAAGTTGAAGTGATATTTCAGTTCGGCTATCTCCATTTGATAGTCTCAGGCTTAGAATCGTCCACGCTGACTTTAGCTGTAATAAACTTGTGAACAATCACTTGGAACACCATCAACTGCCATAAACCCATTTCAATGTACAGCCTTCTATTTACATATAATTAATTGACAAGCGATAATCTAAATACATATCTCTGTTTGTTCGTCCATACTATGTATGTATGTATGTATGTATGTATGCATGTGGTTCCATGTGTACATTGTCATATCATCGAAGTGATAAAACGTTTAATTCTAACAAAATTCATGATGAAAATTGACGACAAATCTGTTGGAAGTGCCATACACAGCCATAACTAACAATTTAATAGCTCTGAATTGGTGGCTATTTAAATTTATTACACGCTCGATCATTGTTGGATGCATGGATCTGCGATTATAGCCAGTCAGTATATAATAAATTATTCGCTTATATAGTTTTGCGCTGTTTTTCTAAACGCCAAAAGTGTGTGCAGGCAAATTTTCTTTCGATGGCAATGCAAAAATTTACAGTGTGCAAATATTTGTAAGGCGTCCATTGCCAACGGTGAATAGAGCAGCTTCCAATCAAACGAGCTCGAAAACGTGCAAAATGTTAATATTTATTCAAATGTTATTATTTTTAATTTTAACTAATTATAAAAGTGTGTCGTTGTAGTGTGATAGGTAAAATGGACGTGTGCCACATTCAAAGTCCCAATGAAGGACTTATCGACTCTGGCTTCTAAACATTTTTAGTAAAATTGCTGAAAATCTATAATGTTAGTTAGTGGTTTTTGTGATTTGGCTATTTGGGCCATCTGGCTGTGGGTTACAAGTATTTAATGAAAAAAAAAACTTGACGTGAAGTTCATCTGTGCCACATCTTACAAATTCCTGTTTTGTGAAATCTGTGTGTGGGCAATGGAAGACGTAAAATACTTAGCTTGCATTTGGATCTGAGTTGTGACCTTCAAGGAATCCAGATGCGTCGGGATCACAGAGGCACTGAAATCCGTACCGCAGGCAGGTCTGGAGGCGATGCCGGAAATGAAGCCCATTGAGGCATATATTCGGAACTACGCCATTGCGGCTTGCCGAAGGAGGAAAGGGGCGGCCACAATTCCATTGGATTGGATGCAGAGAGTAGACTTAGGAGGATCTCCGACTGTTTGGCACCGGTGCCTGTTGTGATTAGTTCATTCAGGATTCGTTGTCTCAGGAGGGATGAATGGAGGACGAATTCAGCGTTTGAGGAAGATAAGACCTCGATCTTCATTTATAGCTCCTAGATGGAGCCAACCACCGGATTGGGCGTCTACTCCGACGCACTCAATATCGGTATGTCTCTGGGACTACCAGACGAGTGTACATTCTTTCAGGTAAAGGTCTGTGACATTGCAATAGCCGCAAGAGAAATTCTGGTAAGGGACTTACCACCCTCAAAACTGAGGATTTATGTGGACGGTATGGAGGCGACCAAGGCCTTGTGTTCGAGGACGATGAGGTGAAGGGGTTTGGTGGATTGTATAGGCTCCGGGTCCTCGATGTGACTCTGATATGGGTTCCCGGACAAGAAGGGATTACAGTAAACGAATACCCCAAGATGGGTTAGTCTGCGCCAGGCGAACCAGTCACCGGTCTTGCCTACGTGCCATGTAGTAGATGAGATGGGATCCAAAGCCAGGTTGGTGGCAAGATGGAACTCGGCGGATGGTTCCCGAACTGCCAAGGCGCTGTGCATTGTCATTGACCTGAGGAGGACGAAAGAGTGAAGGGCGTCCAATAAGAGGACGCTGAGCACCTTGACAGTGGTCATAACCGGACTCAGTGCCATAGAACGCATGGGAATACCGCAAAATGACTTCTGCAGGAGTTATATTGATGAGAATGTGAAGAAGACTATCGAGAAGGAGACGGACTCAGGCTCTCTTTTTCTGCGTGGGCGGATCTTCTGCGATCTGGGTGGTATTGTGAGTAGACCTCTGTGAGGTCTACTGATATTTGTTAACGGGTCGGGATGGTTCCGACGTAGGCTAAGATCCGGCGAAGGCACATGCGTGAGGCATAGGCCTTTAAATTCACTCCCCCCTCCCTCTTTGGATTACCATGCTTCCTGTTTATTTTATCCGTGTATAACCTCCACTCTTTCTTTCTGTCAATGGGCCAAACTGGCCTACGTGTAAACTTACCTATAGTGAGGAACCCAATCAACCTAACCTTACCTAGGAACTATATTAGGATATCATATTTAATTTATCCAATGGATGTCGCTTATGATGATGACGTGTTCGAAACTTGGCACGAACATTATAATTATTTATCATCTGCACGGTGGTTAAAAAATTAATTTTACTCAACACAACCATAATATTTCCTCATTACCTATATCAAAAACTTTAAACAATTAACGACGAATGGGTAGAAATATACCCAAAAATAGAGCTGTCTTAGAAAAATTCTAAATACATTTGAGGAATACAATTAAGAAATATTTTAAACAATTTTTTGTATACCCGTAAAAAAAACCTAGCACTGCGTTGACATATTGATCACTTTGCACTGTGGGCCACTACTTTGGTACAAGGTATTATAACTTAATGCATTTGTTTGTAACACGCAGAAGAAAGAGAGCTAGACCCATTGATAGGCATACAGATGGACTCAGAGCCACTTCCTGATTCGAGAAGCTGAGTACGTCTGTCTGTCTGTCCATGTTAATTTGTGTAGAAAATATAAATATTGAATAGTCGACAATAGGAAAGCTGGAAGGAAGGGAAAAGTTTACCTATCGAATACCTGAAATGAACCTTTAGGTCGAGTGCGAGGCACTGCTGCCAGCGGCACAGTCTTGGATTGACGGAACCCTAGTATTGCCATCTGGAAGATCATGTTACACGGATGGATCAAAGCTAGAGGACAGAGTGGGCTTGGGGGTCTACATAGAGAACCCAGGGACTGAGATCTGTTTTAGGCTACCTGACCATAATACGGTCCTGCAGGCGGAGATTCCGGCGACTTGGAGCTTTTACTTTGTCATTGCCCGGCTTTCGCGTCTAACAGACACCGGTACTTAGGTGGGGACACTATACCAGACATGAACCAACTTAGGGGAGTGGCATGGAAAACAATTAAGCATTTTGTAAGTAGAACGGAATTCCTTACTTAGATTTTTTCGAGGTTAAATTTTTGTATTTGGAGCGCACAACAAGCCGATTACTGGCTTAGGTGTATGCCCATAGTGGCATGGGGCACTTTTTTGGCATCTACTGCGATATCTTAAGAGTTTGATCAACATCGGTTTAGATTTAGATATAGCTCCCATACATATGTTCGTCAGATTTTGGGTAATTTACAATAATGTTGGCATTTGTTAACCGTAATTATTAAAGCGACGGAATTCTAGTTAAAAATTTCTAGTTAAAACTTAATAAAGGAACCCTTATCCAATTATGCTTCAACATACTATTCTGTGTATATAAGAAAGTAGGCACTTAAAGACTTTAGATCAATTGAGGAGGAATACAGTAGTTTTATTCCGAATGTTAAATAGAACTAAATTTTAGGAAGCAGAAGAAAGACATTTTAAGCCCTCCAAAAGTATGTAGCTTCCAGAGACAGGAAAACTCTTTTTATTGCAAGGCGACACTTATCACTGAAGTTCCTTATATCCCCAATTGTATGTGATTCAAGTCTGAATTGTAAATATATATATATATATATATATATATATATATATATATATATATATATATATATATATATATATATATATATATATAGAACTATATGCAAATTCCAATTTTACGGTTGTTCAACTAAAATTGCAATTTCTGATTTTTGCTTCAGTTTGAAACACTATTTATTTTATTGTACTTCAAGCTGTGTCCATTTTAATAATTTTTTTGAAAATCACATACTCAATAGTAAGCAAAATTCGTCCATATGTGCTCCAAAAAAAGGTGTTCTTTTACGCCTCTCTCTCCTTCTTCCTTCATTGCATGCATGGCCATATTCCCGCCTTGCGCTGTACATATACCAACAAATGTCTATTGGTCGATAAAGCGCTAAGATTTAAAGAAGTAATTGCCCCTGTCTCTCGTTCAGCAACCAAAATCTAATAGTCGATTTCTATCAGTAATTGGTAATGCCCTAACAACTGGTATTTTGTCTCTACTATTATAAATAAGCAGTTAATTTTTAAGGCGGTCTCGTGAAACATTTTCTGCCCAACCTATTGTTAATGCAAATTTCTTTACAAATTAGACCAACTCCGTCTTAAAATACGAACTAACTACCTAAAATGACGAGTGGATTCAAATTTTAACAAATAAATGCGGTTTTTATTGTGTCAACGATAAAGCAAAATGGTCAAAATTTCTAAAAAATCTCCAATGTAGACAAGAAACAAACAAATAAATACGATCTAAGTGAGACCGCGACGAATCTTGATTACCCACCAACATGAATTCTGCTAAAAATGTATACTAATTAATTAAGCCAATATTTAAATTAGTTTAAAGAAATTCAATTGGATACTGATTGAGGTGTCTAGGACCTGAAGAAGCCAATTTGTTGAATTGGATTAAATGGGGGCTATATCTTCTTATGGCAAAAAAACATGGTAGTTAGCAACACCAGATTTCAACATAAAACAAGTGAATGTGCGTTAAGTTCAGCTGGGCCGAATCTCTTTTACTCTCCACAATGGATGGCATGTGACAAGTTTTTTGAATGATTATTTCAAATATATAAGAGCTATATCAAGTTATCGACCGATATGGGCCGTCGTTGTCATGGCTGTTAGAAGTCTTTAAACATACCAACCTCAAAATTGCATGCAAAATGAATAATAATTTAATATGGGTGCTATATTAGTTATTGGAAGTCATGGTAGAACAATACGTGCAAAATATCAGTCAAATCGAGCGGTAATTGCGCCCTCTAGAGGCTCAAGAAGTCAAATCGGGAGATCGGTTTATATGGCAGTTATGTCAGATTATGGACCTATTTAGACCATACATGGTGTAGTTGTTGGGCTCAAGAATCAAAATCCGAAAATCGGTTACTGTGGCATCTGTATCCGATTTAGACCATCCTTACCACAGTTATTGGAAGTCGTAACAAAACACCACGTGCAAAATGTAAGCCAAATCGGATAATAATTGCGCTCTTTAGAGGCTCAAGATACTATACTTGGCACAGTTGTTAAAAGTCATAACAAAACACCACGTACAAAATTTCAGCTAAATCGGATAAAAATTGCGGCCACTAGAGACTCAAAAAGTCAAATCAGGAGATCGAGATATATTCATCCATAAATATATTTCCCCTTCAAAGTAATCCCCCCAGGAGCACCAAAACACGACTAACATTTTTATGTGTCAAAAACAAACTGACAGTCCAAAATGGCTGATATTACCTATATATATAAAAGACATGTGTACCCCCATAAAAAAATGCGAAAATCGAACACATGTAACTCACGGAATATGGGGTATAAAAATTCACAAAGCCACTTAGTTGTCCCCAGATCAAGAAGTAAGGAACCATATTTTATAATAGATGAGAGGCATTCATTCAGCGTTTAGATTTACAATCGGTACGAGTTGCAGCAAAGATTCACACCCGTTTAAGCGTGGCGAGAAAAATGCGATATGACACTGCACGGAAGCTGAACATTGATAGGCTGCAAACAATTCCTTGTACCGATGATGTAACGGCGCAGTGGCACACCATTGCCCACTTCATGGAAAATACCGCGAAATCCGGACTTAAGCGCCAGAAGCCTCCCACAAGAAACCCATGGTACGACTGAGAGTGTCGAAATGCAATGCAAATTTGCAAATTTTGCCCATGAACATTCCTTTAAGGAACAGGGACAAACTTCTCACATATCAATGAGTGCCGCAGTGCGACACCTCTTTGGAAAGAAGTTTTACATGGCATATTACCTCACAAATGTTGCCACCACTAGGAAGAGAAAACCACCGCTGAAAATTTTTTCTGATGGTCATACCAGGTTTCGAACCTTGGCGTTCAGCGTCATAGGCAGACATGCTAACCTCTGCGCTACGGTGGCCTCCGAAATGCTACTGAAGCCAAAAATACAGCATACAGAGCAACCCCCCAATCAGTATCAACCAGAGCCGGCCACATATTGATGGAACTATCGATATTTTATTTTTTGTCTGAAAATCGATTGATATTTTTTCGATTTTAATTTTTTTGACAAAATCTAGCAAAAATAAGCGATTTGACACAGAATATATCCTTTAAAATACATTGCGCCTATAGAGTGCGCAATTTTTATCCCATTGGTTCAAATTTTTTTACAATAATATCTCTCATGACTTCCAACTGACTTTATTAAATTTTGTTATATTTGGTCTGTGCATTGATAATTGATCTCCTGATTTGAACTTCTCATTTTCGTTTGATATATAGGCGATGGGAAATTAACGATTGTATCGATACTATGTAACGCATGAAGGAGAGGTATCGCAAAAAAGAAAAGGGGTGAAACATCAACTCCGCAGAAAGAAAAAGGAAATGGATAAACGTGAGTGTGAGCGAATTGAGATGTACAGGAGACAGAATGAAGTACGGAAATGGCTCCAAAGAATCAAATATCAAACCGATGGCTTTGATACAGCCACATCCTCCTACAGAGACAATGAAGGAAATCTGGTAACTGATGAAGATTGTGAGGCTACATGCTGATAAGGCATATGCGTCAGCTCCTCTGCGCAAACTGGCTAGAATAATGCATACCCGATGATTGGAACCTCAATATACTATGTGCCGTACTCAAGAAAGGAGACAAACAAGTCTCCTCCCCATCACATACGTGAGACTCGAGAGCGTACTACATGAAAGATTAAAATCTATAGCCAATGAGACAATTGGTCCCTATCAATGCGGCTTAAGAGCTGGTAAATCCTCCATAGACTAGATATTCACCCTGCGCCAAATTCTGGAAAAGACCAGAGAAGGACAGGTCGACTCTTGCCAACTCATTGTTGACTACAAAGCCGCTTTCGATTGTACTATACATCCAAATGGATGTATTTCAAGCCATGCCTGAGTTTAGTGTCCCTGCACATTTAATAAGACTGCAGGATGATGCTTGTTGATAAATGTTACTCTTACTGAGTAACATTTATCAGCAAGCGGAAAGAATCTTTCCTAACCATTCAATACCAAAGGAGGCAGCATATCGTGTGATCTCTACTCACAAGAGAATACATGCTCTTCGTCTATGCCGGCGACATCGTTATCATGGATCGGTCAGCGGAAAAGTAACTGCAGCCTTTGAAACAATCGAAATAGAATTATTGAAAGTGGGTCCGGCAATAAATGGAGATAAGACAAGATGGATGGTATCAACTACCACAACGTCTTGTACACCCGAGTAGATAAAGAAAATGGAGAAAGTTGGCAACCACAACTTTGAGATATGCAGAAGCTTAATTTATCTCGGCACCGTCGTAAACGAAACGAATGACACCTATTTTGAAATAAAGCAAATAGTATTTGCAAATAGATGCTACTTTGGATTAAGCAAGCAGTTTAGGAAAAAGACCACCTCTTGGCAGACGAAAATGACACAATACTCGTACATGACACTGATACTATCCGTGTTGTTATATGGTTCGTAAGCATGGGTATTTGTGAAAGCAGACGAAGCAATGCTTGGAATGTTTAAGAGAAAAATTATTCGATAAATTTAAGGACCAGTTTGCATTAATGGAGAACATCGACGTCGCACGGTGGGAAGAGAAAAAAAATATTCGAAAAAAATCTGCCATTTGTAAACGGATAAAGATATCTCCACAAAATTTTATATGTTAGCCAGATTTGTGCACAACTTCAGGGTAATTTTTTTTGTCAAAAAAACGTAATTTTATTATTTCGCCTCTATAAAGAAATTTTGCTTCTTGAGCCCCTACAAGGCGAATTTCTTATCCGAATGGGCTGAAATATTACACAAGGGCTCCTACTATGGCCTTCAACATTCAATTCACTTATGGTCCGAATCGGACTATAACTTGATATATCTCCAATAGCATAAAAATTCTTATCCATTATACTTTGCTTGCCTAAAAAGAGATACCGCGCAAAGAGCTCGACAAATGCGATCCATGGTGGAGGGTATATAAGATTCGGCCAACGATTGAAGTGGGTCAGTGAATCGCCTGTGAGACAAGAAACAGCACTGCGTCTTCTGTGCGTTAAAGTCTACTCTGTTCATTCTACCCCACTCGTAAATGGCCAACAAATCCTGGGAGATCGTCTCATCCATAATGCGCCCCCTGTCCACAATATTTTGAGGACTAGGCCTATGGTCGAATGAATATGAATGACACAGACTACTGTCATCGGCAAATGAGAAGACTGGATTCGAAGTCTGACCCAATAGATCGTCAATGAAAATAAGAAAAAGGGAAGGGGAAAGGACAAAGCCTTGTGGTACACCTGCGGTCAATGTATACTCATCTGATGACAACAACTCGTATAGTGCGATCTCTGAGAAAGCTCAATATAAATCGAACGAAGTTATTACCGACACCAAATACAATGCGACCCTTCACCTTTTTTTAAAGAAAGAAACAAACGGAACAGAAAGGAAGCATCGACAGGCGGACATGGTTAAACCGAATCTGGAAGAGTTTCTGAGTCGAGCAGTATACTACATCACTGTCACAGAAAGGGTACAGGGTTAAATGCCCTACATATGAATACTTTGTTTATAAGTGCTCTACGACCTAAAATCCTTAACTGGATTCCTTAGAAAGTCTACATGCAACTTTAGACACCGCGGCCACGGGTTATCGTTAACTGGTCGCCATATTTTTGCCTACACTGTTATTTTTGACGTTTAAAAAAACCCTTTTGGTTTTTTGTACAGTGACAAATTTTATTAATGAGACACAAAACAAGATATGCATTTTGTAGTTTAAATTAATTAAACAAAAGTTGACTACTGGTCTTGTGGGTCACCGAGGCACACCTAAACCTTCTGTCACTTGAAGTCATATTTTTCTTAATTTTATACTTTTGTATAAACATTGATTGTATGATTCATACGTTTGTTAATTTGTGTCCTTATTAAGCAACAGCTTTTGTTAAAGACTTCTCTCATAGTGTAGTTAGTATAACAATTCTTTTGTTCAGGTTAAATTCAGGACCATTGCTTAACTTAATAGTGTTTATTTTTTCCTCATTCCATATTTTTTTTTCATATTTATCACTAAACACTTTTTAGTATATTTCGTAAAAATTATGATAACTTGTTTATGACCAAATTGCTATATATGGGAACACATTGATGATAGGTTGCAGTTGTTTGATAAACAATTCAAGCCGAATATATTCGAATTCATGGTCACAAAATATCATTTTCTCACGTTGAAAAATATTGAAAAATGCATTTAATGTTTCCCAAAGCAAGTGAGTAAAATGTGTTATCGACATTTGCTACGATCACTCAATCTGTCCCACTTTCGCAGGATTGGCAGATAGCAGTTTTATTTAACTTTGTTTACATTTTTTTTTTCATTTCGTTTGCGGCACAACCGAAATTCAATTCAACTCACTTTGGAGGCAATAAAAAATTAAGCTTTATTCACGACAAACGTATATGGCCAGTCCCACTCAAAACGCTTTTAAGCACTCACGTCTGCACTCGTCTGGAGCGAGAACACAACTGATTAGTGGGCCATGGGAGAGTGATCATATGTATGTGGCGCATAGGCAAATACCGAATGAGCCGAATTTCGTTTTGCTGCCCGCCAGCACGCCTGGGGTGCTCTGTTTGATTGGAAATATTGGGGGGAAGACGAATGGCTGGCTGCATGGATGATGGCTAGAGATGGGTTTCTACCGGGTAAATACCCAATGCTTAGGTATTTATTGAGTATTTATAATTTTGCAGATATCTTAAGTATAAAAACATTTTCCAAACAATTTTTGATGATTTCGCATTCTTTGTATGTAAACCCGATCTTCTGATCTCATTAAATGGGAACTTAGTTATATATAAACGCAATATAGACCGATCTCCAGACTTAAAGATTTGAGGCAATAAATTGATAGTTTTTCATTCGATTTCGATGAAATTTGGCACAGTGAGTTCTGGTAGACCCTTACCCATTTGTGTGAAGTGCGGTACAGATTGGACCAGATTTGAATATAGCTGCCCTATAGATCGACTGCCCGATCTCCCGATATAATGCATGAGCCCATAATGGGAGCATTTTTTTCATTTGATTTGGATGCAATTTGAAACAACACGTTTTGGTACCCCTCTTAACCTTTTTGTTGAATATCGTCAAGATCGGACCATATTTGGATATAGCTGCCATATAGACCGATCTCCCTATAAAGAGTATTGAGCCCATAAAAGGAGCATTTGTCATTCGATGAAATTTAAAACAGTATTAGTAGACCTCTACACCTTTTTTTTAATGTGGCCCAGATCGGACCATATTTGTATATACAATAGCTCCCATAGAGACGGTCCATAATATGAGCATTTTCTGCCCGATTTCGAAGAAATTTGAAACAGTAAGTTTTGGTAGACCCCTACACATATTTTATTCATTAATCAACAATATCCATTAACAACTATATCCACACAGGGAAATATTTTATAAGCTCAAGAATTGAAATTGTAAAATCGACACGGTAATTCTGAAATAAGTTTCGTCAAAATCGAATGAAATGTGTTCTCGTTATGATCTCAATACTCTATATCGGGAGATCGATCTATATGGCAGCTATATCCAAATATGATCCGATCTGGACGATGTTCAACAGAAAGGTTTAGAGGGTACCCAAACGCACTGTTTCAAATTTCACCAAAATTGGATGAAAAATACATTTTTTAATGGGCCTAATACTATATATCTGGAGGTCGACTTATATGGCAGCTATATCCAAGTATGGTCCGATCTGGACGATATGCAACAAATAGGTGGAGGGGTCTTCCAGAACTCGCTGCGCCAGATTTTATTGAAATCGGATGAAAAATGCTCCTTTTATGGGCTCAATACACTATATCAGGAGATCGGTCTATATGGCAGCTATATCCAAATATGGTCCGATCTGAACCACATTTGACAGGAGTGGGTACGGGTCTATCAGAGCTCGCTGTTCCAAATTTCGTGTAATAAATGGATCTTTTACCCTATATTGGGATCACTCAATCTGTCCTATATTGGGAGATAGGGCGATTGGTCTATAGGGCAGCTACATCCAAACATAGTCCGATCTGGACCACACTTCACAGCTATGGGTGGGGATCTATCAGAACATACTGTGCCAAACTTCATCGAAATCAGATGAAAAATTAGCAATTTATTGCCTCAAGACTTTAAGTCTGGAGGTCGATCTATATTGCGGCTATATATAACTAAAATCCCATTTAATGAGACCAGAAGATCAGGTTTATATACAAAGAATACAAAATCATCAAAAATTGTTTTGGAAAATGTTTTTATACCCAAGATATCTGCAAAACTATAAATACCCACCGTTTGGATATAAATGGGTAAATACCCGGGTATTTAACCAATTTACCGGGTAAATACCTTTTGGGTATTTACACATCGCTCATCTCTAATGATGGCTGGATGGATGCGACGTGTTCGTACATATTTTGAACGTCAACGACGTCGACAACAATAACAACACAAATAATTTTACAATTCACAATTGTGATCGTTATCTCGCTGTTATCGCGCTTCTTTCTTGCCAATTTGTTTGAACACTTTTGGTGGAATTGCTTGTTAATGAACATTTTGACGCTGTATGGGATATGTTTGGCTTGATGAATAACTGGGTGAATGTGGCTCTTTACCAAAAGACCAGCATACGCAAGTGTTTGATTGTTTTCATGTACATCCACTTGCATACTTCTTATCATGGTTATCATTATTTTAGAGTAGGATTTATCATACCTGGAATCATGGGGGACGTATACGAATATATGAGCCTTTATGTGTGTATTATTGCCTTTGTTGTTTCCAGGTTAGAGATAAGCCGGCAGACGGTATGAACCCAATGACTCGATTTAGAGTGCCGAGAAGTCAAAAAAAGCTCATTTAACAGCTTCAATTAATCTTTTTTTTAATTTTGTAATTTTTATAGGGCTTAACAGCCCTATAATTTAATCGATGTGCTTTTATTTGACTAGTCGATTTATTGCAGATATAAAGTAAATAGGGTGAATTGAATTGGTTTTAACATTAAATAGTTCAGGCTATCATATAGTTATGATTTTTTTCCCGGGGCCTAGACCTTATTTTACTTTAGTTGGTCGTTACAGAATATTTATTCCTCTAGTCGAATGCATAATTGATTTCCAGGCGCCTCTATCTTCTGCCCTTATCCTCTCTGACCCGCAATTTCGAGGTATCTTTCTCCACTTAGTCATTCCATAGCAGTTTTTGTTTTCCCGTTTTACGTGTTCTATTATGGTCACCTTCAAGTGAATTCTTCGCTTCTTCATCCATTCTAACAATAGCACCTAACCAACGCAACTGTTGTATTTATTTTGATGCGTTTTACTATGCCATCGTCGTCGTACAGCTTCTCGTCCATACGACGCCTATATTCTCCATCAACACAGGCAGGTCCATATATTTTACGAAGGATTTTCCCTTATCTATTTTACCAAGTACCCATGCTTCGGAGGTATACAACAGGACGGGTAGTGTCAGTGTCCTGTTTAATGTGATTTTCGCCCCCGAACTGTTTATTTAATCGAAAGTAGCATCTGTTAGCCAACTGTGAAAATAGAGTAGTTTTTTCTCAGATTTTTGTCGCGTTTTTTTATACCCACCACCGAAGGATGGAGGTATATTCATTTTGTCATTTCGTTTGCAATACATCGAAATATCCCTTTCCGTCCCTATAAAGTATATACATTCTTGATCAGCGTAGAAATCTAAGACTATCTAGCTTGTCCGTCCGTCAGTCCATCTGTCTGTTGAAATCACTCTACAGTCTTTAAAAATAGAGATATTGAGCTGAAATTTTGCACAGATTCTTTTTTTGTCCATAGGCAGGTTCGAAGATGGGCTATATGGGACTATATCTTGATATAACCCCCATATAGACCGATCCGTCGATTAACGGTCTTAGGCCCATAAAAGCCACATATATTATCCGATTTTGCTGAAATTTGGGACAGTGAGTTGTGTTAGGCCCTTCGACAGCGAAAACGTATAGTCTTGTGGACTTTTTGCACAGTACAATCCCAAGAATCAGAAACGCGATTCTTTTTTTCCTTCCATACTAATCGCCTCACCCTAATGATTACTATTCATTTATTGGCAAATATTGAAACCTCATGATATGCTTAAATGGGATACACATTTTTCAATGAATTGCTCCTTCAAAAAGTATCTGTGAAAAATTTCAAGTCGATATCTCTCTCCCTTTTATGTTACTGTGATTTTATTTAAAGACGGACGGACATATTTTTGAAGCGGTTAAATCAGAAAAGTGACTATATCAGCCAAAAGTGCACAAATTCCTTTCGCTGTATGGTATAGGAGACTTTGCTGAAGATATTTAACTTAAATTTTAGTTAACGGTCGGTGACGCTAAGCGGCTACAGAAGAAATTTTTCAAGTTATTTTAGAATATCGGAGCAAAAACAAGTAAAAGCGTGCTAAGTTCGGTCCGGCCAAATCTTGTATAACCTCCATCATGGATCGCATTTGTCAAGTTCTTAATCCGGTATCATATTATGGATAAACAATTCAGACCAATTGGAGTGCATAGAAGAAGTCACTGCAAAATTTCAACCAATCGTATAAGAAATGCGCCCTTGAGGGAGTTAAGAAGTAAAGTGGGAAGATCGGTTTGCATAGGAACTACATCAAGTTATGGACCGATTCAAACCATATTTGGCACGTATATTAGAAAGCTTAGAAGAAATAACTGTGCAAAGTTTCAGCCCCTTCTAGGGGCTCAAAAAGTCAAATCGTGAGGTTGATTTATATGGGAGCTATTGTATATCAGGTTTAAGACCGAATCAAACCATATTTAGTACATCCATTAAATGTCATAGAAGACGTCATTGTACAAATTTTCAAATCCTATAAGAAATGCGCCCTCTAGAGAGTCAAATCGGGAGGTCGGTTTATATGGGAGATATATGAGGTATTGTGCCCATTTGAACCATACTTAGCACGTAAGTTGGAGGTGGAGGAGGTGAAAATCATTGGGCAAAATTTCAACAAAAACGGATAAGAATTGCGCCCTCTAGAGGCTCACGTAGTACAATCCGGAGATCAGTTTATATGGGAGCTATATCTAGATATGAACCGATATGACCCATTTACATTCCCAACCGACCTACACTAAAGTATTTTGTGTAAAATTTCAAGCGCCTAGCTTTACTCCTTCGAAAGTTAGCGTGCTTTCCACAGACAGACAGACGGACGGACATGGCTAGATCGACTTAAAATGTCAAGACGATCAAGAATGTATATTCTTTAAGGGGTCTAAAATCAAAATTTCGAAGTGTTACAAACGCGAAGTTAGTATACACCCATCCTTTGGTGGAGGGTATGAAAGGGGTTTTGAAAAAAACACCAATTTTTACCCCAAAGCAAATTTCTATATGAAAAATAAATTAAAAAAAAAATTCAAGATTAAGTGGAACAAAAGATGTAAAAATATTAATTATTAAAATTAATGTATAGCGACGTAAAATCCTCAGAATTTGTAAAGTTTTCAAAAAAAAATTTGGGGAATTTTCATGTTGAATTTTGGACTCTCATTGACCAAACTTACTGTCAATATATATCGTTCATATTTTGGAATAAGGAGCTCAATGTGTGCCTTATGCAATTTCATAAGCTAAATGACACATCCAAAACTTAAATTATTGGCCGTTTTTTTCTAAAGGGTGATTTTTTTGAGGTTAGGATTTTCATGCATTAGTATTTGACAGATCACGTGGGATTTCAGACATGGTGTCAAAGAGAAAGATGCTCAGTATGCTTTGACATTTCATCATGAATAGACTTACTAACGAGCAACGCTTGCAAATCATTGAATTTTATTACCAAAATCAGTGTTCGGTTCGAAATGTGTTCATTCACCGTAACGTTGCGTCCAACAGCATCTTTGAAAAAATACGGTCCAATGATTCCACCAGCGTACAAACCACACCAAACAGTGCATTTTTCGGGATGCATGGGCAGTTCTTGAACGGCTTCTGGTTGCTCTTCACTCCAAATGCGGCAATTTTGCTTATTTACGTAGCCATTCAACCAGAAATGAGCCTCATCGCTGAACAAAATTTGTCGATAAAAAAGCGGATTTTCTGCCAACTTTTCTAGGGCCCATTCACTGAAAATGATTTGCAAGCGTTGCTCGTTAGTAAGTCTATTCATGATGAAATGTCAAAGCATACCGAGCATCTTTCTCTTTGACACCATGTCTGAAATCCCAAGTGATCTGTCAAATACTAATGCATGAAAATCCTAACCTCAAAAAAATCACCCTTTATTTCCGCTCATAGTGCGGCGGTACCAAGGTAAATAAAATTGCTGACTATTTCATCTTTAAAGAAGTACGGTTCAATGATGCCACCTGCCCATAAACCGCACCAACCTGTGACTTTTTCTGGGTGCATTGATAGCTCTTGCAATGCTTCCGGCAGATCTTCGCTCCAAAATTGACAATTCTGCTTATTTACATACCCATTGAGCTTCGTCCATAAAATGGAAGAAGCGTTCTCTTACAAGAGCTCGCATTTTGATAATAAAATTCAATAATTTGTAAACGTTGTTTGTTTGTAAGACGATTCATGGTTAAATTATAGACCAAGCTGAAGATTTTTGACCGTGAAACAAAACACGAAACGAGCGTGAGCTGTTTTAACCAGTGTTTCCAAAAAGATAGTATCTAAAAAATTACCCTTTAGTTTCCAAATTTCTCAATTTCCTTCATCTGCTAGGATATACTGGGCTTTGTGGTAGTTGATACCATCCACTTTGTCTTAAGCCCATTTACTGTCAGACCGACATTTGTTGATTCCATTTCGTTACTTTCAAAGGATGCAACTGCTTCTTCCGGTGACCGACCATTGATGTGAAGGTCGTCGGCATAGGCGAGTAGCATGAGTTCTCTTGTGATTAGTGTGCTATATCTATTCACATCTGCATCTCGTATAATCTTCTCCAGCAGGATATTGAAGAGATCAGAGATCGGAGAGGTTCCTTCCTTTTTTTTTGTGGATCAGCAGCAAGCGTCACCCTGCAAAGTCGAATCAGTTTTACAGGGATACTGAACTCAGATATTGCTTGAAATACCCTTGAACGTATACGACAGTCGAAGCCGGTTTTGTAGTCATAGAAAAGATGGCAGGTGTTGATTTGTCCTACTCGGGTCGTTTCCAGGGTTTGTCGCAGTGTAAATATCTGGTCTATGGTGGATTAACCAGGTCTAAAGTCGCACTGATACGGGCTCAGTTATTTCGTTAACTTAAGACTTTAATCTTTCACAGTACGCTCGATAATATCTTGTATGCGATGGGGAGGGCCCTTATTCCTGTAATTGGCACATTACGTCTTGTCTCCTTTCTTGTGTGCGGGTCTTAGTATGCTGATGTTCCAATCATCGGGTTGCGTTCTTCTAGCCAGATTGCGTAGATAAGCTAATGCTTACGCCTGATCAGTGTGTCGCCTGCTGTCTTGAACAGTTCATCCGATTACACATCTGCTCCTGCTGCCTTATTGTTACTGCTACGTGGACCTCGTTCCGACTAGGTGGTACATATTCTATCATCAGGCATTGGTTTTGTTGTATGATACCAGCAGCTGATCATTAGATACCAGCAGCTGGGAAAAGTGTTATTTCCATATCCTCAGCACACTATCTGTGTCTGTTAACATATTTCCTTCCTTGTCTCTGCAGGAGGATAATTCTTTGGTAGAACTTTCGGATTTACTTCTGGCTCGTGAACAGGTATATACATTTCCTTCTTATTCTTCCCGAAGAGACGTTTCTGCAAACTGTAAAGTTACCCTTTAAGTCGCATTCTCGGCTTCAGTAGCCATTTTCGTACCATGGGTCTCTTGGGGAGGCTTTTGGTACCCAAGTGAGGATATAGCGGCTCTTTCCATGGAGTAGACAATCGTTTGCCATTGCCATGATAAACTATCGAAACAGGGAGTGTTTTCTTCAAACAATTTGGGGCAGCTGAGTGGAGTATGCCGTTGCCAACTTGTGTGTTTACAGCTTTTCAATGTCCAGCTTCCGTGCAGTGTCAGATCGTATTTTTCTCGCCACACTAATACGGTTGCGGACCTCTGCCGCAACGAGGTAATGATCCAAACCTATGTTCGCCCCTCGAATCGATCGTACATCTAACACGCCGATTGAATGTCTTCCATCTATCACAACACGATCTATTTGGTTTCTCGTGTTTAAATGTTGTTTTGTTTACAAATAAAAGGTTAGGGCCATTTGTAATCAGACTCGCTTAGATATTTAAGACAATTGTGAAATCACAAGAATAGAAGAAGGAATATGGCTTCTATTCCTACCGTTTAAGTATGCACATCGCTTTAAACCTAACAACTTGCGAAAGTTCACATCCGCTAACTCAGACACTTCTGCTTGTCTGTGCGGAATACACACACAGAAGATGTTCTATAATTTCCTCTTTTTTTCGCAATTCTCACAGCTTTTGCAGTGGTCGTCTTTCAGCATATTTTCCGATCAGACAGCGACCTGTTATGAAGAAACAATAAATGAGACCTCTGGTCTAGACAACGACAACAAAACGGCCGACCTCTTCAAATCTAGATTGGGTCGCATAATTTTATAGCGTTCACAACCCACACTTTGTGACCACCTGAGTGACCTACTTCACATTACGTTAGAGGCATTTTCACAGACTTCAGATTTCCTTTAATGTGAAAGGAAGCTCCTCATCTCGCAAACAATCTGCTCTACATTCCGTGGATATATCTGAGGCTCGGCACCCAGAACCAGGGATTTGGAGCAGAGCAGGTCTATTTTTGCGGAGCAGTTGCGAAATTTTTTAACCTGAGGCGGAACAGCTGCCAAGCTCAAAATCCGCTCCGCTCCGATAAAATTTGGTTTTCGAACTTGTTATTTGGCAAATGAAACAAAAATTTAAAATTATTGATTTAACACGAAATAACTTTAGGGTTAACTTTTGTTAAATCATTATTGAAATCATATTAGAGAACCGATTTCAACCAATTTTAAAAGTCTCATCTTAAACTCAAAACAAGTAAAACCGAGCTTAGTTCGGTCAGGCCGAATATTGTATACCATACACTAATTATCGCATTAATCAAGTGCTTTGCACGGGTTCTTTTCATACTAATTATCTTTGTACACTAATTATCGCATTAGTCAAGTGCTTTCCACGGCTTCTCTTTATAGGCAGAAACTTGACTGAATCAAGCAACAAACTCTATGGATTTTTTTTTATTATATTTTTATACCGACCGGAAATAGATATTTCAATATACTCCTATATTGAAATATCTATTTCCGGTGCTACAAAGTATATTCTAGATGGTCGTAAAATTCTAGGATGATTTAACGATGTCCGCTGTAATCACTCTAAATCCTTAAAAATGGAGATATGGAAGTTTGGAACAGATTCGCATTTTTTTGTAAGCAGGTTAAGAACGTGATATACGGACTATGTTTGGATATAGCTGCCATATAGACCGATCTCCCGATTAAGAGTCTAAAACCCATAAAAATCGCTTTTATTTTCCGATTTGGCTGGTTTCGCATATCCGAGCCGAATATGGTTCATATCGAGTCGTAAATAGATATTAACTGTCATATAGACCGATCTACCGATTTAGGGTCTTAAGCCCATAACGGGCGCATTTATCAGCCAATTTTATTGGCATTTAGAATGCGTATGGTTCAGATCAGACTATATTAAGATATAGTTGGCATATAGACCAGTCTGTCTATTAAGGATCTTAAGACCATAAAAGCCTCTTTTATTGTACAATTTCGCTAATATTTTGAGCCCGTCGACTTCAAACCGAATATGGTCCAAATCGGTTCATATTAGAATATTTCCGATTTCGCTGAAATTTAAAACAGTGAGCTGCACTAGGCTTCTCGTTGTCCGAACTAAACATGGTCCACATAGGACCATATTAGGATATCATATAGATCGATCGGATCGAATTAGGGTTTTAAGCCCATAAAAGCCCCATTTATTACGCTCTTTCGCTGTAATTTGGAACAGTGATTTGGACTAGGCCTCTCGTTATACGCATGCTCCATATCAGACCATATTAGTTGTAGCTGCCATCTAGACCGATCTGCCAATTTTGGCACTTAAGCAACTAAAAGCCGTATTTCCCTATTTCGCTGAAATTTATAATAGTAAGTTTAACTAGTTTTCCAGTTGTCCTAACCAAATTTTGTCCAGATCGGATCATATTTTGATATAAATTTGGAACATGGAGGTGCACTAGGCGGAACCGCGTGTGGTCCATAACAGACCATGTTTGGATATAGCTGTCATATGGACCGATATGTGATCTTAAGGCATATAGTCCTCAATTATAACACGATTTCTCTGAAATTTAAAACTGTGGCACCTGAATCGAATATTATCCAAATTGAGCCATACTTGGTCATTAATATGGACATAGTAGGTTTATAATTAAATAGGATAATAAATGAATGGTTATCCAAACTTCAGCACGGCGGAACTTAACGCGTTTCAAGAAGAAATTTGAAAAATAAAAAGTCAATTTAAATGTAAACAAGTGGGAGTAGAGCGAAAAAACTTGCCGGAGTGGAGCGTGGAGAGGAGCGGAAAAATTTTGCCGAAGCGGAGCATAAAAAAATACACCCGCTCCGGATCCCTGCCCCGAACAGGTGGATTTTGAACTGTCTCTATCTCTCTGAGATATCTTCGACAGTCGAGGGTGGTTTTTAAATTCAGAAGTACACATCCGGCTGTCTAAGAAGATATTTATCCCAATCGTCTTTAAGACATAACGGTCGTGTTACCTTCTTGATATAACCACAGTCTTGAACCCCATACAGAATGTATGTATATTGTAGTTCCAATCGGTCCTATCAGAATAGCGAGTAGCGGCTCTGGCAATATTTACGCCCGGAAATTGGGCATTGTATCAAATATAACACAATGTCCGTAGCCGCCTCATAAACAAAGAAAAAGCTCCTTTACCCTCATAAAAGTGGTCGCACCAGTGGTATAGCATTAAATTCAATGCACAAGATGGTGTCGTCGTTAGTTGGACTATAATGCAGAAACAAGTCATTCTTTAGATCCGACTGAGTATTGAACAGAAGGTGGACTTTTAAAGCATCGTCCACCAGATCACAATAGCATACAGCATTGAATGCCTGACAACTGCTGCCAGGAAACTTTCCCTTAGAAGAATATGACCAGGTCATCAGCATTAGCAACCACTTTATTTTACTAATGGCTACATTACAAACTCGTTGGAAACAAGCTCCTCCTTGAGGAGACCCTCTGCTGACCCATCTTTGCAGATCTACAGATCCCATGATTTTTTTAGTTAGTAAGTTATTAATGAACTCTCTAGTTATATTGATGCCTCGAGTCTTCCCGGTTCTCTCATGATTGACGTCGGCTTTACGTTATTGAAAATACCCTCAATGTCAAGAAATGCTACCCTTGTTTATTACTTTACAGCGAGAGAGCCCTCCTGTTCTGAGCCTTTTTAACTCACCCTTATATTTTCTTTGCCCAGGTTCCAGTCGTGTGGTGTCCTTATGGCTTTCGTCCTATTGAAGAATTTACTGCAACCCATCCTGGGTTTCACCATGGCGGTAGCTGTTTGCCCCTAGGTTTAGTTCTAGGACATGCAGGCTTATGCCAATTATTCAGAGCATTCGTGATCTGCCGACTATTATATCAATGTTCTCCGCAGTTTCCACTTCCTATTCAGTTCTACTAGGGTAAAAGGTATACAAATATATAACATTGAGAGAATAAAATACTTCATTAAACACTTCTCTTGAACAGTATACTAAAGCATTATGCCACCTATATGGAAAATTTACACATATTGAATATTTTCAATATAATAACTTCATTGTTCATTTGTATTAACTTTATGCAAACAAGAAATTCATTGGCAAAACTATGCACCCTCAAATGTTCACATGATTCGATTTATCACTCTCTTGTAGTAATTTCATAATGTCGTTCGAACTTCATTTAGTTCAGGCGAACTTGACAACATCTTTGTTTATTTTTTACATCCACAACGCCATGCAAAAATATACAACCAGCTTTATCAACAGACGATAACTGAAGGTATCCAAAACTAAGGAGGCAATAAAACAATTGCATTGAGGTCTCGTCAGCATTCGCGAATATAATCTTATCTGAACTTATGGAAAAACTATATTCATGACAAAAACACCACAGACTAGGAAAGATACTATTCAGGCAAATGTGATTGCATAATATACAAGAGATTCAGATCGATATATTAAAGTTGAAATTGTAACGCATAATTAATAATTTTTCTTATAAACTGCAACAAAACATATCTTCAATATGTTTTGAAAAATCGATGACAAAAATAATTTACATACATACATATATTTAAATTTTAGACATCTTTCCCGAGAACATTGGAAATTACTCAAAAACTCTCGCATGCCATAGAAAAACGATTTACGACTAGGACCATTAACCATTTTTCTCTCATTAGTTCGCCAATACGTCGAAATCAGCTGTTTTCACTAAATGAAGTCAGCTGATTTCGATAAATTGGCATGGGCTGCCTGAAGTTAGTGCAGATTAACCTGCAACACTCCGAGGCTGCCACAAATGAGTTGCTGAGAGCTGTGGGGAGAGATGGCACTAATCTGGCCCTCGTTCAGGAACCGTGGTTACGATGTAACAAGGTTAGTGGACTCAGATCACGAAATCTGAATCTCATCTCCCCCCCAGCAGAAGGTAAGATTAGAAGCTGTATCGTAACCAGTAGGGATCTAAACCTAAGTCTGATTTCTCGTTTTAGCGATGGAGGCTTAACGGTAATGGCCTTGGAACGACCGCTCAAACCATTACTGCTCCTGGCCTCCATATAACTGCCTTACAATGTAGAGAACCCCCCTACAGACACAGTCCGGTGCCTGGTCAGATGGTGCGAGGAGAAGGGCATGCGCTTCTGCTAGGGGGTGACGCCAATGCGCACCACAGTCTATGAGGAAGCACGGATGCCAACGAGAGAGATGAGTCACTTTTTGATTAAATTGTTTTCCAATAGGGGTAACGCCCCCACTTTCTACACCCGGATCAGGGAACAGGTTATAGACATAACGCTTGTGACGAACAGTGACTCGGTGAAGGTCTTGGACTGGAACGTCTCCACCTAGTGTTTCTTTTCGGATCACTACAGAATAGGTTTTCAGGTCGAGCACGATATGGAAAGGAGGATCGCATGTTGGACCCTCTAGGGGACCCCTAGAGTACACAAGGAAACTGGAGGCCGCAGTGGGTCTTGTAACGGGATGCCTTAACGAGGCAATTCCCGAATGAGTTCCGCCGCTTAAATCCAGCCATTCATGCTGGTCAGCGGAGCTGAAGATGCTCAGAAGGGGGTGTAGTAGGCTTTTTAATAAGGCCAAGAGGAAGAACACGGCAGGGCTGGAGCGAATATCGCCATGCTCTTAGCAAGTTCAAGAAGAAGACGAGGAGGGTGGAGTTCCTGGGCGTAATTCTGTGGAGAATTGGAATTGGGCAGTCCGCACTTTCCGGCCATTTAGGTCGACCGAACCTGACGGTGTTATCTCGGCACTGCAACAGGAGTTCCTTGGAGTCACACTGCCTTGGCTTAAATTGATTTTCCGTGCGAGTCTGCCATGGTTCTATATACCAAGGGCATGGAGTGAGATCAAGGTGGACTTTATCTCCAAGGCGGAAAAATAAATCACAGCACGACGAAGGATTACAGGCCTATTTGTCTGTCTTCGTTTTGGCTGAAAACACTGGATGTTGGATATGTAGACCATCGGGCTCTATATTCATACCTGCGCCGCCAAGGTCGCGCCATGGCTGAAGGAACTCGGCATGCTGAAGAAAGACAAGTGCGGCCACAGTTCAATTCTGGATGTTATGGATGCGAAGGGTAAGCTGAGGAGGATCTCCGACTAACTGGCACCAGCACCGACTGGGATATGGGCTTTGAGGATTAGTTTTCCTAGAAGGGATGAATGGAAGGCGAATGCTGTGTTCGATGAGGCCTCGATCTTCACCGATGGCTCCAAGATGGAGTCAAGGACTGAATTGGGGGTCCAACGCACTTAATATCTGTCGTCTTTGAGACTGCCGGACAAGTGTACAGTTTCTCAGGCAGAGCTCTGTGCCATTACAGTAGCCCCAAGATAAACTCTGGTAAGGGAATTTACCACCCTCAAAACTCAGGATTTATGTGGACAGTATGGCAGCGCTTAAGGCATTGGAACCGAGGACGGTTAGGTCACGGTGCGTAACGGATTGTTTGGAGACCATTGATAGGCTCGGAGTCCATGATGTTACGCTGACATTGGTTCTCGGACATGAGGAAATGAGGGGGTGGACGAATGCGCCAGGAGTACTTCGTCCGCGCCTGTCGAACCAGATAGCGGTCTTGCCTAGGTACTTTCATTTGTCTAGCTACTGAAGAGATGGTCAGAGCGGCTTCGGTGTCGAGTTTTGATTCGGCGGATGGTTGCCGGACCGCTGGGCGATCTGGCCTGTTATCGACCGGAGGAGGACGAGGGAGTTGCTGGCGTACATTAAGAAGTCGTTGAGTACCTTGACAGGGGTCACAATCGGACACTGTGCCATAGGCGCATGGCTGCTAGCATGGAAATACCGCATAATGACTTCTGCAGGAATTTCCTCGATGACAATGAGGAGGAGACTGTGGAGCACTTGCTATGTTCATGTCCGGGTCTGCAGGAAAGCAGGCTCTCTTCTCTGGGGAGCCGATTCTTCTGCGATCTGGGCGAACTTACGAACGTACCTCTGGGAGATCTCCTGAGATTTGTTGACACTATGGGATGCTTGCGTGCTTGCGTGGGGATGGGCGTTTTTCAGCCCCCGCTTCGACTTTCCACTCCTCCAGTTTCTTTTTCATTCGTGTATAACCTCTGGATTTAGTGCGTGGAATCACATCTTTTTTATTTTCCCTTTCTTTGTGATACCCCAAACAAAGGACCAAACTGGCCTCGGAGTGGACTAACCTATGGTGGGCTACCCATTCAAACTAACCTAACCTGGCTTAATATTATTAGTCCTGACATTTATTGTTATTTTCCTGTAGTTGACAAATACGCTTCTGTCAAAATTTGTTGGGATGGTACTATTATGCTCTGATTTCAATTATTGTTATGCAAACGCTTACCATTCCGCGTAACCAAAATATATTTAAATAGATCTGCTAGCAATAGCTCAGCGGCTCCTGCTATATAATTATCTTTATTGTTTTTGTTACCCCAATATTTAGCCTTATCTCGTTATTGTATATCTCCTTTAAAAGGCAAAGTTTCAAAAATTCTATAGATTTCTTATTTAAATTTTATTCAAAAATGCAACAAATTTGCTATGCTTCTACTATACTTTCAAAATGCTTAAAACAGCACTCAGAATCGAAAAAAAACACAATAGTCTCAATGTAAGTCTCGTAGTAATTATTGCTGAATAACTCCGGTTTGAATCACTTCTCCATTTAAAGATCATTTTGTCTCTTACTCATCTAAGTACTTAAATTTAAATACTCTTCCACTTAACACAATAACTTGTCTATGAAACGAAATGCTCAAGTGTAAGTAAACCATTTCCACTTGAAAAAATCCAAGTTCAAATAACTTTTATGTGAAATTTTCGGATGAAAGTTTGTATAAGTATTCCTCATTTTTAAATACTATCAATATCATGCGAATTTAGAAAAGTGTTCTTCAAATATTTCAAGTAACCATTTTCTATTTTAGGGAACAGGTTCTTTAAGAGCAACTCCAACTATGCTGCTGTTTTCATGAAACTAGCTACCATCAAACATTCAACCAAAAAAAGAACAGCTATGCGACTAGCTGGGAAAGTAATCCAAGTCAATTTCATATCCACCACCGAAAGATATTCATTTTGACATTCCGTGTGCAACACTTCGAAATATCCATTTCAAACCCTATAAAGTATACGAGGGTTGCCTTTTATATTTCGCGATTAGAGAAAAAAACAAACATTAATAATCGAAAATCGCTTTATTGTTTTTCAAAATAGTCCCCATTAAGATCCATACAATTTTGCATGCATTTGAACCAATCGTCGAAGTACTTTTGCCACTCTGATTGATGTATCTCCAAAACAAACATTCTGAACACATCAACGGCTTCTTCAGGTGTCGAAAAACGTTGACCTCTCGTTTTATTTTTTACGTTCGAGAATAAAAAGAAGTCATTCGGTGCTAATTCAGGACTATACGGCAGATGACTTATCAAATCGATGTTTAGATTCCTCAAAAAGTTGTTTGAGCTTATGTGTGAGAGCTCGCATTGTCGTGACAACTGGCAAACAACTGAGTCCAGTTTTTCCAAAAAATCTGGCAATCATTTGCTTGGAAATGCTCCGTTCGCGAGCAACTTTTGTTGAATTTGGATCATCTTGAAACACCTACAGCGGTCAAAAAAAGTATTCATCATTCAATGTTTTTTTTTAATAAGTCTACAAAAGACAATTGGAATAAAAACATATTAAACTAATGATGCAGTAGTGCTTGTGTGATATATATGTACACAATTTCATTGTTTTTAAAGAAAAAAATAGTATTTATTGGAACAAAAAGGGCCATTTTACAGCTGAACACAAAAAATTAAACAAAAAAAGTATTCATCATTGCAAAAAAAAACAAAAAAATAAATAACATAATTTAAAAAAATTAATACTTTGTTATTCGACCACCACGTCTTATAACTTCTTTTAAAGGGTTTGACATCGATTGGACTAATTTAGCGGTTATATTTTGGTCTATATTAGTCCATTCCTCCATTATCACCTGTTGCATTTGACTCTTGCTCGAAAAATTGCGCGTTCTCAATTTGCGTTCGAGATGTTCCCAAAGATGTTCAATTGGGTTCAAGTCGGGACTTTGAGGAGGAGTTTTAATGACTTTGGGGCAGTTATACAGCATCCACATCTTGGTATTTAAAGCAGAATGTTTGGGGTCATTATCTTGATAATATTGAAAGTTATTACCAAGCCCAAGTTTTACAGCACTATCTTTTAAATTCCTCTTTAAAATGTCAATGTAATACTTATGATCCATTACTCCATTAATAATTTCAAGATTTCCCGCTCCTGAAGCCGCCATACACCCCCAAACCATTAAACCACCTCCACCATGTTTTACAGTAGCAACTGTGTTTCGTTCTTCAAGCTCTGTATTTGGTTTTCTGTACACTATGACCTTTCCATCGCACCCAAAAAGATTAAACTTGCTCTCGTCTGCAAAAATGACTGTTTTCCAAAATGATTCGGGCTGTTTTACATACATTTTTGCGAAGTTTAGCCTTTTCACTCGGTTTATTTTATTTATAAAGGGCTTCTTACGTGCAGTTCTATGAAACGAAATGCTCAAGTGTAAGTAAACCATTTCCACTTGAAAAAATCCAAGTTCAAATAACTTTTATGTGAAATTTTCGGATGAAAGTTTGTATAAGTATTCCTCATTTTTAAATACTATCAATATCATGCGAATTTAGAAAAGTGTTCTTCAAATATTTCAAGTAACCATTTTCTATTTTAGGGAACAGGTTCTTTAAGAGCAACTCCAACTATGCTGCTGTTTTCATGAAACTAGCTACCATCAAACATTCAACCAAAAAAAGAACAGCTATGCGACTAGCTGGGAAAGTAATCCAAGTCAATTTCATATCCACCACCGAAAGATATTCATTTTGACATTCCGTGTGCAACACTTCGAAATATCCATTTCAAACCCTATAAAGTATACGAGGGTTGCCTTTTATATTTCGCGATTAGAGAAAAAAACAAACATTAATAATCGAAAATCGCTTTATTGTTTTTCAAAATAGTCCCCATTAAGATCCATACAATTTTGCATGCATTTGAACCAATCGTCGAAGTACTTTTGCCACTCTGATTGATGTATCTCCAAAACAAACATTCTGAACACATCAACGGCTTCTTCAGGTGTCGAAAAACGTTGACCTCTCGTTTTATTTTTTACGTTCGAGAATAAAAAGAAGTCATTCGGTGCTAATTCAGGACTATACGGCAGATGACTTATCAAATCGATGTTTAGATTCCTCAAAAAGTTGTTTGAGCTTATGTGTGAGAGCTCGCATTGTCGTGACAACTGGCAAACAACTGAGTCCAGTTTTTCCAAAAAATCTGGCAATCATTTGCTTGGAAATGCTCCGTTCGCGAGCAACTTTTGTTGAATTTGGATCATCTTGAAACACCTACAGCGGTCAAAAAAAGTATTCATCATTCAATGTTTTTTTTTAATAAGTCTACAAAAGACAATTGGAATAAAAACATATTAAACTAATGATGCAGTAGTGCTTGTGTGATATATATGTACACAATTTCATTGTTTTTAAAGAAAAAAATAGTATTTATTGGAACAAAAAGGGCCATTTTACAGCTGAACACAAAAAATTAAACAAAAAAAGTATTCATCATTGCAAAAAAAAACAAAAAAATAAATAACATAATTTAAAAAAATTAATACTTTGTTATTCGACCACCACGTCTTATAACTTCTTTTAAAGGGTTTGACATCGATTGGACTAATTTAGCGGTTATATTTTGGTCTATATTAGTCCATTCCTCCATTATCACCTGTTGCATTTGACTCTTGCTCGAAAAATTGCGCGTTCTCAATTTGCGTTCGAGATGTTCCCAAAGATGTTCAATTGGGTTCAAGTCGGGACTTTGAGGAGGAGTTTTAATGACTTTGGGGCAGTTATACAGCATCCACATCTTGGTATTTAAAGCAGAATGTTTGGGGTCATTATCTTGATAATATTGAAAGTTATTACCAAGCCCAAGTTTTACAGCACTATCTTTTAAATTCCTCTTTAAAATGTCAATGTAATACTTATGATCCATTACTCCATTAATAATTTCAAGATTTCCCGCTCCTGAAGCCGCCATACACCCCCAAACCATTAAACCACCTCCACCATGTTTTACAGTAGCAACTGTGTTTCGTTCTTCAAGCTCTGTATTTGGTTTTCTGTACACTATGACCTTTCCATCGCACCCAAAAAGATTAAACTTGCTCTCGTCTGCAAAAATGACTGTTTTCCAAAATGATTCGGGCTGTTTTACATACATTTTTGCGAAGTTTAGCCTTTTCACTCGGTTTATTTTATTTATAAAGGGCTTCTTACGTGCAGTTCTTCCTCTGTAACTATGCCTTTTGAGTGTATTTCGAATTGTTTGTGTAGTAACTTCCTTCCCTAAATATTCCATAGTGTTTTTACGAAGAATGGTCGCATTTGTCTTCGGAGTTTTCTGAACTTGCCGCACTAGCCAACGCACATCTCCAACTGAAAGTGCTTTTGGTCGACCAGATCTTGGTTTATTGTCAACAGTTTTCGTTTCTGTCCACTTTCTGATGATGGATTGTATAGTAGATCGTGGTCTATTTAATATTTCACTGATAGTTTTTTGAGTTAAACCATTCCTGTGGTGTTTTATTATCAAAACTTTTACCTCATCAGAAACCTCGTTTTGCTTACGACCCATTTTGACAAAAACTATATTTTCAATGAAATTAAATATTTGCTGTCAAGGGCAAAGCCTCCTTTACTAAATAAAACAGAAAAGGGGGATTCCCAAATAATATTTGAATTTGACTTTGATGATAGCACATCAATGATGAATACTTTTTTTGTTCTGTTTTTGGTGTTATTATATAAAATTGCATTTTTTGCGCTAATTAAATTTATTTTTTGAATTTATTTTAAAACATATTACGAAAAATAAACTATTGCATAAAACTGCATTATTTGTTTACTTTAAATTTTCTTCAATTACCCAAAATAAGTGAATTTATTATCAATTTTGCTAATGATGAATACTTTTTTTGACCGCTGTATACAGTCGACTGGTGTTTACTTTCGGGCTCATACACGTAAATCCACGGTTAATCACCTGTAACGATGTCATAGACGCGTTTCGAAGCACCGCGATCGTATTTTTGGGGAATGTCTTTCGACCAATCGAAACTAGCCTTTTTTGAGCGATTGATAAATTGTATGATATTCAACGCGAACAATTTTTGACTATTCATGCAATATTGAATGTATGCTGATCCCACTAATGCCTAAGGTTGTCTCAATCTCACGATAGCTCACATGACGATCTTGCAATATCAGTTGGCGCACAGCATCAATGGTTTTTGGAACAACAACTGATTTTGGACGGCCTTCACGAAATTCGGCTTGGAGTGAACTACGACCTCGGTTGAATGCACCTTACCATCGATAAACACTGGTCCTTGATGGAGCTTCATCGCCAAAAATTGAATTAAAAATTAAAATCTTTTAAGTTACTGTAAACAACACAAATAGCGCTCATATGTCAAAACGTTCTGTGTACGTATAATCTCAAAAATGTCAAGCTTTACGATAGAGCTGTCAATTGGCAGATTGCAACACCAGGGTTGTCCAATCCCGAAATAAAGGGTGATTTTTTGAGGTTAGGATTTTCATGCATTAGTATTTGACAGATCACGTGGGATTTCAGACATGGTGTCAAAGAGAAAGATGCTCAGTATGCTTTGACATTTCATCATGAATAGACTTACTAACGAGCAACGCTTGCAAATCATTGAATTTTATTACCAAAATCAGTGTTCGGTTCGAAATGTGTTCATTCACCGTAACGTTGCGTCCAACAGCATCCAATGATTCCACCAGCGTACAAACCACACCAAACAGTGCATTTTTCGGGATGCATGGGCAGTTCTTGAACGGCTTCTGGTTGCTCTTCACTCCAAATGCGGCAATTTTGCTTATTTACGTAGCCATTCAACCAGAAATGAGCCTCATCGCTGAACAAAATTTGTCAAAATTTGAACACATTTCGAACCGAACACTGATTTTGGTAATAAAATTCAATGATTTGCAAGCGTTGCTCGTTAGTAAGTCTATTCATGATGAAATGTCAAAGCATACTGAGCATCTTTCTCTTTGACACCATGTCTGAAATCCCACGTGATCTGTCAAATACTAATGCATGAAAATCCTAACCTCAAAAAAATCACCCTTTATAAAAGGCAACCCTCATATATGTACTGTTCGTCGTATGGCGATCTAACCATATCCGTTCGTCTGTTGAAATCACGCTACAGTTTTCAACAATAGAGATATTGAGTTGAAACTTTACACAGTTTTTTGTCCGTAGGCGAGCTAAGTTGGAAAATGAGCTATATCAGACTATATCTTGATATAGCCCCCATATATACCGATCTACAGATTTAAGGTCTTAGGCCCATAAAAGACACATTTATTATCCGATTTTGCTAAAATTTGAGACAGTGAGTTATGTTAGGTCACTCGACATCCTTACGAATGTTCACATCCACTTAATCAGAAAAGTTCTCAAAGAAATGAGAACCTTAACTGGAACTCCTTCTGACTGCCAGTGTGGGGCACACATACAGCCAATGTTCTATAGTCTCCTCTTTATCAATATCGATGGCACTTTCGAAATTTAATTTATTGACTAATCGCAAAATATAATTTTTTTTGCAAAACTAAACAAAAATTAACAATCCTACACTGAATGTATCCTTTAAGATACATTGCGCCTATAGAGGGCGCTATTTTCATCCGATTAGGCTAAAATTTTGTGCAATGATTTCACTCATGACTTCCAACTGACATTATTAACTTTGGTTCGTCATTTTCCTTTGAAATATATGTGATTATTAAAACAATCGAAAATATCGAATGTTGCGTTTTCGATAGTTTGCCAGCTCTATAAGATGATCGATATGTTAAGGCAAGTTATTGGCGCCGTTTAGTCCCAATTGTCATCATGTTCCCGCAAGCTTGCTTAATTATAGGAGCTTGACGCGGATCGCTACCTTCCTCACATGCAAATGTGGCTCCTTCAACAACAGGTTTACCGAATAATTTTTTTCAAAAAATCCCCGAATTTTTTATTTTTTTCTATTAAAAATTATAACTAATATTTAAAAAAAATCAACTTTTAGTATTATAGCATAAGAGTGTAAACTACTATGAGTTTTTTTTTATTGTCGAGCTCTTGCCACGGTATCTCTTTTTAGGCAAACAAAGGATATAAGAAAATAATTGCTACGTTATTGGAACAATATGAAGTTATGGTTCATTTCGTACCAAAAAATTAACTGAGAAGAAGTCATTGTGTAAAATTCAGCCAAATCTAGTAAGAATTGCGCACTTAAGGGGCTGAAGAAGTAAAATAGGGAGATCGGTTTATAGGGGATCTGTATTAGGCTATAAACCGATTCATGCCATATTCGACAAGTATGTTAAAGGTCATGAGAGAAGAAAATTTCAGCCAAATCGGATAATACTTGCGCCCTTTAGAGGCTCAAGAAGTCAAGACCCCAGATTGGTTTATAAGGCAGCTATATCAGGTTATGGACCGATTGGAACCATTTTTAATACAGTTGTTGGAAGTCATAACAAAACACGTCATGCAATATTTCAGCCAAATCGGATAGGAATTGCGCCCTCTATAGACTCAAGAAATCAAGACCCCAGAACGGTTTATATATTAGGTTATGGACCGATTTGAACTATTCTTAGAACAGTTGTTGAAAGTCATAAAAAAACATCTCATGCAAAATTTCAGCCAAATCGGATAATAACTGCGTCCTCTAGTGGCTCAAGAAGTCAAAACCCCAGATCGGTTTATATGGCAGCAAATTGGATAGGAATTGCACACTCTAGACGCTCAAGAAGTCAAGACCCTAGAGAGGTTTATATGACAGCTATATCAGGTTATGGACCGATTTCAACCATACTCAGTACAGTTGTTGGAAGTCATAATAAAACACCTCATGAAAAATTTCAGCCAAATCGGATAGGAATTGTGTCCTCTAGCGAATCAAGAAGTCAAGATCCCAGATCGGTTTATATATAGCCCATTTACAATCCCAACCGACCTACACTAATAAGAAGAATTTGTGCAAAATTTCAAGCGTCTAGCTTTACTCCTTCGAAAGTTAGAGTGCTTTCGACAGACAGAAGGACGGACGGACGGACATGGCTAGTTCGACTTAAAAAGTCATGACGATCAAGAATATATATATATGATGGGATCTTAGACGAATATTTCGAGTAGTTAAAAAACAGAATGACGAAATTAGTATACCCCCATCCTATGGTGGAGGGTATAAAAAAATGTGGAGGGTATATATAAAAAACTGTATTGAAAAAGATCAAATTGCATAAAGCCCACCCTACGGTAGAACACCATGCTACATTTAGATGGAAATTAAATATCTTGGTGACCACATAAGGGTTAAAGAGAATAATAAATCTGTTAGCGCCTAAAAGCATGCTACAAATTTTGAACAGCTTAAGTTAACTAGAAAAAATAAGCACTCGCTATATTCTTTGGAAGTGAGATAACTACAAATGCAAATTTGACCAAGAACATCCCATTAGGGAGCAGGAGATAAGTAAAACCAAAACGAATTCTACTGCTTAATTTCGGTCGCCATTGGTTTGGGCACCAAATAATCTCATATTAAGCTGCCTGATCGAAAGAGTGCTTTACATTGGAGGGGCTAGAACCTATGGAAATTTAATAACAGAAGCCAATTAAAAAAAAGGGTATTATTGATATCCTAGGGGTGGCTGAGCATTCCCACTCTTTATGAGACATTCGATGCTTATGACACATTGCCAGGGTTGTGAGTTGCTTGAAAAGCGAGAATCTATACACATTTTCAAGAAAAATGCTCTGCGGAATAAGTGATACTATAAGCACTTTCTAAAAAACAAAATTTTGGATTTGCAAACCTTTTTTGAGTTTTAACTGTATTTAACAAATTTCAAGTAGGGATATTTTAACTCCACAATTCACATTGACTTCAAAGCAGACTTTATATTCAAATTCGTTAAAAAAAAAACGAATAGTAAACGATAAAAAAGAAACAGTCCAAATCTTGCTAACGTAACAGTTAAAACGGTTGTAAATCGTTTTAAAATTTAATGACTCAATAAATTGTAAAATGACTTAATTGAATTTATTGTGCTTAAATTACCTATTTTGCCGCAAAATTAAAAGAAATTCTAATTTCCTACTTCTACTAAGGGCACCACATTTATAGCAGTGTAAATTTGTTAACAACATCGAAAGGCAATTTTAAAAATTCGTCATTTTAATGCAATGAACCATTTTGATTAGAATGGATATAAAATTTGTTTGACAAGCAATCATTTTGTGTCTACTAGGGATGATTATCATCAGGCTGTTGATGTCACAGCATCCAAGGGTGGTTGACGGTATCCAATGAAGGTGAAACGGAATATGACATGTCAGTACAAAAACAAAGAGTTGAACACAAAATGGAGGAAAGGAAAGGAGAAAAAACATGGTACATTGGTCTGTATCACCCTCTTTGCATTACTTTAAATTTATAGTTAAATTTTAAAACTAAAACAAATGTTTAAGACTATTCTATGAAAGTACTTCTGCACTATTCAATACGATATTTTTATACCCTCCACCATAGGATGGGGGTATACTAATTTCGTCATTCTGTTTGTAACACCTCGAAATATGCGTCTGAGACCCCATTAAGTATATATTGGGTTGCCCAAAAAGTAATTGCGGATTTTTCATATAGTCGGCGTTGACAAATTTTTTCACAGCTTGTGACTCTGTAATTGCATTCTTTCTTCTGTCAGTTATCAGCTGTTACTTTTAGCTTGCTTTAGAAAAAAAATGTAAAAAAAGTATACTTGATTAAAGTTCATTCTAAATTTTATTAAAAATGCATTTACTTTCTTTTAAAAAATCCGCAATTACTTTTTGGGCAACCCAATATATTCTTGATCATTTTAAGTCGATTTAGCCATGTCCGCCCGTCTGTCTGTCCAAAGCACGCTATCTTTCGAAGGAGTAAAGCTAGCCGCTTGAAATTTTGCACAAATACTTTTTATTAGTAGGTCTTTGATATAGCTGCCATATAAACCGATCTTGGGTCTTGACTTCTTGAGCCTCTTGAGGGCGCAACAACTGTGTTAAGTATGATTCAAATCGGTTGATAATCTGGTATAGCTGTCATATAAACCGATCTTGGATCTTGACTTCTTGAGCCAATAGAGGTCGCAATTCTCTTCCGATATGGCTGAAATTTTACATGAGGTGTTTTGTTTTGGCTTCCAATAACTGTCCTAAGTATTGAGCAAAACGGAACAAAACCGGATATAGCTCCAATAGCATAAAAGTTCTCGACAAATGCGATCCATGGTGGGGGTATATAAGATTCGGCCCGGCCGAACTAAGCACGTTCTTACTTGTTTTAATTGCTAACGAACAAGCATGTGCATAATGGTGATGCAAAAACCATGAATGGTATTTTCGTATTGCTTCTCGCAAGCGGTTCATAACTTACAAGATTATACTCCCTTTTATACCCTACACCACAACTGTGGTACAAGGTTTTTGTTTGTAACATCCAGAAGGAAGAGATAGACCCATTGATACGTATACCGATTAACTCAGAATCACTTTCTGATTCGATTTAGCTATGTCCGTCTGTCCATGTTAATTTGTGCACAAAGTACAGGTCACAGTTTTCGGCCGATCGTCTTAAAATTTGGTACAGGAATGTTTTTCGACCTAGAGGCGAAGCCTATTGAAATTGGAAAAAATCGGTTCAGATTTGGATACAGCTCTCACATATATGTTCGCCCGATTTGCAGTAATAATGCAATAAAATTGTCATTTGTTAATCGATTCTCTCGAAATTTGACAGGAAGGATCTCTTGACTCTCGACATTGCTAGTAAATTTCATGAAAATCGGTTCAGATTTAGATATAGCTCTCATATATATAAATCGCCCGATTTTAACTCCTAAAGTCACAGCAAACGCATTTAATGACCAATCTTGCCAAAATTTTACACATCGCTTTTCTCGACGCCTTCCACAATATCTGAGAAGTTTAGTCGAAATAGGTTCAGATTAAGATATAGCTCCCGTATATATGTTCGTCAAATTTTGGGTAAATTGCTATAACGTTATTTTTCAACCGAAGTTATTACAGTTTGAACATATTTACTCTGCTGTTTACTGTGAGGAATAGAAGCATTCAGGGATCAAACTGAAGTAAAACCAATTAAGAACGGGCTAAAGTTGGGCAAAGCAGACTTTTCGAAACCCTACACCACATTTGGTTTGCAGGTTGCTTAAATTTGAAATGTAGAATTTCGACCTAAATCCGGACACATTGTAGGAGTTATAGAAAAAATCGTTGTGTAAAATATTGAGAAGATCGGTTGATAAATGCGTCAGCAAAGGCCTTAAAAGTGAAAATTGGGAGATACACATATATGGCAGCTATTTCTAAATCTGAACAGATTTCTATGAAATTTACCAGTAGAAAAGTCATAAGAGAATCCTTAGTGACAATTATCGGTTAACATATGATTAAATTATTGCAATATTAGTTAAAATCGGACAAAAATATATATCAGAACTATATCTAACTCTTAACAGATTTTAACCAAAATCGGCATACATATTTAAAATTATAGAAAATAGACATTGTGCAAAATTTAGAGAAATAAATTTTAAGAAATACGCTGACAAAGGCTCTAGAAGTGAAAATCGGTTGATAAAGTAGTAAAGTGAGAGCGGTACCGAGGTGGTGGTTCCTGTGAAGGATTACTTTTTATAGTGCGCTATCATTGCGTATATTAAAAACAAGATAATACTGTGGAACCACTTCCGGGTCTATATCCATGTCATTTTTCATCATTCTTTTTTATTATTTATTTATTTTTTATAAAATTCACCAAACGAAGAACTTAACGTTGAATTTATCATGTTATTACGGACGAATATATATAAACGAGAGCTATATCCAAATCAGAACAGATTTCGACCAAAATCCGGACGTTTCGTGGTAGTCGTAGAAGAAGTTGAAATCGGGCGATAGATATACTTTACTTTACTGTAATTGGCATTTGTCCCATTAGCCGAACGTAGAATAGCGTTCCAAACGCCTCGATCTCCTGTGCTTATTCTAAAATCTCTGACATCAAGTTTCGAGGTGTTTGGTGGTGGTGTTTGGTCGTCCCGGTTTTACGTGTACCACCGTGATTGCCTTCAAAAGGCTTCTTTGCTGGAGCTTCTTTATCCATTCTGGCGACATGACCTAGCCAACAGTCTTATTTTGATCCGTGTAACTATCTCGTGATTCATACGTCGCCTATATTCTTCATTAACGCAAGCTAGTCCAAGCACTTCTTCGCTTCGCTTTCACAAGTACCCATGCCTCGGATGATGTGATGAGTGACTTGGGGATGTTGGAAACCAAGCAACGGTTTTAATTGGTTTTGAGTTGGAAAAGTCTAGGCTTATCTTGGACACAAACGTCCTCTCCTACCTCCCCACTACCTTAAACATCCGTTAAACTAAATGTGTCACGAGTTCACCTATAGAACGATAAAAAGATAGTTTGGGGTGTTGGGTTAGTAACCCATCACCCAGAATACCTAAAAGAATTATTTTGAAAAATCTAAGAAGAAACCAGTAAGGAAGGGCAAAAGTCGCGCCGTGCCGACTGTATAATAACCTACACCTACCCTATAAGTACAATGTGGGAGCTATATCCAATTCTGAACCAATTTTGATGGACCTCGGCGGATATTTTCAAATGGGTTATTAAACAATCCGTATCACATTTCGAGCAAATATGTTCAAACTGTAATAACTACGGTCGACAAATGACAACATTATTGCAAATAACTCAAAATCTGATGAACATATAAATAGAAGCTATATCTAAATCAGAACCGATTTCGAGCAAATTCTCAGATATTGTGGTAGTCGGCGAGGAAGGCGTTGTGCAAAATTTTGTCAAGATTGGTCAATAAATGCGCGTGCTGTGATATATATATGTGAAAGCTATATCTAAATCTGAACGGATTTCACAAGAAATGTCGAGTCAAGAGAAAATCCTTCTTGCCAAATTTCGAGAGAATCGGTTTACAAATGACAATTTTATTGCATTATTACTGCAAATCGGACGAACATATATATGGCAGCTATATACAAATCTGAACCGATTTTTTTCCAATTTCAATAGGCTTCGTCTCTTGGCCGAAAAACATGTCTGTACCAAATTTTAAACTGTAGTGTATAAAAGCGATAGATATATATGGGAGATATGTCTGTATTTGAACCGATTTCTATCAAATTCACCAGTGATATCGAGACTTATAAGAGAACCGATTTTTTCCAACTTCAATAGGCTTCGTCTCTAGGCCAAAAATGATGCCCGTTTGAAATTTAAATACGATCGGATGAAAAATACGAATGGGCCCAAGACCTTAAATCGAGAGATCTGTCTATATGGCAGCTATATTCAAATTTGGACCGATCTGGGCCAAATTGAAGAAGGATGTTGAAGAGCCTAACACAACTCACTGTGCCAACAGCAAAATCGGATAATAAATGTGGCTTTTATGGGCCTAAGACCCTAAATCGACGGATCGGTCTATATGGGGGCGTTATCAAGATATAGTCCGATATAGCCATCTTCGAACTTAACCTGCTTATGGACAAAAAAAAAATCGGTGCAAAGTTTCAGCTCAATATCTCTATTTTTAAAGACTGTAACGTGATTTCAAAAGACTGACGGACGGACATGGCTAGATCGTCTTAGATTTTTACGCTGATCAAGAATATATGTACTTTTTAGGGTAGGAAATGGATATTTCGATGTGTTGCAAACGGAATGACAAAATGAATATGCCCCCATCTTTCGGTGGAGGGTATAAAAATTTTATTGTTGCCAAATTTCGCTCGCGAAACAATTAAAAATGTTAGCGACTTTAGCAGAATAGAATACCAACTCTAACTAGTGATTTTCTTATAAGTCGAGATATGTATATCGTAGTTCGTGATTTTCTCGTGAGCTGTGATCAGCGTTGTGGGTCGTGATGCATGCTCACGCACGAAGAATTTTTATTGAATCACGCTCATGCAGGATCACGTGATTGGATTTGGATCTTACTCACGAATCACGTGTCTCACGCGTGACACGACTACTCACGTACACACCTCTAATATAACCGCCTTAAAATAAGATGCGCCCATTCATTAATACCTATTAGTAAAATATTGAAAAATACGAAGTATAAATAGGTGGTCATATATCGGTTTGTGTCATTCAACAAGTTCAGACAAACTTGAATAACGGCAATGCATTTTGCATTCAAGTTATTGAATACAATACAACACGTCATCCAAAAAAAGCTCTTTTAAAACTGAGAAGAACCAGGACACCTGGACAATGAAACTAGCCCAGTTTCAAGCACCATCAAGAAGATGACAGAGGCAATTGTAGATACCATTAAGTGAACGGAGTCGCATGCTACCAAAAAACCTAGACATTGGACACTCCAAATCTCTTAAGTCCACTAGGAAAGAACGGAGATAGAGGATCGATCTAATTGCTGTAGAGCTTTAATCCCTATGGAGCAAACCATTGAACTTCCCGCATAAATCTGATCAAGCTATTTTGCGAAACTAACAAAACTTCTGAAATGCAACGAGGGCTGCAGGAAAAAAACAAAACTTTCATTTATTAAAGGAATACTTTGATAACCAAGGTAAAAGCCAAATGGATGTGCAACGAAGGTGAGAACTTCTACAAACTACAAGTTGAGACCAAAGCCTGGGTTGGCTATTATAGCGGCAAACCTGCTGTTGCCAATACCATCCACCTATTCAAGCAAAAAGGGGGAAATTGGAGCGATTGTTTCCACACTTACATATTCAGCGATATTTGATTGCGCCGAAAATAGCACAGACTCATTCAACAACAGTACAGATGGTCTTTGGAAGGATTACAATGCAACATCAACGAGAAAAGGAAGCATAATCCAACAGGCATTGCAAAACGACTTGTTACAAGGTCAAAGATGTCGTCCCTCGGAGCAGCAACGGTCTGCCATCAGCTTTTCACTGAGGGCATTGCAATCCCAACTCCATGTCAGTCAGGAATCCACAAGGCTGCATACCAAGAAGCTGTTTGGGTTAATAGGTATTTGGTAAGTAGGTACTTACCAAATACCTATTCATGCATACTTATTTAGCCTTCAAAATGCGCATTAGTATGCTAGAATATTTTCATATTGCTTCCAAGACAGGAACAATTTTTTGCTGGGAGGCTTTATCTGGAGCATGCCCTTTGGCGGCAAACACTTTGAGACCTTTGAATATCAGGCCATAGTCCTCAAAAATTTAATCCAAAGAAATTAAGTTGACTGCGCTCAAATTAAAAGAAAGGCAGCTCAAACGATCGCAGAAGGACCACAGAATGTGTTAGATGTATCAATTGTGATGTTTGTTGCCGATACAACATGCGTGAATACCGGCAAAAAGACAGGTGTTTTAGTTCGAATGTGGCATATGTTCGAAGTGAAAGGTCAGCCCACACCAAAGTTCATCATTTGCCAGCATTATGTGCTGGATCGCGTTCTTCGCGTTGTAATGGAGGATGAGCTCTATGGATCAACTAAACATCTAGTACTTTTTTGTGCAGGAATTGATGGACAATTGTGATGAATTGAAAGCAACCTTCAGTTATGGATTAAGGGAACTGGCAGCTGAAGAGACGACATGAAGGTTCTCTTCCACCTCACTCGTGTCTTCCATCACTTCACCGAGAGGAGTGAATTCCCTTTTGTAAAGTTTAACCAGATCCCAAAACATCTACAATGCACGCCATTTTAGCTCGATTCACCTTTAATAAAAGATTTATCTCATCTTAAATAAAAAATGATCAAAATATGATAACAATACAAACATAATAAAAAATATGGAATACCCCATCTTATTGTTGATAGGGAACTTCTACAGGTGTTTCTCATATAATCCCACGTTTCTGTTCTGTAAACAATATTTTAAAAGACTTTGATTTGTATAAAAACAATTTCATACAGCAATATATGACTGTTCACAATCAGTTAAACAATTAAGTAATTCTAGGGATTAAACGAAATATAAAACAAAAATGTTTTAGTATATTAATTATTTAATATATTTACCTACGGCGTATGTTCCCCCTGTAGATAGCGATAACAATTATAAGCTCTTATTTTTTTGAGTCGCATATTGAACTTTAAAGCAACTTGTTGGAATATTTTTGTGAAGGTAAACAAATCATACGCACTAATAACATCATGATCCTTAAGAAAATGCTATATGCAAAATTGCGTGAATATCGGTTAACAAATATTCGCAATTTTATAGCACGTTTACATTGAAATATGTATGATATGGATTTAACTAATCCAAAAACAAATCCCCTTCGTTTACATTGCGTTTTGGGGGATTTAAGTGACACAGATGAATGTGCATATCACACACATCCATACACAACTCTTGAAAAAAGTTGCGTATTTTGGTACCTGTATCGATTATTCAGCCATGAAATCGGGTTTATTTGGGATTTAAAAATAGATCCTGCAAAAATGGGATTTATTTTTGCATGGTAAAATCTGAAAACTAAAACACAGGATTTATCACTTAAATCCCAAAAAGGTCATAAATCCAGAATTAGGAACAAATGTAAACATACTTTTAATCCAAATCGGACAAAAAATTATTTGGAGCTATATTTCCAAATACTTATTTATCTCCTTTTCTTTTCGGTGTTACAAAGAGATCAACAAAATTGTAATAACCAGTTCCATTTACTTAAGATTTGGAAGACAAGGATCCTAGTATTGAAATATCAGGCAGTACGGGGAATGGAAACTCGATAAAGCCATACGAAAAGGACCCGACGATGGACCATTACTGACTTTATAAAGATTGAAAGACTTGGATAGGCAAAGAACCTAATACGATGACATCAGGCAGTGCAGTGATAGGAAAGTCAATGCAGTTTAAAGAACAGACGATGAGAACATCACCTACTCCGAATAATTGAGGTAATCCAGATAAAAATCCACCGGAGCGAGACTGCTACACACGCTCTGATGGAAAAAATTAGCAAAGGCAAGATTCATATTGCCTTAATTCAGGAGCCATGTACGAACCGGAACAAAGTTTTTGGACTGAACCATATCAACTACCAATTATTATACCCTCCAGCATAAGATGTAACTCCTCGAAATATTCGTCTAAGACCTCATATAGTATATATATTCTTGATCGTCATGATATTTTAAGTCGATCTAGCCATGTCCGTCCGTCTGTCTGTCGAAAGCACGCTAGCTTTCGAAGGTGTAAAGCTAGCCGCTTGAAATTGTGCACAAATACTTCTTATTAGTGCAGGTCGGTTGGTATTAGAAATGGGTCATATCGGTCCATGTTTTGATATAGCTGCCATATAAACCGATCTTGTATCTTGACTTCTTAAAGTCACTAGAAGGCGCAAATCCTATCCGATTTGGCTGAAATTTTGCATGACGTGTTTTGTTATGACTTCCAACAACAGTGTAAAGAATGGTTCAAATCGGTTCATAACCTTATATAGCTGCCATATAATCCAATCTGGGATCTTAACTTCTTGAGCCTCTAAAGTGCGCAATTATTATCCGATTTAGCTGTTTTGTTATAACTTCCACCAACTGTGCTAAGTATGGTTCAAATCGGTATATAACCTGATATAGCTGCCATATAAACCCATCTGGGATCTTGACTTCTTGAGCCACTAGAGGGCGCAAGTATTATCCGATTTAGCTGAAGTTTTGTACAACGGCGTCTCCCACGACCTTTAACATACGTGTCGAATATGGTCTGAATCGGTTTAAAGCCTAATACAGCTCCCCTATAAACCGATATCCTATTTTACTACTTCAGCCCCTAAAGGCGTAATTCTTACAAGATTTGGCTGAAAGTTTACACAATGACTTCTATTATGGTATCCAATATTCAATTCAATTATGCTCCGAAATTAATAATAACTTGTTCCATGTTAACACTGGCACTCGGCCAAGGACCTGCGTTATTTGTCATAAAAATTTGAATTATATATTTATCCCAGAGTTGTCAACGTAGGATGCAACAGTGGTGAGACAGGGAGACGGTGGAGCATACCTGGCATCACTTTATCTGCCTTTCGACTCTCCCACACCGCCACGCGCATCGGAGCTGCAACGGCTGGTGAATAAAGCAAAACAAACGAGGTACTAATAGGGTGCAATGCGAACTCTCACCACATTTCGTGGGGTAGTACCAATCCCTGGCAGAGTTCTTGAATACTAACGACCTAATAACACTTTATATTGGTAACATCGCTACCTTTGTTTATGGGATTAGGGAGGAGGTATTAGATGTGACGATATGTTCGGAAAATCTATTCCATGAGGTTCAGGAATGAAGGGTCTCCATGGAACACTCTTTCTCTGACCATCGCTACATTAGGTTTAGAATAGCACGGCCAGCGCCGAATCCGATAAGCTTCCGGAAAAGGTTGAAAACCAACTGGACAAAATTCGGAAGGCTACTCCTAAGAAGGCTTGGGCAAGATAATTTAGATTGTCCAAGCATAGAAGACATTGACGAAAGTGTCAACAGGATTACGACTGCACTGGTGGGGTCCTTCGAAGATACTTTTCCTCTTCGGGAAAGGAAATCCGCCCAAGAAAAACCCTGGATGACCGGGGAGATTCGCAATATTGGGTAAGAGGTCCGCAGACTTTTTAACAGAGCACGTCGTAAAAAGGCGGAAGTTTATTGGGAATTGTATTATACACGGCTCAAGGAATACAATAAGATTACCGGAGCGGCAAAACGTGCCTACTGGAAGCTTTTCTGCGAACCGGTCGATAGCGTTAATGACGCCGCCAAGATAAAAAGTTTCTCTCAAAAACCCATGTGCAAACTGAAACTTTAGTAGACGGCATGGGAGTGAGAGCAGAGACAACGGAGGACATTTTGAGGCTTTTGATGAAACCCCATTTTCCAAAGGATACGATGGGACTCTCGGAGACACCGAAATCTTGGAATAATGATGTTGATCGAAGGTTTATAATTAAAGAATTTATGGTGAAGGAATCCATCACGTGCTTCAAACTATTTAAGTCACCCGGACCTGATGGAATATTTCCGGCGTTACTACAGAAGGAGGCAGACTATCTGGCGCCCCACCTTGGCAATATTTTCCCAGCGTGCCTGAGACTTGCATATACTCCGAAAGCCTGGCAGAAGGCAAGGGTGGTATTTATTCCCAAGCCCAGCAAGGCAAGTTATGCGACGCCTAAGGCCTACATACCCATAAGCCTTACGTCCTTTCTATTCAAAACCATGGAACGCATTGTGGACACCGTGATGAAGAGTAGGACATCCAGCGAACTGCTCAAATACAAACAGCATGCCCATGTCAAGGGAAGGTCGGCGGAGACTGCCCTACACGAGGTTGTGCATAAAAAAGAAGAATCCTTCGATGCCAAAACGTACACCCTGGTGGTATGCATTGACATCGAGAGGGCGCTTTTAACAATTTGCGGACCGACACACTGATCCAATCCTTAGACCAGTACCAGGTGGATCCGGTCCTTTAAGACTGGATAAACCATATGCTAAGGATCAGGTGGATAAATTGTGTGTCCCATGGCTTAAATATAAGGAAGAAAGTGGCTCATAGCACGCCACAGCGGGGCATTTTATCGCCACTACTATGAGTGACCACCATCAATGACCTATTACGGATGCTGACTGAGGAGGGATTTAAATCCGTCTGCTACGCAGACGATGTTATAAAACTTCTAAGCGGTAAGGATCCAAACGATCTATGGAGAAGGGCCGAAAGGGTCTTGCATATGGCCTGTGACTGGGCTTGACCCAAAGGTCTCAATGTTAACCCAGAAAAGACTGAAATATGCCTGTTCACGAGGAAGACGAAGGAGGGTCAATTTAACGCACCACGTTTCCTCAATAAGAAGATTTCGATATCTGACAAGTTCATATACTTAGGTGTAATCTTGGACAGAAAACTAATTTGGAAGTGTCACATTCAGAAGCGTACTGAGATGGCTCACAGAAGTTTGGCACTATGTAGACGGGCCGTAGGCTCGAAATGGGGTCTGAACCCGAGGATAGTCCACTGGCTCTACATGAGCGTGATTAGACCAATACTTACTTACGCCTCATTAGTCGGGTAGACTGCTATGGAGAAAAGGTACAACGTAAGGACCATACAACAAGTTCAGAGAACATATTGTCTCGGCGTAGGTGGAGCGATGAAGACCACGCTCACTAGATCATTGGAGACTATTCTAAATATCCGACCCATTGACATACTGATTAAGTATGAAGCAGCCACTACGGCGATGAGACTTAAGGCAATGGGAGAATGAATTGAGGATGGGAGCAACTCATACTATCGCGGTATAATCGAGGCGACGGTAGGAAACCTGAAAGGAAGGGAAGAGGTTTCCAATCGCATACCTGAGATGAACCTTGAGGTCGAGTGCGAGGCACTGCTGCCAGCGGCATATTCTTGGATTAACGGAACCCTAGTATTGCCATCTAGAAGATCATATTACACGGATGCATTAAAGCTAGAGAACAGAGTGGGCCTGAGGGTATACATTGAGAACCCAGGGACTGAGATCTGTTTTAGACTGCCTGACCATAATACGGTCCTGCAGGCGGACATCCGGGCGATCACGGAATGCGTAAGTGGTGTGGTGCAAACGCGAGAACGTCGAGTGTGAACATCTTTACGGGCAGTAAAATTGTCATAAAGGCAATAACAACCAGGACGGACGGTAAGGTCACGAACAGTCTTACAGTGTAAGAAGGACATTAACGCCTTCTCTGAGGATGGCAAAATCCGCACCGTTTTGGTGCCGGGCCATAACAGAGTAAGGGGGAATGAAAGGGCAGACGATTTGGCTATGAATTAACTTGGTTAACCCGAAGCCTTTCGGGTCGACGCAGTCCGAGTTTGGAGCGTGGGCGACGAATTCGCATGCGACCATGTGGAACAGCGAAACGGTCGGTAGGACGGCGAAAATCCAATGAAAGCATCCAGGTCATGAGAAGACGAGGTTATTACTAAAATGAAGTATGAAGGAGGTCAGTATGGCTATTGGTATCATAACGGTGCGGCAAGTGCATGCATGTGGGGAAGATGATGAGACGTTGGAGCATTTACTTTGTCATTGCCCGGCATTTGCGTCTAACAGATACCGGCTCTGAGATGTTCACACAATACCAGACATGAACCAACTAAGGGGCGTGGAATGGAAAACAGTTAAGGATTTTGTAAGTAGCACGAAATTCCTAACTTAGATTTTCTTTTTCGAGATTTCTTTTTAGAGCTCGCGACAAGCCGATTGCTGGTTTAGGTTTATGTCCATAGTGGCACGGAGCGGAATAACATCCGCACCTTCCTTTCAATCTAACCTAATCTATTCCATAGTAGTGGTGTGGAAATACTAAAGGGCGAAATTTTAGCTATTATCTTTCTGGCAACACTGGTTTAAACAGCACGCACGTTTCGTGATTTGTTTTACTGTCAAACATCTTCAGTTTGGTCTATAATTTAACCACAGATCGTCTTACAAACGAACAAAGCTTGCAAGTTATTGAATTGTGTTGTCAAAATGCTCGCGCGCTTCTTGCATTTTATGGACGAAGCTCATTTTTGGCTCAATGGGTACGTAAATAAGCAGAATTGTCGATTTTAGAGTGAAGATCAGCCAGAAGCATTACAAGAGCCACCAACGCATCCAGAAAAAGTCACAGTTTGGTGCGTTTTATGGGCTGGTGGTATCATTGGATCGTACTTCTTCAAAGATGATACGAATCGAAACGGAACTGTGAATGGTAAGCACTACCGTGAGATGATATCCAACTTATTTGCCCAAAAGGCAAGAGCTTGACTTGCATGACATGTGGTTTCAACAAGACGGTGCCACATGCCACACAGCAAGCGAAACAATGAACTTATTGAAAGGCGAGTTCGGTAAACTTTTATTTCACGTTCGGTACCGGTCAATTGGCCACCTAGATCGTGCGATTTAACGCCATTAGACTATTTTTTGTGGGGTTATGTTAAAGCTCGCATCCATACAGGCAATCCCGCCTTAATGTACACATTGGAAGACAAAATTAAAGCATTTATTCGTGAGATACCGGCCGAAATGTGGGAACGAGTATGCCAAAATTGGACTAAGCGGATGCATCATTTGAGACGCAGTCACGGTTAACATATGCATGACATAGTCTTCAAACATTAAATTATATGGACCGTACTATCGATTCAAATAAAGATTTCATGTATTTTTATACCCACCTTCGTAGGATAGGGGGTATATTCACTTAGTCATTTCGGTCCATATTTAGCTATAGCTACCATATAGACCGATCTCCCGATCAAGGGTCTGAAGCCAATAAAAGTTTTATTTATTACCCGAATTCGCTGAAATTTAAAACAGTGGGTTATTTAAAGCCTCCCGATGTCTGACCTTAATATAGATTAGATCGGTCTATATTTAGATATAGCTACCATATAGACCGATCTCCCGATAAAGTGTCTGATGACTATTAAAGCTGATTTCGCTGAAATTTAAAACAGTGGGTTATTTTGAGCCTCCCGACATCTAACGTAAATATGGTTCGGATTGGACTATATTTAGATATAGCTGTCATATAGACCGATCTCCCTATTAAGGGTCTGAAGGCCATAATAGTTTTATTTACTACCCGATTTCCCTGAAATTTAAAACAGTGAATAAACTATGAATAACTATTCAGATCGGACTATATTTAGATATAGCTGCGATATAGACCAATCTCCCGATAAAGGTCTGAAGGCCATAAAAGTTTTATTTTTATTTATTTATTTTTTTATTATTTGAAATAGTGCGCAGTTTTAAGCCCCCCAACATCCGACCCAAATATGGTACAGATCGGACTATATTTAGATACAGCTGTCATATAGACCGATCTGCCGATAAAAGGTGTTAAGCCCATAATAGCTTTTTTTACCGATTTCGCTAACATTTCAAACAATGAGTTATTTTTAGTGTCCTGATACCCAACCTAAATATGTTTCAGATCGGACTATATTTAGATATAGCTGCCATATAGACCGATCTGCCGATAAGTGGTCTGAAGCCAATAAAAGCTTTATTTATTACCCTGAAATTTGAAACAGTGAGTGGGTTAAGACCTCCCAACATCCGACCTAAATATGATTCAGATTGGACTATATTTAGATATAGCTGTCATATAGACCGATCTGCCAATAAGGGGACTGAAGCCCATAAAAGCTTTATTTATTACCCGGTTTTCTGAAATTTGAAACAGTGAGCTTTTCTGAGCCTCACGATATCCAATCTTAAAATGGTTCAGATCGGTTTTTTGGCAGATATATCCAATTATAATATATCTGCCAAAAAGACCAATATTTTGTTCTACAAAATTGAATAGTGACATATATATTAGACCCTTCAATGTCCGTGCCGATTTTGGTTGCTTAAGTTAGCCAATTTTCACCGGATTGTGACGAAATGGGATTTACATATATACCCGAGATGGTTCGGCCGGGTCGAACTTAATGCCTTTTTACTTGTTTTTTTTTTAATTTTATGTGTTTTTTTTCGAAAAACTTTGCTGTATCTCTTAAAGAATAAACCTTTATATCATTGGTGCTGGATAACCAAAGTACGAACTTGAAGCTACTTCACTAGTTACGCATGGTATATATTTTGTTAAATAAACTTCAATAAAGTACAACTCAGCCTTGTCTGCGAAACGCATTACAAAGTGTAAAACTTGCTGTCTAGAAGAGCTGTTAACACAGTTAGCAATTTGATAAAATACAGCATGGAAATTTTTTAATTACTCATTTCCTCTTGATAATTTCCATTCAATAGTTGCAAATAGCTACCTTCGCTGCCAATTTAAACTTTGCACAGAAAAGTCATATATAATGGGGTTTTTTATTTGTATTTATATAGGGATTTGTGAGCTTGTCATATTTTACAATTCTGGGCAGTTCGAACTTAAACTAATAATTAATTCTAAACTTTACTATCTTATACAAATAATAATGAAACAAAATACACAAATTATCAATTTGAGGTTTTGCAACATTGTTTGTTATTTACAAAACGGTTTAATAATATCCAGGAAAAATAGTAAGATAATAACGAAATTTATAAAACAAAAACAAAATTTGAATACCAAAATGCTTTAAGCGAATAGAATCAAATACTTATTTAGATTTTTAATAAAATACAACTGCAAATTATAAATTTTCATCAACATGTAGCCTAGAAGCAATGACTTTTGTATTAGAAAAACTGTTATAAAAATCGAGATATTATTCTTATTTTTTTTTTAATCTTTGTTTTCTTATTTACAGACTTAATAGTATAAATCTATCAAAAGTTTTTCTTTTACTTGCAATGTTGCCAAATTTATTCACAAGTTCGATTGATCATTGCAATGTGATCAAGACTTACCTTAAATCATTAAAGTCTCATACATACTCAGACGTATTTTATATACTAAGTTTTGTAAAATAGAAATACATACATATTTGGACATATATATATTTACAAACAGATATTTACATAACTAGGTTACTTCCATCACAGATACATCTCAATCTTTAATTATAGCTAATAAAAGTCACATAAACCTTAACTCTTCAAAGTAGTTGTCATGTTCCTTTTTTCCTAGACACCATATATGAAAATACGTATAAAATACTAAACTAAGCATATCTTTAAAAGATTAATATCTTGATGGGAAATCCATTGATCCTACCTATGGTGCTATTACATCTACTATATGCTAGTTTACCAGTTCTGATATTTCCATTTTTGGTTGCGTATTTCATGTTCTAAAAACTGCCTGCCTTCTCCATTAAATACCAGGGTAGAAATACACTAACTGCCACCGCTGCCACACAAGTGGCGCACATAACCACGGTGGATGATATATTTCCCAGTGATAGGCCACTCTCATGGAAATCGCAATCCTCATGTGGATGTTTTTCGAATTCCAAGACCTCTACGTCGAACCGAAATCTTATGCGGGATTTGGGTGATTCTTTGCGCCATACCAGATGACCGGAAGACTCACGGCGTTCCAGGCTCCATTTGGGATCATGTATTCCACCAGTCATATCCATTGTGTTGCAATTGGCAGATTTAAGGTTAGTTTGAGGAAAAGCAGGGTATGTGTCTGAAAATGAAAACAAATGTGCAAAATTTGTAAGAAATAAGAAGCATAGGCAAAACTTAATTTATAAGCACAACAATAAATGTCTTAGCTGCGTTGCAGTGCTTTGAAAAAAGGCAATAATCACTTTGTTTTTTTTTTTAATTAAAAGTCCTTTTTGGAAATATTCCTTGTTTTCAGTTTGAACTAAATATTGGGTTCTCTAACTAGATCACTAAATGTTTAAATCTTCCAATGTTTTTAATGAATAATAGCTATGGAGATAATGGAAGCTAAGAATCTAACCCCAGAGGAGAAGTTAGTATATCCGCCTATGACGCTAAACGCCTGGTTTCGCATTCCAGAGGAAATCATATCTGTCATTATGCCTCAAGCGACATACAAACGTTAACTTAGAGAAAAGGTCGGAACGGCAATGTATGATCACAAATTTCAACTCCGTGATCAAGACTTTTTGAATTATCCAATAAGAACATTCGAACGAAATTGCACTTCCTTAGCTGGTCTTATTAATTCAATGGTAGGAACTTGAGGACATCGTCAGTTTTGGTTGTTGTTGTAGAAGTTACTTGTGTTCTATCTTTCGTCTGCTTGATTCTGTTAAGTGTCAAGATCCAGGAACTCTGCGACTAAGATGGGGTGCGTCCAGAGGGATCTGTGTGTGAGTCGAGTCGGTCTGGCTGGGCAGTTAAACAGGTGACTTGTATCGCATGGCAGCCGGTTATACGCACCGGATTGGCACGTTGGCATCCGTCATCGGCAAAGGCAGCCGTGTTCGTGTTCGTCAGTTTTGGTGATGTGATATCGTAATGAACTCAGTTGACCAAGTAAATCTTTTTACAGACTGTCACTTTAATCTAACCCATACCCAACCTAAAATCAAACAGAGCAACAAGTTTTTTAGCTACTCCACTACCACTACAGCTTCAGAGAACATGTTGTCTTGGCATAGGCGGAGCGATGAGGAACACGCTCACTAGTGCACTTGAGAATATTCTAGATAACCGACCCATAGGCATACAGATTAAGTGTGAGGCAGCCACTTCGGCGATGGGGGAATGGATAGAGGATAGAAGCAGGTCATACCATCGAAGTTTAATCGAGGCAACGATAGGAAACCTGGAAGGAATGGAAAAGGTTTCCGATCCGATACCTGGGACGAAACTTGAGGTCGAGTGCAAGGCACTGCTGCCATCTGGAAGTTCATCCTACACAGATGGATCAAATCTGGTGGACAGAGTGGGGCTGGGAATCTACTTTGAGAATTCAGGAACTGAGATCTGTTTTCGACTGCCTGACTATAATACGGTCATGCAGGTGGAGATTCGAGCGATCACGAAATGCGTGAGGTGGTGTGGTACTAAAGCTAGTACGACGAATATGAGCATTTTTACTAACAGTAAAATGGTCATAAGAGCAATAACAACCAGGAAGTCTTGGAGTGTAAGAAGGAGATTAACGCCTTTTTGAGGATGGCACGATCCGCATTGATTGGTTGCCGGGTCATAGCGAAGTAAGGGGTATGAAAGAGCAGACCATTTGGCAGTGAGGGTCAGAGGACTGCCGTCAGTGAGGGTCGCAGGACTGCCGTCAATTAAGTTAGTTAAACCGAACCCTTTGGGTCGACGCAGTCTTAGTTAAGGGCGCATGCGATGAACCCACATGTTACACTATGGAACAGCGAAACGATCGGTAGGGCGATGAAAATTCTATGCGTAGATCCAGATCTTGAGAAAACTGAAAGGAAGTAAGAAGAAGGTCAGTATAGCTTTCGGTATCATAAAAGGATACATAGGACTACGAGCACACTAATGCAAAATCGCTGCGGCAAGTTATAGCATCTATGTTTTTTTTTCACGTAACCAACACGCAGTGGATGTCCCCTATATATGCAGTGCATTGCGTTGGCAATTGGGAATGTTTAGGGTTGGAGGGGTGAGAGAGGGAGTAGTGTGTTTTAATATTCGTTTTAAATTTCTGACCGTCAATGTCGGTGGGAAAGACATTAGCCGGAAGTCAATTCCACATACGAATGGTTCGTGCAAAAAAGGAATTTTCTCGGTAATGCATGGTTCGGTCGACTGGCCAATCAATTACAAACGAGCGAATGTTGGACCATTTCTTGTGTTATTACACGGATTTCGCGGCCAACAGACACCTGTACTTGGGTGGGGATAGAATGCCAGACATGAAACAACTTAGAGACGTGACATGGAAAAAACTTATGATTTTGTAAGTAGCACGCAATCCCATAGATTTTCTTTTCCATGCAAAATAAGTCGATTACTGACTTAGGTTTATGTCCATAGTTTCAACCCAACCTAGCCTTACCTCCTCCACTACCAGAATAACGAAAATCTCACCCAATGGTCCAGTGTTTCTTATAAAATTGTCAAGCTGTAATTTTGTAAATATAGAATTTTTCACCTTAAAATCTGGTACTATTTATGTTCGCTTTTTACGAAGAAAATCAATAGCTTTTCGCGATTCCTTTCTTTAAATAATAGGTTTTGAGGCAGAAAAACTTGCTGAGTTCATTTATTAGGACATTCATTACTTAATGAAATCGACAGTTTTTTTGCTTCAAAAAAGTAGTACCAGCCTTAAACAGAAAACATTGAAAGTGGGCAGTAAAAAGTGTCCTTAGAACTAGATCTCTGGGGTTATCTTTTTGAAGAACAAAAGCGTATTATTCTTCCAGTTTTATTTATTTTTTAATAAAATTAAACTTATTGTAAATATAAGAATAATGTTAAGATAGCAATGGCAACATGAGCCATCAGCTAGCTTCTACTTTTGATGAAATTAAATGTTGAAAATTGTGCACTCGTGGTGGTGTCATATTTTAGACATTTTTGGAGATAGACGATCTTTAACGATCGTTCTTAAAAAATGATTGCCCTGATGTTTTAACTCTTCTTATTCCACCAAATACATGTCTAACTCACATTCGGCGTAAGTAAAATCACCCAGTGGGAACAGGGACTTATTAGGTCTTTCACCAAAATAAAGGCAAAAAAAGAATAGCCGAATCAATATTTTTGTCTGGTGACGCTTACTAATGAATTTCCGCAAAATCTTGCGTAGGTTGTTTGCCAACCCCAATCATGTATGTTATACCTCTTTTCAGTCTTGTTTACATTTTCTTAAGTAACAGGTTAATTATTATATAGAGCACGTCGAAAAAGAAGACGAAGTTGCCCACTCTGGTATTCCGCTTTATGTTTTGACATGGTGCTACCAAATCAATTCAAATAATTGACCAACTATGTACATTTTGAGACACCAATAAGAATTCTAAGAATACATTTGAAGTGAATTTCTATACAATTACTTTCAGCCATTTCATATAATAAGGCTACTTATTGTATATTAACATACCAATCAAATACATTCAATGAATACTAAATAGTAAGGGCTTTAAATAGATCATGCAAATTAGGAAAATAATTTAAGCAATGGTACAATGGAAAGTAAATTTGCATAGACTTTGGACAACAGCGATATTGTTAAGGGCGGTTGGGGAAAATAAAAATAGAAAAAGTGAAATTCACGTGGAATTTAATTATTCTTAAATGCCTTTATCGGGTAAGTACAATAATTTAAGTAATGCGTAATTCGTAGTTGCAAGGTGGAAACAAGTAGATCTATCACTTTACAAGTTGTAAGCGATGGAGATATTATAAGGTATGTTTAGGATTGTTGATTGATAAATTCATGTATGTGGCATAATCTAAAAAAGGCCTAATTAGTCAGGTCAATTATAAATCCTAAAATGCTTTCAATTCCTTAAGACTCATAATATTTGGGCAAATTTGCGTTTGGTTTGCCTAATATTTGCAACACTTGATGTTAATTTGTTTACATTTTCATATCGTACTATTTTCATTAAAAAAATCCCAATTAATATTCAATATATATATATACGAGCAGTGATGTCGGTGATTCTTACTATAATGGCATTATCATCTCATTCGTTGTCAATAGCTATGTAACTGCTATTATTAAATAATTTTCAGCGACCCATTATTTAACTGGCATCCAAGTGAAATGGCATGATATGCGGTAATATTTTGTTGTTCCTCTTTTGTATTCCTTTTATCACTTGGCGTATTTATACATACGACAAAAGTTGTAAATATTTCTTGAACCTACCACAAATTTTTATCACACGCCAATTCTATTTGCCTTTGCATTTTCTTTTTCGGTTATAGTAGGTATAAAGTTTTTTTGCATTTAAATGCTTAAGGTTGCTCGCCAAGCACCTAAAAGGTTTAAATGTGTACTGCAAACGATTATATGTATATTAAATTTTTTTCAGAAAAAACCACATTAACTCTCATGAACTTGAAAGTATTCTACGTAGAATATATGCATATTATGATGGCAGAAAAGCCGCAAATGATTTTGCTTGACTTTGGCTTTATTGATTAAAAAAATTCAATTGCAAAATTGTATCAATTTACAGGGCTACTTTCTCAGTATCTTAATTAAGCTTGTGTGCGCAATACAAGGCGTAGAGCAGAGGTTATCATGTCCGTCTATGACACTGAACGCCTGGGTTCAAATACTGGCGAGACCATCAGAAAAAATTTTCTGCGGTGGTTTTCCCCTCTTAATGCTGACAACATTTGTGAGATACTATGCCATGTAAAACTTTTCTTCAAAGAGGTGTCCCACTGTGGCACACCGTTCGGACACGGCCATAAAAAGGAGGCCTCTTATCATTGAGCTTAAACTTGAATTGGACTGCACTCATTGATGTGAGAAGTTTGACCCTGTTCCTTAGTGGACTGTTCATGGGCAAAATTTGTATTTTGCTCAATATAAATAGATTCAAGACTAGCGTAAAATCGTTTAATATTAATATATTTGGACTACCACGGTGGCATTTAATCTAACCCTCTGAAATAATTTAGTCCACTTTCCTTACGCGTACCACTAAAGAAAAACGTAAATTCTACCATTTCAAACCTTTTTTCCTAGAAATTAGAAGTCGTAGTATGACTTCTATTGTCAACTTATAACGATACCTCGTGTTAAATAAAATGAACTGATAATGTGACTGGCGCGACTTGTTTCCCTATAATAAGGTCTTTTAGATGCTCTGCCGACTGCAAGATGTTACTGCTCAATAGTTTTAATATTAACGTGTGTTCATCCATTTATTTCCTAAAGGTGATAATTGCTAAATGATTCCCCACCATTTAAACTTTTCGCAACAGAAAAATCCCTTACATAAGTCACAATTTTGGTTTCGCAGAAATTGCAGTTTTGTATTTTATGGCAATTTGTTATTCAGTTGTTTTACTACAACAATAAGCACTTTAACACAATAGAAGGCAATTCTTACCTCGCAGCTTATGACATAAAAATGTATAATAATATAATTGCCTTATTTGTAATAATTCCCCTTTTAGTAATGAGTCATTTCCTAAGCCAATGTCCGTTTGACAAACCATTTTTCAAATTGAAGAACAACAACAATCATCTATCTACTACCTCCTTTTGACGCTGATTGGAAACCAATTAATGTCTCCTACTCCGAAAATGTTCGTTTCGAGGACGAGGTCAAAGTTTTATTGATTGTCCCATTTAGACAAGGTCACATACTGTCTGAACACGCAATGCGTTTGGTAATCCTGTCTAACATACAAATTCGACAGGTGTTCCCTGGCAAAAAAGCAAACATTTCAACAGCAACATTTGAATATCACTAATGAATATTTCGATGTGGAAATGGAAAGCAAAATGTGACACTGTTTGAAGACGTATTTTGAAAAACTGTACCCAAATGTTTACATAACATAAAACGGTTTCAAAAAATAATAAATACTAATTCTTAAGTTGAGTATGAGTTAAACGAAAAAAATAATAATGAGTGGAAATAATTTTTTTTTTCTAAGCCAATTCAAAGAAGTATGTGCATAATATTAAGGTTTGTTTATTGACCTAAAATTTTCCAATTACAATAACTATTAATCAAAATTGGTAAAGTGGCTTATTTTTCTTCAAATATACTAAGATATTAATAAGTCATGACATAGGACTTTCTAAAAAAATTCGTTGTATTATATGCTATGTTAGGTTCGTATTACTATATGCTTTTGAAACATATAAAAAAAAACAGCTGACGAAAAAATTGGAGACTTTTGTAAAATGGATGTACTTATGAATGTAGTAGATCCCATGGACTGCTCGAGTTCCTAACGACGACATACTACGAAGAATTAAATCTGACCGGCAGATAATGAGAAATATAAAAAAGAAAATATACCTACGACACATTATGAGGAACCATAAATATAGGATTTCCCAAGCAACTATCAAAGGTACAGTTGAAGAAAGACTATCCAGACGAAGAAGAGAAATCTTATGGTTGAGAAATATAGAGGAATGGACCGACTATACTGATAAAAAAAAGTCTCTTTAATTATAAAATAAGTGTCAATAACTTAAATTGTAAATTTTTTAATGAAAATGTATGACCGTGATTTGGCTAACTTTATACCACTTGACGAAGGAGCTACAGGCATACTTAGTTCTTTATATAGGATCACAAAGGAGATACAGACACTTTAAGTTATTTCAATGTGGTAAGGAATTAGCACTTTATGCTATCTACAACTAATAATTCACGTCAACGAAAAATTGGCAAAACCGCTGGGTTTGTGACAAAATTTTATCTCCCCTAAATAATCAAATTCGGTCAAACTTTGCGGGATATCTAACTAAACCTAAACCTTTTACGACTTTAATAGTTGAGTCAATTGTGATTCCACAGTAGCTACAGGCCAAAGCCTCTGGTTGAAACCCCCGCACTGGCAATCCGAGCATGGTATCAACTCCATTACCAGAGCGCTGAAGTTACGTACTAAGCGGTTCTACATTCAGGAAAGGTTATACGGCTTTAAACAGACTCTCTTAGATAATTTTAGTACAATGTTATACCACAGTAGCGACAGCCCAAAGCCTCTGGTGTAAATCAAACCCCTGCACTGGTGATCCGAGAATGACATCAACTCCGTTACCAGGGCGCTGAAGTTATATACTAAGCGGTACTGAATTCGGGAAAGGTTCTAGCACTCAACAAATGTGAAGTTAGACAATTTGTGATATAAGTTCAAAGAAGATTTTTAAGTATAAGCGCATGGCAGCTATGAGTACCACGCCATCTATAAATCGGTTATTAGTGAGTTTTTAAACTCACGAGTTTAGACTTACCTACAATGATTTAATATTTATATTTTACGACAATTTCTTGAATAACTATACTTTACTACAGTACAATCAAGAGTTAAGAATTTCGTTACATCATGGAGTAGAAATTGAACCACTTACTTCAATGCATTAATTATTTGCAGCAATTAATTTTTGCCAAACATACAGTCAACTGATACAGCGTACATCGGTACAAAGCACCATTTTTTTCTTCCTCATCCCCCAGCGTTCGGCCCGATTCCATCTCTGTAAACCCCAAGAGTGAGAGTTACAATAATAACGGATAACAAATATAAAAGTTTCTAATCTATTTTTTTCTATTTCAAACGAAAACGAGAAATAAAAATCAGGAAATCGATTTATATAGAAGCAATATCAATGCAAAGACCACATAAAACCAAGGTAAATAAAGTCATTTGGAAGTCATGAGAGAAATTGTTGTACAATATGTTAACCTAATCGGATGAAAATTGCGCCCTCTATCGGTGCAAAGTATCTTAAAGAATACACTCAGTGTCGTATTGCTTATTTTTGTATTTTTTTTTTTTTGAAAAAAAATTAATTAATATGCGATAGTTACCATCGGAAAAATATCAACCGATATTCGATAGTGCCATCAAAATTTTGCCAGCTCTAGTGTGATGTCGAATAGAAGAGATACAGTGGTCTGATGGATAAAGCCTGGCACAATTTCTATCTGGAAACTGCTGCTATTAGGCAGATGCCTCCAGACTAAGCATTATCTCGCGTAGTGGCTGGACTGGGTGACTGCACGGCAGATTGATCGAATTCCCAGATAGTCTGCCGGCTCTGCAAGTTGAGTAATCACAGAAAAAGCACACAGTCTAGCAATGAAAGCCAAAGAGTTTTGGACAATAATCTTTGAGAATGCGAAGCATTTCAAAATATAGGCAAGAAACCATCAGGATACCGCCGATGATCCTACGGGACTATCCGGGCTGTAACAAAACGAATCTTATACTGGGGAAATAATAGAAAGATGATGGGCCAAAGGTATGATTATGACAAGCGACAGTAAGTGTAGAGCATGCCGAAAAAACTGTAAGATCACTTCCTAACTTTCACAAGAGATAGATCCAACTAATTGGAATTGAACACTTCAAAGGTTTCCAAGCATTGGTTTTAAAAGAGGTTTCTTTGTTTTTTAGAGAGTTTAGCTGTAAGTAATCACATTCCATCTTTTTCGTTACAATTTTCCTAAATTTTTAATCGATTGAAAGTAACAGATAAAACATATTTTCGCTTCTATTCTTAAAGTAAGAACCGAAGGGTTATTGTTTTAATCTATGAGCGCAGTCTAATTCAAATTTCGGCTCCATTTTAGAGCCAAGCCCTAACAGCACACTGCAATGCGACACCGCTTAGTATGTCGAGAAGTTGAACAAGGCTCATGAACACTACCAGAATTAAATAGGTGATAACTACCGTTTTTCTGGAGCTCTCACATGGATTCGAACCTAGTCGTTCGACGTCTAGTTTCTTTTCAATTAGCAGCGAAGGGAATTCAGACATTTAAGGTTATTTTTTATTTGATCAAGCATGTATAGCAGAAGTTTGCATGTCCGCCTGTGGCGTTAAATGTGTGGGTTCGAATCCTGGCAAGAAAAAATTGTCGGCGATGGTTCACCCCCTCCTAATGATGGCAGCAATTACGAGGTACTTAAAATACTTCCTTAGATAAAATAACAGACAAAACTGCTATTTGGTTTTCCAAACTAAGGTTTTGTTTTTAATTGTTTTTTCATTTTTTTTAATATACCTATCTATTACAGTCATGTTGTCATGCCTTACGATTAAATAGCGTAATCGTAGGACATGACAACACCCTTTACTTGCACTATGATGCATATATTAATTAAATGCATTAATTAATTACCACTAATTACTCCTATTTTTAATTTTCAAATCTGAATAAAATTTTTGCGCTTCACCAAAATAATAAGCTTAGCGTACATCATTTGTAGTTTCTCGAAATTTCTGGTTTAATTCTAGATTGATATTCAAAATACGATTAAGTATAACCGGCTTTTTAAAATTTAACATTATTTAGAGGTGCGATAAAATAAGAAACTTTCAACACCAAAACACATGCAAGACAACCGGTTTCGAAAGCAGAACTCAGAATAGTCAACGTAATCTAAAATGCATTCAAGTTTTCAATTTACAAATCTACATACGAGTATTATACAAATGCCTACCAACATACTTAATATAAAAAACTCAACCTTTTGGAAGAAGTTCAACATGTCGCCTTGCCCTTTTGCTTGTTTACACAAAATAACCCAAGGTTTTGGCATGTTTACAAAGTTTTCCAAAAAAAATAGTATTTATTGCAGGTTCTACGTTGGATTTCAGTAATGTGTTTAGTTTACACTCATATATGTATGTATGTAAATAAGAAAACAGCAAACCTTTAAAATGTTCTGCCTTAATATTAAATTCATACAATTTAGGTTGAAACGTGCCTTCTTGTCACGAAAGAAGAGCGAACAACATAGGGATGACCAAATTTGATACAAATTTTCATAAATGGGATATAAGATCCACAATATGGAGCGTTTTCATATGAGCCCCATATTTACAGAGGACGACCCCCAAACACTTGGTCGCACATTTGGATATCAGATTCGTATTTTACTCTCAAGTACCTTTTAATAGAGCCCCATATCGCCATGTTCAGCAAATAAGTCCTATTTGGGGGTGTTTTGGGGAAGGGATGAAACCCCAGACACTTGGTCCCACATTGGGATATCAGATTCGTATTCTACTCGCAAATACCTTTCATTTGAGTCCCATATTGCAATGGTCGGTATATATGTCCGATTTTGAAGTGTTTTGGGGGATGGGGTGTTCCCCTCAACACTCTGTCGGCAATTGTACAGCAGATGAGTTTTGTAATCTTAAATATCTTTCATTTGTGTCGCATATTGTCGTGATTGGTGCATATATAAATTTGGTAGAATTTGGGGTGGAGTGTGGTACCCCCCAGGTACCCCATCCAAAATTTGGATTCCAAATTTTTGTTTTTAGGTTACCATAAGACAGCACAGAAAATTTCGCTTAAATCGCTCCACCATCTCCGAGATCTAGCGTTTCTGAAAAATAGGGTAAGGTGGAGGGAAAATGGGTTCAGCCATTTTCGATTTGTATATATAAGAAGAAGATTTTAGTAATATGATCATCGCTGAATGTTATAAAAACGCATATGAACTGTATGCTGTAGTTGTCAGATAGTATAGATAAGATGCACATGCAAATTTTCCCATGAACATTCCCTTGAGGAACAGGGTCAAATATGGATAATATGGCTTCTATATATCCAAATCCGCCTCTTCTTTTTTGCGTTGAGTCAATTTTTTAACATATTTTTCCGATTTTACATCTTAAGCCCCAAGAAGCTACAACTCTCATTCGATTTGTAATACTTAAATTAAATTTCTACTTATTATTTTTCTCATCCGTCATCTCTTGGCATTCATCTCAATGAATCATTAGAAAGTATACTCTGCTTTATTGCGCAGTACAACAAACTTTCTTATCACACATGATAAAAAACAATGCAAATGTTTCAGTTAATTTTATTTCCTTGTTTGGTCGGCGATGCTTTGGCATTTTACTGAACAATATACATTGTTGACATTTGCAAAAACTAGAACATACAAATGATTATCAATATGGAGCTTTAGTACAATGGCATTTATGAGATCTGCAGCATTAAAATTTGTAACACTTAGGAATAAATTCAAAGCAATTATCATATATATGTCAACATTTCATCTATACTTTGAATAATTGTTTTGAGGGCATTCCAAATAACAAAAAGAATATAGTTTAGTGGTGCAATAATATGAACCAATTTTTCGAGTTCGTCTTAAATTGAGCTTCACCCAAAAACACTCCACATACTTTCTAAGTGTCCTCATGATGATGTTAGTATTTTTTTTTTATATTAATCAGTCTTTTTGGGGTCTCCATTAATTTGTGTCAATGATTTGACGTCACAGCAAACTATTATTTTATTATTTGCGATTAGAATTGACAATGCTGATAACATTTCCACAAGCGAAAATATTCATGAAATATTACTTATTTGATGTGACGTTTTCCTATGTTTGTACTTTCCACCAAGGAAAGTGGAAGGAAGGTAGATCAATATAAGCAGTTATGCTTCATGAGAAACTTAATGTCTTGGCGAATATGTGAAATCAGTAAGCAGTTGGCTTTAATAACTGTTTTCCAATGGTAAAAAATCTTTAGAATATGCTATCTTTGAGACGCAAATGATATATTTAAAAGCGTAAATACGATTTTTGTAGTTTTTTGCATGCTATTAAAATTGTTACAAAATTATCAAATATGAAAATTTTATTCTTTAATTTACCCTAATTTAAATATAAATAAGATGCATTGTAAAAATGTTGATGTTTTATACATTTTTAAACAACTTTCAACTTTTTACAATCTGAAAACTGCAGAAAAGATTTGCTGTTTTATCAAAAATTAATGATGTTCTGCAGATTTTATTTTGTTAAGTTAGGTTAGTTTGAAAGGAGGTTGTACGCTTTAAATACTAGAAAGAAACCTCGAAAAAGAAAATCTAAGTTAGGAATTCCGTTCTACTTACAAAATCCTTAATTATTTTGCGTACCACACCCCTCAGTGGGCTCATGTCTAGTATTGTGCCCCCACCTACTTACCGCTGAACGCCCAGGTTCGAATTCTGGCATGACCATCAGAAAAATGTTCAGCGGTGGTTATCTCCCCTCCTAATGCTGGCAGCATTTGTGAGTTATTTTGCCATATAAAAACTTCTCCCCAAAGAGGTGTCGCTCTGTGGCACGACGTTCGGACTCGGCTTTAAAAAGGAGGTCCCTTATCATTAAGCTTAAAATTGAATCGGACAGCACTCATTGATTTGTATAAAGTTTGCCCCAGTTCCTTAATGGAATGTTGATGGGCAAATTTGCATTTGCACCTACTTGCCGGTGTCTGTTAGCCGCGAAAGCCGTGCTCCAACTTCTCATCATCTTCCCCACATGCCCTACATATGCTACACTTACCGCACCGATTTTGCATATTTGAGCTCGTACTCCTATGTGTCCCGATATAATACCAAAAACTATACGGAGCTGCTTCATCCTTCCTTTCAATAATAGCCTAGTTTCCTCACAATCCGGATCTCCCCATAGGTTTTTCGCCGTTCTATCGACCGTTGCGATGTTCCAAATGGTTGCATGCGCATTAGTCGAACACGCCCTTATCTCGAGCTGGGTCGACCCGAATGGTTTCGGGTTCACCAATTTTAACGACGGCAGTCCTCTGGCCTTCACTGCCAAATCGTCTACTCGTCGGAAGGCGTTAACCTCCTTCTTTCACTCCATGCAGTTTGAAATCTTACCGTCCTAGTAAGATGGACAGTTTACTATTCGTATAGATGTTCTTATACTCGAAGTCCTCCCGTGAACACCACACCACCTTACGCATTCCGTGATCGTCCGGATTTCTGCCTGCAGGATCGTATTATGGTCAGGTAGTCGAAAACAGATCTCAGTGCTTGGGTTCTCAATGGTGTCTACATTGAAAACCACTCTGCCATCTAGCTTAGATAGATATATAGCACGATCTCCCAAATGGCAATACCAGAGTTCCGTAAATGCAACATTGGCAACAGTGTCTCGAACTCGACCTCAAGTTTAATCTCAGGTATCCGCTCGGACACTTCTTCTAATCCCTCCGCGTTTCATATCGTCGCCTCGATTATACCACATGTTCCATGTCTCCGAGTAAATCCAAAGAACAGATTTTTTTCACAATGGTATCAATGCTTTGATCTGTCTGACAGACGGATGAACACCGGTACATCTTCTTGGGATTTCAGGACGATCATATTTCGAGGCACAACAAAAGAAATAACAAAGTAAGTACATCCCATCCTAATTTAGAGTGTAACAAAGTTGCAACATACTCAAAAGAAAACAAAATAAATTAAAAATTAATTTTTTTCATGAAACAAATTTTGAACATCAGCACAAGTAAAAAATATCTAAATTAGGTTCATTTAGCACTAAAGAACAATTTTCTCATTATGAGTTCAGCAATTAACTAGCATATCAATTAGAAACTGTTATTCCCTCCACCATTGGATATGGGTATACTTCCATAGTTATTTCGTTTGTAAATTGTCGAAATAATGATCTGAGCCACAACACAGTATATTTATTTTATTCTTGATCGTCTTGACATTCTAAGTCTATTTAGCCATGTCCGTCCGTCCATCTGTCTGTCTATCGAAAACACGCAAACTTTCGAAGGAGTAAGGCTAGGTGATTGACATTTTGCACAAATACTTCTTATTAGTGCAGGTCGCTTGGGATTGTAAATGGGTCATATTATGATATAAACTGATCTCGGATCTTGACTTCTTGAGCCTCTAGAGGGCCAATTCATATCCGATTTGGCTGTAATTTTTGTTTTAACTTCTCACAACTGTGGCAAGTGTAGTCCGAATCAGTATAAGCCCTGATATAGCTCCCATATAAACCGATCTCGGATCTTGACGACAAATTGTCCATTAAACCCATCAAAATTGCACTTTCATTCCATCACGCTCAACTATACTAGAGATGCGTAGGTAAGAATCGACCTTATCACCCCTTCGTAGGGCCAATCTTGGGATTCCATCCCCATTTCAAGCCGAGCTATAGACATAGTGAACAACATCGATGAACCTTCTTCTCCTCAATTTGGTAATGTACTTCCAGGAGGCCTGTTGAAGATAACTCAGGTTGATCTTGACCTGGCCTTTAGCTATATCCAATAGTGAGAACGCTCTATGTAAGAAGCGTGAATCCTCGTATTCACCAATTTTCATCTTTCTAGTGAATAGACAGATCTCGGTTTTCTCGGGGTTGACGTTGAGGCTCAAGGGTCTCAGCTTTCCCGCATAAAATGTTTGGATCCCTTCCCCTCAGAAGTATTATAACAATTTTTACGCCGTGGATTGGTTCAAATCCCTCGTAGACGAGGGTCCACAGCAGACAATTTATAGAATTTACCCTCATGAGCAGTAAGACCAGTAACGCGCATATTCTCAATTTTGCACAATTCACACAACAATACACACTTGACAACATAGTTGTTTAAGAAAATGCACTCTAAACTTGACTGGATTGCTGAATGGAATATAAAATCCTACAACATTCGATTTTAATGATTACAAATACAACCATAAATTGATTTCATAGAGATGGGTAGAGGCTACATGTATTTCTCAGAAAAAATGGCGCGAGGTGATCCGATTCATTGATGAGAACTTTTGTTTTTATTTTATTTGACTATCAAACTAATATGTGGCTATACCTTATCATTTAATTAGTGAAGAACCCAGGGGGAGTTTTTGTTTTTAAATTCTAACACACCCATCTATGTTTTTTACTAACGAGGTATGTACATACTTTATGAGAGGCTGATAGTTGACGGCACAGTTGGCAAATTCTAGAAAATAATCCACACAATGCTCTTGAAAATTCATACAATAAAAACCACCAAGGGGTCTACAATGTTACCAATGAAATCTAATCGTAATTTATGAAAGCCTCTACATACGTACATATAAAATACCCAGCGAACATTTGTACACAATTTTACTAGTTGCTTTATTTGTCTAATTATTGTATTATCATTGATAATTGTTGTTAGTATTATTGTTAATATTAGTTTTTGATAATATTTCTGTTATTTTTAAAAAACATTTGGACAAAGACATATTTGTCTTTACTCAGCAGTCTACGAATCGTATGACTGTGAATTTTTGCTTGGAAATGGGTTCTGTCTGTGATGTATGAGATGATAATTTTAGGTGCAATAGATGCACATCTAAATGATAAGTTTAATAATGACCATATTTTGAGATTCTGAAAATTATAAATCCATATGGGTACTGTATTGAAAATTGTAAATCAATCTTAGACAAGACAGTCGATTGTAGCACTATAAGAAAAATAAATGAATTATGCCTCCTAGCAAACAAATCAACAAAGAAATGGGAAGCTTATGTAAGGAATTCCCACAAAGCTTATGTTTAACAGCTTTATCCTGCTCGACGCCCTCCCATTTTCTGGAGTAATCTTTCCTTACCATATTCTCCCAGTTCTATGAACAACCATGGAGGTCGCTGTTTTGTTCTAGAACATCTAGGACATTCCCACTTTAACAAGCATTTACCAAAAAACCAACCAATTTTAACAATCAATCAATGTTTTCATGTGTTATAGAAATAATCACTATAATTATTTTACAGCTTTGGTCAAAACTGTCCTGGAAATACCACCAAATGTTGACAGCTGGGCCTTCGAAATAAATAGACAGCAAATAAATTTACCCCTCACCTATTTGGTTCAATAGCAACTAGTGCAGAAATCAATAAATTATAATGTATATTTTCACAAGTGATTCTTACGCCACGTTCAGAGAGTGTGGTGTGGTGTGGTGTGGTGCTATACTGTTATACTTTATCAATTATTCATTCCAATCGATTCCATTTGGTTCAATCAATTAAGGCAAAGAAAATGAAAAGTTCAAAATGAAATCAATTTAATTAAATTTAATCGAATAAAACAAAAACAAAACGCAATATGCGACTCAACAAAGAAAATGCTATCGTTTATGTGTTATTGTTGTTGTTAATGTTCTTGGCTTTCTTTAGTATATGCAGATAGTACATAGTAGTATTAAGAAAATACTTATTCATATTTGTGTATGTGAATAATGGCATATGTTAACATATGCAAAACTGTATAACAATGACACTAATTTCTTTCATTTGAATTATCAAAGCACATGACTTTACATTCCACGAAAATTAGCAATATTATGATAAAAGCAACATATTTGCTGTTAAAGTACTATACTCACGATAAAAACATGCGAAAGTATCTATTCCCAGTCGATGTGAAATATAACACAATTTTCAAAGTTGCGTAAAACAAGAACTAGAGAGAAAAAACCTAATACTTGAAGCTAGTGGATACAATAAAGTACGTATTAGGAAAAGCGAAAGCCTTTCTACTGCTACTTTAGAACAATATGCTTAGAAAACAAAATCAACATCAGAATTTACACTAATGGGATGAATAGAAAACACCAGGTCATATTTTATAGGCAACGGCATACTAAAGCCGAATTTTAGTCCAATATTAAGGATAGACTTGAGGATGTTGGACACCAAGCAACGATTCTGATTGGTTTTAACTTGGCAAAATCCAGGCTTATCACAAATGTGAACTCGGGCCTCCCCACGCTTTCAGCTAACTTTAACATCCGTTAATGGTATTGGAAAAATTCATCTCTAATACAAATTTGTCCATGAACATTCCATTAAGTTACTAACAGGGGCAAAGCGGCAAACGAGTTCACCTGTAGAACGATTAAAAGATGGGTTGCGGCATTGGGTTAGTAGCCCATCATCCGAAAAACGTAAACGTTTTAAGGACCATGATTTGCGTATCTGCACCTGAAATGTCCACACTCATAATAGGAAGGGCGCAGTATACGCACTGGTGTTCCCGATGGCTGGAGGTGATGCCATGAAACGAGCTAAGAATTTGGATGTGGATTTGTGGTTAGTCGTAGGCTGAGACAGCCACAATCCCCATAAAGGCCAAATTCATTAGGTTAGGATTTTCGTCGTCCTACCGACAGTTTCGCTATTCCACAGTATTACATGCGAATTCGTAGCCCACGCTCTTAACACGGACGGCATCGACCCGAACGATTTCGGGTTAACCAAGTTTATTGACAGCAGTCCTCTGGCCTTCATTGCCAAATCGTCTGCTTTTTCATTCCCCTTTACTCCGCTATGACCCGACACCCAAACGATGCGAATCGTACCATCCTCATAGAAGGCGTAAATCTTGGTAAATTCCACAGTATTACATTCGTATTCGTAGCCCACGCTCTTAACACGGACTTGCCTTGCCGGGCTTGGGTATAAATACCACCCTTGCCAGGCTTTCGGAGGTTAGGTTAGGTTGAAAAGAGGGTGCAGATATTAATCCGCTCCATGCCACTATGGACATACACCTAAGCCAGTAAGCCGATTACAGTTGTACGCTCTAAAAAGTAAACCTCCAAAAAGAAAATTTTAAGTTAGGAATTTCGTGCTACTTACAAAATCCTTAATTGTTGTCAATACCACTCCTCTAAGTTGGTTCATGTCTGGTATTGTGTCCCCACCTAAGTGCCAGTCTCTATTAGACGCGAAAGCCGGGCAATGACAAAGGAAATGCTCCAACGTCTCATCATTTGCCGCACCGATTTTACATATGTGAGCACGTAGTCCTATGTGTCCCGTTATAATACCAATAGCTATACTAACCTCCTTCTTACTTCCTTTCTGTAATAGCCTCGTCTTCTCACGATCTGGATCCGCCATAGGATCTTCGCCGCCCTACCGACCGTTTCGCTGTTGCTTGGGGTTAAGCAAGTTTATTGACAGCAGTCCTCTGGCCTTCACCGCCAAATCGTCTGCCCTTTCCCCCTTACTCCGTTATGGCCCGGCACCCAAACGATGCGGATTTTGCCATCCATAAAATGCAGCACCATAAAAATGCTTAATTACAAACTAGGAATAAAGGTTTTATGATGCCTTAACCCATTTCGTCAAATGTTCGCTTAACGCCATTATATAACAGGTAAACAAATTTCTTCGGGTTTTTATACCCTCCACCATAAGATGGGGGTATACTAATTTCGTCATTCTGTTTGTAACTCCTCGAAATATTCGTCTAAGACCCCATAAAGTATATATATTCTTGATCTTCATGACATTATGAGTCGATCTAGCTTTCTCCGTCCGTCCGTCTGTCTGTCGAAAGCACGCTAACTTTCGAAGGAGTAAAGCTAGCCGCTTCAAATTTTACACAAATACTTCTTATTAGTGTAGGTCGGTTGGGATTGTAAATGGGTCATATCGGTCCATGTTTTAATATAGCTGCCTTAAAAACCGATCTGGAGTCTTGATTTCTTGAGCCACTAGAGGGCAAAATTCCTATCGGATTTTGCTGAAATTTTGCAAGATGTATTTCATTATGACTTTCAACAACTGTGCTAAGTATTAGATCGGTCCATAATAGGTCCATAACCGTCATATAAACCGATCTAGGAACTTAACTACTTGAGCCTCGAGTTTTTACTTGTTAGATGTTAAAAGTGTCTTCTTCAAAGGCTACAAATTTGTAATTTAAAATCGGCAGACAGTGTTTGCATATATCAGCAAAGTTTAAAGGTCCTTCGGATGCCAGGAGGTTTTAGTTTTGTTCTTATCTAGGAACCATGGGATGCTTGGTTGATAGATTAAGAATTCCTGGATTCAAATTACTAAGTGTAGTATAGAATTTTCTTTAAGCAAGTGAAAGCTTGCGGATGAAGATTGAATTGTGCGGTATTCTATTCCGGCACTAATTGTTGTGTTTCGACGTCAATATACTTACTTAGCTTTTTATACAAAATGTTCACTATATTTAATAACTTCACTATTCTTTGTCAACACTATAGCCTCTCATATTCAACAAGCACAATAATATTATTTACCAAATTTTTTCACAGAAATCTTTTACGCTGTATTCTTGTTAATGTTTTCAAACTTATCCAGCTGCTTTGACTGCTGCAAATAAATAAACAAATTATGTTTTTTTAAACATTCTATAAGGTTGCCAAAATTCTAAATTTAATCTTTCAGCCACACAAAAACAGGTTTTAAATTGAATGCGCCATAAATCAAAAGCAAATTGAAAAATTTTATCTAAAACAAAACAAACAAAAAAACGCAATAGAACAAGCCTGATAGATATTTAATTAATGGCATGAAATCATCCAGACCAACAGTGATTTGGGGGAAACCGCCACTTGGACGTTTTTGGCAATATCCACGCAAAATTGATCGTTTTAGGGTTATACAAGCATACGAACACTCATTATTGCCAATGGCAATGTTCATTCACTCAATGTGATTGTGATTTTGAATTAAGATCGTTCGTTGTCTTCTATGGTAGAAAGACAAGCAGCACACCCACCCACCCATATCTAAAGTGTCTTATAATATGCATTAAAAAACACATGAGATGGGCATACGTAAGATGTGCTCTAAAAATAGTCTTTAAATTGGCGTTGTCCAGAGCAAAACAAAAAGTTCAAAGTATTCTAGTCATGATCATCGTTCGCATACATACAACAATTCATTCACAGTTCAATAGACTTTCAAAAGACAAATAATGCCGTTACATTCGATTTCCGGTTTGTTGTTGATTAATACCAACATATGTATTTGTATTTGAAACACAATTAAAAAAGTATGGCATTATTTTTGTGAATGGCAAAGCATGCTTCTATATTTTCCTAACAGAAATTCACACCTTCGTCATAGATATATGGCTTTTGTATCGCCCCATTATGAGATTTGCAGTTGTGTTTATTTTGAAAATATTCAAATGACATATGGAAGGTGTTTTGCTGTTTGCAAAAACATGCAATTATAAACAGTTCTTTTTTTGTCTTATTTTAAAACAAACAAAAAAAACCTCCACAGATAATAGATTTGAAATAAAATCTAGTCTAGACAGTTAACAACGATTAATAGGTATAGACCTTTTTTTATTCCTTTGCAGTTAGTCTGCAGATAGTCTTGATTACAATCTTTTTGTTTTATGCACAACAACAATGATCAATCGCATTGAGAAAATATAAAAAATAACACGTGATGTCGTAATGCCCATTCTGTGAAACAAATAGATTATCTATTATTTGCGGTAGTGATGAGGTTATTGAATTGTATCTCAAATGGAGGTGTCTGTTATTTGGAAATAAATGAGGAAGAGGAAGTGTTTAGCAGATCTACTGAATAAATTGTTCGGTAATTTTACAATAGAGTGAGTGTTTGCTTATATTCATCATTGAATTGTTGATATGCTAAACATCTGCAAAATAACTGTTATGGGTAGAACAAATCAAGGTTTTATTTTTAAGATGTTATTTAATAAGCGAATTAATTATTTCATTCATCAATAAGTGAATTAATTACATATTGAATAATTATTCCATTGTACGAACTCAAAGTTATATGAATTATAGCTAGTTGTTATTAGAGGGGTTTGACGTTCTGGACACTCCACGTTAGTTTGCAGTGTACAGATTTTAGATAAATACTTTGAAATCATCCTCTGACTAGAATATTTGTAAAGGTAATAGGTTAAGTTGAAAAGAGGGTGCAGATATTAATCCGCCCCATGTCACTATGGACATACACCTAAGCCAGAAATCGGCTATAAAGTAACCTCTAAAAAGAAAATTTTAAATTAGGAATTCCGTGCTACTTACAAAATCCTTAATTGTTTTCAATACCACTCCCCTAAGTTGGTTCATGTCAGGTATTGTGTCTCCACCTAAGTGCCGCTATCTGTTAGTTAGAAGGAAATGCTCCAACGTCTTATCATCTTCCCCGCTTGCTCTACACATACTATTACTTGCCGCACCAATTTACATAAGTGAGCTCGTAGTCCTATGTGTCCCGTTATGATACCAATAGCTATACTGACCTCTTTCATGCTTCCTTACAGTAATACCCTCTTCTTCTCACGATCTGGATCTTCCCATAGGATTTTCGTCGTCCTACCGATCGTTTCGCTTTTCCACAATGTTACATGCGCATTCGTCGCCCACTCCCTTAACGCGAACTGCGTCGACCCGAAAGGCTTCGGGTTAACCAAGTTTATTGATGGCAGTCCTCTGGCCTTCACCGTCAAATCGTCTACCCTTTAATTTCCCCTTACTCCGTTATGGCCCGGTACCCAAACGATGCGGATTTTGCCATTCTCAGAGAAGGCGTTAATCTCCTTTTTACACTGCAAGACGGTTCGTGACCTTATGGCAATTTTACTGTCGGTAAAGATGTTCACACTCGACTTCCTCGCGTTAGCACCACTCCACCACACGCATTCCGTGATCGTCCGGATCTCCCCTGCAGGACGGTATTGTGGTCAGGCAGTCTAAAACAGATTTGAGTCCCTGGGTCCTCAATGTAAACCCCTAGGCCCCCTCTGTCCTCTAGCTTTGATCCATCCGTGTAACATGACCTTCTAGATGGCAATACTAGGGTTCCGTCAATTCAAGACTGTGTCGATGGCAGCAGTGCCTCGCACTCCACTTCAAGGTTCATCTCAGGTATCCGATCGGAAACCTCTTCCCTTCCTTCCAGGTTTGCTATCGTCGCCTCGATTATGTCGCGATGGTATGAGCTGCTCCCATCCTCAATCCATTCTCCCATCGCCTTAAGTCTCATAGCCGCAGTGGCTGCCTCACACTTAATCTGTTTGTTAATGGGTCGGATATCTAGAATAGTCTCCAATGCCCTATTGGACGTGGTCCTCATTCAGGCCCGAATTCGAGCCTACGGCCCGTCTACATAGTACCCAACATCTGTGATCTGTAAAGATAATAAATCCATGCAGTTTGGGTTTTACACAGAAATTCTTCCTGATTTGGAAAAAAATTTGGGTATGTGTATCAAAAAAAGGCTGTTGGTTTTTTGAGACATTCTTGACTTGGATTAAGAGTTCAATCAGGAGATCAGTTTTTATGGAAGCTATATAGACCGATTCAGATCATACTTAGTATGGTTAGGATAGATTTAAGTGACAGTCTGCCGTCTTAGTGAGTCTAGACGTTTTCGTCCATTGTGATATAAAAGTCCAGATCCGTTGAACCATCCAGATTGCTTTAAAAAGCCCAACAACTTGCGAACGTTCACTTCCACTAAATCAGACAGATTCTCAAAAAAATGAGAACCTAAAGTGGAACTCCTTCTGACTGCCAGTGCGGGACATACGCACAGAAGGTGTTCTATAGTGTCTTCTTTTCGATGACCTCACAGCTTCTGCAAAAGTTGTTGCTGGCAACCTTCAGTCTGTCAGCATGTTTTCCGATTAGTCAGTGACCTGTCATGACGGACACAATGGCTGAGATGTCTGTTATAGCCAATGACAGCAAAGCGGTAGACCTCTTCAAATCTAGATTAGGCCACATAGTTTTGGAATTCTCACAGCCCCCTCTTTGTGACCATCTATCATTCGTTGTGCTTCGGGCCTGATCCTGAAAACTTAGCTTACATATCGCTAGAGGCATACTGTTCAGCCATCTCGTTCAGAGATGTACGACAGTCGAGGGCTGTTTTTGTGTTCAGAAATACGTTATCCAGGGATTTAATGGCTGTCTGAGAATATATTTATGCCAATCGTCGTTACGACATCATATCTTAGTCATTCCACCACTTCCTTAATTGCAAGGATCTCCGCTTTATACACACTGAAGTGGTCGGGTAAACTCTTCCATATGACCAGTTCTAGATCTTTTGAGTACAACCCAAAGCCCACCTGGTCGTTTAGTTCGGAACCATCCGCATAGAAGTATATGTCACTTCTGTAGCCAGGGATATCGTAGTTCCAATCGGTTCTATTAGGAATAGTGGTACTGTACATTTTATCAAATAGCGGCTCAGGTAGGATGTAATCCACACTGCCTGGAACATCGGATATTATATCAAGGATAGCACAGTATCCGTAGCCGCCACATGAACAAAGAGGAAGCTTTCTTAGTCTCACGGCAGTAGCCGCAGCAATTTGTCTAGCCACAATGTCCAGAGGAACTAGAGGTAGCATTTAATTCAGTGCATCAGATGGTGTCGTCCTCAATGCGGCTGTGATGCACAAACATGCCATCCTTTGGATCCGGTTGACTATTGAACGTAGGTGAACGTTTAAAGCGCCGTCCAAGAGACAACAACACCATATAGCATTATAGGTCTGACACGTGCAGTACATACCCAGGGCATGAGGCGCGGTCTAAACCCTCAACTTTTCCAATGGCTCTCTTGCAGGTGTATAGGGCAAGAGTTACCTTTATTGCCCTTTCCAAAATGTTGGATTTGAAGTTCAGTTTCCTGTCCACCAAAATACCCAGGTATTTTGCGCTTTCTGTAAATCGAAGGATACAGATGCCACTGCAGGTAATTTGTATTTCCTGGTGAAAAGAACTACTTCTATATTCTGTACCCCTTAAAACATTTTCTTTAGGCACCTTTAACATTCTGTGTGACCAAAACCACGCAATTCTTTGCCCAGTTACTAAGAGGCTTTGCATTTCATTAGGCCAGTATACAATTTATCAATTGCCACATTTAGCTACAGTGAAATGCATATGTCAAGTGAATGACATGCCATCAATACGTGTTCCAATGCCAGCTTTATTTTTAGACTGACTCACGTAATTGCAGCCCATATGCTTGTGGGGTTTCTTGAAATATTCATAATAATCTTTTTTCGCCTTTTTTATATGAAAAATTCACACAAGATAAGATTGTTTAAGTGGGTGGTATTTTTGCAATTCTTATCGTCAAGTGTCTCAGTTTTGCCAAATTACTTTGAAGCATGGAACCAAAGGTAAAGTTTCAGCTGGGATCTTAAAATCAAATGCTTGTTATTGATTTTTTCCTATGCTAATTAATCATATGATATTTATAAAATTTATTTAGATACACAAAAAAATACTTTGTGTGAAGGCCTTTCAAGTTTCATCAAATTTTTATGAGACTTGGCGTGTTCTTACGCTTCGCTTTGCTTCACTTTAATTTTTTATTCGATTCAATAGTGCGCATATATTGCTATTATTAACAACAATAAGTACTTCCAAAAATTCATAAGTAAATACTATGTGATTCTTTGCTTGAATACTAAGTGAAAAATCGCAAATGAATAATAATCGATACTAAATCGAAGTATGTTAATAATAGCTGAATGGAAATGTTAATACATTAGGGGTATTCACGTATTTTTGTATTAATAACTTATACATATTGCAAAGCGATCAAGTTCATTGACTTGAAGATTCCCCTAAGAAATATTGCTGCTGGCGGCAGACAGTTATCAAGTTATTCCAAAGGTGATGGGGCGAAAAAAATTGCTTCTACGTCTACAAATAAAATTATTGCAGTCTACCTTTTGTCAATTTCTAATCAGTTTGAATGATTGTAGTAAAACTGTTCTTGAATAATAAACTGCAAATGACGACTGTAGACGGGTTACAAGAAATTACAACCGAGCAATGATTAATGTCCCCGGAAGAGGATCGTTGGATTTTTTCCCAGCCGAAACCAACAGAGTTTTTGTTTCCATTAAGAACAGAAAAATGAAATAAAAACCCTTTTTTAAAAAAGTTTTAGCCAAAATGTGACCATAGGTATGTCAGTGGAAATAGTAACTGCAGCCTTTGAAAAAATCGAAAGAGTGTCAGTGAAAATAAGTCTGGCTATAAATGGAGGTTGGACGAAATGGGTGGTTTCAACTCACAAAACGCCTGGTACAACCGATCAGATAATGAAAATGGAGAAAGTTGGGAACCACAACTTTCAGATAGTCAGCATGAACGAATGACAACAGTTTTGAAATAGTGCGAAAAATAATACTGACAAACAGATGCTACTTTGAATTAAGTAAGCAGTTTAGAAACAAGGCCACCTCTCGACAGACGAAGATTACACTATACAAGACACTGATACTACCCTTGTTATTATTTGGTTCTGAGGCATTGGTATTTGTGAAAGCAGACGAGGCAGTGCTTGGAGTCAGGTTCAGCAGGTTCTTGACCGATTAAGACCGAACTTGGCACAGTTGTTTGAGTCACAGTCACAGCAAAACACTATGTGCACAATTTCAGCCAAATCGGATGAAAATTGAGGCTTCCAGGGACTCAAGAAGTCAAATCGGGTGATCGGTTTATATGGGAGCTATATCCAAATCTGAACCGATATAGCCCATTTGAAATCCCCTACATCAATATTAAGTATCTGTCCAAAATGTCAAGCGGCTAGTTTAGCGCGTTCGACCGCTATCGTGATTTCGACAGACGGACGGACGAGCATTGTGTGAGTGTCAGAAGTTATAAAACGAGCGCAGAAGATCGAGGCGCTTGGAACGCTATTGTACGTTCGGCTAGTCAAACAAATATTCTGTCATAGCCAATTAAAGTAATGTAAGCCATATCATTTTTTCAAATGACATAGTTCCTCACAAATGTCTTCAGCAATAACCACCGATGAAAATTTTTTTTCTGAAGTTCTGAGGTAATTTTTGAAATTAAAAAAATTGGATGTAACCGTTATTTCTTAAGAAAACTTTAACCCCTTTTTTAAATTTAGAAATAAATCTTTAATTGAAGAACAAATTCGATCTACATATGTCTATTTTCGATGCGGAGACCACATCGATATAGCGGTATAGAACTTTGGGTATCCAACACCTCGGGTGCATAAAAACAACAGTTCCTTGAAGGTTCCGGTTGAAAAATAAACGATTCTAAGCCTATAGCAGCTATATCGAAATATGGTCCGAACTGGACCAAAGTCGCCACAATTCAAATGAGTCTTATATGAGTTTAAGACCTTAATCAGGAGATCAATGTATAAAGCAGCTATATCCAAATATGATCCGATCTGGACTATATGTGTAGGGGTTTAACATAGCTCACTTTACTTAATTTCAGCAAAATCGGGTAATAAATACGATATTTGTTGGAGAAAGACCATAAATAGGGATCTCGTTGTATATAGGTGCTGTACCCAAAAAAGATCTGATGTAAGCTATACTCGACACGAACCTCGAAGGGCCGAACACAGCTCACTGTGTTAAATGACAACGAAATCGGACAATTAATGCGGTTTTTATTAGCCTGAGACCTTAAATCGGGAGATCGATTCCCTTCGACTAAGTTCTTGTGTATACATTTTTAGCGGAATCCATGGAGGTGGGTTCCCTTGATTCGGCCCGAACGAACTTAGAGCTCTCTACTTCTTTTAAATAATCCACATCAGTTCGTCAGTGTGAACTATTTGTATATGTTGTATGCAGAATCCATGGTGGTGGTTACCCAAGGTTCGACCAAGCCGAACTTGGCGCTATTTTGTTTTCTTTGTTTTTACCCTTATTTTTCAACTGAACAAAGATGATCTTTCGAATTCAACTTATGCCAGCATGAATGCGCCTATTTAATTTGTCACTCAACTATTATGCAGTAAATCATTGAATTATGAGCAGATTGTTGTAGGTATTTGTTTTGTGTTTATTGTAAATGCAAACATACATACACATACTTGAACAATAAATACAAAAGTATGTATGTATGTTGCTTTTTAAATTTGGTGGGTATATTTCATTGTATCTATTTTCAATTTGCCCGAGCACTTACTTGATTTGTATCCAAATGTTTACTGCTTAAAGGGGAGGTTGGGGGGTTGACGTATACTCCTGTTTTTATAGTGGTGTGGTTGTTTCACACTCGTTATCTGAAGTTTGGAATTTCGCACTAAAAGCTCAATGTCCAGTGTTATGAACGCAAACTATGAATAATTTTTGTTGTTTGAGTCTAATGACGAAGTGCCGCACGATGCGTTGTTTTTGGTTCTATTTATCGCTTAGAGCCAACGGATGGATGAAGAATATTGTTGTTGCAGCTGTTGTTGTTCAGCAGCAGTTGTAGTTTTATACCAGAAATGGACGATCGTAAAGTTAGTTGTTTAGTTTTTTCTATTGTTGTTGTGATATTGTTGCTTTAATATGTATTTTCAGAGCTAAACTTGCTTGGTCAGTCACTACAAGCTCACAGATTTTTTTTTTACCGTATTGTAGGTATTTTTCAAAAGTTAAGCACAATAAAATTGTATTTACAGCTTCAAATGATGTTGTTTCTTCATTTAAATGCCACCAAAATGAAACGCCACGACAATGACACTTGAAATAAGTTGTTTTGTTTATTTATTTAGTAATATTCGTCTTCTTCGTTTATGCCTTTCATTCACAACACTTCAAACTCACAGAGCAAACTAAAAGACGTAAAACCGTAGCTTAACGACCGTTAAATAAAATCGACAACTATCGTAGTCTAGGCATTAAAGCACACTAACTAGTTGTAGGTTTGCGAAAATCTAGCTGAGCTCCCCTTTCATTCAGAAGCGAACAGCAACGCGCACAGAACGACCTACTCTACTACCGAAGCTTTGTTGTTGTTTTCTTTATTGCCATATTGTATTGTATTGTATTGTGCTGGTCGTTTGTGTGTGTTGTGTCTTTTGGGGCATTTTCTACTACGATGTACATGAGTAAACAGTGGCAACGTACGGCTTTTGTATTTACTTGTCTAGTTGAAAACAAAAGCAACCGCTCACTTGGCTTGATTGTTGTACTCACACCAATACCGTCTCACACCCATCGCTGTGACTGACCGAGTTGTTAGTAATAACAGCAATTAAATAAGTGTGGAAAGCTTGATTTAGGCAATAACGAATCATACATACCCTACTATGTATTACGAAAAATAAACAATAGAAAATGTAATAAAGGGTGTTTTTTAAGCATACTTTTTTTCAACTCTTATAAAACACTTACAAAACTTAACGTAAATTTGAAAAAGGTTTCTTTGACAGATTTTCTTTATAGAACTGTCATTAAGGCTTCATTAAGTTTCCGGAATACGGTCGTCAAATTTTCATAATGTATTCAACATTTTTTTTGGAATCGATTATTTGGTCTTTGCCATTTACTTTTCAACAATAACTTCATGTAAATGTTTCCCGCTGCTCTCGTTCAAATTGAGCACCCACGTCTTTGAAGAAAAATGAATAAATGTTGCCACCAGCCAATAAACAACTGTCTTTTTTCGACATATATGGCATATGGCATTTCAACGTTGAATAAACATAATTTTTTTGTTCCACCTCGAATGCAAAATATCGTTATTTAAATAAAAAATTAGTTTACATAGGTATTCATTTTAATGAGTTTTTATTATGAAACAAATGGATTTAAAACAAGTAAAAACTAATGAAATCCTGTCGAGTCGAAATTTGGGTACTCGGATATAACATATTGATATTTCTTATAACATTGACCTATGGCCGTTAGTCTACTGTTGAAATATTATAATTCTGTGGTTGATTTTTATAGTTTAGAAGTTGAACTCGAGCAGCGATTGTTCTCTGTGTTAAACACAAATTTTTGTAAAGCTTGCTAAGGATTTCCAATCAGTTATGAAACCATTTAAAATGCAAATTAGATCATTCTTATCAAGCGAAACCTTTTGGAAGTATTGAATTCGAAATTCCCTTAAACCGGGACATCGACATAAAAAATTTTGCAAATTTTCATTTTCGTTTATGTTACACATTGTGCATCGAGGATTTGAGAAGTTTACATTCAGTTTTATTATGTTGCTACATCTTGGGTATAACAGTTGTTCAGGTATAACTGACCTACAGACGGATCAAGTTTACCAAAGAATCTTCTCGTTTCATTTGCCACCAATGTGTTTTGACCGAAGGTATTTTAATAAGCGCTCACTACCTTGGACCCAAGTATGACTTGAGTTGCAGTCCAAATGCTCCATATTGTATTCCAACATAAGTTCATTTATTTTCTTGGATATATATCTGAGGCCGAAGACATTAAGTCGAGAGGTGTATCTATATGGAAGTTCAATCCAAAAGCGAAATAAAAGGGAAATAAAAAACCTTTAACGGCAAAGGATCTTTAATAGGTAGATCCGCCTAATCTGGGCCATTGCTCTAAATTGAGGATTAATTGCGTAATAAATATGCTTTTTATGGACCCAACAACTTAAATAGCGATGCCTATATGGCAAATAATCCACCGTGGTCCTATCAGAACCATATTCAACAAGGGGTCTAGACCCCTTGACCACAACTCATAGTTCCATATTTCGGAGAAGTTGGTAAAATCGCCATATCAAAATATAATTCGCGCTGTAACTTATCCAACAAATAATACAAGTCATTGTTTCAAATTTATGCTAAATGGGGTCATAAATGCTCAGGAGATCGGTCAATCTGGCAGCTATATCCAAATATTATCCGATTTGGCCCGTTCAAGAACTTGGCTTGTGTATGAAAAAACATGAATTTGTACCAAATTTCACATGAATACATCATTTCATTATGTATTCATCAGATTAGTCAATAAATGGGCAGCATACATATTCGCACATAAATTTCTATGCGAATATAAGCATACGGACAGTGTAAACAACTTCGTGTGGTTTCGTTTGACTACCCCTATTTCATTTAGTTGATTCTTAATGAAACTTAAACAAACACAGTTTGACCTTTTCAACAGTGTTAGTGTGCCCTTCACTGGTTTAGTCACACTTCACTTCACATCCCATTTAGTAAACCCAATAATATTCATTCTGTAAAACTTCTTTCCAGAATCAAAACCATGTAATTTTCCCTTTCCATTGGTTTCAAACCCGTATGGGAGGTTTCCAATTAAATCCAAATCCATTCTAAAGAAATGTTAACTTTGAATAGAAATTGAGCACCTGGAACATGATAGCACTATCAATTTGTTTTGTCAAAATTATATGTAACTAGCTGAACCGGGCCCGCTCCGCTGCGCCTTCTTTTACTTTGTATGGAACAAAATTATCCTTTGAATATTTATTTTCGTCAATTAAAGAGCTTTTAGTGAAATACCATGCTATATCGCAAAAGCATAACAATATAAATGCCTTATCTGAATCCCATATGATCTTTACTGGTCTATGAATTCGCTCGCAGGGTTTAAGGTCACTAACGTTTGGGTGTTAGATAGACTTCTTTATTAAAAGTCTTAATTTCAGCTCGATATTGTCATTATGTCCTATTTAGGGGTGTTTTCGGGGGTGAGGTGGTTCCTTAGACTCTTGGCCCAGAAAAAAATACCAGCATCGTGCTCTTCTCTCAAATACCATTTATTTAAACCCCATATTGCCATTGGTTTAAGGGGAGTTCATGGGATGAGGCGTCCTCAAACATTTGTCCCCAAATTTGTACTCTTTGGGGGTTGTTTTGGGAAAGGCGCGGTGACCCAAATACATGGTCATATATTTGGATATCAGATTCGTATTTTACTCCGAAATTTGAGCCCCATATTGCGATGGTCAGTAAATAATTGTTGTTTGTGGGGTGTTTAATAAAAGGGGTAGACCCCCAATACCTTTCATTTGAGCCGCACATTGACGTGGTTGGTAAAATATGCCCCATTTAGGGGTGTTTTGGGGAGAAGGGTGGTCCCCCAAACAAATATAATTTATTTGAACCCCATTTTGCCGTTGGCCTCAAAATTGGATATCAAATTCGTTTTCTAATCTCAAATACCTTTAATTTAAACCCCTTATTGCAAAAGTCAGCAAATATGTCCGGTTTTGGGTATGGGCCCTTAAAACGATCAATATCGAGATCTACTCCCTTTAAGACCCAAATTGTCATGGAGAGCAAATACGTCCTATTTGGGGGATGTCCCCTAGGCAGCCCCATATTTCCATAGTCGGCAAACATGATCGGTTTGGGGGTATTTTGGGGGATGGGACGGCCGTTCTGTGACTTGGAGCTGAAAATATATATCAGATTCGTGTTCTATTCTAAAATACCTCTTATTACAGCCCCATATTGAAATGGTCAGCGAATATGTACCCCATACACACTTTTCCCGAATATTGATATAAGATTCGTGCTTTACTTCCAAATACCTTTCATTTGCGCCCCATATTGCTATTGTAGGTTTGGAGGTTGTTTTTGGAAGGGGCGGCCCCCCATAAACTTGGTCCCACATTTAGATATCAGATTCGTATTCTACTCTTATATATACACTATATATATATATTTGGTAGGTTTTGGGGGAGGGTGGTTTTTATTTTTATGTTACTTTAAGAGTGCACATAAAATTGGAACAAAATTCACAAATTTTTATTTAAAAAAAGATATGGAACAAACTTAGAACTCAATATCTCGAAAACTAAGGAACTTGCCTTAAAACCCTAAAAACTGGTCCTAACTCAAAAAGGGCGTATATATAACCTAAGGCCGGTACGTAGTGCCTTTTTCTCTCTTAGTAGTGCGTGTAATTCCAAACCGTGCCAAGCTTATACTAGATGTAGCTCCTTATCACTCATCTGCTTAGCGCGCTCGAATTTCCATGTCCTCCAGCGGAGTGCAACTTGCCTCGTAGCATCGAGATGTCTTCTTTTGCGCATTGTTGCAATTTTACATAGCTACATCCCTTAGTTGATCGTTCGTTAGTTTCTTAACTGTTCTAAATCATATTTGTGCTTCCTAAAAAGGAACGTCTTGAGTACGCAAACATTAATCTATACTCGTATATATAAAAGAGTTGAGTGACTGTCTGATTAGTAACTGAATGACAGACTGATCATAGGCTAAAGCTAGAATCATGAAATTTTGCACGAATGTTGGTATTGGGTCATAGGCAGTGATAAGGCTGGATTTTGTGATATTCGTCCGTTTAGGTACTAAAAAGTACTAAATGGTACATATTTGCCCAGCGCGAACGGAAAGGGCTAGAACTTTGTTCTTGAGCTCAAAAATACATCATAAAAAAATGAGGTTTGGTTAAAAGAATTTGGAAAATCGTACCGGAAGTGGGAGACATAGTACGTATAGTACCGCAGTTGGTACTATTTGGTACTTTCTTTCTAGATTGAATTTGAGCTCCGAATTTTGAAGCTTGGGTGCACTATGGCAACCTTAATTGGGTGACTATAAGAGTTTTTGGAAATTTGTACATCAAGGTACTTAAAAGTACCAAAAAGGTACGCAATGGGTGAACTTTGTCCAAGGCGAATGGATAGAGGCATGACATAATTACCAGGTAGTGTACCGTAAACAGCTGAGTAACTAATAATATACACAAAATCAGAGTTGCACTAATCACTCATTTTGACAGATAGTGCACTCAACATTTTGTTGTTGGGCAACTGCCACTACCTGTATATGAATATATCTTGGATAGAGGTAAAATTTCAAAATTTGACTTAAAAGATATCTGATGTAAAAGGATGAGGGTAAAAAGAAAAAAATGGAAAAATAGTACTGGTAACGTTTAGTACCGCAGTTGGTACCATTTGGTACTTTCTTTACAGATGGAGCTTGAGATCTGAAATTTGGCATGCAGGTACAACTAAGAAATATATGATGGGGTGACTATGATCTTTTTACAATTCGTACATTTTTATACCAATATTGGTACCATTTGGTATGTTCTGTGCAGATGAAGCTAGAGGTCTGAAATTTGGCATGTTGGTAAAACTTAAAAATATATGATATGATAAGTTCAAATATTTTGTATGGTTTCATAAAAAGTTCAAAATTTGCTGATATCAGTAGACTAATTTCTCTTGGTGCATATGTGTATAAACCCATCATCCCATTTATTGAGTTATAGACGCTCATTTTTAAACAATGTAACTGAAACTTAAACCAATCCCCTGATTTAACTTTTTAAAACTCCAAAGGCCTGAATTTTTTCCAATTTGGTAGAAGTTTGGTATGTAAAGAATGCTCAAGCCATCTAACACACACCAAGTGCATTCCAGATAGGTTCTTAAAACTGAAGCTTTAATGCGCAGGCGCCCCCCTAGCCGAGTTGGTAGCGTGCTTTGATTGCCAGTGCGGGTGTTGTGGGTTCGATTTCCACCAGAGGCCTTGGTATGTCGCTTCTGTTGTATCACAATGGACTTAAATTGTCTAAGTGAATCTGAAGGACTGCCACTTCAACTTAACCTAACCTAAACAAGCTTTAACCCTCTTATGAAATGATTCTCCGATTTGACTTCTTGAGTCACTTAAGGTCTGAATTTTTTCATGTTTGGATGAAATTCAGTATTTGGTACTCCATTGACTTCCAACACCTGCACCAAATGCAATGTATAACCACGCCATGGTTGTGATTTCTCAGGGTTCAGCCCCATCCACCTCATCCTCGTTTTTACTTTTTTTTTATTTTCACTTTTCTCACAACCATTAATACCAACATATGTAATTTAGAAACTAAACGAAAAAATTTTCTTTAATATACCTATTTCTGATGTTCAGCCGACTGCTACGCTCCAAGCGAATTGACGAATCTAACATACAGTCCTAAGTGTATCTGAATATGCGCTAATATGACAACACATGGTGAGTGACCTTAACCATAACGTGATTCTCTCATTTAAATACTCACATACTTGCTCACACAAAAATGTTTGGACACAAGTAAGAATTCCGCTCTCAATTGTGTGGTGGTATATGTCAAATGTATTCGCTGTGAATTTTCAAGTCTTCGTTGCTACGACCACTACCGCTACTACAACAAAACTATTATTCAAGTACATGGGGTGGTATGAATTATTAAAGTGGTCGTCACAAGCCCCCCGCAAACTTAGGACAAGTGACAAGCCCTATTAATTAAACATACGAACAAACACACACATAGCATGTTCATCATACTTTGAAATCGTATTTCAGTGAGCTTTTCAACGATCATTGCAATTTCTGTAAGAAAAACTGAGAGAGGGATTTAGTAAGTGTGAGTGTAAGTGCTGAGTTACTGTGGGGCCGCTACCGTATGGCATATTCATGATATTGTGTGGGAGCTTTATTTTGTTATTGTTTGGAAATGTGAAAAGAATTTTGTTTTGATTTATACAAAATGGTTTGGTTGTGGTTGCTGGTATTTATATTAGGGAGTTGCCATATGTTTGACCTATAACTGATTACTTACTTGTCGTGTTATAACGTATTTTTAAATCTTTTACGTATGTACATTTTGAAAATTTCTTCATACTGATGAAATACACACCCAGAGAAATATCTTGGAGAAACCTCTTTAAATTCTTTGACAATCAAAGCGACAATTAAAGTATTTGCTACAAGTACGATTTAACTCGTAAATTTTTAAATGAGAGGCACACATACTTATGCTTTTAGTAGTTATTTTATATGCTATTAATTGAAATCGTTAAAACGTTATCAAATTTTAGAGAACTAAAAACTGTAACGTTATATTCCTTTAAAATTAAATAGTAAAATCTAACAAACACCTTATCATTGGAAAATAGCAGAAAAATTTTGTGTTTTAGCAAAAAAAAATCTATTTTAATCATTTTCAACAAATACACAAAACCTTTTTGTGAGAGAATCAACGAAATATTTGGTACTTATCAATGTGACTTTAGACCTGATAAATCTACACTAGGCCAAATCCTGGAAAAGACCCAATCGAGGCAGATAGGCACCTACATTTTTTCTTCGGCAACAAATTCTCTTTCGACCACCCCATGGTTAGGTTAGGTTAAGAATAAGTTGCGGATTGCACTGAAAGACAAAATTGATACCGTGGGTATTGATAGCGAATTAACTCCGCTTTTTGTGAAAACCATACCGTATGGTATAAATGATGTAAAGCGTTCATCTATACCATATGCCCTTTACTCGGACTACATCGTCCTGAAAAACATCGTATTCGTGGAGGTCACTGATGGCAGACATCTGATTTGTCGACATTTGGCCAAGTCGTCTGCTTTATCATTTCCCCTTACTCCGCTTTGGGTCGGCACCCAAACAATGCGGATCCTGCCATTCTCAAAGCAGGCACTTATTTCCATCTAACTCTCCAAGACCGTCCGTGACTATGGTTGCTATCGCTCTATTGATCAACAGTGGTAGCTTTTCTTGACATTGAAAGTGCTTTCAAATGAGACGCCTTACGGCGGGCTTGGGATCCGTAGATCAAAAAAGATGGGAGTGCAGAGGAACACCTCAAGGAGGTGTACTGTCTCCTCTACTTTGGAATATAGCCATTAACAATATATTATTGTCTCTGGAAGAAAAGGGCGTAAAAGTGGTCGCGTGTGCTGATGACGTGGCAATTGGGGTTTAGGGAAAGTTTCCCAGCACTCTAAGAGATATACTTTAGATAGCTCTACCTGCGATAGCAATGTGGGCTACCGGAAGTGGTCTAGGCTAAATACTTGTAAGTCAGAAGTAGTTCTTTGCATCATTAGATGCAAGTTACCTAAATTGGCACTTGTCTCCTTAGAAGGGGAGAATGTTTCATTCACTGAAAACGCAAGCTAGACAGGGAATTGAACTTCAAATTAAACATTTTGGAAAGAGCAAGAAAGACAACTATTGCCTTATACACCTGCAACATAGCATTGGAATAAGTTGAGGGGTTTAAACCGCGTGTTATGCGCTGGGTATATACTGCAGTTGTCAGACCTACAATGCTTTATGGTGTTGTGGTCTCTTGGACGGCTCCTTAAACGTCCACCTATTGTTCAATACTCAGCCAGATCCAAAGGATGGCTTGTTTGTGCACCCATCTGATGCACTGAATATAATGCTATATCTTATGCCTCCGGACATTGTAGCTAGACAAATTGCTGCGCTGTGAGTCCAAGAGAACTTTCTCTTTGGTCATGTGGCGGCTACGAACTGTGTTATTTTTGATACAATGCCTGATGTTATCTGAGCCGCTTTTTGAACCGATTGGAACTATGATGTCCCTGGGAATAGAAGTTACATAGACTTCTAAGCGCATTGTTCCAAACTTAACGAGCAGGTGGGTTTTGGGGTGTAATCTAAAATCTAGAACTGCTCATATCGAAAGGGTTACCCCACCACTGCAGTGTGTATCAAGCGGAGATCCTTGCAAATAAGGAAGTGGTGGAATGGCTAAGCTATAATGTCATAACGACGATTGGCATAAATATCTTCTCAGACAGCCATTAAATCCCTGGAGAACGTATTTCTAAACACAAAAACAGCCCTCGACTGTCGCAAATCTCTCAATGAGATGGCTGAACAGTTCGAAGTTCACCTGTTTTGGGTGCCGGGCCACAGAGATATCCCAGGGTATTGTAAAGCGGACGAGCTTGCGAGACTAGGAACAACCCTACAAATCCACGGATACTGTAATCTGTGGGTAAACCTCTAGCGATATGTAAGCTAAGTTTTCAGGACCAGGCCCGAAGTACAAAGAATGATAGATGGTCGCAAAGAGGGGGCTGTGAGCACTGTGAAGCTGTGAACACATCGAAGAAGAAGAGACTCTAGAACACCTTCTGTGTATGTGTCCCGTACAAGCAGTCAGAATGAGTTTCCCATTTTTTTGAGCTTTTTAAAGCTATCTGGATGGTTCAACAGTAGGAACTAGAAGGCATCTTCCTTCTTTTGTCCCTGTGGTATCACAATGGACGAAAACGTCAAGCGATTCTGATGGCAGACTGCCACTTAAACCTAACCTAACCAACCAATGCATGATACGCGATTTAAACCACACGGAGATCCGGGCGATCACGGAATGCTTAGGTGGTGTGGTGCTAAAGCCAGGACATCGAGTGTAAACATCTTTACCGTCAGTAAACTGGCCATAACGGCAATAACAACAAGGACTGTAAAATCACTAACAGTCTTGGAGTGTAAGAAGGGGATTAACGCCTTCTATGAGAATGACACGATCTGTATCGTTTGGGTGCCAGGCCATAGCGGAGTAAGGGGAAATGAAAAAGCAGACGATTTGGCAGTGAAAGCCAGAGGACTGCCGTCAATAAACTTGGTTAAGCCGAAGCCTTTCGGGTCGACGGTCTCCGAGTAAAGAGCGTGGGCTACGAACGTAACACTGTGGAATCAAAACGGTCGGCAAGACGACGAAAATCCTATGGGAATATCCGTATTGTGAGAAGACGAGGCTATTACTGAAAGGAAGCAAGAAGGAGGTCGGTAAAGTTTTCGGTATCATTACAGGACACATAGGACTACAAGCCCACTTATACAAAATTGGCGCGACAAATGATAGCATGTGTAGGGAATGTGGAGAGATAGCATGTGTAGGGAATGTGGAGAGAATGATAAGACGTTGGAGCATTTCCTATGTCATTGTCCGGGCTTTGCGACTAACAGATATCAGTACTCAAGTGGGGACACAATACCACCAACCAAATTAGGGGCGTGGCATGGAAAACAATTAGCATTTTTTAAGTAGCACGAAATTCCTAACTAAAATTTTCTTTTTCGAGGTTACTTTTTAGTATTTAGAGCGCACAACAAGACGTTTACTGGTTTGAATGTATGTCCACAGTGGCATGGGACTGATTAATACCCGCATCCTCTTTTCAACCTAACCTAACCTAACCTAACTTAAGGCGGCATCTCTGAATCGTGTGTCATATATAAAGAAGCCAGCGTGTAATGAGACTTATGTATTTAAAGGCTGGCTACTACTAAATCTTCAGTGCTAGCGACGGAAGATGAAAAACATTTAGACTACTCTTTGCAAGAATACGGGCTATGTATCTCCCATTACCCGTACCCTTCAGTAGTTCAAATCCATGATGTCTTTGTTCATTGACCATTCCTCCACACACCCATGGTGCCTGGATAAGAACAATCAGATGGACCTTAGTGCCACCGAAGCGGTCTTACAATGGTGAGAATTTTCCACCACTCTGTAACTTTTTTCTGTTTCCTGAACGAAAGAGCGAGGCGTTAAGAAGTCCAAATCAACCCCATTATTGCATGTCAAAATCCGCTTCAAAGATTGAAAAAAGTGTACGAAATAATGTTAAGGGACAAATATAAATTAACTAGCTGAACCGGACCCGCTCCGCTGCGCCTTCTTTTACTTTTGTATGGAACAAAAATTTCCTTTGAATGTTTATTTTTGACACTTAAAGAGCTTTTAGTGAAATACCTTCCCAATACCTTTCATTTGAGTTCCACATTGACGTGGTCGGTAAATATGCCTGATTTAGGAGTGTTTTGGGGAGTTGGGTTATCCCCCACTTAGCCCTGAAAATATATCAACATCGTGCTGTATTCTCAAATATCGTTTATTTGAACCCCATACTACCATTGGCCTCAAAATTGAACATTTAATTCGTTTTCTAATCTCAAATAACTTTCATTTAAACCCCTTATTGCAAAAGTCAGCAAATATGTCCGGTTATGGGTATGGGCCCTAAAAACGATCAATATCGAGATCTACTCCCTTTAAGACCCAAATTGTCATGGAGAGCAAATACGTCCTATTTGGGGGATGTTTTGGGGTGGGATGTCCCCTAGGCAGCCCCATATTTCCATAGTCGGCAAACATGACCGGTTTGGGGGTGTTTTGGGGGATGGGACGGCCGTTCAGTGACTTGGAGCTGAAAATATATATCAGATTCGTTTTCTACTCTAAAATACCTCTTATTACAGCCCCATATTGGAACGGTCAGCAAAAACGTCATATATGGGTGATGTTATGGGGGTGGGATGGCCCCATAGACACTTTTTTCGGAATATTGATACCAATTTCGTGCTTTACTCCCAAAGTCCTTTCGTTTGAGCCCCATATTGCTACGGTCGTAAATTTGTCCTCTTTGGGGGTGTGTTTGGGGAGAGGCGGCCACCAAATACTTGGCCCCGTATTTGTATATCAGATTCGTATTCTACACTCAAATACCTTTTATTTAAGCCCCGTATTCCCATGGTCAGTAAATAAGTCCTGTTTGGGGGCTGTTTTGCGGAAGGCGTGGATCCCCTGAAACTTGGTCCCACATTTGGATATCTGATTCGTATTCTACTCGCAAATACCTTTCATTTGAGTCCCATATTGCCATGGTCGGTAAAAATGTCCGATTTCGGGGTGTTTTGGGGGTTGGGATGGTCCCCCTAACAGTTGGTCCCCCTAACAGTTGGTCCCCCTATCAGTTGGTCCAACAATTGGATATCAGATACGTTTTCTTATCCTAAATACAATTCATTTGAGTACCATATTGTCGTGATTGGTCTAAATATATATTTGGATACCAAATTTTTATTTTTAGGTAACTATAAGAGAGCACACACAATTCGCTTAAATTGCACCACCCATCACCGAGATCTGGCGTTTCGAAAATTAGGATAAGGGGGAGGAGATTTTTATATATTAGGGTGTGGGGGGGGGGGAGATTTTTATATACAAGATATGTATTTATGTATGCATATGTATTTCTGGAAATATTAAATTTGTCCTTTGGTATTGAACAGACCTCGCACATCTCTTCATTTTATATTGGAAAAACAACTTTAACAAACAAAAAATAGATATGCCTTAATAAGATCGATCAACATCCTCTACTATTGAATGTTATTATTTTTATTTTATTATTGACATTTACTTCCACTTAGTGAACAATCAAATAAATAAACAAATGAAAATAGTACATGCTAGATGCGTCTTACAAAAACAAAAATATCATAAAATTGTTTACATTGCGATAAGGAATGGATGTTTGGATTCGATTCAGATTTGAGTGCAATAAACGTCGTAACAGCCACACGCATCCAACATAACCGCTTACAATTATATTTTGCGATTTTATTCGTTTGGACATGCATATGCGTAAACACCTCAATAAACATCCTGAATTTGCAAATTAATTTCCTTTTTTAAACGTTCGGTCAAGTTGTTAAACACTCATTTGATTAGAAGGCAACTGTCAATAAATGCAGAATGCAATTTCCCTAGTATCTCGAATGTTTTATTACAGTCCAAGGCATTGCAAGTCATGATGCTCCACATTCTGCCGGTCGATCGACAGACAGACAGATGTGCTGCTTAGACTGACAAAGAGAATTCATGGACGGCGCAAAAATACTTGAGCTAAGTTGCTATATTGCTAAATGTATGGTATGGTTCACTTTGTTCTTCCTTCGGAGTTTTGATCTTCCACTTCTACGTTTGCCATCAATACTTCTTTCAAAAAACTTTCTACCAAGCCCCAGATAGATTTTACCAAGCCCCTGGTTATTTCTCTGATTCATAAATTTTACCAAAAATCTTTCTTTCGAACACTACTAGTAACGCCTCGCTGTCGTAAGTCCCCATGCTTTGGATATTACACAGAAAAAAAAAAATCATAGAAAAAACCAACTACCAAATTTGTATGTGAAACTTTAAAAATAAGCGTTCTACCATGTAGAGCACAAAACTCCCACGCCATTCATGACTTGCAAATTCAGGATAGAGTCCCCCGGCCGGCCAAAAAAAAAATGTTATTTTTTATACCCTCCACCATAGGATGGGGGTATACTAATTTCGTCATTCTGTTTGTAACACCTCGAAATATGCATCTGAGACCCCATAAAGTATATATATTCCTGATCGTCATGTCATTTTAAGTCGATCTAGCCATGTCCGTCCGTCTCTCTTTTGAAAGCACGCTAACTTTCGAAGGAGTAAAGCTTGCCGCTTGAAATTTTGCACGAATACTTTTATTAGTGTAGGTCGGTTGGGATTGTAAATGGGCCAAATCGGTCCTTATTTTGATATAGCTGCCATATAAACCAATTTTGGTTTATATGGCGCAATTCTCGTCCGATTTGACATAAATTTTGCACGTGGTGTTTTGGTATTACTTTCAACGCTATGTATGGTTCAAAACGGTCCATGTTTTGATATAGCTGCCATATAAACCGATCTTGGGTCTTGACTTCTTGAGCCTTTAGAGGGCGGAATTCCCATCCGATTTGTCTGAAATTTTGCGCGTTGTGTTTTGGTATCACTTCCAACAACTGTGTCGGTTCATAATCTGGTATAGCTGTCATATAAACCGATCTTGGATCTTGACTTCTTGAGCCAATAGAGCGCACAATTCTCATCAGATTAGGCTGAAATTTTGCATAAGGTGTTTTGTTATGACTTCCAATAACTGTACTTAGTATGGCGCAAATCAGTACATAACCTGATATAGCTGCCATATAAACCGATCTGGGATCTTGACTTCTTGAGCCTCTAGAGGGCGCAATTCTCATCCGATTTGGCAGAAATTTTTTACAACGGCTTCTATAGCCAATAGCAGCTCATATAAACCTATCTCCCATATAAACCTATCTCCCGATTTTGCTTCTTGAGCCCCTACAAGGCGCAATTCTTATCCGAATGAACTAAAATATTACACAATGACTTCTACAATGTTCAGCATTCCGAATCGGACTATAACTTGATATAGCTCCAATAGCATAGCAGTTCTTATTCAATATTTTTTGTTCGCTTAATAAGAGATACCGCGCATAGGACTAGACAAATGCGATCCATGGTGGAGGGTATATAAGATTCGGCCCGGCCGAACTTAGCACGCTCTTACTTGTTATTAATTAAACTTATTTTAAAAAATTCAGCATAAAAAAATATGAATTTCGTATTCAGAAAAAAAATTTAGAGTGATTTTTATGATTAATTTAATTAATTGAGACACTTATTACTGTGCAGCACTGCCAATTGATTTAGGAAGATGATGTCGGTAGGCTAGAGGATGCGTACAAGACTACCAACAAAACATGAGATCATAAGTTCAATACTCTGCGGCACCAAAATTATTAAAATTTGTTTTTAAGGGTAAAAGCAGAGAGTGACGGAGGAAACTAGAGAGCAGCAGTAAAACGAACGAGACAAAGCAGCGCGAGCCGAACAAAGAAAACAAAGCACCACCACCCGAAGTAAAGCATATGCGTTGCCTGGTTAGCTGGTTTTTTGTCTTGCTTATGTATATATTGTTGTTGTTGTTATATGCTGGCTTGCAAAGAGTGCCTTTCAACAAAAAATTTGTACTTTGGGTCGTTGAGATTCAAAATAAATTGTTGCAGGAAAATTAACAACTTTCGTAGTTGTTTTTTCGACCAAAGTTGTTGTTTTTCAAAATTATTTTTATCTGTGTATCAATGAATTGTATAGTGTAAATTTTGTCTGTTGAAAGATGGCTGAACTGCATGCACCTTTAGTCAATATAATTTCGTATCGTTTATGGTGATGCCAAGGTAAATAAAATTGTTGACTCTTTTATGTTTATAGTTCGCAAATTTTTTTTAACTGACTGTTTTTCGATCTTCTCAGTTTCTGATTTATATTTGTGACCCCATTTTGTGAATGTGTGCCCTCTCTATAATCTCCTCCAGCATAATATTAAATAGAGCACAAGGTATGTTATGTTACTGTCTAAAACGTAATATGTCAAGATTCCAAGATTCAAAATTATGTGGCCTCGTCTAGACTTGAAGAGGTCTAGCGCTTTGCTGTCGATGGCTAGAAAGGCCATCTCAGTCAAGGTGTCCGTCATGACAGGTCACTGTCTGATCGGAAAACATGTAAAAAGACTGAAGGTTGCCAGTTACGACTGAAGATGTGAGGACGCCGAGGAAGAAGACACTATAGAACATCTGCTGTGCGCGTGTTCCGCACTGGCAGTCAGGCGAAGTTCCACTTTAGTTTCCCATTCCTTTGAGAATTGTCTGTGATTGTATGAACATTGGCAAGTTGCTGGCCTTTTTAAAGCGATTTGGATGCTTTAACGGTAGGAACTAGAAGACTTCTTCCTTCTCCTGTTCCAGTGGTATCACAATGGATGAAAACGTCTAAGTGAGTCAGACGACAGACTACCACTTAAACCTAACATTCCAAGGCGTATTGCCATGGAGCTATTTGACGTCATTTATGGAGCTATTGAAACTTGTTGACGAAATTGCCAATATTCAGTATTCGAACGTTTGAAGAATTCTACTTACTCGATAGTTCTCTATAGATTTCCATTTTAACCTCGCTTCCTTACTGGTTGTTGTAGCACTATTTTGTGTCTTTATCCTTAATTCGTTTGCAAAGGTAGGTTGCCAATCGCTTCACTCGGAGACCCCTGTTCCATCTTGTACGTCCTAGAAAGAAAAGAAAAAGGAGAGAAGAGAGAAATGAAAGCCTTTCGAAATATATGATTAGAAACTAAAAGCCGGCATAAAGGGCTGAAGAAGTCTCACCGACTAGAGGGCCATCAGACATCACAAACACTTGCAGAATTCCAGAATTTCTCGGGGGTCGAGAGAATGTAGAGAGCTCAGTGAAGAGAAGAGGTGTTCACCCATATTCCTACACCTTCTCTCCGTCATCGCGGGGCACCGGCACAGCAGAAGCTCAACCTTCTCATCCCCAAAGACCCTGCAGAAACCCTTATCTTCCTAAACCCATTGCCTCGACCTGACATTACAGTGGCCGGTCATAACTCTCACCAACAATCCAAAGTCACGCTTCTCCAGCTCAAGAACAATCGACGTCCTCGTTCCGGAGAACGTCGGTCACACCGCCTTGGCAACCCTATAGCCTACAACGCTAGCCCACGCCGAGTCAGCACGTTCGTTAGCCGTTTCGTTACCCATAACACCTCGATGGCCCAAAACCCAGCACAATCTGACAGCAGCCCCAAAACGTCCGAGAGGCTCCTTGCATCTCCCGACAAATCTCGCTTTTATGAGATCCGCAGCCAGGGCCTTTAGCACCGCCTGACTATCCACATAAATCGAGACAGTCGAAGAAGGCCGCCGCTACTGACTCAGAATCACATCCAAGGCCCTCATGATCGCGAAAATTTCTGCTTGAAAGACACTGCATCCACCCACAAGTCTAGGTGACTCCCAATCCCTAGGAATTCAATAAAAACTCGTGCCCTGGTGCCCGCATCCAGCTTGGACCCATCCGTGTAAACAGAGGGATCCTAGAATTGCGGGACAAGACCAAAGCTCCCTCCCAAGAAGACAACCTTCAGGTCGCCATCGAAGAACCATCTGTCCGGCACATAGTCCGTCGAGGCATCAATGTCACGTAGTCGTTCCACGCCAGCAGCGTGGGCGCAATCCTCCTCGCCCCCGATATCAGCACCGCCGCAAAACCCTTCACCTTCTCCAACATAGCTGGATCGGCCTAACCACAAAAGTGTAAACCCAGTGGACCGTACTCCGCGTTAAGTCCCCAACTAGCGTTTCGTTTGCTATGTTCTGCCAACATTCTAGATCCAGGAAGCTTCTGTTCGAACGGCGTGCCGCATAGCGACCCACTTGGCAGAGATGTTTTAACAAGGCAGGATACCTAACAAATGTAGCCAACATTAGAAAAATAATAACTACAGCTGAAAAATTTTCTGATGTTCACGCTGGGATTTGAACCCAGGCGTTCTGCCGGGAGAGGTTAACTACCAACCGTTATCCATAGCAACTGAATAACTATGGATAACGGTTGGTACCAATTCACTTCCCATTCACTCGGTAGCTTTTCACCGCTTCCACTACCATATCGTCGTGAATGCTTCTTAGATCCGCCTGCTACGCTGCTTGATCTAGTGATTCTCTAATAATGCTGAACTTCTCATTGTAGATTATGTAGCACCAACCGCATATCTCTGGGCGTTGAATGCCAATCAACAAGATGGTGAATTTAATGGCTGCTGTGGTAACAGCCAAGAAGATAGAGCTTAGATAGCATAGTCTATGCCCGAGCAGGATCTCTGGTTCCTTATGGAGGTAGCCAAAGTGAGAACCAAGGAGACAGATCATAACAGTTTGTAGAGCAGGATTCTGGCAGGTCTGAATCTGGTGAGTTCACTTCGCCGTTTCAAAGTCACGTCTGACAGACAATTGATTTTTATGTAGCCAACAAAGTTTCTTTGTAAGGACCGCAATAACGCCAGAAAGTGAGTTGAGGACCTGGTTTCTTACTTCTGACTTAATAATAAATTGCATTAGCATGTGCAAATGACATGTACAATGTGGTTGAAGATTTTTTTGGTGCATATCTTAAAGTTCTGAATTTAATGGCTGCTGTGGTAACAGCCCAGAAAATAGAGCTTAGATAGCATAGTCTATGCCCGAGCAGGATCCCTGGTTCCTTATGGAGGTAGCCAAAGTAAGAACCAAGGAGACAGATCATCACAGTTTCTAGAGCAGGATTCTGGCAGGTCTGAATCTGGGGAGTTCACTTCGCCGTTTCAAAGTCACGTCTGACAGACAATTGCTTTTTATGTAGCCAACAAAGTTTCTTTGTAAGGACCGCAATAACGCCAGAAAGTGAGTTGAGGACTTGGTTTCTTACTTCTGACTTAATCATGAATTGCATTAGCATGTGCGAATGACATGTGCAATGTGGTTGACGATTTTTTGGCGCATATCTTAAAATTCTGAACCATATATTTCGAGTTTGAACAACATAAGAACAGCTTTAAAGAAAAAAATTTTAATATAGACCTTAAAAGATGTTATATTCAACTTTGCTTTCAATCTCAATTGAGGTTTTTACCTCAGTTATTATGTTATTCCCTCACAAGCCCTTCCTATATACAGCCCTCCACCACACAACAGACCAATATGTCATTATTGGTAGTTAATCATCTATAGATCAACTCCCCACTTCTCACCTAACATTACTATCCTGCAGAAGTAGGTGTGCTTTCTTCTTCTTTCTTTCTTCCTCTTACTTCTTTCCTTGTTATTCCAAGTATAGAAGATACGCCGTATGCTTAGAGTTTTAGTAAAACCTTATTCACAGTGTCGTGGAACCCGGAGGATCCGGACTGTCTCGTCGGAGAAGGTGGGCACAATGTGCTGGCGGGCGCTGGCTGTTGGCGTTTAAAGCACCGGCTGTGGCTCAGTCTGGGCGAGGTTTTTGCCAACACACCATGTTCGGAGACAGCTGACAAAAAAATCAAATATAAACGAGCTCTGGATGAAACAGAAAAACAGGGTCACACACACTGATTAAGGCAGTTACATTGAAACTGTTCCCGCTCGTACTTACCGCCTTGATCTGCTCTTCATTGGGTAATGAGATACCCTTCACCAGGGCACTGGACGGCCCACCCCAACCATGGTATCCGATGTCCAACCGTTTTGGATACCCCGGAGTCGTCCCACTCATCCCCCTCTAAAGCATAGTGCACTAACCCTTTCTTACCTTAACAACTACTCTTCCATTGTGGAATGAGAACTATCCAAAGCTGAATTTCATTTCAACGTGAGTATTTATTAGGATAATGCAAAATTCATAGCTAAATTCCAATGACAAATAAAAGCAGGCAAAAAACAAAACAACTGATGGCATAACAATAGCAATTCAAAATTCCAATAATTCTAATCTCAATTTATAATAAAAACTACAAAGAAAATAATATTAATAAACTTCCGCTTCTTTCTTTGCAGGCCCAGGCGGTCTTCCTGGAATATTGATCTTCCTTTTGGCAACGGGTATTTCACCGGCGTCAGCACTGAAGCGGCTGATTGATGCCAACGCCTTCTCTCTTGTCTGTCCGTCCGCCTAGTTGTGGTAAGTATGTGTATTCCGTCTGTATTGTGTTTTCCGTAAATAAAAGTATTTCTCTTTCTGTTTTATATGTTCATACTTCTTCCTCCAAAGCAAGAAAGCGAACACCACATGCAGTAGGGGCTCCTTTTCGCCCAAAAGCTAGAACTGATACTCCCCTGGCCCTAGGTTGAGCTCGCCCTAACAGCTGAGAACAACGCATATTTACTCTCGCGACGTTTAAAAAAAAAAACTAAAGGTAAGTATATGGTGTTTGCCTGCCTAGCCGCATGATTAATAAATTTTCTTTTCTTTATTTTATTCGAAGGAAATTAAACTGTCTACAAGTCCTGTCCGCCCGTAAGAGTCTTCGTATATTTACCGTAAATGTATGTAAGAAGAAAGGGGTACCTGGCCCACTGTCGGTTGACCAGTGCCTTTGATGTCACCTAGTAGTCAGATGTTCCCACGATGGGCAGCGGAGGTGGATAATCTTATATTTTGGCGTTTGAGTTATTTAGCTTTTGGGTGTTTTCATAGGTTGAATTTTATTCAGCAGTCTTTGGCTTCAACTCTATTTGCTTAACATTTCAGTTTAATATCTTCTTAGTTTTTTGTTTCTTTTCAGGTTTTAATAACTTTCAGTTCTTTTTGATTGTTTTCGGGTTTTTTTTTTAATTTTTTTTAGACCTTTTACTTTCAACCACATAAGCTTTTATTGTTTTAACCTTTAAGGTTTTAAAACTGTTTGTAATTCTTACAAACAGTTGTAATCTTAAGCCTTTTTATTTTTACACATTTAACCACAAAAGTCTAATAAAACTATTTTAAACCTTTGATGTTCGTTTTTTCTGGGTTGTGTAGACACCAATTCCACCTCCTTTACTCTGCTGGGTACAAACCAAAAAAGGACGCTTCATCTAGAGGGCTCTAGCCAGCTTGGCTTTGGTTGACCTCCATCATGAAGTAGGTCTTCCAGTCGGCACCAACAAAACGTATGGGGCAGCCATAATGACAGGTTGGTGTCACCTGGTTATCTCCCTGAAGGGGCCAAACATAGCCAGCAGGTGTCGCTGGAGTCATATTAGTGACATAAAGGTGGCGCTGGGTATGTACATTAGGCCACACACTACAAGAAATTAAAGTTAACATTTTGAAACTTCATATCTGCGATTAAAAAGTATTAGTTCACTTCTTCATATTCGTATCTAGTTCGTTTATCGTTGGCCAACTGAAGACTATCCTCATATTTTAGATGTTACAAATCGTTAAGAAAAAATTTTCCTCTTTACGATGCCATCCGTATATTCGATAAATTTCCTGGTTACTGCTATTGTTTTAGCATAAAACCGTAAGTAATGAACTAACTGCTTGGAAATTATTGAAAATAAATGTGCTCTGGACATTCTCAAGTGAGTGACGACCAGCAAGCTTTCTATACTGTCCATGGTTGCAGATGGTTCAGAACTCTGTATCTCGAACAGTAAAGAAAGGAATTGTGATAATTTCTCAAATTTAAATAGAAGACAAATTAAAATAATAAAAAAAAAATCCACTTAGAGAGTTGGCCGAATGACACTTAGTGCATATGCTAAAATAAGACCTTTTGATTTACCATCTACCTATAATTCTGGTTTTTCCTAAACTGTCAATTTATCTCCTAATCTGCCGTTTATTGCAATTACCTTTAGAAACTGTTAGTTGTTGTTTATAACCATCTCATTGTTATTGTCAGGGGCATTGTCATTATCTTTTACCTGAACGAATAGAAATACAGTTACCCTGCACATGTGTATTTTCCTATCAGAAGAGATCAAATTTCAAACAATGTCTGCTCAACAGCCTCAATTCTCTTATTTTCATCTGTTAATGTCAAGAGTATGTGTGTGATATTGAAATGGCAAAAGCAAGGGGGATAAACAAACAAGAAACAAAGATCACAACGCACGAGCGCAAAAATTTTAAAAACAATGGGACATTCATCTCAATCTCTTTCGTATGGTAAGTATTCTGGTTAAATGCACTCAACACTTGATTAATAAAAAGCACCCCAATAGGAAAAGTTTTGATTCAGAGGGCTAGTATAATGCCAAAGAAGAATTTATATCTCAATTTTTCAACGGCTCATGCACAAGCATCTGTGATAAAAATAGCCAGACTCATAATGTTGTTGTTGTTCTGTGGCCCAGTGGCGATTATGGACTAGTCCGCCAAGGACACTTGTTCATCGCCAGTTACTTCGAGAGTTAAGGGCCATCACATTCCATTATGGGTAACTAAACTCTAGCACGAGATTTAATCAAGACTTCTGGGCCGGGATCAGTCTCAAGCCGATATCTTCCCACACATTGCAAACCTTCTCCAGAAAACGTTTTAAGAATTCATACAAGTATGTTTACAAATCCAACATTTTGGAAAGGGCAAGAAAGGTAACTCTTGCCCTATACACCTGCAAGAGACCCACTGGCAAAAGTTGGGGATTTAGACCGCGCTTCATGCATTGGGTATATACTGCAGATGTCAGACCTATAATGCTATATGGTTCTCTTCTCAATACTTTACCGGATCCAAAGGGTGACTTGTTTGTGAATAGCCGCACTAAGAACGACACCATCTGATGCACTAAATTTAATGCTACATCTTATGCCTCTGGATATTGTGGCTAGACAAATTGCTGCGACCACTGCCGTGAGTTTCAGGGAGCTTTCTCATTGGTCATGTGGCGGCTACGGATACAGCGTTATCCTTGATACAATATCCGATGTTCCAGGCAGTGTGGATTATATCCTACCTGAGCCACTTTTGATAAAAAGTACTGTAACACATAGGACCGGTTGGAACTACGATACCCCTGGTAACAGAAGTTACATAGACTTCTCTACGGATAGTTCTAAACTAAATGACCAGGTGGGCTTTGGAGTGTGCTCTAAAAATCTAGAACTGGTCATATCGAAAAGGTTACCCGACCAATGGAGTGTGTATCAAGCGGAGATACTTACAATCAAAGAAGTAGTGAAATGGCTAAGATATAACGTCATTACGAAGATTGATATAAATATCTTCTCAGCCAGCCAGGCAGCCATTAAATCCCTGGAGAACGTATTTCTGAACACAAAAACCGCACTCGACTGTCGCAGATCTTTCTACGAGATGGATGAATAGTTCAAAATTCTCCTATTCTGTGTGCCGGGCCACAGAGATATCCCAGGAAATTGTAAAGCGGATGAAAGCTTCGTTTGATATTCCGTACATAGGACGGACTTTGTATTAAAACCGTTGCAAACACCACTTTAGAGGTTGAAGGGCTTCGAGGTTCTGGATGATAAAAATTCATCCTCAGTTAAGTTGCAACCGAGGTATTCATATATTTGTTTCAATTGGTTTACTATTTTGCTTCATTTCGTTTCCACGAGTGACCCAAAAAGGTTTGAACCGTCGTAGGTAGAGGTGGCACTAGGCATTAAAATCTAGCACATGCCCTGAAAGAACCCAGCTTTTTCCAAAACCGGTTAATACTCAGCACAACTCTTTCCCCACCTTTATCAAAAATTCTGTGCCGATTGCCCTAGAATATAAAATTTCATTCGCCATTTCCGCGATTATAACCTCGTGAATATTATTTAGATCAGCCTGATACGCTGCTTGATCTAGATGTTCCCTTTTATAACACTGAACTTCTCGCTCCAAATTGTGAAGATTAAACCTGATGTCTCGGGGCGGTGGTTGCCTAGGCACAAGAAGATGATACGGAAGGCTGCAGGCATAATGATTCAGTGATAGTGAAATACAGGATACAGCACATAGGGATGAGTATAGTCACATTCTTGTAGGTGAGGGAAGCAATTTTTTGCAGCTACCTTTGGGGAACAAGCGTTGCATAGACCGGATCACTGAGGGAATCTCAAGCTTCCTAGCGAAAAAAATTAAATCAGTCTATACCATTCTTCCTTTCTTGAATCCTTTCCTGTCTACAGTAACGGGAACATTCTGCCCATTTTCAAGACATCGGGAACTGAACTTTAAGGGTGTCCAGAGTCAGTTGGAGGACCTTGGTTATGTACTCGATTCTTGGTACACCCAGGTTCTTAAGCACCTGTGCTGCGAAGATTCCGTCAGACAGTCTGTGCAAGTAAGAACTTCCGCTGAAGTTGTGAGGAAATTGTGGAAGAGGAGACTATAGAACATCTGCTGTGTGTACGTCCCGCACTGGCAGGCGGAAGGAGTTTCATTTTAGGTTCTGATTTCTTTCTGAATTAGCGTATGTGAAGATTCGCTAATTGTTTGGCTTTAAAAGCGATCTGTTCTAGAGTCAGGATGTGAAAAAAACTTGCAAAAAAATGTGTTTTTGCTTCACGGAAAAACATTATTTCAACCACGAGCCATGAGTTTTGTGTGAATCGCGATTTTCTTGTGCATCGCGATTTTCTAATAAGTCTTGTGACCGCGAGAGGAATATTTACTTGCTTCTAAATTAATAATTTTTGCTGAAAGGGATATCCTTACAATGCTTCGGTAAACATATTAACCAGATTTTCCCAAAATTGGAGTGACCCATGAAAATAGTAGCTAGAGGACATAAAAACCGAAAAGTTCAGAAAGCTCGAGCCAAAAGTAAAAAGCGATGGGAAGTTTAGTGAAAGGAACAAAATAGAACCAAATGAATTTATATTTGTGAATAACTGAACTGTGGTACAGGGTATTTTAACTCTGTGCATTTGTTTACAACTCTTAGAAGGAAAAGAACTAGACCCAATGATAAGCATACCGATGGGCTTAGAATCACTTCCTGATTCGATTTAACTATGTCTGTTTGTCTGTCCATGCATACTTGTGATCAAGGTACAGGTCGCATTTGTCATCCGATTGTCATGACATTTTACACAAGCCACTTTTTTGGTCTAAGGATGAACGCTATTGATTGCAAACACAATCGGATATCTATGTATTTATATATAGCTCCCATATACAACTTTCATTCGATATGGTCTTTTAAAGCAGTAATATGCATAATAGAGGACAGAGTGGGCCTGGGGTTATACATTGAGAACCCAGGGACCGAGATCTGTTTTAGACTGTCTGACCATAATACGGTTCTGCAGGCGGAGATCCGGGCGATCACGGAATGCGTGAAGTAGTGTTGTGCTAACGCGAGGACGTCGATTGAGAACATCTTTACCGACAGTAAAATTGCCACAAGGGCAATAACAACCAGGACGGCAAGGTCACGAACAGTCTTGCAGTGTAAGAAGGAGGTAAACGCCTTCTCTGAGGATGGCAAAATCGGCATCGTTTGGGTGCCGGGCCATAACGGAGAAAGGGGAAATGAAAGGGCAGACGATTTGGCGGTGAAGGCCAGACGACTGCCGTCAATAAACTTGGTTAACCCGAAGCCTTTCGGGTCGACGCAGTCCTAGTTAAGGGAGTGGGCGACGAATACGCATGCAACATTGTGGAACAGCGAAACGATCGGTAGGACGACGAAAATCCTATGGGTGGATCCAGATCGTGAGGAGACGAGGCTATTACTGAAAGGAAGCATGAAGAAGGTCAATATATTGGGTTGCCTAAAAAGTAATTGCGGATTTTTTAAAAGAAAGTAAATGCATTTTTAATAAGACTTAGAATGAACTTTAATCAAATATATAATTGCCATTTTGTTCGATAACCTTTTCCCATCTTCCTGGCAAATTTAGTATTCCACGCTCATAGAACTTCTGGCCTTTATCTGCAAAAAACTGAACCAAGTGCGATTTTATAGCCTCATCATTGCCGAAAGTTTTACCATTTAAGGAGTTCTGCAAAGATCGAAATAAATGGTAGTCTGATGGTGCAAGGTCAGGGCTATATGGCGGATGCATCAAAAGTTCCCAGCCAAGCTCACTCAATTCTGGTCGCTTCTCCTTGATGGCTGTATTCAATTTGTCCAATTGTTGACAGTAAACATCCGAATTAATCGTTTGGTTCCTTGGAAACAGCTCAAAAATATACCACACCCTTTCAATCTCACCAAACAGACAGCATAACCTTCTTTTGGTGGATATCAGCCTTTGAAGTGGTTTGAGCTGGTTCACCATGCTTGGACCATGATCGTTTTCGACTAACGTTGTTGTAAACAATCCATTTTTCATCTCCAGTTATGATTCGTTTTAAAAACGGATCGAATTCATTGCGTTTAAGGTGCATATCACAAGCGTTGATTCGGTTTGTTAAATGAATTTCTTTCAATACATGTGGTACCCATATTAAAATTGACGCCAAACAAACAAATGTAAACAAAATTTCGCGCACTTTTTTTCTAAAGCAAGCTAAAAGTAATAGCTGATAACTGACAGAAGAAAGAATGCAATTACAGAGTCACAAACCGTTGAAAAAATTTGTCAACGCCGACTATATTACTACTATTTTACCGACAATTACTTTTTGGGCAACCCAATAGCTATTGGTATCATAACGGGACACATAGGACTACGAGCTCATTTATGTAAAATCGGTGCGGCGAGTGATGGCATGTGTAGGGTATGCGGGGAAGATGATGAGACATTGGAGTATTTCCTTTGTCATTGCCCGGCTTTCGCCTCTAACAGATAGCGGCACTTAGGTGGAGACACAATACCAGACATGAACGAACTTAGGGAAGTGGTACTGAAAACAATTAAGAATTTTGTAAGTAGCACGGAATTTCTTACTTAAATTTTTGTTTTTAAAGGTTACTTTATAGTTTAGAGCGCACAACAAACGGATAACTGGCTTAGGTGTATGTCCAGTAACATGGGGCGGATTAATATCTGCACCCTCTTTTAAACCTTACCTAACATAATAGGCACAATAATTTTTATTTTATTCGACGTCCCAATAGGTGTTTATTCGACGTCCCAATAGGTGTACAAATTCTATACAAATCTGTCCAGATTTAGATATAGCTCCCATACATATATTTTATCTGATATGAACTTTTAAGGTTGTAGTAGCCAAAATTTTGGTCCGATCTTTACAAAATTTTGCATGAGATATTTTTTTGGGTGTCCCAATATATAGTCCAGATATAGTTCCCATATATATCTTTTCGATATTTTCTTTTTAAGGCAAGATTGTGTTGGTACCAAAAATTTCCTGTAATTATATTTAACAAAAAAAGGTTATTTTGTTAAAGTTTTTCAGAACTATTCCGAAAGCAGAACCGAGTACTCCTCTGCTTAACACTATTATTATCTATCTGCCTAGAAAAGGTTAATTGCCTTACTAGAGACTGGTGACAATTGACTACACTATGCACCGGTGGAGATGGCAGTACGCACACTAACTCACCGAAACGAAGAGATTAAAAATAAAAAACAAAACGCATTTCTCATTTCTTCCACTTAACTCCCTCCCAATTGACATTTCAGTTGACTATTCGATAGTGGCGAATGCAGACCTTTAGCACACACAACAGTTCTTCTTTTTTTTTAGCTCGCTCAGAGAAGATCTCTTGCAACGGCCAACAAGAAAACAACAATAATCACATTTAAAAGAAAAAATAAATAAATAAAAATCTCCGTGATAAGCTCTCGTGAAAATCTAGTATTCCATGTCACTTCTAGGCTTGTGTCAACAATTTCATCGTCAGTTGAGAAAATAATGCTGTCGCCTTAGCATCCAACCATCCATTCCTCTACACTAAGAAAATTACGCGTGTCCAGTTTTAAAACGAAAACAATCGCACAAAATTTCAACTTTAAATACAGCGGCGGGAAAACAAAAATTGGAAATAAGTTAAAAATAAAGCTAAGCTTTACAAACACCGCACAGTAAAATTTGTGATACTAGTGATACATTACATAAAAACCTGATACGCATTGCGTATGTCGACATTAACAAATTATGTCGGATTCTTTTGAGATAAACAATATTGAGGAAAATAGGTGAGTGTGAAAACAAAGTGCATAGTACATACATACACATATATATGGTTGTGTGTACATCCCATTGTGATTTAGTGAAGTGTTTCTAAAGTGCATATTAACTTAAAGAAAGATAATGATGTCCGTACATAAACATGCCATGTGTAGTTTTGTCATAAAATTTATTTAATTAAAAAAAAATAAAACATTGCAAACAGTATTTCAATGTTTGGGCAATATTATCTTCAAAAAACCAGTTTATATGTTGCACAGTGTGGTGAAATCGAATAAGTGAAAACAAATAAAAATGTGCTAAGTTCGGACGAGCCGAATTTTGGGAACCCACCACAATGGACTCTGCAAAAAATTCCACAAATGAAGACATATGTGTATTTTACGTACCAATTTTGCGAAAATCAGACACAAATTATTTCTACGAGCAGTAAAAGACTAATCGGGAGATCGGTTTATTTGGAAGCTGCATCAGGTTATAAGCCGATACTTGGCGTAATTGTTAGAAGTCTAACAAAGCACACCGTGCAAAATTTCATCCAAATCGAATAACAATTGCTGCTACTAGGGGCTCAAGATATCAAATCATACTTTGCAGAGTTGTTGGCAGTCATAACAAAATACTCCTTGCAAAATTTCAGCCAAATTGGATAACAATTGCGAATTCCAAGGGCTCAAGATGTCAAATTGGGAAATCGGTTTATATGGGAGTTACATATATCTTGTTATTGACCGGTTTAGACCGTACTTAACACAAATGTTGGAATTCATAACAAAACACAGAGCAAAATTTCAGCCAGCTCGGATAGCAATTGCCTCTATCATGGGCTCATGAACTCCACAACGACCTACATCAATAAGAAGTCTCTGTGCAAAATTTCAAACAGATATCTTTTTTCGTTAGACCGCTATCGTGATTCCGACGGACGGACAGGGCTAGATCAACTTAAAATGTCAAAACGATCCAGAATATAAATGGGTGAATTCTGCGTGACGAATGCTACATTCGTACGCGTTTTCGAATTCGATTTACATGAATAGTTTGATGATACGAAAGAGATTTCTTCGAAACCGTAGCGCAGAGGTTATCATGTCCGCCTATGAAGATGAACGCCTGGGTTCGAATCCTGGCGAGAATCCTCCTAATGCTGGTAAAATTTGTAAGGTACTATGCCACGTAAAACTTCTCTCCAAAGAGGTGTCGCACTGTGGCACGCCGTTCGGACTCGGCTATAAAAAGGAGGCACCTCATCATTGAGCTTAAACTTGAACCGGACTGCACTCATTGATATGTGGAAAGTTTGTCCCTGTTCCTTAGTGGAATGTTCATGAGCAAAATTTTCATTTCTTTACTTAAAGTGCAGAGAGGGGTTTATAACATGGAATGAAGATTAGAATACGATATTTCCAAATTTGCATAAATTACCTTAATATTTGTTTGTGGTTTCTTGTTAGAGCCGCGAACCCTAGGTGACGCCCGCTAAGTGACGAACGCTACACTATGTGCGCTTGATCATAAATGAAAAAAATAGTTGTTTTAACAGAATAATGTATCTATCGGAGGTCACCATAGCGTAGAGGTTAGTAAGTCCGCCTATGACGCTGAACGCATGGGTTCGAATCCTGGCAGGAACATCAGAAAAATTTCAGCAATGGCTGTCGACATTTGTGAAGTACTTTGCTATGTAAAAACTTCTCTCCAAAGAGGAGTCGTTATTAACTCCGATTTTGAGTATGTTAGTAGTTCGCGCCATTTTTCGTTGTTTGCGTGTATTGTTATTAACTATTGGGTTGCCCAAAAATTAATTGCGGATTTTTCATATAGTCGGCGTTGACAAATTTTTTCACAGCTTGTGACTCTGTAATTGCATTCTTTCTTCTGTCAGTTATCAGCTGTTACTTTTAACTTGCTTTAGAAAAAAAATGTAAAAAAAGTATATTTGATTAAAGTTCATTCTAAGTTTTATTAAAAATTCATTTACTTTCTTTTAAAAAATCCGCAATTAATTTTTGGGCAACCCAATATTTTTTTTTAATTGAAAGAGCACTTGAAGCGTGATTTTAAACAATATATAATTTGTAAAATACATTTTTTTGCACTCAAAAATTAAAAAAACAATTAAAAAGGCGTTTGGTTCGGTCGGGCCGAACTTTGGGTACCCACTTTTCGTCAATATCCGATGAAAAATGTATACCTTATGCCACATTGCAGTTGTTTCGAAATATGTTCCGATTTGGACCAAATACTAATAAGTACAAGTCATTGTTCAATTGTGTTTAACAAAATATTGATCTTTTTAGTAGCTATATTTAAATATAAATCGAACTGAACCATATACGACACGGATATCGAAATGCCTACCATAAGTCACTGTGTCAAATTTCAGTGAAATCGTATTATAAATGCGCCTTTTATGGGGCCAAGACTTTAAATCGTGATATCGGTCTATATGGCAGCTTTATCCAAATCGGACCGATATAGGTCAAATTACAGAAAATGACGAACAGCCTAACGCAACTCACTGTTCCAAATTTCGGCGAAATCGGACAATAAATGCGCCTTTTATGGCTCCAATGCCTTAAATCGAGAGACCGGTCTATATGGCAGCAATATCCAAATCTGGACCGATCTGAGCCAAATTGATAAAGAATGTTCAAGGGCCCAACACAACTCACTTTCCTAAATTTCGGCGAAATCGGAAAATAAATGCGCCTTTTATGGGCCCAAAACCTTAAATCGAGAGATCGGTCTATATGGCAGCTATATGCAAATCATGATCGATCTAAACCAAATTAAAGAAGGATGTCGAAGGTCCCAACACAACTCACAGTCCTAAACTTCGGCGACATCGGACAATAAATGCGCCTTTTATGGGCCCAAAATCTTAAATCGAGAGATCGGTCTATATGGCACCTATATCAATATCTTTATCGATCTGTGCCATATTGCAGAAGTATGTCGAGGGGCTTAACACAACTCACTTTCCAAAATTTCAGCGACATGGGACAATAAATGCGCCTTTTATGGGCCCAAAGCCTTAAATCGAGAGATCGGTCTATATGGGAGCTATATCCAAATCTGAAACGATCTGGTCCAAATTGAAGAAAGGTGTTAAATGCCTAACACAACTCACTGTCCCAAATTTCAGCAAAATCGGATAATAAATGTGGTTTTTATGGGCCTAAGAACCTAAATCGGCGGATCGGTCTATATGACAGCTATATCCAAATCTGGACCGATCTGAGCCAAATTGAAGAAGGATGTCGAAAAGCCTAACATTACTCACTGTCCCAAATTTTAGCAAAATCGGATAATAAATGTGGCTTTTATGTGCCTAAGACCCTAATCGACAGATCGGTCTCTATGGGGCTATATCAAGATATAGTCCATCTTCGAATTTAACCTGCTTATGGACAAAAAAAAAGAATCTGTGCAATGTTTCAGCTCAATATCTCTATTTTTAAAGACTAGCGTGATTTTAACCGACAGACGGGCGGAGATGGCTAGATCGTCTTAGATTTTTACGCTGATCAAGAATATATACACTTTATAGGGTCGAAAATAGATATTTCGATGTATTGCAAACAGAATGACAAAATGAATATACCCTCATCCTTTGGCAGTGGGTATAAAAAACGTATTTTACGTGACGCCCGCTACAATGCATAGTCCTAACTTTGCGTGTCTTATATTTATGTTTCTAAAATAATAAACTTATTTATTTTTTTACTAAACTGAAATATTTTTTTAAGTCTGGTCCATCTATGTTGACTTTATTAGAGTAAACGAACACGCAAAAACAGGTTAATTTTTGTAATAATATAGGACTTAAGGTAGGGTAGAATTAATTTGAACATGATTTCTGTATTAAAAATTATCAAAGTTAACATTTTTTTATAGATATTAAAGTTCAATATCTAGGCTAACATTGTGTTAACCAAAAAATTAATTTGAATTTATTTGAAATTTTTTGGCTGGTAATGGTTTCGCAGATTAATATTTCGAGGTGCTACAAACGGAAGGACTAGGTGGTAGATATAAAAGCAAATAAAATCGATATTCAATTCTCCAACGCCGAACCTTGGATGCAAGAATCCATGCATTTTACAAATAGCAAAGCTTATAGCAGTTGTCTTAAGGCTGTTGTCTAATGGGTCGATTTTTTTGGAGGCCACCGTAGCGCAGAATGCCTGGGTTCGAATCCTGGCGAGACCATCAGAAAAAAAATTTCAGCGGTGGTTTTGCCCTCCTAATTCTGGCAACATTTGTGAGTTACTATGCCATGTAAAACTTCTCTCCAAGGAAGTGTCGCACTGCGGCGCGCCGTTCGGACTCGGCTATAAAAAGGAGGCCCCTTATCATTTAAATTAAAGTTGAATCGGACTGCACTCATTGATATTTTTTCATTTTATTGCCGAGTCCGAACCGCGGAGAAGTTTTTACATGGCATAATTCCTCACAAATTTTGCCAGAAAATCGAGAGGAAAACCACCGCTGAAAATTTTCTGATTATCTCGCCAGGATTCGAACCCAGGCGTTTAGCGTCAGGTGGACATGCTAACCTCTGCGCTACGGTGGCCTCCCAAAATTTCTATTTATATTTATTTCATGGTTTTATTCATGTTGAGTTGCAATTCAAAATCCATCCTTAAGTCTATCATTCCAATCCAACCTATACATCTTCCTCTATGAATCCCATTCGGCAAGTTCCCATGATATAAGAGCCGCGCACTGTTAGAATGTTTAACTTGTATCCTTAAAGACGAGTTGGAACTTGCTTTGCATGAATGTTCGATGTTATAAATACCAGCCAAACAAACAATGGTGGCCTTTTCACACAAAGTTTGTTAAGTTTCAGCTTTAAATTAGGCAAAAGGGGAAAACGACTGACTGTTTTAGTCTAACAAGCTTCTAATTTATGCCAAATCCTATTCGTGCAACATAAACCCAATGTTAACCGTTTGAATGCAATTCTAATTTAACACATAAATTAGGTCGTTAAAATAACACTTCAATCGCCCGACCCTGTAAATATTAGTTAATCTGTAGTCACTGCAGTTTTAATACATAAAGACAATTTTTTTGATACCAAATCAACCCCCAACACCTTAAAGAAACACTGAGTGTGGCATGCATTGTTTTCACATGGGCAATAACTTTTACCAAATTCTCCCATGACGCCCACTTTTAGAAACTTTGCAAACAATAATGCTCGTTTATATGACCAGTTATTAGTGGTACTAAAAGTTTTATCTTAATTTTATATTAACTAATATACCATCATATACCATGACAAAATATACCATCATTTACCTATGGTCTTGCTGTCTGTTGATAAGAAAATCGGTTAACACTTAAAATATTCAAAATGAAATAGTTCTGCAACAGAAAATTTCAGGTAGGTACAAATTTCAGATAGGTACACATGCAAGACGAATGTGAGCCAATTTGACGTTTCATGTTTTCTCAACAGAACGTTTTTGATATCAAACAAGATCGAATATTTAGGAGTGATCTTGGACAGGAAGCTCTACAGGAGCGTGATTAGACTAATACTAAGTTACGCCTGAGTAGTTCGGTAGACTGCGATGTAGAAAAAGTACAACATAAGGACTATATAGCAATGCAGGCGGGGCGATTAACCCACCCGTCCATTGGACACTTTGGCACAGTCTTGGATAGACGGAACTCTGAGTTGTCCTCGGAAGTTCATGCTAGACGGATGGATCAAAGCTAGAGAACACAAAGAACCTAGGGGTCTATATTAAGGTCCGAGGGACTGAGATCTGGTTCCGACTACCTAACCGTTGTTGTTGTTGTAGCAGTGTGTTGTACACTGAGACGGCAGCCCTTGCCGATGGAGAATTCCATCGGGTCAAACCGGTACGTACAACTGGCTGCCATGGGATTGTTAACCGTAGTACGGTCTTGCGGGCAGAGATCCGGGCGATAGCCGAATGTGTGAGGTGGGTATAGCGATAACGCGAGGCCTTCGAGTCTGAACATATTACGGACATATTTCATTACAAGGCTGTCAGGGCTATAACAACTACTACGCTAGGGTCACGGACAGCCTTGGAGCGCCAATTAACGCCTTCTCTTAAAATAGCTCGACCAGTACCGGGCCACAGCATAGTAGGGAGAATTGAAAGGACAGACGAATTGGTCGGAGGTTTACTTTTCCGTTTTTGAGACGTGGTGGCAAATTTTGACGATGTAGACAGATCGTTAAAATTTGCCGCGTCTCAAAACAGAAAAATAAACCGTTAGAAATGATATGGGTCTCGAAAGAAAGGTAGTTGAAAACAGAATACAAATATATTATCAAAAATTTTCACCAAATATTAAAGCCCCGCCGCACCGGACGGGAAAAGGTGTTTGATCGGCGTAATATGGAACTCGATTTAAAACTCTTCGAGTAAAGACTAAAAATATGGTTTCTATATTCGAGACCTAATGTGGAGGATTACACAACTTTCAAATTAGATTTAGATTATTTATTCAAACATGTAATCGAAGCCATTTGGCCCAATTGAGCATTACAATTTTAAAGTACAAAGAGATCGTAATTACTCTCAGCACACTAGCTAAAACTTTAAGATCCGATCTCTGTAATGTTCATCGTTATCTTGAGAAGTTCAGCTGAAAGTTACTGGGCACATCCACAGGTTGTGGATAGTGTGGTGCTCCATACGGAGCAGCTGCAACTGCAGTCGCGGACAATCAGCGGTATCGAGTGCGAGTCCGGAAGGCAAAAGGCTTTGAGAGTAAAGTGCGAAACTCACAGACGAATTTGAGAACATGTACCCCCCTCACAGACATGCAGGCCGATCAGGGCAACATAAGACTCAATAATTGGGTTTTGAGAATAGAGTACGAATAATGGGACAAATGTTCTGTCGTAGTAAGTACGAATCATCGAAATCCAAATTTGGATAAGCCGGGAAGGGCGTGCGGAACTTTAAATCACGATAAAAATTTAAGAAATATTTATTTTTAAAATGCCACTCTAGGGTGTAGCGCAGCACACTGGACCAACTTGTACGATATATAACCTAATTCTCTTAATTCTTTATATGATTTCAGTGCTCTATACCAATTGTTAAAGAATTGTGTCAACCTTCAATCATACGATAGTCTACCAATTGAAGATTTCAACGACGTATGCGCAGCTGCCGATTACACAAGCACAATTTACTTGGATAACTACCCGAAAATGATATCGACTAATAATGTTTACTCAGTTAGCGGGAATCTTTCGAATGGCAGTAGTTATACCAGCGACGATTCATTGAGCGATAATATTCTGGAGGAGAACGGTAGAATATCACTGGCCTATGAAAATTTGCGCACCATACCGAGACGTATAGCGGAAAAATTCGCATTACAAACAAAATTTCTAGATTTAAGTTATAATAATTTTCAGAATCTATCATTTCTAACATTCTTCGAAGACCTACACACATTGATTTTGGATCGCAATAGTAATTTGGAAGTCAATTCGTTGCCCTATTTGCCTAATTTAAAAATATTGTGGTAAGTTAAGAGTCAGATAGATGATTTGGTAACGAATACATTCACATTAACCCTTTTCTTATTTTCACCAGGATCAATAACTGTGATATTAAAAACATTGTAGATTGGATACAACGAATACATTCACAATGTCCATCCTTGGAATATTTATCGCTTATGGGAAATCCTGGCGTTAAAGATTTCAATGGCTGCACTTTGCATAATATGTACACCATGGACTCACTGATATTGCCCACCGGCTTAATTACCGACTACAGAGAGTATATTTTGCAAATGCTACCCAATCTGCAATATCTGGATGGCATTCCCAGGGAAGGCTGTCATCAGCATCCCATGGTAAATGGTTGTGTCAACAACAACAATAATGATATACCCTCATCACCGGCCAGCTCTAGGGGGAATGGCTCCTCGTCACAAAGTCATGGCAATCGCAAAATTTCCCCCACCCTAAGTTTCAAGGATCTCTTTAGGTTAAACCTTCGCAAGAAGTCATACCCAAGTTCTTCAACCAACTGATGAACTTGAATGGATGGGAATGCAATGGAAAAGTTTTCTAGGAGTTTAATGACACCACATAGCCATCACACAAAACATCACATCACTTCGGAAAATAATTATAATAATAATGAGCCTTATCATGTCGTACATGATGAACTATTGTACGTACGTGCGTAGTATAGTTGCTTGGTACCTAGTAACTGCTGTATTTGTTACATAAAATGTTGATTTTCTTCTTTGCAAAGATTATAACTATTTTTAATGTTGTCCCACCATGCTTATCTTTTTTTATATTGTATTTTTTATGATCTTTCTCTACTCGTATATATGAATATAATTATTATTATTATTATTTTTATGTACTATTATTTTGTTTTAATGGTATTAAATGTAAATACTGTGATTGTTTCTTAAAATATGATGATAATAAATTTTGTTGTTGTTTCTTCAATCTTCAATTACTTTGACTTGGGCCATTGTGACTGCTGTTGATGGTGTTGGTGCTCCTACTGCTGACTGTTGCTCCTATCTATCTGTCTATAATAAATTAAAATTCATATTTGAAAAATTCGAAGTGTTTGCCTTCCTAAACACCAATGGAAAACGTTTGCATTGTCTATATTCAATACTAGACTGTCGCAAACAACGACTGACTGACTGGTGGACCGTACAATGTCCCCATCAATTTTAAAGTGAAAATCAAAAGTATTTCTGATTTCGTTTTTTTTTGTTCGTTCATTTATTTAAATAATAAAATTGTTGTTATATTTGATTTGTTTTCATCATATCATAATATACGAAATACACAAGCAGCTGTCTTCTCTAATACAAATAATATTCTTATACACATTGACCCAATAAATATTGGCCATTATTTTTATTATTATATATTTATAGACATCTTATCTCTGTGCAAGATTGTTTTTCCATAACTCTGTTCACCATGTCTCCCATAAACAAACAAATAAGGTACTAGACAAACCTGCCGAAAAAATAAATTCCTATACAAAATACAAATAATCCAAATAGATGAAAAACACCACCCATATATCATCGATCGTTCTAAACAATAATAAAAATCGAGAAATTTAACTATTGAACCAATTCAAAGAATTGGATATTGCTAATTACTTTATAATAACAATTTGACCATAAATATTGTTTTCTTTTGCTTCCGTTTCCGTATTACATTTATGTTGTATGTAGTATGTCTTACGTTTGTCGTCTTTGTCGCTTCTTTGGACTCTTTTTGTTTTATTTTGTTACGCTATAGACATGTACGTATATTTATATATATGTAGGTGTTTCAATGTATGTAGGTTGTAATTATACGTGAATGTATATATGTGTGTGTTTATGTGGGTGGGTGTAAATCTAACTTTACACCGATTCTTCTTGTTAACATTTTCTTTAATTTTTTTTGGGACATTCATTGACATAAAAGGCTTTTACAAATAAATGCTCTTGAGGTCGGTCATCGTTCTGGTCAATAGGATTTAATTTCCAAATGTCCAAACGCACTTTCGAGCGAGGCAATTATCTTATCATTGTTTTCTATTTTGGACACCTGTGAAGTTAGTTTGTTGGCCTGCTCCAAAGACCATTGGGCCATTTTATAGGCTTCTTTACGTTTTGAACCTAACGCTCTTGAATTGGCTATGCTGCTGCAACACTGTAAAGTATAAAAGTATACCACACTAGTTAAGCAGAAATAAAATGTATATCTTTAGGTAACTTACCAAATATATACCATAAAGTGCTCTCAAGTTGTTTGGATTAAGTTTTAATGCCTGTGAATAATAGGTTCGGGCAGCGTCTATATTTTCTGCTCCGCCCTGTAAAGAAAAACATGTGTGTTACTGGTAGGAATCAAAGTAAATCTTTAAGGGTTTAATAGCTTGTATCAGCATCTAGCCATTTAGGCCAAAATTCCAGAATGCCAAGTAAAGGGGTGGAAAGAAATCGAAGCAGGATATAAGTTATCGCCAGTATTCTATATCTCAATACTGGTAATTGATTTTTTCTGTTCTTTATCCTTGGGGAAGTCAATAAATCGGCACACCAGTAAATTGGCCAGGCAGGGGATAGCTGCTGGCAATACACAGGCTGGAACTTTTAGGTCCGATCTGTGTCGTGTTCATCGTTGTTATGAGAAGATAAGCTGCAAGCTACTGGGCGCGTCCACAGGTTGCGGATAGTGTTATGCTATATACGGAGTAGTTGCAACGGCAGTCGCGGGCAATCACCGGTATCGAGCGGAGTCTCAGTGAGAGGCCGAGTGGTTCCGGCTCCTGCATAAGTACTGAGTTTCTATGGTGCTCGATATGACAAAGCGAGTTATTGGCGCCTTTAACCAATGGCCACTCTGATCCCGCGGCGATCGGTCCTTTGGACCGGAACGAGATTGCTCATCTACAGGAGCTTGACGACGATCGGTTGGTTGGACATCAACAACCAGTAATTTGGCATGGGATGGCTGTGAGCATCACAAGGGATGGAACTCTGACCTCCGATTTGTGGGGTGTTCATCGTCATTACGAGAAGCTCAGCTGAAACCTACCAAGCGCATTTACAGGTTGCATTAAAGTGGGATGGTTCGTATGCGGAGTAGCTATAATGTTTCCACAGCGATCGGTCCAATGGACTTAAATGAGCTTGCTCACCTATGGATCTTGACAAAGACCTGGCAAACTATCGATAAACGCAACATTCGATATTTCTTATAATAAATATCGATAGTACCGATATTATCGTTAATTTGCCATCATCTATATTTCAAGCAGAAATGAGAAGTAATTATCAGGATATCGATTTTTTAAAACAAATAAATATCGATACTATCATTCGATTACAGAAAATAATAGCCAGTTACTTGTCATTTGAACTGTATAGTACTGAAATAAATGTTTATCAAAAATTACTATAAAAATATTAAAGGTAAAAAAAAATTTTGAACAGAAAATTGCTCCCCAAAAATCCCCAATTTTTAATCCGAATCCTTGAAAAAATCTCCAAGTCCCCAAGTTAATAATTTAGTCCTCATTTTCGTTTTTTCATTTCGTCATTTCCCAAATATTGTCAACACTGACCTTCACATACAGAAATGTGGCTACAACAACAACAAAAACAACCACCAGTAAGTTGAAAACAATCGCATAAAATATAGCTTTATAGTCTAAAAGTCCTAGATCGGTACAGAAATCGTACCTGCAAACGGCATATTTTTCTATATTATAGGTACATATGAGAAATCGTCATCTACGCTCAATCGTGTCATGCCGTCAAAACAAAACGGTATCCCATAAAACTCTGGGATCAAAAATCCAATTATTTGAATGATGCCCCGAAAATTTAATTTACTTAGTTTTTATTGAATCAAATGAACGTTCCATGAAATTTGCGTGGGCATTTCGAAATTACTTGAACGATGGCGCGGGCATCATAAAACCTTCTAAATTATTTTCGCCAGATGAAAGATGTACATAAGTAATAATAATCAAACGTTATATATTTGGAAGAGTAGAGTACGAATCGGGTGTTTAGATTCAGAGCTAAATATCTGAGGGGCGCCCCACCAATAAGCAACCCGCTAAAGGGACATATTGGTCGTTCGGGACAATATTGGACTCAAATGAATAGCCTTTGGCAGTACAGTTCGAATCTAATATTAAGAATTGAGTCCACCAAATAACCCCATGCGGACAAATGGACATCACATTTTCAAATTTATTCATTTATTTTACTGAAATTCAATACATAGAAAGCCAATCAAGGCCTATTATATATGTATTGCGGAAATAAACTATGCTCAACAGGAAAAAAAAATAAATTTAAGATATTGGTAAATAACTTAAACTAAAACAATGTAATTATTAAATGGAAGAAGGAATTTTGGGAATATCAATTTTAACATTTAGGGAAGAATTTAAAAATGAAAAATTATTTACTAAGATTGTAAGATTATTATTACAATTTGGAGATCAGTCTATACGACAGTTACATAAAAAAGCCCAACCTGGGCCATGTTCAGAAAGTGTGTCGAGAGTCCTAACAGAAATATGTTCCAAATTTCAGCGAAATCGGATAACAAATGCGCCCCGTATTGCCATCTGAGAGATCTTGCTACACAGAAAGATCAATGCTAAGGGAGAGAGTGGGCCTGGGGTCTACATTGAGAAAACAGGGAATGAGATCTTTTTTAGACTGCCTGACCATAATATGGTCCTGCAGGTGGAGATCTGGGATACTAAATCGGTAGCTCGGTCTATATGGCAGCTTTATCCAAGTATGGTCGGATATGAACGAAATTTAGCACAAATATACGTTTGATTTTGTGGTACACTGAGTCAGCTCTTGTTGATGAAGGATTCCGGTACGTACAACCGGCTGCCATGAAATTGCGTACGTTTGTAGTATGGCTCTCTGTTCCAAATCGCATTAAAATTAAGACTTTGGCACTTAACTACAAATTACTTAAAACGAGATCACCCACGTGATAGCGAAAAAGATGTAGTGACAAAAAACCGTTATCGTTATTTAAATGCACACAATTTTTTGAGGTGTAACCGGTACATGGAGTGGGTACATTTCCGATCTTGCTCTGGCCTAGATTCACTACGGGAGTATAGTCATACTGGCTATGTCGCAAGGTGCTGTGCGAACATAGCCAGCAGTGGGTCACAAGCGTCGTCGTCGTCGCCTTCGGCGTTCCCGTCGTCGGACTATGTGACCCCCCCGGCCTCTCCCGTACGGCAATTTATGCAACGGCAGCATCCTAGTCCTAATATTGCCAGGCCAGTGCCGGGAAATGTATCTTTCTTGCAGTTAAAATGCAACGGTCTTCGTGGCAAGATCGATGAGATCGTCGCATATTGGTCGCAGCGATCCAGGAGACAAAGCTGACCAACACCTGCAGCTTGCACAGTTGTCACGGTTACAATGTGCTACGTAAGGATCGCTCAAAGAATGGAGGTGGGGGGATTGGCCTTCGTTATACACCATTCCGTACAGTATAGACCTATATAGCCTGCGCTTGACGCTAGTGACCCCTACATGGAATGCATGGGGATAGCAGTCAGGTCTGGTATTGCCGAGATAGAGATATACAACGTGTATATACCGCCGATTGGTAGCTGTGTCCCGATTAATGGCCAGGCTTACAACCCCGACATAAGTGGGTTGCTATCTGGCCATAATCGTCTGGTTCTAGGGGACTTTAATGCGCATCACACGTCATGGCATTCTTCCCTAGGTAACGACCAGCGTGGCATAGCTTTGGCAGAGCAGATAGATAGCTCCACGTTTTTCAAGGGTGAATGAGGATGCCCCCACTAGGATTACGAGGAGGTACAGCAGCTCGCCAGACATCTCAATTTCATCCCCTGATCTCCTGAGTGACGTATCCTGGCACGCCGTCATGTCTTTGGGGTCAGACCACCTCCCCATAATTCTCACCATCGACCGACCACCCGACTTCATAACCTCTGAGCGCCGGACGTTTATCAATTATAAGAAGGCCGTTTGGACTGGCTTCAGAGAGTATACCAATCGCCGCTTCAGTGAACTGCCACCCCCCTCTGATGTGCTTGTGGCCGAGAGGAAATTCCGAGACATCATTAACGAAGCAGCCGCTCGCTTTATACCAGCCGGTCGGATACCCAAGTGCGGCCCAATTTCCCGGCGCAAGCAGTGGTACTCGCAGACGAGCGTGAAGGGATTCGTGCTATGGACCCCGCTAACCCCAGAATCAGCGAGCTGAATCTGGAAATAAATAGGGTAGTCAACGAACATAAGCGGAATTTGTGGCTGGAACACTTGGAGCAATGTAACTTAGGCACCGGTGTAGGAAAACTGTGGGCCACTGTTAAGTCACTCTCGAACCCCGGTAGACGGGATCACAGAACTTCAGTCACTTTTGGCGAGATAACCATGACTGATCCTAAGAGATGCGCCAGATGGTTCAACCGTCAATTTATTGTGCATCCCGAGAGAGACAGGGCAAGGAGGAGAGCCATTCGCCGTATTCGTGGTCTCCGAGCCGATGAACAGCCATCACAATTCACCGTGGGCGAAGTTACGAATGTCATCCGTGGCGCCAAATCTTCTAAGGCGTTGGGCCCCGACGGAATCTCTACATTGATGTTGAAGAATCTGGATTCACCTGGAGTTGAGTACCTTACCACTGTCCTCAACCTGTCATTGAACACTCTTATAGTTCTCGATGTCTGGAAAATGGCCAGAGTAACCCGCCACTGAAGCCTGGAAAAGACCCGAGTTTGGGGGAGTCGTACAGACCGATCTCCCTTCTCTCACCAGTGGCAAAGACGCTTGAGGCATTACTCATCCCGAGCCTCGTAGGAGAATTTCCATTCGCCGAGCATCAACATGGATTTCGGAGACTGCACAACAACATTTTTGCATGCCATCACCACACACAATTGCCGTGGCTTCAATCAGCCCAGGCCATTTGATAGGACGGTCCTCGTGGCACTGGACCTATCGAAGGCATTCGACACGGTCAGCCATGCCAAATTATTTGAGGACATCGCCAACACGTCCCTCCAGCCAGACCTGAAACGATGGGTCGCGAATTATCTGTGTGGTCGCCAGTCATTTGTGGAATTTAGGAATAAGAAGTCGAAACACCGTAGAATAAAACATGGAGTTCCCCAAGATGGGATGATATCTCCGGCACTGTTTAATCCCTACCTATCCTCCATTCCACCCCCTCCAGAGGGCATAGAGATTGTATCATATACGGACGATTATACGATCATGGCATCAGGGCCCCCACCCATTGTTGACATTTGCGATAGGTTGAACGTCTACCTCAACGAGCTTGCCTCATATTTCGCTGCAAGAAATCTGAAGATATCCGCCACCAAATCTTCAGCCACATTGTTCACTACAAATACGCGTGAGGTGAATACTGAGCTGACTGTGATGGTCGATGGAGAAATGATTCCGACAATCAAGTGTCCCAAAATACTTGGCGTCACATCTGACAGCTCTTACACATTCTCCCCACATGCCACAGCAATCTGCAATAGAGTCAAAAGTAGAAACAAGGTCCTCAAGTCACTTGCTGGAAGCACTTGGGGTGCAGACAAATAAACCTTGATGGTAAGTTATGCAGCGCCAGTGTGGTCTCGTCAACTTTGTGACACGCAGTGGAATAATATTCAGATCTGTCAGAATGCCGCCCTCCGAACTGCGACGGGCTGTCTCCTCAGTTCTCATGTGGACCACCTCCATCAGGAGACAAAGATCCTACCAGTACGAAGACATAACTACATGCTGTCCAAGCAATACCTTTTGGGCTGTTATCGCAAAAACCATCCAAATCATCATCTTGTGGATAGATATCCACCGCCCAGAAGCCTTAAGGTAGATCTACACGATCTAGAGCATGAGGTTCAGCGCTACAAGAGAGAACCTCTAGATAAAGCGGCACATCAAGCGGCTCTAAACAACAATGTAGTCCTTGGAGAACGACCGCCACCCATTGCACCCGAAGAAATCGACCTCCCCCGGCAAACCACAGTGGTTCTGGCTCAATTATGTTCCGGCAGATGCAGCCGCCTCAATTCCTACAGAGCTAGGATTGATGCCGACGTGCAAGATGTATGTCCCGGTTGTAACCAGGGACCGCACGATACACGTCACCTGTTTAACTGCTCGGCCAGACCAACTCGACTCACACCCAGATCCCTGTGGACGCACCCCATCTTAGTCGCAGAGTTCCTGGGTCTTGACACTCAACAGAAGCAAGCAGACGAAAGATAGAACACAATAAACTACTACATCAACAACAACTTTCCCGGCCGCTTAAACATGTTTATAGTTCTTATCGCGACACATGTTAGCTCACCAACTTTAGATTAGCTCACTGTCCTACTGTCCTTTATTATTAAATATCGAATTTAATTTCTTTCAGCCAACAAATAAGTTTACAATTCGTTAACCTTTCAAATATGCCTAATCATTGAATTTGATATCTTGTCATAACCTCATTTTCGATTTATTTGAAGTTAACCCATTAGTGCATAAAGCTCTCTAGCACAGTTTATTCAAAAATGTTACAATTCTTAAAATTATATTATGACCAATAAACGATTCTGAAAATTATTTTTTTCTATAAAAGCGGAAACTTAATTTTTAAGAGCGTTAGAATATGCCTAATCATTGAATTTGATATCTTGTCATAACCTCACTTTCGATTTATTTGAAGTTAACCCATTAGTGCATAAAGCTCTCTAGCACAGTTTATTCAAAAATTGTAAAATTCTTAAAATTATATTATGACCAATAAACGATTCTGAAAATTATTTTTTTCTATAAAAGCGGAAACTTAATTTTTAAGAGCGTTAGAATATGCCTAATCATTTAATTTGATATCTTGTCATAACCTCACTTTCGATTTATTTGAAGTTAACCCATTAGTGCATAAAGCTCTCTAGCACAGTTTATTCAAAAATTGTAAAATTCTTAGAATTATATTATGACCAATAAGCGATTCTGCAAATTATTTTTTTCAATAAAAGCAGAGTGCGCCTAATTAGAAGTCAAACTACTTAATATTCATCATAATTTGAAATCACATGTTGATAGGATTTGTCTCCAAATATTGGTCCGTTAACGTACCATGAGTTTCAAGTACGTTTTCCTTGCTTTCATTTACCTGCCACCTTGGTTTTTTGGTGTCTTTTTCAATTTTTTCTGTTTTTTTTTAGTAAACAAGAACTTTAAAGTTGAAACTTGATCATGGTTATAGAACAACCGTGAATTGTAATACGTTTCAACTTTTTTGCCACATGATTTTTCAAAATATTCATATAAATGAAAACCGATAAAACAGACACTATGCACTAATGGGTTAAGGTAATTTTAGAATGTCTTAAAGATTACAAATTTTATGGGATAAACCTGTTAATTACCTTATTATTGGCTAATTGTACCAAAGAAATGTAAATGCATATAAATAGTACTCACCATAGTGTAACGAATATCTGCGAGTCTTTGATGTATTAAATGGCTATGTGGATTGTGTAAAAGAACTTCTTCCATACAAAAGGCAGCTTTGGAATAATCACCTTCAGCCAGATACAGATTACACAACTCCTGCCAAGCTTCTTGATCTATCATGAATCTAAAAATTAACAGCATAAGTGCTAGAATGCACATTTTGGTAATGCAAGTATGGCTTACTTTTTCAGATATTCATTCAGTTCCTTAATGGCATCGATGCGACGACCTTTGGCTTTAAGTATGGCAATTTTGCGCTTTCTCGGTGCAGCGTTAGTCTCATCTTTGGCAATAATAGCATCTAAAACTTCAACAGCTTCTGTGTAGCGTTCCATGGCTTCAAGGCGCATTGCCTTAAACTTCATGACCCGCATACTGCCCGGAAACTCCACACTCAACTCCTTAATACACCTGCCAGCAACATCAAAGCGTGAGGTATCCAAGGCTGCCAAGATAACCTGTTCCAATATTAAATGTCTTTCATTGCCGGTTTTTGCCACTTTATCTTCTAGTATAGCTTCCCAAAGCTGAATAACATCATCGCTGCGCCTTTCATTGTCTTCCCTCCATTTGCGAAAATGATCGCGCACATCTAAAACAAATGTAGGGGAAGCAAATAAAATTTAAATTTAGGTCACATAGATAAATATTTCATTTTCCACATCCGGCATTCAATTATAATTTCTAATTCATATGGTGGTCACCGATTTGTGCCAGCCAATCGGGGTGAAAAATTCAACATTGTCTTCCCAAGGTTTCTCACCTCTCCAACTCATTTCTTCGTAATTTAAACTCATATCGACTGCCGATTTTACACTTATTGTCTGTCTATTTATATTCTTTCATTAATTTCAGAAAATTCTTCAAAAATTATTGTAAATGACCAAGAAATGTCCAATTGAAGAAACACGACAGAAAAATAATTTTTTTTACCAACTACTCAAATATAATTGTGATGAGAATGTATTTAGTAGTTGATTTGGGAGATACTTAGACTGCTATTACACGATATGTTTTCTTTCCAAGATAGCAACTCTTGAAAGCTTCACACATCGTGTGATACGTACGAAACATTAGCTGTATTCGGGAACTCTAAAATTTGTGCACAAATTTTTACTGGAAGTCGTTCGCGTACTTTATTTGCCAGCAGAAGAGAGCTCGATAGAGAGCAAATTTTGACAGTTAGAAAATAGAGAACTGCAAATTTCTACTGAGACTTTTTTTGCCATCAGAAATTTGCAACTTTAAACATATATTTTGTAAAGGTCAGCTGTTTTATGAAAAACAGCCGTTGCATAAAAATACAGAAGCTAACGCCAAAATGAATGAAAAAAGCAGAGGCAAGCAAAAAATATATATATTATTTATTGGTAATTATTGAATTTGTTTCATTTTTATTCACTTTTAATGAAGATTCATGGCACCAGCTAGTGTTCAGGTACAGAAAACTCGACAAATAAAGTCGTAATTTCAAGTCGGGTGTTCTCCATTAGAAGGTCAGTGCAAAATTTGCGGAATTATTTGGAATATCTAAAAAAAACGTTATATCCTTCCAGACACCAAGAAAGAGCAATTATCGGTTTCTTAAGTGTTTTGATGGAATCATCCTCCTGGGAGAGCTACGATGAAACCAAGCCCGTTTCTTTAAATTTCTTAAGGAGGGAAGATGCTGCCATGGGATTGAGTGAGTCTAGCTGATCAGTTTAAGTGACGCACAGTGCAAATTAGTCTGTCAATTGTGAACGGATACAGAAATCTTCAATGATAACAAAGTGTCCGTAGCCGCCACATGACCAAATAGAAAGCAATTTATCTGGAATTTTCACTGGAAGTCGTTCCTGTACTTTTGTTTGCAAATTTTTTAAAGAGGGTAAAGTGAATCTTACACTTCTGCAAATTTTTACTGGAAAATTACGCGAACAGATCTATTTACAGACTTGCACCAGGATGCACTTATAAGGTGAGGTCATGTGAACAGTTGAGTACAATTTTTTAACTTTTTGTTTTGATTTTGTAATAAATCTAAATGTCAAAGGTTTAATAACACAGCTGTGATTTTTTCTAAAATCTTGAAAAGATGTTCTATTTGATTCGATATTCCACACATAAGCAACAAAACAGTGTCAGAATTGCACTAATCACTGATTTTGGCAGATAGTGCACTCAATATTTGCATTCTCTTTGTTGTTATATTCTTTCTCGCATATTCTCTGCTCATTTGCGATCACGTATACACACACAAATTTATTTGTGTGTGTGTTGGCAAAACGTCGATCAGCTTGATGACAAGATGGCGGATTTCACCATATGATTTGTGGTTGTTTTACAAACAACCATTAATTGTTTCGCCATGCTACTAAAGGTAGTTTCATTTGGGGGAAGATTTTTGTTGTTGTGCTAAAGACGCTACCTCTTAGTTATACCATGACTGGTACTAAAGCTGGAGTTACATTCTACGCGAAGCACTTATGCTTGCTTAAGCAATCAGTTGCGCCCACATGCATTCTTTGGGTTGAGTAAAGGTCAGGATTCACTAGTAGAAGGTAAGGTCACTTTCGCAAACATAAAGTGGATAGGCCCCATGAACATAATTAAGGATGTCAAATCTGCCGATTGAAAATGTTATCAAATAGGAGAAAACGCAAACAATGAATTAATGTAAAAAGAGAACAAGTTGACATCCTCAATGCTAAGTACTGACAAAAAAATTATATCAGCTGATCCCTTGGCTAAACTTTATTCAGTGAATCCTGAGTTAAGGTGTAGTTACATACATAGCGCAGCACTTATGCGTACTTAAACCCCGTTAACACTGCTCTTTAGATCCGGATTTAATGGCTCGATCATCTGTTTTCCCTTTATGAAATCAGCTGGCGAGAGCCTTATCCGGATATAATTAGCAGTGTAAACGGGGTTTTACGAGTGCATGTCAGAAAAAACTATATGTTGTGCAAGTCAATCTCTTGCATTTTGGGCAAAAAAATCGTTGGATATCATCGCACGATAGCGGTAACCATTTACAGTTACCTTACGATTCGCATCATCTTTGAAAAAGTACTGTCGAATTATGCCACCAGCCCATAAACCGCACCAAACTTTTTTGAATGCATTGGCAGCTCTTGCAATGTTTCTGACTGATATTTCAAGATTAAAAATTCTGCTTATTTACGTACCCATTGAGCTTATTTACGTACCCACTGAATGAAATCAACAAGTTTTTTTGCTTTAATATTTATTATTTAAAAATAATAATCACGAAAAACTTCGCGAAAAGCGAACATAGTACCGCCCAAGATATATTCATTTACAGGTAGTGGCAGTTGCCCAAAAACAAAATATTTTGTGCACTATCTGTCAAAATAAGTGATTAGTGCAACTCTATTTACAGTTTACAAAGAAATGTGTAATCATTAACTTATAGATATGGAAAACACGTTCTGTTCCAAATAAAGTTATAAAATGAGAAATAAAGTATGAAAAATTAAAAAAAAAATCAATGGAAAGATAAAGTCGGTGTGCCGTGTTTAAAAGCTGTTATCAACACGTAACCACAATGAGTACGATCTTGATTTGCCGTCTAAAAGGATCATAAAAGCAATACGACACGAAACCAACTAATTTTGGCTAAAGTTGTCAGCATTGCGCCTTGACAGTTTTGCGCATTGTTATTTTCCCGCCAAACCGCCCATTGTATTGTTTGCTTTGCTTCAACGCAACGCTAGTGAATTTGTTTTGTGTGAATTATTTTTTTCCATTTGCCGTATTATTTTCCGTAAAACGCTTGAAGCGTGCACATCGCAGGAGCTGGTTTCTTTTTGTTTACATATTGCGTCAGTTATATTTTGGTTGGAGCTAAATGGCGGAAGCAGAACAATACATTAAAGACATACAACGCGAGTACGTTGATTTCTTGGACGATGAGGAGGATCAGGGCATTTACTCAGGGCATGTCAAAGACATGGTTGCAGAGAAAAGTAGGCGCCTCATAGTGAACATTAATGACTTGAAGAGAAAAAATCCCCAACGTGCCGTGGGATTGTTAAGCAATGCCGCTGATGAGCAATTGGCATTTGGCAGGGCGTTGAAGGAGTATGTTTCCACTGTGGATCCAAGCTACGCCAAGGAGCACGAGGAATTTTTTGTGGGGTTTGAGGGTTGTTTTGGAAATCGCCATGTAACCCCTCGTTCCCTTACATCAATGTAATTTTTTTTATATCGAAGATGTTTAGATGCCATTTATACATTTCTTCATTTTCAGGTACTTGGGAAATATGGTTTGCGTGGAGGGTATCGTGACAAAAGTTTCTCTCATCCACCCTAAAGTTGTGCGCTCTGTCCACTACTGTCCGACTACACGAAAAGTTTTGGAACGCAAATATACCGATTTTACTTCATTTGAGGCTATGCCTTCTAGCTCTGTGTATCCAACCAAAGACGAAGATGGCAATTTACTCGAAACTGAATATGGACTTTCGGTTTATAAGGATCATCAGTCATTGACCATACAAGAAATGCCAGAGAAGGCGCCTGCTGGCCAATTGCCGCGATCAGTGGATATAGTTTGTGACGATGATTTGGTAGACCGTTGTAAACCTGGTGATCGTGTGCAAATTGTTGGGAGCTACCGCTGCCTCCCTGGAAAGTATGGCGGTTATACTTCAGGCACTTTTCGCACCATCTTGCTGGCTAATAACATATCCCTCCTAAGTAAGGAAAACAATCTGGACATTAGTCGTGAAGACATTATTTTATGTAAGAAGTTGGCTAAAAACAATGACATTTACGAATTGCTTTCCAAAAGTTTGGCGCCTTCTATACATGGCCACACATTTGTGAAACAGGCAATTCTTTGCCTTTTACTCGGTGGAGTGGAGAAATTGTTGCCCAATGGCACACGTTTGCGTGGTGACATTAATGTCCTGCTGATCGGTGACCCTAGTGTAGCAAAATCACAATTGTTGCGTTACGTTCTGAATACAGCACCTCGAGCCATTCCTACTACTGGTCGCGGATCTAGTGGTGTGGGTCTGACAGCTGCCGTCACAACTGATCAAGAGACAGGAGAACGTCGTTTGGAAGCTGGTGCTATGGTTTTAGCTGATCGTGGTGTTGTTTGTATCGACGAATTTGACAAAATGAGCGACATTGATCGTACTGCCATTCACGAAGTTATGGAACAGGGGCGTGTAACTATTTCAAAAGCTGGTATCCATGCTTCGCTGAACGCTCGTTGCTCGGTGTTGGCTGCTGCCAATCCTGTCTATGGTCGCTATGACCAGTACAAGACGCCTATGGAAAATATCGGTCTTCAAGATTCTTTGCTTTCTCGTTTTGATTTGCTTTTTGTTATGTTGGATGTTATCGATAGTGACATTGATCAAATGATTTCCGATCACGTTGTGCGTATGCATCGATACCGCAATCCCAAGGAAGCTGATGGAGAGCCACTTTCCATGGGAAGCACCTATGCTGATTCACTATCGTTTAGCACCAATGGAAATGAGAAAAAAGAAACTGATGTTTATGAAAAGTATGATGCATTGCTTCATGGAAAGTCTCGTAAGCGACACGAGAAGATTCTATCTGTGGAATTTATGAGAAAGTACATACATATTGCCAAGTGCATGAAACCAAAATTGAGTGAGCAGGCTTGTGAAGCCATATCAAATGAATATTCTCGTTTGCGTTCGCAGGAAAGCGTCCAAAGTGATGTAGCCCGTACACAACCTGTAACAGCTCGTACTTTGGAAACTCTTATTCGTTTATCCACTGCCCATGCCAGAGCTCGCATGTCTAAGACAGTAACGGCCGATGACGCTCAAGCCGCAATCGAGCTGGTGCAGTTTGCATACTTCAAAAAAGTTTTGGAAAAAGAGAAGGGCAGTAAACGTAGACGAGCTGATGGTGGATCTTCGGATGAAGAGGCTGATACCGAGAATGCAAGCGAGAGATCACCATCTCGCCGCAGTAAACGCACGCGAGTAGAAACAACACAAGATCCCGGTGTAGACAGTGATGATGAAATTGAAACCCCACAACCGGATGCTGGTGATTTGACACGTCGCGATACTCGCCGGTCATTGCCTGCCAAAAAACCCGCCACAAATGGTATAACACAGTCCGAATCGCAAACTTCAATGGATACAACTTCTGCTTCTGCCTCCACTCCTGCATCTATAACGGATGCCCGGTTGGGCGTATTTAAGAATAACCTTCAACGCCTCTTCCGTGAAGCCCGCGAACAAAGTCTCTCCTTGGCTCGCATTACAGCTGCAATCAATGAGAACAATGTGGAGCCATTTACTGATGGTGAAATAGAGGCAGCTGTAACTCGTATGACAGACGATAATCAAATTATGGTAGCCGATGGCATTGTTTTCCTTATTTAAATTTAGAGCTTAAGAGGTTGCATTTTTTCATTCAATTTATATACATACACACAACTGTAAAGCCGAATACATTTGCCACAATTATTTTTAATATTACCACGTATTTTTATAATTACTCCGTTACTTGTTTTGAAGCAGTTATTCCCAATGGTTTTAATAAATGATAAAAAAAATTGGAAGCAAATGGAGGAAAAGTTTGCACATTTCTGTAATTGATATGCCTAAGGGTTGGCGTAATTTTCAGTTGGTTGTAGCAGTGCAGCTCTTTCCGATCAAAGAGTTCATCGGGTCAATCTGGTACCTACAACCGGCTGCCATGGGCTTGATATACATATTGTCCCCGGCACGGCACGGGATGGCTATGAACTCTGTGATCCGATTTGTGTGGTGTTCATTGTCATCACGAGAAGATCACCTGAGCGCTACCGGGCGCGTCCACAGGTTGCGGATAGTGAAATGCTTCATTTAAGGAGAAGCGGCAATTGCATTCTCGGATAGTCAGCGATATCGAGTGGAGGGTCTCAGTTAGAGGCCGGGCGGCACCGGCTCTTGCTTAAATACTAAGTGCCTTTGATTCTCGATGTGACAAGGCGAGTTATTGGCGTCTTTAAATAACCAATGGTCATAACATTCCCGCGGCGATCGGTCCTATGGATCGGATCGAGCTTGCTCACCTATGGAATTTGACAAGGTTCGCTACGTCTACATACCAATGTGGCTACAACAAGTTAGGGGTTTTTCGGGGGAGGCCCGACTACTGAGGTCTATCTGTACTCTTCTTATTGTTTGGATGGAGGTCCAAGTGGAACGACCAGGGACTGAGGTTTGCTAGACGGGTGCCTTCTACCTAATCTAACGCTTTACAAAATAAATATGTTTCTTCTCAAAAAGTGTTATTTTTATTAACTAAAAGTGATTCAATATAAATATGTACATACTATAAATATTACACAAAAAAAAAAAAAAATAATACGCTGCAAAGCAAAAAGTTTTCGACTTAATATCCCTTACGATTTTGCCACAGTTTCAGGTTCAACTGTGGTATAGATTTGCAAGGCACCAAAACATTTCTAGAAGTAAATAAAGAAACCTTTAGTATCACTCGCAAGAACAATTCTGGTCCATACTTACTCATCATCGGGGAAAACAAACACATTCGATTGTATACACTTTAAGTTGATAGTATTGGCACAAAATAATCCAGCTAAAGTTACTTTCCTAATTTCAGCCAATTGTTCTGTAAAGAAAAGGGCAGAAAGATGTTCAAATTATTATATTAACTCCTTTGGGATAAAGGTAGCATAACAATAAAAGATTCTAAAAACAAGTAAAAAAGCGTTAAGTTCGGTCAGGCCGAACTTTGGATACCCACCACCTCGGGTATATATGTAAACCGAACGAACATTGAGTGGTATAATAAATACAAGTAATTCTTCACTTTTGTAAAACAAAATATTGGTGTTTTTGGAAGCTATATACAAATAAAGACCCATCTGAAGCATATATGATACGAGTGTCGAAAAGCCTAGCATAAGTCACTGTGTCAAATTTTAGCGAAATCGGATTATAAATGCGCCTTTTATGGATTTAAGACTTTAAAGCGGGAGATCGGTCTATATGGCAATGGCGATGGCTATATCCAAATGTGAACCGATCTGGGCCAAAATCCAAAAAGATGTAAAAGGGCCCAACACACAACCCACTTTCCTAAATTTCGGCGAAATCAGACAATAAATGCGCCTTTTATGGGCCCAAGACCTTAAATCGAGACATCGGTTTATATTGCAACTATATCTAAATATGGACCGATTTGAGCCAAATTGAAGAGGGTCAAGTGGCCTAACGCAACTCACTGTCCCAAATTTCAGCAAAATCGGACGATAAATGTGGCTTTTATGGGTCTAAAACCTTAAATCGGAGGATCGGTCTATATGGGGGCTATAGCAAGATATATATTAGGGGCAAAAAAATAATCTGTCCAAAGTTTCAGGCCAATATCTCTATTTTTAAAGATTGTAGCGTGATTTCAACAGACAGACGGACGGATCGTATTAGATTTTTACGACGATCAAGAATATATATATACTTTATAGGGTCGGATATTGACATTTCGGTGTGTTGCAAAAGGAATGACAAAATGAATATACCCCTCGGTGGTGGGTATAATTAACGAACCTATAGGCCAATAAGTCAATCAGACTGAACATTATATATGATAAAGGCAGTAATAAAGAGCCACAGTGGCCCAGAAGTTAGCATGTCCGCCTATGACGCCGAACGCCTGGGTTCAAATCCCGGCGTGAACATCAGAAAATTTGTCATCGGCGGTTATCTAATGCCTTACTAATGCTGGCTTCATTTGTAAGGTATCCTCCCATGTTAAAACTTCTCTATCAGGCTAAAATACTGTGCATGGCGATTAAATCAGCAAACATTGCAAACAACGTTATATTGAAAATTCTGGGGGCGGGGATTCTAAAACTTTTCTGGGGTGCTAAGCCTACCCTCCACAGGCCTTTCTATGGTTATGATGGCTAGGTTAGGTTGGGTTTAAGTGGCAGTCTGCCATCAGACTCACTCATACGTTTTCGTCCATTATGATACCACAGGAACAGAAGAAGGAAGATGCCTTCTACAATAGTTCCTACCGTTGAACCCTCCGGATCGCTTTAACAAGCTCAACAATTTGCAAATGTTCACATCCTGCAAATCAGTCAGGTTCTCAAAGAAATGAGAACCTAAAGTGGAACTTCTTCTTCGATGTCCTCACAGCTTTTGCAAAAGTAGTTACTGGCAACCTTCAGTCTCTCAGCATGTTTCCGATTAGACAGTGACCTGTCATGACGGACACAATGACTGAGACGTCTGTTCCTGCCAGGAACAGTTGATAGTTGGTACCAACTAGTAAAAATTATAATGAGAAAGTAAAAACATCCTAAATTCGGCCGGGCCGAATCTTGGGAACCCACCACCATGGATTCTGCTAAAACTTTTTACCAAATCTACATTAGGTCATAAACGAATTCGAACCATACTTTGCACAATTGTTGGGAATCGTAACAGAACACTACGCGCAATTTCAGCTCAATCGGACATTAATTGCGGCTTTTAGGGCTCAAGAAGTCAAATCAGGAGATCGGTTTAGATAGAAGCTATATCCAAATCTGAACCGATATGGCCCATATGCAATCCCTACATCAATAAGAAGTATTTGTGCAAAATTTCAAGCCTCAAGCTTTACGCGTTCGACCACTATCGTGATTTCCACAGACGGACGGACATGGTAAGATCCACATAAAATATCAAGACGATCAAGAATATATATACTTTGTGGGGAATGAACTGCACTCATTGATATGTGAGAAGTTTGCCCCTGTTCCTTAGTGAAATGTTCGTGGGCAAAATTTGCAATTTTACCATACGACAATATCCAAGAAAGAAAGGCTGTTTTGTGTGCTTAAATAGCAGCATATACTTACCAGGTGTGAAACCACTATGCGCATCATCATGCTCAAAAAAGAAACGATCGGATACACGGGTCGTCAGAAATTGGCTCGTCATAATACATTGAAAGGTTGGTCCAAATATAGCTTCGGGGCTATGTCCCTCCAAGGAACCACCAACGTTTAAGTCCACATCATCTGGCGAAGCATAGAATTTTTGCATTAAAGAAATTTTCTAAAAAAAAATGAAATAAAAAGAAACCAATTTTAAAAAGGTGTTCGACAAAATCTTACATTGTTATATGTACCTCTTGGGAAATTTCAGTTGCAAAGTCGGACCATTTGTATGCCCTAGGTAAACCACAATATTCCCTATAATCATTGTAACTGGCCAGACCGAAATCTCGACCACGCTGAATATCTATAGCCTTCAGATCCATGCCAAACTCATGCAAAACATTTCGACCTAAATAATATTTTATCTTTTTTAGGAAAAATTGAGCCTCTATGAAGCACATGGCCTAGTACGTAGAGTTATTGCGCCTTACCTCCTTATCCATATTATCATCGGCTCGTTTTTGCAGCTGGGTTATTAAACCTCTTACCAAAGCATCAAAATTGCCGTCCATCTGCACCATATCCAGTATGCCTTGGCGCTGGAAATAATTGCTCAACCGCAGCGTCTTGTTATGTAAGCGGTCGGATGAAACTAACCTTGATGAAGAAATTGTTGAATACATTTAATAACACATCTTGAACATACAATACATAAATGCGTCCTCTGACTTTCGGGGTCAAACTTACGAAAACCATCCCGGAATTTGATTGTGCGCATATCGGAAGGCAGCTCCTGCATTTTCTGCAAGTGCTGCAGGGTCAGAGCTTTCGTCATAGTCATTCACATGATCACGAGGCTCAACATCATAGATTAAACCGCTTGAATAGCTGTGCATGCCACCCAAAAGCAGAGGCAACCAGTCGTAATAGGAAATTTTCTGGTACTGGGCTATATTGATTTTTCGTGCGAGTTGAAAGAGTTTCTCGTCCGTATATAGAGGATTTAACTGGGCCAATTCGGTAGCCAGGCGATTGTGTTCTCTCACCAAAATGGTGTGAATGACGGCAATAGTGGGTGTAAACTGATTCCGTTTGTCGGGAATGTCATAGCAATGGTCAACCTTCGACCGACATTCCCCATTAACATTGGGTGTTATGGGTAAGAATTGCTGATGATTGTACCAAACTGTTTTCAACAGTCCCCCTTGATATGTGCGAGTTTTTAGACTGTACTCCAGAGAATTGCCGTACAGAGATGATAAATCCATGTATGGTGTAGTTTTTGAGATTTTTTCGGCATATGGCAAATCACTTTTGGGACAGGAAATATCGGCATCACTTAAGCCACGTGCAAAGCTCATGCAGGTCTTACCCGTTGACAATGTAATGGGACCCTGGGCATGTAATGGTATGGAATAGCAAAGCTTGTGGTTGGGATTTTCGCAGCAGTCACCTATAAAAAGACGATTGGATTTAGGCTATAAAAATTTTTCTTCTCAAAATAAAATGTCGGGCCTTGAAGTCTAACACCGGTTGGTTAAAGTAGGTTTATTTGACAGTAAACATACATTAAAATATAGCTATAAAGAAGGTTTATAGTACTCCCAAATAAACCTGAGTTATGATATAAAAACTGAATTCACTAACGCCGAAATATTTACAACGGCTGAAAAATGTCGAAGAAAAACGAACAAAGCTTCTAAATGTTTGTTTAAATAAAAAGTAACAGTTGAGTAGAGCGAAAATGTTTCCATTTCGCTCCTCACATATATCTACATCACGGAAAAGGATTACATATTACGCATACATTTTAAAACCTTTCAGTTCAAAACCGACTCCAAAGACCCAACAGCTGCGGTGGTGGCGTAAGACCGTAGCATGTTGTCCGCCACTCTTATAGATGTGGGTGCCTTGGCACCTGTAGTTGAGAGCAATGCTTCAAGCGTTCAACCAGTCGGCAGACTAACGAATGAGGAGGAGACGGATAACCCAGAGGGACGCGAAGTTCGTCCTCAGTCTTAAGAAAAGTTGATGATTCCGATGAAGTCATCGCAGCCGAATCGAGAGATGAAGTCAGCTGGATGACGGCAGTAGTGAGCTAATTTCACAAGAAGACCGAAAAAGCAATCCGTACACGACGGAAGAGACAGAGGAGTATCCACCGACAGCACAATCGGGCGAAAGTGCAAGATGCTGGTAAAAAAAAAATTGACATTCCAACCACTTCTACGGAAGCTAGAAAGAGAGTTAGCTCTCCCGAAGAGCATAATAGTGCTAAAACGTTTTCAATAACTCTGAGAAAACCAAGTCAACCCCTCCTCAATGGAGACTCCACAAAGTCGGAACAGGAACGAAGGAAGCGCGCACGGACACTGAGTCTTCATGGAGGACTGTGACTTCCAAAGGGACCCCAAAGCCATCACGGAAGTGGAAGATAGTCGCTGAAAAAGGCAAGGAGCCGCCCTCTTGCTTGAGCACAGAAGAGACGAGCTTTCGTATGCAGTCATCGATATCAACAGTGATTCCGGTAGGATTTCACCAGACCATCGGTCCCAAGGAGACAATCTGGTTAACAAGCGTATTATGGAACATGTGTTGAACTCTAAGAAGGGTCCACACATACAATAAATGAGCTGCGAGTGTAGAGGTCACATTTTGATGCTGCGTCAAAAACCGCGTTGGAACTATCCACACTCTCTGGGAGGGATCAATTCTCGACCTGTTGTGAAAGACGGCGACGGTCTTCACCATAGGATGGGACAGGAAACTTGTGACGGAAAGCATTATGAAAGTCGAATAAGTTTGGTCATGTTGAAAAGAGTGTGCGGGTACTAATCCGCCCCATGCTACTATGGACATACATCTTAGCGAGTAATCAACTTTTTGTGTGGTCTAAATACTAAAAAGTAACCTCGGTACTTAGGTGGAGACACAATATCAGACATGAACCAACTTAGGGGAGTGGTATTGAAAACAATTAAGGATTTTGTAAGTAGCACGGAATTCCTAAATTAAAAGTTTCTTTTTAGAGGTTACTTTCTAGTTTTTAGAGCGCACAACAAGCCGATTACTGGCTTAGGTGTATGTCCATTGTAGCATGGGGCGGATTAATATCTGCACCCTCTTTTCGATCTAACCTAACCTCGAAAAAGAAATCTAAGTCAAGAATTCCGTGCTACTTACAAAATTCTTGTTTTCCATACCACGTCTCTAAGTAGGATCATATCTGCTATTGTTTCCTCACCTAAGTGCCGGTGTCTGCAAGCAATGACACAAGAAATGCTACGACGTCTCATAATCCTCCCCACATGCCCTACACATGCTATCAATTTACACAAGTGAGCTCGTAGCCCTATGTATCCCCTTATGATACCGAAAGCTATATTGACCTCCTTCTTACTTCCTTTCAGTAATAGCCTTGTCTTCCCACGATCCAGATCTCCCACATGTACACTGATCCCAAGTGTAACATGCATCTTTTACCAAGTCTCGATCTTATATTGCCCATCGTCAGAGCCGCCCATATACATAGTCCGATCACGCATCAGCTCCCGCACCGAAATAGATTTCAGTTTCTGCAGAACAACAAAGAGCTCCGACTGAAAGACGGTACAAACGTCCAGAAGCCTAATTACTCCCTGATTCCAAGAAACTCAATGAAGACTTCTGCCCCATGAAAATTAGGCCCTTTCTTGTATACAGAAGGTTCCGGTAAAGGTGGGGTATATATAATCAATCGTCTCTCTCGGGGCACCCAAAGATCAGCACCGCCGCGATACCCTGTATTTCCACCATCATCCTGAGGAGAGTAGAGTTAAACACAGTCCGCTGCCACAATAAACAATCATAGCTAAGAATCGGCAGAAAAATCGCCGCAAACACTTTGTTGTTGTTGTCACATTTTCATATGTAGGTGGCGATTGTCGTCAAGCTTCCGTAGATAAGCAAGCTCGTTCCGGTCCAAAGGAACGGTGGCCATTGGTCATTTAAAGGCGCCAATAAGTCGCATTTCATATCGAGCATCATAGGCACTCAGCATTTATGCAAGAACCGGTGCCGCCCGGCTTCTCACTGGGACTCTCCCCCCGATACAGCTAATTGTCCGCTACTGTCGTTGCAGCTACTCCGTATGGAACATTCCACTATCGGCAACCTGTGGACGCGCCCGGTATCTCGCAGCTAAGCTTCTCGTGACAGCGATGAACACCACACAGATCGACCTTCAAAGTTCCAGCCTGTGTGACGCTCACAGCTATCCCTTGCCGTAACCACCTTCAGTCTCATTTCAATCAATATTTACCAAATTTCAGAACTAGAGCTCCATCTGTAAAGAAAGTACCAAACGGTACCAAGTGCGGTACTTAACGTATGGTTTTCTCCCGTTACCAGTACTATTTTTTCATTTTTTCTTTTCACCCTCATCATTTTGCACCAGATGTCTTTTGAGTAAAATTTCAAAATTCTGCCTCTATTCATCCGCCCTGTACAAAGTTCATCCATCTCGTACCTTCTTGTCACTTTTTTTAGTACCTTAATGTACAAATTTCTAAAAACTCTTATAGCCCCATAATTTAGTTTGCCATAGTGTACAAAAGGTTCAATATTCAGAGCTCTAGTTCAATTAACAATGAAAGTACCAAATAGTATCAATTGCGGTACTAAACGTTCTTCCGTACTAAGATTTTCCAATTTTTTTTTTTACCAAACCTTATTTTTTTCGAGACGCCTTTTAATTTGAGAACATAGTTCTAGACCTATCCATTAGCGTTAGCAAATATGTACCATTTCGTATTTTTTAGTATCTAAACGTACGAATATCACCAAATCCAGCCTAATCTCGTGCCTACGACCCAAGAACAACATCCGTTTGGGCTGGGCGATGATCAGTCAATCAGTCAGTCACTCAACTTCGGGCGCACCTCTTCCGATTTGCAGACTTCCTAGATCTAGATATTTTAGCAGATCGCAGCAAGCAAATTAGGGATAAAAATAAAACACACTTTCTTTGAATTCAAGGCCATATAATACCTAAGTTTTAAGAATGTAGTGTTCCTTGCCAGGATGTCGATTACTTTATAGGATAGCCTCAACACTGTGTTGAGGTAGAGTACGCCAAAGAGACTTTTATGAAGATTGAGTTGTTAACATCTGCAAACTATATCCAGAAAAATACTGTCTGCTTTTTTTTAAATATTTTTTTTTAAACCATAGCAAATTTTTCAACTTCTAAACGAGAATTGTTACATATTTGCTATTATATGCTTTAATCAAAATTTAGGTTAGTGAAGATCATATCTGGCTTAGGGTTTGTCCGATATAGCCCACCTTCGAACTTAACCTGCCTACGGACAAAGAAAAAACCTGTGCCAACTTTCAGCTCAATATCTTAATTTTATATGATTATATTTATATTTAGTCATGTCCGTCCGTCCCTCTGTCCGTCTGTGAGTCCATGTATTCTTGTAATCAAAGTGCAGGTCGTAATTGTTGTTCAATCATCACGAAATTTTGGACATATCACAGCCCAAGGACGGACGCTATTGATTTTGGTAAAAATCGGTTCAGATTTAGATATAGCTCCCATATATATGTATCGCCCGATTTTTACTTAAATGGCCGTAGTAGCTAAAATTTTCAACCGATCTGCACAAAATTCAGCATTGACAGTTTTGTTATTGATCTTAACATATCTTCGAAATTTTATAAAAATCGGTTCAGATTTATATATAGCTCCCATATATATGTATAGCTCGATTTGCACTTAATGGCCGTAGTAGCTACAATTTTCAACCGACATGCACAAAATTTAGCAAGGACAGCTTTGTTTCAAATTTGGATGTAGCACCCATGCATATTTATCGCCGAAAGTACTCTTATATGGCCGTAGTAACAACAATTTTCAATCAATCTGTTTGAAAGCAGGTTCAGATTTAGATATAGCTCTCATATACATATATATTTATATACTGCCCTTATTTGTAATTGTAGGGTAGGTGTAGAGTATTATATAGTCGGCTCCATCCGACTTTTGCCTTTCCTTACTGGTTTAAAGTAAATTTTTTGAACTTTGGAAGGAAACCATAGAACATTTTATAGCCACCACCATTGGGTAGGGGTATACTAATCTAGTCATTCCGTTTGTAACACCTCGATATATTGATCTAGGACCTCATGAAGTATATGTATTCCTGATCGTCTTGACATTTTGGGTCTATCTAGCCATGTCCGTTCGTCCGTCCGTCTGCCGAAATCACGACAGTTTTCGAACGCGTAAAGCTAGCAACTTAAAATTTTGAACAGATACTCAATATTGGTGTAGGTCGTTGGATATTGCAAATGGGCCGTATCGGTTCAGATTCGGACATAGCTTCCTTATAAACCGATCTCCCGATTGGACTTCTTGAGCCCCTGGAAGCCGCAATTTTTGTCCGATTAGTCTTAAATTTAGAATGCATTGTTTTGTTATGTTTTCAACAACTGTGCCAAGTACGGTCCAAATCGGTCTATAACCTGATCCCTTACAAGCCGCAATTTTTGTCCGATTAGTCTTAAATTAAGAATGCATTGTTTTGTTATGTATTTCAACAACTGTACCAAGTACGCTCCGAATCGGTGTATAACCTGATATAGCTTCAATATAAACCGATCTACCGAGTTTACTTCCTGAGTCCTTACAAGCCGCAATTTTTCTCCGATTCGGCTGAAATTTTGCATGCGGTGTTCTGTTACGACTTCCAACAACTGTGCCAAATACGGTCCAAATCAGTCTATAACCTGATATATCCCTATGTAAACCGGTCGATCATCCTTGTTCGGTTCCTAGAAGCTTTAATTTTTGCTGGTTTGACAGAAGTTTGGTATGTAGAATAAAATTATGCCCTTCAACTAAATTGTGTAAATTTTTAGAAGAATTCATGGTGGTGGGTTCCCAAGATTCGGCCCGGCATAAACACGTTGTATAATAAATTTTTTGAATCTTGGAAGGAAACCATAGAGAATTGTTAAATGTTTGCTGTTTTAACTGTCTTTAACTGCTTTTATCAAAATTTAGGTCAATTTAGATCATATCTGGCATGGGGTTTGAAGGGTCTAACACAAATAACTTCCTCATGTTACAGCGAAACTCTACTCGACTAATAGTGCCGTTGCTAGGATATCGGTCAATAGCAGGCTTTTCACATCTCCTTTATGAGTCTCAATTACTCTTCAAAATAATGTTCGTTAAGATACACATATATTTTTCACTTACCCAAACGTGCGTGACTCATAAAATCACTTATGTCGTGGGCCACAAATTGACCCCACTGCATTGTTAGCACTGTTCGGAAGCTATCCAAATAGGTTTCATCACCATAAAGAGATAACGATAGAAGGTGAGCGTTTGGCAGTGCTTCGCCAGATGATGATTTAGGAGGTAGGTATTTGCCATCACTGTATTTCGGATTTAAAATTCTGGAATATCTCGAATTTGCCATACCATAGCCCGGATAAGCCAGATTATTACATGAACCATCGAAGCTCCGATAGGCCAGGGTTTCATTTGCACATGTCTTCGGTGGAAAAGCACATTCCAATCTTACACTTCTCTGAATGAAACTGTTAAGAGTCAACTCATCGTATCGATTATCGTCAGATGGTCTATAATTTTGGCCATTTTCAGGCAGTAAGTTTTGTGTGTGAAAGAGATCTTCCCCTGGCTTTGGCTTTATCAAATTTCGGCTATTTTCCAATTTGTCTAGGTATGGTCTGAGTTCGCCGCCAGCTTCATCTTCACTGATAGCATTTGTTGCCAACGCATGCAGTTCCCCTCCAGAGAATGGGCTGTGAGTGCATTAAATGTGGTTTAAATTTCAATTTCAATTTCGTATTAAGTGCTTACTTACCATCTTTGCTGATAGCTTAACTTTATTATAACTAACAACAATAAACAATTTGCTGGCCAATGCATAGTTTCAAGTTTACGCTCAATGTAAGACGAATGAAGACAATAATGCCGTTATCAGCAACCCACTCTTGTATTTTATATAGACTTTTGATCGTTTTGTCTTACCCTTCGTGTGCTTACAGTCCATAGTAGCTCAGTCTAAGATTCTACGGGAATAGTACTTACAGATCACGTTTTAAAATGTATGCGGAAAACAAGTTAATGGCTGGCGCATTTCTGGGAACCTTCAAAGAGTTCATAAGATTTGCACTGTTTTTTCTATAGAATATCTGTTTTGCAAACTTTTGTCATACACTAGTCGACTTGAAGTTCGCCGGCCGTATTTAAAAAACTTCCTGAAGCCTTAAAAAAGAGTTTATTTGAAAGTTCTATAATGGAAATCTGTCAAATAAACCTATTTCAAGGCTACATTAAGTTTTGTGAATACCAGTGTAAATTTCAACCACATGAAAAAATAATATAAAATCGGAATTATTAAACGAATAAAATCAGAGGAAAATTAATTTTAAACAATTTCTTCTTGTTAGGTATTTATTAATTTAAACATAACTTCTAACTAAACTAAATTTTCCCATGAACATTTCATTAAGGAATACTTCTGTCCTATTAATGACCCCAGTACGATTAATGTTTAAGCTGAATGATAAGGGGCCTCCTTTTTATTGCCGAGTCCAGGGAAAAACCACCGCTGAAAATATTTCCGATGTTCAACGTCATAGGCGGACATGCTAACCTCCGCGCCGTGATCCATTCTTTGAGAATTCTTAGGTTTAAGAAACACACCCTACCATGAAAAAGCACCCCAAAACCATTGTATAGCCTTCATAAGGCCTTTGGAGTATACCTAGGGTCAAGTTGGATGATAACAAATACATACGACGTCTCCAAAGAAGAAACATCAGTCTCAGTGCACTTTAAAGGCTACATAAAGGTGATGAAGGCTACATAAAGTTTTAGGGTGCATTTTCATCGTGTGGTATAGTCTAAACCTAAGAATTCTAATAATGATCCAAAACTTGCCGCTAGGGCCGTAAACCTTGGTTTTTTCTATTTAAAACATAGATTTATTGGTCTCATCGTATTAAAAACCATTAAAAAACTGTCGGAAGATTTCGAGAAAAATGTGGAAGATTTGATGAGTTTTCCAAAATGTATAACAAAATACTTATATATATCTCCCAGGTGTGTGGAGGCCACTGTGGCGCAGAGATTAGCATGTCCACCTACAATGAAAAAATGTTTGTCCTAATCTCAAAGATTCTAGCCAAAGAATAGCAAACTTATTTTGAAGATGATCCATTTTCTAAAGAGGGAACATTCTCTGTGGTGAAGAATATTTCCTTCATATTAAGGATTGTTTTTATTTTAAACTAGCTGGACAGGCCCGCTCCGCTGCGCATTTTTTCACTCTCTTATTTTATCCGAGCCTTATACTGGTACGGTCAGGAAATAAGTCTTGTTTTGGGGTGATGGTACGGCCTTTCAGATATTCGGCCTAATGTGGATATCATATTGGTGCTCTACTCCCAAAAGACCATTCATTTGACCCTTATATTTCTATGGTGAGTGAATATGTCAGGAATGGGGGTGTTTTTGGGTGTGAGGTGGACCTCCATGTATCAGATTCGAGCTCTAGTCTAAAATACCTTTTATATGAGCCTAATATTGTCATTATGGTTTAAATTTCCATTTGGCGGGTTTTGGAGGTGTGGTGGCTGCCCTAGACATCCCACCTTAAATAAGTATACCAAATTTCTGTTTTTGAGTTATTATAAACAAACTAAATTTCGCGTAAATAGACCCACCCATCTCCGACTCTGGTGTTTGTGAAAATAGGTTGAATAGGGAGGGTCCGCCCATTAAAGTTTGTTAGATCTATTTAATTCTCTTGGTTTTGTTGGTGGATTGAAGTTGTCAAACCCTTTGGCCCGAAAACCACATTTGAGCTCCATATTACCTTGAGCCTTGAGTTTAGAGGGCGGACCCTAAAATAATATCAGCATCTAGAGCACGATTTTGTTTGAGCCCCATAATGTCAAGCATTTTGAAGGTGGCGTTTAAGATATTCAGGGCTTCGGGTGTCGTTCAGATCCACACTAATTTTTTTTTTGTATTGGTTATCTACATTCAAGATCATATTTCGAAGCTACCACTTGGGATACTACATTTTTAATGATCCATAGGTCCTCCTGTATCTATCCCAATTTGAGGGTAAAAAGTGTACTCTCCTACCAAAGACTTTTTATTGCAGTCATATTCTATCCTGATCGGCCTTCATATACAATATTATTTTTAATTCCTTTTTTTGGGTAGGATGGGGGGAGGGCGATTGCGCTCTGAAACATCTTTTCGTTTGTTTTTATTGGGGGGAGAATGTCGAGATCTACATGTCCCGCTGAACTGCAGGACGGCAGGCCGTGAACCAAATACTTGAATCCTTAAACCAACATTAGTTATGAAAGCCCCTCACACCCCGAGGAATACGTTTTTATGTCAGATTTGTACTCCACTTTAAATACCTTTCATTTGATACCCTTATGCCCAAAGCAGTAAAAGAGTCCTGTTGGGTGGTGTTTTTGAGGGTGGGGAACCCCCTCGACACTTAAGGTGAGATTTTTATGCCAAGTTCGTACTCTTCTCTTAAATACCTCTCATTTGATACCCATGTTGCCCAAAGCGGAAAAAGTGTCCTGCTGGATGGTGTTTTTGGGGGTGGGGAACCTCCCGACGCTTAAGGTGACATTTTTATACCAAGTTCGTACTCAACTCTTGAATACCTCTCATTTGATACCCATATTGCCCAAAGCGGTAAAAGTGTCCTGTTGGATGGTGTTTTTGGGGGTGGGGAACCTCCCGACGCTTAAGGTGACATTTTTATACCAAGTTCGTACTCAACTCTTAAATACCTCTCATTTGATACCCATATTGCCCAAAGCAGTAAAAGTTTCCTGCAGGGTGGTGTATTTGGGGAGTGTCGGGGGGCACTTAGTGTGACATTTTTATGACAAGTTCGTATTATGCTCTTAAATACCTTTCATTTGATACCCATATTGTCGCAATCGGTAAACATGTCCACTCGCGTGGATTTTTGGGATGGAGCGTCCCCCAGGTTAATTGACCCCAAAATTGTATACCAATTTCGTTTCTTAGGTAACTATAAGGTGGCATACAAAATTATCAAGTAATAGAAAGTTGGAAAAATGTTGCTCTATGTCCTTAAAATTAAAAGATAAAATGCAATACAGATACAGATTTCTTAAGTATTTCTTACATTTGTAGGCTATTTTCAAATTTTTACCTTTCTAAAAACAATGTTTGCTGTTTTAGCAGAAAATTACCGCTGTCCCATTTTCAGCTAATTTTGTAAGAAATATCTAAAATATGGACTACGAACTGTATAAGCTATACGCCGACATTAACATGGTACACTCAGAAAAATGCTTTTAGTAAATAGGAGTCAATTACGTAATACTCGTTAGTTCATGATATTTATCCACATTAGTTAAAAATTCCTAAAGAGTGAGAACATAAACGCAGCACGAATAAAACAAACTACTGCGTAGAGCGTCTGCTTTGTAAACAAAAGGTTCTTGGTTCAATACTCGGCTGGGACAAAAGGTAAAGTTTTATTTAATTATACCCTCCACCATAGGATGGGGGTATACTAATTTCGTCATTCTGTTGGCAACATTTGAAATATGCGTCTGAGACCCCATAAAGAATATATATGCTTGATCGTCATGTCATTTAAAGTTGAACTGGCCATGTCCGTCCGTCTGTCTGTCGAAAGTACAATTTCGAAGGAGTAAAGCTAGGCGCTTGAAATTTTGCACAAATACTTTTTATTAGTGTAGGTCGTTTGGGATTGTAAATGGGCCAAATTGGTCCATATTTTGATATAGCTGCCATACAAACCGATCTTGGGTCTTGACTTCTTGAGCCTCTAGAGGGCGCAAATCTCGTTCGATTTGACTGAAATTTTGCACGTAGTATTTTGGTGTCACTTCCAATAACCGTGCTAAGTATGGTTTAAAACGGTCCATGTTTTGATATAAAGGGTGATTTTTTTGAGGTTAGGATTTTCATGCATTAGTATTTGACAGATCACGTGGGATTTCAGACATGGTGTCAAAGAGAAAGATGCTCAGTATGCTTTGACATTTCATCATGAATAGACTTACTAACGAGCAACGCTTGCAAATCATTGAATTTTATTACCAAAATCAGTGTTCGGTTCGATACCACGAATACATCCCTCATATCTGCCATTAAACCAATCTAGGGTATTGACTTCGTGAGCCTCTAGAGGGCGCAATTCTCGTCTGATTTGGCTGAAATTTTGCAGGTTGTGTTTTGGCATCACTTTTAACAACTGCATAAGGTATAATTCAAATCTGTTAATAGTCTGGTATAGCTTTCATATAAATCGATCTGGGATCTTGACTTCTTGAGCCTCTTCGGGCGCAATTCTTATCCGATTTGGAAGAAATTTTGTACAACGACTTCTCTCATGACCTTCAACATTCTAATATGGTCTGAATCGATTTATAGCTTGACACAGCTCCCATATAAACCAATCTCCCGATTTTGCTTCTTGAGCCCCTACAAGGCGTAATTCTTATCTGAATAAACTGAAATATTACACAATGACTTCTACAATGTTTAGCATTCATTTATGGTCCGAATCGGACTATAACACGATATAGCTCTAATAGCATAACAGTTCTAATTCAATATTCTTTGTTTGCGTAAAACAAGATACCGCGCATAGAACTCGACAAATGCAATCCATGGTGGAGGGTATATAAGATTCGATACGGCCGAATGTTTCATGTTTCAAATTAAATTTGTATTACTGAGCAATTGATAGCAAGGGATTTGAGACAGGCGGAAATAAATGGGTTTAGTAATTAAGATATGTCCAATTGGATGCTTCGGAATGTTTGGAAAAAGTGATTTTTTTCAATAATTTTATCTTTTATTTTCAATGCTCTTTAGTTCATATATTACCTGTGGGAAGTTGAAAGTGGACTAATACTATGTATAAACAATTTCGTAGCTATAAAGAAATTATTGAACTCGCAACGAGCATGTTATTCTTTAGCGCCATAGGAAGTTCAATATGTACCAACTTTAGTTCATACTAAATAGTGTTGAGGTTCAAAATTTTTTGAGTTTATTATGTCCCCAAAATTAACAGATAAAATGCAATATATACATTTTTGAAGTATTTCTCACATTTACAGGCTATTTTCAAATTTTTACCTTATGAAAACAGCAGAAAATGTTTGCAGTTTTAGCATAAAATTACTTCTGTCCCATTTTCAGCTCACTTTCTGTTCTGTGACAGCAAACAGTTTTTGCTATTTTTTACACCCTTCTCTTAGGGTGTAAGAAATGGTAAAGCGTAACTAAACTTGTTTTCATTGGTTCTTTATTTTGTTGTCTAGTGTTATAGTTGCAAAAAAAACTGATTTAAAGATATTTTAAATGGCGATATACAAAACTTTACGACTGTGTTATATTATCGCTTTGTTATAAAGATGTCTTTGTCATTTTAAATACGAGAAAATTTTTTATAGTTTCAAAGCGCCATGTTGTCTAGTTTGTTAGCATTCAAAAGTAAACTACTCATATTTTATAAACGTAAATTTTAAAAAAAAAAATTGTTTTTCCAAAATCTCATTTTCGGAGTTTTGTAAAAAATTTTGCCATTTTCTACACTAAGAGAAATTGATTTATTATTATAATCAAACAATGCCTGCTGATAAAAATTTGAATTTATTATCTTGTTTTTTTTTTTTTTAATTATTTAATTACTAAATGTAAAGGGTGATTTTTTTGAGGTTAGGATTTTCATGCATTAGTATTTGACAGATCACGTGGGATTTCAGACATGGTGTCAAAGAGAAAGATGCTCAGTATGCTTTGACATTTCATCATGAATAGACTTACTAACGAGCAACGCTTGCAAATCATTGAATTTTATTACCAAAATCAGTGTTCGGTTCGAAATGTGTTCAAATTTTGACAAATTTTGTTCAGCGATGAGGCTCATTTCTGGTTGAATGGCTACGTAAATAAGCAAAATTGCCGCATTTGGAGTGAAGAGCAACCAGAAGCCGTTCAAGAACTGCCCATGCATCCCGAAAAATGCACTGTTTGGTGTGGTTTGTACGCTGGTGGAATCATTGGACCGTATTTTTTCAAAGATGCTGTTGGACGCAACGTTACGGTGAATGAACACATTTCGAACCGAACACTGATTTTGGTAATAAAATTCAATGATTTGCAAGCGTTGCTCGTTAGTAAGTCTATTCATGATGAAATGTCAAAGCATACTGAGCATCTTTCTCTTTGACACCATGTCTGAAATCCCACGTGATCTGTCAAATACTAATGCATGAAAATCCTAACCTCAAAAAAATCACCCTTTATGTCAATGCATTTTTAATGTATTTGTATATATCTTTTTGGAAATGTTAAATATACACCCAACGATATTTGTTACACAATATGGCAAACAAAATTGTTAATGTATACAAAAGTTTCTTCAGCTCAAAAATGAGAACTGATTTAGCAAACATCATTTTTATCAGAAAACATTTTACTCTACGACATTGCAAATTTTCTCATGTATGTTCCATTAAGGAGTACCAGGAATACATCCCTCATATCAATGAACGCTATCCGATCCAAGTTTAAGCTTAATGATAAAGGACGCGTGCCGCAGAAAGCGTGCCGCAGAGCGACACCCAGTGTGTTCAGATTAGGGTAAATTACCCCAAACAGGGGATTTTTTTTCAAGATTGGGGAAAATTTTTTCTCATTTTAGGTACGAGGATTTTGATGAGGAAAAAGTTAAAATTGGGCAGCATAGATTTAAAAATAATGTTCTTGTTTATACGAATTTTCCTTATGTTTAGTGCTGGCCAATACGAGGGTTGCCTTTATATTTGGGGATTGGACAACCCTGGTGTTGCAATCTGCCAACTGACAGCTCTCTCGTAAAGCTTGATATTTTTGTGGTTATAAGTATTCAAAACGTTTTGACGCTTTTTGTGTTGTTTACAGTAACTTAAAAAAATCATCTCACCCAAAAAATGAAATTAAATCGTGAACATCGCAGTATAAACTATGATCGGATACCTGAGACGACACTTGAGGTCGAGTGCGGTGTAATGCTACCAGTAGCACAGTATTGGATTGGCGGAACCCTAGTATTGCCATCTGGAAGACAATGTTACACGGATGGATCAAAGCTAGAGAACAGAGTGGGCCTAGGGGTCTACACTGAGAACCCAGGAATTGAGATCTTTTTTAGACTGCCTGACCATAAAACGGTCCTGCAGGTCGAGATCCGATCACGGAATGTGCGAAGTGGTGTGGTGCTAACGCGAGGACGTTGAGTGTGAACTTCGTTATGGACAGTAAACTGGTCATAAGGCCAATAACAACCAGGACGGTATAATCACGAACAGTTTTAAAGTGTAGGAAGGAGAATAACGCTTTTTCTAAAAATGCCACGATCCGCATCGTTTGGGTGCCGGGCCATAGCGAAGTAAGAGGGAATGAAATAGTAGACGACTTGGCAGTGAAGGCCAAAGGTCTGCCGTCAACAAACTTGGTTTACCCAAAACCTTTCGGCGTGGGCTTCGAAGGCGCACGTAACGCCTGGAACAGCGAAACGGTCGGAAGAACGAAAAAATCCTATGGGGATTTTCGAAGTGTAGCCTATTACTGAAGAGAAGCAAACAGGAGGTCGAAGCGAAGCGAAGCTTTTGGTATCATAACAGAACACATAGGACTACGAGCTCCATTTTGTAAAATCGGTGCGGCAAGTGATAGCATGTGTAGGGCAAACGGGGGAGATGATGAGACGTTGGAGCATTACCAATGTCATTGTCTGGCTTTCGCGGCTAAAAGACACCGGCACTTAGGTGGGGACACAATACCAGACTTGAACCAACTAAGGGGCGTGGTATGGAAAACAATAAGGGATTTTGTAAGCAGCACGGAATTCCAGACATACATTTTCTTTTTAGAGGTTACTTTTTAGAGCGCACAAAAAGCCGATTATTGGCTTAGTTGTATGTCAATAGTGGCATGGGTCGGATTAATATCCGCATTCTCTTTTCAACTGATATTGCTGTACTATCAAAACCGTATGCCCATAAGGGCAATATAGCCCTTATGGCCATACCAAACGTGGAATGATCACGTTTGGTATCAATTTTCTCTGGGTGTATGTGGCTACAACAAAATCAAATTTATTTGAGTGTAATTAAATAAAAAAAAAACTTTGTACGTTTTAAAGAATTCTTAATTTAGATGTACCATGAGCATCAAATTAGAGTCAACACCCATTGAACTGTAAGATTGTGGTAGACATGGACATATTTACCTATTATACTTAGGCAAATGTGTATTTAATAATATTCTTGCAAACTTATAATATAAAAATAAAATAAATAATGTAATAGTAAAAACTGCTTTAGGACGTACAAGAATTGTACATAGGACGTACATTCTTGCAAAAATCCTAACAAAACCAAAAATTGCACATGTGTTGACACACTTTTGACACTCATTGTAGATTTCGGAAGCTTTGTAAAGTGTAATTAAGCACGAGACTTGGCTTAATTGTGCTATGCAAATACCGATCATAGGGCCATTTGTAAAGTCAAGAACAAATCTTAGCCATTGCCGTTCTTTTCCGCATGAACGTATGTGTAAAACGTGATGTTTGTAAAATGGTTTAATGCAGCTTCAAAAGAATTGGGTGGCAAAAGATAGCACAGCAAAAATGCATTGCTGTGCAATTAAAAATTGGACTATATAAGATATGTATACAGCTGTTTTAGGTATCATTTCCAATTCCCCGCTGTGGTTGGATATCGGCCAAATCATGCGCTGTCTAATAGGTTATACTTTGTTTTTGACAATTTTGAAATTGAGTCAATCGGGATGGTAAGTTGTAACTTGGCAATTGATAGGAATCCACAAGAAAATTAATGCTATTTTATCCTTCCATAGCCCTTATTCCGATATGATGGCTGCTGCAAGCACAAGTGCAGCTAGTGGGGCAGTTGCATCTAGCGGAAATGGCGGATATCCCATGCCAATGATGGATTCCGTTTACGGCCCACATCCCGAAGGCTATGATGGTGACCACGGTTATCCTCATCATGGCGATGAATATTCCGATCACTCCAGAAATAGCATTTTCCGTTCTTTTGAGGGAACAGCTAAAATGGAATGTGCTGTTCCTCCCATGACTTGTGGCAATGACTCGTCCCTAATTTATTATCGTTCCTTCGATGGCTCCTGCAACAATCTGGCCCATCCCGGTTACGGTATGGCAAATTCCAGATATGGCCGTCTTTTGAAACCACGTTATGGTGATGGCAAATACACCCCCACCAAATCTGTTACCGGAGCTGCTTTGCCCAATGCCCGCGTTCTTTCGTTGTCTTTGTTTGGTGAGATGACCCGTCCCGATTATGGTCGCACCATGATGACAATGCAATGGGGTCAACTTGTTGGTCACGACATGGGTCAATTAATGCAGCCCGATCAGGGTAAGTTGAAAACAGGATATGCTAACTTTTGTAACATTTGAACATTGAACATTTCTACCATCGCGGAAAATTTATTTGCCACTCTATAAAGTATATATGTATAAATGTGAGAGTGGTCAAATTCTTAGACGGTTTAGCGGCGTCTAAATGTTTGTCTATATGTCTGTCTGCTTGTTGTAAATAACGAGAGCGGCTAAATCATTCAGGAGCTATGGGCAGCGGAACGACATTCATTCGGTAGCTGCTCACTACTTCCACTACCATATTGTCGTAGAAGATTAGCATCAGTTGCTGTGTCTACGAACAGAAATGATCTTTATCTACAAGTGAAGAGAGAGAGAGAGAGGGGGGCAAGATCGACCTTGGACCTTGGACTCGGCTATAAAAAAGGTCCATTATCGTTGAGTTTAAACTTGAATCGGAATCAGGCGGCCACCGGCACTTGGAAATTACTGAAATTAGATACCAAATTCGTTCTTTATTCCCAACGAAAATGAAGTTCACTTAAGGGGGTGCTTTAGGGCGCAACCCCAAAACACTTGGTTCCAAAATTGGATATCAAACTCGTTTACTACTCTCAAATACCTTTCATTTGAGTCCCATATTGTCATAATGGATCAAATAACCCATTTGACATATCTTAAGGAGGAAAAGCGCCACCTAGACTTGAACGCAAATTTTAATGTAATATTCGTAATCTACTCCCTAATACCTATCGTTTGAGTCCCATATAGCCATGGTCGGCTAATATGCCCATTTGGGGGTATTTGGGGGTGGGCGACTTCCCATTACTTGGACCTAATTTTTTATGTCATATTTGTAATCTACTGTCGAATACTTTTCATTTGAGGCCCACATTGATGTGAACGTCCAATATGTCTGTTTGGGGGAATTTTGGGGTTGGGGCGGCCCGAAGAGTACTTAGACCCAAATTTTAATATCATATTTGTTTTCTACTTGCCAATACCTTTCATTTGATGTCCATATTGTCATGATACGTCCACTTTTGATTTTGGGTGGTGTTTTTGGATAATGTGGGAGGGTACGCCCCCTTCCGAAATCAACAAATTATAAAGCCCATTTTTCCTTCCTGACCATGTTTGCAATCTATTCCTGCGTACGTTGCATTGTCATGATCGTCTAAAAACCCTATTTTAGGGGGTATTGGGGTTGGGGCGGACCTCCAGTTACTTGGATCCAATTTTTAATATGAAATTCGTATTCTACTCCTGAATACATTTCATTTGAGTCCCATATTGTCCCGATCTGTTGACTTTTATTTTTGGGTAGTACTTTTGGGGTAGGGGGGAATGTCCACCCCCTTCCGATATCAAAAAATTATAAAGCCTATGTTTCCCTCCAGACCAACCTACACAATCTGTGAAAATTTCAAGGTAATCAGCCGTTTTTGAGTCTATACGGAACAAACCGATAAACGAACACAAATTGAATTTTATTGGGTTGCCCAAGAAGTAATTGCGGATTTTTTAAAAGAAAGTAAATGAATTTTTAATAAAACTTAGAATGAACTGTAATCAAATATACTTTTTTACACTTTTTTTCTAAAGCAAGCTAAAAGTAACAGCTGATAACTGACCGAAGAAAAAATGCAATTACAGAGTCACAAGCTGTGAAAAAATTTGTCAACGCCGACTATATGAAAAATCCGCAATTACTTTTTGGGCAACCCAATATATAAATGTATTAAGTGCTCCTAAAGTATAAACAACATTTTGTCTCTTGCGAAATTGGAACAAAACTGCTATTTATATTATTTTTTTTATTGTTTCTCTTCCCCAGATGACTGCTGTGAAAATCCCGATAGCAAATTCTGCTATAACATTCCATTGCACGTCTATGGCCCCATTACCTTAGGTACAGGTAAAACTTGTCAGAGTTTTACGCGTGCTGTAAGTGATGTGGATATCTCTTGCCCCTACAGCACCTTGGGCTATGCCGAAAAACTCTCCCGACAGACCTCATTCTTGGACATGGGATCCATGTACGGCAATTCTCTAGAGCAAAGCATTAAAGTGCGCTCATATCAAGGTGGTCTCTTGAAAACCGTTTGGAATGGTAATCAAGAATTATGTCCAGTCATAACCAACGAGCAAGGAGAATGCTCAAATGAAGTGGGAAGTTGCTTTGCCGTTCCAGATGCCCGTAATCAATTCACTCCTTCAGCTATTGCCGCACACACTCTGTTTGTTCGTGAACACAATCGTTTGGCCAAAATTTTGGCTAAATTGAATCCCCACTTCTCGGATGAGAAACTCTTCCAAGTTGCTAGAAAAATCAACGTTGCCCAATACCAGAAAATCTCCTATTACGAATGGTTGCCACTGCTTTTGGGTTCCTCCCATTGCTACGAAAATCACCTGACCCACAATGTAGGATCATACGATTATGTGAATGACTATAACGAAAACTGGCATCCTGCTACATATGCTGATTCTGCCATAGGCGCTCTACGTTACGGACACACCACTGTGCCCGGTTGGTTCACGTAAGTTTGATGAACATATTTATTTTTAATGAAAGTTATGAAATATTAAAGCTGCTGATTTTGAATTTTTTGCCCAAAAGGGACATCCGCTTTTAAAAAAATAACAAAAATAAACTTTCAGCAGACATTATTTACCACGCTTAGTTCCAACATTTTGTTTTACATTTTTTCACCTTTTTCACTTCCTATTTATAGACTGTTCGCTGCTGATCGTTACCACAATCAATCCCTGCGTCTTTCAGACTACTTCCAAAGAGAAGAAACCGTTCAATTCTTCCAGAATAGTAACTCTTTCGATCCTCTGGTAAGAGGCTTGGTAACACAAATGGAAAAACGTGCCGATGGCAACGTCGATAAGGAAGTGAGTACAATTCGTTTTATTTTAACAAAATTTTCTCAATTTCATATTATCATCTGTAAAAAAAATAGCTTAAACATTACTTGAATCGTCAAAATGTCGATGAATTTGGTGTTGATTTGAAAGCCATTGACATTCAACGTGGACGTGACTTTGGTCTTCCCAGCTACAACGATTACAGAGAATTTTGTGGTCTTCCCCGAGCTTATCATTGGTCTGATTTTGCTCATACTATGGATCCCCAGGTATGTATATACAAACTATTTGTTCTTTTTTTTCAATTTATTAAAAACAACGGCTAAATTCGTAATTGCATCTGTATTCCAGAAAATTGCCTTGCTTCAGAAATTCTACGCTTCCCCCAATGATGTGGATCTGAATGTTGGTGGTGCTTTGGAACATCATGTTGGCGATTCCTTGTTTGGACCCACATTCCAATGCTTGGTTACCAAACAATTCCAAACTGCTCGTAAATCTGATCGTTTCTTCTTTGAGCATAATAACATGAATGCCGGATTTACACCAGGTAAGTGTGATGAACATTAAAATCGTTTTATTTTTTTATTTTTCTAAAATCCCATCTGTGTCGCTTTTTCATTATGCATCTACAGAACAATTGGCCGAAATCCGTAAGGTTACTTTGTCCAGCGTTGTTTGCGCTAATTCTGGCTTAAAACAAATCCAACCAAATGCTTTCCGTTATCCCAACGAAGAGTGAGTATTAAACATTATTTTAAATTACAAAAAAAAAAAACATAACCCACTCATTGTCTTCCGTTTCAGAAATAATTTGGTTTCTTGCCAGTCCATTCCTCAGATGAACCTAAAAGTGTGGCAAGAGCATGGTGGATATTAATCCAAACAACATTTTCATTTATAAAAAACAAGAAACAAATATTTCATCACTTTCACTTGTTATGTTAAAAGAATTTTATACTTTTTTATATCTCTATATATTAAATAATTTTTGTATTTTTTTGTAATAAATAATCTTTCCAATTTATTTTTATTTTATTTTTATTTATTTCCCTATCGAGTTGGGTTGCTTTTTATATTTCTAGTCCATCAATAAAGCGTTGATTTTAATTAAACTTGATTCGAAAACCTAGTTAGACCAGTGCCCGCTAGGCTGCGCCTTCTACAAAATGTGTACTAAAACTTTCTTTGGTATATTTGAAATCTACGTTTCATTAAAGCGTCCGTCCATATTGCATAATACTTGAACGCAAAAAAAAAGATTAGAAAATCTTGGCATCAAACAAATCTGTTTTATTGGGGAAGTACTTTTGGAAACCTCATCTATGGTAAAAGATGTCTCTTTAAATCGAATATTTAAAAAACTGTTTGTGTTGTATAGAAAAAGCCGCTTTGTTACACGGGAAGCTGATTCATTTGATTTTTTATCTCTTGTGTCGCTCTTAATTTTTATATCCTCCACCATAGACTGGGAGTATACTAATTTCGCCATTCTGTTTGTAACTCCTCGAAATACTCGTCTAAGAGCGCATAAATTATATATATTCTTGATCGTCATGACATTTTAAGTCGATCTAGCCATGCCCGAAGGCGAAAGATAGAACACAACAATCTGCTACAAGAACTCCAGGTTCATCGAAATGGGTCACTGGATCCACAAACCCGTCAAAGCAGTTGCGACCCGTTTCATGGCTTTGAAAGCTATGACGAATTCTTTACCAACTCTCTGCAGCCACCGTGTAGTAAATGTTAGCATGACCGCCAATGACGCTAAACGCCTGTGTTCGAATCCTGGTGAAAACATCACAAAAATTTACAATGGTGGTTATGCCCTCCTAATGCAGGCGTCATTTGTGAGGTACTATGTCATGCATAGAAGCCGTGTAAAAACTTCACTCCCGATTTCATTTCTCTCCACAGCTTAAGGTGTTAATACACGACATGTTGTTGTTGTTGTTGTTGTTGTTGTTGTAACCCCATTTGTATGTGGTGGTGGCCACCGTCGTCAAACTCGCGTCCATAGGTTGCGCATAGTGGAATGCTCCATCCGAAGTAACTGTAACTGCAGTCGCGGACAATCAGCGGTATCGAGCGGAGAGTCTCAGTGAGAGGTAGGGTGGCACCGGCTCTTGCACAAATACTGAGTGCCTACGATGCTGGATATGACAAGACGAGTTATTGGCGCCTTTTAATAACCAATGGCCACACTGTTCACCCACAGGAGCTTGACGAGGATCGCCCCGTGTAGTGCGCACAGTCTTCCCGTGCCGGGATTACACGATATGTGTTTTACATATGTTCTGGCACTTTCTGTATCCAGAAAAGTTTTCTATAGTAAGTCAAATACAAATATTGGGTAGCCCAAAAAGTAATTGCGGATTTTTTAAAAGAAAGTAAATGCATTTTTAATAAAACTTAGAATGAACTTTAATCAAATATACTTTTTTTACACTTTTTTTCTAAAGCAAGCTAAAAGTAACAGCTGATAACTGACAGAAGAAAGAATGCAATTACAGAGTCATAAGCTGTGAAAAAATTTGTCAACGTCGACTATATGAAAAATCCGCAATTACTTTTTGGGCGACCCAATAGAACGCGCTTTAATCGGTATGTATTCTCATATGTATTGTATCTTTTTATATACATGTGCCAATATCGAAAGAAATCCATATTTTTTACTAAATCAATTTCGAACCACGGCGTTAACATCAGAAAAATTTTCAGCGATGGTTATCCCCTTACTAATGCTGACTACATTTGTGAGATATTCTGCCTTGTTAAAACTTCTGTACCAAGTGGTGTCACTATGTGGCACGCCGTTCGGACTTCCCATAAAAAGGAGGCCCCTTATCGTTGAGCTTAAAATTTAATCAGACTGCACTCATTAATATGAGAGAATTATTCCTTTTTCCTTAATGGAATATTCAGAGTTGCCATTTTTGAAAATACATATGAGAATATTATCTAATACCACCTTGAGTATTCAACCGATGACGTCGTCCTCTGAGACATATCCGCAAAAACAGCTAAGCGGTCTTCGTAGATCATTCGCTCTTCCCTTTTCTCTGTAAAAATTACATAAATTGTATATTTGAATTTGCATAATTATAATTCTCTCTTAAATGGTAATGGTTAGTCTTTTCTTTCTCCTTATTGGAATATTCAGAGAATTTCTACTCTTCGAAGGTATTACGTATACAAATTCAATTTTCGTATAAAAATGTCCTTTAATTTCAATAAATATTTTAATAACTAACAATATATATTATCATCATATATGTAAAAATGCGGTAAAATTTGTACATTAAAATTCTGTTAAAAATTAATTCGTATTTAATTTTGAAATATTTTAAAAATAATGTCCAAGACCTTTAGCAAATCTTTACCAAACTTGATTTTTGCATTGCTCTCTTCCATGAGACTTGTTAGTGCATCTCGTAGTAGTCGTAGCTGCTTTGCTAATTTCGTTCCTCGGATCATGGCCACAAATTTAGCACCGCCACATATGAGTTTCCATAGAGCAACACATATGGCTAGTTGTTCCTCAACAGAAGACTTGGCGGATAAAGTTTGTGAAACTATCTCGTTTGCAGTGTAGATAAAATCAGTTGAAGTTAATAGGATCGAACGATTGCTATTGAGGAAAGTCACATTTCGTAAAATTCGAAGGCACAAGATACGCGTTTCTCCCTTGCAACGGTTAATCACGGCACACAACGAATTCAAATGATGCACTTGAGCACCTTCTTCATAGCGCGACAGCGTTTCCCAGAATGTTAACCAAGCAATTACAATGTCCGACTTGAGACGTGCTGCTTTGTTGTTGAACGGATACAGACTGTCGAAAATATCCGTAACATGAGCTTTGTTTAAGGCATTTCGGCCTTCCACCGAACTGCAGCAATTTATTAAAACTCTCAGACCAGCTGAAATAACCGCATAACTGTCCGTGCTGGATGTTTTGATCTTTAATGTATCTGCCATCATAAGCTTGGTGGTCAACTGTAGGACGGAATGAGCAAAGGAGCTGTTGTTTATGGTAGAGAAACGTTTACACACTACCAGCGATCGTTCGCAGAAAAATGCTGTGGCTTGCAGAACAGCTAATTTCAGTTCTCCGGAATGTGCCATCCAAGGCCATATTTGTATAATCAGTTTACTGTATTCTATGGCCAAATTATCGTCGGTTATGACCATTGTCGGTGAAGAGTGCCAATTCAGTAGGAAATTAAACAAAAGTTGCATATTCTTGACAACCGCGGATTTCTTGTGTTCTCCATACCGTTTTACATATGTTGTACAAGAGGTTGTTGCAAACTCTTCGAAAAATGTTTTGAAAATATTCACCACTTGTTCGTTTAATTTGAGGTTGCGAGCAGTTTCTTGGGCATTTGGTGAAACTTTTAATATTAACGAGAGCGTTTCCACAACCTGCTGTTGATTTTCACTTGGCAACGTAGTGAATTTACAAACCTTCAAGGGATAAAGGTGTGTGAATAGGCGTATTAATAGAATACATATATGCTCCGATATGCTTGAAGTGGTAGTTGTTTTTGCTGCAAAGGATAAACAATTAAAAAATTAACACAATTTTTTTTCATAAGGCAAACTATTTTGCCTTTCCGTTAACATCAAAAAATTCTAGATGATTTGGCCAGAAATATGTTTAATTGCGGTAGTACAAGAGAAGCTACAATTGCACTAACTGGTCTTTAGAAAAAATTGCCTTGGAGTTCATCTCATATGTAAACACTACCTCCCCATAATGCATTGACCGAAGGTCGGATTTCATGACACCTCGGGTCAGAAAATACCAGACATAAGCGAACATAGAGGCGTGGTATGGAAAAAAATTGGGGATTTTGTAAGTAGCATGGAATTCCGAACATAGGAGGTTCTTTTTTGGAGCGGATAATATCCGCACATTCTTTTTAACCTATCCTAATATATTTGTGTGATCGCTATATGCTATCCATTGGGGTCATATCGTGTGCCGGCGATTCTATTATAATGGCATCAGACGCTCACGAGCTGCAAGAAATTGTAAAAAACTCGCCGCAAAATATTCAGTCGCATTCTTCTTCTATGTACTTCTGTTGTGCTCGCTGGCAGTTGAATGTAAGAGGCGATGGTGTCAAAATTTCGACCACCAACTATCCAAAAATACTAAATCCCGCACCAAACAAACTGGAATGTTGAGGTCCGATCTGTGTGGAGTTAATTGCTGTCACGAGATGCTTAGCTGCGAGATACCGGGCGCGCCCACAGGTGGAATGCCCCATACGGAGTAGGTGCAACGGCAGTCGGGGACAATCAGCGGTATCGAGCGGAGAGTCTCAATGAGAGGTCGGATGGCACCGGCTCTTGCACAAATACTGAGTGCATATGATGCTCGATATGACAAGGAGAGTTATTGGCGCCTTTAAATAATCAATGTCTACCTTTTTTCCGCGGCGATCGGTCCTTTGGACCGGAACGAGCTTGCTCACCTACAGAGCTTGACAAGGATCGCCCCCTCCACTTACAACAACAACAACTACATCTTAAATTGCATAACTTTTCCTCCGCCCACCCATTGCCATTTGTGAGGAGAGTGGATTCCTCTGGTCACTCTCCGGTAGCACTTGGGCAGAAACCTTTTTGACTACATGTAAGACAAGAGAAAGGTGAGTGGTAAACTGTGTAACGTCAGTGCAATGCAAATTTGCCCATGAATATTTGATTAAGAAATAGAGGCATTAAGGAAAGTAGTCCGATTCAAGTTTAAGCTCAATGATAAGGGGCCTACTTTCATTAGTCGAGTCCGAACGGTGTGTCACACTCCTTTGGGATAAAGTTTAACATAGCAAATAACCTCACAAATGTCGTCAACATTAGCAGGGGATAACAACCGCAGAAAAAATTGTTCTGATTTTTTGGCCAGGATTCGAACCCAGGCGTTAAGAGTCATTGGCGGACATGGTATCCTTTACGATACGGTGGCCTCCGCAAGTGAGGTTTCGCCAATTAAACGATTTTCAGTGCAATGAGATCCAGATCCTCTATGAACTGCTATAGGCTGTCTTGTTAGCAAAGATCCTTCTACTGCAATGACATATTTAATTGTTTACTAAGTGGTATATACTCGACTGGTTTACAGCAGCCATTCATTCACGACCTTGCTCACATATAGCAGCTACTACTACAAAGACAATAAATCCACCTAGTAGATAGGCAACTACCGCACAGAGACAAGTTCGATCTCCTTGATCTAAAGTTCGATTTTAAGCGCTGCAAAAGAGATGCTCGAGATCAAGTAGCGAATCAGACAGTTTCAAATAGATTCAATGAGGATACGGCAGGGGCAAACAAATATCGAATGACTTTTTTTAAAGGACATCCCTCGCACATCTGAAGAAGTTAATCTTGTAAGACAATCCAGAGCAAATGCAAATTTGCCCACGAATATTCCATTAAGGAACACGGGCGAACTTCTCACATATTAATTAGTGATGTCCGAATCAAGTTTAAGCACAATGAGTTTATAGCGGAGTTCGAACGGCGTGCCCCAGTGCGACAACTCTTTGGGAAGAAGTTTTTACATGGCATAGTACCTCACAAATGTCGCCAGCATTAGGAGGGGATAATCACCGCTGACATTTTTTTCTGATGTTATCGCCAGGATTCGAACCCAGGTGTTCAGCGTCATAGGCGGACATGCTAAACTGTACGCTATGGTACCTTCCAGACAATTGACGAGGATCGCTACATACAAATGTGGCTAAACAGGAAAAACAATATATCTGTCCAGCCAATCTTCCTCAACTTAAAATCAGATCACTCTTGACTCCACCAAAACTGAAAAGTTAGAAATTATGAATAAAGACAAATAATCACACAACATCAAATGTGTCCTTGAATAAACCCCGATAGTACCGATTTATGGGGGTTAATCCTTAGAGTTGACAGTTTTCTGTGAGGTTTTCCGTCGGTAGAGAGCTCGAAATGACAAAATATAGCAAATTTGGTTGAAATTTTGGGGGACTCTAATATTAACTATTATTTGCAACAAGGCGAGATAGGGACAAAAAATGCAAAAATTCGTACAATATGGTTTAGCGCGAGCTCCCAAGCGTGATTGATTGAAATCTGGGTTTTTATCTATCCCTACGGCCATAATACAGCCAAGACCTTCAAACTACATGAAACGATGTAGTAATTTTCTATGAGGGCTATACCAAAACATGGGTTAAAATTATAAAGGAGGTTTTCAGCTGCATAATGTGGCTTATACCTTCAAAACACATAAAAACTAGGAGGCACCCTTATATGGGAGGTATACCGAAACGAGGACCAATATGGCCTATTTTCATTATCATAAATTTCAGAAATAAAAATTAAACTAATTTTTGCAAAGGAATGTAAAAAGATTTTGGGGTTTGGCTTTACTGATCTTGTACATTCACCTTAAATTGCTAATCAAAACCAAGAGTTTTTAATATATTTGCCTTATAACACACAAAGTAAGGAAAATCGACTTTGAATATTTTTCACGAAAACCATTCTACAATACAAGCAGTATAAAGTTTTTGTACAATTTCCTACCTTTTTCATTAGACTTGTTGACTTTCTTTTTGATATTTCCATTTTGATTCTCCTTGTCTTCCCGTATAACTTCGGCGTAGGCCTCCGTGCAATTATCATTATCGATGTTAGAGCCATTAATAAGCAATAGGATATTACAACTAAGTTCTCCTCCTATTTCTGGCTGGGCTTTTATGCAAAGCAAACTCAGAAATGATAGCATACAGCGTTGCAGCATAGTTCCAAGACGAACAATGGCAATTGTGTATTGGTACAGCCTTACGATATCAGAACTGTACTCCAACATTTGGGTGGTGAGGTGCTCTAAGGCGGTGGGATCTTTAATTAAAACCATAAGCAGCTGCATAATATCGACAATTTTAAATGGTTCAATGCTGGAGTATTCTATTGAAAACATAATTTTACAAAAGCTATTTAACCACACGGGATCACGGCAAATCGTACGCTGTAGAAATATAAAATTATTGGTGTTGCATATGGCATAGAGGCGACAAATCATGGCAATCATATCAATGTAGCCGGTAGAGTTGTTGGTCATGGATGCTATGGGATGTTTGAATATTTCGTACAATTTAAACATAAATGGACGGGTGCAAATTTCTTCAAGAAACATGGGCGACCTCAAGGACATCTCAATGCATATGCGAGTGTAAGAGGTTAATAGATCGCAGGTGGTAATATTGGTATTAGAAGCATCTAGTCCTTGGGGCAATTCATCGCTTAAGACACAAACATCTTTATTAACAGCTTCACCGGCAGCATTTAAAAAGCCATATTGTTCCAACAATTGCTCAAGGGTTTCAGTGTTTTCTTGGCCGCGTTGTATTAAATTGGCAAACAATTGACCAGCCAATTGCCGGACCTGAACTATCTCGTTGTTATCCATAGCGGAGCTGATACAACAGGCCATAAAACCTCCAGGTAGGAAGGATAATTCATTCAATAATAATTGCGGTCCTGAGCAATCTGAACTCTTTGCTTCTTTTCCATCTTCGGGTGGCAGTGCAACTGTCTCCGAAATAACATACAATATACTCCACGCTAAACCCCTTACTTGACCATTTATGTGTGCGCAGAGTCCACTTATGTACTTTACTACACCTGCTGTTAAACGAAAACTGTGTTGCGGAGCTTCCATTTGGCGGCTTAATTGTAGGATGGATTTCAAACAGGCATAGTGCCATTGTGAGCCAGTTTGTGTAAAGGATTTCAAACCCAAGGAGAGTTGTAAAAATCGCCGACAGTAATAGAAAAGAATCTTGTCGGACATGTCCAAGTGGCACGAAGATAGGGCTAGCAGTAGAGATAGCAAACAACGGACTCTTTGCAAATCCCGTGCTTCAAAAAGCTGAAGACAACGCTCCATAAGCAAATCGAAAAGTTTGCTAAAGAAGTTACTTCTTTCCGATGCGGTTAAAATGTGTTCGAAAGCTTCCCGGCAATGCTCAACCAGATATTGCATTATTCGGGCTATTTGACAATAAATATTCAAAGGAATATCCTCTTGTTGGGTTGTAATCAGTGTAATGAAAGCATGCCGCACATCTTTGTGCAGCATTTTTATGAATTCCGAAGCCACATGGATCAAGGGAATTCTTAGGCAATTCATGAGAACGCCAACCAAATATCCATATAGCTCCAAATCATTGTTGTTACTTGGCTGCAATTGTAGATATTTATTAAGCATGTTACTTAACATTTCCATCGAGTCTGTGTCCACTGTAAATGTGTGCTGGAGCCTGGGTAAAAGAAGCTGTTGATTCAGCATGGAACATGCATGCATTAAAGACCTATGGTCAGTTGCGTTTGATGTAGCCCTGGCCAAGCGTTGCAAGGAAACACCAGGCTGTGTAGCTCGTATTAACCTGATGTCTTGACTTGTTAACTTAAGATCTTCCCTGATATCCAGCTGAGATTGTTTCCCCGCAGACTTTTGGTTAATGCTGTGAAGGCCGTTGCAGGAAGCTTCAGCTATGACAAAACGCCAGTACTGGATTTCTTTAGAGGCAGAGCCGAATATGGAGCATATGATCCGTAACTCGGCCTCGTCCTGGTTGTTACATGCGAAAGCTGAGCGCAAACTTACATCCAAAGGCATATGAATATTGCCCAATACCAAAGGACCTTCCACGCTCTTCTCGGTGACCACTAAATGGTGAGCGAATATCAGCTGGAATAAACACATTGTGGCATCCTGCCTCACTTGAATGTCATTATGGAACATCATTAGAGCTCGAAGAAGCAGAACGTAAATATTTGGCGTTTCCGACAGTTCACAGCGTAATGAGGTATCGTATAAAAGGATCTTGTTTAGAATACTTATGGCCGGTATGCAAGTGTCTGGATAGTCAACAAAGCAATTGTTTTGAAGAGAATTTTCCATCGCTTGCAGTATCAGATAGGAGGCACCAGCACTGCAAAGTTCGCCTGTAACGTGCCAGTTGGAACACAACACATTTATTTGCATAAGCGTAGTCTTGCGTATTAAGGGCTCCACATCGGGCGAATCCAGCAATTGAAAGAGGCTGTTCAGTGTGACAATGGCATCACTTCTCATAGGTGCTATATCGTTAAAAACATGCCGATATTCTCTGGGTGCGGTCAGCAAGCAGATATCATTGGGCAAAGTGTCACTTATCTGCATAAGTTTGGGCATATATTTGTCGGAGCAATTCAAAGAGTTCAGTGTATACAAAAGTCTTGTAAGAGCTTCCGATCGCCTATCTGCATTGGCATGCAAGAGGAAACAAACATTTCCTTGCAATACATTAACATATGGCAAGTGCCTGTTGTCGGGATCGTAGAGCTTCAATAGCAGTTCCATTATTCTTTTTGAATCAGTGCAACAGCTGAGAAGAGGCAATAAGGGAATTAACTTGGGTAAAAATTGACTCCATTCGCTACCAAATAAAGTCTCCGACTGCAGCAATAGCTCTAAAATTTTAAAGCAACAACTCTTTATCCTCTGCTCGGGACTTTCGAAACCCTTGTTCAGAATATGAAGCAATAACTTGGTGTTAAAAGGTACACCTATGATAGCGTTCGCCAAAAGGCACGCATTTGAACATACAGCCATGTAACTTTCGCCATTCATTAGACAACCTATGTGACGCTTAAAGGCACTAATTACTTGTTCATACATGTACATTTGCAATGGCATACATTCTATGTTAAGCAATTTAATCAGAAAATCTATGGCTTCCTCCTTTAGTTCAGCATTAGACACATACAAGGGTGTAGAATCTTGTAGAGCTTTGAATAAGGCATCCATCATCTGCCTACTTTGAAGCCTTTCTAGGACCAACGGTATTTCAGAACTTTGTTTTATGAGTTCCACACCACAGACGGGAGATCCACTTATCATTTGTATGGCTTCGCGAAATGAGTGCTCGAACTTATTCAGGGGTTTGTATTTCTCCTTCAAGCTACTGTCATTTCGAAATAAGGTATTTTCCAGTCTATGGTGACGTTCCGGATACAAACACTTCAATGGATAATCGCGTAAAATAGGTTCAAACACGGCCACTGAATACAGAGGCTTGTAACAGCCATTCATCTCAGCTATGTCCTGCAATAGGAATATTAGCTGCATTTGATATATTCGCAGACGAGTGCACTGGTCCGTTTCTGAATACCTTAGTTGTAGATGAGACACAACCCTTGCCAACATTTGCAAATGCACATCATGAATTTGTCTTTTGAGAATTCCATGTAAAAGCAACGTTTTAAAAACCATTTCCCACACTATTGGTGAGGCAATACCATGCTCCGATTTTATATCAAAGTAGGATATGCAAAGGCCAAATAAATCATTTAGAGCTTTTTCTACCCTGAGCTGGCAAGGTTTAGGCAATTCATTGTCATTTGTGGTGCTTGTGGGTGGATAGTTGCAAGACTTCTTTCTAAACTCCAAGCGAGTCTCTAGACATTTCAAAAATTCGCACAAAACCAATGCGGTCATATCAATTGAACATTGGTCATAATCCTGAGTGTGCTGAGCCTCGAACAATTTTAGAAGATTTCGAAAAATATTTGGAGCTTGTAACATATACTCGGCCGGATAGTCTTTCATGGTGATTTGCAAATGTTGCATTGCATGCAGCAATTCGACCGGTTTGGATGAAGGATTTTTTATAATATCTGCCAAAAACTTCATGGATGTATAGTCACTGCTGCTGGGAGTACTCCAGGGTACCTCATAGTGTTCAAGTTTGTAATCTTCTGGCGTGTCAGGTTCGCTTTTCAAGCTCAGGCGTTCTGTAGCTGCCATTAGCTCATCAATGGTGTTGTTACCTTCTTTTTGTTCAATAGCAGAGCTTATCTCATGTTTTTTAAGCACATCTATAATTTCCCTTACCACACTTATCTCCTGACTTTCATGTTCCAACAATATCTTCACTCTACGCAACTCCTTCCTCAAACGTTCGACTCCTAATCGTTTGATAACCTTCTCTCCGTAATTGTCCGAAAGGAGCAAACCTTTGAGCAGATTCAAGACCTTCATAGGTACCCTTATGGGCGAGAAACCGAACCACCGAATTAATTGCTTGCACAATTCGACAGGCTTAAATTCAACTTTTTCATTCAGCTCCAAGGCTCGTTCCAATTTATTGACAATTTGATCCAATGTCCTTAGACGTATTTCTGTCGACTCGTGGGTGAGTTTTTGCAGCATGCTGCTATTTATTTGGAGTGTTGACATGTTGGTTTTCTATGGATAAAAAATATATTATTCGTATACTTATATTTTTCAATATTTGGTAATGTTTTCAAAAATATTTACCACTGCGCTCACCCCGCGCTTTGTTAATGTAAACAATACAAAAAAATAGAGATGACACCCTTTCGATTGCTTTCGATAACAAAATCTTGCTAGCATTTATCGATAATTTCTCCTTGACCTAAATAAAAGCTTCGAACGGAAATTATTAGCTAGTCTTGAGGTATATCGTTCAACTTCGCTGAATAGCGGCCACACCAACAAAAGCCTAATACCAGGATGCACTTATAGTGCGAAGTGCATTATCTTTCAACGAGTTTTGGTTGTATGTGTGCATTATAGTTAAGTCCCATAACACTTACTTTACTTAAATTGGCTATGACAGAATATATGTTTCACTAGCCGAACCTAGAATAGCGTTCCAAGCGATTAGATCTTCTGCGCTCATTCTAAAATCTCTGACACCAAGTTTCGAGGTGTCTACCACCACTTGATCTTACCTTCGGGCTTTTGGTCTTCCCGGTTTGCGTGTACCACCGTGTTTGCCTTCAAAAGACTTTTTTGCTGGAGCTTCTTCATCCATTCTAACAACATGACCTAGCCAACGCAGCCGTTGTATTTTGATGCGTGTAACAATGCTATTGTCGTCATACAGCTCATGGTTCATACATCGTCTATATTCTCCATTAACGCAAACTGGTGCATATATTTTACGAAGAATCTTTCTCTCAAATACTCCAAGCACTGCCTCATCTGCTTTCACAAGTCCCATAACACATACAAAGAAAAATGGCGCGAACTAGTAACATTCTCAAAATCAGAGTTGCACTAAACACTGATTTTGACAGATAGTGCACTACCTGTAAATGAATATATCTTGCTCTATTCGGCTTTTTACGTGAACAACTGTAAAACTCCATAAAAAAAACGTACTTAAAAACAATTAATCCTGGTGTAATATGAATGTAAGATTGAGTAAGTGCACAAAATTACATATTATTATGTTCAAAAATTTTATGATTTTTTGTTAAAGTTTTTTTCGCAACAACTCCGAAAGCTGAACAGAATACTCTGCTAAGGCTTATACTTTTCACAGTTGAAAGCTCATGTTTTTCGTGTTTCTTTTTTTTTTTTAACTGCACAAATATCAATGATAAAATTAAAATTTTACCATAAGTACGAAAAAAATATAAACCTAAATTTGACCGATTAAACATGGCATTGACTTATAAAAATCCTTTCAAACAAAATGTTAACTGCTTTCATTATTTTTGATAAAAAAAATCTATATTTTTTTATCACGGCAATTGATTGGTAAAAAGGCATACGTTGAATATATTTTTAACTGTACGAATTAAATTGTTATTTAAAAGTATAAAAAAATTACATAATTACCAGGTAGTGTACCTTAAACAGCTGAGTAAAATTTTTTTCACGAAGTGCACTATTTGTCAACGAGTTTTGGTTGTGTATGTATTATAGTTTAGAACTATAACACACACAAACAACGAAAAATGACGCGAACTAGTAACATACACAAAATCAGATTTGGACTTATCACTGTAGCCGTCACATGACCAATGAGAAAGCTCCCTTAACCTCACGGCAGTGGTCGCTGCAATTTGGGTAGCCAGCCACAATGTCCAGATGCATAAGATGTAGCATTAAATTCAGTGCATCAGATGGTGTCGTCCTCAGTGCGGCTGTGATGCACAAACAAGCCAGCCTTTGGATCTGGTTAAGTATTTTGTAGGAGGTGGACTTTTGGAGCGCCGTCCACCAGACCACAACACCATATAGCATAATAGGTCTGACAACTGCAGTATCTACCCAATGCATGATACGTGGTCTAAACCCCCAACTTTTGCCAATGGCTCTCTTGCAGGTGTACAGGGCAAGAGTTGCTTTCTTGCCCTTTTCAAAATGTTGGATTTGAAGTTCAATTTCCTGTCCAGCAAAGCACCCAGGTATTTTGTAAGTACGTAAGTAAGTACGGCCTTTACTCTCTTTTGCTAATTATTTGAATTAAACACATGATTTTCATAAAACAGCTGTTCAATGTTGCGAATTTCTGATGGGAAAGAACCTCCAGTAGAAATTATCAAGCTGTCAATTACCAAACTCTCAAAATATAGCTTGCTCTCACGTGATAAAATACAACACAAAGGTATAGAGGGGTCTGATTCAACTCATTGTACCAAATTTCAAAAAAAATATGGGTTCTATAGGTTTAAAATCTCAAATCAGCAAATCGGTTTAGTCAGCTATATGCATATTTTGAATTTCAGCGAAATCGGATAATAAACGCTGCTCTTATGGGCTTAAGATCCTAAAACGACAGATCGGTCTATATCCAAATGTAGCCAATTTGAAACAAAATATGGGTCTGTTCCAACTTTCAGCTCAATAACATACAGACACACACACGGGCATCGTTAAATCGTCTAACAATTTTACGACGATCAAGAATATATGTATTTTCTAGGGTCGGAAATTAATATTTGAATGTGTTGCATTTGGAATGACTAAATGAAGTTGGTGGTGGGTATAAACATACAATTTCGCTAAAAATGTACCAAAAAATCTTACCAATTTTTTTAGAAACAGCCTACAACGGCAGCGCTGCTAGCAAATAAAGTACGCGAATGACTTCCAGCAACCATTTGTGTAAATTTGCAAAAATTATTGAGTGCACGAACACACTTAATAATAGTTCTACCTGTTACTAACGGAATGACGAAGTTTATGATTAACCATCCCTTAGAGGCCACCGTAGCCCAGAGGTTAGCATGTCCGCCTATGACGCTGAACGCCTGCGTTCGAATCCTGGCAAGACCTTTGAAACTTCTCTCCAAAGAGGCATCGCACTGTGGCACGCCGTTCGGACTCGGCTATAAAAAGGAGGCCCCATATCATTGAGCTTAAAACTTAAATCGGACTGCACTCATTGATATGTGAAAAGTTTGCCCCTGTTCCTTAGTGGAATGTTCATGGGCAAAATTTGCATTTGCATTCCTTATTATTGTATGAGGGGCATAAAAATACAGTTATTTATGAATTACATGATGAAGAAAAATAATGCTATTCTAGTGTACATCACTCTTTCCGTTCATTCGCCTTACGATAGACTTTAGTTTTTGTTAAAAAAAACCCATTCCCACTAGTTCATGCTACTTACCACTAGATGGCTTCGAGTATTGAATTTATTCAGACATCATCTATTTGTAATTAAGTTCAAGTTTTATTTGTTGAATTGCTATAAACGTTACAACTTACTTGACTAAAATATTAAATATTTGTGGTTGTTTTTATACATCCAGGGTTGGTAATAATACTTTTGTTAATACATTCATTTTATAAATACTTGATTATTTGTTTTTAAGTTTAAACAAAAACACATTTTAACATTCTCTTCTATTTAACAGTGTCTTTGGTTGGGTTTTATTTTAGTACTAAATAGGGCAGTGCAATGAAATTTGTATGAACATGACATCTATCCAGCACAATGAAGTTCTGTACTATATAGTACTAAAACAAAACACACCCTTTTTATTGAAGTTATTTTGGTTAATGGAAAATAAATGGTATGTAGATGAATGATGGTGATGAAAATGATGTTGTTAAAGGAGTAATTGGTTTGGAACATGAGATGTTGGTTTTGGCAACAATGAGCGATGTATTCATGTACAATGGTAAATGATTTTAGTTTTGTTGTTGAGTAGATAAATGGAAGTATGTGGATGTTGTAAGTTTGATTTATGAGATGTCGTAATGTTGAATGTTTTCTCGTAAATGTTTATGATATGCTAATGACTAAAATTGCTTTTTTTTCTTATATAAATTAAAATTTATTTGTTTTTTCAAAATATTTTTCTTGGAAGATAAATATGTATATATAGAAATCTTGTTTTTTTTTTTAATATCATGCTTATGTTGTCTTTCTTACTTGTTCTCTTTCTTCAAAAGTTTTAATTTTCGAAATTAGTTTTTTTCCCTTTTCGGATGGACGACTTTGAAGATATCTTGTTCTTTTTTTTTCTTGGGGGGTGGGGTGCCTTCCCTAAACAATTACATACTACAAATGGTTATATTTATGGCTTTGCATAAATTTAAAAAAAAATCAATTCCAAATATTTATGATATATAAAATGCAAATTTGGGTGAAATTCAAAGTGGTGTTGTGTGTGGTGATTTCTATAGTCTTCAATAATGTACTTTTTATATGTATGTTTGTTCTTAACCTTATATTGTGTATCTTCATATTGGTTAATATAAAATCGAATTGACTATTATATTTACACTATTTGAGAAATATTTGCTTTAATATCGTCTAAAGTTGTGTGTCTTATCTATTCAAGTTTTTTTTTTTAATTTCATGCCCATTCAGAGATTCAATTCAGTCTTTGTGTGTATGTGTGTTGTCCTTTTCGTTTGACTAAGATTGCAACAGAATTTTACTAAGAACAAATTTCGGTGTGGGAGAAGAGGGATATGCTGTGAATGAATAAATATTTATATATATATATGTTTTTTGGATGTTATTAATAGATGGAGCTTTAAGTTAACAAATTCAAACATTAAAATCAATGGCAAATAAAATGAGATAAAATACAAAAGGTTTTTGATTTTGGTCTTGCCGAATCCTATCCTTCATCATGAATTGTCTATTGCCAAATCCTTTGAATGATTTTATTCTATAGGCAGAGACTTAAAGTACATATTTGGAGGTAAAAAGAACCGAGTCCTGCAGATGTACAAGGGTTAATTGAGATGCTCGGTTTACAAGGGAGTTATACACGGCTGTGGAACGTTTTGGAATGGATAACAGAATTCATAACAAAACTCAACCTGCAAAGCTTCAACTGGATCGAATAGGAATTGCGTTTTCTAGGGGCTCAAGTTGTGAATTCTGTTGGTTGGTTGGTTTTAATGAAAGCTACTTCAGGTTTTGGATTTATTCAAATTATACTTAGCATAGATGAGCTATATCAGAACTAATGGATCTATTATGGATTGTATGAATTTGCCAATGGTCAAATTTGTAATAGAAATCTTCATTTCTGTAATGAATTGCATACTTTTTATACTTACAAATAACTTAGTAGTTGAACCTTCAAAACACTAATATTGATTGTTACAGATAAAAATTTCCTTCTTTATACTAAGTTTTTTTTAGATTTGCAATCCATAATCGCCCATGAATGTTTTTTTTACCATACTAGAAAACACCGCGGAATGTTAGATGTTTATTGTTGGATTTTTAAAACGATCTGGATGGTTCAATGGTAGGTACAAGACGGCATCTTCCTTCTCCTCTTCCTGTGGTATCACAGTAGACGAAAACGACTGAGTCTGATGGCAGACTGCTACTTAAACCTTACCTAGACTTGATACAGTAATGAATGTTTTTTTTACCATACTAATAAACACCGTGGAATGTTAGATGTATATTGTTGGATTTTTAAAACGATCTGGTTGGTTCAGCGGTAGTTACAAGGCGGCATCTTCCTTCTCCTCTTCCTGTGGCATCACAGTAGACGAAAACGACTAAGTGAGTCTGATGGCAGACTGCTACTTAAACCTTACCTAGAGGTTTATACGGCTTCCCCTTTTTTTATTAAACAAGTAAGAGCGTGCTAAGTTCGGCCAGGCCGAATCTTATATACCCTCCGCCATGGATCGCATCTGTCGAGTCCTTTGTGCAGTATCTCTTTTTAGGTATACAAATAAAATTGAGATAAAAAAAACAAAAAAAACTCAAATAATATTTTTAAATAAATCCTTTATTACTAAACATTTTTTCAGTGATGCAGAAAAAAATTAATTAGCAACTTTTCACAATGTTTAATAAAATTTAAACTTAAATAAAAGTTAAATAATAAATACATGTATATATAAATTTATCAAAAAAAAAAAAAAAAAAAAAGAATGGAAAATAATTCAACTTGTTTTCATAAAGCTCATCTGCAAGCTTTTGCATGTTGAAAAAAAAACTTTCTTCGAAAACAAATTTTCAAACTAAATCTAATGAACGAAAATTGTTAATATATACATAAAAAAAACTTAAAAATTATATATAAGTTGTTTTATACATTTTTCAAATTAAACAGTGTTGGTGTACATAATGTAAAGAAAATTAATTAGCAAATATACAGGGTGGCTGATGAATATTGCTACAATGATGAATATTGCTACATTTTTTTTTCGGTGTATGGAATACATTTTTCTTTTATTCATGTTAAATTAAATTATTAAATTAATTATTAAATTATTATTAATTAAATTAATTAATTAATTAATTAAATTAATTATTAAATTATTATTATTAAATAGAAAAAAAGTTATTACATTTTTTTTTGGTAGCGGCTTTCATCAGCCACCCTGTATATATATATATATGTTACTAATTATTATCGCTAAATATATATTTTATAATAAGCATATAAATGGTCAAAATATTTTGGGGTATATCCTTAAGATGGTTTTTTCTTCCTTCTTTTTTGAATCTTTAATCTTACAACCCCTTTTTGCTAATAATACTAAGATGAAGAAAAACTCAATTAAAAAAAATTAAGACTTATGGTTTTGCTTTAATTCTTGTTTCAATAATATAAATTAAGAGTACATTTACTCTGAACTAAAGTTCATATTTCATAATTTAATCGTCATCTTTTGTTGTTAAATTGTTATTTTTTCCATAATATACACATATAGTAATATTTTTGTTTAATTTAAAATTAATAAAGTATATATATGTATATACAGTTTTTTTCGTTATCAATAAAAAACAATGATTTACGCATATTTTAAGGATAATAAATAATTTTCCAATAGCTTTGCCATTATTTTCGTTTTTTTTTTGTTTTTATAAATTATAAGTTTTTTCAAAGTTACATGAATAAAGGAAAAAGTTTTTTAGTTTTCTTAGTTTTTTTTATTTAAATAATACATTTTTTTACTTATGTTTTGATAAACAATTAAGATTTTGTGTTGTAAAAAAGAAAGGACTAGTTTCCTAAAATATATATGTATATGTAGGCTTGCATGTTGACAAAGAAACTTTAATTTTATTTTTTTTTGCAAGTAATTAATTACATATTGGATTAATTTTAAGGGGATTTTAATAAATATTTTTTTTTTCTTTAATTTTGTTTTTACAAAATAAATAAATTTTGGCATTTTAGTTTAGTTATGAAACATATTATAAATTTTTAGAATTTTGCGATCTGTTTACATTTGGAAAGGGCCCAATAATCGAATTTTTCTTTGCTGTACTTCCATTTTAAATAAAATTTTCATTAATTTTTCTCCAAGTGATTTACCATATCTACATATGGTAATTACATTAATCGACGATGATTATAGATCGCAATCAATTGTTGTGTTTACTTCAGTACTGCTAAATTAGAAATCACGTGTTATTTGCTGTTATTACCTGACATTAAGAAGTATACTGCTCTACTTTGTACTGGAAATCTATCTAACTTTACCTCTGACTTGCACTAGATAGAGCTAAACAAGTAAGAGCGTGCTAAGTTCGGCCGGGCCGAATCTTATATACCCTCCACCATTGATCGTATCTGTCGAGTTCTATGCGCGGTATCTCTTTTTAGACAAACAAAGAATATTGAATAAGAACTGTTATGCTATTGGAGCTATATCAAGTTATAGTCCGATTCGGACCATAAATGAATGCTGAGCATTGTAGAAGTCATTGTGTAATATTTCAGTTCATTCGGATAAGAATTGCACCTTGTAGGAGCTGAAGAAGCAAAATCGGGAGATCGGGTTTGTATGGGAGCTGTATCAAGCTATTGATAGATTCAGACCATATTAGACAAGTATGTTGAAAGTCATGAGAGAAGCCGTTGTACAAAATTTCTGCCAAATTGGATGAGAATTGCGAACTCTAGAGATCAAGTCAAGATCACAGGTCGATTTATATGGCAGCTATATCAGGTTATATACCGATTTGCGCCATACTTAGCACAGTTATTGGAAGTCATAACAAAACACCTCATGAAAAATTTCAGCCAAATCGGATGAGAATTGAGCGCTCTATTGGCTCACGATCCAAGATCGGTTTATATAACAGCTATACCAGATTATGAACCGATTTGAATCATACTTAGTACAGTTGTTGAAAGTCAAAACCAAACACCTCATGAAAATTTTCAGCCAAATCGGATGAGAATTGCGCGCTCTATTGGCTTACGATCCAAGATCGGTTTATATAACAGCTTTACCAGATCATTATCCGATTTGAATCATACTTAGTACAGTCGTTGAAAGTGATACCAAAACACTACGTGCAAAGTTTCAGTCAAATCGGATGAGAATTGCGCCCTATAGAGGCTCAAGAAGTCAAGACCTAAGTTCATATGGCAGCTATATCAAAACATGAACCGATTTGGCCCATTTACAATCCCAACCGACCTACACTAATAAAAAGTATTTGCGTAAAATTTCAAGTGGCTAGCTTTACTTCTTCGAAAGTTAGCGTGTTTTTGAAAGACAGACGGTCGGACATGGCTAGATCGACTTCAAATGACATGACATGATCAAGAATATATATACTTTATGGGGTGCAAGATGCATATTTCGAGTTGTTACAAACAGAATGATGAAAATTGGTATACCCCCATCCTATGGTGGAGGGTGTAATAACAATGCTTTGTACTCTTTAAAGTTCGATAAAATAACTGCGACATTTCAAAATACGGTTTTGCTAATTTTCTTGATAACACAAATTTTTCCAAGTCCAGATGGTTTCCTATGGAAACATTTTTTTTTCACTTATGCGATTTCATGTTCCCAAAAAAAAGTAATTTGGGATGTAACAAACTTTTCAGTTTAGCGGTAGTTTCATTTAAACGATTTTTCACTAAAGCAAATTCAATTGCATTGAATACTACCAAAACTTTGGGGCTCTTTCCATCATGTTTCACTTAAGCGGGATTTTAACTTAAGCGACTTTTTTCACTTAAGCATATTGCAGTTATTTAGTGTAGTTCGGATAAGTGAAATTAGTTTCTACTTTAGCGATAAAAGCATCAATGCAAGCGAATTTTCACGTTGATGATGTATGAAATAACATGAGTAGAAAAAGAACAATGCTCTGTAGAACTCTTTGAAGTTCGATAAAATAACTAGCGACATTTTAAAATACGGTTAAGCGAATTTTCTTGATAACGCAAAAAAGTCCAGATGGTTTCCTATAGAAATAACTTTTTCACTTATGCGATTGAAGTTCCTAAAAAAAACGGAATTTGGGGTGTAAAAATGTGTTCAGTTTAGAGGTATTTTCAGTAAAACGATTTTTCACTTAAGCCAATTCAATTGCTTTGAAAACTACCAAAAATGTACGGCCCTTTCCATCATGTTTCACTTAAGCGGGATTTTCGCTTAAGCGACATTTTTCACTTAAGCGTATTGCATTTATTTAGCGTAGTTCTGATAAGTGAAATTAGTTTTTACTTTAGCGATAACAGCATAAATGCAAGCGAATTTCCACATTGATGTACTAATTATGTATGAAATAACATTAGTAGAAAAAGAACAATTCTCTGTAGAACACTTTAAAGTTTGAGAAAATACTAGCGACATTTAAGAATACGGTGCAGAGCATTTTCTTGATAACGCAAATTTTTTCAAATCCAGATGGTTTCCTATAAAAATAACTTTTTCACTTATGCGATTTCAAGTTCTTAAAAAAAACGGAATTTAGGGTGTAAAAACTTTTTCAGTTTAGCGGTATTTTTTGTTAAACGATTTGTCGCTTAAGCCAATTCAATTGCTTTGAAAACTACCAAAAATGTACGGCCCTTTCCATCATGTTTCACTTAAGCGGGATTTTTACTTAAGCGACAGTTTTCACTTAAGCGTATTGCAGTTATTTAGCGTAGTTCGCATAAGTGAAATTAGTTTTTACTTTAGCGATAAAAGCATAAATGCAAGAGAATTTCCACGTTGATGTACTTATTATTATCTTTTTAAAGTTCGATAAAATAACTAGCGACATTTCAAAATACGGTTTCGCGAATTTTCTTCATAACGCAAATTTTTGCATGTCCAGATGGTTTCCTATAGAAATTACGTTTTCATTGATGCGATTTCAAGTTCCCAAAAAAAAACGGAATTTGGGATGTAAAAACTTTTTCAGTTTGGCGTTAGTTTCATTTAAACAATTTTTTAACTAAGCGAATTCAATTGTACTGAATACTACCAAAAATGTACGGCTCTTTCCATCAAGTTTCACTTAAGCGAGATTTTTCAATTAAGCATATTGCAGCTTTCTTTGTTTCACTTAAGCGGGATTTTTCAATTAAGCGTATTGCAGCTATCCGTTTTCGGCTGTATATACTCGTTGATACGTTTTCCACTTCACATTCATCAATAGCCAAATATGGTATATGTAAGCAGATGATCATGTAATATTTTTCTATCAATGACACTTTGTAACACCAATCCACAAATTTTCTATAGAAAATTACTTTTTAGGACAAATCGTAGTAATCGATTGGTTTTTTTTTTAAATTTTATTGCTGCAGCAGAAATTATTATATATTGCTCTCATGATAGGACACTGATATCCTGTGCAAATATTCTTCAAATGTAAACAGTTCACTGTATTAGCCAGATAAAGGGACTTTCGATTTTGATTCAATATCCCGTTATATTTTTATAAAACATGTAAGAAAATATTTCTTTTTTTTTCCAAAATACAACTTTCGAAACTTTGTTTTATTTAGATATATGCCTTAAATTTAGATAAGCTACAAGTAACAAGTAAGTTATGATTACAGCAACAATGCAAAGAAGGGAGGAAAATAAATATTTTAAACAATTTGAAGAAATAATAATAAATAAAGAGCATGTGCCGTAGATAATGTTGTGAAATACTCGTATTTTAAGACCGAATCACACCTACATATGTATTTAGTTAGTTTAGTTGGGTAAAACATAAGGGAAGTGAAAGGAAAAAAACAAAACAAAACTTAACATTAATTCAATGTATATTTTTTTTAATTCTTCTTGATAAAACAAATTAAGGAAAGTATATCGAAGTTATTCATTTGTGTACATTACCAAATTTTTATTAAAAAAAAAACCGGATAAAGAAAAACATCAGAGGGCGGGCCGCCAAGGAATAAAGCTTATTGCCCAACAATTCAGTCGTCTCTGTGGCATAATAAGTGGGGGGGGATATATAGAGGGGGATATAGGAACAGAACAAGTTAACAACTGGGTAACTGTGAAGGGGAGTGCGAGCCGGGGACTTTAACCCCCACTGTTTGTTTGTGAACATATTGCTGTCGTTGCTGTTGTACTAGTAGGACTTTGAGTTGGGGTCACCGGTGAACCTGTGGAAGCCGTCACTGCGGACGAAGTCGTTGTTGTTGTGGCCGCTGTGGATGGCATCGTTGCCGATGCCATCATGGCATTGCTACAATTCGCGGCATGTATTGAACTTGTAGCCGTACATGTTGGCTGATGCTTGAGCTTGTCGAATATCTGCAATTTCGATTTAACCGCTCCTTCGCATACCATAAGACGGGCCTGCGATGGCTTCTTATCCAAATCGAAGCAGAAAGCTTCATAGTCAGAGTTAATAGCTGCATGTCTCTTAAAGTCCGAATAACGTCGCGACTCATAGGATAGATAGGAAGAGCCCAAGGCTGAGGCAGCCACTGCTGCGGCCATAGAGGAAGAGGATGACGTTGAGCCACTGCCCGTTGCCGAAGAATGTCCGCCACCAGCACTTCCAGCGGCCCCTCTGGGCGGCGGTATACTATCAGGTACTTGACGCTTACGTTCGAAATACTCGACAATTTTGGCAATTTGTGCTGAACGTGTACTGGGTGGATAGGCGAATGAGCGTTCATCCCACAGCAGAGAATCGGATCCGGCCAAGCTGCTGATGTCATCCGAACTATCGGTGTATATGGAGGAGGTACGATTTTTGCAATACAACAACTGATTGGTGGCAAACGGACTACATTGCATCAGCGCATGTAATTCGGAGTCCAAGGCCAGGCGATTGATAAGGCCTGTAGTGGCGGCCAAATTTGGATCATTTTGATTGCCAGCACTCAAAAGATGATGGTGACAGGTGTAACGTCTATGATTTCGCGCTGCATCGGGCAATTCCAGATCATCGAACGAGCGTAGAGCGGCTGCGCTTGACGAGGTATTTATGCCGCTACTGGTAGGTTCGTCGATCAATAGCACCGATGAGGATGTAGAAGAAGAATCGTTAAGTAGCTGGTGATGATGTCCGCCATTTGTCGAGGTTGAACCGTAATAGCAACAGCGACATAAACTGGCCAATTTATCACTAAAACAAATAGAGAGCAAGATTTCTAATTAAAATAAAAGCACACAATTTTTGAAAACAAAAAAAAAAAAAAAAAAAAACATCAACCTCTCTTACAACTATGTCAAATATCATGCAAAGTGGTCCACTTTTTGATATAAACTCCTTAAACGCTATTTTCTTAATATCACAAATATGCCCAAGCTATCCGTCGCCTCTCATTTTTTTTTTGGACGGTATGGTTGACACAATGGGAAAAGTCGTCCCTTAATCATAATTTTAACGACATATTCACGAACTTGGAACCTTTGTCTGGCGGTACTCCATCTACGCCATGTAAGAATACTACAACAGGTTCAGAGAACATGTTGTCTAGGAATAGGCGGAGCGATGAGGGCAACGCGCTATAATCGAGGCGTCTATTGGAAACCTGGCTGGAATAGAAGAGATTTCCTATCGGATACCTGAGACGAGACTTGTGGTTGAGTGTGAGACACTGATGCTAAAGGCACAGTTTTGGATTGACAGAACTCTGGTATTGCCATCTGGAAGATCATTCTACACAGATGGATCAAAGCTAGAGGACAGAGTGGGCCTCGAGGTCTACATTGAGAACTCAGAGACTGGGATCTGTTTTCGACTGCCTGACCATAATACGGTCCTGGAGGCGGAGATCCGGACGATCAGGGAAAGCGTGAGGTGGCGTGGTGTTAACGCGAGCACGTCTTTACGAACAGTAAACTGATCATCAGAGCAATAAAAACCAAGACCAAGAAGTAGATCAACGCACGAACCGCAACGGAGTAAGGGCGAATGAAAGAGCAGACGATTTGGCAGTGAAGGCCCGAGGACTGCCGTCAATAAACTTGGTTAACCCGAAACTTTTCGCATGTAACCCTGTGTAACAGCGAAACGGTCGGTAGGACAATGAAACCCCTATGGGGAGATCCGGATCGTGAAAAGACGAGGCTATTACTGAAAGGAAGTAAGAAGGGGCGCAGTAAAGCTTTCGGTATCATACCGGGACACATAGGACTACGAGATCATTTAAGAAAAATCAGTGCGGCAAGTGATAGAATGTGTAGGAGATCGTAGAACCGGAGAATCTATTGAGTTCTTACAGGATATTACAAGACTCTAGTGATCGTCAGGACATTTTGCAGATTCTCGAAAGACATTTGTCGGGATAGCTGTCAACCACACACGCTATATGTTGTTGCTGTTGTAGCAGTGTTGTACACTGAGGCTGCAGCCCTTGCCGAAGAAGCAATCCATCGGATCAATCCGGAACGTACAACCGGCTGCCATGGGATTGACAGATTGACTCCATGTGTCGGACAACACTGAAGGCTGAGGGTTTGGGTAAGGTGATATCAAAGCTCCTAGTGAATATAAAGTAGTATCTTCGAATTATTGCAAACGATATCAGGCTATGCTACTGCTCCGCAATTTCTAAGGCTGATAGGCAAAGAGATTTTCTGAGGAAGCACATAGGTAACTGATAGGGATACTGGCTGACTTATTGCAATGTTTTATTGCATACATTGCACTGGACGCACGAAACATTTCCAGGATTGGTGAGCATTAGTTGGAAGCGCCCCACCGGTTTTTATTTTCCCGGCCTGCCGGAAAGTAATCACAGAGAAAAGGCTTAACACCTGATTGGATTCGTTCCAGCCACTCAGTCCTCTTGTCATTCTTGACTACTACAGGCACCTAAAACAGTTTGTACGGGAAAACACAAAATAAAGTTGACAGGGGTTATCCTAGACAGCCAATCCTCTATTAATACTTACAAGCTGAATATTTTCCTATTATCAATTGGCATCAGACAGGCTGAAACTTTGAACTTCAATCTGTGTGGTGTTCTTCGTCATCACGAGAAGCTCAGCTGCGAGCTATCGGGCGCATCTACAGGTTGTGGATAGTGGAATGCTGCATATGGAGTAGCTGCAACTGCAGTCGCGGACAATCAGCGGCATCGAGTGGAGAATCTCAGTGAGAGGCTGGGAGACACCGGCTTTTCCTTGAATACTGAGTGCCTATGATGCTCGATACGACAAGATGAGCTATTGGTGCCTTCAAATAACTAATGGCCATCATGTTCCCGCACCCATCGGTGGTATAGACCGAAACGAGCATGCTCGCCTATAAGAGCTGAACGAGGATCGCCAACTTCAAATGCAAATGTGGCTGCAACCACAACACTATGATGCAAACTCTATTTCGTCACCTTTACTATTTGGGGCAATCATAATAGACCAATGATTTCTAGGTGGATCGGCTGACAATCGCTGTCGTTAAGAGCTTCTTCTTCAAGGTTTGGTTAATTGGCAGTCTGCCTTTAAACTCACTTAGACATTTTCGTCCATTGAGATACCACATGAACAGGAGAAGGAAAATGCCTTCTAGTTCCTACCGTTGAACCATCTAAAACGCTCTAAAAAGCCCAACAACTTACGAATGTTCACGTCCGCTAAATAAGACAAGTTTTCAAAGAAATGAGAACCTAATGTGGAACTCCTTCTGACTGCCAGTGCGAGACACACACACACAGCAAATCTTCTACGGTCTCTTCTTGCTCGACGTCCTCACAACTTCGGCAAATGTCGTTACTGACTACCTGCAGTCTGTCAGCATGTTTTTCGATCAGACAGTGACCTGTCATGATGGACACAATGACTGAGACGTCCGTTCTAGCAAGCGACAGTAAAATGGTAGACCTCTTCAAGTCTAGACCAGGTTACATAGTTTTGGAAAGCCCATGTCTATAACCATCTATCATGAGTTACCCATCGGGCCTGATCCTGAGGACTTAGCTTACATGTCGTTGTGCTCCATGTTTGTTCTTCAACCAAACCCCAACCTAGTTGTTGTTGATGTTATTGTAGCAGTTTCTAATACATTGAGTCGGCAGCCCTTGCCGGTGAAGAACTCCATCGGGTCAATCCGGTACGTACCACCGGCTGCCCAACTTAGTGATCCACAATGTTGAAAAAACGTCATCAAATTGTTTAAGTTTAACATTCAAGTAATCGAATTTTAAAATTTTATTCCAATAAAGACCCGTTATTTTTTTAATTTTTTTGAAAAAAAAAGTAGAAATGGACTTTTTGGATTGAATTTGAACCGATGATATCACTATTTTTCTTATATCAAAAAGTGGGCCCGTTCAAAGTTTCTATATACTCTTAGAGCTTCGAACTTGGACGTTCAGCTTAGGTATTTTAAGCTAGGAGAGCCTTGTGTTAAGTGTTAAATGCCACAATTAAGCACAAAATCTTCTCTTACCTCAATTCTCCATTGGCACCAACATCCAGCATTAGTTGTGACTTTAGCTGTTCAAAACAACAATTACTACCGCCACCACAGCCACCCAAGCCCAGCGACGATACACCAGCACCATTGAATTGACGAAATGTGGTAGCAGCATCTGACTCCTCATTAAAACACGAATAGAAACCACTCTCTATGGAGTCGCGACGTGTTAATGAACTTTTTGTGGGCAGAAAATCACTGGGTTTTATATCGTTCATATCGAAATCCGGACATGAAGACAATGAGGCGGGAGTAGCCACCATGGGCGCTGACTGTGTTACTGGCGGCGTGGGGGGCGAAGGTGTAGAAGCCGATATCGGTAGGTCCTTGGATGTTTTCAGTGCTCCATCGCAACCATCCTCGGAGGAGTTGCAATCATCTGCAGCTACCGGTGATGTCCCAGCACTTTGGGTGGCCATGGCCATTGTTGAACATGGTTCGTCGTTTGGTGTCTTGGCGCTACTACTGCTTCCATTGCCCCGAAACAGGGGGTGTGTAAACAATGAGTTGGCCCTATACTTTCTTGCCACTGGATTTGGGGCAGGCCGTTCGGCTGAATCATCGCTACTGGACTCGGCATCGGCACAGTTCCCACCCCCATCAGCATCTTGTTCTGCATCCGAGTCTTCAACACAATCATCGTCATCCACCTCTGCGGCACAGCAACGGGGTAGTGGCAAGGTAGGCGATAGTTTCAATTCAATTGCACTGTATTTTCGCGACAATTGAGGTGAAGTCGGTAGACTCTTTGGTTCATTGGGGGAAGTAGCTGCCATCGACGCCGCACCTACTGCTTTGCCACCCTCTTCGGCTGCCGCACCATTGATGGGCTTTTGCTGTAGCGCAGCCATTTCCTTAAAGAAGGGGGCACACATTTCAAAGCAAGAACTAAACAAGTCGCCCACTCCAGCGGCATAGGTTTTGGGATTAGCGCCAAGGATCTTTTTCACTCGTCTCAGCTGAGCCAAAGCGGTAAAGGGATTAGATTTCACTCCGTTGTGGTCAGCCCGTATGGGTTTGTACAGGGCATCTTTGAGGCACATCGTTTCCGCCACCTTCCTTAGCGTAAGCACTGGGGGCGGCGATTCACGAGCAATTTGGTTTTGTGCCGCCCCATTTGCGGTGGCACTTGCTGAAGAACCTCCAAATGGCGGTGGGGTAGGGGAATGGGTAGAGGATCGCTGGCGATTCATTTGATGACACCTGGCCTTGTCACTGGGTGTGGTGTGCAACGGAAAATGGATGATGTTCTCACTCAGAGAACGTCGATGTTGTTGCTGCATCAGAAGTTCCGCTGCAGCTTCGTATTTTTTGGTGGCTCTTTTGACGCGATTCGTGATAATGCGACTCTCATCCACATCCACCTGTGAGGAGGGAGAACCATTGGCTATGGAATTACTTCGATTCACCTGATCCGGAAACAGGAAACCATTCTCGCTGACTTCTCTCAAATGACGCGGCGTCAATTGGCCTGTTGGCGCCGTAGTAATACAGGGAATGGCCAATGACTTTTTTGTGGTCAGGTGGCGAGTGCAGCCATTTTTATGGTAACTCGCTTGGCACATGTTTTCCGCATCACTGCCATTGGGAGAACATGAGGACATCTCTAATGAACTCATAGGACTTGAACTACCACTAATGGCCGAGGAGGAGGAGCAGGAGGATGCTACATTATTACCATTTGCACCGTTTGGATCATGCTCATATTTTTCCAAAAGTAAGGTAAGTTTCTTGGATGCATCATGAAACGTGGGCCTACTTTTGGGATCATACTAAAAGAAAAACAAAGTGTCAATGTAATGTGTGTTAGCCGAGGTTGGACTGTTTGACTTACTATACAACAATAAAAAGCCAGTCTTAAAAATACAGGTGGTGTATCCATAGGACACAAATCAACAAACGCCAGATAATCTAGGCCAAAGGAATCACTACGTGGCATAATATCGGGATCTGCTTCGATGCGAGCAATGATCTCGCAACATATAATACCAAAGGAGAAGACATCGCTGCGCTCATCGTAAAATTGATTCTTCAAACACTCAGGACTGACCCAATACGGTGAGCCAACATAGTCCAAACGTGTTTTGACCCTGAAAGCACAAATAAAAATTTAATATTCAAATAGTTTGTAAATATAAAAAAAGGTATTGACTTACTTTTTATCTGGGATTTTTGTAGCTAAACCAAAATCTCCAACGACAGACTCAAATTTCCCACCAGGCAGATTTCGTATTAAAACGTTCTGAAACGAAAGATTTTAAATTATTTACTGTCATTTCATATTTTTTGGTAAGGTTTGTAGCTTACTTTGCTTGTTAGGTCTCGATGGAATATGCCTGCATCATGAACATAGGCCATACCTCTTGCTACGCCTAATGCCAGTCTTATTTTTGCCGCAGCTGTCAGCTCAACTTCCTTTTTGGCCAACAACTGTTCCAGTGAACCACCATTTATGTATTCGGTCAGCGCATGCAATTGGCCTTCTTGCACACATACACCCATAAAACTATAAGGAAAGTATAAAAATGATGTCATTTATTAATTTAAGTTTAAAAATATAAACTTAACTAACATTTGAGATAATTCATATTTGGGTAAAAACATAATAAATCAAGAAGTGTTGATTTCTTGAACGCATATTTATTGCTACGCAGCATTTGATACTATCTCTCTTTTTTTCAACAAATAAAAACCCTTACCGCAGCAAACTTTTTGCTATTTACCGACTAATTTCTTCGAGTGTACTACGTTTGTCAAGCTGACAGCGTACCACCTGAATCAAAATTGTTCCCGTCATTATGCCGATTGGATTGGCTATCCGGCTAAAATTTTATATTGGGTTGCCCAAAAAGTAACTGAGGATTTTTTAAAAGAAAGTAAATGCATTTTTAATAAAACTTAGAATGAACTTTAATCAAATATACTTTTTTTTACACTTTTTTTCTAAAGCAAGCTAAAAGTAACAGCTGATAACTGACAGAAGAAAGAATGCAATTATAGAGTCACAAGCCGTTGAAAAAATTTGTCAACGCCGACTATATGAAAAATCCGCAATTAATTTTTGGCCAACCCAATATATAAAAATCAATTTGTGTTTGTTTGTATGTTTGTGTGTTCCTTATAGACTCAGAAACGTCTGAACCGATTTTCTTGAAATTTTCACAGGTGGTCCATAATGGTCCCGTGGTGAAAATAAGTTACTACATTTTTGATATCTGAAGGGGGGCAGACCCCTTACCCTAATTTTCAGAAACGCCAGATCGGAGATGGGTGGTGCGATTTAAGCGAAATTTTGTGTGCTCTCATATAGTATCCTTAAAATTAAAATTTGGTATCCAAATTTCGGATGGGGTACCTAGGGGGGCTGCCCCAACCTAAAACCTACCAGACATATATTTAGACCAATCACGACAATATGGGACTCAAATGAAAGGTATTTAGGATAAGAAAACGTATCTAATATCCAACTGTCGGACCAAGTGCTAGGAGGACCACCCCAAGCCCCAAAACATCCCTCAATCGGACATATTTACCAACCATGGCAATATGGGACTCAAATGAAAGGTATTTACGAGTAGAATATGAATCTGATATCCAAATGTGGGACCACGTTTCTGGGGGTCCACCCCTTCCCCAAAACACCCCCAAACTGGACTTATTTACTGACCATGGGAATATGGGGCTTAAATAAAAGGTATTTGAATGTAGAATACGAATCTGATATCTAAATATGGGACCAAGTGTTTGGGTGGCCGCCTCTCCCCAAAAACATCCCCCAAAGGGCACAAATTTACGACCATAGCAATATGGGGCTCAAATGAAAGGTCTTTGGGAGTAAAGCACGAATGTGATATCAATATTCGGGAAAAGTGTCTATGGGACCACCCCACCCCGACAACACCACCCAAATAGGAAGTATTTGCTGACTATTGCAATATGAGGCTCAAATAAGAGGATTTTTAGAGTAGAACACGAATCCGATATACAATATATTTTGAAGGCCAACTCATTGAGTGGCCGCGCATCCCCCAAAACACCCCCCAAGCCGCTCATGTTTGCCGACTATGAAAATATGGGGCTCAAACTAAAGGTAAGTGGGAGTAGACCACGTATCTGCTATCAAAATTAGGGGCCAACTGTCTAGCGGACGCCCCACCACCATAACAACCCCAAAATAGGACGTATTTTATCACCAACACAATTTGGGTCTTAATGAGGAACTAAATATTTATAGTTTTAAGGGCCAATAACCCAATGGCTATATGGGGTTCAAATAAATGATATATAAATATATGAGAATAGAGCACGTTGCTGATATATTTTCCGGGCTTAGTGTTTGGGCGACCTCTCCAATCCCCAAAACACCCCTAAATCGGGCATATTTACCGACCATGTCAATGTGGAGCTTAAATTGCAAATTTTACAGCGTGCCAAGTCTACGGTGGAAATGTTGAACTTTAAATCAGCGGCTATAATTCAGCAAATTTTGTTTCAACAGAAGAGGAAAAAAACAAAATTTTTGAATGTTTCAAAAAAGTGAGAATCTTGGAAACCCATCATCATGGATTCTGCTAAAAACTTAGTTGAAGGGCATAATTTAATTCTACATATCAAACTTTGGGTCAAACCTGCAAAAGTTAAAGCTTCTAGGAACCGAAAAAGGATGATCGAGAAACTGGTTTATATGGGAGCTATATCAGATGAAAGACTGATTTGGACCGTAATTGGCACAGTTGTTGGAAGTCGTAACAGAATGCTACATGCAATATTTCAGTCAAATCAGAACATTGCGGCTTGTAAGGATTCAAGAAGTCAAATCGGGAGAGCGGTTTATATGGGAGCTATATTAGGTTATAGACAGATTTGGACCGTACGTGCCACAGTTGTTAAAAGTCATAACAAAGCATTACATGCTCAATTTCAGCCAAATCAGGCAAAAATTGTGGCTTTCGGGGCCTCAAGAAGTCAAATCGGGAGAACGGGGTTAATATGGGAGCTATATCACGTTATAGACCGATTTGGATCGCACGTGGCAGAGTTGTTGAAAGTCATAACAAAGCACTACATGCAAAATTTCAGCCAAATCGGACAAAAGCTGTGGCATCGAGGGGCTCAAGAAGTCGAATCGGGAGAACGGTTACTATGGGAGCTTCAAGTCTGAACCGATATGGCCACTCAATAGGAAGTATCTGCGCAAAATTTCAAGCGGTTAGCCGTAGTTTCGATCGCTATCGTGGTTTCGACGGACGGACGAACAGGGCTAGATCGACTCAGAATGTCGAAACGATCCGGAATACATATATTTTATGGGGTCGCAGATCAATATTTCAAGGTGTTACAAACGGAATGACTAGATTGGTGTACCCCATCCTATGATGGTGGGTATAAAAAGGTTACAATTCATCGAAAGTAAATAAATAAATAAAAAAAAAATAAAAAAAAATTAATAAACAAAATACCTAAAAGATCGCAGAGAGAGGGTAACAGAAAGCAAAACAAGAGTTAAGCCTGAATGCAGTGCATTGCGTTGGTGAGAGGAAATTAGGAATTGGAGGGGGGAAAAGGATGTAGTGCTTATTGACATTTGTCTTAAATCTTTGGTATCAAAGTGGGTGGGAAAAACATTAGCCGGAAGTCGATTCCACATACGAACGCTTCGGGCGAAAAAAGAATTCTCTACATAATGCATTGTGCGGTCCGCTTGCCAATCAATTACAAACGGGTGTGAGTTCCTGTAATGTCTAGTATCCCTGACATACATCCTTACATCAGGAATGAGAAGACGAATATCAGACGAACACACACCAAAAAAAAACAAAGGATTAATATGAGAATAAATAGTACATCTACAATTAAAAGAATTATGTCATGCGTGTTAGTTAAACTGAACGATGTATTAACACACAGTCAAAATTCGAACATTTTATTCCATCTATTGTATTGAGTTCAGTTCAAATTATCTTTCACTATTGTTCATCGTACATAGTGAAAAAAGACTAATTTAGTTACATTTATTTAACGTTGAACAATAACGAAGATCATGTGATGTAATTATATTTTCGAAATGCATTAACTAAAAACGAATAAAATTGTCCTTAGCGCTATATAAAAATCAACTTCATTAGAAAGGAGTTAATTTAACCCAACCATTCTTTTTGAGTGTAGATTCGAACCTACATAAATATGGATCTACTGAAGATACTTCCACCACGGAATATCCCGTTTCACTTTGAACAAAACCTAGTTTAACTCACTACTAGCTCATGGAGAGCTATTAGCAGTGTCTGAAAGGCCGCGTTACAATACACAGAAAACAAACTTACAAGAAAGGATCTTTCTCCAGGTGCCCTATATGTAAGATACTCAATGCTTTCTCGGTGATCCTAGTAATATGTGGTTTCGAATGGTAATTTGTAATCCAACATTACTCTTTAGTACTTAGGCTGTTTTCCTATGGCTATAGTATGTCTATCCATCTTTTTCCAAGGGTAGTCAAATCTACACCTCCGTGTTGATAGACATATTATCAGCATATCCTACCAGTTCGTGCCTTTTGGAAGGCTCTGATTTTTTACCACTTGTTTCATAATCTTATGTTATGTTGTACTTCCTTTGCCATAAATTGCACTAAATACATATTACAAAATTTATGCAATAACTCCACTTTGGAGAAACAATAATAACTTAAATTTACGCAATAATTCTTCTTTAGAATGCAGAAATTCCTCCACGTAATTTGGATATATTTATGTATTTGAAAATAAAGCATTTGTGAATGGCATATTAATTTGTAAGATTTTAAAAATAACACCTTTAAATGTCAAAATTTACAAAACATCTTGTGTTTCACACATTAAAGACATAAAAATAAAAAAAAAAACTTTTGCGAAAAAACGTGTTCAGCTTTAATTTTTTCGGTCAATAATCGTCAAACTAATCCGCCGGCAAGCAGTTTCATATGTTATGTAAACGATTAAAGCCCATTAATATTGCCGATTTGTATGTGGTTCTTTAATAGCGCAATATTCATTTCTGTTAATCGAAATCCCTGTCAATATTTTATTATCACAATAAAGAAGAAGTACAAGAACGCGTTATCACCATTTATGTGCTAGTGAATTAAGGTCCGCTCGACTTTACGCCTGTCGGCTAAGTTTTATGTCGGTAATTTGTGATTTACTCAAAGGCCGATAAGATACACTGGCACTATTTTCTTACTTTTTAAGGTTTTTTGTTTTCATAAAAATGGTAATAAAGTAAAGTACACATGTAGTTCAATACAGGCAAAACTCGAAAAAATGAATCTTCAAATAATTCACTAGTCTGTACATATTAAACTTGGATAAACCAATCTATTGATACATTATATAGTGCGTATCAGGGCAAGAAATTACATTCAAATGAAATCTTTTGGAAGCAACATATAAATCTGAAAGAATTTCCAGAAAATATCATCATGTATGTTACGATAGCTTCCTAAAATGGGTCATATCTGTTCATATTTGGATAATGCCCCCATAAAAACTATCCTCCGAATTGACTTTTATAACCGTTGGAAGTTCAAAAATGGTTTAAACAAATCCATGACTAGAAATGGTCCCCATATAATCCGATCTTCAGATTTGACACCTGAGACCATAGATGCTCTAGTTATCTCATTTTCAGAAATCTTGGATCGCGATATTCACAACTCAATTAAACCCTCCTCTGTGCGAGCTTCTTGGCAGGGTGAACTTTTTCTATGATAACCGCATGATGCATGATTGCTTATTGTTGCTTATTAGAGTTAAAGCCCTAGGGTTCCGCTGGCATGGGATTCGACCTCTTTTTTGGCGGAGTGGCGTCGCTCAAATTTGTTCATATAAAGAACTTTTAAAATTTTATATTAAACTAGCTGAACCGGGCCCGCTCCGCTGCGCCTTCTTTTACTTTATATGAAACAAAATTATCCTTCGAATATGAATTTTCGACAATTAAAGAGCTTTTAGTCAAATACCATGCTACGAAAATAGTATATGCATATCGCTTAACTAACAGTATAACAATATAATTGCCTTTACCTGAATCCCATATGATCATTATTGGACTACGAATTCGCTCGGAGGATTTATTGTCATTTAAGTTTGGATGTTAGATGTACTCCATTCTTAAAAAACTTTATTTCATCCCGATATTCTCATGATGTCCCATTTAGGGGTGTTTTCGAGGAACGGTGCCCCAAAAACATGGCCTCACATTTGAATATTCGTATTCTACTCCCAAATACCTTTATTTGAGCCCCATATTGCAATGGTTAGTAAATAATTGCTGTTTGTGAGATATTTTGGGAAAGGGGTAGACCCCCGGAAAACTGCTCTCGAAAATGGATATTTATTTCGTGCTCTACACCACAATACCTTTCATTTGAGCCCCACATTGACATGGTCGGTAAATATGCCCAATTTAGGGATGTTTTGGAGAGTGGGGTGGTCCCCGAAACACTTAGCCCTGAAAATATATCAGCATCGTGCTCTATTCTCATATATCTATATATCATTTATTTGAACCCCATATTGCCAGTGGCTTCGAAATTGAATATCAAATTCGTTTTCTAATCTCAAACCTCTTATTGCAAAAGTCAGCAAATAAGTCCAGTTTGGGGTATGGGCCCTAAAAACTATCAATATCGAGCTCCACTGTCTTGAAGACACAAATTGTCTTGGTGAGCAAATACGTCCTATTTGGGGATTGTTATGATATAATATTCCTGGTCTACTTCTAAATACCTTTCACTTGAGCCCCATATTCCCATAGTCGCCAAACATGACCGGTTTGCGGCTCTTATTACAACCAATATTGGAATGGTCAGCAAATACGTTCTATATGGGCGTCGAGGGAAAAGTCTTTGGGAGCAAAGCAAAAATGTGATATCAATATTCGGGAATAAGTGTCTATGAGGCCAAGACACTTTTTCCCGAATATTGATATCACATTTTTGCTTTGCTCCCAAAGATTTTTCCCTCGAGGCCCATATTGCTATGGTCGTAAATTTGTCCTCTTTGGGGAGCGTTTTTGGGAGGGTCGGCCCCCAAAACACTTGACCTCACACTTGGATATCAAAGTCGTATTCTACACTAATATATACCTTTTATTTAAGCCCCATATTGCCATGGTTAGTAAATAAGTCCAGTTTGGGGGTGTTTTGGGGAAGGGGTCGACCCCTAGAAATTTGGTCCCACATTTGGATATCAGATTTGTATTCTTCTCGCAAATACGTTTCATTTGAGTCCCATATTGCCATGGTCGGTTAATATGTCAGATTTAGGGGTGTTTTGGGGGTTTGGGATGGTACCCCTAACACTAGGTTCGACAATTGGATATCAGATACATTTTCCTGCCCTAAATACCTTTCCTTTGAATCCCATATTGTCGTGATTGGTTTAAATATATATTTGGTAGGTTTTAGGGTGGGGCGGCACCCCTAGGTACCCTATCCGAAATTTGGATACCAAATTTTTATTTTTGGGTTGCTATAAGACAGCACATAAAATTTCGCCCAAATCGCTCCACCCATCATCGAGATCTGGCCTTTCTGAAAATTAGGGTAAGGAGGAGGGTCCGCCCCTCCCTTCAGATATCAAAAAATATAGTACCCTATTTTCACCACGGTATCATTGTGCACTATCAGTGAAAATTTCATAAACAACAACACAAATTGATTTTTATATACAAAAATATTATTACAAATGCTAATTTGTCCATGAACACTCCTTTAAGGAACAGGGACAAACTTCTCGCATATCAATGAGTGCTGTCCGATTCAAATTAAGTTCAATGATAAGGGGCCTCATTTTTATAGCCGAGTCTGAACGGCGTGTCGCAGTCCGAAACCTATTTGGGGAGTTCCATGGCATAGTAACACACAAATGTCGCCAGCATTAGGAGGGGATAACCACCGCTGAAAATTAATTCTGAAATTCTCGCCAGGATTCGTACCTAGGCGTTCAGCGTCATAGGCGGACAAGCTAACCTCTGCGCTGCGGTGGTCTCCAATAGTAATAATAATTCAATTTCTTTTATTTTCTGAAGATTTTTGTTCATTTTATTGTTGATACAGGGTGGCTGATGAAAGCCGCTACCAAAAAAAAATGTAATAACTTTTTTTCTATTTAATAATAATAATTTAATAATTAATTTAATTAAATAATTAATTAATTTAATTAATAATAATTTAATAATTAATTTAATAATTTAATTTAACATGAATAAAAGAAAAATGTATTCCATACACCGAAAAAAAAATGTAGCAATATTCATCATTGTAGCAATATTCATCAGCCACCCTGTATAATTCTACTTTATTCAGTTTTCTAGACATAAGGAGGTTCTACTGTATTCCAGTTTATAAGCTTGCATATTGTTTTGGTGAAACCTCATTTTTGTTGTTATTACAGTTCAAGTAAAACAATTTTTACACACTGACAGCTACGGCGGCAACGGCAATGACAAGGATGATGATATCAATTATCACCCATATACATTCAATCACTCATGCATAATTCATTTAATTTATAAATTTTGGATATACTTCCTGCGTAGCTAGCAAAGTTGTGGTTGTTACATTGTATTTTGCGGAGCAATAAATCAATTAGACAAATGGGAGACACTTTAAATTAGCAATGAAGGTAACAAAAGACGATTCATGTAGAAAAATTGTGCGTTGAAGTACAGTTCATTTAAAATTTGAATATGACAATTATGAGTACAAATAAAGAAATGCGATGATTGAAAAGCAAAGTCCAACAACAAAAGGGTATAATATATTTTGCGAAAGTTCAAAAATGTATTTTGTAATTTTCTAACAAATTTCAAATATTTAACAAGTAAGTACAAACTAAACTCGAATATAGTCAATCTATTCTATTATGACGCCGAACGTCTGGGTTGAAATCGCGATGTGAACATCAGAAAAATTTTCAGCTGTGGTTATCCCCTTACTAATACTAGCTACATTTGTGAGGTATCCTGCCATGTTAAAACTTCACTACCAAGTGGTGTCTCTATGCGGTATGCCCTTCGGACTCGGCATAAAAAAGAGGCTCCTTATCATTGAGCTTGAACTTTAATCCGACTGCACTCATTGATATGAGAGAAGTATCCACTGCTACTTAGTGGAATGTTCATGGGAAATTTAGTAGCATTAGTATTTTACGCTACAATAGTATTATGGCATAATAATAAAATTAACACAAATAATGATTGTGCAAGATTCATATTGTATAATTCTGAAATAGTTTCTAGAAAAATTCATGTGCGTTACGATAACGTCCTAAAATATGCAATATTGATTCATTTTTGGATAAGACTCCCAAATAAACTATCCTCCGATTTGACTTTTTGAACCCATGGATCCCTCAAAAATGAGTAAAACATGAGCCCCTAGAAGCTCCATACATCTAAGCAGAAATTTAGTACCTAAAGTACGTTAATCCGCTCTAGTAGCAGTAGTAGATGGACAGAATGTAATATACATTCCATTATTGATTGCGTTCAGAAAGTTCTTTTGACATGACATTAATTTTGGTAATCAGTACAGAAGGTCAAATGCACAGTTCATTTAACATGTGTATGAATTATGAAACGTTTTGTTGAGATCGGTTTATAAAGGAAATAAATCAGGGCTGTACTTAGTATGGAGTATTATGGTTATGGCATTCCAGTTACAAATGGAATCTGATACGGAATACGAATAACAATCGCTCATTCAAGAGTGCTTCGTGGTTTATTTCTCAGTATTTTACTGTAAGCGAGCAATTGGCATCTGTCTTTATACCCTCCACCATTCCGTTTGTAACTCATTGAAATGTTGGCATAAGACTCCATAGAGTATGTATCGACAGCTTAATATGAAAAGGGCCTTACTCGATTTTTTGTTATTTTACAAGACAATGAAAACACTTGACTTTGAATATCGTCATCTTTTGAATATCTTTAGAAATCTATTATATCCACCAACAATGGCAAGGTGCGTCTGTCGTTTGTCTTCCAGAATAAACAAGAAAAGTTATTTTGGAAAAAATTGAGTAAGTCCCTTATTAAGCCATTAATCCCTGGAGAACGTATTTCTGAACACAAAAACCGACCTCGACTGTCGCAGATCTCTCAACGAGATGCGTGAACAGTTCACAATTCACCTGTTCTGGGCGCCAGGCCGAGCTTGCGAGACAAGGAACTCCCCTTCACATTACAGGGATACTGGAATCTGTCGGTATGCCTCTAGCGACATGTAAGCTAAGTTTTCAGGACCAGGCCCGAAGGACAACCAATGATAGATGGTTACAAAGAGGGGGATGTGAGCACTCCAAAACTAAGTGGCCTATCTAGACTCGAAGAGGTCTACCGCTTTTTTGTCATTGGCTAGAACCGATGTCTCAGTCATTGTGTCCGTCATGAAAGGTGACTGTCTAATCGGGAAACATGCTGACAGTTGCCAGAAACGACTTTTGCAGAAGCTGTGAGGACATCGAAGAAGAAGAGACTATAGAACACCTTCTGTGTGTGCGTCACGCACTACCAGTCAGAAGGGTTTCCACTTTAGGTTCTCATTTCTTTGAGAACCTGTCGCAAGTTATTGTGATTTTTAAAGCGATCTGGATGGTTCAACGGTAGGAACTAGAAGCCATATTTCTTCTTCTCTTCCTGTGGTATCACAATGGACGAAAACGTCTAAGTGAGTCTGATGGCAGACTGCCTAACCTCACCTAACCTAACCTATTAAGCCATCGAAGGGCGCCCCGGTAGCCGAGTTGGTAGCGGGCTTGGATTACCAGTATAGGGGTCGTGGGTTCGATTCCCGCCAAAACCCTTGGTCTGTCACTACTGTGGTATTACAATGGACTTAAAATTGTCTAAGTGAGTCCTGAAAAGACTGCCACTCTTACCTAATCTAAACTAAGCCATCGATATATTCTTGATCGCCATGACATTTTAAGTCGATCTTTGGAAAGCACACTAATTTTCGAAGGAGTAAAGCTAGGGTCTTGAAATTTTGTAAAAATATTTCCTATTAGTGTAGGTCGGTTAGGATTGTAAATGGGCCATATCGGTACATGTTTTGATGTAGCTCTCATATTAAACTGATCTTCCGATTATACTACTTGATCGTCTAGAAAGCGCTTTTCTTATCCGATTTGGCTGAAATTTTTGGACTCCGACTTTTCTATGGCATTAAATAGATGCGCCAAGTATGGTCCGAATCGGTCCCAAAGCTGACAAAGCTCCCATATAGACCAATCTCCTGATTATACTTCTTGAAATTCTATAAAGCGCAATTGCTATCCAATTTGTCTTAAATTTTCCTCATTTACTTTTCATATGTCCCCAACATAGGTGTTAAGTATGGTTTGAATCGACCTGAAACCTGGCATAGCTCTAAAATAAACCAATCTGCTGAATGCACCTCATGAACCCTTAGAGGGCGCAGTTCTTGTCTGATTTAGCTGAAATTTTGCACAACGACTTCTCCTCCGCCCTCCAACATAGAAGCCAAATATGGTCCAAATCGCTTCATAGCCTGACATAGCTCACATATAAACCGATCTCCCGATTTTACTTTTTAAGCCCCTTTGGGCGCAATTCTTATCCGATTTTGAGTTTCAAATTTTGCAAAATGACATCTACTAAGGTCTCGAGCATCCACGCCAAGTATGGCCCGAATCGGTCCATAACCTTATATAGCTCTAATAACATAGAGATACCGGGCAAAAAACTTGACAAATGCGATCCATGGTGGAGGGTATATAAGATAAAGGCTCAAGAAGTCAAGATCCCAGATCTGTTTACATGGCAGCTATATCAGGTTATAGACCAATTTAAAGCATATTTGGCACAACTGTTGGAAGTCATGACAAAACACTTCTTGCAAAATTTCAGCCAAATCGGATAGGAATTGCGCCCGTTAGAGGATCAATAAGTCAAGATCCCAGATCGGTTTATATGGCAGCTATATAAGGTTATGAACCAATTAAAACCATATTTGGCACAACTGTTCGAAGTCTTAACAAAACACTTCTTGCGCTCTCTAGTGTCTCAAGAAGTCAAGATTCAAGATCGGCCTGGGATAAAAACTTTGTTCAGCAGACAGATGCCAAGTTCAAATAAGAATAATGTACATATCCTTATACATTAAAAAAAAAAATAATAAATAAACAATGTCCAAATAAATGCAATTGCAATTTAACGTTAATTAGAAAGAAGCAAAAAACCTAGAAAAAAAGAAGAACAAAAAATGTATAACTTTCAAATTAGAATTTAACTCAAGGGAGTTCATACAGAAAAACTCAAGTTGCGCCTAACAACAGACAGCTGCAGACACAGGTATGAAACGAATGAACATACACATGAGGAGAAAAGTATGATAATAAAGAAATAACTTAAAACTTTTATAACAAGGGAAGAATATTAAATAAAAGTAATTGAAAACAGTTTGAATGTTCATGGGAAATTTGCATTCGCAAAAGTGTGTTGTGGTCTGGATAATTAAACCCATAACAAAATTCCACGCCAAAGAGATATCGGATGTCATAAAATCCATTAAAATATGACTTGAGTTCTATGGAATAAATACCAAGATATACAATACAAAACAGAAGGGGGAAACCCAATTAAATCAAAAAGAAGGCCTTGCGAAAATTAGTGTATATCGCATCGATCTTACATCCCTAACATAAGAACTTTAGTAGTCATTCACCTCCCTTTTAAAAAACCCCATGTTAAGATGTACAATATTTCGAACTAAGCATATGAACAATTTCTCAAACAGTTTTGAAATACCACTATGTTTTGTGACTGCTCTATAATTCATCCATACTTCTGAGGTTGTATAATATGACTATTATTCCACAATAAGAAATATATTTATAGACCAAGGAGGCCACCGTAGCGCAGAGGAAAGCATGTCCGCCTATGACGCTGAACGCCTGGATTCGAATCCTGGCGAGACCGTCAGCGGTGTTTTTCCCCTTCTATGTAAAACTTTTATCCAAAGAGGTGTCACACTGTGGCATGCCGTTCGGACTCAGATATAAAAAGGAGGCCCCTTGTCATTGAGCTTAAACTTGAATCGGACTGCACTCATTGATACGTGAGAAGTTTACCTCTGTTCCTTAGTGGAATGTTCATGGGAAAAATTTGCATTTGCATTTATAGACCAAAGAAAAGTTAGGCAAATCCTTCAGGAGAACATACAACAAAGGTGCACAGTTTCTCAAATTTTCCAAAGTTTAAATTTTCTCTTTGATGCATCACACTTTTACCCCCTACTGTATGTCTGCAGCAGGAAACTAAATGTAGCAAGCATGAAACGAAAACTTCTTTTTTCGTTTAACACCTGCCATCTTTATTGGTCATCGGAGCAAAATACGATACACCAGACAATTTTGCAGAAATATACTCGTAGAGGCAAAAACAAAGAGAAAAACTTTTCAGCAAACCAAATTAGAAGCAAACTGTAAAATGAAAATAAACGAAGACGCTAACGGATGAAAATATTGGTGGAGTAAACAGTAGCTATCTTTCATAAGGTGTATGAACGGATATACAAAATCAGCAGACAGAGATTGTAATCTCTAGAAAGCTTGGAATCTAGGAAGAAAAAGCAAACTAGTGAGTATAGAATGGAGAACAAAGCAACTGAAGTGGTCTGTCTGCCATGAGGAGTGATGAATGAGCCAATGGCCATAGGAAGTAGTTGATAGTATGTCGATATTTGGGAAACAAGTGAAAGACGTTTAAAAGGCGTTTAAATAAAAATTAAATACGAGATAGATACCAATTATTTTTATTTAGTTTAAAAAATACAACTAACACTAATCACAAAACATATACTGAGTCTTATATATGCAAATTTGCCCATGCATTAAAGAACAGGGTAAACTTCTCACAAATCTATGAGTGCTGTTTGATTCAATGCTATGGGACCTCCTTTTTTATAGCCGAGTCTGAACGGCGTGTCGCAGTGCGGCATTACAAAGGGTGTCCCTTATCATTGAGCTTAAACTTGTATTGGACAGCACTCATTAATATGAGAGAAGTATCCTCGCTGTTCCCTATTGGAATTTTCATGGGCAAATTTGCATAAATCAAATTAATATATCAAAATAAATACGAGGTAGATATTTTGAAAAATGTGATTTTATAATTTAATGTCACGTTTCATTGTTAGTGGATGTACGAATATGAATTTTGCGTACTGTATCTTCCTCAGTGGTTCAGAGTGTTATACAATATAATCGGCTCCGCAAAACTTTTACGTTGGATTATGTGTTTTTCCTATGGATGAAGATGGGCTGTATCAAAAAATATAGCAAAAATTGGAATCTTATGCTCAGTGTACAAGAAACACGGCAAGGCAATACATGATAAATAGAGAGAAACTAGTTGAACCGGGCCCGCTCCGCTGCGCATTCTTTTACTTTATTTGGAAGAAAATTATCCTTTGAATATTTATTTTCGACAAGAGCTTTAAGAGCTTTTAGTGAAATAATATGCTACGAAAATAGTATATGTATATCGCTGGACTAACAGTATAACAATATAAATGACTGTATCGAATCCCGTATGCTCTTTATTGGTCTATGAATTCGCTCCGAGGGCTTAGGGTCATTAACGTTTGGGTGTTAGATACCCTCCTTTCTTAAAAGTCTTTATTTCAGCTTTTATTTATTATCACGATTTAGGGTTGTTTTCGGGGGCGAGGTGGTTCCCTAGACACTTGGCCCTGGAAAAAATATCGGCATCGTGCTCTTAAGGGAGTTTATGGGATGGGGCGTCCTCAAACACTTGGCTCCAAAATTTTTACTCTTTGAGGAGTGTTTTAGAAAGGGGCGGTGCCCCAAATACATGGTCCCACATTTGGATATCAGATTCGTATCTACTCCCAAATACCTTTATTTGAGTCCCATATTGCTATAGTCAGTAAATAATTGCTGTATCTGGGTGGTTTGGGAAAGGGGTAAACATCCGAAAAATTGGTCCCAAAAGTGGGTATCAATTTCGTACTCATCTCCTCAATATCTTTCATTTGAAGCCCAAATTGACGTGGTCGGTAAATATGAGCGATTTAGGAGTGTTTTGTGATCCCACTCCACTCCCCCTAACATTTAGCCCTTAAAATATATCAGAATTGTGCTCTACTCTCAAATACCATTTTTTACCCCATATTGCCACTGGCCTCAAAATTGGATATCAAATTCGTTTTCTAATTTCAGATACCTCTCATTTAAACCCCTATTGCAAAAGTCAGCAAATATGTCCGGTTTGGGGTATGAGCACTAAAAACTATGAATATCGAGATCCACTCCCTTTAAAACTCAAATTGCCAGGGTGGGCAAATATGACCTATTTCGGGGTTGTTATGGGGGTGGGACGTTCCCTAGGCAGTTGGTCCCAAATATTGATATCAGATTCGTGGTCTACTCCCAAATACCTTTCATTTGAGCTCCATATTTCATAGTAGGCAAACGTAATCGGTTTGGAGGGTGTTTTGGGGGATGGGGCGGCCCCATGGACACTTCTTCCCGACTATTGATATCAAATTCGTGCTTAGCTTCCAAAGACCTTTCATTTGAGCCATATATTGCTATGGTCATAAATATGTCCTATTTTGGGGGATCTTCTAGGCGATGGTCAGTTAATAAGTCCTGTTCTTCGACGATGACGAAGCAAACCTCTATACTACTCACTAAAGTAGTTCTTCCCAAAAAGGATGCGGTATATTCAGCCACCTAAACTCCTTTTGCCAAGGGAAAACGCCAAGGTGCACGATGTGGGCCTCGCACGCAACCAGGGACAACACCACACAATTAATTTAACTATCTGTCCACCAGACCACTATGGAAGCAACTTATTTTGGCCAACAATTGTTGGATGAAAACGAAAAGTTGTTATCACCAGCGTTACCGTTGGCAAAATTTTGAGAAAGGGCCACAAAAAGTAGCACAATTTTTCTAGAAAGGTGGCACAAAAGTGGCATATTCAATATAGGCATAAAGTTCGATTAAGTCTATTCGTTTGCATCATCGACTATGCATTACAAGATTTCTGGACGATTTCTCTCACTCTGGAGAGCATTGCATGATTATTGAAAGCCATAATAGTACAGCATTTGGACAATTTAAGTCAAATTTAATAAGAATTTGCTCTCCTTTGCTCGGGATAGCGGCACTTAGGGGCCTATATCACCATATTGACCGATTCGTATAAAACTTGGTACTAATGTTGTAAGTCAAAAGATTGGGTTTTGTGCCAAATTTCAGACAAATCGGATGAAAATTGAGGCTTCTAAGGGCTCAAGAATTCAAATCCGGGGATCGGTTTATATCGGAGCTATATCTGTTTATAGACCGATTCGGATCATATTTGGCTTGGATGTTGAAAGTTATAACTCAAGTCTATGTTCCAAATTTCAGCCAAATCCGATGAAAATTGATGCTTCAAAGGGCTCAAAAGCCCAATCCGGGGTTCGGTTTATATGGGGGCTAAATCTATTTATAGACCGATTCGGATCATATTTGGCATGGATGTTAAAAGATATAACTCAAGTCTTTATTCCAAATTTCAGCCAAATCGAAAAAATTGAGGCCTAGGGGCTGAAGAAATCAAATCCGGGGATAGGTTTATATGGGGGCTAAATCTGTTTATAGATCTATTCGGATCAAACTGTGCATGGATGTTGAAAGTTATAACTCAAGTGTTTGTTCTAAATTTCAGTCAAATCGGAAGAAATTTGTGGCTTCAAAGGGCTCAAGAAGTCAAATCCGGGGATCGGTTTATATGGGGGCTATATCCAAATCTGGACCGATACAGCCCAAGTGCATGGCTAGATAGACTCAGAATGTCGAGATGATCCAGAATATATATTTATGGGGTCGCAGAGCAATATTTCGAGGTGTTACAAACGGAATGACTATACTATGGTGATGGGTATGAAAATTGATGCAGTTTCGGTAAACAGCTTTTAGCATACGGTCGGACAGCAACAAAATTTCTAAATGGATTGGTTTTTTCGACCATATTCGGCAAGAATGTAAAATGCAAATTTGCATCAAGGAACGGAGAGCAAACTTCTCATATTTCAATGAGTGCAAATTCTCGAGCAGCCTTTCTCGTGTTTCGAGATATTGACGGACGAATTGACGCCACTAAGCCTACTCAGAACGATCGACATAATATATACACGATCACTATTTCGATTAGCTACAAGCTCAAATATGAAAAGAGAACGATAAGAACGATCGACATAATATATACACGATCACTATTTCGATTAGCTACAAGCTCAATTATGAAATAAGAATGACCCCAATGGGTGGGTATGAATAGTTGCTAATGAAAGTATTCCTATGAACATTCATGGTTTAACCCAATAAAAGGGGACCTTCAATATATAGTCAAATCTGAACAACATGTCTCTAAGAGATACCTCTTCGTAAAAATCATTTTTTGAAGAGGTGTCGCCATCAATTGTGATGGGAGTACCATCTCTGGAAAAAAACTTTAGATACTTACGTCAAGATTCGAACTATATACCAAGGTTATTTGAGTGAAAACCAATAATAAAAGAATGATTTTTGAAAAGTGACACAGGGGAGTGGCCCAAAATAGGAAGATTTTATTTGAAGGAGAAATTAATTCCCTGCGAGTTTATTCCCAGAGAGTTTTAAGAATCTTTTACAATAAGCATAGTGCATCTCTAATTTAGTACAACAAATAGAACACTGATTTTTATTTATTTAAAATTTTTAACATTCTTCCACAGAACACAGCATTCTTTTCTTAAACAGTTGATTGCCAGTTGCTATTCATTTCCTAAAATAGAGTACAACGGCTGAGTGCTAACCCCAACTCCTTCAAATTGTGACCAGCCAGACAATTTCCTGTTTTACTTCAAAAGCACTCACAAGTACTTACGGTTAAGCTACAGGAAAACCCTAAATAGAGTCAACTGAAGATTTCATCTTGATGTTGGCAGTTGTTGTAGGAGTAGCAGCTCTAGCAAAGGATGGAGTAGGTGTTGAATCTTGTTCTAAGGTAGACTAGACATTTAAGGTATATTGCCTGCATAGGTATTTGCATGTCTGTATATAACTGTATGCAATTCTCATATAGGTGTTTTTAACCCTTTTGTAGTAATGTTAATAATAAGGTGGAAAGAAATGTGAAGTAAAGTATGAGTATTTAAAACAAAGTCAATCGCATGTTATGAAGGTGATGTGCACATATTTAAAATATTGCTTCAGAGTCGGTATACATGATGAAACAGTCAATCCATGTATAAAATTTATATACATCTTACAATCGGTTATAGTTGGGCTGCTATCATCCTGCAGGAGTAAAAAGAGCACAGTGCCTTACGGCTTCGGAGAGACGTCTCGACCTCCTGTACCACCTAGTGAGGGGCCGTCTCAACCGACCTGTCTTTGAGGTATGCATGTTGTGCCCTACTCAAGTTCTGCGGCGTCAGTATGACAGACTAATAGGCCTGTCTCAAAAGTTTTACTCAAAAGATTTCCATGGAAAATTTAGTGGAGTAGATGTAATAGAGAAATACATTCATTCGTCTAGCTTATAATATAGTTTAGTTTATAGTTTATACTGATAAAGTAAAAGTTGAACAACTTCCGTAGGTGATGTTAAACAATTATTGATCAACAAAATCGGTCCACCTTATATGAATTACACCCGCTAAACACAAAAAACGCACAAAAGTGACACGTGTATTTATATCTTCTTTATCTAAGTTCTATGGCCTTTGAATAGGTATTATGTTTCATATAGAGATAGGGCGGTTCACGTAAAAAATATATATTCTATAATTGAAATAAGGTTGTTGTGTCTCAACGAAAAAAATTCTACTATTTTTGCTCGTTTCACAGTTAAAATCATAAGTCCTTGTCTTTGAGTCTATTAAATATTGAATTGAATATTTCAATGGATTAATATTTCAAAAAAATAAAGAAAATTTTTATCATCCTGTCCCAAAAGTTTTCGATTTCTACATCTTTAAGGAAATATATTGAAACACTTCTAAGATTTATATATACAACAAAATGAGTACTCGTAACAATAGATTTTAATTCTGTGAAGCACATTATTATTAACTCTACTATGTTGGGAATATCACAATAAACAAACGACGAAAACAGCGATGCAACAACACCAACAGTAACACAATCTAACATAGAACTTCAAGTTGAAGTTCACATAAGTAAAATTTAGACTTTAGCTTGCGTATGGGAAGTAGAAATATAAAAGTACCATAAAAAATATTTTAAGAAGAACACATAAAAAACACCACAAAATCTAAACAACATTGAGCTGTGTAGGAGGAGGCGCAGTAAAATGAGCTGAAGGTGAAGGAGCCAAAGAAGAAGGGTCTGGGTGGACACTTTTGTGTGCAAGAAAAAAATTAACAACTTCCGCATTAAAAAAAGTATCACATGAATCGGGGAAACATATGCATATACCTATATTCAAAGCGATGGGGTATTAAGAGACAAACATACCCATACGACATGTTATTATATGGGAATATAGGTACAGAGAGCTCCATTAAAATATTTATAGCCAAATAATACTTGTATTATTATACAATAGAATACAATACTACAATACAATAGAATACAATACTTGTATTTAGGTATAATTTAGTGTAAGAAAACGAATTTTGTGTGCATATCTTAAAAATGCGAAATATATGCAAACTGTACGAACCAAAATAGATACATTTAGAATTTTAAAAAACTTAACGGTTACGTTTTTAAGTATTTTTATGGATATAAAAGTGATCTTTATGTCCGTTTCATCTAATTATCCTTCACGCCTCCTTCGGACCCGCCACGTCCAATTTTGTACTAAACTCCCGATTTAGTGTCTTAGGCATATAAAAGCCGCATTTTTTTTTTTGCCCGATTTCGCTGAAATTTGGCGTAAACCGTTGTATTAAGTGCATTGATATCAGTGCCGAATATGGTTCAGATCGGCCTATATCTTAATACAGCCCCAAATATAGCCCGATCTCCCAATTTAAGGTATAAGGCCAATAAAAGCCGCATTTTTTATCTGATTTCGTTGAGATTTGACACAACCCGTTCTATAAAATCCTTAATATAAGCGCCGAATATGGCGCCGATCGGTCTAACATTACCCCCATATAGACCGATCTCCCAATTTGAGGTATAAGGCAAACAAAAAGTTGAATTTTTTCGATAACGATGAAATTTGGCACAATCCGTTGTTTAAAAATCCCTAATATATGTGCCGAATGTGGTTGAGATCGGTCTATATCTTAATATAGCCCCCATATAGACCGATCTCCCGATTTGCGGTATTAGACCAATAATAGACGCATTTTGTATCCCATTGCGCTGAAATTTGGCACAAACCGTGGTATTAAGTTTTTTTATATATCTGTTGAATATGTTTCAAATCAGTCTATATCTTAATATAGCCGCCATATACACCGATATTACGATTTTAAGAATAAGGCCAATGAAAGCCGCATTTATTAACCGATTTCGCTGAAATTTGGCGCAACCCGTTGTATTTAGTTCCTTGATATCTGTGCCGAATATGTTTCAGATCGGTCCATATCTTAATAAGCCCCAAATATAGACCGATCTTCCGATTTGAGATACAAAGCCAATAAAAACCGCATTTTTTATCTGATTTCGTTGAGATTTGGCACAACCCGTTCTATAAAATCCTTAATATAAGCACCGAATATGATGCCGATCGGTCTACATCTTAATATTGCCCCCATACAGACTCCCGATTTGAGGTAAATGGGCAATAAACGCTGCATTTTTTAGTCCGATTACGATGAAATTTGGAACAATCCGTTGTTAAAGAGCCTTGATATATGTGACGAATGCGGTATTAGACCAATAATAGACGCATTTTTTATCTGATTGTGTTGAAATTTGGCACAACCCGTGGTATTAAGTTTTTTGATATCTTTGCTGAATTTGCTTCAGATCAGTCTATATCTTTATATAGCCACCTTATACACCGATCTACCGATATGAGGTATAAGGCCAATGAAAGCCGCATTTATAATCCGATTTCGCTGAAGTTCGGCACAACCCGTTATATTAAGTTCCTTGATAACTGTGCTGAATATGCTTCAGATAAGTCTATGTCTTAATATAGCATCCTTAAATTTCATGGTAAATATGGTCCAGTTACGGTCGATATCTTAATTTAACCCCCGAACTCAAAAAATTGTGAACCTCAACACTAGTTTAAATGAATTAAATTTGGGAAATGTTGAATTTCCTATGGCGCTAAAGAATAGTATGCTCGTTGCAAGTTCAACAATGTCTTTATAGCTACGAAATTGTTTATATAAAGTATTAGTCCACTTTCAACTTCCCACAGGTAAAATATGAACTAAAGAGCTTTGAAAATTAAAGACGAAAATATTGAAAAAATCGCTTTTTGCGATCACTCTGGACCAGTGCTTATTAAATTGTTCTTAATTTTAAGTATGTATTAGTGAACTCAAGAAGTGGGAATCTTTATTTCTTTCAGTAGTTCATTCAGTAATAAATTTCAGAAAAGGTATTGTCAACGATGATATGCTTTTGCCAATGTTAAGTAAAATTCTCGCTTATTTTAAAAATAATCGTTTAAGAAAAATTACTAACTCCACTATTTTGTAAGCATTGTAAGCTATTTTATCTATACTAACGAGTAGTTAGTTTTATTCGCAGAACGTTTATTTTCTCACTCCTTAGGAATTTTTAACTTATCGTGAATAAATATCATGGACTAACGAGTATTATGTAATTAACTTCTATTTACGAAAAGCATTTTTCTGAGTGCATATAGACCGATTTTCCGATTTAAGTTCTTAAGCCCATAAAAGCCGTAAAATTTTAAAGAATGAGTTATACTAGTTTACTCGACATCAAACGAATATGGTCCATATCAAACCTTTTTTCCAATTTCGCTGAAGTATTGTATTATTCCTCTCAACACCCAGTGTTCCAAATTTCACACAAATCGAGTAATAAATGATCCTTTTATGAACTGAAAACTTTAGTATAAAGTTGGAAATTTTTATCAATTTCATTCAATATCAGTGTTTTTTAAGTTCAGTTACTAAGAAATTTGTAGAAAAGTACGTAACTCAATAAAAAAATTAAAATTTTTGTTCCAAATTTGGCCGTTGCAAGTTGGGTTGCCATCCATAATCGTCGCATTATTAAGTTGAATGGACGCTTAAAAAATTTTGCGAAGGCGTTTTAAAAGTTTCAACTATTCTTTTTCTGTATTTGTGATACTTATAATACCTAATTAATTAAAATTTTAATCAAATGCTTCAACATATATTACCAAAATACTATCTATTTTAAAATTAAGTCGCTTTCATGCTTAATAGTCAAAAACCATAATTATTTCACTTTTAGTAAAACTTATAAATGTGGTTTATTCCCCACTTTTTATTTTTTTTTATACTTCGGTAATGTCCATACTTATCACTTATATGCAACCGTTTCGTTACAGAGCCAGTTCGCACAAGACATCAAACTAATGATAATTTATCTTTAAACTGTCCTTATTGTCGTGGACGTTTCCTATACGTCTTGCTCATTTACCTCATGGGAGGATTCAACATCAGTCAATGTATTTTTATACCCACCACCGTAGCATAGGGGGTATATTCATTTAGTCATTCCGTTTGCAACACATCGAAATATCAATTTCCGGCCCTACAAAGTATATATATTTCAGATCGTCGTAAAATTATAAGATGATTTAACGATGTCCGCGTGTCTGTCCGTCCGTCTGTTGTAACCACTCTACAGTTTAAGTTCTTGAACTGGCCAAATCGTACCATATCTGGATATAGCTGCCATATAGATCTATTTTCCGATAAAGGGTCTTATGCCCATCAAAACTTTACTTTATATGGTTTTATATGGTTCAGATCCGACTATATTTAGATACAGCTACCATATAGACCGATCTCCCGATAAAGGGTCTGAAGACCATAAAAGCTTTATTTAAAACAGTGGATTATTTCAAGCTTCCTGACATCTGAACCAAAAATGCTTCAGATCGGATTATATTTAGATATAGCTGCCATACAAACCGATCTCTCGATAAAGGGTATGAAACCCATAAAAGGTTTATTTTTATCCGATTTCGCTGAAATACAAAATTCAACAGTGACTTATATTTATTAGACCACTCAATATCCGTGCCGAATTTGGGTGCATAAGTTATCCAAATTTCACCAGATTGTGGCGAAAGGGGGTTTCCATATCCACCCGAGGTGGTGGGTATCCAAAGTTCGGCCTGGCCGAACTTAATGCCTTTTTACTTGTTTGTGTATCATATGCAGTGATGTCCGCTTATTTCACACAAATCACTCTACATTCAATTTGGCGTTTTCAAACCCTTAACATTAACAGATTAACAAATTATTGGGACACTTACTAAATTTGTTAAAACATATTATGTGTTTCAATTCAACATGTCCTCATTTTTGTCACTCTCTGTGTAAATCCTTATGAGAACTTCTAATGTTCTTGGCCAAAATACACATGTCTGTTAAATGTTAAACGACATACTGTGTACTGTGTGGTTCATTGTCATGGGTTCCCAAGTTGATTGTCTTGCTCCTTGTCCTCAATGGTGTTTTGTACTCTAGCTGATGTGTACTCGCAAACAAAGTTCTATGTGAAAAGATACTCTTGATTTAAGCAGCTTATTTTCCAGATACTTTAAAAAGGCTCACTTACATGCACTGAGATTTATACGATATGTGTGCGTTTCTTATTACGGCGTTGTAATGATAACAAAAACACTTCAGAGGCCTATATAAACAATGAACCCAATAAATGGATATGGGTCGTTCCGAATGAGAAAAGGGTTAAAGGCAATAGGTTACAGGCAACATCCCATTAGGGAGGAGGATTTAGTTACGCTCAATTACAAGAAGCCTCCTTTCCATAGCCAAATTCAAATGACTTGAGTAGAGATGCTTTACTTATTGAAATTCTTACTGTAGTAGGATCAAGCGAAGATCCTTGCAATAAAAGTGGGAAAATGACTACGGTATACTAATGCATTAATAACATTATGCCTTCAGAAATTCGTTTTTCATTAAATCTCTGGAGAACTTATTTCTGAATTTAAAAACCGCCCTCGACTTTTGTACATCCCTCAAATAGATGGGTGAACAGTCTAAAATGCCCATATCTTGATTGCAGGCTGCAAACTTGACGAAGTCTAACACTTTGCTGTCATCGGCTAGAACAGAAGTCTCACTCATTGTGACTGTCTGAATGGAAAATATGCTGAATGGACTAAAGGTTTCAAGTAAAGATATCCGCAAAAGTTGAGATGATAATGAGGATGAGAAAAATACAAAATATCTAATGTGTGCGTTATTTCTCTGGGGACTTGTTTGATTTGCGGATGTGAACCTTCGCAAGTTATAAGGCTATTTAAAGCCACCTGGCTGATTTAAGGGCAGAAATAAGAAGGCATCTTATTACCTTATTATACCCTCCGCCATAGGATGGCGGTATACTAATTTCGTCATTCTGTTTGTAACACCTTGAAATATGCGTCTAAGACCCCAAAAAGTATATATATTCTTGATCATTATGACATATTAAGTCGAAGTAACTATGCCCGTTCGTCTGTCCGTCCGTCCGTCTGTCTGTCGAAAGCACGCTAACTTTTGAAGGAGTAAAGTTAGCAGCTTGAAATTTTGCACAAATACTTCTTATTAGCGTAGGTCGGTTGGGATTGTAAATGGGCCAAATCGGTCCATGCTTTGGTATAGCTGGCATATAAACCGATCTTGGGTTTTGACTTCTTGAGCCTCAAGAGGGCGCAATTCTCGTCCGATTTGACTGAAAAATTTCTGTGCTAAGTATGGTCCAAATCGGTATATAATCTGATATAGCTGTCATATAAACCGATCTTGGGTCTTGACTTCTTGAGCCTCTAGAGAGCGCATCCGATTTGACACAAATTATGTACAACGGATTCTCCCATGGCCTTCAACATACGTGTGCAATACGGTCTGAATCGATCTATAGCTTGATACAGCTCCCATATAAACCGATCTACCGATTTTGCTTCTTGTGCCCCGAATCGGACTATAACTTGATATGGCTCCTCCTCCGTCCGTATTCATTATTTTGTGTTTTCCTACAAAAAGATACTGCGCAACAAACTCGACAGTTGCGAACCTTGGTAGAGGGTATATAAGATTCGGCCTGGCCGAACTTAGCACGCTCTTACTTGTTTCTCCCGTTCTTGTGGCATTTCAATTTACTAAAATGATGCAGACTGATATCAATATTTCGATGTATTTCGGACGTTGTACTCCCCGTCCTACGGAGTTGGGAGAACATACTATTAAAATAAATTGTAGTATAAAAGTGTGTAGTGGCTATAACTAAGTAACTATATTATATATTGAAAAGATAATAGTTAAAAATGTGCTAAGTTCGGCGGGCCAAATCTTACGGATATATACCCTCCACCATAGATCGTAACTGTCAAGTTCTTTCCACGGCTTCTCTTTATAGACAAAAGCCGAAAACGGAAAACTGTTAGGTCATGCAACAATTCCCATGGATTTTTTATGTATTTGGATAAGAATTGCACCCTTTAAAGGCTCAAGAAGTACAATCAATAAGGGAGTATAAGAAGTATAATCAGGAGATTAGTTTATACGGGAACCATATCAGGTTTCAGACCATACTGGGCACGGATGTTGGCAGATCGGTTTATATGGGGCATATTATGCTAGAAATGAGTGAGGTCAAAATATATCAGTATTCAGGTGGTTGACAATCTGATACTGCTAAAAGGGTAGTTTGGCATAAACAATTCCTTATTAAACAATCTATCCTTAAACCTTACAACCAAATTCCTTTAAGGTAAAACTTTCTGGCGTTAAAATAAAAGCAATTGATATTGATTATTTCATCATTAAATCCAAAACACTTTCGTTATTTACTTTTTTGCACTTTACAATGGAATTGTCCATATAAATACAATAGCAAACAAATCATGTTGTAGGAGTTGTTCCTTAGGAGTAACAAGACGAAAAGAAAAAGGATTTTTTTATACGCTTTTTACTGCTTCTGATATACCCTTTTGTTATAGACTTCGGTAGGTTCCGCTTCTGCTGCTTTGTGTTAACAATGCTGCTGTTGATTTAAGTGCGATCTTAAGTGACAGGAAAAGGAAGTGAATTGTGCATCGGAGCGGAGACGGTGTCATCATTGTCAGCATCGGTGTTATTTTCCAGATTAAATCTGAGATATTATCCAATAAGGACATCTGTCAAAGCTCATTAAATAAAATTATGCATGATTTATGTTTGTTCCTTTTGCTTTTGTTTGGAATTACTTTAACCATAAATTGCAAAGTGTATTTGTTTTGGAGAATCGTATCACTTTTAAATGGAAATGACAAATAAATTGAATGTTCTTGGCAGGCATAAAATGAAAAAAAAGGTTATAAAATGAATAACAACTAAATAATAAAAAATATTATAATAACTACATTTTGAGAAACCGCAATATTGTTTGAAAATGTAAAAATATAAAAACATGTATTTTTAAAATACGCAACGCAACACTTAGACAGGACATGAAGCCCGAGCAGGACAATATGGGATTCAGAATGAAGTTATGTAGGTGTAGAGAACAAATCTAACATCGAAATTTTGGAGCCAAATTTCCCTCAAAACATTCCAACAGTTTATATAGACCTATTAACTGGTTTAGCCCTGACCTTTGATTCCTTTTTCCGATTATGATGAAAATTAATATACATTAGCTATTTAAAGCAAAAAGTAAAACAATCTTCAAATTTTCTTAACATTATCGAAGGAAAGGGATAATGGGTGTCATAAAAACGTAGCTGTTGTCAAAGTAGTAGGCTTATCGCCATAAATTAGTTTTTAAATACAAGCAATCAAATGCAACAAGACTTCAAAACAGCTTCCAAAAATTTCAGATTTTTTTGTTTGAATTTTTGAGCTATAAAAAATGATGTGAACAATTTTATTTGACTAGTTTTATTTGTGCATTTTACGCTTATCCAAACTGCATTGAGATACCTCTTTCCTAACTTGAGCTAGAATAATTGAGCGATCATTATTTTTGAAGAGCCAGTCAGTATATTGAGCTGCTCGGAAATTAACAATTTCTGAAATTTTGCCTTAAGTAGAAAAATGCTTGTAAAGGGTGATTTTTTTGAGGTTAGGATTTTCATGCATTAGTATTTGACAGATCACGTGGGATTTCAGACATGGTGTCAAAGAGAAAGATGCTCAGTATGCTTTGACATTTCATCATGAATAGACTTACTAACGAGCAACGCTTGCAAATCATTGAATTTTATTACCAAAATCAGTGTTCGGTTCGAAATGTGTTCATTCACCGTAACGTTGCGTCCAACAGCATCTTTGAAAAAATACGGTTCAATGATTCCACCAGCGTACAAACCACACCAAACAGTGCATGGCTACGTAAATAAGCAAAATTGCCGCATTTGGAGTGAAGAGCAACCAGAAGCCGTTCAAGAACTGCCCATGCATCCCGAAAAATGCACTGTTTGGTGTGGTTTTTACGCTGGTGGAATCATTGGACCGTATTTTTTCAAAGATGCTGTTGGACGCAACGTTACGGTGAATGAACACATTTCGAACCGAACACTGATTTTGGTAATAAAATTCAATGATTTGCAAGCGTTGCTCGTTAGTAAGTCTATTCATGATGAAATGTCAAAGCATACTGAGCATCTTTCTCTTTGACACCATGTCTGAAATCCCACGTGATCTGTCAAATACTAATGCATGAAAATCCTAACCTCAAAAAAATTACCCTTTATATCCAAAACCAAAAGCCATTAGAGCAACAGACAAATGGCGTCAGATACAAGAATGCACAACAAGAATTTCTAAGGCGCATACATAGTATGTTAGGTATTTAAATGGGCGAGAGCAACAATTCCCATACGTAATTTTTTGTTTAACTTATAGAACAAGGAATACAGCAGATCATAAAACAAAGCAAAAATGGATCTATTTGGAAATTGAGTTTGAGCTACTGAAATCTGATTATAATTGGTAAAACTTTGATTTTGTAAAATAATTTAAATTCTGGTTGGTATAATCCTGATTCCACTACTTTGGAACATAGTCATTAACAACATATTATTGTCTCTGGAAGAAAAAGGTGTAAAAGAGGTCGCGTATGCAATTGTGGTTACGGGAAAAGTTTCCCGGTACTCTAAGAGAATACTTCAGGAAGCTCTACGTACCCCAGCAAAGTGGGCTACCTACAGTGGCACCTGTCTTCTTAGGAGGAGAGAATGTTCTGTGTGGGAGGAGAGAATGGTCCATTTACTGAAAGCGAAAAATACCTGGGTGTTTTGCTGGACAGGAAATTGAACTTCAAATCCAACATTTTGAAAAGGGCAAGAAAGGTAAATCTTGCCTATGTACCTGCAATAGAGCAATGGAAAAAAATAGGGCTTTAAATCGCGCGTCATGCATTGGGTATATATGGCAGTTGTCAGACCTATAATGCTATACGATGTTGTCTTCAAAAGTTCTCATACTGTTCAATACTAAACCGGATCCAAAGGATGGCTTGTTTGTGCATTACAGCCGCACTGGTGCACTGAATTTAATGTTACACATAATGCCATTAGATATTGTGGCGATACAAATTGCTGCGACCACTGCTGTGAGGCTAAGGGAGCTTTCTCTTTGGTCATGTGACGGCTAAGGACACTGTGTTATCCTTTGATACAATATCCGATGTTCCAAGCTGTGTGGATTACACCTTGCCTGAGCCGCTTTTTGATAAAAATAATAAAATACGATATACCTGGTAATAGAATTAACATAGACTTCTATACGGATGGTTCCAAACTAGACGACCAGGTGTGCTTTGGGGTTTACTCTGAAAAACTAGAACTGATCATATCGAGGGTGTATTCTGAAAAACTCTTAGGAGTGTACTCTGAAAAACTAGAACTGGTCATATCGAGAAGGGTTCCCGACCACTGCAGTGTGTATCGAGGAATTAAAAAAGTAGTGGAATGTCATAACCACAACTGGCATAAATATTTATACAGACAGCCAGGCGGTAGCCATTAAATCACTGGCGATCATGTTTCTGAATTCAAAAACCGCCCTCGACTGTCGCAGATCTTTCAACGAGCTGGCTGAACATTTCAATATTCACCTGTTCTGGGTGCCGAGCCACAGATATATCCCAGGGAATTGTAAAGCGGACGAGCTTGTTAGACTACGTTACACATTCTAGGGGAACTGTAATCCGAGGGTATGCCTTTAGCGATATGTACGCAAAGTCTTCAGGATCAGGCCCGAAGAGAAACGAATGGTAGATGGCTGTGGGCATTCAAAATTATGTGGCCTAATCTAGACTTGAGGATCAGGCCCGAAGAGCAATGACTGGTAGATGGCTGTGGGCATTCAAAATTATGTGGCCTAATCTAGACTTGAAGAGTTCTACCGCTTTGTTACCACTGGCTAGGATAGACGTCTCAGTCATTGTGTCCTTCATGACAGGTCACTGTCTGATCGGAAAACATGCTGACAGTCTGAAGGTTGCCAGTAACAACTTTTGCTGAAGCTGTAGGCACGTCCTGTGTGTATTCTGCGCTGGCAGTCAGAAGGAGTTCCACTTTAGGTTCTCATTTCTTTGAGAACTTGTCTGATTTGGCGGATGTGAACATTTGCAAGTTGAAGGCTTTTTTAAAGCAATGTGGATGGATCAAAGGTAGGAACTGGAAGGCATCTTCGTTCTCCTGTTCCTGTGGTATTACAATGGACGAAAGCGTCTAAGTCTTACGGCAGATTGCCACTTTAATTTAACATAACCTAATTCGGAATTGTGTCTACGTCAGCTGTTGTACCATTATAAAATCGGCTGATGTTAGCCATAAATCAAAAATTTTGGGAATTATACAAGATATTCGGACTGCTTGCAAATTGCAAAATTTGCCCATGAACATTCCATTAAGGAACTAAAGCAAATGTCTCACAAATCAATGAGTGCTGTCCGATTCAATTTTAAGCTCTATGATAAGGGACCTCCATTTTATAGCCGTGCCCAAACAACTTGCCGCAGAGCGACACCACTTCGGGGAGAAGTTTTTACATGACAAAGTACCTCACAAATGTCGCCAGCATTAGGAGGGGATAACCACCTCTGAAAAATGTTCTGATGTTTCTGCCAGGATTCGAACCCAGGCGTTTAGCGTCGTAGGCGGACATGCTAACCTCTGCGCTATGGTGGCCTCCAAGATTGCTTGGTCTTCCTAATATCGTAAAAGTGACAAAGTTTAGCTTCATGCAAGTTGGCATGCTGAATGCTTCATTTTTATTAATTCCTCTTTGGAATACAAAGAGGAATTGATAAATAAATGTCTTCTATATCTGTCGACATCGTTTATAGCAAGTTTAAAGGACCATTTTTTATTTAATGGAAAAATTGCAAAATGTGATCATCATACCACAAGTAAAACATGGCAGTTACCCACATGTTTGATCATAAGGGAAATTTTCATGAATTTTTTTAACACTTCCATTTTAAGGAACTTTTTAACTAAACCTTTAGTGAAATCTTTTAATTATTTTTCAATCTTAATACAGATATATTTAGGGCGATAAACTGAAACTCTTCTACTCCTGGCGCATTGAGACAAATTCATTTTACAATTTTGTTTTGTCAATCCCATGGCAGCCGGTTGTACGTACCGGATTGACCCGATGGAATATTCATCGGCAAGGGCTGCCGCCTCAGTGTACGTGTTCGTCTTTTTTCGTCATGGGAGAGGCACATCCCGGAGTGCCTTCTCCGTATGCTTTTGGTCCGTGCCGGGATTGAAAAGAACCCCGGACCCTGGTTCTGTTCCGTTTGCCAGAACCGCCTTCATCATCGGTCAGTGTCGGTGAGGTGTAACAGGTGCTTGGAGTGGGTACATTTCCGTTCTTGCTCTGGCCTAACTTCGCTACGGGAGTATAGTCATACTGGCTATGTCGCTAGGTGCTGTGCGAACACAGCCAGCAGTGGGTCACAAGCGTCGCCGTCGTCGCCTTCGGCGTCCTCGTCGTCGGACTATGTGACCCCCCCGACCTCTCCCGTACGGCAATTTATGCAAAGACAGCACCCTAGCCCTACTATTGCCAGGCCAGTGTCGGGAAATGTATCGTTCCTGCAGTTAAACTGCAATGGACTGCGAGGCAAGATTGATGAGATTGTGGATTTTATGAGTCGGAAGAGCATATCGGTCGCAGCGATCCAGGAGACAAAGCTGACTAACACCTGCAGCTTGCACAGTTGTCACGGCTACAATGTGCTACGTAAGGATCGCTCAAGGAATGGAGGTGGGGGATTGGCCTTCGTTATACACCATTCCGTGCAGTATAGACCTATCTCGCCTGCGCTTGACGCTAGTGACCCATACATGGAATGTATGGGGGTAGCAGTCAAGTCTGGTACTGCCGAGATAGAGATATACAACGTGTATATACCGCCGGTTGGCAGCTGTGTCCCGATTAATGGCCAGGCCTACAGCCCCGACATAAGTGGGTTGCTATCTGGCCATAGTCGTCTGGTTCTGGGGGATTTCAATGCACATCACTCGTCATGGCATTCTCCCCTAGGCAACGACCAGCGTGGCATAGCTTTGGCAGAGCAGATAGATAGCTCCACGTTTTGCACGGTGAATGAGGATGCCCCCACTAGGATTACGAGGAGGTGCAGCAGCTCGCCAGACATCTCAATCGCATCCCCTGATCTCCTGAGTGACGTATCCTGGCAAGCCGTCATCTCTTTGGGGTCAGACCACCTCCCCATAATCCTCACCATCGACCGACCACCCGACTTCATAACCTCTGAGCGCCGAACGTTCATCAACTATAAGAAGGCCAATTGGACTGGCTTCAGAGAGTATACCAATCGCCGCTTCAATGAACTGCCACCCCCCTCTGATGTGCTTGTGGCCGAGAGGAAATTCCGAGACATCATCAACGCAGCAGCCGCTCGCTTTATACCAGCCGGTCGAATACCGCAAGTGCGACCCAATTTCCCGGCGCAAGCAGTGGTACTCGCAGACGAGCGTGATGGGATTCGTGCTATGGACCCCGCTAACCCCAGAATCAGCGAGCTGAATCTGGAAATAAACAGGGTAGTCAACGAACATAAGCGGAATTTGTGGCTGGAACACTTGGAGCAATGTAACTTAGGCACCGGTGCAGGCAAATTGTGGGCCACTGTTAAGTCTCTCTCGAACCCCGGTAGACGGGACGACAGGACCTCAGTCACTTTTGGCGAGTTAACCGTGACTGATCCGAAGAGATGCGCCAGGTTGTTCAACCGTCAATTTATCGTGCATCCCGAGAGAGACAGGGCAAGGAGGAGAGCCATTCGCCGTATTCGTGGTCTCCGAGCCGATGAACAGCCATCACAATTTACCGTGGGCGAAGTTACAAATGTCATCCGTGGCGCCAAATCTTCCAAGGCGTTGGGCCCCGACGGAATCTCTACATTGATGCTGAAGAATCTGGATTTACCTGGAGTTGAGTACCTTACCACTGTCCTTAACCTGTCATTGAACACTCTTATAGTTCCCGATGTCTGGAAAATGGGCAGAGTGATCCCGCTACTGAAGCCTGGTAAAGACCCGAGTTTGGGGGAGTCGTACAGACCGATCTCCCTTCTCTCACCAGTGGCTAAGACGCTTGAGGCATTACTCCTCCCGAGCCTCGTAGGAGAATTTCCATTCGCCGAGCATCAACACGGATTTCGGAGACTGCACAGCACAACAACAGCTTTGCATGCCATCACCACACACATTTGCCGTGGCTTCAATCAACCCAGGCCATGTGATAGGACGGTCCTCGTGGCATTGGACCTATCGAAGGCATTCGACACGGTCAGCCATGCCAAATTATTTGAGGACATCGCCAACACGTCCCTCCAGCCAGGCCTTAAACGTTGGGTCGCGAATTATCTGTGTGGCCGCCAGTCATTTGTGGAATTTAGGGATAAGAAGTCAAAACACCGTAGAGTGAAACAGGGAGTTCCCCAAGGCGGGGTGATATCTCCGGCTCTGTTTAACCTCTACCTTTCCTCCATCCCACCTCCTCCAGACGGCATAGAGATCGTATCATATGCGGACGACTGTACGATCTTGGCATCAGGCCCCCCACCCATTGATGACATCTGCGATAGGCTGAACGTCTACCTCAACGAGCTTGCCTCATATTTCGCTGCAAGAAATCTGAAGATATCCGCCACCAAATCTTCAGCCACACTGTTCACTACAAATACGCGTGAGGTGAATTCTGAGCTGACTGTGATGGTCGATGGAGAATTGATTCCGACCATCAAGTGTCCCAAAATACTTGGCGTCACATTTGACAGCTCCTACACCTTCTCCCCACATGCCACAGCAATCTGCAATAAATTCAAAAGTAGAAACAAGGTCCTCAAGTCACTCGCCGGCAGCACTTGGGGTGCAGACAAAGAAACCTTGTTGACCACGTACAAAGCAATTGGCCGGTCTGTGGTAAGTTATGCAGCGCCAGTGTGGTCACGTCAGCTTTGTGACACGCAGTGGAATAATATTCAGATCTGTCAGAATGCCGCCCTCCGAACTGCGACGGGCTGCCTCCTTAGTTCTCATGTGGACCACCTCCACCAGGAGACAAAGATCCTACCAGTGCGAAGACATAACTACATGCTGTCTAAGCAATACCTTTTGGGCTGTTATCGCAGAAATCATCCAAATCATCATCTTGTGGATAGATACCCACCGCCCAGAAGCCTTAAGGTAGATCTACATGATCTAGAGCGTGAGGTCCAGCGCTACAAGAGAGAACCTCTAGATCAAGCGGCATATCAAGCGGGTCTGAACAACATTCATGCAGACACGGTAGCAGACGCGTTAACTGGCTACCGGGTGAATGTAGTCCTTGGAGTACGACCGCCACCCATTGCACCCGAAGAAATCGACCTCCCCCGGCAAACCAGAGTGATTCTGGCTCAATTACGTTCCGGCAGATGCAGCCGCCTCAATTCCCACAGAGCTAGGATTGATGCCGACGTGCAAGATGTATGTCCCGACTGTAACCAGGGACCGCACGATACACGTCACCTGTTTAACTGCCCGGCCAGACCCACTCGACTCAGACCCAGATCCCTGTGGACGCACCCCATCTTAGTCGCGGAGTTCCTGGGTCTTGACACTCAACAGAATCAAGCAGACGAAAGATAGTACACAATAAACTGCTACAACAACAACAACAACAACAACAATTTTGTTTTTGATGTTATCGCATAAAATCATCTTTAATTAAAGTAAACAATGTAAATATGATGGGAGATGTTTGGAAACAAAATCATTTTGCCAAGCTTTCACTTTCCTTTTATGTACAGTAAAAAAATTTTAAGAGGAGGAAAAGGAGATAAATTCCCTTTCGATGGCAATCTTTTTTGCTTTTTGGCTATGGGCCATGGAAAATGAATTTTTTTCATATCTCTCGTTACACCACACATGACAGCAAATGAAGTGAAATGAAACAAACCGACTGACTTCCAGAATAATCATAATAATCAAAAAACCAACTAAAATACACCAAGTCATCCACTCATGGTTTTATGGAACGGAACCCTTCCTATTGTGCCGCCAATGAAGTTTTAATGCGAAAATACTCGTATTGAGGCTAGGGATTTGATGAAATTAAGGCACCATGCAGTGCTTGGTAATATGATGCAGTGCCGCATCATAAAGTTTGTTTTTAGGATCGCATTTTTGGTGTGGCCATTTTTGGGTGAAAAATGTGCCAAATATCTAAGAGTTACACAATTTGCCCCACTTTTTATAATTTCATGGAATAGCAAACAATTGAGGACTGTCCAAAAACTAAGTAGATGAAGGATTTTCTAAAAACAAATACCCAATAAATACCTTTTTTGGTAATTTATAATTTTGAAGATATCTTGGGTATAAAAACATTTTGCAAACTATTTTTGATGATTTCATATTCTTTGTATATAAACCTGATCTTCTGATCGCATAAAATTGGATTTTAGTTATATATAGCCGCTATATAGACCGATCTCCAGACTTAAAGTCTTGAGACAATAAATTGGTAATTTTTATTCAGATTTCGATGAAATTTGGCACAGTGAGTTCTGGTAGACCTCAACGCAACAAAAAGGTTAAGAGGGGTACCGGAACTCATACCACGAGCTGTATGAAGATGATAGCATAGTTACACGCATCAAAATACAACGGCTGCGTTGGCTAGATCATATTGTCAGAATGGATGAAGAAGTCTTTTGAAGGCAAACACGGTGGTAAACGCAAACCGGGAAGACCAAAAACCCGATGGAAAGATCAAGTGGTGGGAGACACCTCGAAATTTGGTGTCAGAGATTTTAGAATGAGCGCAGAAGATGGAGGCGCTAGGAACGTTCGGCTAGCAGAACAAATATTCTGCCATAGCCAATTAATGTAAGTAAAGTAAGTTTACATTGTTTTGTAATATTTGTGCGATAATTAAATATCGATCCTAATGTAGGTTTTAAAATTTACGAAAAGAACAACTCCCATAAGTAATTTTTTGTTTTATTTATAGCATAATGAATACAGCAGATCATTATAAAAAACCATAGTACAGTTATGCGAAAACGGAAGGCTTTTAATATAATTGTGTACCATAATATCGCAATAAATCCAATTTAATTCTAAAAGAGTTGGGCTACCTGCGATCTGCTTATAATTGGTCAAATTATTTGAATTATTTTACAACATTAAATTGAACCTTTTCAATATGCAAAATATATTTTGAAATAAAAAAGTATTGGGTTGCCCAAAAAGTAATTGCGGATTTTTTAAAAGAAAGTAAATGCATTTTTAATAAAACTTAGAATGAACTTTAATCAAATATACTTTTTTTACACTTTTTTTCTAAAGCAAGCTAAAAGTAACAGCTGATAACTGATATGATGCAATTACAGAGTCATAAGCTGTGAAAAAATTTGTCAACGCCGACTATATGAAAAATCCGCAATTACTTTTTGGGTAACCCAATACATACATATACATAAGCATGACGTTAGGTTTGCTTGTCGAAAATTTCTTTATGTGAAACGAATTATTTTTTGCGTGTATATAAAAGCTGTATAAATTGTGGATCAATACAGTTTAGAAGTTCCAGGTGGACTTGATTTTTGTGATTTCAAGAAGTAAAATCGAAAGCTAGCGATACTCTTATATAAAAATATGAATCGGCAAAATATTGACAGACAATTCAGCTGGAAATGAATAAAAATGTCTGTTGGCCCAAGAAATAATACAGAAATAAATAAAATATAAAATAAAAAACCACTTAATGTCTTTTGGAAGATGAAAATGTGTTAAAGAAAAACAAGAAATAATAATATCCTACCATGGACAAGCCTTGGCCAAAGTCAGATAAATCAATGCAAATTGAAAGCTGTTCAAAATAAATCTCATATTAATCTCAAAAGCCGATGTAAGAGACCTTAACAACCAAACCACCAATGTATGTATGTAAAAGAAACAATATCAATTTAATACCATATTCTTATTGACAGCCAAAAATGTGTGTGGGTGTGTCCGTCTGTCTTTCTCAATCAGAACTCGGCAAGACAAAGCAACAAATGTTCCAAAATCTAAATTAAGTTGTTACAGGACCTCTGCTAGCATTTGTGGTCTGTTTTCATATGAAGTATATCATTGCGTATTGTTGCCAAGTTGTCAATGACAAACGTCGGAGGAGGTTTGTAGGTGATATTTAAAACTTACTTAAAGTATCCCATAACAAACATGTCTTAACAGCAGCCAACAGTGCTACAAGACAAATTCTCCTTTAGGGCACAAACTCAAAGTAATTGACCAGGCAGTCTGGCGACAGCAAAACTCAAAGCATCTGGCCACTGCTTTGTGTTTCCGTCCGTCAGTGCGACCATCCATTCTGCTGAAGCCTTTGTCTGTCCAACTGTGTATTTAGATATGTGTTAGCATATTTTTAGCACACACAGCCCACTGCACAACATATCGCTACGAATGCAGATTTATAGTCCTGAATGGAGAATTTTTGGTCCTCACATAGTTACACATATAGAGTGCTACATATGGTGATAATAAACATGCTCAAAAAAAGCAGTAGATCTCATTTTTTTTGTGCGCATGTTAATGGTCATGAGCATAATTCCGTAATATTAGAAAAATTGGGAAAATAGAGTAAAAACGAAAGTTATACAATTGATTTTAAGAAAAATTATTATGATTCTCAAAAAATTAAAACTAAGATTCGAAATGCTGAACGAGTTAGTTTGTGATCGGTAAAGGCATTTGTTGATAGATTTTTTTTAAACATGGATTTTTTCGGAATAGGAAAGAATCTCTCCGAACCATTTAATACCAAAAAAGGTTTCAGACAAGGAGACAGCCTATCGTGTGATCTCTTTAATATCCTGTTGGAGAAGATTATACGAGATGCAGATGTGAATAGATATGGCACACTAATCACAAGAGAACACATGCTACTCGCCGACGACATCGATATTATATTGGGTTGCCCATAAAGTAATTGCGGATTTTTCATAAAGTCGGCGTTGACAAATTTTTTCACAGCTTGTGACACTGTAATTGCATTCTTTCTTCTGTCAGTTATCAGCTGTTAGAAAAAAAGTGTAAAAAAAGTATATTTGATTAAAGTTTATTCTAAGTTTTATTAAAAATGCATTTACTTTCTTTTAAAAAATCCGCAATTACTTTTTGGGCATCCCAATAGCTCGGTCACCGGAAGTAGTAACTGCAGTCTTTAAAAGAATCAAAAGAGAGTCAGTGAAAATGGGTCTGGCAGTAAATGGAGATAAGACGAAAAGGATGGTTCCAACTCCCAAAAAGCCTTGCACAACCGAGCAGATAAAGAAAATGAAGAAAGTTGGGAACCACAATAGTCAGTAACTTTATCTACCTCGGCACCGCCGTAACCGAAACGAATGTCACCAGTTTTGAGATTAAGCGAAGAATAATGCTGGCAAACAGATGCTACTTTGGACTAAGTAAGCAGTTTAGAAACAAGGCCACCTCTCGATAGACGAAGATTACACTATACAAGACAAGATGATACTACCCGTGCTGTTATATGGTTCTGAAGCATGGTTACTTGTGAAAGCAGATGAGGCAGTGCTTGGAGTATTTGAGAGAAAGATTCTGCGTAAAATATATGCACCAGTTTGCGTTAATGGAGAATATAGGCGACGTATGAACCACGAGCTGTATGAGTTACACGCATTAAAATACAACGGCGGCGTTGGCTAGGTCATGTTGTCGGAATGGATGAAGAAGCTCCAGCAAAGAAGTCTTTTGAAGGCAAACACGGTCGTACATGCAAACCGGGAAGACCAAAAGCCCGATGGAAAGATCAAGTGGTGGGAGACACCTCGAAACTGGGTGTCATAGATTTTAGAATGAGCGCAAAAGATCGAGGCGCTTGGAACGCTATTCTACGTTCGGCTAGTGGAACAAATATTCTTTCATAGCCAATTAAAAGTACTTATTCGGTATGCTGATAAGACTGTACTAAATTTTAACCCCGCCATATGTCAATGCCTCATTCTCTAGATAAAGTTATGCGGCTTAGACTTAAACAAGTTAAAGTGTGTTAAGTTCGGTCGGACCGAAAATTATATATCCTCCAGCATAGATCGCATTTATCAGTTTTTCTTTATGGGCAGAAACTAAAAAGGATAAAGGGAGGTCATAACCAGAAAGCCCCATAGATATTTTTTGTATACGTACAAGAATTATTTCCCATAAATGCACAAGAAGTCAAAACGAAAGATTGGTTTATATGAGAGCTATATCAGTTCATGGACCGAATCGGGTAAGAAGTGCGCCCTCTAGATTAGGAATATTTGTGGTAAATTTCAATAGTGTTTATCGATGATATGGTGAATTCAACCGGGTCGTAGTTGACTCCAAGACGAATTTCGTGAAGGTCGTCCAAATTCAGTTGTTGTTCCAAAACCCTTTGCTGCTGAGCGCCAACTGATATTGAAAAGATCGTCATGTGACCTATCGTGAGATTGAGACAACCTTAGGCATTAGTGGGAGCAGCATATATTCGATATTGCATGAGCATTTGACCGCCATGCTCCAAAGATACGAAACAACTGCATTTTTGAGCCGTCAAAACAACGATTTGATGAGTTATCCGCCATATAGTCCTAACTTGGCACCGAATGACTTCTTTTTATTCCCGTAAGTAAAAAATAAAATAAGAGGTCAAAGTTTTTCGACACCTGAAGAAGCGGTTGATGCAATCAGAATGCATGTTTTGGAGTAACCTCAATCAGAGTGAAAAAAGTGCTTCGAAAATTGGTTCAAACCCATGCAAAAGTATATAGATCTTAATGGGAAATATTTTGAAAAACAATAAAGCAATTTTAGACGATTAATATTTGTTTTTGTGTTCTCTAATCCCGAAATACAAAAGGCTACCCTCGTACAAATATTTCACAGAATTCTCATACAATACTTTGTGGCTTTCGTCACATTTCGTTTGAAATTCTGCATATTCTGCATTTATTTTTCACTATGTGTGATTTCTCCAGGAGTCAAGTTAACATTCCTTCAACATACGTGCATTAAAGTCAAAAGTTTGAAACTTTTCCCAAGGGACAGCATATTATGATGTAGACTTTGTTGAAGCTTACTTTGTAGCCCATCAAATACATACCGCTGGCAATGGCTGTTAAGGTGCTATCAGACGATATATATTTGTCATATGACATGCCACTGTCAGATAAGAAGAATCTAGCGCATAAATCGGCATGTATCTGTCATATGTATTGTACTTTTTTTTATTCACATGTTCGTATGTTCAATGAAAATAGAGACATTCCGACGTCAGTTTTGCATATAAAATGTTTCATATGTACCAGACGATGTGTATAACTCAATTAGGCATGTCATATGAGAAATTCATTTCATCTGATAGCACTTTTAGTTAAGCTTTTAGACTGAATTAGGAAAGACTTTTTGCAAAAAAAAAAAAAAAATATATACAAATTTCACACATATCACACACCAACTGCCACTTAGGCTTTATGCTAAGTAAAATAACAAACTATGTGCATGGCAGCATAGCCAATTCGCAAGAATGAGATTTCCAAGTTACTTTTGTGTGCAATGAACGCGGCAAAGAGAGTGTGTTAGATGGGATTTGATACAATGTATGAATATAAACTTTTAAGTGCCTTTGTCAGATGGACGGAGGGAAGAATAAAACGGACAAAATGGCAGTGATTGTTACAGATGCTGGTAGAAAAGCTTGGGTTAGGTGTTAATTTTTATGCCCTACACCACCACTGTGGTACAGGGTATTATAAGTTGGTGCATTTGTTTGCAACGCTAAGGAGGAGAAGAACTAGACCCATTGATAAGTATACCGATCGGCTTATAATCACTTCCCGATTCGATGTAGCTATTTTCGCCTGCCAGTCCAAGTATTCTTGTGATCAAGGTACGGGTAGAGCTGGCAAAATATCGATGGGACTATCGATACTACCGATATTTAATATTTTGACTGAATATCGATTGATATTTTTCCGATGGATACTATTTTTGGGAAACTAAACAAAAATAAGCTATTCGACACTGTATCCTTTAAGATACATTGCGTCTATAGAGGGTGAAATTGCATCCGATTAGACTAACATTTTGTACAATGATTTCTCTCATGACTTCCAACTGACCAAATAAAACCAAAGTTAATAACTTTGGTTTTATTTGGTCTGTGCATTAATATTGCTTCTATCGAAATCGATCTCCTGATTTTTTTTTCATTTTCGTTTGAAATATAGGTGTTGGGAATTTAGCGATAGTATCGATATTTATTATTAAAACTATCGAAAATATCGAATGTTGCGATTATCGATTGTTCGCCAGCTCTAGGTAAAGGTCGCATTTATTGTCCGATTATCATGAAATTTCGCAAGTCTCTTTTTTGGCCCAAGGACAAACTCTTTTGATTTTGAACAAAATCGGTTCAGATTTAGATGTAGCTTCCATATATTAATGTTTCATCCGATATGGACTTTTAAGGCGACAGAAGACACAATTTTGTCAAATCTTTACGAAATTTGGCATGAAGTGTTTTATTTGACGTCCTCATACGTGTGCAAAATTTCGTTAAAATTGGTCCAGATTTAGATATATATAGCTTTCATACGATATGGAATTTTACGGCTGCAGCAGCCACAATTTTGGTCCGATCTTTAAGAAATTAGCATGAGCTATTTGATTTGACGTTCCAATTTGTGTACAAAATTTTTTAAAAATAGGTGTAGAATAAGATATAGCTCACATATATATCTTTTATCCGATATGGTCTCTTAAGGCTGTAGAAACCACAATTTTAGTCCGATCTTTAAAAAAATTTGGTATGAGGTGCTTTTTTTGACGTCGTCATATGTGGACAAAATTTCATAAAAATCGGTTCAAATTTCGATACACCTCCCATATATATCTTTCATCCGTTTAGGACTTTTAAGGCAGCAGTAGGCATAATTTTGATCCGATTTCTACAAAATGACGCGTGAGGTGTTTTAATTAAAGTTCCAATGCGAGTGCAAAATTTCATAGAAATCGGTCCAGATAAAGATATAGCTCCCATATGTATCTTTTATTCGATATGGTCTTTTAAGGCTGTAGAAGCCACAATTTTAGTCCGATCTTAAAAAAATTTAGTACGAGGTGTTTTATTTGGGGTCTTATTTCGTGTACAAAACTTTATAAAATTCGGTTAAGATAGGTCCCAGATATATCTTTAATCCATTATAGACTATAAGCCTGAAGAAGCTACAATTTTCGTTCGATTTTGCATGAGACGTTTTTTTTGACATTCCAATACGTGCGCAAAATGTCATTAAAATCGGTCCTGATTTAGATATAGCTCCCATATATTTATCATCCGATACGGATTTTAAGGCAGTAAAAATCATAATTTTGATCATATCTCTACAATATTGGGTGTGAGATATTCTATTTGACGTCCCAGTATGTGTTCAAAATTTCATCAAAATTGGCACAGGTTAAGATAATACTCTCCTACAATCTATTATCCGATATGGCTTTTTAAGGCTATAGAATTCCAAATATTGTGTCCTATCATAAGAAAATCTAACAAGGTTCTATTTCATATTTCAATAGGTATGCAAAATTAAAGTCTGACTAGATTTGGAGACAAGTTCTATATATTAAAGATACTATGTACACTAGGTGGTGTATGGTATTATATAGTCGGCTCCACCCGACTTTTGCCTTTCCTTACTGGCTTCTCTTAGATCTGGCGACATAAGGAAACATTTCTAAAAAAGCGGAATTGTATGAGTTCGTTACATTAAGCTCTAGGCTATAAGAAGAGAATTTCCATATGCGAATGTAGTTTTGTGGAAGCATTAAAGTTTTCCCTACACAGTCCATTCTTCGTTTTTTTGCTTTGAGGTGTAAATAAACGATTTCCTTGAAAATCAGATACGTGTCTTTCATTAGCTGTACTCGTATACTGCAGTTGTTAGACCTATAATGCTATTTGGTGTTGTGGTCTGGTGGACGGCGCTCCAAAAATCCACTTGCTTAGACAAAGTTTCTCTTTGGTAAAGCAGTGGCTTGAACACGTTGTTATTCATGTCAAGCTCATAACCTTGGAATTAAAGAAGTGTTCGATATATTGGATTAACAATAGTTGGCAAAAACATCTTCTCAGACACTCAGGCAGCCGTTAAATCTTTGGTAACTTCTTCAGTAACTTCTTTAGTAATTTTCATTCAACGATTATTTTTGAAATAAGCGAGATTTTTACTAAACATTGGCAAAAGCTAATCATCGTTGACAATACCTTTCTTAAATTTATTACTGAATGAACTACTTAAAGATATAAAGATTTTTAGTTCAATATAACTAAAACGTTCATTCCCATTTCCATTTCTTGACTTCACTAATACATGCTCGAAATTAAGAACAATTTAATAAACACACATCTAATGGTGAGACATTGTCATTGTGGCTGTTGACTGTCTTTAAATGGAACATGACAAACTGAACAAAAGTAAGCATGACCTTCTTTGAAGAAAAGAAGTAAGAAAATGTTTTGCTTTTGTGTTGTTAGTAAATGTTGAAAAGGGAAAATTATCGAAGACTAAAACAATACTGATGTGGATGAATGCGATTGTTCTGAAAAAGCGATTTTTTCAATAATTTTATCTCTCATTTTCAATGCGCTTTAGTTCATATTTTACTTGTGGGAAGTTGAAAGTGAACTAATACTATGTATAAACAATTTCGTAGCTATAAAGAAATTATTGAACTCACAACGAGCATGTTATTCTTTAGCGCTATAGGAAGTTCAATATTTCCCAAATTTAGTTCGTTTTAACTAATGTTGAGATTAAAATTTTTGAGAGTATAGAACAACAATTGTTTGCGTGTCCCGCACTGGTGGCAAGAAGAAGGTGTTCTACTTTAGGTTCCTATCTTTACGAAGACTTGTTTGAAATAACAGATGTGGTATGCAACTAAGTAAGTATACTTTAAAGGGTCATAACTCGAGGAATAACAAACGGAATTAGTATAACTCCGTCCTATGGTGGACGGTACAAATATCAGAAAAAATTTTCTATACACCTAAAATTTTGACGAAATTTTCTTTGCGGAACTCTAAAACTAGCCACTCTTCAAACTAGTTACACAAAAAGCTTGTTATTGTAATAAAAAAATACAAAATCCACACGCATTATTTAATAAAACTCACTGGCATTGCTGCTAATACTGGCGTAACCGGGCAACAAGTCATAGAGAAACACAATTTTATATCCTCAACGCTGCAAAATACATCATCGTTGGTGGGGATCTTCCAACTGTCAAAGCGAAAAGCAATTAACCTTATCACTAGCTGACTTTACCCTGCTGGCTTATGGGAGTCTTGCAGGCGGCACACAATTCCTCAAAGTGCAGGAGATACTGAGCTGTTGTCATTGTGGCTGTTGACTGACTTTGTGCCTCTAGTGTCTGTCGCCACTGACTTCTAGTAGCTCCTATTCATGCTCATGTGCGTGAGTTCACAGGATTTACTTTAGATTTTATTTGTAATTTGGTTGGCATTTTGAGTAAATTTAAAATTCAGCCATAGATGGCATGCTTTCCTATTATCCTCTCACATTATGTCAGAGCATCAAGCATGGAAAAAAAGACAAATGAAAAAAATCGATTTAAGCAACAGTAGACCTTGGGTGTCTGACGCCTAACCAAAGTCAACGAAGACAGTCAGGCGAGTCGTACATGTCCAATTGGCCAATTAAATGGATTACAACTATAATTCAAGGTAGACAACAAAGAGTTGCCATACTTATTGTTGCTTTAAGGTTTGTACATTTAAAATTGAAAATGCAGCGTTACATGTATATGAGTACAACATATAAATCTGAAACGATTTTTATAAAACTTATAAGTTGGAGAGTCTTAATTGCTTTGAATTTCAATAGGCTTTGACTTTAGTTGAAACTGGTGTTTGGGCCAAATTTCAAGTCAGTCTGATCAAAAATGTGACCTGTACATTGTACACAAATTAACTGACTGACAAACGGACATGCTTAAATAGAATCAGGAACTGAATCTAAATCCATTGGTATACTTAACATTGGGGTTATCTCTTCCACTTTTGGGTGTTACAAACAAATTCACTAAGCTACCTTGTAAGGTAGTAGTGATGAAGTGTATGAAAATGGCAACACTGGCCAAAACACATCTAAGCTGTGGCTAGACACAACAGACCAAATCCTAATTAAACGAAATTGAATTGTACTTTTAATGTCTGTTCGTGGTTTCGTTTATGCTTTAAAGCTGTGCTCCCTCCTTCGTCTAAACGCAATACCTCAAGAAGTGATAAATACGCACCTTAAGATTTATGAAAGAAATTATTCTTTAGAGTTGTTTTTCGCCCTCCATTTGCCTGTTTTACCTAATCCCTGTGGTTGCGTTTTGCCGCCTTCCATCTCATGGCAAAAGGCGTTTGCTTTAACTGAAGTTATTGTGCGCAAGGTAATGATTGTTGGTCTAGCTGAAGATGGGGATTTAGCAGGAATGAATGAGTCTTTTGATCTGCGACGTTGAGTGTAAAAACCCATTAAGAATCTAAGCCTTTAACACCTTTGAAGTTTGTCCAATTGCAGACGCTTAAGTCGTCGTCTAAAATTGCCTTAAATTCTCATAGGTAATTATTAGGGACTTTTTGTTATCATTTTGGATGGCAACAATGGGCCGTTGAACCGTAAAAAGGAATACATTTTAAAATTGCAGAATGATGGAGAAATTCAGTTGCTTTTATTTGAATTATTATGAACCGAGAGTACACAATTTGTTTGACAAGGGTTTTCGAAGAGATGAGGAACAAATAAAGAGTGATTTTTTAAGAGCTATAGGAAAGCTTTAAAAAACACATAAAATTCAGAAAAATGCATGAAAATCTTTATTTGAATTGATAGTACGGTCCATAGATTTTAAGGTTTGAAGATTATTTCAGGAAAATGTTGACCCTGACTGCGCCTCAAATGGTCCATCCGCTTAATCCAATTTTCGCATACTCTACATTTTGGCCGTTATCTCATGAATAAATGCTTCAATGTTGTCTTCCAATGCGTAGATTAAATCGGGCTTGTCTGTATAGACATGAGCTTTAACATAGCCCCACAAAAAATAGTCTAAAGTCGTTAAATATAGGCGGCCAATAGACCGGCCCGGAATGTGAAATAAAATGTTCACCGAACTCGCCTCTCAATAAGTCCATTGTTACGCGTGCTGTGTAGCATGTGGCACCGTTTTGTTGAAACCACATGTCGCACAGTGGGCCAAATGGCAAAAAAATTGGAAATAAGTCTACAACTTTTTATCTGTTGATTTTAGCCATACAAAATGTTCTAGACATTTGTAGAGGAGGACATAGGCTTTCAGAAAAGTGCTGTTGTTGGTCCATATCTTTAATACAGGGTGAGCTACAGGGTGTCAAAGTTGACCACTTTTGACTTCTCCAAGCTTCTGGGGGCCATAACTTTTGATCTACTCAACCGATTTACATGATTTAGGACTCTAGAGAAAGAGCTTGACAAGATCTAAAAAACTTATGCATAAAGTACCATGCCATCGTGTACTGTTAAGGAGTTATGAATTGTTTAATTTTAAAATATGAAAATTTGGCCTTGGTTTTTTTCAGTGTTTTTTAAATAACTCCGTCAATTTTAAAGCTATAAACTTCATACTTCACACAAATTATGCCAGCATATGTGTCCATAAAATACAAAAGGAATCACGTGAATATCTTTGGCGGTTTAAAAATGGCATCGTTTTCAATATGAAAAATATTTTTTTTGTCAAAAAATTGCAAAATTTTTCAAAAAAGATACTCCCATTTCCTTTAAGTTTTCGCAAACTTTGGCCATCAAAGCATTATCATTTCTTTCCATTTTCACAAAGTCGAGGTATTAAGAAAAGTTTTAAGTGCTAATTTGGCTAATTTCGATATCAAACAACACCGTTATCTTAAGACCAAAATGGCCAATTTTTTTACTAAACTTCAAAAGTTTCTCACTGGAAAAAAAGTTCCACGGGGATTTTTTCGCTTTTTTTGAACTTAAATGAAAGCTTAAAATGTTCCCAACATTTTAAGGTATGTCTCGCCATATCCTAGCCATAAATGAGATCGTAGCGATCAAAATACTGAAAAAAGTCAATTTTCAAGTAGTGCTATATTCATTGCTAAAAAACAAGTATTACGTCACATTTTATTGCAAAGATGTTAAATAAACTTTTATTTGGTAACACTTCTTCTACAAAACACAAAAAGAATCATGGAAATATCTCTATTCTATTCCATTTTATGGAACCGGCAATAAAAAAGTCAATTTTTCAAAAAAGTCGAATTTCCCAAATTTTGTTTTTGTTGTCCTAATTGCACATGACACACTATAGCCATATTTACGCAACATACCTTATCGTAAAGGAAATTTTCATACCTTTCCAACGATGTATAAAACATTTCTCAACTCGGATTCTATCTACTCTAAAATTCATTTACACTTCATTAAACTCTATATAAAAATGTCTATTTGTGAAATGGAACCTTATATGGGGCCTACACTAAAACATTGATAGATTTGCCCAGGGTTTACAATACAAATGTGTTAGAATAAAAAAAGGTCTCCTGCCAAAGTTTAAAAAAATTGGAATAAAAATATGTGTTTTAGAGCGAAAACACTTCGCATCGGCGTGCGTTTGTATAGTACCTACATCTATTTTTAATGTAAGCTGATGATTTTTGAATAAAAAGTAACCTAGAAATATACCTGCATATATATATATATTTGTGTTAAGATTTGATGCAGACAAATGTTACCTGTTTCGCTATGTCGAATTCCCAGGAAATCCACCGTATCAATGAATGTGAAAAAACCTACCCATAAAAAATTCATTGTCATTTTTTTTAACCAAATTCGAGTCCAGGTAAATAATTATAGAAGAGTAAGTAAAAAGAGGCACTTTGGACCCCTTTTTACGATTGCGTCTGATACCTGAAATGGGTCATTAATTGTGAATATATTGCATAAATATTTGAACAAAATCCAAATTTTCTTCATTATATTTTGTAGAGGCGTAAAGGACATTTATAAGTTATGGAAGTCATACTGAAGTATTCCACTCTTTCGAAAATTGTATGGGACATCAAAAATGATTCCAAATCATACACGGAGTCATTTAAGGAACTTGTTTACACTTTGGACCACATATATGGAATAAGGCTAAATAAAGACGCTTTAGACAAACTTGAAAAATTCTACAAATCATTTGAGAGAAGGTTGCCAGAATGTTCATTCGCAAAAATCAAGTTTTTCAAAATGTATGAGAAGTGGCTGAAATCGGATCTACTTATTGAAATTAAACCGCTGATTCCCGGCCGGCCTAGCAAAGCATACGACGAAGTTACGGAGAAAACCAAAAAGAAAAAACAAGAGGAACTATTGGCGGCACATCCGCCAAATTTAATAAAAGATACGTTCAAAACAGCATTGTTAAAAACACAACCAAAAAATGTTGGACGAATTGTCGATGTTTTACCATTAGCATCTCCGAAAAGGGTAAAGAGAATGGTAGAAAGTATTCCAACTCCAAAATCGACTACAGAATTCACGGAGGAAGATGCACTGGCCCTGATTTTGAACCTAGGCCTCTCAAGAAACAAATACTCAACAATGAGGAAGGCTCTTCGTGAAAAAGGATGGGGTTGTTTACCCTCAAAACATAAATTGTACAACACCAGGACGAAAATGGTGCCATCAAATATATACGTGGACGAATTAAAAGCAAGAGTGAAACTTGCTGATCTTGTTGAAAATACAGCTGTTAGAATTATTTCTAATTTTACTGAAGAACAGTTGAACACATGTAATAATTCCGAAGTGGTTTTGATCAGCAAATGGGGTTGTGATGGATCATCTGGATTTTCCGAATATAAGCAACAAACAGAAATAGATACCAACTTCGCATCAATTTTCATGGCATCATTAGTACCATTGAGAATGAGATTGTACAAGGACCAATCTTCATCATCGAAAGAAAATGCATTTCAAGATATATGGATAAATAGAACACCTGGGTCAAAATATTTATGTCGCCCAATTCGGTTTGAGTATACAAAGGAAGACCGGAACACAACACGATCTTTGGTGAACGAAATAAAGGAAGAAATTGCTGCATTACCCATGATTGTTATAAACCAATTGGGAAGAAATATAAAAGTTTCGTTTCAACTACAACTCACTATGATCGATGGAAAGGTGGCAAACGCATTAACTGGCGTTATGTCCAATTGGAGATGCAATATTTGTGGCAAGAAGAATGGGCAATTCGAGGACAAGTCTGATGAAAATTTAGTAAACGAAAATGCGCTCAATTTCGGTATTTCGCCCCTGCACTGTAGAATTCGATTCATGGAGTATTGTTTGCATTTATCGTATGACCTTAAATATCGGACTAGCCCTGGAAACCGCGATGTCTCTGCTAGAAACAACCAAGATCTTCACAAAATGAGGCAGGAAGAGAAGAATCGAATCCAGTTGGAGTTTAAACAAAAGGGACTTATAATAGATAAACCTCTTTACGGATACGGAAGCACAAATGATGGCAACTCGGCAAGGCGGTTTTTTGAGGACCCCGTATCGACATCTAAAATAACCGGTCTTGATGAACACTTGCTAAGACGATTCAAAGTGATTTTGGCTGTAATCAATAGCAAAAAGATGATAAATTCAACCAAATTTGAAGCTTATAGTAATGACACAAAAAAACATTTTATCTGATTTATATTCGTGGAAAGCTTTAACACCGACAGTACATAAAGTCTTACATCATGGCAAGGAAATTGTGGAATACAACATACTTCCGTTAGGAGAACTTACAGAAGAAGCTCAGGAATCCCGTAATAGAGATGTTAAACAGTTCCGGCTTTTCAATACCCGAAAGAGCACCAAATTTAACCAAAATTATGATTTACTTCAATATTTATTGTTATCGTCTGATCCGGTACTATACAGCATCAGAACTAAATGGCTACCAAAAATATGTGACGATATAGATAAGGACGATCCCGATGCCATTCAAATTAAAGAGCTTTTAAATTTTGATACCTTAGATTATTTGGTAGAGAATAAAATCAAATAATACAAAACTAAAATGCTTTTTTATTTTGGGAGTAGCTAATATACATATAAACGCACGCCGATGCGAAGTGTTTTCGCTCTAAAACACATATTTTTATTCCAATTTTTTTAAACTTTGGCAGGAGACCTTTTTTTATTCTAACACATTTGTATTGTAAACCCTGGGCAAATCTATCAATGTTTTAGTGTAGGCCCCATATAAGGTTCCATTTCACAAATAGACATTTTTATATAGAGTTTAATGAAGTGTAAATGAATTTTAGAGTAGATAGAATCCGAGTTGAGAAATGTTTTATACATCGTTGGAAAGGTATGAAAATTTCCTTTACGATAAGGTATGTTGCGTAAATATGGCTATAGTGTGTCATGTGCAATTAGGACAACAAAAACAAAATTTGGGAAATTCGACTTTTTTGAAAAATTGACTTTTTTATTGCCGGTTCCATAAAATGGAATAGAATAGAGATATTTCCATGATTCTTTTTGTGTTTTGTAGAAGAAGTGTTACCAAATAAAAGTTTATTTAACATCTTTGCAATAAAATGTGACGTAATACTTGTTTTTTAGCAATGAATATAGCACTACTTGAAAATTGACTTTTTTCAGTATTTTGATCGCTACGATCTCATTTATGGCTAGGATATGGCGAGACATACCTTAAAATGTTGGGAACATTTTAAGCTTTCATTTAAGTTCAAAAAAAGCGAAAAAATCCCCGTGGAACTTTTTTTCCAGTGAGAAACTTTTGAAGTTTAGTAAAAAAATTGGCCATTTTGGTCTTAAGATAACGGTGTTGTTTGATATCGAAATTAGCCAAATTAGCACTTAAAACTTTTCTTAATACCTCGACTTTGTGAAAATGGAAAGAAATGATAATGCTTTGATGGCCAAAGTTTGCGAAAACTTAAAGGAAATGGGAGTATCTTTTTTGAAAAATTTTGCAATTTTTTGACAAAAAAAATATTTTTCATATTGAAAACGATGCCATTTTTAAACCGCCAAAGATATTCACGTGATTCCTTTTGTATTTTATGGACACATATGCTGGCATAATTTGTGTGAAGTATGAAGTTTATAGCTTTAAAATTGACGGAGTTATTTAAAAAACACTGAAAAAAACCAAGGCCAAATTTTCATATTTTAAAATTAAACAATTCATAACTCCTTAACAGTACACGATGGCATGGTACTTTATGCATAAGTTTTTTAGATCTTGTCAAGCTCTTTCTCTAGAGTCCTAAATCATGTAAATCGGTTGAGTAGATCAAAAGTTATGGCCCCCAGAAGCTTGGAGAAGTCAAAAGTGGTCAACTTTGACACCCTGTAGCTCACCCTGTATTAAAGATATGGACCAACAACAGCACTTTTCTGAAAGCCTATGTCCTCCTCTACAAATGTCTAGAACATTTTGTATGGCTAAAATCAACAGATAAAAAGTTGTAGACTTATTTCCAATTTTTTTGCCATTTGGCCCACTGTGTGTCGTGCAAGTCAAACTCATGCATTTTGGGCCAAACAGTCTCACGGTAGCGCTCACCATTCACAGTCACGTTACGATTCGTATCATCTTTGAAGAAGTACGGTCCAATGATGCCACCAGCCCATAAACCGCACCAAGCTGTGACTTTTTCTGGATGCGTTGGTAGTTCTTGCAATGCTTATGGTTGATCTTCACTCCAAACTCGACAATTCTGCTTATGTACTTACACATTGAGCCAAAAATGAGCTTTGTCGATGGAATGGAAGAAGCGCGCGTAGAACTTTCTTAAAAGAGCACCTTTTTTGATATTAAAATTCATTAATTTGCAAGCGTTGTTCGTTTGTAGGACGATTCATGGTAAAATTATAGACCAAACTGAAGAAGTTGATGTGTTTTTTTTGAAAATCTTACCTATAGCTCTTAAAAAATCACCTTTTAAGAATATATTGTATATAAATATTCTTTTTTTTAGTAATCTTTTCAATTAATATTATAAAACAGTTCCATTGCGGAAAATTGTCCGGCTTTAGACCATTGTTTAATGCTTTCTAGTCAAAGAACAGTATATCAAAAAACAAGTAAAAGCGTGCTACGTTCGGCCGTACCGAATCTTTTATACCCTCCACCATGGATCGCATTTGTCGAGCTCTTTCCGCGGTATCTCTTTTTAGGCAAACAAAGGATAAAAAAAGAATTGCTATGTTATTGGAACAATATCAAGTTATGGTTCATAATTGAACTGAATATTGGAGACCATAGTAGAAGTCATTGAAAATGTCAGCCAAATCTAGTAAGAATTGCGCACTTTAGGGGCTGAAGAAATATAATAGGGAGATCGGTCTATAGGGGAGCTGTATTAGGCTATAAACCGATTCATGCCATATTCGACACGTATGTTAAAGGTCATGAGAGAAGCCGTTGTACAAAATTTCAGCTAAATCGGATAATAAAGTGGCTCAAGAAGTCGAGACCCCAGATAGGTTTATTTGACAGCTATACCAGGTTATGGACCGATTTCAACTATACCCAGCATAGTTGTTGGAAGTCATCATAAAACATCTCATGCAAAATTTCAGCCCAATCGGATAAGAATTGCGCCCTCTAGCGGCTCAACAAGTCAAGATCCCAGATCGGTTTATATGGCAGCTATATCAAAACGTGGACCGATATAGCCCATTTGCAATCCCAACCGATCTACACTAATAAGAAGTATTTGTGCAAGATTTCAAACGGCTAACTTTACTCCTTCGAAAGTTAGCGTGCTTTCGACAAACAGACGGACGGACGGATAGACGAACGGACATGGCTAGTTCGACTTAAAATGTCATGACGATTAATAATATATACTTTATGGGGTCTTAGACGAATATTTCGAGGAGTTACAAACAGAATGACGAAATTAGTATGCCCCCATCCTATGGTGGAGGGTATAAAAACATTTAAAATTAAACAAAAGTGTGTTGTTCCTAGAAGCATTTGACTGGTTATCCCGTATCTCGATTTCAATTTCGACCAAGAAATATCATCTGCAGAGGATGTCAAACAGATCATGGTGCTTTACAACCATCCTAATTAGAGTGTGTGATTTACAATATCCTCTAGTTGGTATGTTTGTAAAGCACCATAATCCATTTGACATCGCCCGCTTATGATATTTCTTGGTCGAATTTGAAATCGTGATACGAGGCCACCGTAGCGCAGAGGTTAGCATGTCCGCCTATGACGCTGAAAGCCTGGGTTCGAATCCTGGCGAGACCATCAGAAAAAAATTTGCAGCGGTGGTTTTCCCCTCCTAATGCTGGCAACATTTGTGAGGTACAATGCCATGTAAAACTTCTCTCCATAGAGGTGTCGCACTGAGGCACGCCGTTCCGACTCGGCTATAAAAAGGAGGCCCCTTATCATTGAGCTTAAACTTGAATCGGACTGCACTTATTGATATGTGAGAAGTTTGCCCCTGTTCCTTAGTGGAATGTTCATGGGCAAAATTAACATTTTGATATGAGATATCCAGTCGAATGCTTCTAGCAATAACACACTTTTGCTGACTTTTAAATGTTTTTTTTTTTGCTATACTATGCTTTTAATATAAGCATTAAACAAAGGTCTAAAGCTGGACAATATCCTGCAATGGAATCTCAATAATTTCAAAATTGTTAATCAATAATACAAATTCCTTTATTGGACCGATTTTAGCAAATTTGAATGTAGACATTTTTTAATTGAACTTAGTTTTAAATTTTTTGTGTACAGCTCACAATGTTTACAATTTAATTTTGTTGCTTTAGGCTTGGAAGCGCTCTTCTCTATTTTATCTGAGGAATATATATATATATATATATATATATATATATATATATATATATATATATATGAATTATATATGTCACTGGAATATCCCCCAATGAATTGTTTTCTGAGGTTCTTGCCTGTATTTAAATCCAGACGTTTATACGGACTTGCCAAATTTTGACATTATTCTGGTTCTTGTAGACTTTCAACAAGTATTCAACCATATTTTTACCAAAAAAAACATAGAATTACAAACAACTGGCAATAAGAACTCATTAGTTCTATACATTCAATAATTGTTGCTTTATTTATGGCCTTGCATTTGACTTAAAGTGATATTTTCTTCCGATTTAGATGTAGAAGAGTGCGACTTTGCATTTGCAGTCTATCATACTGCACTATACTATGTGAATAACGAAGAACATAATTGTAATAAAAATCTTACCGTTGCATATTTGAGGAATTGTAAGAATAGGTGACGTACCTGAAAAACATTAATTGAAAATTTTATTTAATACAAATCTTTTATTTTTTTGATAAATAAAACTTAAATAGGTTTATATAATGGATTAACAATATTAATTCCATCCATATATTTCAAAATTGTAACTACACTCTGCTCACTAGTTGTAGGCAGTGTTGCCACTCTGGAAAATTATTTCCTATCAAAATTTAAGGAAAATCCTACTAAAATTAACGAAATGTTCTACAAGCCGAAAATGCAGTATATGTTTTTATACCCATCACCAAAGAGTTCGCCATTTTGGAATTCTATTTGCAACACAGAAAATTTTCCATTTCAACTCTACAAGATCGTCGTCACATTCATAGACGTTATAGACATGTCCGTCCGTCTTCTGATTGAAATCACTCTACAGCCTGAAGCTCAAATATGACCTATATCTCGATATAGCGCCCTTTATAGCGATGTCCCAATAAGAAATCGCAATTTTGCCCCAATTTCAATGAACCACCGCGCCGAGTTTGAATAAGGGATCTCCCGATTTAAGTGTTTTAGCCCAGAAATGCGCTTTCGCAAATGCAAATTTTGCCCATAAACATTCCACTAAGGAACAGGGCAAACTTCTCACATATCAATGAGTGCAGTCCGATTCAAGTTTAAGCTCAATGACAAGGGACCTCCTTTTTATAGCCGAGTCCGAACGGCGTGCCGTAGTGCGACACCTATTTGGAGAGAAGTTTTACATGGCATAGTACCTCACAAATGTTGCCAGCATTAGGGGGGAAAACCAGCGCCGAAAATTTTTTTCTGATGGTCTCGCCAGGATTCAAAGCCAGGCTTTCAGCGTCATAGGCGGACATGCTAATCTCTGCGCTATGGTGGTCTGCGCTTTTACTACCCATTTTTGCCGTTACAGTGAGTTGCATTGACCCCCCCAGCATCTGAGTATGGACCAGATTTGACCATATTTGTATGCAGCTCCCACATAGCCCTGTTTTTCAATTGAAGCACCCCTTGTAGCAATATTTATTCCCTCAACATCCATTTTTTTAATCTGTCCTTTTCACGAATAAACCGAAACAACAAGAAGTAAATTAATTTTGAGTTATCTCCAGCGATTATTTAGTAATTAACTTGGTAATTATGTGTTGGAAAAATCTACCAAAAATTGTGGTCAGCCTACCAAGAGAATTTGGTAGGAAACTACCAAAAACGTTGTAGATATGACAAATCGTGAACATAGATTGGCAATCAAGAAATCGGGATCAGCGGAGAGCCATTCAAATGCTTTAAGAACAACACACTCTTGCCTTCGACGATCTAGCCATGTCCGTCCGTCTGTCGGTCTGTTCGTCTGTCTGTTGAAATCTTTCAGGTGACCAGTCGGGAACCGTTTTGGGTTCAACTGGTAGTAGCTTCGGCTACGAGGTCTGACCGGAGTCCTTAATCTGGTACCACGGGAGTCGGGGGCCACTGGGATTTCGATTCCAGCCCGACTATGGTGAGGCCCCAGTGGGGGGTAACGTGGTGGCGGTGGTTTGGACCCAAATCGCGGGTAGAGCGCAAACTCAATGTGGAGTTGCATTGCAACCGGGTGCCGCGACCCATAGATCGGAAGGAGTTTTAGATAGTGCTCCGCCCCTAACCAAGGGGGAGAACATGTCCAGACAACGTGAACACGAATTGATACCCATGCATAGCTTAGGCTATGTGTGGGGGCGTTGGTGGACGCATTATATTCACCCGTGGTTAAGAACCCTGCAGGATTAGGCCAACACGGCAGGTGCCTGCATTAAACACCACTAGTACTTGTCTGTTGAAATCATTCTACAGTCTTTAAAAATAAAGATATTGAGCCGAAATTTGTACTCATTCTTGTTTTGTCCATAGGCAGGTTAAGTTCGAAGATGGGCTATATTAGACTATATCTTGATATATCCCCTATATATACCTATCTGCCGATCTAAGGTCTTAAGCCAATTAAAGCCACATTTATTAGCTGATTTCGCTGAAATTTTTGACAGTGTGTTGTGTTAGGCCTCTCGACGGCCCAGATTTTAATAAAGCTGCGATATAGACCGATCTCTCGATTTAAGATTTTTGGCCCATAAAAGGCGCACTTATTGTCCGATTTCGCTGAAATTTGGTAGAGTAAGTTATATTAGACTCCTTGATTAGTTCAAATTTGAATTTAGCTGCCATATAGACCGATAAGTCGATTTAAGGTCTTGGGCCCATAATAAGAGGATTTATGGTCCCATTTCGCCGATATTTGACATAGCAAGTTGTATTAGGCTCCTCAACATCCCTGTTCAATACGGCCCTGATCGGTCCAGATTTGGATGTAGCCCTATATATCGACCTCCCAATTTAAGTTCTTGGGACAATAAAATCACGTTTAAATCGATTTCGTTGAAATTCGACACAGTGTGCTCTTCAACATTCGTGCTCAATATATTGGGTTGCCCAAAAAGTAATTGTGGATTTTTCATACAGTCGGCGTTGACAATTTTTTTCACAGCTTGTGACTCTGTAATTGCATTCTTTCTTCTGTCAGTTATCAGCTGTTACTTTTAGCTTGCTTTAGAAAAAAAAGTGTAAAAAAAGTATATTTGATTAAAGTTCATTCTAAGTTTTATTAAAAATGCATTTACTTTCTTTTAAAAAATCGGGCAACCCAATATTTCAGATCGGTCTATATTTTGTTATAGCTATCATATACATATCCCAATCTCCCGATTTAAGTTCTTAGGCCCATAATAGCTGTATTTTTTAACCGATGAATTTGGTACAATGAGTTGTGTTAGACCCTTACTCTCTGGAACGCTATTCTAGAAAATGGTGGAGATCGGACTATATTTAGATATAGTTAGCTATAGGTTTATAAAAATTATGCATTTTTCACCGAATTATGACGAAAGGTGGTTAATATACATATATATCTGTGGTGGTGGGCACCCAAAGTTCGGCCAAGTCGAAATTAATACCTTTTTACATGTTTAAGAGTTTTTTGAGTGGAAGCATTGAACTTGGTGCTGAATAATATTGGTTTGATATGCCGAAATAGACTAATAGAGTCAATCTCCAATAAGGCGTGTCAGGAGGTGGTGGATAGGGGTATGGGATCAGCAGGGTACTTCACCGCAGCTGGCTTTCGCAGAGATGAAGTGTCGCCCTTAACTTCTTACACAGATAAAAATAATTTTGAAAAACAACAACTTTGGTCGAAAAAACAACTACGAAATTTGTTAATTTTTCTGCAACAATTTATTTTGAATCCAACGAACCAAAGTACAAATTTGTTGTTGAAAGGCGCTCTTTGCAAGCCAACATATAATAACAACAATATATTCATAAGCAAGGCAAAAAACCATCTAACCAGCCAACACATTCGCTTTGCTTCGGGTGGATGTGTTTCATTTCCTTGGTTCGGCTCGCGCTCTTGGGTTTTCCTCTGTCACTCTCTACTATTACCCTTAATAACAAATTTTAATAATTTTTGTGCGGCAGAGTATTGGATGTCATGATCTTATGTTTGGTAGTCGTGCACGCATTCTCTAGCCTACCGGTATTATCTTCTTTATGATGAAATAAATCAATAAGTACTGCTGCACAGCAATAAGTGTCTCAATTAATTAATTTAAAAAAGGTTAAAACCACTCTAAAAAATGTTTTTCTGAATATGAAATTCATATTTTTTTATGCTGAATTTTCTAAAATAAAAAAAATTGAATTTGGGTTTCCAAGTCATGAATGGCATGGAGGTTTTGTGCTCTACATGGTAGTACGCCTATTTTAACAACTACCTCAACTATGGAATTTGTTGAAAGTCCACAAAATTCCAATAATTGTGTTTGTCAAGTCTCTTGTAGAGACTTACTTACGTACTTCAACAAATAATGTCTTCGATTCAATGATAAAATTCGTTGAGAATTTAAAATTTTACATACAAATTTGGTAGTTGGTTTTTTCTAAGAGTTATTTTTTTCTGCATAGGAAAACTTATTTCCCACGTTTACAAAACATGGCAAAAAAAACATCATAGAACATAAGCATGAGGAGGCTCATCCCACAAGTCGGAGAGATCGAGCTTCTGTAGGTGTAAGTGCCTTGGCACCGAAAATGGTCAATATATTTTTTCCTCCAATACTTTGGAGGTCGGTTAAAGCATTTCTGGAAAGTCCTTGGCCCTTATAATAAATGCACAAGCTGTGATGCATTTTTTAAGTCCGCCAGAGTAGGCTCATCATTCTCTAGAATATCACTCGTTACACATGTCGACAATATTTTCAACAACGCTTGTGTATGATGGCACCATTGGTGCATGAATTTGCAGCTTTTTTCTGTTAGTTTTGCTGTTTGCTTATCTGGCCAGCATTCTTAGCAACCCTTAAACAAGGTCCAGAATAACAGAGAGACAGCGGTCACCGTTCATGATGAAGACTTTCCACTTGACAAAGCAACAAAATAGGGGGTAATATCCCTAATTGCAGAGATCCTCTAGTCTAATCGAGCCCTTCACTAGCGATAAAATGATAATTCAATTCAACAGAAGAATGAGGATACTTATATCCAGCATAGAGCTATGTATAACAACTTCTAACACGGTATTCATAGCAACTTCTAACGCGGTGAAGGCCGCCAAAGTGAAGTCGCTCTTTTCCAAATTCTCTTCGATTTAGCAAATGATATCATTAATGGCACAATATCTGCATATTGAGTTATTTCTCCAGAGAATTTAAGGCGAAAGATGAGACACTAATTGACATTTAGTCTTTTTGAATGGCGTGGAGAATTTGTGTAAAGATTAGAATATGGCTGGGACCAGGATAGTATGAAAATTTTTTTTTTATATTTCAACTATTGCAATAAATTCAAATAATCAAGCTCACGGTGTCCGTGTTCATTTAATATTCGTTTATTTACTGATATTTCGCAAATTCATTGTTCCTTCTGAATAGGCTGAAAGGAAGTCAGAAACAACGGTTATACAGTGTTTTAATGAATTACAACTTTCAGTAGTAAAATACATTGAATGTTTGAATATTTTTAATTTAAACTTTTCATAGAGTTCATCGTACATATTTGTATACAAGGATAAGTCTAATTGAAATACAACCCGATTAATCCATTTTTTAGTGCAACTCAATACGATTGAAGTCAAAATGTATTCAAGGTGAGCCTGACTGTTACAATCCTGAAAACTGACTTCAATTGCGTCTTAAATACCATGTCTTCAGAACATAGAAAACGTCTCAAATTTCCTTCTATCCAGCTATACAAAATATTTCAAATCAAAGATTCCATCAACTGAGTCATTACATGAAATGAAGTGTAAAAATGCTTGTCACAATCAATGTCGACTCGGAATTGGTTCTATGGTGTTAATAAAGCTATTACCTGAGGTATGACAACCACTCGTGTGAGTGTGTGGAAATCCCTTCGGGGCCATAATTGCATGACTTTGCATTGCGACAAAAGTTCTAATCGAAGCATAGATGAAGGCGGACGGAGCCACAAGAGCAACAAAACACCACATCCAAGTCATATGGACAATTTTAACTCTGGACTGTTGGAACCCGTCAATGAACTAGAGAACAACAACAAGACAAATCCATGGCAAGTAAACGGGAGACGACGTGGCACACCTTATCGTTGTTGCTCAGGCATTTTTATACACTCCAATGGATAGATATATCTGCCCGCCCACACATGTTCACATTTGATCAATTATTATGGGGTACAAACATCAAAAGCAACCTCCAGCCACCGCCGTCATAGTTGGCGAAACGCAACACAGCACCATATACGATTCACACCTTATATTCGTTGTATGAATACTGCAGAATGCCATCAAATGGGAAACGTATGAGATATTCGTGTGTGTTTGTGTGTTAAAAACAACGCAAAATGCATTCCATCCGTCAATTCTGTCCATTCATCCATCCATCACATCACATTCTCGCTCTCACACACTACTCAGTGAGATTGGCTGCGGGCTGATGATGAGTGAGAAAAATATCGAGCTCATAAAGTCATGCTGTCAGAGATGGAAATGTTGGTATTTTAGTACTTTTATGCGCAGTACCATAGTATTTCCGCAAGCCATGAAGCACTTTTTTAGCCTTCACCTTCGGAGGATGTGTACAAGTTTGTACATTTTTTGATTAATCGAGCAGGAAATTTGGATTTCATTGTGACTAGTCTAAAAATTGATAAGCAGGTACACGGCTAAGATTTGCCCATAATAATAAATACAGTTCATCCTCGATTATCCGGTTCGCTCGGGACCGTGCTTAGCCCGGAAAATCGAAAACACGGTTAATAGAGGTTTTTTAAAATTTCATTATTTATGTAATTTTATGTATGTACATTGGCTTCATATGGCTCTGAATTTTCTAGACTACAATTGTTTTCAAAAATTCCAATAGAACACTGTATGACTCTATTGCTTGAGGTAATGCGGAGTTTCTGGGTCCTTCGTCAGAATTTTTGAAATTCCCAATTGCTCGTAGTCTTAGTTTTTGTTAGCCGTATGTATTATGGCATCAGATTCTATAGCACAGGATGCGACATCATCATCGCACTCCCTCTAATTTGAGAGCTCATGAATTGAACATCCAGGCTTTATTGCAATGTTTCAGAAGCATAATTCGCCTTTTCGTTATTTTGGAACAGCAGGTTGTTCCAAACATTACGTTTAACTTGTTGTTACATTGTCGCAAGATATACCAGCTATCCACAAAGCTGTCTTGATATTCAGAGACTTGATGAAATTAAGTTCGCTTTCTGAAGCCAAACGTTTTTGGATGATTAATTTACCGAGTTTGTAGCTTTGGATTGCTCCTTGATCCATAGGCTGAATTAAGCATGTGGAATTCGGTGGAAGAAATATCATTGTAACTTATTCAGATAATAAACTAATTATATCTGGTTGTGGTCTCATCAAGAAGCAAAAGCACATTGCGTTCATTAAGCCAATGATTTGTAGAATTTGTCGTACTCGCTTTTTTCAAACCATCAATAGATTCACTTCTAAAGGCATATTTGAAAATGTTTTCCCTCTTTTCCATTAAAATGCGTAAAGTTTGTTTGCCTACATCATATTTTTCTGATTACAAACCAACCGAGATTTGTATTTACTGTGATCTTGAATCAGTTCTAATTGTTCCTGAATTGAAAGAACTTCATGTGCTCTTCTTTTCTCTTTTGTTGTTGGAGCCATTTTCGAACAATCACTTTGACTTGCCATTTTTCAATTACAGACTGACAGATAGAACTTTTACTCTAAAGTGGAGTCTTAGAATTTTAAATCAATCATGTGTGTGGTGCACGGATAATAGAGGTAAGTACGAATTCATTGTCAAATGACCTTTGAATCCTATTGATAAGCAAAAGCCACAGAAGAATGGATAATATCCCTAATTGCAGAGGTCCTAGTCTAATCGAGCCCATCACAAGTCTAATCGAGCCCTTCACTAACGATGAACTGATAATCCAATTCAACAGAAGAATGAGCATCCTTATATCCAGCGTAGAGTAATAAATAGACCACACATTATTTATAGTCTCTTTTAAGAGGGAGAAGGCCGCCAAATGAAGTCGTTTTTTCCAAATTCTCTTCGATTTACCAAACGATACAATGAAGGGCACAGTATTTGCATATAGAGTAATTTCTCCAGTGAAATTAAGGGGAAAGATGAGAGGAAAGTGTGCTAAGTTCGCCCGACTGAATCTTTGGTATCCACCGTAATAGATTCTACTGAAACCTTAAATAATAAACTTAGTTGAAAGGCACATGTGTACTCTTGAGGTCATAGAAGACTATGGGAAGAACGGTTTATATAAGAGCTATATCAGGCTATAGGCCGATTCGAGCCATACTTACCACGGATACTGAAAGTCATAACAAAACACTACGTGAAGAAAATCAGCCAAATCAACAATTGCGGCTTTCAGGGGCTCAAGACCTTAAATCTTGAGATCCATGAATATAGAAACTATATCAAAGTATTGACCGATTTGGATTGTACTTGGCACGATTGTTGGAAGCCGCAAGAGTCGTAACACTGCGGGCAAATTTTCGCCAAGTCGGAAAACAATTCCAGGGGCTTAAGGGGCTCAAATCGGGAGATCGGCTTGTATGGGAGCTGTATAAGGTTATAGACCAATTTGGACCATACTTATCACGGATGTCGGAAGTCATGAAAAAACTACTACATACAAACCGGATAATAATTGGGGATTTTAGGGGCCCACGAACCCAGGTCAAATGAATGGGAGTGAAAGCTTTATTCAAATCTGGGCCGATATGGCCCATTTGCAATTCTCGCCAACTTACATCAAGAAGAAATAAACCGCAGATCTTGTTCTAATTACGTTATTTAATTTTTGTTTGTTTCTCTTTCGAGACGAGCTCAATGATCGGCGATTGAAAAAGGAAAGCCAAAGATAGCAACACACACCAAACACTATGGGACGCGTTTCGTCTTTGGTTAGAAGACTTTTTAACAATATTAGGTGTGATGGCTTCAAGTGCTATGCGTTCGTATGTTGTATTTGAATCGTATTAGTTGCGAAAACGCATATATGATACAATTACCACATTACCCAGGCTCTAAAACCCCTATCTATTAGCTGTACTTTTTCCCAATGCATGTATTTTTGTGTAATGACAGACTTTTTTTCTGTGGCAATTAAACTTCTTCCGTACTACACATGATTTTGAGCATCTGTTGGAAGTTGTATTGATGGCGTCGAACGCTAGACAATGGCAACGGCTCTCGCTGTTGCTCCGTGTCCTAAGGTTCGAATCCCAGCCGAGCTCTGCCGAATTTTTTAGTTTTTTGCCTGCTAGGGCGAAGATCATTATATTTTAAAATTTTTGTTTGTTTATCTTTCGAGACGAGCTCAATGATTGGAGATTGCAAAAGAAAAGCCAAAGATAGATTTTCTGTTATTCAAATAGCATATAAATATTATTGATCGAAATGTCTTCCAAGTCGGTCTAGTGATATGCGCTCATACGCCCACATGTTTTTCAAATCAAAAAAATAAAGATTTCTCTTTTAAATTTGGTTAAAATTTTGACCAAATTAAAATTTTCATTTTTCCATCTCTGTTACAGACCGAAGAAACAAAGGGAAAACTTTATATGTTTGAAAAATGTATAATAAAATGCATTAAATTGCGCTCTAATCACGCATTGTACATTCTCTTGTATTGGGTATATAATGAAAATGCAATGTAAACCTATGAAAAATTGCCACGGATTGGGAAAGAAGGGAGTAATAATTTATAATAATTTTGTGTAAGCCCCGACAAGAGAATTTCATTAAATTTAAACGGTGATCAAGTTAATTGTCATGACGACTAATGGATTTGTTGATGCACTTAATAATGAGAAATGATGAAAAGTATGACATATTGACTGGTAGAAACAAAGAGAACTATAAATTCAATATGGGAAATGTGATGTCATAGCAGTGTGACATTTTTGACAGAGTAGAGGTTAACGAATTGATTGGATAACAGCCATGAGGAAGAGAAGCCATGAGAATACATTCAAAGCCTTAAAATACCATATCGGATAAAATATATGGGAGCTATATCTAAATCTGAACCAATTTTATTGAAATTTTGCACATATACTGGGACGTCGAATAAAACATCTTATGCCCAATATTGTAAAGTCAAAATGGTGACTTCTACTGCCTTAAAATTCCATATCGGACGAAATATATATATGGGGGATATATCTAAAAAAGAATAGATTTAAATGAAATTTTACGCATGTACTGGGACGTTAAATAAAAAGTCTCATGCTTAATTTTGTAAAGATCTGACCAAAACTGTGGCTGACAAAAAATAAATATGTTGCTTCTACAGCCTTAAAAGGCTATATCGCATGAAAGATATATGTGGGAGCTATGTCTAAATCTGATACGATTTTAATGAAATTTCGCACACATATAAGGACGTCACAAATAACACTTCATGCCGAATTTTTTAAAGATCATATCAAAATTTTGGCTTCTACAGGAGCTTTATCTAAATCTAAATCGTTTTCTTTTAATCAATAGCGTTCGCTATTGGACCCAAAAAGTGAGTTGTGCAAAATTTTACGACAGTCGGATAACAAATGCGACCTGATGTGAGGTAAAGATAAATTCCGAATTTAACTAGTGGAGACACAAACCACTAATTAAAAGCCCTCTGTTCCTGACAATAGCAGATCACTGTTAAAAATTTTGACACATTTTTAAAATTAAATTAAATCTGAAAAAAATCATTTATTAATAAAAAATTTAATTTAAAGCGCAACAAAAAAGCCAAAATACTATATAGCAAATAATAAAAAAAAGCAAAATAAAAAAAACTTATTTCCCTTAATATCAATAATATGCTCTAACAAGACCAAGAATATTTCAAAAGTGGTTAAACCATTGCGAAAAAATGGAAAAAGTTGATACGTTGATGCATTGAGTTTCCCGTCAATGCACTGCTTGATGTGTTAATATTAGGATCTTTGCCTATTCCAGTATTATCTTGAGAAAGTCGGTAATGGTTCCATCATCGGGTCGCTATTCCTAAGGCTGTATTGAGTCTATCGTCCCTGCACTGCCTGATGTTTCAGCATTAGGATCTTTATCCATCCTAGTCTTCCTAATCTTGGGAAAGTCGTTGATGGTTCCGTTGTCGGGTCCCTGTTCGTTAGGCTGCATCAGGCCTCTGCACTGCCTGATATTTCAGTATTAGGATCTTTGCTTATCCTAGTCTTCCCAATATGGAAAATGTTAGTGATTATATCGTCGTCGGTCTCCTGTCAGTTAGGCATTATTGAGCGTCCCGCCACTGCACCGCCTGATGGCTCAATATGAGGATATTTGCCTATCCTTGTCTTCCCAATCTTGCTAAAGACGGTCATTGCCCCGTAGTACGCCATGCCTTTATTTTTAGCCAAACTTCTCACGGAGACTTGATCAATGCCCACTACAAGGAGAGTTCCATCGTCCTTCTCCTCCCATTTCTCCACGGTCAACTCTTGGATTTGTTTGTTTAAGACTTTAAGACGATTTCGCCGCCCAGATTCTTGATGAAGACCGTCGAGCTTAGCGCCCCAAGGAGTGTGTATACTTCCAATGAGCATTCGACGGTATCAATAAATTCCGATGACACATAGCGCGGTGTTAAGATGTCCCTCTATACTCACAGTTCATAATACGTATGGATGGACCCACTTCAGAGTACAATACAGTAGACTCCGCTTTACTGGAACTAAAAAAAAATCCATATTTTGTTTCAGTTATCCGATATTTTCTCTAAAACGAAGTTCGGATTACTGAAATTTATTTCAGTAAAGCAGTACATTACCCCAAAAAAAAACTCTTAACTTTTTTCACATAAAATCTATATACTTTTTAAGTATTTGTCATTGAATTAAAAAAAATTATAAATAAAAGTATTTTGTAAATGTAAAAATAAAACTTTAAAACAGAAATTAAAAGAACTCTGTCTTCAAAAAAAAAAATAAATAAAAAATAATAATAATAATAATAAATTAGCAATTCAGTCTCTCATTAATAAAAATAAAAAAATATATATAAAAATTCAGTCTCACAATACAGTCGATATTAAAAATCAAACATTATGTCCTTTAAAATAATCTTTAATTTGACTTTGAGTCATTTTTTTTAAATTTGTATGGGCTATTTTATTTTCAAGCTCATTAAGCAAGTTGCTTGCTTCAAAATTATCCGAAAAAAAATCTTTCAATTGGCATATTAACTTATACGCTTCTGGAACAGTTGGTTTCGGAAAAGCCTCATCCATTTCAATTTCTTCATTTTCTATAACAGCTTCACGACCAATTATTTGTTCAACTATTTGTTCTTCAGTCAAATCCTCGCAACACTCCAAATCCTTTTCTATTTCAATGAAGTTTTCTATTTCATTTCCGATTTCATTTAATATAGAATCCTCTTCTTCAACCGTTTCCAGTACTTCCCCAGTAACAAAGCCAGCCTTTCGGAAACAATTCTTAACTGTTTCGGAATGTACAGTTGACCATGCATTTTTTACCATGCTTAAGGCTTCAAAAGCGTCAATTTTCTTCCAAAAGTTTTCTAATGTGCCAGAGCATTCAAGATGTAAAAGTTGCTTCGAAATAATAAGCTTCCTATAGAAGCAATTGAATGACCTTATTATGCCTTGGTCCAATGGTTGAATAATTGACGTGGTGTTTGGAGGTAAATATTCAATTCTTATGTTTTTTAATGTAACGTCATCGGATATTTTATGACAGGCAGCATTGTCAATAAACAAAAGAATGTTTTTATTTTTTTTCTGAAACTTTAAGTCAAGTTCTTTGATAATTTCTGTCCATAAAATACTTGTCATCCAAGCTTTCTTATTAGCAGAATAATTTACAGGCAAGTTATTTCCTTTAAAGCATCTAGGGTTTGAAGATTTACCAACACTGAAGACGTATTTATCACTTCCCGTAGAGTTTGTTATAAAAAGAAGTGTGATTCGGTCTTTCGAAATTTTGCTGCCTGATGGCTGATCGGACCTGTTTGCTAAAGTTCCACCTGGTAGAGCTTTATATAAAAGAGCTGTTTCATCCGCATTATATATGTCATCTTCCGAGTAGTTTTTCAACAACTCGGGCAATATGTTCTTAATCCATTCCATTGCTGCAACAGTATTCGCTGAGTTTTTTTCTCCATGCAGCTTTTTAAAGTGAATGTTTTCTCTTTTCTTCTAACGCTCTAGCCACCTCTAGGTAAAAAATCTATATTCATAATATGAGCCAAGTCTTTCGCCTTATGCATAATAATAGGCCCTGATATTGTTGCTTCCTTTGAGCTCATATTAGTAAACCAGAGATGTAAAGCCTCTTCTACTTGCTTATTTGAACCTCCTCTAATGCGTTTCATAAGAATGTTCTTATTTGTTGTGGTAATGTTCGAAATTGATTTCTCATTTTTTAAAATTCTGCAAACCGTTGCTGCGCTACAATCAAACTGTTCGTAAATGATCTTTCTCGGCACTCCTGCTTTAATTTTCTCAATAATTTCAAGTTTCTTTTTCATAGTCAGGCATGTGTATTTTGAAGAATTTCTCTATTTAAAATATACAATAATAATAAAATAAATAAATTTGTGGTAAATAATTAAACTTGTTTCCTATTTCTACCTTTGTTCCAGACATTTTATTTATTCCGTTTTTATATCTGCAGTAAGCTTTATGCCAAAAATATAGGACACACATAAATTACGTCTGCTTCTGTTCGCATTTCAAAACCAACTAATATAACTTAATATGTACAAACACACAATACAAAGGCATACACATTGTATACGTTTTGTTGTTAGATGTTTATTCAGAATTTCTGTATATGTATTGTGTCAATGCATTTTTTAACGGACAAACATGCAAAATTTCTTCAGCCTAAAGTTATGTATCGATTTCCAAAAAATTAAGATTTTATTTTTTTTTTCACAAAAGCGAAGTAGGTTTCATGCAAAACGTAGATTTGAATGCACTTTTGTTTTTCAGTAATGCGATATTTTCAGTAAACAGATGTTTCACTAAAGCGAAGTGAATAAGACTAGATGATGTGAAAATTGGTGCGGGGATTTGTGTCGTTTTCAGTAATCCGAAATTTTTCAGTAAAGCGTGTTACGCTAAAGCGGATTCGACTGTACATGTTCGATAACCCGATCATTTACCAAATGCCAAAGGATGCCAGCCGATATCGATGATTGCATAAGTCAAACCGTCATAAGAGGTCGGCTCCTTACCTTTCTAAGCGACCATGTTCCTCTTCCGTGGTGGTTGTGGCATCCTTTTAGTCCTCCATGAAGACTGTGCGAGCTTATTTCATTGCTATTCCGACTTTGTCTCCCTCAACAGGACACTTTCTGGTGTCTCCATTGCAGGGAGACAGGCTTGGTCTTCTGAAGACTAGTTGTGCGCTTGAAGCATTACTCTCGACTATAGGTGCCAAGACACCCACACCTATAGGAGGGGAGGACAACAAGCTGTGGCCTGATGCCACCACCGCAGCTGTTGGGTCTTTGGAGTTCATTTTGAGCCTACTTAAAAAAAGGCTTTAACATTTTTCGTAATAGGTAGTACCTATTCCAATTTATGGATATTTTTCTTTGAGGAGCGAAATGAAAGCTCGTCGACTCCACTCAACGGCTACTTCCAGGATTCAAGTCAGAAATTTACATTACTATTTTATTTTTTTCTTCTAACATCCCTTTATAATTAAGCGGCAATCATTTTCAGCAAACAATGACTTTTCAGCAGTAAGCCTGCAGTACTACTGCTGTAATAGCAGAACTACTGCTACAATAGCAGCAAAATTAACTACTAATATCAGCAGACTGTGTTTGCTATCTTCAGTTAACTTTTTTCTATGAGTTTAGGCTATATCCAAATGTTAACCGATATGGCCCATTTGTAGAGATGGGCGATGGGTAAATTCCCAAAAAGGAATTAACCCGGCAAATGCCCAGAAGGTATCTACCCGGTAAATTGGGTAAATACCTGGGTATTTACCATTTATACCCAAAAGCTGGGTATTTATAATATTTTCCAAAATTTTTTGATGATTTCGTATTCTTTGTATACAAACCTGATATTCTGATCACATAAAATCGAATTTTAGTAATATAGCCGATATATAGACCGATTGGTGATTTTTTTCATTACATTGGTAATTTTTCATCCGATTTCGATGAAATTTGGCACAGTGAGTTCTGGTAGACCTCTACCCATTTTTTGTGAAGTGTGGTTCAGATCGGACTACATTTGATTACAGTTGCCCTTGGACCGACCGTCTGATCTCCCGATATATGGTATTGAGGCCATAAAAGATCCATTTTTTACCCGAATTCGATGAACAGTGTGTTCCAGTAGACCCTTACCCATTCCTGTCAAATGTGGTCCAGATCGGACCATATTTGGATATAGCTGCCATATAGACCGATCTTCCGATATAGTGTAGTGAGCCTATAAATTGAGCATTTTCTGGTACCCCTCTAAACCCTTATGTTGAATATCGTCCAGACCGGACCATATTTGGATATAGCTGCCATATAGACCGATATCCCGATATGGAGTATTGATCTTATAAAAGGAGCATTTTTCATCCGTTTTTGATTACCAAACGTTGGGTATTTACCCGGTAGAAATCCATCTCTACCCATTTGCAATCCCCCCTTGTATACATCATCTGTGTGCGCTTTTTACAGTGGTAAGATTTTGAAGATTTTTCTGAATTAGCAGATATTCGCTTTTGAAGGATGGAATATTTTTTCTCCTGTTCCTATCGTGCACAATTGATTTCAAGGTCTAAATGAATGAGTGTGATTGCAGACTGCTCCAAAAAATTTATATAGCTACCTTTTGGGCAGCTGAAATTCTCTTAAACATTTTCTACTTCAATATATCTTCACACCATCATATTTTCCATGCAACTAAGTGTTAAGCGCTCCTGTCAAACAAACATAAAACCCATTATGCATAACCTTTTTGATTTCTACGTGACATGATACAAATGACCTCAACTATGCCAGCCGTTTCCCATCTATATGGATCCCATCCAAATGAAGTGAATGCAAGAAAAGGGAGAAGCGCGTATCAATACATCTCCATAATAATAAGATCACGGACCGACAACAGCAACATGTCACTCAAAGACATCAAAGTGATGATGCGTGCCATCTTCCTTTTGTCTGGGCTGCTCTGCCTGTCATGTCGTGAGAATGTTACAACAATTAACACAGAATCCATTTCAAAGAGAAATGGAAATGCATTTTTTAGTTCCCAATTTTATTTGTAACGCCGCCTCAATCCATAATGCACCAGACCATTTCCATTATGCAATCACTGGTTGAGTTGTCTGCCTAGAACAATTCCATTCTTGTCGACGCATTAGAGTGCAGTGTGAATTTTTAATGAATTCATTCATAATTGTTGGAAGCATTGAGAAACTATGCCGAGAAAATTTCCTACATGTCTATGGAGTTTGTCTGTTGGCGAGATGATATAATTATTGTATGTTTGATTACACAAAGATGAAGTTTTAAAGGAATTTTTTTTGTTAAACGTTGGAAAAAGAAAAGTCTGCATTATTTTTGCTTTATTAATAGAAAAATGTTTAATTGATAAACGATAGAAAAACAATCAACAAGCGACATGCTTAAACAAAAGAAAATTGCTAAGATTTTTTGCTTTTTATGTGATTTCGGATAAACATGATTTTAATTGACCCACTACGATAAACGGAGGCACATAAATTTTAAAGCGGCAAAAACTTCAGCAGCCATTTGCGTTAATAGAAAAACGGCCAGCCATAGCCACAACCGTAGCGGCAATATTGTTCCGTGGTCAACAAAGCAGCGTACTGCAAGCAACTTCCTAAATTAGCCAGCCAGATCTCGGAGAAATATTGGTGTTGCTGATCCGCATTTGCAGCGGACTGCATCTACCATTGCTATAGAGGCATGCGTCGTTGCAGTTGCAAAAAGTTATACTCGACCTACATTTGCAGCTTTAACAAATATCAGCTAGCCATGCATTGATAGCAAAACGTTTTCAGAGACTTCATTTAGATACGTTCAAGTATCTTACCAATTGGCAAAGACACTTCAAAGGTTTTTTACATATGAGTAGTTAGATTTTATTTTGCTTTAAGATAAAAAATTGACAAATTTAATAAATATAACGATCCAATGGAATTTTAAATGAGTCATTAAAAGATCATAAAACTGCAAATTTGTGCAGTGGTGTTGAATTAAGAGACAAGCGTGATAAAATTCATAGTTATTGAATAAAATTCTAGTTGCACAACTCACATTTGTGCAGATTTTGCAACACTCAACTTCGTATTATTTCAACTTCATATAAATCATCTAAGCAGTATTATGCTTAGCTAAGGATAAACTAGATTCAAATGGTAGTCTGAAATCAGATTCACTTTTTTTCTTCAATGGAATGAACCTGAGAACGAATTAAAATCATACAGCCATAAATCCTTATTACCGATGATATCGAAAATCTTTGAAAAACTTCTGTTAAAAAGACTTCAGCCTATTATAACTCAAAAAAACTAAATCCCTGAACACCAATTTGGTTTCAGAAACCTGACCAGCCGTACAGCAAGTACATCGGATAATCGATATTGCAGAAAAGGCTATAGAAAACAAACAAATGTGCTCTTCTGTATTCCTTGCTATAGGACAAGCTTTCGATAAAGTATGACACACTGGATTGCTGTTTAAACTGTATAACGATTTCCCAAAAGAATTTTATGAAATACTGGAGTCCTAACTTAACTGAGTTCTCCAAACGCAAACCTATAAATGCAGGCGTACCACAAGGAGGTGTCCTTTGGGCCAGTTGTATATCCTTTATATACCAGAGATATTCCAATCCCTACCCACACTTCAATCATAGCTACATTCGCAGATGACACCGCAATCCTATGTACTGCAGATACTGAAAAAGAAGCTGTGCAAACCTTCAATCCACTTTGTCAGAGAATACATCTTAATGATAATAAATCAGTTCACATGATATTCACAAACAAACACATATCACCAATGCCTTATGCAAATACCGTAGCGCAGAGGTTAGCATGTCCGCCTATGACTATATGCTATGCTGCCAACATTTGTGAGGTACTCTGCCATGTAAAACTTCTCTCCAAGGAGGTGTCGCACTGCGCCACGCCGTTCGGACTCGGCTATAAAAAGGAGGCCCCTTATCATTGAGCTTAAACTTGAACCGGACTGCACTCATTGACATGTGCGAAGCTTACCCCTGTTCCTTAGTGAAATGTTCATGGGCAAAATTGCATTGCATTATGCAAATATAGCCAAATACCCTTGATACCAAAATTAGGTGGAAGAAACATGTAAAAAATTAATAAGTAAAAGGGTGCTAAGTTCGGCCGGGCCGAATCTTATATACCCTCCACCATGGATCGCATTTGTCGAATTCTTTTCCCGGCACCTTTTCTTAGGCAAAAAACAAAAGGATAAAATAAAGGATTTGCTCTGCTATTAGAGCGATATCAAGATATGGTAAAATGTTAGCCAATTCGAATAAGAATTGCTCTCTTTGGGGGCTCAAAAAGTAAAATAGAGAGATCGATTTATATGGAAGCTGTATCAGGCTATAGACCGATTTAGACCATAATAAACACGTATGAGAGTATCCGTCGTACAAAATTTCAGGCAAATCGGATAATAATTGCGACTTCAAGAGGCTCAAGAAGTCAAGATCTTAGATCGGTTTATATGGCAGCTATATCAGGTTATGAACCGATTTAAACCTTACGTCATGCAAAATTTTAGCCAAATCGGATAAGAATTGCGCCCCCTAGAAGCTCAAAAAGTCAAGTCCCCAGTCGGTTTATATGACAGCTATATCAGGTTATGGACCAATTTGAACCATACTTGGCACAGTTGTTGGATATCATAACAAAATATTTCGTGCAAAATTTCATTCCAATCGGATAAGAATTGCGCCCTCTAGTGGTTAAATTAGTTAAGATTAAAGATCTGTTTATATGGCAGCTATATCAGGTTATTGACCAATTTGAACCTAAGTAAGCATAGTTATTAGAAGTCATAGCGAAACACGTCGTGCAAAATTTCATTCCAATCGGATAAGAATTGCGCCCTTAAGAAGTCAAGACCCCAGATCGGTTTATATGACAGCTATATCAGGTTATGGAGTGAAAATCGGGCGATATATTTATATATGAGAGCTATATCCGATTTCCATGAAATTCACCAGTAATTTCGAGAGTCATTAGAAAATCCTTCCTGCCAAATTTGGAGAGAATCGGTTAACAAATGACCATTTTACCGCAGTATCACTGCAAATCGGACGAACATATATATGGCATCTATATCCAAATCTGAACTGATTTTTTCCAATTTCAACAGGTTTCGTCTCTAGTCCGAAAAACATGCCCATACCTAATTTGAAAACGATCGGATGAAAATTGTGACTCGTAGTTTGTACAGAAATTAACATAGACAGACAGACGGGCATAGCTAAATCGAATCTGAAAGTGATTCTGAGTCGATCAGTATACTTATCAATGGGTCTATCTCTCTTCCTTTTGGGTGTTACAAACCAAACTAATTCACTAAGTTATAATACCCTGTACCACAGTAGTAGTGTAGGGTATAATTATTGGATGATTATGACTCAGTTTTAATAAATAAAATGAAAAAAAAAGAACTGGAATACAATGACCCTTGCACTTGCAGTCCGAGCACACTACCAACTAAGCTACCGCCGAGGAGATTCATACAAATCCCTTTCATTAAAAAATCTAAAATTTCCCATGTACAACCAAACAAAACCCTAAAAATGCATATCTTTATAACGACTCTATTTTTTCCTGCTAAACGATGTAAATAATTGAAAAATTACTAACAATATAAAGCATAATTTCAGACAATTTTTCAATTTAACATGGCCAACAAATGGTAGGTCGTTTTTGTTTTGGTAATAAGGCCAGTGAAATGAACAAAAAATACAATTGAAAGTTATGCGAATTGAACTGAAAAGGAAAAGAAAACGACAGCGAAAAAGTTGGCAATGCATTATTTTGGCCCATTTGAGTGGCTGTAACACAGAGGCACTGTAATGGTACAGACACGACCTACCATCACCCCATCATAACAACGAGCCAATTGGGCACAATAACAAATGAAACTGAAAATATTGGAGATTTGTTTGTTTGTTTTGCTGCTAGAAAATTGTTAAATTTTCCATGGATGGTTAATAGGATTTCATGATTTTATGCTATTTGCAAAATATCATCATTCTTTGTGTGTTGCCTGGCTAAAGCCAAATTGGGGCCAGGAAGCATTGAACAGTGGTTGAATGAACAAAAAAAATGAAAAGTCATAGCTTAACATAAAGTGCAAATGTGTAGCTTGAAGTTTTAACAAAAAATGGACCAATATGAATTTTATTGATATGAATGGACATTAAATGATATGAGTTTTAGTTAAACGTCCTCAAGGGTGCAAAAGACACCAAAGATCAATATATGAGACAAGTATATCGAACTAAGCATTAATTAGTTAGTAGTTTAGAAGGTGTATTAGGGTCAGCAGCCACACTTTAACCCATTAGGGGCCTTACCACTTTTGGTAATGAATCTTAACAGCTAAATATTAATTAATAAGAACTAAAACTATGAACTATAGTTTCCGATATATCGAAAACAGATCTTCCGAAGGATTAATGGAATACAAATGGATTTTTTCACTTTCAAATACAATGCTGCTGCTGGCCAGAACTGCCTGGGAGGCCACCGTAGCGTATTAGCATTAGAATGCCATGCCATAACGCTGAACGCCTGGTTTCGAATATGGCGGAAACATCAGGTGTAGAGGTATGAACGTGAGTCATGAGTTATCGTGGGATCTAATGATGTGATTGTGCGTGACCGTGATTAATGTCTAATGCTGGCGACTCATGAGGTATTCACGAGAAAATCACGACTAACCGCTAAAAAATTCGAAAGTTTTTTGCATGTGTCTCAAATTATACGGTATTTTAACGTACGAATTCAGACATGCTGTCACTATTGGAAAATTATGGAAGAAGTAAAAAAATATTCTGTCTACAAATGCAAATAAATGGTTTTGCAGGGGTAAAATGTTTCACCCCATTATATAGGTACCGCATAATTTGAGACGCTTGGAAAGAAATATTATTCGTTTCTTATTTTTCTAGGGAGTGTCTCGTGAGTCGTACGTGTCTTGTGAGTCGTAAGTGTCTCGTGAGTCGTAAGTGTCTCGTGAGTCGTAAGTGTCTCGTGAGTCGTAAGTATGTCCTGAGTCGTATGTGTCTCGTGAGTCGTAAGTGTCTCGTGAGTCGTAAGTGTCTCGTGAGTCGTAAGTCTCGTGAGTGTTTCGTGAATCGTGAATGTTTCGTGAATCGTGATTTTTCTCGAAGGTCGTGATTTTTCTCGTGAGTGTTGCGTGAGTACAATTTATGGCTCATGAGCGTGCCTGAACATAAAAACAAAGAACGTCGACATAAAAAATCGTGCGTGAGTAACATTATTTCTCGTGAGCGTGCCTGAGCATGAGTGAAAATTCACTCATTTGTGAGGTACCATACTATGTTAAAAATTATCCCCAAAGAGGTGTCGCACTGCGAAGTTTGCCCCTATTCATTAGTGGAATGTTTATGGGCACGTTTGCAATTTGGTGCTCAAATCTTAGTAACATTAAACTGAGCGTTGATCTTGGCAAAAAAAAATCGTTTGAAATGCTGACACTGAATGATACATTGCGCCTACAGGGGGAGTTAATGATACATTGCGCCTACAGGGGGAGCAATTTTCATCAGATTGGGCTAAAATGTTGTGCAATGATTTCTCTCATGACTTCCAACTGACTTTATTAAACTTGGTTTTATTCGGTATGTACATTGGTTCTAAACTTGGTTTTATTCGGTATGTAAATGTTTTGAAGCTCCTCAAGTCTTTCTTTGCCATAAATTCTGTAATGAATTATTATTCCAAGATTCAAGTGTCTCTGTGAGTCCTGTCGTATCCTGTGGAAAATGGGTTTTCATCAAAAACCTCAAGTCCTCCTCCGTTGTCTCTGCTATCACTCCCATATCGTCTACCAAAGATTCAGTTTGGACATGGGTTTTTGAGAGAAACTTTTTATCTTGGCGGCGTCATTAATGCTAACGATCTGTTCGCAAAAGGTTCTGACAATTTTATTGTATTTCTTGAGCCGTGTGTAATGGATATCCCAAAAACTCTTACGACGTGCCCTGTTATACGACGTGCCCTGTTATAAAGTCTGCGACCTCTTTCCCGATGTTGCGAATCTTCTCGGTGATCCAGGGTTTTTCCTTGGCTTATTACCTTTATCGAAGAGGACAACTATCTTCGAAAGACCCCACTAGTGCAGTCGTAATCCTGTTGACAATGTCGTCAATGCTTGGACAATCTCAGTCAATTGATTTTAAAAGAATTAATATTTTCGGAGAATTCCCTAGATCGGCGTCGAAACTGCGGGATTGGAAAATGAGCGTCCATGTATTGGAGAATCCAACAAATCATTATTGATCGGACTCAACGTAGTACTATCTTTGCTTACATTTTATCATTATTATTCCACAATATTATTGTGCGCCTTCTTTTACTTTATATGGAACAAAATTTTTCTTGGAATATTTATTTTCGACAATTAAATAGCATTTTGTTAAATACCATGCTACGAAAATGGCATATCGCTTGACAAACAGTTTAACAATATAAGTGCCTTTATCTGAATCCCATATGATCCATATTGGTCTACCAATTTAAGTTTGGATGTAGGGTGTACTCCATTCTTAAAATACTTTATTTCAGTCCGATATTCTCATGATGTCTGATTTAGGGGTGTTTTCGGGGGTGAGGTGGTCCCCCAGACTCTCAAATTCCATTTATTCAAACCCTATATTGCAATTGGTTTTTAGGGCAGTTTACAGGATGAGGTGGCCCCCAAGATTGGTTATCAAATTCGTTTTATAATCTCAAATACCTTTCGTTTGAGCCACATATGGGCATGAACGAAAAATTTTTACTCTTTGGGGGGTGTTTTGGGGAAGGGGTGATGCCTTAAATACATGGTGTTACATTTTGATATCAAATTCGTATTCTACTCCCAAATACCTTCATTTGAGCCCCATATTGCGATCAGTAAAAAATTGCTTTTTGTGGGGTATTCCCCCAGGAAATTTGTCGCAAGAGTGGGTATCAATTTTTGGTCTACCCCCCAATTCGTTTCATTTAAGCCCCATATTGACATGGTCGGTAAATATGCCCGATTAAGGAGTGTTTTGGGGAGTGGGGTGGTCAGCCAAACACTAAGCCCTGAAAATATATCAGCAACGTGCTCTATTCTCATATATTTGAACCCCATGTTGCAATTGGCCTCAAAATTGGATATCAAATTCGTTTTCTAATCTCAAATACCATTCACTTAAACCCCTTATTGAAAAAGCCAGCAAGTATGTCCGGTTTGGGGTATGGGCCCTAAAAACTATGAATATCGTGTTATGGAGATGGGGTGGCCCCATAGACACTTTTCTCGAAAATTGCTATCAGATTTGTGCTTTACTTCCAAAGACCTTCCATTTGAGCCCCATATTACTATGGTCGTAAAGTTGTCTTCTTTGGGGGATGTTCTCGGGAATGGGCGGCTCCTCAAACACTTTTTCCCACATCTGGATATCAGATTCATATTCTACATTCAAATACCTTTCATTTAAGTCCCATATTGCCATGGTCAGTAAATAAGGCCTGTTTGGGAGTGTTTTGGGAAGGGGTGGACCCCCAGAAACTTTGTCCCAAATTTGGATATCAGATTCGTATTTTACTCGCAAATACCTTTCATTTGAGTCCTATATTGCCATGGTCGGTAAATATGTCCGATTAGGGGTGTTTTGGGGGTAGAGGTGGTCCCCCAAACATTTGGTCAGACAATTGGATATCAGATACGTTTTCTAATCTTAAACACCTTTCATGTGAGTCCCATATTATCGTGATTGGTGTATATATAATAAACCCCGCCAAAAGTACTACTGTGCATCTGGTGTATTCCGCTTAAACGAAATCAACATTGCTAACTTCATCATCGTCATTGGTATGGGGTTACCAAAGGTGGCAGCTGTATTGGCCTAAAAGAAACACCACTGAACGTGGTGCTAGTCTTATGTTGCACTTTTTTCCCCAGTATGACCCGACTGTTGACCTTTTTCCCTCCATCAACGCCATAATATTTCTGGGGTGGTAGGCTGGCTGCAGCAAACACTAATAAGATGTAGTTTACATTTTTCTTAAGACAATTGGAGCGCAGAAAAAACCTACCCAACTGCAAGTAGTTTTGAAGCACAACTACTACGATTTCTTAAGATTTTCAGGAAAATGAAGAAGCTTCATAGAAAACGGTGAAGTCAACTATGTAAATATGCAACTGAATGCAGGGAACTACGCTTGCATGCCAATCCCAACAAAAAAAAAGAGCTCAACTTCTTGGTGGCATATAAACGGACAAAGGTGTAAAACTGGAGTAGAATGATCTGTTATGCTATGTGAAAGGCAAAAGAGTCACAAACAACTCTTGAATGGAGTTTCTTTGGGTGAAAAACAAAAGAATAATAGAAACGAGAAGAGTGCTTTTGTTTAGTTTTTTTTCCTCAAAGGTTGTGGAATTTCTATTTATAGACATAAAAAGGAATTTAGAAGGGACTTAAAGAAACCACTTTGATAGAAAGCTGTAAGATGACGCCGTTTTTTCTCTAACACATCGAATTATTACTATGGGACTTAATAAAGTCTATATATATTCTCGTTCTTCATGACATTACAAGTCGATCTAGCCATGTCCGTCGTTGGTGCTCGGTATTTTCACACACCCACACTTCCTATTGCTATCGTATGGATGGCCTAAAAAAAATGGCCTAATCGGCTCACATTGAGTAAAAGCTCTCATATATAAAGATCTTTAGATTTAACCTCTCGACCATGTACACTAGGGGAATTCTTATCCGAGTATGAAAAAATTTTTCATGTGGACTGCCGTTATGACCTCCAGTTATTTTTTTTTTAGTTCCAGTTTATAGGAAACACCAATCCTGTGAACTTGATAGAAGTGATAACACATTATTACGGTTTATTTGATTGCATGTATCTTCTTCTTAAATTGGGTTGCCCAAAAAGTAATTGCGGATTTTTCATATAGTCGGCGTTGACAAATTTTTTCACAGCTTGTGACTCTGTAATTGCATTCTTTCTTCTGTCAGTTATCAGCTGTTACTTTTAGCTTGCTTTAGAAAAAAAGTGTAAAAAAAGGATAATTGATTAAAGTTCATTCTAAGTTTTATTAAAAATGCATTTACTTTCTTTTAAAAAATCCGCAATTATTTTTTGGGCAACCAATATATAAAAATTAATTTGTGTTTGCTTGTAGGTTTGTTTGTGTGTAGACTCAGAAACGGCTGAACCGATTTTCTTGAAACATCCACTGATGGCGCATAATGATCCCGTGGTGAAAATAGGGTCTACATTTTTTGATATCTGAAGGGGGAGCGGACCCTCCCCCTTACCCTAATTTTCAGAAACGCCAGATCTCGGAGATGGTAGGTGCGATTTAAGCGAAATTTTGTGTGCTCTCTTATAGTAACCTACTAACAAAAATTTGGTATTCAAATTTTGGATGGGGTACCAAGGGGGGACGACCCACCCCAAAACCTACCAAATATATAGATACAACAATCACGACAATATGGGACTCAAATGAAAGGTATTTAAGATTAGAAAACGTATCTGATATCCAATTGCCAGATCAAGTGTTTGGGAGGCCACCCCAATCCCCAAAACACCCCTAAATCGGACATATTTACCGACCATGGCAATATGGAACTCAAATGAAAGGTATTTGCGAGTAAAGTACGAATCTGATATCCAAATTTAGGAAAAAGTTTCTTGGGGTCCACCCCTTTCCCAAAACACCCCCCAAACAGGACTTATTTACAGACCATGGCAATATGGGGCTTAAATAAAAAGTATTTGAGTGTAGAATACGAATCTGATCTCCAGATGTGGGACCAAGTGTTTGGGGGGGCCGCCCATCCCCGAGAACATACCCCAAAGAAGACAAATTGACGACTATAGCAATATGGGACTCAAATGAAAGGTCTTTGGAAGTAAAGCACGAATCTGATATCAAAGTGCGGGAAAAGTGTCTATGGGGCTACTCCACCCCCATGAGTCTCAAATAAGAGGTACTTTAGAGTAGAACACAAATCCAGTCACTGAGTGGCCGCCCCATACCCCAAAACACCACCCAAACCGGTCATGTTTGCCGTCTATATAAAAATGGAGCTCAAATGAAGGATATTTGAGAGTAGACCATGAATCTGACATCAACATTCAGGAGCAACTGTCTGGGAGACGTCCCACCACCATAACAACCCCCAAGTAGGACGAATTTGCTAAACAATATAATTTGGATCCCACTCCCCAAAACACCCTTAAATCGGGCATATTTACCGACCATGTCAATGTGGGGCTTAAATGAAAGGTATTGGGGGGTAGGGGAAGAATTGATACCCACTTTCGGGACCAGTTTTCTGGTAATCTACCCCTTTGCCAAAATACCCCACAAACAGCAATTTTTTACTGACAATCGCAATATGGGGCTCAAATAAAGGTATTTGGGAGTAGAATACGAATTTGATATCCAAATGTAGGACCATGTATTGGGTGATGCCCTACCCTTCCCCAAAACACCCCCCAAAGGGTAAACATTTTTCGACCATGCCAATATGTGGCTCAAACGAAAGGTATTTTAGATTAGAAAACGAATTTGATAACCAATCTTGGCGCCATGTGTTTGGGGGCGCCTCATCCTGTAAACTCCCCCCAAAACTAATTGCAATATGGGGTTTAAAAAAAATGGTATTTGAGAGAAGAGCACGACGCTGATATTTTTTCAGAGCCAAGTATCTGGGCGACCACCTTACCCCCGAAACACCCCTAAATCAGACATCATGAGAATATCAGGCTAAAATAAAGTATTTAAAGAATGGAGTACACCTTACATCCAAACTTAAATTCCTAGACCAATAAAGATCTTATGGTATTCAGTTAAAGGCACTTATATTGTTAAACTGTTTGTCAAAAAAGTATATTTGATTAAAGTTCATTCTAAGTTTTATTAAAAATGCATTTACTTTCTTTTAAAAAATCCGCAATTACTTTTCGTAGCATGGTTTTTCACTAAAAGCTCTTTAATAGTCGAATATAAATATTCCAAGGAAAATTTTGTTCCATATAAAGTAAAAGAAGACGCGGCGGAGCGGGTCCGGTCCAGATAGTGATTATATTAAAAATCATTTTCTAATATTTCCGGCAATATGAAACTTAAAATACGACTTACCAAAGGCTAATGAAAAGCTTACCAGCTTGAACATTTTTTTTACAATATTTACCTGTAATGATAAAAAACAAAATAAAAAATATTATTAAAAAACTTGGTTGCAAATGTTTGAAGTTCATGTAAAATTAAACCTGTATTATCATCAATTATGTTGCTGTACTTCATTCATTTTAATTAAAATTTCCTTAAAAACAACTGACAATGCATATAAAACAAACAAATAAGAATAAATCATTTAATTAATACCATGGCACAGGCGGTAAACATTTTAATGAAGACATGAATGCAAAAAAAAAAGAAAAAACAGCACCATAAATAAAAAAGTAAACAAACACAAAAGGCAGCCAAACCGCAAAGGTAGTGAGGCACAAAAATGAACATTTTTAAAATTATTACGGCCAAATAAAAATGGGTGATGGATGGTGTTGCCAAATATGTGAACAGTTCAACGACTCTTTTAGCCCAAAAACTTGGTGGCAATCAAAGCCTATAGTCGAATGTTCTGTAACCAAAAACAAAATGGTGAACATTTAAATTTAGGCCATTGAGTAGTACACTTAAAAAAAAGTAGCCAAAACTGCGGCTCTATGAAAAAAGTCCCCATGAAATAACCCTCCAAAATCGAAAATTAAATAAGTCCCCAAAATGCGCTATGGAAAGCAAAAAAAACTATTTTTGGGGAGTTATTTAGATTTTTGGGTAATTATTTTTTATTCATTTTTGGGGAGTTATGTCATTATGGAATAACTTTAGCTTGTTTTATAACACTACAAAAAAAATTGGAGAAATTATTAGTGGTCGAAGGCGTAACAGTGAGCAACTGTACTTGATAGATCAAAAAAATGATTTATCAACGTGATAGGTCAAAAATTGATATTTCTCTCAACGTGATAGATCGAAAAATGATCAATCAACATAAGTTTTCTTACCAAGAAGTGGTTAAATATGAGTACAGATTGTAATCTTGCAAAGCCGGGGTGAATTAGATTCCTGACGTCAAGTGTGTTTTAGCAAAGATTACGAGGAGTACAACCAAGAAAATGAGGAAAATTATTCTTTAGAGTTAAAGCTCTGAAAGCAATCAAAGACGACCCCAAAATTCCGATAGTAGAACATTTGCGGCGTACCGCGGTATACTACTACATATCAAAGAAAGTATTTTTGACAGGAATCCAAAAGAGTTTATTACGCACTGCGACACGCCATTCGGACTCGGCTTAATAAGGAGACTCCTTATCATTGAGCCTAAACTTGAATCGGACTGCACTCATTGATATGTGAGAAGTTTGCCCCTGTTCCTTAGTGGAATGTTCATGGGCAAAATTTTCAATTTTACTTATAACAATGAACAGTTATAAATGGATTATTAAATTGAGATTTAGTGAAATCTTTTGAATTCGTAATGAGAGAAAGTGGACTGAAAGCTTTAAAAAAAGTTATATTAGTAGCTAAAAAAAGAATTGTTGAGTGTATAATACTAGAGATCTAAAAAATTCGCTAGAATGTTTGAGAAATTTCCCAAAATCTGTTTCAATCTTTAAAAAATGAAATAAGACCCCAAAAATTATTGGGGGGTTATTTCTTTAAAAAATGAAATAAGACCCCAAAAATTATTGGGGGGTTATTTCAATTGGGGACTTATTTCATTTATTCGGGAATTATTTATTTTTAATTTTAAAAATGAAAATTCCCAGTTTCGGGGTTTAATTTCATTTCCAGTTTTGGAGACTTATTTCATGGGAAAAATGCAGTAAACGTTCTAATTTTTTTTTTCTTCTTAATATTTAATTTTCTATTTAAAATAAAGGAATTGAAGGTGGTAAATGAAGTCAAATCGGGAAATTGTCGAGCGGAGCCGACTATATAATACCCTATCCAAATATTGTCAGACTTTATTTTTGCACATCGGGTAGAACCTTCTAGGATTTTCTTACGATGCACAGTGGGCCAAATGGCAAAAAAATTGGAAATAAGTCTACAACTTTTTATCTGTTGATTTTAGCCATACAAAATGTTCTAGACATTTGTAGAGGAGGACATAGGCTTTCAGAAAAGTGCTGTTGTTGGTCCATATCTTTAATACAGGGTGAGCTACAGGGTGTCAAAGTTGACCACTTTTGACTTCTCCAAGCTTCTGGGGGCCATAACTTTTGATCTACTCAACCGATTTACATGATTTAGGACTCTAGAGAAAGAGCTTGACAAGATCTAAAAAACTTATGCATAAAGTACCATGCCATCGTGTACTGTTAAGGAGTTATGAATTGTTTAATTTTAAAATATGAAAATTTGGCCTTGGTTTTTTTCAGTGTTTTTTAAATAACTCCGTCAATTTTAAAGCTATAAACTTCATACTTCACACAAATTATGCCAGCATATGTGTCCATAAAATACAAAAGGAATCACGTGAATATCTTTGGCGGTTTAAAAATGGCATCGTTTTCAATATGAAAAATATTTTTTTTGTCAAAAAATTGCAAAATTTTTCAAAAAAGATACTCCCATTTCCTTTAAGTTTTCGCAAACTTTGGCCATCAAAGCATTATCATTTCTTTCCATTTTCACAAAGTCGAGGTATTAAGAAAAGTTTTAAGTGCTAATTTGGCTAATTTCGATATCAAACAACACCGTTATCTTAAGACCAAAATGGCCAATTTTTTTACTAAACTTCAAAAGTTTCTCACTGGAAAAAAAGTTCCACGGGGATTTTTTCGCTTTTTTTGAACTTAAATGAAAGCTTAAAATGTTCCCAACATTTTAAGGTATGTCTCGCCATATCCTAGCCATAAATGAGATCGTAGCGAGCAAAATACTGAAAAAAGTCAATTTTCAAGTAGTGCTATATTCATTGCTAAAAAACAAGTATTACGTCACATTTTATTGCAAAGATGTTAAATAAACTTTTATTTGGTAACACTTCTTCTACAAAACACAAAAAGAATCATGGAAATATCTCTATTCTATTCCATTTTATGGAACCGGCAATAAAAAAGTCAATTTTTCAAAAAAGTCGAATTTCCCAAATTTTGTTTTTGTTGTCCTAATTGCACATGACACACTATAGCCATATTTACGCAACATACCTTATCGTAAAGGAAATTTTCATACCTTTCCAACGATGTATAAAACATTTCTCAACTCGGATTCTATCTACTCTAAAATTCATTTACACTTCATTAAACTCTATATAAAAATGTCTATTTGTGAAATGGAACCTTATATGGGGCCTACACTAAAACATTGATAGATTTGCCCAGGGTTTACAATACAAATGTGTTAGAATAAAAAAAGGTCTCCTGCCAAAGTTTAAAAAAATTGGAATAAAAATATGTGTTTTAGAGCGAAAACACTTCGCATCGGCGTGCGTTTATATGTATATTAGCTACTCCCAAAATAAAAAAGCATTTTAGTTTTGTATTATTTGATTTTATTCTCTACCAAATAATCTAAGGTATCAAAATTTAAAAGCTCTTTAATTTGAATGGCATCGGGATCGTCCTTATCTATATCGTCACATATTTTTGGTAGCCATTTAGTTCTGATGCTGTATAGTACCGGATCAGACGATAACAATAAATATTGAAGTAAATCATAATTTTGGTTAAATTTGGTGCTCTTTCGGGTATTGAAAAGCCGGAACTGTTTAACATCTCTATTACGGGATTCCTGAGCTTCTTCTGTAAGTTCTCCTAACGGAAGTATGTTGTATTCCACAATTTCCTTGCCATGATGTAAGACTTTATGTACTGTCGGTGTTAAAGCTTTCCACGAATATAAATCAGATAAAATGTTTTTTTGTGTCATTACTATAAGCTTCAAATTTGGTTGAATTTATCATCTTTTTGCTATTGATTACAGCCAAAATCACTTTGAATCGTCTTAGCAAGTGTTCATCAAGACCGGTTATTTTAGATGTCGATACGGGGTCCTCAAAAAACCGCCTTGCCGAGTTGCCATCATTTGTGCTTCCGTATCCGTAAAGAGGTTTATCTATTATAAGTCCCTTTTGTTTAAACTCCAACTGGATTCGATTCTTCTCTTCCTGCCTCATTTTGTGAAGATCTTGGTTGTTTCTAGCAGAGACATCGCGGTTTCCAGGGCTAGTCCGATATTTAAGGTCATACGATAAATGCAAACAATACTCCATGAATCGAATTCTACAGTGCAGGGGCGAAATACCGAAATTGAGCGCATTTTCGTTTACTAAATTTTCATCAGACTTGTCCTCGAATTGCCCATTCTTCTTGCCACAAATATTGCATCTCCAATTGGACATAACGCCAGTTAATGCGTTTGCCACCTTTCCATCGATCATAGTGAGTTGTAGTTGAAACGAAACTTTTATATTTCTTCCCAATTGGTTTATAACAATCATGGGTAATGCAGCAATTTCTTCCTTTATTTCGTTCACCAAAGATCGTGTTGTGTTCCGGTCTTCCTTTGTATACTCAAACCGAATTGGGCGACATAAATATTTTGACCCAGGTGTTCTATTTATCCATATATCTTGAAATGCATTTTCTTTCGATGATGAAGATTGGTCCTTGTACAATCTCATTCTCAATGGTACTAATGATGCCATGAAAATTGATGCGAAGTTGGTATCTATTTCTGTTTGTTGCTTATATTCGGAAAATCCAGATGATCCATCACAACCCCATTTGCTGATCAAAACCACTTCGGAATTATTACATGTGTTCAACTGTTCTTCAGTAAAATTAGAAATAATTCTAACAGCTGTATTTTCAACAAGATCAGCAAGTTTCACTCTTGCTTTTAATTCGTCCACGTATATATTTGATGGCACCATTTTCGTCCTGGTGTTGTACAATTTATGTTTTGAGGGTAAACAACCCCATCCTTTTTCACGAAGAGCCTTCCTCATTGTTGAGTATTTGTTTCTTGAGAGGCCTAGGTTCAAAATCAGGGCCAGTGCATCTTCCTCCGTGAATTCTGTAGTCGATTTTGGAGTTGGAATACTTTCTACCATTCTCTTTACCCTTTTCGGAGATGCTAATGGTAAAACATCGACAATTCGTCCAACATTTTTTGGTTGTGTTTTTAACAATGCTGTTTTGAACGTATCTTTTATTAAATTTGGCGGATGTGCCGCCAATAGTTCCTCTTGTTTTTTCTTTTTGGTTTTCTCCGTAACTTCGTCGTATGCTTTGCTAGGCCGGCCGGGAATCAGCGGTTTAATTTCAATAAGTAGATCCGATTTCAGCCACTTCTCATACATTTTGAAAAACTTGATTTTTGCGAATGAACATTCTGGCAACCTTCTCTCAAATGATTTGTAGAATTTTTCAAGTTTGTCTAAAGCGTCTTTATTTAGCCTTATTCCATATATGTGGTCCAAAGTGTAAACAAGTTCCTTAAATGACTCCGTGTATGATTTGGAATCATTTTTGATGTCCCATACAATTTTCGAAAGAGTGGAATACTTCAGTATGACTTCCATAACTTATAAATGTCCTTTACGCCTCTACAAAATATAATGAAGAAAATTTGGATTTTGTTCAAATATTTATGCAATATATTCACAATTAATGACCCATTTCAGGTATCAGACGCAATCGTAAAAAGGGGTCCAAAGTGCCTCTTTTTACTTACTCTTCTATAATTATTTACCTGGACTCGAATTTGGTTAAAAAAAATGACAATGAATTTTTTATGGGTAGGTTTTTTCACATTCATTGATACGGTGGATTTCCTGGGAATTCGACATAGCGAAACAGGTAACATTTGTCTGCATCAAATCTTAACACAAATATATATATATATGCAGGTATATTTCTAGGTTACTTTTTATTCAAAAATCATCAGCTTACATTAAAAATAGATATAGGTACTATACAAACGCACGCCGATGCGAAGTGTTTTCGCTCTAAAACACATATTTTTATTCCAATTTTTTTAAACTTTGGCAGGAGACCTTTTTTTATTCTAACACATTTGTATTGTAAACCCTGGGCAAATCTATCAATGTTTTAGTGTAGGCCCCATATAAGGTTCCATTTCACAAATAGACATTTTTATATAGAGTTTAATGAAGTGTAAATGAATTTTAGAGTAGATAGAATCCGAGTTGAGAAATGTTTTATACATCGTTGGAAAGGTATGAAAATTTCCTTTACGATAAGGTATGTTGCGTAAATATGGCTATAGTGTGTCATGTGCAATTAGGACAACAAAAACAAAATTTGGGAAATTCGACTTTTTTGAAAAATTGACTTTTTTATTGCCGGTTCCATAAAATGGAATAGAATAGAGATATTTCCATGATTCTTTTTGTGTTTTGTAGAAGAAGTGTTACCAAATAAAAGTTTATTTAACATCTTTGCAATAAAATGTGACGTAATACTTGTTTTTTAGCAATGAATATAGCACTACTTGAAAATTGACTTTTTTCAGTATTTTGATCGCTACGATCTCATTTATGGCTAGGATATGGCGAGACATACCTTAAAATGTTGGGAACATTTTAAGCTTTCATTTAAGTTCAAAAAAAGCGAAAAAATCCCCGTGGAACTTTTTTTCCAGTGAGAAACTTTTGAAGTTTAGTAAAAAAATTGGCCATTTTGGTCTTAAGATAACGGTGTTGTTTGATATCGAAATTAGCCAAATTAGCACTTAAAACTTTTCTTAATACCTCGACTTTGTGAAAATGGAAAGAAATGATAATGCTTTGATGGCCAAAGTTTGCGAAAACTTAAAGGAAATGGGAGTATCTTTTTTGAAAAATTTTGCAATTTTTTGACAAAAAAAATATTTTTCATATTGAAAACGATGCCATTTTTAAACCGCCAAAGATATTCACGTGATTCCTTTTGTATTTTATGGACACATATGCTGGCATAATTTGTGTGAAGTATGAAGTTTATAGCTTTAAAATTGACGGAGTTATTTAAAAAACACTGAAAAAAACCAAGGCCAAATTTTCATATTTTAAAATTAAACAATTCATAACTCCTTAACAGTACACGATGGCATGGTACTTTATGCATAAGTTTTTTAGATCTTGTCAAGCTCTTTCTCTAGAGTCCTAAATCATGTAAATCGGTTGAGTAGATCAAAAGTTATGGCCCCCAGAAGCTTGGAGAAGTCAAAAGTGGTCAACTTTGACACCCTGTAGCTCACCCTGTATTAAAGATATGGACCAACAACAGCACTTTTCTGAAAGCCTATGTCCTCCTCTACAAATGTCTAGAACATTTTGTATGGCTAAAATCAACAGATAAAAAGTTGTAGACTTATTTCCAATTTTTTTGCCATTTGGCCCACTGTGCGATGGTAGGAAAATTGTGACCTCTACAGACTTAAAAGTCGAAATGCATAAATGATATATATGGGAGTTTTATCTAAATCTGATTCGATTTTGATGACATTTTTTCATGAAGTGCGACGTCAAATAAAACATCTCCTGCAAAATTTTTTAAGGATGGGACCGAAATTGTTGCTGCTATAGCTTTAAAAGGGCATATTAGATGAAAGATATATATGGGAGCTGCATATAAATTTGATCCGATTCTGATGAAATTTTGCACACATACTAGGACGTCAAAAAAAGCACTTCGTGCCAAATTTGGTAAAGATCGGACCAAAATTGTGTCTTCTACAGCCTTAAATGACCATATCGGATGAGAGATATATATGGGAGCTATATATAAATCTGATCCGATTTCGATGAAATTTTGAACACACATTGGAATGTCACAAAAAGCACTTCGTGCCAAATTTGGTGAAGATCGGACCAAAATTTTGCCTTCTACAGCATTAATAGGTCAAATCGGGTGAAAGTTGTATATGAGAGCTATATCTAAATCTGAACCGATGAAATTGTACACACGTATTAAGACGTCACACGAAACATATCATGCTAAATTTAGTAAAGATCGGTCTAAAATTGTGGCTTTCACAGCTTTAAAAGTGCATATCGGATGAAAGATATATATGGGAGCTATATCTATCTAAATCTGGATCGATTCCAATGAAATTTTGCACAAATATTAGGACGTCCAAAAAAACACTCTGTGTCAAATTTTGTAAGGATCGAATTAAAATTGTGGCTTTTACAGCTTTAAAAGTGCACATCGGATGGGGGCTATATCTAAATCTGGACCGATTTTTCAAAATCAATAGCGTTCGTCCTTGGACCAAAAAAGAAAGCTGTGCAAAATTTTGTGAAAATCAGACAACAAATGTGACCTGTACCTTGATTACAAGAACACATGGACTGGCAGCCAGACGGACATGACTAAATCGAATCAGAAAGTGATTCACTGGAGATGGCACGATCCGCATTGTTTGGGTGCCGGGTCAAATGGGAGTAAGAGAGATTGAAAGTGCGGATGATTTGGCCAGAGGACTGCCGTCAGTAAACTTGGCTAATCCAAAGCCTTTCGGGGCGACGCAGTTCGAGTTATGGGCGTGGGCGACGAAAGCGCATGTAACACTGTTGAACAACAAAACGGTCGGTAAGACGACAAAAGTGAGAAGATCCGGATCGTGAGAAGACGAATCTATTACTGAAAAGGAAGTAAGAAGGAGGTCAGTACATCTTTCGGTATCGTAACGGGACGCATAGGACTACCATCCCACTTATGCAAAATCGGTTCGGCAAGCGATAGCATGTATGTGGAGAACACCGGCACTTAGGTGGCGACGCCAGGCATGAACCAACTTAGGAGCGTGGTATGGAAAACAATTGGGGATTTTGTAAGTAGCACGGAATACCTGACCTAGATTTTCATTTCGAGGTAACTTTTTATTATTGAGAGCAAACAACAAACCGTTTACTGGCTTGGGTGTATGTCCATAGTGACGCACCTATTTACCATAAATATACGCACCCTATTTTTAAACCTCGACTAAAACTTACCTAAAGCGTTATAAGTTTCACTGTGTTCTCTGATGAAAAAAAATCCTAACTGAGCAATTTGTAAACTCCAAAAATGATGGTGTTTACTTAACCCAGCGCACGTACGAGAATTTAAGCCTACGAACGGCCACCCAAAATAAAATTCCATCTCCAGTTATGGGTTATGAAACTGTGACCGTCGTTGCTCATTCTTCAACTGTTTTAATCGAGTCTGGCGCTAAAGTGAATGTAACTCACTATCGGGAAAACTTTTTGGAAGCAGCTATGAGCACACAAATATATCGGCCGTAGACCTTGGACTTACCAACAAGACTCATTACCTGCAGATAAAGAACGTGTCTTCCATTATTAATGGCTAAAAAATCATTTTCCGCACTTCATTTCGTCCACACGTTGGCTGTCCAATTTGTTTAATGCCAATCCGATGGACTTTTCCATTTGGGCGGAAATAGCGGAAAATTCAAGCAAAAGTGAATGAATTCTGAAATTTTAATTACTTACATTTTTGTCAAACGATAAAAATTATGTTCACAAAAAAGTGGTCATTTGAATTGGTAACACTTCGTGTCAGCCACCTGCTATAAAAAAATATAAGATTTTTCTGCCAGTGTAGCGCCTTTATGGCAAATGCATGCAAGTGCATAAAAATGGTCATACTAGGTCAGACCAATATTGTGTGGTGTTTGGTAGTTTTAGCCAACCATGGCAATTCAACAAACCACATATCTATATGGGCGGTGGCATTGGACTCAAGTCTTGGGATCGACTTCCTTTCTGTGAGTTCACATCATTAGAGTTTTAATTAACACCAATTAGGGAAGATGGCTAATGCGCACGTATGAATGAGCGGCGGCACCCTCTTGCTTAGTAAGTGACTTAAAAATAACTGCGATACCTGTTACACGACATTGCAAATATTTGCCCGTAAAATGAAATGAAATGAATTCAATTCAGGCGCACATTTTCAAGGCCACCATCACCACCGATGGTGCTGACGGGCGGTGATGGCAACGACCGTTGCTTGATGCTAGAAAGAAATGTGAAGGTGACAATTTCTGTAGAAACATTTCAGGGCTACACCAAAAGTTGCTAAGAAAGAAATTTCTAGTATATCGAAATCATTAAGTTTTTAAAAATTAAAAAAAGAATATATAAAAATTTTCTGAAATTCTGCCAAATTTAATAGAATGATATTGCGCAAACTTGGCTATTACAACATCTTGTAAGCAAATCTTATATATTTTGCATGCTCAATTAATAAATATTTGCATATGCAACGAAAAGTATATATGTTAGCGACATGATGAATAATCTAGACATTTAATTATTTTTATTCGCTTAGAAACTGAGAAAAAATGTTTCCACATGTAATGGAATAAGGAGCAAGTCAAATTAACAATAAAGCAATTCTCGAAAAATAATCATCAAATAGGCGAAAGGCACTTAACAATGTCACCTTTCCGATTCTAGCCTTTAAACATAGTACGAAAGGGGAAAGGGTAAGGGTAGAGGTTAACAAAAGTATGGACAATGGCTAGTAAGCCAACACTAGAACTACTTGTGGATACACATTTCCTGGGATACACTCCAACATACATCGAGGTATTTTTCCGTCGAAATTATCGAGAAATTGGTGTCAGAGTCTATAATCTTTGGGACGACCAAAGATTCTGAGCAAATTTGCTAGGACTAGACACATGTCACAAGCAGAACTACAAGCTGTATCCGATAGAGTGGCTCCTTGGCTTAGGAATTACTCTACTTGTAAAAGCATGTCGTATACACCTGCGGGATGAAGGGATAAAAAGGCAATTTTCATTCCAAAATCATTAAAACCGAATCATTAGGCTAGGTTAGGTTGAAAAGAGGGTGCAGATATTAATCCGCCCCATGCCACTATGGACATACATCTAAACCAATAATCGGCTTGTTGTGCGATATAAAAACTATAAAGTAGCCTTTAAAAAGAAAATTTTAATTTAGGAATTCGGTGCTACTTACAAAATCCTTAATTGTTTTCAATATCATTCCCCTAAGTTGGTTCATGTCTGGTATTGTGTCTCCACCTAAGTTCCGGTATCTGTTAGACGCGAATGCCGGGCAATGACAAAGGAAATGCTCCAACGTCTCATCATCTTCCCCGCATGCCCTACACATGCTATCATTTGCCGCACCGATTTTACATAAGTGAGCTCGTAGTCCTATGTGTTCCGTTATGATACCAATAGCTACACTGACCTCCTTCTTACTTTCTCGCCCCATAGGATTTTCGCCGTCCTTCCGATCGCTTCGCTGTTCCACAATGTTGCTTGCGCATTCGTCGCCCACGCCCTTAACTCGGACTACGTAGACCTGAAAGGCTTCGGGTTAACCAAGTTTATTGACGACAGTCTTCTGGCCTTCACCGTCAAATCGTTTGCCCTTTCATTTCCCCTTACTCTGTTATGGCCCGAAACACAAACGATCTGTTAGACGCGAATGACGGGCAATGACAAAGGAAACGCTCCAACGTCTCATCATCTTCGCCCTACACATGCTATCACTTGCCGCACCGATTTAACATAAGTGAGCTCGTAGTGCTATGTGTTCCGTTATGATACCAATAGCTATACTGACCTCCTTCTTGCTTCCTTTCAGTAATAATCTCGTCTTCTCATGATCTGGATCCCCCCAACAATGTTGCATGCGCATTCGTCGCCCACGCCACTAACTCGGACTATGTAGACCTGAAAGGCTTCGGGTTAACCAAGTTTATTGACGACAGTCTTCTGGCCTTCACCGCCAAATTCCCCCTTACTCCGTTGTGGCCCGGCTCCGATGCGGATTTTGCCATCCTCAGAGAAGGCGTTAATCTCCTTGTTACACTGCAATACCTGTTCGTGACCTTACCGTCCTGGTTGTTATTGCCCTTATGGCAATTTTACTGTCAGTAAAGATGTTTACATACGACGTCCTCTCGTTAGCACCACACTACTTCATGCAGTCCGTGATCGCCCGGATCTTCGCCTGCAGGACCATATTATGGTCAGGCTGTCTAAAACAGATCTCAGTCCATGGGTTCTCAATGTAGACCCCCAGGCTCACTCTGTCCTCTAGCTTTGATCCATCCGTGTAACATGATCTTCCAGATGGCAATACTATGGTTCCGTCAATCCAAGACTGTATCGATGGCAGCAGTGCCTCGCACTCGATTTCAAGGTTCGTCTCAGGTATCCGATCGGAAACCTCTTCCCTTCCTTCCAGGTTCCCTATCATCGCCTCGATTATACCGCGATGGTATGAGCTGCTCCCATCCTCAATCTATTTTCCCATCGCCTTAAGTCTCATAGCCGCTGTGGCCGCCTCACACTTAATTTGTATGTCAATGGGTCGGATATCTAGAATAGCCTACAGTGCCCTACTAGGCGTGGCCCTCATCGTGTTCTCTGAACCTGTTGTATGGTCTTTATGTTGCACTTTTTCTCCATAGCAGTCCATCAAACTACAGAGGCGTAAGTAAGTATTGGTCTTATCACGCTCCTGTAGAGCCAGTGGACTATCCTCGGATCTACATATTACCCAACATCTGTGAGTCTTCACAGTACGCTACTGAATGAAACCGAACCATTAGTCTTCCATCTTTAATGTGGAAACCTCTAGAGAGGTTGATGGAAACATAGAGGGCGACGATTTACAAGATCGACTATCTCGAAAACAACATGCTTTTGGTAAAGGGGAATATCTACTGAAACACCCCTTCAAAAGCTAGTTGGATACATAGACGGCTCACTGTCTCTCTCTCTCTCTCTCTGTCAAAGAATATTCAAGAAATGATTGGACCAATATTACGTGGCAGAATCTAAACTTGAAGAGGTCTAGCGCTTTGTAGCCGTTGTCTAGAACATAAGTCTCACTCATCGAGTTTATCATGTCAAGTCACTGTCTGATAACCGGACAATTGGTCTGTAAGCAGATAGGCAGTAAAGATTTTAAAAAGCCCAATTTGCCTACGAACATGTGTTCAAGGAAAAATACCTCACAAATGTTCGCAGCATTAGAAGGGGATAATCATCTCTGAAAAAATTTCTGATGTTCTCGCCAGGATTTGAACCAAGCGTCGTAGGCCAACATGCTAATCTCTACGCCACGGTAACCTTCTGAAGATTTTCCCGTTTCAAATTTCATTTAAAATCGGAAAATAAATAATTGTATGCGCTACTGACAAAAAGAGGAAATTCATATTTCGATATGTTACAACCGGAATGACAAGATGTATAAACCCCCATATTTTGTTTGTTGACATAAATCTATTAATTTAAATTTATTTGGGCTTATGGTATGGAACAAATGTATTTCACACATTTTTTATTATAATCATTGCTCTTATCTATGTCTAAGTCTAATAAATAAATTATTGGCAGATAAACCATTATAACACTTTATATGTATGCTCAGAAGTTCAATGATTCCAAAATATGGCCAAGGAACTGGTTCGGCCAGATTCCTGAGGCTATCAATGAGGTGTTCACAACTTAACTGGCGCTCACTTCTACAGTTAGTCACAGAAATCAAACTTATCTGCTAAAGTAAATAATCACTGTCAAAGTAAGTGATAGGCACAGTGGAATGATTGGGATAGCAAAGTCCATCTCTAATAAATCATGTGACTTAAAACAAGTAAAAGCGTGCTAAGTTCGGCCGGGCCGAATCTTATATACCCTCCACCATGGATCGCATTTGTCGAACTCTTGCCACGGTATCTCTTTTTAGGCAAACAAAGGATATAAGAAAAGAATTGCTATGTTATTGGAGCAATATCAAGTTATGGTTCATTTCGCACCATAATTGAACTGAATATTGGAAAGCATAGTAGAAGTCATTGTGTAAAACTTCAGCCAAATCTTGTAAGAATTGCGCACTTTAGGGGCTGAAGAAATAAAATAGGGAGATCGGTTTATAGGGGATCTGTATTAGGTTATAAACCGATTCATGCCATATTCGACACGTATGTTAGAGGTCATGAGAGAAGCCGTTGTAGAAAATTTCAGCCAAATCGGATAGGAATTGCGCTCTCTCGACGCTCATGAAGTCAAGACCCCAGATAGGTTTATATGACAGCTATTGTATATCAGGTTATGCACAGATTTGAACCATTCTTAATACAGTTGTTGGAAGTCGTAATAAAACACCTGATGTAAAATTTCAGCCAAATCGGATAAGAATTGTGGCCTCTAGCAGCTCAAGAAGTCAAGATCCCAGATCGGATAATATATGACAGCTATATCAGGTTATGGATCGATTTGAACTTTTCTTAACATAGTTGTTGAAAGTCATACCAAGACTCCTCATGCAAAATTTCAGCCAAATCGGATAATAATTGCGCCCTCTAGAGGCTCAAGAAGACCCCAAGACCCCAGATAGGTTTATATGACAGCTAATCCGGTTATGGAACGTTTTCAACCATACTCAGCACAGTTGTTGGAAGTCATAATAAAACACCTCATGCAAAATTTCAGCCAAATCGGATAAGAATTGTGGCCTCTAGCGGCTCAAGAAGTCAAGATCTCAGATCGGTTTATATGGCAGCTATATCAAAACGTGGACCGATATAGCCCATTTACAATCCCAACTGACCTACACTAATAAGAAGTATTTGCACAAATACAAATACAAATTTCAAGCGGCTAGCTTTACTCCTCCGAAAGTTAGCGTGCTTTCGACAGACAGACGGACGGACATGGCTAGTTCGACTTAAAATATCATGACGATCAAGAATATATATACTTTATGGGACCTTAGATGAATATTTCGAGGAGTTACAAACAGAATAACGAAACTAGTATACCCCCATACTATGGTGGAGAGTATAAAAAGAAACATGTTTTAGATGGCTGAACAGTTCAAGATTGACCTGTTCTGGGTGCCGGGCCACAGAGATATCCCAGGGAATTGTAAAGCGGACGAGCTCGCGAGACTAGAAACTACCCTACACATTCCAGGGAAACCGGAATCTGTGGGTATGCCTCTAGCGACATGTAAGCTAAGTTTTCAGGACCATGCCCGAAGGGCAACGAATGATAGATGGTCACAAAGATGGGGCTGTGAGCATTTCAAAACTATGTGGCCTTATCTAGACTTGAAGAGGTCTACCGCTATGCTATCGCTGGCTAGAACAGACGTCTCAGATTGAAGGTTGCCAGCAACGCCTTTTGCAGAAGCTGTAAGGACATCGAATAAGAAGAGACTATAGAACTTCTTCTGTGTGTGTGCCCCGCAATGGCAATCAGAAGGTGTCCCACTTTAGGTTCTCATTTCTTTAAGAACCTGTCTGATTTAGCGGATGTGAACATTTGCAAGTTGTTGGGCTTTCAAACGATCTGGATGGTTCAATGGTAGGAACTAGAAGGCATCTTCTGTTCCTGTAGTATCACAATGGACGGAAACGTCTAAGTTAGTCTGATGGCAGACTACCACTGCAACCTAACCTAGAAACAAATTAGAGTTGTCCCATTTTCAACAGACTTTTTGCTGTTACAGCAAACATTTTTGCTATTCTCCTAGCAATTTTCTCTTAGTGCGGATGGCTTAAAATAACGTGTCTTGTGGGAAACCCCTTTAAAATTAAGAGATATGAGGAATTTTCATGAATGTGATATTAACTAAATAGTACGTAAAAACTTGATATGTTCATGGGCAAAATTTACAAAATTTATTTGACCATGTCATTATTATTTTGAAAAAATGCAATTTGGAATGGCTTAAGTACTTTTCATGTCAAAATTTCTAAAAGTATATTTTTTGTTAGAATTCTGAAAAAATTAACTAAAACAATGGACGCCATTTAGGATATGATAGGACAAAGCGTGGACATGTTGCATATAACTGGTGGAGAAACTTGGTCCAAATGAATGGAAGAATGGATGAAAATAGAATATTAATACATTTTTAACTAAATTTCACATCCCTGTAGTGATAAGATTTATTGGCGACTCACTTATTTTACTATTAGGTTATGCCAAATTCATTAGACTGGTCGCCACCAAGTCCACATCTAAAATTTTTACAGGTCTAATTCAAGCATAAACGCTGCAATTTAGTGACAAACGCTTAAAAAGCTACAATGGCGGAATTGAAGCTTTGCGATAAAATATCGCAATTTATTTTAATAAAACTATCGTAAAATCCACTCCAAACAATCGTCTAAGACCACGCTCACTCTTCTAAGCTCTATTCAATTAATTTGATCATCATAAAATTAATTAAGGATGGTTTGAAAAAAGCCAGAAGTAAGACAAATTCTACAAAAAATTGGCTTCGAAAAGGAAGGCCAAGTGCTTTTGCTTCTAGATGAGATGTAAAAGTTACATTAATATTTCTTCCACCGAATTCCACATGCTTAGTTCAGCCTATGCATTAAGGAGCAATCCAAAGCTACAAACTCCGTAAATTAATCATCCAAAAACTTTCGGCTTCAAAAAGCAGACAAAGTCTCTGAATATCTAGACAGCTTTTTGTATAGCTCGAATATCTTGTGGCAATGCAACACAACAAGTTAAACGTAATGTTTGGAACAACCTGCTGTTTCAAGATAACGAAAAAGCCTGGAACGCCTGGAAGTTCCCGTAATGGCTTCTCAAATTGGAGGGAGCGCGATGATGATGTCGCATGCTGTGCTATAGAATCTGATGTCATATAATACACATGGCTAACAATAGCGAAGAATATGAGTAATTGGGAATTTCGAAGAACAAGACGAAGGACCCAGAAACTTCGCATTAGCTCAAGCAATAGAGACTATTAGTGTTCTATTGAAATTTTGGAAAACATTAGTAGTCCAGAAACTTCAGAGCCATATGTAGCCAGGTACATACATAAATAATGAAATTTGAAAAAAAAAACTCTCTAGTGCTTTCGATTTACCGTTCTAAGCTCGGGCCCGAGCGAACCGGATAATCGAGGTTTACTTGTATATATATTCCTGATCGTTGTTTACATTTCATGCCGATTTCCAGTCCATTCGTCTATCGAATTCACGATAGCGGTCGAACGAAAAAGATATCCCCTTGAAATTTTCCACAGATACTTTTTATTGATGTTGATGATTGGGGAATGCAAATGGGCAATATTGGTTTAGATTTGTATACAGCTCCGAAATTAACCGACCTTCCGATTTAAGCCCCTAGAAGCCGCAAATGTTATTCTAAATTTTGCACTAGTGTTTTGTTCTATTCCAGTATGCGTGGGAAGTATGGTTAAATCGGCCAAAGTTGATATAACTGGTTAGTCTCCTGCGGCCCCACGAAGCTTAAATTTTTTGTTGATTTGGCAGAAATTTCGAACGTGAAGTACATATGTGCCCCTCAACTAAATAAGTTTTTGTAAATTTTTAATTAGAATCCAAAGAAGTGGGTTCCCAAAATTCGGCTCGGCGGAACTTTGCATGTTTTTACTTGTTAATGTTATCCTAAGCCACTGTGCAACATTAGACAACAGTAAACAACACCATGCTTCAAAGTTCTCGTCTCATTAATCATATGTCAGCTAAAAGGACAGACACAAAAAAAACTTAATAAGAATTCAGCTTTGGGATGCGCCGAACGCTAGGAACTAAATATTTTGCCACACCGCGTGTGTTTATGTTGTTGTGTGCTTACATTCCATCAGCAATAAAAAAATTCGTGGCACGTTTTATGCGTCGTCTGGCAATAGCAGAAACATCATCACTCACATCAATAGGTTTCCCGATGCCTGTTGCCTAACATGTATGGCTTTTTCATGCCGCCTTCTTATGGCATAATTACTCGCCTAGCAATTACCAAGAAACTAAATGTGGCTTGAGATCATTTTGCACAGGGAAACAAGATAACCTGACAAGAAACGAGACCAAATTGGAATTTAATGGAAAAAGGCAATTAAATATTCCACTTCCACGGCTGACCGCTTGTGTTCCTTGATTTTATAATATCAGGCGGACAGAAATGTAATGATGTATTACTTAAGAACAACAAAAAGGAGTTGATAATTTTGAGCAGAGTTTCGTTAAATTAAACATCATAACTTTTATAGCACATCTCAATGATGATATGTTTATTAGGTGATTGTTAATTATGAAAAAAAATATGTAAGGTAATAGTAAAACTTTGTGTAAGATGTAAATTGTGATGCATATTTTATTGGAACACTACATCTTTGTCTTCTTGGTTAGGCTCGATGTCACTGAACAATTTACAAAAACAGGTTTTGGTGTTTTATTTGTAATTTTTACCAATATTTCGACCGCCGTCGGTGATCTTCGTCAGGGTTTTAACTATAAATTTAACAAACAAGTAATTTAATAAAAAATTAAAAAAAAATTTATAAATTTGAAAATAATTACATTTTTAAACAAAACAATCGACTTTTGCTTTACAGCGCACAAGTTTGATTAAAGCTCTCTCATTTTTGTTTGCATTTTTGTACCAAATTCCTGTAAATTTGTTCATACGTTTCTTTGTAGGGGTGTCAATAATATGTAAAATTTCTAAAATAAATCGGCTTTTCTGATTGGATTCTTGTGCTAGAATGTCTACGTCTTTAAAATTTGGTGTATGCCGTGTTAAAGTGCAATGTGCGGCAAGTGCAGTTTTTTGTTCTAAAGGTTTGTCTTTCATTTTCTGGTCAGATCTAGGAGATGATAGTTTTGTTTTTATACCATCCACCATAGGATGGGGTATACTAATTTCGTCATTCAGTTTGCAACTCCTCGAAATATTCGTCTAAGACCCCATAAAGTATATATATTCTGGATCGTCATGACATATCCGTCCGTCTGTCTGTCGAAAGCACTCTAACTTTCGAAGGAGTAAATTTTGCACAAATACTTCTTATTAGTGTAGGCCGGTTGGGATTGTAAATAGGCTATATCGGTCCACGTTTTGATATAACTGCCATATAAACCAATCTGGGATCTTGACTTCTTGAGCCGCTAGAGGGCACAATTCTTATCCGATTTGACTGAAATTCAGCATGAGGTGTTTTGTTGTGACTTCCAACAACTATGCTGAGTATGGTTGAAATCGATCCATAACCTGATATAGCTGTCATATAAACCGATCTGGGGTCTTGACTTCTGGAACCTCAACAGGGAGCAATTCCTATCCGAAATATGGCTGAAATATTGCATGACGTGTTTTGTTATGACTTCCAACAACTGTATTAAGAATGGTTCAAATCGGTCCATAACCTGATATAGCTGCCATATAAACCGATCTGGGGTTTTGACTTCTTGAGCCTCTAGAGGACGCAATTATTATCCGATTTGGCTGAAATTTTGCATGAGGTGTTTTGTTATGACTTTCAACAACCGTGCTAAAATCGATCCATATCCTGATATAGCTTCCATACAAACTAGAGGGCGCAATTATTATCCGATTTAGCTGAAATTCTGTACAACGGCTTCTCTTGTGACCTTTAACATACGTGTCGAATATGGCATGAATCGGTTTATAGCCCAATGCAGCTCCCTTATAAACCGATCTCCCTATTTTACTTCTTCAGCCCCTAGAGTGCGCAATTCTTACTAGATTTGGCTGAAATTTTACACAATGACTTCTACTATGGTCACCAATATTTAGTTCAATTATGATCCCACATGAACCATAACTTGATATTGTTCCAATAACATAGCAATTCTTTTCTTATATCCTTTGTTTGCCTAAAAAGAGATACCGTGGCAAGAGCTCGACAAATGCGATCCATGGTGGAGGGTATATAAGATTCGGCCCGGCCGAACTTAGCACGCTTTTACTTGTTAATTTTGTTTTGGTTGTTCCTACATATGTCATTTAATTTCAAAATATATCGTCCATGTATTTGGTCAGAAATCTTGGGTTTGTTGTAATTTTTTCAATTGAAGTGTCTAGTAAGGTTTTCATTACAATATCGGCGATAATCGGAGAGATGGGCGAATCCATTGGCATAACTTTTTTTTGCTCATACAATTTCTCATCATAAGTAAAATATCTAGAATCCTTTATGCATAGTGTCAACAATTCTATAAATTAATCCTTTGGTATCTTTGTGTGTTCCTGGATGTCATTCCACTTTTCGGTTATAGTGTTTATGGCTAAATTAACCGATATGCTTGGAAATAGAGACACAAAGTCGAAAGATATTAATACCTCATTGTCTCTAATTTCCTTGTTATTGATTTTTGATTTGAATTCTATCCCGTCTTTTATGTTGTATTGTGAATCTCTAGTCAAGTTATTTAATACGTCTGTTAGATATTTCGATAGTCCATATGTTGGAGAATTAATTGATGAACAAATCGGCCTGAGTGGTGTTCCCTCCTTGGGGATTTTGGGTAAGCCATAAATTCTTGGAGCAATAGCGGTATAATCAACAAATTCTTGTTCGTTATGCTAATTATATTCATATTGCATAGTTTGTCTGCTAATTTGTTGCTTTTGCCTCAAGTCCTGAAGTGGGATCCCTTTTCAGACGTTTGTATGAACATACAGGGTGGCTGATGAATATTGCTACAATGATGAATATTGCTACATTTTTTTTTCGGTGTATGGAATACATTTTTCTTTTATTCATGTTAAATTAAATTATTAAATTAATTATTAAATTATTATTAATTAAATTAATTAATTAATTAATTAAATTAATTATTAAATTATTATTATTAAATAGAAAAAAAGTTATTACATTTTTTTTTGGTAGCGGCTTTCATCAGCCACCCTGTATGTCCCCCAGTATACCTCGCTTTTTTGTATCGTAGTGATTTTTTCGCAATGCTACGGTTTTGCCTCCTTTACCTGCTGACAAAAATAAAATATCTTTATTTGCCTTTAAAGGAAGGAACTTCATATTGTGTTGCCCACTAATATAATTAGGTGATTAAAAGTTGTTCCCATATTTAGTGGTATGATTACATTTTATGATGCCTAACACTTTCAATATATGTGTGTTAGATATGACAAATCAAATACAATAAGATTTAAACAAAACAAATATAATTTAAACAATTTTTTTATTGTATTTAAGGAAAAAAAAAACTGAACAGCAAATAAAATATTAAATAAAATCATTTAGTCTCATTCATTTAAGTCTTATATTACAAGTACTTTTTAAATGCAAACAAAATGAAGCAATTATCTCTATCTATTCATTAATGCACCTTTTACAAATATAGCACTTCTTGTTTGCATTGTGGAAGAAGCAATCAAGGCTTAATATGATTTCATTTCGTAAATAATTATGTTATAGCTTCTCCGTCGTTGCATTACTCAAATGTTTTCATAGTCGATTAAATGGAGCATAATTTATTATTGTGCACATATTGCTGTAGGTGGCAGTGTCCATATCAGTGTCCTATTTTGTCTACATTATTGTTGCAAAGTGTGCCATATGCGCACTTTGTCTGTCTTATGTATTTACCGCTCCAATTAAAGAATACAATTTAATATTCAGGCCTCCGGCGGCCTTCGAAGAAGAAAAGGTTATACAAACATTCGAGACTTGTGCACTCAACTAATCAAATCGGGGCAAATGGTATATGTGGGTATTTTAAGGAATGACCAACGGTAAGTTTTTCCTACCAATAAGAGGAATAAATTATCTCTTACATAACGTTTGGTCTAATAAAAATGAAAATGAATAAATCATCTCTTATATAACGTTTGGTCTAATGAAAATTAAACTCTTTAGATGTGTATGAAAAGTATGTCGTAGAGAAATATAATACTTGAAAGTGTATAAGAACACAAAAACAAATATTAATCATCGAAAATCGCTTTATTGTTTTTCAAAATATTCTCCATTAAGATTTATACACTTTGAACCAATTGTCTAAGTACTAAATATATGAATGATTAATGTCTTGCAAAAGTAAACATACTTTGTCATGTAAAAACTTCTCCCCAAAGAGGTGTCGCTCTGCAGGCACGCCGTTCGGACTCGGCTATAAAAAGGATGTTCCTTGTCATTGAGCTTTAAATTGAATCGGACAGCACTCATTGATTTATGAAAAGTTTGCCCCAATTCCTTAATGGAATGTTCATGGGCGAATTTGCATTTGCAAAAGTAAAAATAATGTAAGAAATTTTAAAATTTTCTAAGGGTTTATTCAACAAAAATCATTGCTTTTTTAAATAAAAAACAGAACAATGATGTGTATACTCCTTCGGATTTCAAATGTTGCTGTTTCAACAATGACTGAAACAAAGAGCATAAGAATCCATGTGACTTGTCATCAACGCTGCCGTATAGCGCTGAACATCGCTGCTCTAGTATAACTGAGACAATAGAAACCCTATTTTGTTTCTCGTCTGAAGAAGAATACACTCAACTAAATTTGTTATTCAAAACAGCAAACATTTTTGTTAAAACAGCAGTTTTTGTTTCCTGAAAATGGGAAATCAGACCTTACTGCTGTTTTAGCAAGCACAGGGCTGCTGTATTAGCAAACATTTCTTACTGCTATTTCAACTAACGACATCTGCAGTTCTGAGTAAACAAGTCTGGTGGAAAAAAATTGTATGCTACTTTTTATGGTTTTATTTTAATTTGTGGAATATTAATATCAAGAAGCTAACTTATTCATCTACTGGTATAAACTTCGAAATGTGGATGAGCTAGCTCGCATTTTTATACCCTCCACCATAGGATGGGGGTATAGTGATTTCGACATTCTGTTTGTAACACCTCGAAATATGCGTCTGAGACCCCATAAAATATATATAGCTGTCATATAAACCGATCTTTGATCTTGACTTCTTGAGCCAATAGAGGGCACATTTCTCATCCGATTTGGCTGAAATTTTGCATTAGGTGTTTTATCATGACTTCCCATAATTGTGTTATGAATGACACAAATCGGTACATAACCTGATATAGCTGCCATATAAACCGATCTGGGATCTTCTTCTGGGATTTCTTGAGCCTCCAGACGGCGCAATTCTCATCCGATTTGGCAGAAATTTTGTACAACGGCTTCTCCCATGACCTTCAACAAACATGTCTAATATGGTCTGAATCGACCAATAGCTAGATACATCTCCCATATAAACCAATCTCCCGATTTTCCTTCTTGAGCCCCTACGAGGCGTAATTATTATCCGAATGAACTGAAATATTACACAATGACTTCTACAATGTTCAACATTCATTTATGGTCCGAATCGAACTATAACTTGATATAGCTCCAATAGCATAACAGTTCTTATTCAATATTCGTTGCTTGCCTTAATAGAGATACCGCGCATAGAACTTGACAAATGCGATTCATGGTGAAGGGTATATAAGATTCGCCCCGGCCAAACTTAGCACGCTCTTACTTGTTTGTTACTGCTCTGGTAAAGTGAGCATGACTGGCATGGCCTTTCGTATCCAAATTTAGAGAAAAAAACATTATGGCAAGTATACATTCAGTGGTGATTATAAGCATCCACTGAGACACACATTTAGGTTAGGTTAGTTTGAAAAGAGGGTGCAGATATTACTCTGCCCCATGCCACTATAGACATACACCTAAATCAATAACCGGCTTAGTGTGTTCTCTTAAAACTAAAAAAAAAACTCAAAAACAAAATTAAGTTAGGAACTCGTGCTACTTACAAATTCCTTCATTGTTTTCCATATCAATGAGTGTAGTCCGATTCAAGTTTAAGCTCAATGATAAGGGGCCTCCTTTTTATAGCCGAGTCCGAACGGCGTGCCGCAGTGCGACATCTCTATGGAGAGACGTTTTACATGGCATAGTACCTCACAAATGTTGCCAGCATTAGGAGGGGACAACCACCGCTAAAAATTTTTTCTGATGGTCTCGCCAGGATTCGAACCCAGGCGTTGAGCATTATAGGCGGACTTGCTAACCTCTCCGCTACGGTGGGGTGGTAGTGATTTGATATAGCTCCCATATAAACCGATCTTGGGTCTTGACATCTTGAGCATCTAGAGGGCGCAATTCTTATCCGATTTGGCTGAAATTTTGCACGTGGTGTTTTAGTATCACTTCCAAAAACTGTGCTAAGTATGATTGGTCCATAACCTGGTATAGCTGCCATATAAACCGATCTTGGGTCTTGACTTCTTGAGCCACTAGAGGGCGCAATTCTCTTCCGATTTGGCTGAAATTTTGCATGTAGTGTTTTGTTATGACTTCCAACAACTGTGGTAGGTATGGTTTAAATCGTTTTATAACCTGATATAGCTGCCTTATATACCGATCTTGAATCTTGACTACCTGTGCCGATAGAAGACATAATTCTCATCCGATTTGGCTGAAATTTAATTTAAGTTATTTATTAAGACTTCCAACACTTGTGTTAAGTATGGTTCAAATCGGTCTATAACCTGATAAAGTTGCCATATAAACTGATCTTGGATCTTGACTTCTTGAGCCACTAGAGGGCACAATTCTAATCCGATTTGGCTGAAATTTTGCATTAAGTACAATATTTTGTTGTGACATCCAACAACTTCGATAAATATGATTCAAATCGGTACATAACCTGATATAGCAGCCATATAAACCAATCTGGGATCTTGACTTCTTGAGCCTCTAGAGGGCGCAATTCTTATTCGATTTTGCTGACATTTTGTACAAGCTCCCATATAAACCGATCTCTCGATTATGCTTTTTAAACCCCTACAAGGCGCAATTCTTATCGGAATGGACTGAAATACTACCCAATGACGTCTACCATGGTCTTCAACATTCAATTCACTTATGGTCCAAATCGGACTATAACTTGATAGATCTGCAATAGCATAACAATTTTAATCCATTATTTTTTGTTTGCCTAAAAAGAGATACCGCGCAAAGAACTCGTCAAATGTGATCCATGGTGGAGGGTATATAAAATTAGACCCGGCCGAACTTAGCACGCTCTTACTTGTTAGTTTCTCTGAGCGAAGTTAAGTGGATGTTGATATCTTGTTGCTGACGCTTTTAGCAACAACATCAGTATTTTCGGGTGAGCGCACAGACTGCAACCATAGTCTTACCTAACCTAACACCATATAAACGTAATATTGCTCTTCCTGTATTTATTCTTGATCTTCGTAATAAAATTCTGTTTGACGAAAACACACCATAATGAATGCCACAATCTTCCAGAATCTTTAAATGGATAGTTTTTATTGATGCAGGTCGATTTTGGTTGAAGTTCTCTGAAATCGAAAATGTTTTTCCAAATCCAAAAATTCTAATTTAATTTTCTGAAATTATGCATATAGTCCATCGGCCTTATTTGCAAACTACATTTTCCGTGAAGAGGGTATTGGGTATGCATTTTAACAATATAGAGTTGTAAAATTCAACATAATGACAAAAAATAGGAAAAAGTTAAAAATAAAAACAAATTGAAAAAACAACAATCTATGAAGAACTCTGGAAGTATTACGTTAGATTGAATAGAACACAATCATGAAAATTTAGGTCAAGCCAATTACAGCTACACGTCGACTTGTATATTGTGAATGCAGCAACAGTAGTAGCAGCATTGTTTGCCACAGTTGCTATCATAGCGAAAATATTGTTGCATCGACAATGATAGTGTTGATGTGCTTGATATGCGGCGGTGACTACCAATGATGTATGTCTATGGTTGTTTGCACCATCTTTACACTGATTTACACTCATAAATGCAAGTAAACCTCCACGTCGGAGGTGGTACAGAGATTCACTGGAGTGCATACACCTCCATGATTAAGCTCGGCGGGAATGGGATGTTCATTAAAAGTTGACAGAATGACATGGTTTTTGTTATGAAAAAAATAAATAATTTTTATAGTTTTATATGCCAGACTAATGTTGTCAGCAGGCATTACTAAGTGCTGCTGCATGAAGAATATGACATAAAAATTGCACCGATAGGTCTATGACAAATACGTACGTATATATGTGGGGAGATTTATGCTGAGATACGGCATTCAAAGCCCTAGTTGAGATGATGGATTTAAATAAAATGAAAATTAAGCATGCATACTTAATAAGGAAAGACAAATTATGCCGAGATGAAAATGTGTTGAAAAATAGACTTCTATTTAAAGCAATGAGTAAAATTAGATAACATCATAACACAAGAAATTGGCATTTGAAAAATGAATTCTAAAATCGATTCAAAGTATCGGGATGTTATTTTATTTGAAACAAGTAAAAACGTGCTAAGTTCAGCTGGGTCGAATATTGGGTACCCACCACCATGGATTCCGCTAAAAATTTGACGATATCTGACAAGGTCACATACTTAGGGGTGATCTTGGACAGGAAACTAAATTGGAAGTGTCACATTCAGGAGCGCACTGAGAAGGCTCATAGATGTTGGGCACTATGTAGACGGGTGGTAGGCTCGAAATGGGGTCTGCATCCGAGGATAGTACACTGGTTCTACAGGAGCGTGATTAGACCAATACTTACTTACGCCTCCGTAGTTTAGTGGACTGCTTTAGAGAAAAAGTGCAACGAAAGCATCATACAACAGGTTCAGAGAACGCGCAGAATTCCTAACTTAGATTTTCTTTTGCGAGGTTACTATTTTTTGTAGTTAGAGTGCACAACAAGCCGATTACTGGTTTAGGTGTATGTCCATAGTGGTATGGGGCAGATTAATATCTGCACCCTCTTTTCAACCTAATCTAAGTCATTTTGTGTTGAGGGTTCTGAAGTTCAAGAAGTCACATCTGAGGGGCTATATCAGTTTATAGGCCGATTCGGATCATACTTGGATTTTGCAAGCCAGAATACAAGTTTTTGTGCTAAATTTTAACCAAATTAGGGGAAAATTGAGGCATATAGGGGCCTTCAAGAAATCAAATCCGGGGATCGGTTTATATGGGAGCTATATCAGTTTGTAGACCCATTCGGATCATACTTGGCACGGATAATGAAATTCATAACAGAATCAAATTTCTGCAAAATCAGATGAAAATTGAGGCTTCTAGGGGTTCAAAAAGTAAAACCCGGGGATCGCTTTATATGGGGGCTATATCCAAATCTGAACAGATATGGCCCATTTGCAATTTCCAATGACCTACACCAATAAGAATTATCTGGGCAAAATTTGGTGCTAGCTTTACGCGTTCGATCGCTATTGTGATTTCGACAAACGGAGGGAAGAACGGACTTGGCTAGATCGACTCAAAATATCGAGACGATCAATAACAATATACTTTATGGGGTCGCAAATAAATATTTCGAGGTGTTACAAACGGAATAATTAGATTAGTATACCTCCATCCTGTGGTGTATAGAAATGTTTTGCTTTACTAAATTGATTGGATTGATAGATCGGTCTATATGGAACCTATGGCTAAATATATATGCAGCTATATGTCAAATGGCCCGATTTGGTATATTTATTGTTAGAATATCGAAGGGTTTAGTGCATATCTAACAAAATTTTGCATGAACATTCCATTTAGGAACTGGAAATACTTCTCTCATATCAATGAGTGCAGGCCGATTATAGTTTTAGCTCAATGACAAGGGGCCTCCTTTTTTATGCCGAGACCGAACGGCGTGCCAATTTTTAGAGAAGTTTTAACATGGCAGGATACCTCACAATTAAAGCTAGCATTAGTTAGGGGCTAACCACCGCTGACATTTTTTCTGATATTCACGCTGGGAACATCTCACTGTTCTAAATTTTGATGAAAGCGACTTTTATGGGCTTAAGACCCTAAACCGGGAGATCGGTCTATATGGCACCTATTTCCAAATATGGACCGATATGGTCCGTTCAATCTAAATCTCAGTTTGAATTAAATAAGGATTCACATCTCCATTTTGAATGATTGTACCGTATTTACAACTTACAGACAGATACCGCTTAGTGGTCTCAGACGATCCGAAGTATATGATAAGGATCTAAAATCGGTATAAAGATATATTGCAAACGCAATATGCCCTTTCCGGGTATAAATGGAAAGTAGCCCTTTAAGTGAGTAAAGCATTTGTGATGTGGTGGGCTATGTTAGTCCAAATTTATACCCTACACCACCATATGATACAGGGTATTATAACGATGTGCATTTGTTTCCAACGCTAACAAGGATAAGAGCTAGACCCATTGATAAGTATACCGATCGACTTACAATCACTTTCTGATTCGATTTAGCTATGTCCTTCTGTACGTCTATCTGTCCATGTATTCATTTCATAAAAATCGGTCCAGATTTAGATATAGTTCCAGTATATATATCTTTCAGCTGATATGAACTTTTAAGGCTGTAGAAGACTAATTTTTGGTTCGATCTTCACAGAATTTAGCATGAGGTGTCTTACTTAACGTCTTCAAAGATGCGCAAAGTTTCGTTAACATCGGTCCAGATTTAGATATAGTTCCCATGTATTGTATATTTTTCATCCGATATGGAGCTTTAAAGTTGCAGCTGCCACAATTTTGTTCCGATCTTTACAAAAGTTTGCATGAGGTGTTCTAAAGGGTGATTTTTTTGAGGTTAGGATTTTCATGCATTAGTATTTGACAGATCACGTGGGATTTCAGACATGGTGTCAAAGAGAAAGATGCTCAGTATGCTTTGACATTTCATCATGAATAGACTTATTAACGAGCAACGCTTGCAAATCATTGAATTTTATTACCAAAATCAGTGTTCGGTTCGAAATGTGTTCATTCACCGTAACGTTGCGTCCAACAGCATCTTTGAAAAAATACGGTCCAATGATTCCACCAGCGTACAAACCACACCAAACAGTGCATTTTTCGGGATGCATGGGCAGTTCTTGAACGGCTTCTGGTTGCTCTTCACTCCAAATGCGGCAATTTTGCTTATTTACGTAGCCATTCAACCAGAAATGAGCCTCATCGCTGAACAAAATTTGTCAAAATTTGAACACATTTCGAACCGAACACTGATTTTGGTAATAAAATTCAATGATTTGCAAGCGTTGCTCGTTAGTAAGTCTATTCATGATGAAATGTCAAAGCATACTGAGCATCTTTCTCTTTGACACCATGTCTGAAATCCCACGTGATCTGTCAAATACTAATGCATGAAAATCCTAACCTCAAAAAAATCACCCTTTATTTGACATCCTAGTATGTGTGCGAAATTTAATAAAAAGCAGCACAGACTTAGATATTGCTTCCATATATATATTTTATCTGCTTTGGCCTTTAAAGGCTGTAGAAATACAAAATTTTTGTCCTATCTTCAGAAAATCTTACAAGTTTCTATTCGACATTTCAATATGTATGAAGAAACAAGTAATAACGTGCTAAAGTCGGGCGAAGCCTCGTGCAAAACTTCGAGAGAATCGGTTTTCAAATGAGTAGAGATGGGTAGATTTATCCAAATATGTTCTGATCTGGACGATATTCAACGAAAAAGTTTAGAGGGGTACCAGAACTCTTAAAAATCGGATGAAAAATGCTCCTTTTATAGGCTCATTACAATATATCGGGAGATCGGTCTATATGGCAGCTATATTCAAATATGGTCCGATCTGGACCACATTTGACAGGAATGGTTAGGGGTCTACCAGAACACACCGTGCCAAATTTCATCGAATTCGGGGAAAAATGGATCTTTTTTGGCCTCAATACCATATATCGGGAGATCGGGCGGTCGGTCAGATATATCCAAATATAGTCCCATCTGAACCACACTTCACAGAAATGGACAGGGGTCTACCAGAAACCACTGTGCCAAATTATATCGAAATGGTAAGAAAAATTACCAATTTATTGCCTCAAGTGATCGGAGGTCGGTCTATATAGCGGTTATATATAACTAAAATCCGATTTTATGAGATCAGAAGATCAGTTTTATATACAAAGAATAGAAATTAATCAAAAATTGCTTGGAAAATATTTTTATGTCCAATATTTCGGCGAAATTATAAATACCCAGCTTTTGGGTATAAATGGGTAAATACCTAGGAATTTACCCAATTTACCGGGTAAATACCTTATGAGTATTTACTCATCGCCCATCTCTACAAATGAGGTATAATTGCAATTTTAGTTCACATCGGACGAACATATATATGGAAGCTATATCCAAATCTGAACCGATTGTGCCAAATTTGAAGACGATCGGATGAAAATTGCGACCTGTACTGCTATGTACACAAATAAGCATGGACAGACGGACAGACAGACAGTTGGACATATTTAAATCGAATCAGAAAGTGATTCTGAGTCGATCGGTATACTTATAAATGGGTATATCTTTCTTCCTTGTGGTTTTTACAAACAAATTCACAAAGTATGTAGTAGTGGTGTAGGGCATACAAATGTTGGTAAGTCTGACTAGAATTGGAGATAAGCTCTATATATAAAAAGTATTGGGTTGCCCAAAAAGTAATTGCGGATTTAAAAAAAAAAGGAAATGCATTTTTAATAAAACTTAGAATGAACTTTAATCAAATATACTTTTTTTACACTTTTTTCTAAAGCAAGCTAAAATTAACAGCTGATAACTGACAGAAGAAAGAATGCAATTACAGAGTCACAAGCTGTGAAAAAATTTTTCAACGCCGACTATATGAAAAATGCGCAATTACTTTTTGGGCAACCATAGAATGTAGACTAGGTGGTGTAGGGAAATATATATTCGGCTTCGATCAACTTTTGCCTTTTCTTACTTGTCCAAATCAACACTTTTAGCACATGAATGTATGAACGCCATAGCACGGTGATATAATGACTTTTGATAGACAAAAAATATTGCAGTCCTCTAGACCTCTAAAGCCAAAAGTTTGAACTCTGGCATTTGGCACGACAGCCCGACACTCTAAGTTATGAATCAAGTTTGCTAACGATACAGAAGTATGGAATTTGTTTTACCAATCCTTGATGTGTCAATATAACCATGTTGTTCTAAGATCTCTGAGATTCATACTCTTTAAAGTAAAGGGTGATCCACTTGATCCCTTGTTATCCTTTTGTTACTATGGTATTCAGGGAGCTCCTTGAGATTTTAAGAAATTTCAGCTTTGCTCGTCTCCTTTTCATGGCATGCAAACAAGTCTCAATGCTTGGCAATGAATTGCATCTTTGCAAGGCTATTTCAGTTTGCAAGACAAAGTCATAATTTTTTAAGGGTCGCAATTTACATATCTCAACCACCATCCCATAAATCCCTTTTGGCGGCTGTTCAATAGTTAAAAGAAAATGGTGCATATACAAAACAACATTTCTTGTCAATTGTCAAGACTTTTTCTTTGTCGACATTGTCTTTTATTTTGAAAGTTTCCAGTAACATCATAATTCGCCATGAAGACAAAGGTTGAACACCTTTGAGAGGTATGATAATATCCGCATATGCATGTATTTATGTGCAAATAATGGCATGCCTTTCATTTTTCGCATTTTTGCAGCAAGACAAGTACCAAAAGTTGAACACTGAGGTGGGACGCAGAGCTGGAGAGTATACTTTTTTGGAACAGTGTAAGAGCTGTGTACTAGGGTTAAACCTGCTAAGGCGAAACTGGTACTACTCTTAAGAAGACATAAAGCCCTTACTGCAACAAACTACGGTTGAATCATATGATGGATCCAAGCCTTGGATAGAAGAGGGTTGGGGAATATATTCCTAAAAACTAAATTTGAACCTAACCATTAGACACACAATTATTCCAGCAGTTCCTTAGCATATGGTTTATCCAGTCTCTAAGGGCCGGGTAGACCAGTACCGGGTGGACCCAGTCCTTTGAGTTCAAATGTAGTTATTTGGAATATATTTCCCAACCTTCTTCTATACGAGGCTTGGCATAAATGTAAGGGAGCAAGTGGCACAGGGCACGCCACTCCTATGGGTGACCACCATAAATGACCTTTTACGGATGCTCACTGAGAAGGGATTTTAACCCGTTTCCACGCAGACGATGTTTTAATACTGCTAAGGGGTAAGGATCCAAACGAGCTATGCAGAAGGGCCGAAAGGGTCTTGCATATAGCATATGACTGGACTAGACCCAGAGGTCTGAATGTTAACTCAGAGAAGACTGAAAAATACCTGTTCACGAAAAAGACGAAGTTGGGCCAATTTAACACACCACGTTTCCTCAATAAGACGATTTCCATATCTGACAAGGTCAAATACTTATGTGTGATCTTGGACAGGAAACTGAATTGGAAGCGACACATTCAGGAGCGTACTGAGAAGGCTCATAGATGTTGGGCACTATGTAGACGGACCGTAGGCTCGAAATGGGGCTTCATTTCTAGGATAGTCCACTGGCTCTACAGGAGCGTGATTAGACCAATACTTACATACGCCTCAGAAGTTTGATGGACGGATTTGGAGAAAAAGTGCAACGAAACGACCATACAACAGGTTCAGATAACATGTTCGTCTTGGCATAGGGGGAGCGATGAGGGTCACGCTCACTAGGGCACTGGAGACTATTCTAGATATCCGACCCATTGACATATAGATTAAGTGTGAGGCAACCACTGCGGCTATGAGATTTAAGGCGATGGGAGAATGGATTGATGATGCGAGCAGCTCATACCATTGCAGTAAAATCGAGGCGACGATAGGAAACCTACAAGGAAGGGAAGAGGTTTCTGATCGCATACCTGAGACGACACTTGAGGTCGAGTGCGAAGCACTGCTGCCATTGGCACAGTATTGGATTGACAGAACCCTAGTATTGCCATCTGGAAGATCATGTTACACGGATGGATCAAAGCTAGAGGACAGAGTGGATCTGGGGGTTTACATTGAGAACCCAGGGACTGAGATCAGTTTTAGACTGCCTGATTACGGAATGCGTGAAGTGGTGTGGTGCTAAGACGAAGACGTCGAGTGTGAACATCTTTACCGACAGTAAAATTTGCCATAAGGGCAGCAACAACCAGGACGGTAAGGTCACGAGCATCGTTTGGGTGCCGTGCCATAACGGAGTAAGGGGAAATTAAAGGGCAGACGATTTAGCGGTGAAGGCCAGGGGACTGCCGTTAATAAACTTGGTTAACCCAAAGCCTTTCGGGTCGACGAAGTCCGACGAATGCGCATGCAACATTGTGGAACAGCGAAACGATCGGTAGGATGGCGAAAATCCTATGGGGGATCCAGATCGTGAGAAGACTAGGCTATTACTGAAAGGAAGCATGAAGGAGGTAAGTATAGCTATTGGTATCATAACGGGACACATAGGACTACGAGCTCATTTATTGGGTTGCCCAAAAAGTAATTGCGGATTTTTTAAAAGAAAGTAAATGCATTTTTAATATAACTTAGAATGAACTTTAATCAAATATACTTTTTTACACTTTTTTTCTAAAGCAAGCTAAAAGTAACAGCTGATAACTGACAGAAGAAAGAATGCAATTACAGAGTCACAAGCTGTGAAAAAATTTGTCAACGCCGACTATATGAAAAACCCGCAATTACTTTTTGGGCAACCCAATATGTTAAATCGGTGCGGCAAGTGATTGCATGTGTAGATGATGAGACTTTGGAGCATTTCCTTTGTTATTGCCCGGCTTTCGCGTCTAACAGATACCAGCACTTAGGTTGAGACACAATACCAGACATGAACCAACTTAGGGGAGTGGTATTGAAAACAATCAAGAATTTGGTAAGTAGCACGGAATTCCTAACTTAAAATTTTCTTTTTAGAGGTTACTTTATAGCTTTAAGAGCGCACAACAAGCCGATTACTGCCTTAGGTGGCATAGTGGCATTGGGCGGATTAATATCAGCACTCTTTTTTTAACCTAACCATTAGATTGACGAATTACTTAAGTGTCATTCAAGCAATATACGAAGACGTCATATACGATCTGCATTATGGAAGATACGATACAGGCATCTTGATTTTAAAGAGTATTACAGCATTATGATTGCTGGAGAACACATATGAACGAATAGCACGACGGAACCTTATCTTAGGACCCAAAGGAGCTTGGTATGGAAAGACTGCCAATTTAACTTTCTACCTCCAAAATTGTCAGCGCTCATTATCCGCTTGGTCTTCTTTATGAAGAAGTCTCGCTTGGACTGAAGCTATTCGGACTCGGCTATGAATTTCCAGCCCTCGTAAGTTCATCGTTAATGAATCGTTATAGGTTTTAACGTTGAATTTTCGATACAAGAATACTCCTAAGTATTTTCATTTTTTAAAATTAAGAAATTCTTGTTTTCACTGCTATGTATTAGCGACCCACTCTATTTCACTTTTCCATATCCATAAATTCCACCATGAAGAAAATGCATACATCAAGCAAACCGCAAAAGCCTCAAAGATATTTAACCTTAAACTTCTTTCCAAGCGTATATTACAAGTACCACACAATGCCAGACATTCAGTCAGGCATATAACCGCCGTTCCAGCCGATCAAAACCAATCAGCCTGTCAATATTTAACACAAGAAAAAATTCTTTCACTACCAAACAAAATAAAAGCAGCTCCATCAAGATGAAAACCCCATGAAGTGAACACAAAGACATTAAATAAATATGACAGACTTTGTGTGGCTACATGCCCAATGATAATTTCTTACGCAAATATATACGAAGAAAAAAGGATAATAAGGAAATCTCTTGTGAAAACAACGATAATATATGGAAAATTTGTGAATGTGAGCTCATGTGTAGCAACAAAACAAAATTTATCGATAATTTATGATAAACCAGCAGCCTTCAGTGGCATAAGCCAAAGAGACGTAACAAACACTCAATAGACTAGGTCTTCTTTGAATGCCAATAACAGAAGATGGCAAAGCAAAAAAATTGGCAACACTTTTAAGCGCCATTCTGGCGTCTAGAAAAAGTTAAAATAATATAAGCAACGATAGGAAAAAAAGGAAAAATTCTAAAGAAAAATAAAGAGAAAAACAAAGACCTGGCAATGATATCCTATGGAATTGCAGCAACGAAAAAAAAAACGAATCGAGTACTTAAAAGGGCAGACAATTATTCTTGAGCTTTCAGCGCCAGGCTAAATGAACGAGGGAGGTTAAAAAAATGTGGAAATAATTTTTTGTACCTTTCACAGTAGGAAGGAGTATACTATCTCATGGAAGTATTGACCTGAGACCCAATAAGATATATAAATTATTGATCGTCTTGATATCCTAACTCGTTTAAACCATGTCCCTCCATCTGCCTGTTTGTCAAATTCACGCTAACTTTCGAAGTAGTACAGCTAAGCACTTGAATGTTTGCACAAATACTTCTTATAAGTGTTGGTCAGTTGGAATAATAAATGGGCCTAACCCTCTGTGCAAAATATCAAGCGAATATGTTTATTCGTTCGACTACTATTGCGATTTCCGCAGTCGTGCGGACAGAAGGACGAACGGAAGGAGGTAATCTAAATTTCAGAATCCATTCACTATTGCTCGTCTGTTCCTCCGAATTGGTAAAAAAATTAAATGAGTTGCAAGCTGCACGAATGTAATCTGCTGGTATTTTGGTCCATTCCCGTACAATGGCTTTTTTTCAGCGCATATTGGAATGCTGGCATATTTCTTAATCTTTACCTTGCTCTCTAAAACGGCCCAAATACAATAGAAAAGTTCATCGGATTGGCATATAACGACTTAGACAGTAACTGTGAGAACCAAATGAAGAGCCGAACATGATTTTTTGGCATTCATGGTTGGTCCGACATCCAAATACAGGCTCCGAAACAGTTTCCAAAAAGTTTTCCAGATATTAAGTCGCATACATGTTGATGCCAGGCTTGAACAAAACGGCAACCGGCGGTCACAGTTGCCCATATCATCAGTTGAAATGGAAAATTACTTCGGATGGCCCTTAAAGGCTCACATATTCGTACGGGCGCTCGGTTATGTAAACACGATCATTGTGGGATATTACGAGTTGTTCTATTTGGAAATTTTTCGCGATGTACAGAAATTCATAACATCCGCGCAAGCGCCGCAAATCCTTTACTCTTTCAAAGCTAACTTTATATTGCTTTGGTGTAAGATCTTGTGCCTTTTGAAACTTGTAAGGCTTTACCTTGAACTCGTTTAACAACATACATATGTTGCATTCTTTAACGGTATAATTTCAGATTCTTCAACGGTATAATTTCAGATTTCCATTTGATTTCAACTACGGCGTGGATTTCGTAGAATTCGAGCCTTCATTAGCAGAGAGCTTCCACCATCACTATAACTATTTATGGTGCGATATCAAACATTTTGTTCACTTTGAGGTGTTTGAGTTTACCAACAATAGCCGGTTGTGGGTTTTCAATCAAATGATTAGGCTTGAACTCGATTACGAATAAATTTCTTTTAAAATAAACGTAAATAGCTGCCATTTTTAGTTTGACAAATATACCAAGTGAAGATGGTAACACTTTGCTACCTTGTAGATAACAAACCAGTTAGTGGATTTTTTTATTTTTAGAATAAAATGGATTTTATTAATTTCTTACTTACAATAATATTATAGACGACAGCGAAATAGATTTTTTTGCAATTACCTGTAATGAAAAGAGTAAAATTAGAAATTAGTTGCTATCAAATTTTTATTTAGAAAAAATTCCATAATGATTAACCTAAAATAATTTGAATCAATAAAAATACATTTGGGATGATAACGACTAGGTTAACATTAATTCACATCGAAATTGTGGCATGATTTCTAATTTAGGAAATGATTATAAGAAAATAATGTTAAGAAATCTAAACGATTTCATATAGAAATGGACAAAGGAGACAATTTAAGTTCGTTGAAGAATAGAAATAAACGTCGAAAAACAATATTCTAAATTCATCACAAAAATTAAGTAAAACCAGTAAGGAAGGACAAAACTCGGGCGGTGCCGACTGCATAATACCCTACACATAAATTTTAAGTACAATATTGGAACTATATTCAATATTGAACCAATTTTGATGGACCTCGGCGGATCTTTTCAGATGGGTTATTAAACAATCCCTATCAAATTTCGACCAAATATGTTCAAACTGTAATAACTACGGCCGACAAATGACAACATTATTGGTTATTACCCAAAATCTAACGAACATATATATGGGAGCTATAACTAAATCTGAACCGATTTCGAGCAAACTTCTCAGATATTGAGGTATTCGTCAAGGAAAGGGTTGTAAAAAATGTTGGCAAGATTGGTCAATAAATACGCTTGCAGTGGCTCCTGGAGTGAAAATCGGGCGATATACATATATGAAAGCTATATCTAAATCTGGGCCGATTTCTATGAAATTCATCAGTAATGTCGAGAGTCATAAGAAAATCATTCCTTCCAAATTTCGAGAAAATGGGTTAACAAACTAGCACTTTATTGCAATATTTCTCAAAATCGGATGAACATATATATGGAAGCTATATCTAAATCTGAACCGACTTGGAGCACACTTCTCAGATATTATGGTCGTTATCGAGGAAAGCGTTTGGTCAATAAATGCGCTCGCCGTGGCTCTAGAAATGAAAATCGGGCGATACACGTATAAGAAAGCTATATCTAAGTCTGAACCGATTTCTATGAAATTTACCAGTAATGTCGAAAGTCATTAGAAAATCCCTCCTGCCAAATTACGAGAGAATCGGTTAACAAATGAGCATTTTATAACAATGTTTCACAAAATCTGACGAAAATATATATGGGAGCTATATCTAAATCTGAACCGATTTCCATGAGAATCAACTGTATGTCGAGTGTCAAAAGAAAATCCTTCCTGCTGAAATTCGTGAGAATCGGTTAACAAATTACCATTTTATTGCATTATTTTTACCGAAAATCGTTAGTACATATATATTGGAGCCATATACAAATCTGAAGCGATTTTTCCAATTTCAATAGAATTCGTCTCTAGACCAAAAAACATGCCTGTACCAAATTTTTTGACCATCGGATGACCTGTCCACAAATTAACATGAACAGACGGACAGACAGACAGACGGACATAGCTAAATCGAATCAGAAAGTGATTCTGGATCGATAGGTATACTTATCAATGGGTCTATCTCTCTTCCTTCTGGGTGTTACAAACAAATACACTAAGTTATAATACCCTGTACCACAGCAGTGGTGTAGGGTATAAATATGTCAAGTTCGCTGGGACTTAATCTTAATACCATGCTGTAAAGTGGGGTGGATTTTGAAAATCAAAGCGGGGAAAATTTCAATCAAACCGGATAAGAATTGCGTACTTCCAAAAAGCCAAAGGAAACTATTTAGGGAGATGTTTTTTGATGGTGTTCTATAAAAATGACGAAATTATTTTCCCGATATGGTAATAAACATTTCTATTGTAATATAGTAATATAATGTTTTAGTAAAGATGTTTTTAACTTCAATTTCAATGAAACATATTTTTTATTGAAACAAATTCCCATTTTACCATCATTATCAGATTTTCTTATGAAAACAATAACTTTACAAAGCATTACTAAATAAAACGTGAAGCTAATATAACACTCCTTCAAAAAGAATGGTTCATCGTTGCCGGTAAAGTAAGTCAGCCTGTCTATCATTCTCTAAATTCGTCTGTGCCTCCAACCAACCATACATCGATAAGTGCACGTCTGTTGAAAGAAATATGGTGCACATGTGCAGCAATTGCGGGCCACCATCATCCCTCTCTGTTCTTCTTTGCTGAAGACTCGAATCTGAGCAAGTAGGAAAATAATTTGCAGATAATAAATACATAGGTCCTTCTTTTTCTCTGCACTCAATGAAATGGCTAAAATAAGTGTCTTGTTAACCCGATCAGTTTGTAGGCTGCTCTGGAATGTTGTTAGCAATGATGACGAAAGTGTATGCCGGTGTTGGTGTGGTGACCAAGATTAGTTGGAAGCCTATGACGATAATGATGATGTTGATGAAGGTAGAAAGAACATACCTCTGGATGAGCTGTTGCGGTTGATTTTTGCCTTTTGTTGCAAAACATGTCTAAAGTGTGGTTTTGCTTAAATGAATGAAATAGAAAAAAAAATTCCATTAACCACATAAAGACTACCAGACGAAAGACCTATGCACAGCTAGAAGAGTAAGAGGGTCTAAGGCATTTGCCGCCTATCGCTGGGATGGGAGAGGAAGCTGCCTCATCATCACAGCACAAATATTCACATAGACAACAAAAATGACAAGGTTGTTAACGTTGTTTGCCATCCATATGGCTTTGGCAAAGATTAAATAATCAGCACAGACTTAAGGCAAAGTCCATGAAGGAGAGAATGTAGTGTGTCACACTGTGACCAACCATAACAATGAAAGGCAAACTAGGCTGTCGCATGATTGGGGAGGGGTAATACGACTGACTGGTGGTCTTTCTGGCAGGCAGGCTGGCTGGTTAGTTGGCTAGCAATGGAATGCGTAAAAATGCATAACTCCGCATTGGCGCAATTTATCAGTGACATAATCTTCATGTTCACGGGTGGTCGTTTGACCAAGTGGAAACACACTCACTCACTCACTCACTCTCATAGACACATTTCAATGAGCATGGACACTCATCATAGAATACCAATTGAGGGAGTAAGTGAGCGAACGATTGTAACTGTCGAGTAGTGATTGTTTGCATACAATCAACATTCATAATTCATTGCCAATTTGAGGGGCTCAAATGCAATAACTGGCAACGGCCTAATAGACAAATTCGTTAACAACAATTGTTTGTAAATAACGAACAAGGTACAGTATCAGAGCAAAACATTGGAATTAGAACATGTTTTGGAGAAGTAATCAGATGTTTACAACATTTGGAACACTTTTAATGACGACGCAGTCATCAGAAAGCCCAAATATTTAGAAAAATAAGTAAGAGCGTAATAAGTTCGGCTGGGCAGAATCTTATGTCTTATATATCGAATCTTATATATATACCATGGATCGCATTTGTCGAGTTTTATGAGCGGTATCTCTCTTTTGAAAAAGGACTGTTATGCTATTGGAGCTATATCAAATTATAGTCCGATTCGGACGATAAATGAATGCTGAACATCGAGAAGTCATTGTGTAATATTTCAGTTCATTCGGATAAGAATTGCGCCTTGTAGGGGCTTAAGAAGCAAAATCGGATGATAGGTTTATATGGGAGCTGTATCAAGCTATTGATCGATTTAGACCATATTAGACACGTACGTTGAAGGTCGTGAGAGAAGCCGTTTCAGCCAAATCGAATGAGAATTGTGCCCTCTAGAGGCTCAAAAAGTCAAAATCCCAGATCGGTTTTTATGGCAGCTATATCAGGTTATGTTCCGATTTGCGCCATACTTAGTACGGAAGACATAACAAAACACCTCATAACAAAACACCTATTGGCTCAATAAGTCAAGATCCAAGATAGTTTTATATGACAGCTATACCATATAATGAACCGATTTGAATCATACTTAACATAGTTGTTGGAAGTGATACCAAAATACGTGCAAAATTTCAGTCAAATCGGATAGAAATTGCGCCCTCTAGAGGCTCAAGAAGTCAAGACCCAAGATCGGTTTATATGGCAGCTATATCAAAACATAGACCGATTTGAACCATACTAATCGCAGTTGTTGGAAATGATACCAAAACAAAACGTGGAAAATTGCATTCCAATCGGATAAGAATTGTGCCATCTACAAGCTCAAGAAGTCAAGATCCAAGATCGGTTTATATGGAGCTATATCAAAACATGGACCGATTTGGCCCATTTACAATCCCAAGCGACCTACACTAATAAAAAGGATTTGTGCAAAATTTTAAGCGCCTAGCTTTACTCCTTCGAAAGTTAGCGTGCTTTCGACAGACAGACAGACGGACACGGCTAGATCGGCTTAAAATGACATGACGATTGAGAATATTATTACTTTATAGGGCCTTAGACAAATATTTCGAGGAGTTACAAACAGAATAACGAAATTAGTATACCCCCATCCTATGGTGGAGGGTATAAAAATATGTAAATATATAAAAATATTTTAAAATATGCCCGAAAATTTCTCAATTTGGAGAGAGATTTTTCTGTACATTCTCGTCTAATCAAACATTCGGAAGACCTTAAAGAAGTGAAAATTAGTCTGAAAGTCGTTAAGTCCTTTTAACAGTACAATAAGCTTAAATGAAAGCTTTAGGTAAAATTATCTTTATAGAAACGAAACGATGAAATTGTCATTTTTAATAAAAAATGCCTAAAACTACATTTTTCACATTTTTTAATTTGAAACTTGAATAACATTTGACTGAAGAATCGGGCCTTAGCATATATTGCAGCATAAATATAGGAAAAATTTTCAGCTATCCAAATCAGTCAAAACAAAATTGTAAATCGGTTCAGATATGTCTTCCCAAACAACAAAATAAGGGAACAGCCTCTGCGATAATTAAACAAAATTAGTTGAATACTGGACTTTATAAAAGATATCCCACACACAATACGCTTTCCAATGCCAAAATTGTAAATCGGTTGCGATTTTGGCAGCCCGCACAAAATTTGTTATTTTGTTCTGAGTTCTAACAGACATTACAGGTAGGGTTTCTTAGCATGATATAAATGATAGACTTATTTGAAGAATTTAAACTCATTTAAATAATTTGCAAATTGGGCCTGGGCGAATATAGCGCTCTTTAACTTCTTTATACATGAACTTGCATAAATTCAAACATTAAACATAAGTCATATGTAATAATATTTCAATATTAAACCCACAATAAATGCCTCCGGAGTACTTATATCTCAGGTAGTCTACTGTATCTGTTAAAAACATAAACAGGGTCAGTACAAAATATTCCATGTTATTTTTTGTTTCAATGAAATGTGAATAGTAGCTGCAACAAATCAAACCACAGCAAATTCAAAAACTTGGCAACTAAATACCAGCAAGCGATGCCATGATGTGAAGGTATCTCGCTATAGCCCCCAGTTTGGCATTCCATTTTCGTCTATAGCATTTTTATTATCATTTAACGCCATCTCTCCTGCTCACTTAAGAGTGTTTCTCATTTTGTTTGGCCAGCAATTTCATCTGAGATCATTCATGCATTTCACGATCAGATCACTTACAAACAGCCAAGTTGCGCCTGCCTGCCTAAAGGGTTATTGATGTAATGTTATTCCAATGTGGACAGCAGTTACTGGTGATATGCTTGATGATGATATGCTTAGATGGAAACTTTCGATCGGATATTGTCAGTGATAGTCGTTGTAGCGAGACTGTTAATGTGTTTTCTTCTTGATTTGTTATTGCAATGCATGAGCTGTTAACAGATGCATTAGTTAAGCATCATTTAAGCTGTCTTTAGAACTTGGATTTTATTTCATTTGGTCATTGTGTTTACAATGTAAATAGAAGTAAGAGTATTGTTTTTATAAAATATACGATATAAGATGTAGACAATTTGATAAAGATGAAAATTTTGGTGACTTTTGTGAATTTGGAGTGGCATTAACTTAAAATCTGGAAGAGCTACAGGTCTCAAACTTATTATGAAATATTTGAAGATTTGAAGAATATATGTAGTTATCTTCTTATGTCCGAATTCCTAAAATTCTCCTCTACTTTAGCTGTTGTTTAATGAATAAAATATCACAGTAGTTGTTCTACGAATTCCCATCTTCATAAAAATGTGTTTATTTGGAAAAATAATAACAAACCGACAAATGGTCCACTTCCTTTTAAAACTTATTAGGAATTCTGGAGAAGAGCATCATGAGCTTCATGTTGCCAATTATGAAATGTTTTACACACAATATAAACATATTTCATAATACGAGTACCTACATATTTCATACAAATATATTTTCAATTCTCAGAAAGAAATAAACGAATCGTAGATAATTCCATTTGATGGGTCTGTCAATTAAGTCAACAACAAAAACACAAGAACAGAAGCGAATTAGAAACCATAAATGTTCTATTATTCGCAATCTCCAGCCTCCATTCATCACCATCATTCATTCATCAACCATTTGTGGGTAGCAGGAAAACAAAAGCAAACAAAAAAAAAAAGAATGCTGTGTGATGCCCCTTTCCCACCTCATATGGATGAACACCAGTGGACCTTTGCATGGGAACTTTTTCCGCAAAATAATTCTCTGTATGATCTCTGACATAGCCAGCAACTGTGTTGTGTGACATGATGGACTGTCCTCATCATCATCGCAACATTGCCGCCACTGCTTGGTCACTAAGCAGATGTCAAAATAAATTGTACCCAAGCGTGCCTTGCAAAGTTTCAATTTCATTGCCCTGCGAGTCCATCATTCCATTCTCAATGAAAGTTTTGTGGGCTTTGCCACTTTAAGATTAGACCTTGAACTAACACTAAACATTTATAACTTTTGGCTTGCCTTTGGAGTTGTGGTCGCATTAAATAGGGTCCATGGCATTCCCAACTAGATATCACACCCATGTTGAGCTGAGATGACATCATAAATTCTTAAAACGAATGAATTTTAAAGTTGCTCATGATGTAGGCACATAAAAGAATTCACCACATTGTAGTTGAAGTTCAAAATAATAAGGATTTAAAACGAGGGTGTTGTGATGAATTGGGAAATATTTTATAGTCACAACCATAGAAATAGGAGTTTTCACAAACATTGATGTGAGATCCTTAGAATTATCTACGTACATCATTGATCGTGGTATAACTCTAAAACTATTCAGCTATTTCCTTGTATCTGTGTCTATATGGCTGTTGTATTCTATTTACGCTACAGTTTTTAGAAATAAAACCATTTGGAAATTGGTACAGAGAATTGTCTTATGCATAGAAGATGGGCAATATCGATCTTTATTCTAATATTACCTTTACCGAGCCCGCTCCGAAGTGCCTTTTTTCAGTTTCTAATTTCTATTATTTGAGCCTTATATTGTTTTGGTGTGAAAACAAGTTCCACTCAGACATTTTGCTCGAATATGGATATAAGTTTCATGTAAGGCAGTGCCCCAAGCTATCCCATCCTAAATCCTAAGAGTGCAAAATTAATTTCCCTTTAATCACCTAACCCATCTCCAAGATCTGTCATTTTCGAAAATTATGGTAAGGGGGAAGGTCCGACCTCTTTAGATATCGAAAAGTTTAGTACCCCAGAAGAAAATAGGTTCAGTCGTTTACGAGTCTATTTGGAGCATACAAACACACAGATATAGATTGATTTGTATATATAAGAATCGCTGTACACGGCTAGATCTGCTGCGCCTTCATTAGCACTAAAAATATGTTTCTTACTTTCTTCCAAATGTTTCTCTCCAGTACAGTTTGTTTATCTACTATCAAATTGCTTTTATGGGACCATATAGCCATGATAGACAAATATTCATAATTTTGAGAGGTGTTTTAAGGAGTAGGCAACCTCCAGTGACTTGAACCTCATTTTTACACCCTCCTCCATAGGATGGGGGGTATACTAATTCCGTCATTCTGTTTGTAACTACTCGAAATATTCGTCAGAGACCCCATAAAGTATATATACTCTATATCGTCGCGACATTTTATGTCAATCTAGCCATGTCCGTCCGTCTGTCTGTCGAAAGCACGCTAACTTCCGAAGGAGTAAAGCTAGCCGCTTGAAATTTTGCACAAATACTTCTCATTAGTGTAGGTCGGTTGGTATTGTAAATGGGCGATATCGGTCCATGTTTTGATATAGCTGCCATATAAATCGATGTTGGGTCTTGACTTCTTGAGCCTCTAGAGTGCGCAATTCTTATCCGATTAAAATAATTATGCACCACGTGTTTTGTTATGATATCCAACAACTGTGCCAAGTATGGTTCAAATCGGTCCATAACCTGATATAGCTGCATATAAACCGATCTTGGGGCTTGACTTCTTGAGCCTCTAAAGTGCGCAATTCTTATCCGATTGAAATGAAATTTTGTACGAGGTGTTTTGTTATGATATTCAACAACTGTGCCAAGTATGATTCAAATTGGTTCATAGCCTGATATAGCTGCCATATGAACCGATCTGGGATCTTGACTTCTTGAGCCTCTAGAGGTCGCAATTATCATCAACATACGGGTTTATTATGGTCTGAATCGGTCTATAGCCCGATACAGCTCCCATATAACTCGATCTCTGTATTTTACTTCTTGTTTTTTGCCTAAGAAGAGATGCCGGGTATTCTAATTCCAAATACCTTTCATTAGAGTCCCATATCGCCGCGATCGGTTCACTTTTGATTTTGGGCGCAACTCTTGCGGCAGTTTTGGGGCTGGGGCGACCCCCTAGGTACTTGGACCCAATTTTTTATGTCATATTCGTATTCTACTTTCAAATTCCCTTCATTTAAGTCCCATATCGTTCCGATCCGTTCACTTCTGATTTTCGACGGTACTTCCCTACGTACTTAGACCCAATTTTTAATATCATTTTATACTCTTCTTCCGAATACCATTAATTTAAGTCCCATATTGTCCTCATCGGTCTACTTTTGATTTTTGGTTCGAGCGCGTTACTAGTTTACAAATTCCTAATTTGTCCATGAACATTCCATTACGGACAGGGGCAATCTTCTCAAATATCACTTCTTCTTCTTTTCTTCTTTTTCTGATGTTCTTCAGGATTCGAAAACAGGCGTTCGGTGTTGTAGGTGGACATGCTAACGTCTGCGTAACGGTGGCCTATAGGTTCGGCAAATTTTTTATGAGCCAAAGCCATTTATACATATTCGTCCATTGTGATACCACAGGAACAGGACAAGGAGGACGCTTAAAGCGACTACCGTCGACCTATCAGACCGCTTTAAAAAGCCCAATAAATAATGTTCACATCATCCAATTTAGACAAGTCCTTGAAGAAAGGAGAAGTGAAACTCTGTCTACCTGCCAGTGCGGGCATCCACAGAAAAGCTGTTCTAAAGTGACCCCTCCTTTGAAGTCCTTACAGCTTCTACAGAAGTTGTTACTTGCAATCTTCACTACATCAGCATGTTTTCAAAACAGACTATGACCCATAAAGACGGACACCATGACTAAGACTTCTGTTCTACCCAACGATAGCAAAGCGGAACCCTTCAGGTGTAGATTGGACCACCATAGTTTTGTAGTTTTCACAAACCACGTTTTTTTATCATCTGTCATCCGTTGCCCTTCGGTCCTCATCCTGAAGAATTTGCTTACTTGTCGCTAGAGGCATACCCACGTATTCCAGTTCCCCTAGAATGTGCAAGGTAGCATGATCTTCCAGATGAAAATACCAGACCATGCCGTTGGCAGCACTACCTCGCACTCCACCTTAAGTGTCGTCTGAGGTATCCGATCGGGAAGCTCTTCCTTTTCTTCGCGGTACGCTCCCGAATGTGATCACTTCTAAGTATTTCGTATTGAAATCGTTCTGTTGAGCAAACGTGGTGCTTCAAATTGGCCCAAATCCATCTTTTTCGTGAACAGGCAGATTTCAGACTTCTTGGGTTAGCATTGAGATCCCTAGGTCTAGCCCAGTCGTATGCCGTCTGCAAGAGCTTTTCGCCCTTCTGCATAGTTGTTCGGATATTTACCCCTTAGAAGTATCATAACATCGTCTGCGTAGCAGACGGATTCAATTCCCTCCTCAGTCAGCATCCGTAATGGGTTATTTATGGTGGTCACCCATAGGAGTAACGATAAAATTCCCTTGACATAGGCATGCTGTTTGTATTTGAGTAGTTCGCTGGATGTCCTACTCCTTACCATTGTGTCCAAAATACGTTCCATTGTTTTGAGTAGAAAGGGCTCAAGGCTTATAGGTCTGTAGACACTTAGTGTCGCATGGCTTGTTGGGCTTGGGTATAAATACCAAAATTGCTTCCTGCCAGGCTTTCGAAGTATATGCAAGTCCTAGGCACGCTTTGAAAACAGTGGTCAAAAGGGGCGGCAGATAGTCGAACTCCTTCTGTAGTAGCGTCGGAAATATTCTATCAGGTCCGGGTGACTTAAATGACGATACTATTAAGTAGAGAAGGTTCCATGACAATCTAACATATGTATGTACCACGGTGGTCCCATAATTTAGATATCCGTATGGAAACATTTTCGGAATCGGCCATAGTGATTTATACCAACCGATTCTACTTCTGTGCTTAGTACGACACATAAAGGATGCAGCGCCCTATATAAATAGATCTTCCAAGCTGATTTCTTGACACCATGGATAGTAAAATTTTCATCCAGCTAAGTATATGAGGGATGAATGAAGATTACTGCTGGTGTGTTTACCAATTTTTGATCTTACATTACTTTCCATTCAAAGCATTGATCGCTGTTTGGTAATTGGTAGTAGGCCACCGTAGCACAGAGGTTAGCATGTCCACATATCGAGAACATCGAAAAAAAATTTTTCAGATATAATTATCCTCTGCTTATGCTGGCGACATTTGTGAGGTACTATGCCATGTAAAAACTTCTCGCCAAAGAGGTGTCGCACTGCGGCACGGCGTTCGGACTCGGCTATAAACAGGAATTTTGAATCGGACAGCACTCATTGATATGAGAGAAGTTTGCTCCTGTTCCTTTATGAAATGTCCATGGGCTAATTTGTATTTGCAGTATTTGAAGAAATCTTGGTTTATACAATTTTAAAATATGTTTTAAAAATTTTTCTATCTTGAATAACTCTAAATTAACACTTCATCCTCATACTTTAATTTAAAGTTCATGGTAATTAATTTCGTTTTATTCGCGTTTAGCATGCAAAAGAAAATACAAACTTCGCTGGCCATTTGCTTAATGGACGCGAATAATTTAAAAGGGGAAAAAATTGTTTTGCAGTACAAAAATTTATTTAATAACGGCATTTTATGACCCGAGACGTTTCCGTCAAAGCAGCATGAAGTTGTTGTTGTTGACGACAACAAGAGCAACAGTAACTGCTTCAGCTACAATGGCAACATGCAATTCAACATGGAATGCAAAGGCTGACAGGCAGGCCAAGACGATGTGTTTGGCGACTTTGACACTTGAAGTTAAAACAAAGGTCAAGTTCACGACTAGAGGCTACAATAATAGCTACAATGTATGAAAATTACAAAAACAAAAACAACTTAATGTTGTTGGCTTAAGATAAGTTGTTTTGTGGCAACAGTGGGCATTGCATTTAAGGGTTGTGCAATTTTATGTATTTTGATACCCCTTACCATAGAATATGTCATACAGTTTGCAACATATATTAATATAGGTCTAAAATCCTTTAGGTCTATGGACCTATGTATTAAAGACTCGAAAGGTGAATGTGAGTTGGCCAAATTGTTAAATGTTTAGACATATCGTCCACCTCAATATATCTCTAGATTTCATTGAGAATCTAGAGAGCGCAATTTTTCTACTTTAGAGGTTGCAATTTTTATTCCCAAGAACACAGCTTTATATACTGGTCTACAACTTAGAAGGGCAATTTATATACAACTTGGCTGAAGTATTGCTCGGCGTCTATCGCTTTGATTTCCAATATAAACAACAAGTATAGCACGCATCGATCCACTGCTTGATATATTTTCAAATTTTGCCTGTGAACATTCCACTAAGGAACATGGGTAAACTTCTCACATATCAATGAGTGCAGTCCGATTCAAGTTTAAGCTCAATGATAAGGGGGCTCCTTTTAATAGCCAAGTCCGAACGGCGTGACGCAGTGCGACACCTCTTTGGAGAGAAGTTTTAGATGGATTAGTAACTCACAACTGGTGTCAGCATTAGGGGAGGAAAACCACCGCTGAAAATTTTTTCTGATGGTCTCGCCAGGATTCGAACTCAGGCGTTCAGCGTTATAGGCGGACATGCTAATATCTGCGCTACGGTGGCCTCCGGTGATGGCTTGATATATTTGGTGAAGAATATTTTATTGACTGCTGAAGGATCCCACACCGGGGACCATTTAGGAGAAAAGTTTATAATAGCTCTCCGCCACGGTCTGAAGTGGAATATTGAAGCTACCCAGGTATTGTGTTGTTTTTGGGGTTTCCTTAGCAATTGATGTCTTAGATGGGAGCAGCTCATACCATTGCGGTATAGTCGAGGCGACGATTGGAAACCTGGAAGGAAGGGAAAAGGTTTCCGATCGGATACCTGTGATTAACCTTGAAGTCGAGTGCGAGGCACTGGATTGACGGAACCCTAGTATTGCCATCTGGAAGATCTTGTTACACGGCTGGATCAAAGCTAGAGGACAAAGTGTGCCTTGGGGTTAACATTGAAAACCCAGCGACTGAGATCTCTTTTAGACTGCCTGACCATAATACGTTCCTGCAGGCGGAGATTCGGGCGATCACTGAATGCGTGAGGTGGTGTGGTGCTAACGCGAGGACGTCGAGTGTGAACATCTTTACCGACAGTAAAATTGAGAAGACGAGGCTATTACTGAAAGGAAGCAAGAAGGAGGTCGGTATAGCTATTGGTATCATAACGGGACAGATAGGACTACGAGTTCACTTATGTAAAATCGGTGCGGCAAGTGATAGCATGTGAAGGGCATGCGGGGAAGATGATAAGACGTTGGAGGATTTCCCTTGTCATTGCCCGGCTTTCGCGTCTTACAAATACCGGCACTAAGGTGGAGACACAATGCCAGACATGTGTTAACTTAGCGGAGTGATATTGAAAACAATTAAGGATTTTGTAAGTAGCACGGAATTCCTAACTTAAAATTTTCTTTCAAGCCGATTATTGACTTTGGTGTATGTCCAAAGTGGCATGGGGCGGGTGCAGAACCCTCTTTTCAACCTAACCTAATTGATTTCCTGGGTACGACACAACGTTGTATGAAAAGCTGTGTAATCATAGTGTATGTGGAGTTTGATGGGGATGGTAGGAAGGACGGGAGACTTCCTCTCCCGGGGAAGGAAGTTGGTGTGGCGATGACGGGAAATGTGTTGGAACGACGGTTGGATGAGCAGTTAGTAGGCTGCATCGAAAAGGTCGGTGAGCTGAAGGCGACTGGACCATGAAGTTTCGGAACTGGTCAAAAGAAAGTGGATGTGGTGATGTATGGGTGAAGCGATATGTCGATGGATGTATGAGTGGTTGGTAGGCCACATCGGCAAGGACAGTGAGCTGAAGAAGGCTGCACAATGAAGTATGTGAGGTGGTCGAGTGGGTTTGTGTGAAGTTCTGATGTTTTGAAAGTTTTAACACGTTGTCCCAGTTATTCCTTGTGAATAACATGCTATATGCCGTGTGTGTATATGTTTCGATGGCACTTCTGTTTAGGCTCAGACTTGTGCTGAGTCATTTTGGGTTATGCCACCTAATTTCTGACTGTTTCTGAATGACGTGTTGCTACGGAATGGAGCTTGCATCATCCCATTAGGTGACCAGTCTGGAACTGTCTGGAGTTCAAAAGGTAGTAGTTGGACTAAGTGGTCGAACCAGAGTCCATAATCTGGTACCACGGAAGTCAGGATCCCCTGGAACTTCGGTTCCAGCCTGACTATTGGTGTGGCCCCAGTTGGAATCAACGTGGTGGCTGTGGTTTAACACCTAAAAACGCAGGAAGGCATTTCGATGCACGGTGTAGAGTTGCATGTACTCCACCGGGTGCCGTGACCCATAGAACGGAAAGAGTTTGAATACCAGGGGGGAGGACACGTTCAGACAACGTAAACTCGAATTGGTACTCATGCCAGCTTCGGCTATGTATGGGGGCGTAGGTAGACGTATCGTTTTCACCCAGGATTAAGCCATCGTGGCAGGTGCCTGCATAAAACACCATTTGAACTTGACTGCTAGAGGATATTTTATAATTCATTTATTTGGGCTTATATTGCATTTTAAGCATTATTTTTTTTTTTTTTGAATAGTATGTTGTGTTCTTCCCAGTCGCAAATTAACCTTGTCCCACTGTTTATGTATTGTTTTGTGATAAACCCCAGGCGCCATTGTCATTGTACGAGTATGTCTTATTATATCTAAGTTGAGTTCATTTCTTTGCCAATGACTTCAATGACTGTGTTTCACCTCCTCCTATTAACCCTCTCTGTTAGTTCGACTCTCTCTCCCTATATCATTCACATTGTTCAGTTTAAAATTCAAGTGCATAATATGAATGAATGTTAAGTACGAGTCGATGTCATCGCAGTTGTAGCTGTATCTAAAGTTACGTTATAAGCCTAACGATCATATTTTGCAATTGAAAACCTGGTTCGGGGGGAAGTTGGTTGTCGCCTACCCTATCTCCTGTGTGTGTATGTGCTTATGTAGGCTTGCGTCTGGGATATGGGAGATGATGCCATAACTCCAACCATATTGCAGTTTTTTTTTTTTTTTTTTTTGTAAAATTTTTGCATAGTTTTTCAGGTGCATTTCAATCGATTTTCCCAAGGGGATGTATGCGGCTGGGAAGACATGAATGAAATAGTAATAGAATGTTACGAGGGAGGTGCCAAAAAAGCCTAAGCAACACAAAGGCGGAAACACACCTTTAGCAAAATGGTTCTGAGGTTTAAACTATGTATCAGATCGTGTAGGATAGTCTGAAAGGAATAATAGGTTGCAAAGAGTTCTAAAGGGTGATTTTTTTGAGGTTAGGATTTTCATGCATTAGTATTTGACAGATCACGTGGGATTTCAGACATGGTGTCAAAGAGAAAGATGCTCAGTATGCTTTGACCTTTCATCATGAATAGACTTACCAACGAGCAACGCTTGCAAATCATTGAATTTTATTACCAAAATCAGTGTTCGGTTCGAAATGTGTTCATTCACCGTTCAGCGATGAGGCTCATTTCTGGTTGAATGGCTACGTAAATAAGCAAAATTGCCGCATTTGGAGTGAAGAGCAACCAGAAGCCGTTCAAGAACTGCCCATGCATCCCGAAAAATGCACTGTTTGGTGTGGTTTGTACGCTGGTGGAATCATTGGACCGTATATTTTCAAAGATGCTGTTGGACGCAACGTTACGGTGAATGAACACATTTCGAACCGAACACTGATTTTGGTAATAAAATTCAATGATTTGCAAGCGTTGCTCGTTAGTAAGTCTATTCATGATGAAATGTCAAAGCATACTGAGCATCTTTCTCTTTGACACCATGTCTGAAATCCCACGTGATCTGTCAAATACTAATGCATGAAAATCCTAACCTCAAAAAAATCACCCTTTAGAACCAAAGGTGAAGCGAATCTATTAAAACTGCCTTTATACCCCAAAACAGCAATTGAAAATCTAAATGTGGGACAAGGCGAACGCTCCATCCCAAAACCCCTCTAAATAGATTTGCAGACCGATCGAAACTGCATGAGTCCAAAATAAGTAAGAGCTTACCAAATTCGGCCGGGCCGAATCTTCTATACCCTCCACAATGGATCGCGTTTGTCGAGTTCTTTTTCCGGTATCTCTTTTTAGGCACACAAAGGATAAAAGAAAAGAATTGCTATGCTATTGGAGATATATCAAGTTATGGTCCGATTTAGACAATAATTGAATTGAATGTTGGAGACCATAGTAGGGGTCAATCTGTAAAATTTCATCCAATTCGAATAAGAATAAGAATTCGAAGGGCGCACCCTTTAAGGGGTCATGAAGTAAAAAAGGGAGATCGTTTTGGAGCTGTATCAGGCTATAGACCGCTTCAGACCTTATGGACACGTATGTTGAAGGTCATGGGAGAAGCTGTTGTACAAAATTTCAGCCAAATCGGATAAGAATTGCGCACTCTAGTGCCTCAATAAGTCAAGATTCAAGATAGGTTTATTTGGCAGCTATATCATATTATCGACCGATTTGAACCATACATAGCTCAGTTGGAAGTCATAACGGAACACGACTTGCAACATTTCAGCCAAATCGTATAGAAATAGCGCCTTCTAGAGGCGCAAGAAGTCAAGACCCCAGATCGGTTTATTTGACAGCTATATCAGGTTACTGACCGATTTCAACTATACTTAGCAAAGCTGTTGGAAGTCATAACAAAACAGCTCATGCAAAATTTCAGCCAAATGGGATAAGAATTCCACACTATAGTGGCTCAAGAAGTCGTATGTGTAGGTAGTTTGATGTCTGGCGAAATCGTAACTCCTATAACGGGCAGAGCTGGGTGAAACTTTAGCTCAAACAAAGGGGTCTATCGACCTCGTTTCTTTAAAACGCCGCAGTTATTAGCTTGGGCGCTTGAGCAATTCTCTCTAAGGCAGTGGACACATAGGACACCATATAATGGATCTGCATAAAACCCCGTTAACAGTGATGATTGATGATTGATTGAGCCATTAAATCCGGATTTAAAGAGCAGTGTAGATGGGGTTTTGCCCTATTTTTTAGACCAGCAGAGCGAATTTCTTTTTAAAAAGTTCTTTCTTTTAAAAGTCTCTAGTGAATATGGCAAGCCATTCCTCCAAAAGTTATGTGATATTTTCCTTTCGAATACTTCCCTGAACCAGCAGAACCTCTGTCCATTTATTTCCTCCTCCCCACCACAACAAGTGTTGGGACATTTTCATATGATGAAGAAACTCGAGGAAAACTGATGTAATTGCCGTTGTGCTGCTTTGTTTGCTGTGTGATTTGTTCAGACGACACCGGCTTGGTGAGCTTGCTTCATTAGTTGTGTGCGCTGTTCTGTAAGACTTGCAGCTTTTAAAGGCAAAGGCAAATCATTTGGAACATACGCGGTCATGTATTAACCATTATGTATTCGGCAGCAGCCACCAAACAACCAACGACAACACCGGCCGGCAATGACGATGACGATGATGACGGTGATGGTGATGGTGGCGGCGCGGATGAAGGCAACCATTATTATGATGATGATGCTCTTTAAAATTTCCACATCACGTGATGTAAACAACTGTGGGGACAGCGACAGAGGCAGGACCAACAATCACAAAGGCATCAAGCCTTTAGCTCCTCCACTAGTTTATGGAATGATCACCTGGAATGGTGGACAGGTTTTTTGGGGTTGTTCAAATCCGCCGCATATTTCTCAAGTTAAATATACATTTTGACAATGATTCACATATAAATAAAAATAATGTGCGAAAATTTAAGTTTTTTTTTAGGGAGATAGAGAGAGAGCTACAACAAAATTGATGATGATGTAGCTTTGGGGAATTTACACAAAATACAGGTGCGTGAATCCATATATTTTTTTTTGCAAAGTTTTTGGAAATTTTAAATGTTTTCATTATTCATTGTTTCCCATATTTGTTTCTTATGGGACTTTGACTAGCTGAATTTTGTGACAATGTTGTAAGGTCTTTAATGATGCTGGACATTGGTGATTAAACACAATTATAACACCTGGCTTAAATTATACAAAAGAAATACCTAATAATAATATTTGCTGTTACATGTGGAAGCATTCATTACAAAGTTTTTTTCATTTAAATGTTGTGAAGAGTTGATCTAGAAGAAATCATAGGCTTTACCATTTTTCGAAATCCGAAACGGAGCGGAGCTTCTCCCAATACCTTAATTTTCAAAAACGCCATATCTTGGAGATGTATGGATAGTTTATGCAACATTTTGCAATGTGGTGATAACACAAAAACACGAATTCGTTAAAAAATTGTGGGGTCAAATGGTCGGGGAGGAACACATCACCCCAAAAACCCCACCCAAACGAACATGTTTACCGATGGAAAAAAATGGGTATCAAATAAAGGGTATTTAAAAGAAAACTACAAGTCTAATAAAAATTTTGACCCTAATGTCTGGGGGTCGGCCATCCTTGAAACCAAAGCTGCCAGACTTGAGGATTTTACGTCATATTGACGATTTTTTGGCCAAAATCTGGCTTTTTGACGCTTGACCATTTTTGCACGCAGTCCCTTTATGTTTCGAGGATTTTTTCTTACATAATAATGACATAATTATTTAAGTCACGAGGTCGATATTGAAAAACTGAGTGCGTTTTTTCTGAATATAGTAGTATATCTCGGTATTTGTGCCAAAAAGGCCCGTCTTTTTTTAACATTGAAATTGAAAAAAAAAAATTAGAATTTATTTTGCCTACCATTTTTAAAACTTTGCCTTTAATCAACATTTCATTGAAATTTTGTCCTTTGAGAAATTTATAAAAAATGTAATTGAAAATTTTAGTTAAATTTTGTCTTTGGAGAAAATTTCTATAAAATTTGACTCTACAGATGATTTCATTAATATTTTGTGCTTGAAGAAAAATTTAGATGTGACGATTTTATGACGTTTTTTCACAAATTTTTTTTAAAAATTTGACGTTTTTATACCCTCAACCATGAGATGGTGGAGGGAGTTCTGTTTGTAACTCCCCGAAATATTCGTCTAGACCCAATAAAGTATATATTCTTGATCGTCATGACATTCTAAGTCGATCTAACTATGTCCGTCCGTCTGTCTGTCGAAAGCATGCAAACTTTCGAAAGAATAAAGCTAGCCGCTTGAAATTTTGCACAAATACTTCTTATTGGCGTAGGTCGGTTGGGATTGTACATAGGCGTTATCGGTGCATGTTTAATATAGCTGCCATATAAACCGATCTTGGATCTTGACATTTTGAGCCACTAGAGGGCGCGATTCTTTTCCGATTTGGCTGAAATTTTGCATGAAGTGTTTTGCTATGACTTCCAACAACTTTGCCAAATATGGCTCAAATCGTTCCATAACCTGATATAGCTGCCACATAAACCGATCTGGGATCTTGACTTTTTGAGCCTCTAGAGGGCGCAATTATTATCCGATTTGCCTGAAATTTTGAACAACGGCTTCTCGTATGACCTTCAACATACGTATAAAATATGGTCTGAAGCGCTCTATAGCCTGATACAGCTCTTATATAAACCGATCACAATATATTTCTTCTAGAGCCCCTAAAGGGCGGAATTGTTATTATAATTGGTCGAAATTTTACACAATGACTTCTACTATGGTCTCCAACATTCACCATTCATCTGAATCGGACCATAACATGATATATCTTCAATAACATAGAAATTCTTTTCTTTTATCCTTTGTTTGCTATAAGAAAAAAACTTGACAAATGTTATCCATGGTGGAGGACATATAGGATTCAGCCCGGCCGAACTTAGCACGCGTTTACTTGTTTATACTCAATTTTTGACGATTTTTCGCGAAATAGACCTGACAGCACTGCTTGTAATCTCTCTTTCCAAATGAACATGTAGACCGATCAAGGCCGGATGGGTCTGAAATGGAAGGTCTTCGACGATAAGTTACGTATCTTGTTTTAAAGAATAAAGTATTTTGGGGGTTTTGCCCCATCCTCAAAAAAGACGCAACAGAACACGAATCCGACATTATTATTTAGAGCCAAGAGTGTGAAATATGTACTAAAGCGGCTGATCCAAACAAAATAGGAATCCTATGAAAGGCCTTCGGGAGAAGATTTCCAATTCTTGAATCAAGTTTGCGGTAACGTTGCCACAGGAAGGACCTATGACATGTAGGCCCATCGAAGCAAAATAGTTCTCCAATGAAGGGTATTTGAGAGTAGGTTTCAAAATTTGTACCAAATTTGCGGCAAAGTTACCGCAGGAAGGACCTATGAATTTTTTTTATAACGTTTCATTCGATGTGGTACCTTTATCATATGGCTTTGGAATAGATAGCAAATACGCCTATTATACGGTGGCCTGCGGCCTTAAATGTCTTAATAATTGTTGGCTCCAGACTCAAAATAAGGAATAATGAAGAATAATCTATTAGAGCCATTTACGCTAAAGCAAAGTACACTAACAAAATAAAATATGAAAAAAATTGGAACTTTGACGGATACTTAATTGAATACTCAGAATCTGATAGTAATCTTGGATTTATATTCTCCATCGCTCTTTCCTAGAATCGATATTAAGAGTCGATGATCGGTCAGGTTTACGGGATGCTAAGAAGCCTATGGCAATTACAACCCTTTACTTCTAAGCAAATATGTCGGCTAATTGGCAAGACTTACCTCATACCGAAACTCTTATATGGCTGTGAGTTTTCTCGAACTGTGACTAAGACCACAAGCAGAGGTTAAAGGTGTATGAAAATATCGGTATTGTTGTTGTGTAATTTTTTTATGAAAACAAGTTTGATTTTCTTGAACATAAAAAAATTACTTTTGGTTTTCTTCAGGGATCCGGAGCGAATAACTTTTTTCCGGTAATTTCTTTTTCGCTGCGCTCCGATCCACGTTCTCTTACATTTAAATTCGCTTTATTTTTCACTGCTCCATAGGGCAAGTGATATTCATATTAATGTTGTCATTACGTTTACAACATCAAGTAATATTCAAATCCAATTACATATATTCTTGAACGCCGTCTTCATGAGCCTCTAGAGGACGCAAAACTCGTCCGATTTGATTAAAAATGTACAAACCTGTTTCTTTTATAATCTTCAAGATTCTTGTCAGGTATAGTCTTCCATATTAACTGATCTAACGTTTATACTTCTTGAGCGTGTAGAGAGAGCAATTCCTATCTGGACAATATTATTATAAAGCCCCCATATAACCCAATCACTCAATTTGACTTCTTGAGCGATTCTCATCCGATTTGGTTAAATTTTGCAAACTAGTTTCTTTAATGACCTTCAACATTTTTGCCAGTTATACTCTGAAGCGGTCTTTAATCTGATACAACTCCAAAATAATCCGACCTCCCGATATGCCTGTTACATATCACTGTTACTTCTCCATAAAGTTGTGTATAGAAGTTATTTATTTATTGATTTTCTTATATTACAAATAGGGACTTGACAACTTTGAATTTAATTTGTGAACGCACTTTTTCATCTTGGTAAAGTTCACGAGCGAACAACGTCTGTAAATCATAAAAATTTACTACCGAAATTCAGAGTCGGTGACCGCTACTTTGAGAGCAAAATCATCTTTAGCGACAAAGCTCATTTTTGGCTTAATTGGTTCTTCAATAAGCAAAATTTGCATTATTGGTCAGATGAAAATCCACATGTGCTTCACAATCAATCCACAAAAAATAACTATTTTCGGTTCGGTTTGCATGCCGGCGGCTTCATTGGGCCATACTTCTTCATCGGCGATGCCAATCGTCAAGTTACCGATAATGGGTAACGCTACCACACAATGCTCACTGATTCATTTTTGCCTGAATTGAAAGATATGGACCTGGACGGCATGTGGTTTCAAAAGGACGGTGCCACAAGCCACACAGCACATGTTACAATCGATTTATTGAAGAGTAAGTTTGATGAAATTGTTATCTCAAGAAATGGCTAAGCCGATTGGCCGCCTCGCTCGTGCGATTTTACCCCTCTAGACTATTTTCTTTGGGGCTACGTCATACCAACAAGCCGACGACTTTGGAAGAACTCAGAACCAACATTGAACGGGAAATAGCGACCGTTTCGGTTGAAATGTGTGGCCGAGTCATCGAAAATTGGGTCCAACGTATTGACAGATGCAAACGTGCCGGCGATGGCCATATCAACGAAGTCGAGTTCCATTCTTAAATGTTTCGATAGTACTTCCAGCTGATAATAAAGCTTTTCAAATTGTTTGCGTTTTATATGAAAAAGTTGTCATCCATCCTTATTGAAAAACTCGATACATAAATATTTTCTAACCACTTTGCTAAGAAAGAACCGGTACATACAAAATCCCCTGACAGGTAGTCCGTCTACAAATCGGTCAAATACGGGTTTATCGTATACTGGCATGTCTTCGCCATTTATGTCATATATATCCTTGTGTGTTAAACAGTTGCAGAATAATCTCCAAGATTTTTCCATTTCGAAACACAGCGATCAGGTAAAAAGCCTTTCCCATTTTAGTGTAAACAATTTTTATACATTTTTGAATAGGTTTTGCATGCACAACAACTAATGAAGTAATTACATTGCGCAACTCTTTGCATTGTCTTTAACCAAAAAAAAAAAATATTTCCAAATTTATTCCTTCAAGATGTGGCTATAAATTTGAGCAATGAAAAAAATGCGACACCAAGCAAACATGAAAAAGTAGGTGTTACTTAATCCCACATCACACATGTTCCTTCCACTGCACTATCTCCAACTTGACAGGCAGGAAGATAAAGGCACGACCTGCAAAATGGCATATTTTTTTCCATCGTTTTGGAATGCCAGTTCGTACATCGTACAGCTTCGAACAGCTCAACTTACATCAACTAGACGCCTACCAATCTTCAACGCCAACTCCTTGTTTGCTTTATGCAGCCAAGTGAATTTTTTTTCGCTTTGCCAAAGGAATTTTAATCGACTGATGATCCATGAGAGCCATAAAATGTGATGGATTTATACAAAAACCAAGGTGGATTTATGTTCGAGTGAACACATATATGGTGGGAAGTTGAAAGGCTTTTAAAGGAAACGAATGTATAAAAAATGTTTATGGTTATCAATTCTATACGTTGAATTATTTTCATAAGAATTTCTAGTTCTAAATATTAATGAACGAAAGAAAAACCATTTATGTCAGCAATACAACTTAATCGAGAGTATCAGTTTCCCATGGCTTTGAAAATACTTTAAAGAAGAAGACTGAAGGTATTTGAAAAAGTCATGATACATTAGAGTTACATCCAGGGCTGCAGCGTCGAGTAATTTTGACTCGACTCCCACTCCAGGCAAATTGCTCGACTCCGACTCAGACTACGGAGTCGACTCCGTGCACTTAAAAATTCTATATTTTATACCCATCACTAAAGAATGGGGGGTGATAGCTAAACTATGCAATATGGGTATCAAATGAAAGGTATAAGCGAGTAGATTACGAATACGTAAAAACAAAGCAATAACAAATAAAAATGCATTAAGTTCAGCCGTTCCGAACTTTTCATACCCTCCACCATGAATATATATATTATCAAAGTTTATTATAACACTACTATATCCATATTAATATCCAAGTATAGTTCGATCATAATCATATTTCGTTCAGGTGCCGAGGCGCTATAAACAAATAACAGTTCGAAGTTTCAGCAAAATCGGGTAATAAGTGCACCGTCATGTGATTAAGCCCTAATTCGGATGATCGATCTATATGAGAGTTATATCCAAATATGGTCCGATTTGGACCATATTTGGGTTGGATGATGGGAGTCTAATGCAGCTCACTGTTTAAAATTTCAGCAAAATCGGAGCGCATTTCATCATGGTTAGAAGAACGCATACCCGATGATTGGAACCTCAGCATACTATGTCCCGTACACAAGAAAGGAGATAAGATGGAATGTGCCAATAAGTCTTTGCCCCATCGCATACAAGATACTCTCAAGCTTACTGTGTGAAAGATTAAAACCTCAAGTCAATGAGAAAATTGGCCCTATCAATGCGGCTTTAGACCTGGTAAATCCACCCTGGACCAGATATTCACACTGCGCCAAATCCTGGAAAAGACCCAAGAAGGACAAATCATCACCTACCATCTCTTTGTTGACTACAAAGCCGCCTTCGATACTCCTTTACGTTCAAAGGTATTTGGAGCCATGTCTGAGTTTGGTATCCCTGCAAAATTAATAAGACTATGCTGGATGACACTTGCTGATACGCGTTCCTCAGTAAGAATAGGAAAGAATCTCTCCGAACAATTTAATACCAAACGAGGTTTCAGACAAGGAGACAGCCTATCGTGTGATCTCTTTAATATCCTGCTGGAGAAGATTATACAAGATGCAGATGTGAATAGATATGGCACACTAATCACAAGGGAACAGATGCTACTCGCCTATGCCGACGACATCGATATCATAGCTCGGTCACCGGAAGTAGTAACTGCAGCCTTTGAAAGAATCGAAAGAGAATCAGTGAAAATGGGTCTAGCAGTAAATGGAGATAAGACGAAATGGATGGTTTCAACTCCCAAAAAGCCTTGCACAACCGAGCAGATAAAAAAAATGGTGAAAGTTGGGAACCACAACTTTGAGACAGTCAGTAATTTTATCTACCTCGGCACCGCCGTAACCGAAACGAGTGACACCAGTTTTGAGATAAAGCGAAGAATAATACTGGCAAACAGATGCTACTTTGGACTAAGTAAGCTGTTTAGAAACAAGGTCACCTCTCGACAGACGAAGATTACACTATACAAGACACTGATACTACCCGTGCTGTTATATGGTTCTGAAGCTTGAAGTATTTGAGAGAAAGATTCTTCGTAAAATATATGGACCAGTTTGCGTTAATGGAGAATATAGGCGACCTATGAACCACGAATTGTATGAAGAAGCTCCAGCAAAGAAGTCTTTTGAAGGCAAACACGGTGGTACACGCAAACCGAGGAGACCAAAAGCCCGATGGAAAGAACAAGTGGTGGGAGACACCTCGAAACGTTCGGCTAGTGGAACAAATATTCTGTCATAGCCAATTAAAGTAAAAGTAAGTAACCTATGATGGTGGGTATAAAAAATTGAGCCTTTGCCCCAGAAACGGACTTTAGAATCTTGTTAATGGGCTCAGAACTAGGGGGTATAAAGTCAATTTTTTCACCAAATCTCCAAGAATAAAGATTCTTAATTGTCCGAGTATTCAAAGTCAATCTAGCCATATCCGTCTGCTCGTTCAACAGGTAGACGAAATCACCTTACTGTCATAACGAATGAGACTTTCCCCATGAAATTTTACATAGATACTTCTTATTGTGGGTCCAATATTGATTACGAATATGGTCAGGAAGAAGGAATAGGCTTTATAATTTATTGATAATGGAAGGGGACGGACCCTCCACCGTTACTCCAAAAACACCACCCAAAATCAAAAGTGGACCGATAGAGACAATATGGGTATCAAATGAAATGTATGAGGCAGTAGATAACGAATATGGCATACAATTTCGTGTCGAAGTATAGGGGTCACCCCGCCCCCACAAAAACGCCCAAAATGGGCACAATAGCCTATCACGCATATGTGGGGTTCGGTTTGTTTGTTCCGTATAGACTGAAATACGGCAGAACCGATTCTCTCGAAATTTTCGCATATTATGTAGGTTGGTCTGGAAGGAAACATAGGCTATATAATTTTTCGGTATCGGAAGGGGGACGACGGACCCTCCCCCTTATGCCAAAAACACAATCCAAAATCAAAATTGGACCGATCGGGACAATATAAGTATCAAATGAAAGGTACTGGAGAATAGAATACGAATATGGTATTAAAATTTTAACCATCGGGCCGCCCCAAGCCTAAAACTCCCCCAAACATACATATTGGACGTTAATTTCAATATTGGGCTCAAATGAAAGGTATTCCGGAGTAGATTTCGAATCTGGCATACAAAATCAGACCGAAGTATAGGCCACCCTTTAAAGCCGCCATTAGACCCATTATGACTATATGATACTTGGATGAACCGATTTTCTTAAAATTTTCATAGATTGTGTACGTTTGTCTGGAAGGAAACATAAGCTATATAATTTTTAGATATCGGGTGGAGGCGGACCCTCCCCCTTACCCCCTAAACGCCACCCATATCCGAAAGTGGTTCGATGTGCACAATAACGATATCAAATGAAAGATATTGGAGACCAGAAAACGAATATGGTATTAGAATTTGGGTCCAAGTACCCAGCCAACATTAAGAGGGGATAAAAACCGCATTGTCCGATGTTCTCGCCGGGATTCGAACGCATTTGGCGTCATAGGCTACAATGGCACGAATTCGATAACCGCGAAGTGTCCCCTCCATTAGAGAGTTAAAGAAGGCGCAGCGGGGCGGGCCCGGTTCGGCTAGTACACGATAAAAGTAACCACCATTACATTCATTCAATTTATGCATATCAGCATGTAATTTACATCTATAGCAAAAAGTTTATCTATTAGAAGCCCTTATTTTAAGAATTTATTAATTTCAAGGGAACAATAACTACACAGAATTGCTGATGATTGTTATAACCTACTTTGCTTATGGAAATCATATATGCGCAATGAAATTATTAATAAAATAATTTAGAGCTACCTTGACCTGGTTTAAAGAAATTCCCACAACAAAATGCCATTACAACCATAAATAACAACAAAGAGTCCGATTTTCATTGTCCAAGGTCTTTAATTTTCATTTCGAAAATCCAATTATCAAATTTATCAATTATTTAGTGTCCTACTTGAATATGTCCCACATCAAGAAACACTTGTTCCACTTTCCCTAGGTCCTCCCACAAAAAGCACAAAGCTATTAGAGTGGTAAAACGCAAACAATCTTAATGCCTCATTCCATGAAAGTCAAACATACCAAACAAATATGTGTGGAAGCAGGGTGGCATGCCTAACACCAACTGACCCAATTTCTACAAAAAACATTCCGAATGTAGAACAAATGCACAAAATGTTTTTGTTTGTGGACTATTCTATGTCTCCCGCCTTCTGCCACATTCTCCTCCGTTCACCAAAGAAATAAACAAAACCATTTGATTTGTTTTCTAAACAAAGACAAAGAAAGTGCGTTGGATAGCAGCAAAAAGGGCCAAAGGAGGAATAAACAGTTTCAAAGTGAAACCCCCTCCGAGATTTATTGAAATTACACAAAACACACAAAAAATATGATGAAGAAATATATAAACGATTTATTTTTACTTAAGGTCTTTGTTAAACAAAAAGCATTTGTAATGTGTCCCCTCGGAAATCAGGTGTTTGTGTAATGGCATTAGTTTTTGTGTATGTTAGGAAATTCTGTGGCATTAGGAAATAGAAGATGTGATATAAAATCAAATTTTTATGGGGTCTTTGGTTTTGTGGTGTAATGAAATTTATTTTGTAAAATACTAAACCACCAATCCATCATAAATATAAACAATTTGCCGAACAGGGCCCGCTCCGCTGCGCCTTCTTTAACTTTCTAATGGAGGGGACACTTCGCACTGAATTCCTGCCATTGTACCCTATGAAGCTGAATGCGTTGGAATCCTGGCGAGAACATCGGACAAAACAGTGATTATCCCCTCTTTATGTTGGCTAGGTACTTGGACCCAAATTTTAATACCATATTCCTTTCCTGGTCCCCAATATCTTTCATTTGATACCCTTATTGTGCCCATCGGATCACTTTCGGATATGGGTGGCGTTTGCGGGGTAAGGGCGAGGGTCCACCTCCTTCCTTTATCAAAAAATTATATTGCCTATGTTTCCTTCCAGACAAACGTACACAATCTAAGAAAATTTTAAGAAAATCGGTTCATCTAAGTATCATAAATTCATAATGGGTCTAATGGCGGCTTTGAGGGGTGGCGTGACTCTCCAAACTTCGATCTGATTTTGTATGCCAGATTCGAAATCTACTCCCGAATACCTTTTATTTGAGCCCCTTATTGAAATTAACGTCCAATATGCCTGTTTGGGGGAGTTTTGAGGTTGAGCGGCCCGATGGGTACTTAGACTCAAATTTTAATATTCTACTCTCCAATACCTTTCCTTTGATATCTATATTGTCCCGATCGGACCGCTTTTGACTTTGGGTTGCGTTTTTGGCATTAGGGGGTGGGCAGGTGCCCCTTCCGATACCAAAAACTTATATAGCCTATGTTTCCTTCCAGACCAACCTACACAATATGCGAAAATTTCGAGAAAAACGCTTCTGCCGAATTTCAGTCTATACGGAACAAACAAATCGAACCCCATATATCCGTGATTGGCTATTGTGCCCATTTTGGGCGTTTTTTTGGTGTCGGGGTGACCCCTTATACTTCGACATGAAATTGTATGCCAGATTCGTTATCTACTTCCGCATAATTCTCATTTCATACCCATATTGTCCTTATCGGTCCACTTTTGATTTTGGGTGGTGTTTTTGGGGTAACGGTGGATGGTCTGCCCCCTTCCGTTATCAATAAATTATAAAGCCTATTCATACTTCCTGGCCATATTCGTAATCTACTCCCGAATACCCATCATTTGAGTCCCATATTGTCATGATCGTCAAATAAACCTATTTTAAAGGGTTTTGGGGCTGGAGCGGTGGAGCAGGTACTTGGACCCAACTTTAATTATAAAATTCGAACTCTTCTCGTGAATACCTTTCATGTGTCAGTTCGCTCAAGCGGTGATTGGTGTACTCTCTGAAGCCGACCAATCGGTCTTCTTTTGATTGATAAACGTAGGTCGATAGTGAGAATTATGGGGAGGTTGTCTGACCCCAAAGAGATGACGGCTTACTAGGATACGTGACTAAGGAGATCAGGGGATGCAATGGAAATGTCTGGCGAGCTGCTACACCTCCTCGTAATTCTAGTGGGGGCATCCTCATTCATCGTGCAAAACGTGGAGCCTTCAATCTGCTCTGCCAAAGCTATGCCTCGCTGGTCGTTACCTAGGAGAGTATGCCATGAAATGTGGAGCGCGGTGATGGGGAGGGGGTCTGGCCCCAAAAGAGATGACGGCTTACCAGGATGCGTCGCTAAGGAGATCAGGGGATGCAATGGAAACGTCTGCGAACTGCTACACCTCCTCGTAATCCTAGTGGGGGCATTCTCATTCATCGTGCAAAACGTGGAACCTTAAATCTGAACTTCCAAAACTATTCCTCGCTGGTCGTTACCTAGGGGAGAATGCCATAAAATGTGATGAGCATTAAAGACCCATATAACCAGACGATTATGGCAATATGTCACACACTTATGTCGGGTTTGTAGCTTGGCTATTAATTGGGACACAGCTACCAACCGGCGGTGTGTACACGTTGTATAACTCTATCTCGACAGTACCGAACCTGACTGCTATGCCCATGCACTCCATGTAGGAGTCACTAGCGCCAGGCGCAGGCGAGATGGGTCTATACAGCACGGAATGTTGTATCACGAAGGCCAATTCCCTACCTCCATTCCTTGAGCGATACTTACGTAGTACATTGTATCCGTGTATTGAGGCTGGTATGCTGCTTTTGCGTATTTTGGGGTACGGGAGAGGTCGGGGGGTCACACAGTCCGACGACGACGCTTGTGCTGCGCACTGCTGTCTATGTTCGCACAGCACCTTGCAACATATTCAGTATGACTATACTCCTGTGATGTGAATAGATATGACACACTAATCACAAGAGAACACATGCTACTCTTCTACGCCGATGACATCGACATCATAAGTCGGTCATTGCAGCCTTTGAAAGAGAGTCAGTGAAAATAGGTCTGGCAGTAAATGGAGATAAGACGAAATGGATGGTTTCAACTCCCAAAACACCTTGTACAACCGAGCAGATAAAGAAAATGGAGAAAGTTGGGAACAACATCTTTGAGATAGTCAGTAACTTTATCTACCTTCCACCGCCGTAACCGAAACGAATGACACCAGTTTTGAGATAAAGCGAATAATACTGGCAAAAAGATGCAACTTTAGACCAAGTAAGCGGTTAAGAAACAATGGCACCTCTCGATAGACGAAGATTGCACTATACAAGATACTTGATACTACCCGTGCTGTTATATGGTTCTGAAGCATGGGTACTTGTGAAAGCAGATGAGGCAGTGCTTGGAGTATTTGAGTGAAAGATTCTTCGTAAAATATATGGACCAGTTTGCGTTAAAGGAGAATATAGGCTACCTATGAACCACAAGTTGTATGACGACGATAGCATAGTTACACGCATTAAAATACAACGGCTGCGTTGGCTAGGTCATGTTGTCAGAATGGATGAAGAAGCTCCAGCAAAGAAGTCTTTTGAAGGCAAACACGGTGGTACACGCAAACCGGGAAGACCGAAAGCCCGATGGAAAGATCATGTCACTTGGTGTCAGAGATTTTAGAATGAGCGCAAAAGTTCGAGGCGCTTGGAACGCTGTTCTAAGCTCGGCTAGTGGAAAAAATGCTCTGTCATAGCCAATTAAAGTAAAAGTAATACTCCTGTAGTGATGTAAGGCCAGAGCTAGAACTGAAATGTACCACTCCGCGCACCGATTACACCTCACCGACACCGACCTATGATGGAGGCGGTTCTGACAAACATAATAGAACCAGGGTCCGGGGTTTTTTTTAATATCGGCACGGGCCAGAAGCGTGCGGAGAAGGCAATCGGGGATGTTCCTCTCCCAATGCGAATAAAGGACGAACACGTACACTGAGGGCAGCCCTTGTCAATGAAGGATTCCATCGGATCAATCCGGTGCGTACAACCGGCTGCCATGGAATTTTGGATTTGTAAAGTATATATATTATTTATCATTACGTCTATTTTATTCGGACCAGCGAAATGACCTTTTAGATATTCTAATTTAATATAAATATATTTTAAATAACTATATTCTTATGTTCGGTATATGTTCTAATGGTTGCCCAAAAAGTAATTGCGGATTTTTTAAAAGAAAGTAAATGCATTTTTAATAAAACTTAGAATGAACTTTAATCAAATATAATTTTTTTACCCTTTTTTCTAAAGCAAGCTAAAAGTAACAGCTGATAACTGACAGAAGAAAGAATGCAATTACAGAGTAACAAGCTGTGAAAAAATTTGTCAACGCCGACTATATGAAAAATTCGCAATTACTTTTTGGGGAACCCAATATACACTTTGCCATACCTTAAAGAAATTATGAAGCACTTGATTTGCATATTCTTTGGACATCCACCCTCTCATATAATAATACCAATTAATGCTAAAATATACGTTTGTGGTATTTTCTTGCTAGACTTTGGCAATATTTAATCATTTATTGTATTTTTATAGCCGAGTATGTGAAACCTATAATTAAAGAGATTTATCACAAAGAACAAATACTACAATGCCATTTCAAACTATAATTTTAAAGTCAAGTTTACATATTTGAAAACCATAAGCCATTAAAAGTACATTCATTTAATTATAGTACTGCAATTACTACACCATAATTAAGTAGTCGGAATTTTGAAAGAATGTGCCAAGTTTACCAAAGAATGAAAATTAAATACGAATTGGAGGAAGCAAATGAAAACTTACTAATATGCACATATTGCAATGAAGTATCACAAATATATAATGTAATAATTACAATGACAAACGTAGCTTATAGCTTAGTAACCAACATGACTGAATATCTGTTAGATTACCTGCAGATCAATATATGTAAAATTTTCTTTTAATAAGAATTGACTTAGTCGCTTTTACCTTTGCATGGACCGTTTGCAAAAAATATTTCTTCAATGGAATGTGCACCCGGTACAAAAACCATTTGTTAAATGATCTTTTAACTTTTGTAGTCAATTAAAAAGTTAATAGAGTGCGCCACCACATAACAGCGGCTACAGTTACCGAATATCATTGGCCGCACTGACTGACGGCAAACCCCATTGCCGGTCTACAGCTGGCATCAAAGCCATTCACAAGTGGATAAATGACATACTAAACCACATTAACAGTATTTTGAGATATTATTATAACATAAACTTAGACTAAAAAAAGCAACTAAAAAAAACCCTAATTAAACATACAAATATCTGTGGCATTCTTTACAGTTGCTAAGTTAAGCTTTAGTTATATATAAACTTAATAAATGTTGTTTTTTATACCCTCCACCATAGGATGGGGGTATACTAATTTCGTCATTCTGTTTGTAACACCTCGAAATATGCGTCTAAGACCCCATAATGTATATATATTCTTGATTGTCACGTCATTTTAAGTCGATCTAGCCATGTCCGTCCATCTGTCCATCCGTCCGTCTGCCTGTCGAAAGCACGCTAACTTTCGAAGAAGTAAAGCTAGCCGCTTGAAATTTTGTACAAATATTTTTTATTAGTGTAGGTCGGTTGGGATTGTAAATGAGCCAATGTCCATGTTTTGATATAGCTGCCATATAAACCGATCTGGGGTCTTGACTTCTTGAGCCTCTAGGGGTCGAAATTTCGGTCTGATTTGACTGCAATTTTTCTTGAGGTGTTTTGTTATGACTTCCAATAACTGTGCTATGTATTGCGCAAATCGGTACATAATTTGATATAGTTGCCATATAAACCGATCTGGGATCTTGACTTTTTGAGCCTCTAGATGGCGCAATTCCTATCCGATTTGGCAGAAATTTTGTACAACGGTTTCTCTCATGATCTTCAACATACGTGTTCAATGTGGTCTGAATCGATCAAAAGCTTGATACAGCTTCCATGTAAACCTATCTCCCGATCTTGCTTCTTGAGCCCCTACAAGGCGCATTGTAAATGGACTGTATTGGTCAATGTTTTGATATAGCTGCCATATAAAACGATCTTGGATCTTGACTTCTTGAGCCTCTAGAGGACGCAATGATTATCCGATTGGAATGAAATTTTGCATGAGGTGTTTTATTATGACTTCCAACATAACCTGTTATAGGTGTCATGTAAACCGATCCGGGGTCTTGACTTCTTGAGCGTCTAGAGGGCGCAATTCTTTTCTGATTTAGCTGAAATTTTGCGACGTGTTATGTTATGGCTTCCAACAACTGTGCTAAGAATGGTGTAAATCGATCCATAACCTGATATAGCTACCATATAAACCGATCTTGAATCTCCACTAGAGGGCGCAATTCTTATCCGATTTGGCTGAAATTTTGCATGACGTGTTTTGTTAGGACTTCTAATAACTGTGACAAAAATGGTTAAAATCGATTCATAACCTGATATAGTGTCCATATAAACCGATCTGGGATCTTGACTTCGCAAACATAATCCATTTTGTCTGAACAACGGCTTCTCCCATGACCTTCAACATACCCGTCAAATATGGTCCGAATCGGTTTATAGCCTGATACAGCTCCCATATAAACCTATCTCCCGATTTAACTTCTCGAGCCCCTAAAGGGCGCAATTCTTACTCGAATTGGCTGATATTTTACACAATGACTTCTACTATGATCTTCAACATTCAATTCATTCCGAATCGGACCATAATTTGATATAGCTCCAATATTACTTACTTTCTTTTACTTTAACTGGCTATGACAGAATATTTGTTCCACTAGACGAACGTAGAATAGCGTTCCAAACGCCTTGATCTTCTGCGCTCATTCTAAAATATCTGACACCAAGTTTCAAGGTGTCTCCCACGATTTGATCTTTCCATCGTTCTTTTGGTCTTCCCGGTTTGCGTGTACCACCGTGTTTGCCTTCAAAAGACTTCTTTGCTGGAGCTTCTTCATCCATTCTGACAACATGACCTAGCCAATGCAGACGTTATACTTTGATGCGTGTAACTATGCTATGCAGCTCATACAGCTCGTGGTTCATAGGTAGCCTATATTCTCCATTAACGCAAACTGGTATTTTACGAAGAATCTTTCTCTCAAATACTCCAAGCACTGCCTCATCTGTTTTCAGAACTACCCATGCCTCAGAACCATATAACAGCACGAGTAGTATCAGTGTCTTGTATAGTGTAATCTTCGTCTGTCGAGAGGTGGCCTTGTTTCTAAACTGCCTACTTAGTCCAAGGTACCATCTGTTTGCCAGTATTATTCTTCGCTTAATCTCAAAACTGGTGTCATTCGTTTCGGTTACGGCGGTGGAAGGTAGATAAAGCTACTGTCTATCGCAAAGTTGTGGTTCCCAACTTTCTCCATTTTCTTTATCTGCTCGGTTGTGCAAGGCTTTTTGGGAGTTGAAACCATCCATTTCGTTTTATCACCATTTACTGCCAGATCCATTTTCCCTGACTCTCTTCCGATTCTTTCAAAGGCTGCAGTTACTACTTCCGGTGACCGAGCTATGATATCGTAGTCGGCATAGGCGAGTAGTATGTGTTCCCTTGTGATTAGTGTGCCATATCTATTCACATCTGCATCTCGTATAATCTTCTCCAGCAGGTTATTAAAGAGAACACACGATAGGCTGTCTCCTTGTCTGAAACCTCGTTTGGTATCAAATGGTTCGGAGAGATTCTTTCCTATTCTTACTGAGGAACGCGTATCAGCAAGTGTCATCCTGCAGAGTCTCATTAATTTTGCAGGGAAACCAAACTCAGACATGGCTTCAAATACCTTTGAACGTAAAGGAGTATCGAAGGCGGCTTTGTAGTCAACAAAGATATGGTAGGTGTTGATTTGTTCTTCTCGGGTTTTTTCCAGGATTTGGCGCAGAGAGTATCTTGTATGCGATGGGGAGGAGACTTATTCCTCCGTAGTTGGCACATTCCGTCTCGTCTCCTTTCTTGTGTACGGGACATAGTATGCTGAGGTTCCAATCATCGGGTATGCGTTCTTCTAGCCAGATTGCGCAGATAAGCTGATTCATACGCCTTATCAGCGTGTCGCCTCCGGCCTTTAATAGTTCAGCGGGTAACCCGTCGGCTCCTGCTGCCTTGTTGTTCTATAGTCGGGTCACTGCTACTTTGACCTCATTCTGACTAGGAGAAAAACATTCTATACCATTATCAGGGATTGGTTCTGCGGTATCCTCTTCGCCGCCAACGTCGCACACTAGCAGTTGGGTAAAATGTTCTTTCCATATCCTCAGCATGTTACCTGTGTCAGTTACCAGATTTCCTTCTTTGTCTCTGTAGGAGGATGTGCCTGCACCAAAGCCATGGGTTTGATGTATAATTCTTTGGTAGAATTTCCGGACTTCATTCTGACTCCTGTATATCTCAATAGACGTTTCTCCTCTCTCCTTTTCTCCCGAAACCACCAAAATTATAGCAATTCTTTTCTTTTGTCATTTGCTTGCCTAAAAAGAAATATCGGGAAAAGAACTCGACAAATGCCATCTATAGTGGAGGGTATATAAGATTCGACCTGGCCGAACTTGGCCCGCTTTTACTTGTTTTTAATTCGAATTAATTTTTTTGTGAACTCTGAAACACTGATTTGTTGAATGTAAAATCACACGGAAAACACAATCAAAATCAATTTTGTTCACAATAATAACTGAGGCTAAGCTCCTATTTTGTCACCCTATTTTGTTTAAAATAGCCACTAGTCAATTGCAGTGGTATAATTAGCACACAGCGATCGTGTGCCCGTTTGTTTGTTTGCATGGATTTCTATTTTAGGTCACTTTAGTGTACACTGTCTGTATTGTTATTTGCCAAGTGTCTAATTGTATTTATCAATTGACATAATAAACAATAAAATGAGGTAATAAAATAAATAAAAAAAAAAACTGAAAAACTGATTAGATTTACAGTCAGAAATAAGATAATTATGGCTGAAAAAATTCAAGAAAATTTCATAGGTGAAATATTGAGGCGGGTGGTATTTATACCTAAGCCCGGCAAGGCAAGTCATGAGAAATCAAAGGCCTACAGACAACAGAAGGCCACCGTGGCGCAGAGGTTAGCATGTCAGCACATTACGCCGAACGCCTGGGTTCAAATCCCGGCGTGAAAATTTTCACCGGTGGATATCTTCTTAAAATGCTGGCAACATTTATGAGGTATCCTGCTATGTAAAAAACTTCTCTAGTAAGTGGTGTCGCTATGTGATACGCCGTTCGGATTCAGTATAAAAAAGGCGGCTCCTTATCATTGAGCTTAAACTTTAATCGGACTGCACTCATTGATAATCCCCCGTTCCCTAATGGGAACGGGGGATTATGGTCCATGGGAAATTTAGTATTTAGTAGTTAAGGTCCACAGACCTACAATTCGTTCGTCCTCTCTACTCAAAACCAAAACCAAAGGCTTTTAATAATGTGAGGAACGACACACTGATCCAACCCTTAGTAGAGCTGGCAAAATATCGATGGCACTATCGATATTTATTTTTTGAGAAAATAAGCAATTCGACACTAAATGTATCCCTTAAGATACAATGCGCATATAGAGGGCGCAATTTCCATCCGTTTAGACTAACATTTTGTACAATGATTTCTCTCACTACTTCCAACTGACTTTATTATAATTGGTTTTATATAAATCGATCTCCTGATTTATACCCTCCACCATAGGATGGGGGGTATACCAATTTCGTCATTCTGTTTGTAACTACTCGAAATATTCGTCTCAGATCCGATAAAGTATATATATTCTTGATCGTCGCGACATTTTATGTCGATCTAGCCATGTCCGTCCGTCCGTCTGTCTGTCGAAAGCACGCTAACTTCCGAAGGAGTAAAGCTAGCCACTTGAAATTTTGCACAAATACTTCTTATTAGTGTAGGTCGGTTGGTATTGTAAATGGGCCATATCGGTCCATGTTTTGATAAAGCTGCCACATAAACCGATCTTGGGTCTTGACTTCTTGAGCCTCTAGAGTGGGCAATTCTTATCCGATTGGAATGAAATGTTACACGTTGTATTTCGTTATGATATCCAACAACTGTGCCAAGTATGGTTCAAATCAGTCCATAACCTGATATGGCTGTCATATAAATAGATCTGGGGACTTGACTTCTTGAGCTTCTAGAAGGCGCAATTCCTATCCGATTTGGCTGAAATTTTGCATGACGTATTTTATTCTTACTTTCAACAACTGTGTCAAATAAGGTTCAAATCGGTTCATAACCCGATATATATATCCGATTTGCCTGAAATTTTGTACGACGGATTCTCTCATGACCATCAACATACGTGTTTATTATGGGCTGAATCGGTCTATAGCCTGATACAGCTCCCATATAAATCGATCTCTGTATTTTACTTCTTGAGCCCCAAAGGGCGCAATTCCTAATCGAGTTGGCTGACATTTTACACAGGTTTCCAACATATAATTTAATTGTGGTTCAACCCGGACCATATCTTGATATCGCTCTAATAGCAGAGCACATCTTTTCTTATATCCTTTTTTGCCAGGGTGGAGGGTATATAAGATTCGGCCCGGCCGAACTTAACGCCTTTTTACTTGTTAGTTCTCATTTTCGTTTGAAATATAGGTGATGGGAAATTAACGATAGTATCGATACTATCGATATTTATTATTAAATCTATCGAAAATATCGTATGTTGCGATTATCGATAGTTTGCCAGCTCTAATCCTTAGACCAGTTTCGGGTAAGCGAAAAAGAGGCACAAGGCACGCAACAGAGTGACATCTTATCGCCACTTCTAAAAAGCCTTTTATGGAGGCTAACTGAGAAGGGATTTGAGCCCGTCGATGATACAATACTTCTAAGGGGTTAGAATCCGAATCAGCTATGCACAAAGGCCGAAAGGGTCTTGGAGGTAGCATATTACTGGGATAGACCTAGGGGTCTCAATGTTAACCCAGAGAAGACTGAATATGACGAACCACGTTTCCTCAATAAAACTATTTTGATATCTGACAAGGTCGAATATATAAACGGGTCGTTGGCTCAAAGTGGAGCCTGAATCCGAGGAGAGTCTACTGGCTCTCGAGCAGCGTGATTAGATCAATATATACGGACGTCTCAGAAGTTTGGTGGACTGCGATGGAGAAAAAGAGCAAGGTAAGGATAATTTAACATGTTGCCTTGACATTGGCGGGACGATGAGAACCACTCCCGCTAGGACACTATTCATGATATCCAACCCGGGATAAACAGATTGATTTGAGGAAGTCACAGCGGCTCAAAGCGATGGGAGAAGAGATAGACGTTAGGAGCAGGTCCACCTGGAAATGAAAAAGACCTGGAAGAAATGAAAGAGGCTTGCGATGGGATTCATGAGACGGCACATGAGAGGGAGTGCGAGGCGCAGCTACCAGCGACACAGTCTCGGATTGGCGGAACCCTGGTATTGCCATCTGGAAGATCATGCTACACAGATGGATCAAAGCCAGAAGGCAGAGTGGGCCTGTGGGTCTACACTGGAAACACAGTGATTGAGATCTGTTGTCAATTGCCTGGCCATAGTATGGTCTTGCAGGCGGAGATTCGAGTGATCACGAAATGCATGAGGTCGTATAAACTGACCATTAGCGCAATAACAACCACGACTGTAAGGTCAAGAACAGTCATGGAGTGCAAGAAGGGGATTAACGCCTTTTCTGAGTATAGCACGTTCAGCATCGTATTTGTGTAGGGCCACAGCTGAGTAAGGGGGAATGAAAGAGCAGACGTTTTGGCATTGAAGGTCAGAGGACTGCCGTCAAAGGACCTGGTAAACCCGAAGCCTTTCGAGGCGACGCAGTCTGAGTTAAGGGCGCGGACAACGAAAGCGGTTCGGCGGAGCGACGAAATTCTATGGGCAGATCCGGATCGTGAGAGGATGAAGCTATTAGTGAAATGAAATAAGAAGAGGTCAGTATTGCTTTCGGTATCATAATAGGCCACATAGGACTACGAGCTCACTTATGCAAAACCGGTGCAACAAGTGATAGCATGTGTAGCTCATGTGGAGAAGATAATGAGATATTGAGTCATTTCATGGCTAACAGACACCGGTACTTAGATGAGGCACAATAGAAACCTTAAACCGACAAATACGGAAAAAATTTATGCAATCACGAAATTAATTGATCCAATTAATTTTTAAATTGATACTGCTTCAATCAAAATATCAATGATAATATCAATCACAGTTTTTGAAAAAGTAAATGAAAATTTTTTATTAAAAATATTGTATATGCTATTAAAAAAAATGATTGAAATTTTTGAAATTTTTAATTAATATTTTAATTGATCCACTTAAAAAAATTATTGAAATCTTCAATTTTTGATCCAATTAAAAAATGATTAAAATATTTTAAAAATTCCAATTAATTTCTATATTTGGTGCACTGATGTTTACCTGCTGAAACATGACCTTGAAGTGCGATGTTTGGGCAATAGTTCGTGGGCACACGTATGAAAAAAACTCCACTCGCGGGACTGGGACTGGGTTTTGTCTGACACGTAAAACCGGCTACCATGGTATTGCTATAAATTTGTCGAAATGTGGGACATATAGGCCTTTAAAATTGCCTTCTGTTTATACAATAAGGGACAAAATTGCCTTTAATTGAATTCACTTAAGCACCATATTTGAAAATTTTTTAAGATTCGATTTATAAATGATTGAATCAATAAATTTTTCACTTAAAAATTACAAAATTCTCAATCACGATTGTGATTGAAAAAATTTTCAGATTCCATTAAAAAAAATAATTGAATCAATTTTTTAATTGAAAATGGCAAAAATTTCAATCACGACTGTAATTGAAAATAATCATATTCAAATCAATTAATTTCTTAATTGAAAACGATTTAATTTTCTTGTTTGTTTCTCTTTCGAGACGAGCTCAATGATCGGAGATGCCAATGGAAAAGGAGAGCCAAAGATAGCAACACACACCAACCACTATGGGACGCGTTTCGTCTTTGGTTAGAAGACTTTTCAACCATATTAGGTGTGTTGTATTTGAATCGTATTAACTGCGAAAACGCATCTATGATACAATTACCACAATAACCAAGCTCGACAACCCTGCTTATTAGCTGTACTTTTCCCAATGCATGTATTTTTGTGTAATGACAGACATTCTGTCTGTGATGAATTACACTTCTTCCGTACCACACATGATTTTATTCATCTTTTGGAAGTTGTATTGATGGCTTCGAACGCTAAGACAACGGCAATGGATCTCGCTGTTGCTCCGTGTGCCCAGGTTCGAATCCTGGCCGGCCTCTGCCGAATTTTGAATTTTTAAAGTTTTTTGCCTGTTAGGGCGAGATCATTAAATTTTACATTTTTTTTTGTTTGTTTCTCTTTCGAGACGAGCTCAATGATCGGAGATGCAAATGGAGAAGGAATTTTCATTTAAATTGTTAACTGACATTTTTTTGCGATTTTTTTTTCTTTGTAGGGCGTTAAATGGAGAACAATCAGAGATTCCACAATAAGCCAATTACTGGCTTAACTCTATGTCCATGGTGGCATGGGATGGATTAATATCCGTACCCACTTTTGAACCTACTTTAACTTAAGTATAGGTGCATTCTATTAATTTCATGTAATGAAGGCATAATCAGACATGTAAAAGCGTCCTAAGTTCGGCCGGACCAATCTTATACATCATGGATCGCACTTGTCAAGTTTTTTGCCCGGTGTCTCTTTATAAGCAAATAAAGGATAATATTTAGATAAAAATTGCCTTGCTATTGGAGCTATATGAGATTATAAATACATTCGAACCACATTTGGCTTTCAGGGCTCGACTGTTTTGCTTTTTCCAAACTCGAAACCGCCACATAAAGCAGGTTTAAGCCAAGAATGTCTAAAAAATCTTGTTCCATACTTCATTTCGTCTACACAGTGGCTGTCCAATTTACCCATTTCTACCTTTTAGAGAACAATTTAAGGGCTCAAAAAAATATGCCAATATAGATGCGCTAAAGCAAGCCATTGTCCGGGTACGGAACAAAATGTCGTGAAACTCAGAGAAGTTTTCAAGGCAAATGGTGCTATATCGAGCAAAAGTGAACGGCTTCGGAAATTTAGAATACTTCCACTCATTTTTGTAATTTCAATCAATAAAAAAATATGGCCACAAAAAAAAGTGGTCGTTTTAATTGGTTACACTTGTGTCAGCCAACCTTTACATACATAAAATATTCCTTCTCTTACAAACCTTATAACATCCATAGTATCATAGTATTATTATACCCAAAATGACCTTAATATTAGGAAAATCATCAATTTTTCTTTTGTCTCTTCCAAATATCCGATTCCTGTTCAATACAATGTTAGCTAATGGCTCATGAATGGATTCAATATCGACCTCAATAAATATAACCGCATTATATATGACTTCACCATTACAGTTTAAATGTGGCAAAGCCAACACCTTAATGAAACAGAGCCTCATTTGTGGTTTCATTAATTTGTACTTTTCATTTTAATTGCATTGCATTGTTTGTAGTTAATTTCTTAATTTTCTCTAACTAACAAAATAATTATTCCAATTAATGTCTTTATTGTAGCAATCATTTGGCATCCCACTGTCTGCATGGATTTTCGAAAACCACAAAATTGGTTCAGCCTTTATGATTAGTCCCACTGTGTGGTGGTGGTGGTGGTGGCGGTAAACAACGGGAAACAATGTGAAATAAATAAATAAACAAAAAAAATTAAAATAGAATTTATTTGAATTAAATGTAAACATTGCTGTTGCTATTGTTGTAGGTCAGTGCCATTATTTTATTACTGGCTTTGATTATCGTTGCTGTTTGCTTTGTGTGGATGTGTATTTGGGATGCTCAGACTAGCTGATGCATGGATTAGTCAGCCAGATGGACAGACAGACAGGCTGATAGATGGCCAGATTCGAGAGACTCACGTTCACAATGGCCCACTTTGTGATCAATGTATTGAAATCCTATTTTAATACAAACTGACTTCTTTGGAATATGGGCAATACACACCAATGTATTTATTTATTTCGCAATCACTTCAAGAATGGAATATCTCAACATTGATTGGTTTCTTCATAAGTTATCTAGCTACAAACATAAGATTCGCAGCCAATGCTATTGGGTTGCCCAAAAAGTAATTGCGGATTTTTTAAAAGAAAGTAAATGCATTTTTAATAAAACTTAGAATGAACTTTAATCAAATATACTTTTTTTACACTTTTTTTCTAAAGCAAGCTAAAATTAACAGCTGATAATTAACAGAAGAAAGAATGCAATTACAGAGTCACAAGCTGTGAAAAAATTTGTCAACGCCGACTATATGAAAAATCCGCAATTACTTTTTGGGCAACCCAATATATATCTTATGCTATTCTTGTTTTTACTATAAGCTAAGTATCTATTAAATAAATAAGTAACATCATATAACTTTTTACAATATATAATTATTCAAAAATAGTTTTTGATTTTTTGCCAAAATCGTTTTACTAGTGTTTTTAAGTTTCCCCCAATTGTTTAAAAAAAACGCAATATTTTGAGTTATAGCACTTTTGCTATAAATGGTTAATACTTTTAATAGATACAAAATGGTTATTCGTAAGTTTTTAAAAAAAAATTTCAATCTATAGGAAACAATAGCCTTTGAATTTGTGTAAATATGTGATTATTATTTGTAGAGTCTGGATTCATTTCGAACAAATAAGTAAAAACAATCAAAGATTGCTGCACAAATGTCTGAGAATTGAATGATTCACCTCCTAGTAGGATTTAATTTTGGTGAAGAGTTCACAATAAATTTATGTATGTAATAAACCTGCTGGACAATAATTTGTTAAAAGACAAATAGATTTTAATAAAATATTAAATTAACAAGTTAAAAAAAAAAACTAAACAAACTAATTCAGAATATTGAAAAGCCCAAGAAGTCAAATCAGAGGATCCGTTTTAATGGGGGTTAAATCCATATGTTGTTTATAATGAAGTGTATTGTATGGTGAGGTCAAATCACGTCAAAGAATTTGAATTTTATTCTCTTTTTTATAATATTTTTTTTTGTTCGGGAACTTGCAAGGCAGCTCGCGAGTACTGTCCTCCGAATGGTGTATGCCACAATGACTGTATACATAATTTATTTTATTTTACGGTATATTTGATTTACTTTTACATCAGTGCCTTCCAAAAATGAAAACCAGATCAATGTTCCGCTAAGTGGCTTTATTAAAAAAGAGTTGGCGCAGAAATGAAAATTTTACAATAGTTGTTCTCATTTAAATAGGCTTTACAAGAGCCATAATATTGATCCACATTCATATTTCACAACAACAAAAAATGCATATATAAAACCACATGCATCACGTGTCTAACATTAAAATATATAACTAAGAACAGAGCATGCATTAAAACAGGTGAGTTAAAAGAGTTCCGACAGAACGGTGATCATTTGCATGGTGACAGCATTCTTACACGAATCTAGTTAAATATCACTGTATTTGTTAGATAGAAAGCTTAAACGATGGTGTGAGATAAGCATCTCCCGATGTCATTGACGTTGTTGTATAACAGTTTATAACTAGAGATGGTAAATACCCAAAAGTTATTTACCCGGTAAATTGAGAAAATACCCGGGTATTTACCCATTCATACCCAAAAGCTGGGTATTTATAATTTTGCAGATATCGTGGGTATAAAAACATTTTTCAAATTTTTTTTGATGATTCCGTTTTCTTTGTATATAAACCTGACCTTCTGATCTCATAAAACCAGAACACGCTTGGCACAGTGTCCATACATACAGATCGGACCATATTTGGATATAGCAGCCATATATACCGATCTCCTGATATTGTGTAATGAGCCTATGAAAGGAGCATTTTTAATCCTATTTCGATGAAGTTTGGCACAATGAGTTCCGAAAGACTTCTAAACCTTTTTGTTGAATATCATCCAGATCGGACGATATTCGGATATGGCTACCATATAGACCGATCTTCCGAAATAGAGTTTTGAGCCCATAAAAGGACCAGTTGATGAAATTTAAAACAGTGCGTTTTGACACCCCCCGGAATATCGTCCAGATTGGCCATATAAGGAATGTGCACCAGATACTCTACACAATATTCTATACAATACTCTATATTGCGAGAACGGTCTATATGGCAGCTATATCCAAATATGGTTCGATCTGAACAATGTTCAACAAAAAGGTGTAGAGGTCTTACTGTTTGGTGTAAAAAATTAATCTCAGCTTTGCATTTTGAGAATTCGGGGTTTTTACAATTTTTGAAGAAAAAAAATTGCCTATTTTGAACTTTACATACCACCTGCTTAAGTTGACTTCACTTAAAACGCATCTACAATATGTCTTCTTTGAAAAAGAAAAAAAAAGTAAAGATATTTAAGCAACTATTTTCAATAAAGACTTATAAATGAAAATCCTTTTTCTGACCAAAAAATGCAAAAAATACGCTTTTTCGCTTTTTTTAATTCCAAACTGTATAACTTTTAACTGAATTATCGTATGAAGACGCATACCGCAGCATAGTCATTGTAAATTTTGTCACCAATCCAAATCATGTACCAAAATTAAAATCGATGCACAAAGGCGATCTTGCCGTAATGCAAGATCGCCATGTGATACCATGAGACAGAGGCATCCTGAGGCATTTCTTCCACAAGCATAAATCTGATATTGTATGAACACTTTGCCGTTAAGGTTAAAAGTTTATTATCGTTGGATTCCGCACAATTTGACAACCGCTCAAACAGAGGATCGTGCAGACAAGAAATGTTAAAAAAATATGATCACGGTGCTTGAAAATACGTTTATAAGATCAACAAAGTTGGCGATCATAACGTAGAATTGTTGGCCGATCAAAACGTCGGATTAATGGGTCATCCGCTGTACAGCCCTGACTTGGCACCCAATTGGCCGCACATTAAAATAAGAATGCGTAGTCAACAATTTTCGTCGCTAGAAGATGCTGTCAAGGCATACAATACACATGTTTTGGAGGTGTCTCAATCGGAGTGGAAAAAGTGCTTCGATAATTGGTTTGAGTGCATGCAAAAGTATATAAATTGCTGGACCGAATCTTATATACCATCAACCATGGATCGCATTTGTCAAGTTTTTTAAATGACTTTTTCCAATAAAAAAACACCAGTCATAGAAAAACACCACCTCCAAAATTTTAGGCAAATCGAGTAATAAATGCTCCATTCAGAGTCTCAAAAAGTCAAACTGGGAGATCGGTTTATATGGCAGATATATCAGGTTATATACCGATTTAGATTTAACATACTTGGAACAGTTGTTGGAAGTCATACCAAAACGACATATGCAAAATTTGAACCATATTGGATAAGAATTGTGCCTAGCGCTTCTAGAGGCTAGAAGTCTAATCGAGAGATCGATTTATATGGTGGCTATATCAGGATATGGACTGATCTAGACCATACTTGACACAGTTGTTGGAATTCATAACGAAACACGTCATGGAAAATTTCAGCCAAATCGGATAAGAATTTCGCCCTCTAGAAGCTCAAGAAGTCAAGACTCAGCTCAATTGTTGGAAGTGATATTAAAACACTATGTGCAAAATTTCAGTCAAATCGGAAGAGAGTTGCGCCCTCTAGAGGCTCAAAACAAAATCCAAAAAGAACAAAACTAAAACAAATAATTGTCATTTTTTACATTGTCACAGCCGTTTTTTATGGTTTCGATGCATAGGTACTTGGAAAGGCAGTCGAGGGGATGATTTGAGTGTTTGAGAGAAAGATTCTTCGTAAAGTTTCTGGATTCATCTGCATTGGTGAAGAATATCGTCGTCGTATGAACGACGGGCTGTCTCTAGTGATGTAAATTGTTGGGGAGCGGTGTTAAAAAGGAAAAAGGTATCAAAAACCGATGACCTCCGGGAGACTGATAAATTTTAATACGACACATCCCCGGCGTATGAAGTTCACGAGAGAGGGAAATAGTTGGATGAGAAATTTGGTTTGGTACTCTGAAAATGACCCAACCGAAAATTGTCTATTGTTGTTAAACTACAAAGGTCATAAGGATAAATGGGTACGTCTTACTTATATCAGAGAATATCAATCATTTGAATTGTATTGATAACCGTATGGTGGACACCGTGGCGCAGAAGTGTGGATGTCCTCCTATGATGCTGAACGCCTGGGTCCAATTTGACTGTAGCCTCAACTTAAACATATACGCATTGGCGCTATGCCATTTGAATCGCTATAACGAGATTTTTTTATACAAAATATGTTTCACATTGTTACAATGTTGTTACTTAATCCTCATGTATGTCAATATGATTTCTTAAACCCCTAAAAGGTGCAGTAAAATAGTGGCCTTCTAGGTTCATTTATTTGTTTTCTAACACAAGACCAAGAAATCAATTGTACTAACTGAAATTAAAAGATTGAACCAATTATGGTGGCTGTAGCACGACACAATATTTCGTGCTTACAGTCGAAATCGCATAACTGTAATATGCTTTATTGAAAAGTACCACTCAACTGAAATTTGATGGAAAGAGCCATTCATTTTAAGTGTTATTCAATGCAAAGTGAAATATCGCTTAACTGAAAATGCCGCATAGCTGCAAAAGCTTTGACATCTCAAATTTTGTTTTAATATGAAACTAAATCGTACCAATGTGAAAGTTTTTTCTATGGGAAATTATCTGAAATTGGAAAAATTCACGTCTTCAATAAAAATTAAAAAAGAAAACATATCTCGTCATTTCGCTAATTATTTTGCATGACTTGAAAGAGTTTTACATAGCGTTGCTAATATCCATTTCAAGATATTTCCTACATAATTAGTAGAGAGCGGATATACAATATATGCACTTTTTGTTTATGGACCGATGTTGACCAAAATTTGTATTTAGGCATTATTTGGTGTAAGAAAACTAATTTTGTCGTCATATCTGATATATGCAAATTGTGTGCAAAATGTACGAGTCAAAATAGATACGTTTAGAACCTTAAATGATTTAATTGTTTGGGTTCTAAGTACTTTTGTGGGTATACATGTCCTCTTTAAACTCATTTTTCTCTAATTGTATCCTAAGAACCTACTAGGCCCAAATTTGTACCGGTCTTCCGATTTAGGCTCTTAGGCCTAAAAAAGCCACATTTATTATCCGATTCGGCTGAAATTTGGCACAACGAATTGTGTTAAAATCCCAGATATCTTTGCTAAATATGGTTCAGATCGGTTTATATCTTAGTATAGCTCCTATATAGACTGATCTTATTATTTAAGTTGATCAGATTTTTTAAAATTTGCGTTCCGCATTTGTAATGTATCGTGGTTTTGGTCCTACTTGGAGCAAATTTAAGGTTTTTAGACCATAAAAGCCGTATTTATTACCCGATTTGGCTGAAATTCGGCACAACGAGTTGTGTTTAGATATCTGTGCCGAATATGCTTTAGATCGATCTTTATCTTAGCATAGCTCCCATATAGACCGATCTCCCGATTTAAGGTATTTATTTTCCGATTTCGCTGTAAATTGGCACAACGAGTTGTGTTTAGATTGTTGATATCTGTGCCAAACATGGTATAGATCGGTCTATATCTTATCATAGCTCCCATATAGACCGATCTCCCGATTTAAGGTTTTAAGCCCATAAAAGCCGTATTTTTTACCCGCTACATACATTTTTGAACAAAAAAAAACATATTTGTACGACCTGTTGGTCTTTCTAGTGCTAAACAATATCTAAGTATTCTGTAGAGCCAAATTTTAGATACCCATCGGTCAAGTCTAGATGACATGTGTCCAAATACCTTACATTTGAATCAGATATTGTCCCAATATATCAAAGTCCTTTTGGGTTGGGCGGTTCACCTCAAACTTAACATCAGGTTCCTATTTTTGAGTTATTATAAGGCTTAAATCGGTTAAGCCATCTTCGATTACTGGCGTTTTTTAGTCAACAAATATGCACAAAATATGTGCAAAATATGCAAAATATATGCAAAATATGCAAATATATGCAAAATATGGAAACATATGCAGTTTGCATAAGATATGCAAACATTTTTTAGCGTTTTCTAAACCTACATTCGATGAAACGAATATCTGTGTTTTCAAATTTCTTTTCCGATTCTCCAAAAAATATATATGAATTTGCATATGTATTCGCACTCTAATAATTCTTCCGCATTATCGCTTAACCGGAAACTGCACTTATTTCTGGCAGTTAGCCCCGCTTCAATCTACGGTGGTGGTAATAATAACTATAAACTTTAAATAGCAAATAGAGAACGGTCAAGTCCCTAGATTTCCTCTTTTGCTAACAGTTTCTTGCAATTCTTTTGTTTTTCTTGTTATAAGAAAAATGATTGCGGGCAAGTATTACCAGATGTATTTTTAAAATTACTTGCACACATTGTGCATCATTTAAGCCTATAATAGTTATTATAGTAACATTAATTTAAAATTACGGCACAACAACTTGTAGATCAACTCAGTGATCAGATTAATAAGTATGTCCTTGGAATTATCACATATTCTGGCGGTTTCTTATCATAAAATTAAACTTGTAACAATTTTCTTCACCATATCAAGGATGACCTCAATACATTTTTAATATATGAACGTACTAAAATCTTATCTAGCATCCTCTTGCATCTTTCTACCACATATACCAATGATCCACTTGCAAATGCACTTATATTTGCAATTATTTGTTGTTATTTTGTTCATTTAATCCATATCAAATATAAACAACTGAGTCAGTGAAGAACACATCAATAAACTTGTGCCACTTACTTCAGCGCCTATAGGCAGCAAATAAACAAATCACATTTATTCATTATCAACATAAGTTAAAAAATAAATGAAAAAATAAAACTTTCGTTTAACACTTATGTGAGAATTTTAACATCAAATTTGAAAAATGTGATTATTTATTTGCATACAATTTGTATGCTCTAATTTTAGATAACCTTGAGCACGTCCAGCGTTGAGGAGATTTTAAATAGAGTGTAATGAGAGCATAATCAACAAAGGGGGTTTAATTTAACAGTTATTTAGTAAAAACGAAAGATAAAGGTCATGAAGGTAAACGATCTTCAATAAATAAAAGGATTTGTATTACCTTGAAGTTTTACGTGCACATAAAGGGTGAATTTGTAAGTTTTCATCTTATTGGCAACACTGGTTTGAACAGCTCACGCTGTTGTTTCACTGTCAAATATCTTCAGTTTGGTCTATAATTTAACCATGTATCATCTTACACACGCAGAATTTCTGATGGATGAGATCTTGGAAAGTTGACCGAAGATCCACTTTTTTTATCGAAAAATTGTGTTCAGCGACAAAGCTCATTTTTGGCTCTATGGGTACGTAAATAAGCAGAATTGTCGTTTTTGGAGTCAAGATCAGCCAGAAGCATTGCAAGAGCTGCCAATGCATCCAGAAAAAGTCACAGTTTGGTGCGGTTTATGGGCTGGTGGCATCATTGGACCGTACTTCTTCAAAGATGATGCGAATCTGTGAATGATCAGCACTATCGTGAGATGATATCAAACTTTTTGTTGCCCAAAATACAAGATCTTGACTTGCATGACATGTGGTTTGAACAAGACGGTGCTACATGCCACACAGCACTCGTAACAATGGACTCATTAAGAGGCGAGTTCAGTGAACATTTTATTTCACGTTCGGGACCGGCCGCCTAGATTATGCGATTTGACGCCTTTAGCCTTTTTCTGTGGGGCTATGTTAAAGCTCATGTCTATACAGACAAGCCCGCTTCAATTGACATATTGGAAGACAACATTGAAGCATTTATTCGTGAGATACCGGCCGAAATGTTGGAAAGAGTATGTCAAAATTGGACTAAGCGGATGAATCATTTAAGGCGCAGTCACGTTCAACATTTGCATGAAATAATCTTCCAACATTAATTACAGGACCGTGGTATCGACTCAAATAAAGATTTCTGCATTTTATGTGTTCCTCCGAAAAACTCGCCTATAGCTCTTAAAAAAATCAAACTTTATTTGCGCAAATGTTAGAGGGTGAAAGTCTTACAAATATTGTTAGAAGCCATTTCCTCGTTAAGTACGAGTTTTTGAAGTGATCGGATCAAGTAACAAAAGCAAAATCACTTTCTTAATATTTTTATTATTTTTTTTTTATGGACATTTTTGGATATTCAAGGTATACTGTGTAAAGAATATTTCTTCCGATTGGACTCAAGACGTACAAATTATAGATACATATAGCTCCCCTATAAACCAATCTCCCGAATATAATTCTTGAGCCTTTAAAGAGCACAATTCTTATCCAAGCATATAAAAAAATCATGGGGATTATTTGTAATGACCTCCCATTATTCTTTTTTAGTTTCTGCCTATAAAGAGAAAACGTCCAAAGAACTTGACTAAGCAATCCCTGATGGAGGGTATATAAGATTCGGCGCAGCCGAACTTAACACGCTTTTACTTGTTTTTTTTTATATTTTTTGTAACACCTCGAAATATGCGTCTGAGACCTCATACAGTATATATATTCTTGATCGTCATTTCGTTTTAAGTCGATCTAGCCATGTCCTTCCGTCCGTCCGTCTGTCTGCCGAAAGCACGCAAACTTTCGAAGGAGTACAGCTAGCCGCTTGAAATTTTGCACAAATACTTTTTATTAGTGTAGGTCGGTTGGGATTGTAAATGGGTCCATGTTTTGATATAGCTGCCATACAAACCGATCTTGGGTCTTGACTTCTTGAGCCTCTAGAGGGCGCAATTCTCGTCCAATTTGACTGAAATTTTGCACGAAGTGTTTACTGTGCTAAGTATGGTTTAAATCGGTCCATGTTTTGATATAGCTGCCATATAAACCGATCTTAAGTCTTGACTTCTTGAGCCTCTAGAGGGCGCAAGTCTCGTCCGATTTGACTGAAATTTTGCACATGGTGTTTTGGTACCATTTCCAACAACCGCGCTAATTATGGTTTAAATTCGTCCATGTTTTGATACAGCTGACAATAAACCGATCTTGGGTCTTGACTTCTTGAGCTTTTATAGGGCGCAATTCTCATCCGATTTAACTGAAATTTTGCACGTGGTGTTATGGTATCACTTCCAACAACTGTTCCAATTATGGTGTAAATCGGTCCATGTTTTGATATAGCTGCCATATAAACCGATCTTGGGTCTTGACTTCTCGAGCCTCTAGAGGGCGCAATTCTCGTCCGATTTGACTGAAATTTTGCATGTGGTGTTTTGGTATCACTTTCAACAACTGCTCCAATTATGGTGTAAATCGGTCCATGTTTTGATATAGCTGCCATATAAACCGATCTTGGGTCTTGACTTCTCGAGCCTCTAGAGGGCGCAATTCTCGTCCGATTCGACTGAAATTCTGCACGTAGTGTTTTGGTATCACTTCCAACAACTGCTCTAATTATGGTGTAAATCGGTCCATGTTTTGATATGGTTGCCGTATAAACCGATCTTGGGTTTTGAATTCTTGAGCCTCTAGAGGGCGTAATTCCAGTCCTATTTGGCTGAGATTTTGCACGTGGTTTTTTGGTATCACTTTCAACAACTGCTCTAATTATGGTGTAAATCGGTTCATAATCTGGTAGAGCTGCCATATAAACCGATCTTGAATCTTGAGCCGCTAGAGGGCGCAGTTCTTATCCGATTTGTCTGAAATTTTGCACGAAGTGTTTTGATATGACTTCCAAAAACAGTGCTTAGTGTGGTAAAAATAGGTTCATAACCTGGTCTAGCTGCCATATAAACCGATCTTGAGTTTTGAGTTCTTGAGCATCTAGAGGGCGCAGTTCTCATCCGATTTTGCTGAAATTTGGCATGAGGTGTTTTGTTATGACATCCAACAACTGTGTTGAGTATGGCGCAAATCGGTACCTAAACTAATATAGCTGCCTTATAACCGATCTTGGGTCTTGACTTCTTGAGCCTCTAGAGGGCGCAATTTTCGTCCGATTTGGCAGAAATTTTGTACAATGGCTTCTCTCATGACGTTCAACGTACGTGTCTAATATGGTCTGAATCGATCAATAGCTTGATGCATCTTCTTTATAAACCTATCTCCCGATTTTGCTTCTTGAGCCCCTACAAGGCGCAATTCTTACCCGAATGAACTGAAATATTCTTGAGCATCTAGAGGGCGCAGTTCTCATCCGATTTTGCTGAAATTTGGCATGAGGCGTTTTGTTATGACATCCAACAACTGTGTTGAGTATGGCGCAAATCGGTACCTAAACTAATATAGCTGCCTTATAACCGATCTTGGGTCTTGACTTCTTGAGCCTCTAGAGGGCGCAATTTTCGTCCGATTTGGCAGACATTTTGTACAATGGCTTCTCTCATGACGTTCAACGTACGTGTCTAATATGGTCTGAATCGATCAATAGCTTGATGCATCTTCTTTATAAACCTATCTCCCGATTTTGCTTCTTGAGCCCCTACAAGGCGCAATTCTTACCCGAATGAACTGAAATATTACACAATTACTTCTACGATGCTCAGCATTCTTTTATGGTTCGAATCGGACTATAACTTCTTTCTTTGTTTGCGTGAAAGGAGATACAGCGCATAGACAAATGCGATCCATGGTGGAGGGTATAGAAGATTCGGCCCGGCCGAACTTAGCACGCTCTTACTTGTTTTTTAATAAGCTAGTCAATTGATTTTTGTTTCCAACGCAAATACCTTTTTTGAGATTGCCATTACTAAAATTCCCATACGTTTTTTGTGAATGACTCATACCACGTATTTTTCCAAGTTAAATTTGTAATTATTTTTTGTTTTAACGTTTAACTTTATAACACTCACCTTAATACATTTGGATGTGACAATTTGTTGAGAAGTTGTACTTCTCTCAGCATATTTGGTCGATTCGCTCGTAATTGATTCATTTTCAAGACCATAACTTGCCCCGTTGTACGATGTGTGACCTAAAAAGACAAAATAATAATCATAATAATCGGTGAAAAAATTGAAAACTAACAAAAATCAAAAAAACAAAAAGTTAATTGTTTTAGTTATGAGAACTGCTTGTCATGAACAAATTCAAAAACTCAAAATAAAAACAAAAAACAATTTGAAAAACAACTTCACAGCCAGCAATTGTCAATGTCGAGGTCATTGAAACGCAACACTTGTTAAAATAAATAAACATTTAATAGACAATAAATGAAAGGTGGCGGCGGTGGTGTAGCACAAAATTTATGCAGAACTCACAAAAAAAAACACCATAAACATAGACAACATCGTGCTGTCTATGACAACAAAAAAGTTTACAAAAACAATTGTTTGATTATAAAATATAATTAACAAATGATTCATATCGCACATATGTCATAAGCGCAAAATTACGCGGACCATGATCATCGTTCGAAGAGAAAAAGATTGTTAAACGGCCAGTTTATCAAGTGAAAGTGTCAATGACATTGGCCTTCGAAAGGGAGACAAAATACTGGTTTGTATTAGAAAATTAAAAAAAGTTTTTAATAAAAAAGCTTTATCCAGAGTCGGAAATTTTTTGGGAAAAATTATTTAGCACATAATTTAATGTATTTATTACTTCAATATTCAATAAGATATACTTCAGAAAGCTCTATGTGAAACAGTAAAGTGGGCTACCGAAAGTGGTTTAGGTAAAAATCAGTGCAAGACAGAAGTAGTTCCTTTCAGTAGGAGATACAAGTTGCCTACAGTGGAACCTGTCTCCTTGGGTGGAGAGAATGTTCCATTTTCAGAAAGCACAAAATACCTGGATGTTTGACAGGAAATTGAACTTCAAATCCAACATTTTGGAAAAGGCAAGAAAGGCCACTCTTGCCCTATACGCCTGCAAGAGAGCCAATGGCAAAAGTTGAAGATTTAGACCGCGTGTCATGCATTTGGCATGTACTACAGTTGTCAGACCTCTAATGCTATATAGTTTTGTGGTCTGTTGGACGGCGCTTCAAAAGTCCATCTACTGCTTAATACTTAACCGGATCTAAAGGATGGCTTGTTTATGCATCAAAGGCGCACTGAGGACGATACTTGTCAGACCTATAATGCTATATGGTGTTGTGGTCTGGTGGACGGCGCTTCAAAAGTCCACCTACTGCTCAATACTTAACCGGATCCAAAGGATGACTTGATTATGCATCAAAGGCGGACTGAGGACTACACCATCTGATGCACTGAATTTTATGTCACATCTCATTGGCATAAATATCTTCTCAGACAGCCAGGCAGCCATTAAATCTCTGGAGAATGTATTTCTGAACACTTAAACCGCCCTCGACTGTCGCTGATCTCTCAACGAGCTGGCTGAACAGTTCAAAATTCACCAGTTCTGGGTGCCGCGCCACAGAAATATCCCAGGAAATTCAAAGCAGACGAGCTTGCGAGACTAGGAACTACAAATTGAAGGGACACTGGTATCTGTGGGTATGCCTCTAGCAACATGTAAGCTAAGTTTGCAGGACCAGTTCCTAAGGACAACGAATGATAGATGGTCACAAAGAGGGGGATGTGAGCATTCCAAAACTATGTGGCCTCATCTGGACTTGAAGATGTCTACTGCTATGCTGTCATTGGCTTGAACAGACGTCACAGTCATGGTTTCCGTCATGACAGGCGAAAGCGATATGGAACCTACAAAATCTTCCTTTCTTGTTCTAAGCAATTGCGCTCTGAGGGTTTAGACTAGTAACGTAGAAATATAGACCATATTAAATATTGAAACATTCATTAAAGGAAGATCTGCGTCTTCTGTATAATTGTTGACCACAAGAAAGTTTTCGAAGGTCCATTACGTTCAACGGAATTTTTTTATCATGTCTGAAGTTGGTATCCCTGCAAAATATGTAAGACTTTGGATAATAAACAGACAGATGTATGCTTTGCACATACATCGCAGTGATCGGGGACACTACTTGAACAGACAGATGTATGCTTTGCACATATATCGCAGCGATCGGGGACACTACTTGGCAGGTCTCAGCCAGTTCAAGTTGTGTTAGGACGGCCCTCGCGACTCTTCATATATGGAAGGCTTTCGGTATGGTTAGTCAGCCCAAGCGAAATAAACTAGAAAAATATATTCCATTGTAGAACGGATAGAGATAACGTTTTTAAATAACTAGAGCTGAGATGTTTTCGAGATCATGTTCCTAATTTCAAGGAACCAACTAGGTCCGCGCGCCTCTTGGCAGGTCTCTGAAGTTTGTCACCTCGTCATTTCGAAAAATTGTTGAGGCTGCCAAAGTAGATTTTTTGCATTTTTTTTTCAAAAAAAGGATTTTCATTGATTAGTCTTTATTAAAAAAACTAGCTTTAATACCGAAATTTTCTTTTTTTCTTGTAAAGCGGACATATCGTAGATGCGTTTTCATAGTGAAATTTGGACACGATATATCAATCTAAACGGTAAACGGTCAAATAGGTATTACAAAATTGAAAAAAGACCTCGAGTTCTCAAAACACAAAGCCCAGATCCCCAGTTAAGGCTTTTTTATACCCACCACCGAAGGATGGGAGTATATTCATTTTGTCATTCCGTTTGCAACACATCGAAAAATCAATTTACGAGCCTATAAAGTACATATATTCTTGATCGTCGGTAAAAATCTAAGACGATCTGGCCATGTCCGTCTGTCTGTCTGTTGAAAACACGCTACAGAAGATATATAGATACTCGGCTATAAAAAGGAGGCCGCTTATCATTGAGCTTAAACTTGAATCGGACTGCACTCATTGATATGTGAGAAGTTTATCTCTGTTCCTTAGTGGAATGTTCATGGGCAAAATTTGCATATCGGACTATATCTTGATATAGCCCCCATATAGACCGATTCGCCGATTTAGGATTTTAGGCCAATAAAAGCCACATTTATTATCCGATTTTCTGAAATTTTGGACAGTGAGTTGTGTTGGGCCAATCAACATCCTTCACCAATTTGGCCCTGATCGTTCCAGATTTGGATATAGCTGCCGTATAGGCCGATCTCTTCATTTGAGGTTTTGGGCCCATAAAAAGGTCATTTATTGTCTGATGTCGCCGAAATTTGGGACAGTGAGTTGTGCTAGGCCTTCTTTCTGCAACTTGGCCCAGATCGGTCCAGATTTAGATATAGCTGTCATATACACCAATCTCTCGTTTAAGGTCTTGGGCCCATAAAAGACGCATTTATAGTCCGATTTCGCCAAAATTTGGTACAGTGAGTTATGTTAGGACCTTCGACATCCTCTTCAATTTGACATAACTCCCAGATCGATCTATATTTGGATATAGCTACCAAAAAGACCAATATTTTACAATTAAAAATTGAACAATGACTTGCACTTATTCGTATTAGACCACTCAATGTCCGTGACGAATTTGGTCCAAATCGGATCATATTTCGATATAGCTGCTATGGGGGCATAAATTACGCATTTTTCATTGGATTATGACGAAATGTGGTTTACATATATACCCGAGGTAGTGGGTATCCAGAGTTCGGCCCGGTCGAACTTAATGCCTTTTTACTGGTTTTACTTTATGTGTAGAAAAATGCTGATATGTATTATAACAGATACCCGAACAAATAACAAGAATTTCTATGGCCCATACCTACATTGTTGGGTAGGTATTTAAATGTGCGAGAACAACTACTCCCACAAGAAATTTTTTTGTTTAACTTATAGCATAAGGAATACCTTCATTTGTTCATTTAACCAAGCGTACGTACAAGAATTTGAGTCTATAACCGCCCATCTGAAGTAATTTTCCATCTCAGTGATGGCATTAGAAGCTGTAACCGCTGATAATCTCTCCTCCAATCGCTTTTATCGAACCTAGCGTTAGAGATAATACAACTTATTATCGGGAAAATATTTTGGTAGCTGCTTTGGAGCCGTGGGCGTGGTGCCAACAAGACCCGGCATTGTCGTATAAAGCACGTATAAACGAAGAATGCCTAAAAAATCATGTTTTCCATTTCATTTCTTCATTTTGCAACTCGTTTTTTGACCGACTCAGATCAATAGTCAAGATAAAAGCAAATCGAACAAAAGTGAATTGATTATTATCATACATTTTTTACATTTAAATCATTCAAATAAATTTTCAGTTACGCTGCAGATGTTTGTCATGTCACACATTACATGTTCATCTGCCCAGCCAATTTTATTCGACCAAGTAGCAAGCTTTCTAGATCTGGATATTTAACAAAATCCGGCAAACAAATTAAGGATAAAGATAAGTATTATCCAAAAACCCTAGCCGAGAGTTACCAGCAAATGTTTCGCCATCTCTCTGGAGGACAGCAGAATCCATTGCAGAAGTAATAGGAGAAAAAAAGCTTAGCATCGTCGGCATACATTAAAACTCGGCAGGTGCTGATAGGTCATTAAGATATAGTGCGAATAGAATCGGCTCTATATGACTTCCCTTAGGAACACCACATGAGGCAAATATAGGATGGGATAAAATTCCTTTATAAACAACTTTTTAAATCCTTTAGGATATATATGATGATACCCAGTTCAAAAGGGAAGGTGTAAACCCCAATTTGTCAATTTTGAAAATCAGAAGGCCGTGACTTATCAAAGGCTTTTCTGAAATCGGTGAATATCGCATCGATTTGATACTGTATAGTGTCGCCGCGAAGAATTGCTAAAACATCCGCAAACACAATGGATTGCCCAATGATATCGTAGAAGAGTGTTTCACGACTCAAACGGAAGTTCAATTGCGTAAAAATCTTTCAGAAAATGTTGTTATTCATCGCGGACACCAAAGTTCTTCCAAAATTATGAAAATGTTTGTAGACAAGAATATTTTTTGAATAATGTATGTGTAAGTGTATTACGTATGAAACTAAACCAAATCTATTTATAGAATTTTTTAACTCATAATTTAAACCAACGCCAGAAAAACTTCCCTCCACGAGTTTTAAAACATATATGAAAACATGGAAAAATGAAACATAAAAATAAAAAAAAAACCGTGAAAATCATAAATTTTCCGTAAATGTTCATACCTGTCTGGGCACGAGTTCATGAATGAACGTTCACAGCAAACATTGGACATTGAACAAATGTGAGGGTCAGAGTAGCAAAATTTATAAAAGGAAAACAAAAACGTATATAAAAATAATAATGACCTTAGGCTGAAATCATAAATATGTGGTGCTTGGAAAGGAGTTTCGATGGAAAACGCAACAAAAACCATCAACTGATCTTTCAACATGTGTTGGCATGTATGTTTATAACAACAACAACAAAATATAAGCAATTTAGTCAAAACAAAGATTTGTTGTATTTCATTAAAAACAATAGCGAAAATACTCGTTGACGAACTTTCTAATAAATATAAAAAAAACGCCTGTGTGTGAAAAATGTTTCAGTGCCATAGAAATACTCAAGTCTTTCATCATCACAATTGTTATGGCTTTAAAACTGAAAATACGGATGCATTTCTATGGAATGCCGTAATCTATTGAATGTAGACATAATCTGCAATAGAAAGCAGCAGGAGTAAAATGTTGCAGACATACTGAGGCGAGAGATAATTGTAGTCAAATTTTCCATAGCAGAGATTTTACAGTCTACAAAGCAATTATCCTATCCATTCATCATATAAACATTAACAAATGTATTGAGAGAAATATTTGTTCAGTATTTTAAAACCATACAAAAATTCGTCTGTAACACAACATTTTTTCCGCAGGTGTAATTGCGGATTTTTCATATAGTCGGCGTTGACAAATTTTTTCACAGCTTGTGACTCTGTAATTGCATTCTTTCTTCTGTCAGTTATCAGCTGTTACTTTTAGCTTGCTTTAAAAAAAAGTGTAAAAAAAGTATATTTGATTAAAGTTAATTCTAAGTTTTATTAAAAATGCATTTACTTTCTTTTAAAAAATCCGCAAATACTTTTTGGGCAACCCAATATATGGTAGTCATGATGGCAAATGTCCCCTTAAGATGGGATGTAATTGTGTGCTTTGCTATACACCTGCAAGAATGTTATTGACAATCGTTGGAGGTTAAACTACATATCAGATCTTAGCTTTATACTGCAGTTTTCAGTCCCATTATGGTAAATGATGTTGTGGTCTGGTGGACGGCATCTCAAAAATCCATCTACAGATCAATACCTAGCAATACTCTACAGCCATACTGAGAAATACACCATCGATAAGTTAACATCAGAATTTTAGTATGTGAAGTCCATTTATGCCCTCCATCACCCATGCAAAATACGGTTCAGACGGTTCCATAAGTAAATATAAACCCTTATAGACCGATTTTACTTCTTGATCTCTCAGAAGATTTTAGAAGAATATTAGTATTGCTGAAAAGAGATATGTTTTTTTTTTAATACTAAATAATTTATATTTAAATCTGTGAAACATATATGAAAACAGAAGTAATGACACAAATATATGTATCCACAAATTTATATTTTTTACATAGGAGTACATTTCTTCAATGTATTCTCTAATGGATCTATCCACTGAGTCTTCCCGGGGAAGGGGTTAGCAGCTGTGGTTGCTATAGAGGCAGTCACATATTGTGTTCATATCGACCAAATCATCGACAAGTGCTTTCAATTTTGATTTTATCCAATCGAATGACAGCCAAACAAGCATGTGGCACATACCATCAGTCCATGATAGTGAGAGTGGGAGTAAGAGTTTAGGGGATAAAGGAACCAGTCTGGTACTGTCATTATTGGTTTTGAAGCCTTTACATTTTTTTCTATGACAATCGAAATGGTAGACAGTGAGTAAACACAATGGTCCAACAAAATAGAAAAAAAAGAAAAACGAAAGCGAAAAAACTAAAATTAAACATTTTGTCCAGACACTTAGTTCAATGCCAGTGGTCAACCAAACCAGATTGCTGTCTGTCAGTCTGGCTATTAAAAGCTATCACATGTGTACATTCACACTGAGGTTAAAATCCATCACATACACACATATATACATCATGATCCTTTGAGTCTATGGTCCAGCAAATTGATTTTAAATCCACTCGGCTACATCACAATAGTTGAAATTTTATCGATTTAAAAATCAGGTCTAGCCTTTGATGTTCATCTGTAAAAATATCAGCAGCAGCAACAGCAATAGCAACATTAAAATAAATATTTCATTAATCTCTAGACTGTGGCAAGCATTCACTGTCAATATTTGATGTTGTGCCAATTAAAATGTTATTGTATTTTATTAAACCAATTCAAAAATTCTACTAAATATGGCTAAATCGTACCAGGGAGAAACTCTATTTTTAAAAATTGCATATTAAAGAAAATGGAATGATTTTGTATTTTCGTATTGCAAATATCGAAGCAAGTAATACATGCATAGGGAACATCTCCAGGGTGTTGGTTGAATTCAAAAATAAGTGAACCATTATCAAAAACTTTTTAAATAGTTAAACAATATTTTTTTTTTTAATTCGAGAAATAAAACAAAACAAGAGAACGGCGACACTAAATATAATTCCCTAAATAGATATGAACCCTTATAGACTCAATACGGC